>NW_028318040.1:85000-2485000 GCF_062004578.1 Staurois parvus | reverse complement strand
GGACAGCAGCGAGCGGAGGCACATCAGGCTGGGCAGCGAGCGGAGGCACATCAGGCTGGGCAGCAGGCACCGGGTCATCAGGCTGGGCAGCAGGCACATCAGGTTGGGCAGCGAGCAGAGGCACATCAAGCTGGGCAGCGAGCGGAGGCACATCAGCCTGGGCAGCGAGCGGAGGCACATCAGGCTGGGCAGCGAGCGGAGGCACATCAGGCTGGGCAGCAGGCACCGGGTCATCAGGCTGGGCAGCAGGCACATCAGGCTGGGCAGCGAGCAGAGGCATATCAGGCTGGGCAGCAGGCACCGGGTCATCAGGCTGGGCAGCGGTCACCGGGTCATCAGGCTGGATAGCAGGCACCGGGTCATCAGGCTGGATAGAGAGCACCGGGTCATCAGGCTGGGCAGCGGGCACCGGGTCATCAGGCTGGGCAGCGGGCACCGGGTCATCAGGCTGGGCAGCGGGCACCGGGTCATCAGGCTGGATAGAGAGCACTGGGTCATCAGGCTGGACAGCGGGCACCAGGTCATCATGCTGGGCAGCGGGTCATCAGGCCGGATGGCAGTTATCGGTTCCTCGGGTTGCATAGCGGGCACCGGTCGTCAGGCTGGATAGCGGGCACCGGGTCGTCAGGCTGGACAGCGGGCACCAGGTCATCAGGCTGGATAGAGAGCACTAGGTCATCATGCTGGGCAGCGGGCACCAGGTCATCAGGCCGGATGGCAGTTAACGGTTCCTGCACGGAGCAGATCACAGGAACAGGAAGCAGGTTCAGGAAACCAGGTTATCACAGGCACATGGAAACAAAACACCAAGGCACTGGTTACAGGCATGATTGCTGCTTAAATACACCTCCTGCAATCAGCCTCAGGTGATGGCTTGATTGCAGGAGGTGAGATCCTGGCTGCTGAAAAGCACTCGCTGGCAAGAACTGGTACTGCAGCCCATCAGCACCAGCAGCGATGAGTCTTTTCCTGACACTCATTGCCTTTATGGATGTCTTTAAAACTACAGAGCTCAACTCTTTGATGACATGTGCAAGCCATTTGGTCCAAGTGCTTTATTCACCTTTACTTTATCAATTTTTAACCACTGTGGTTAAATTGGGACTGTGGCAATACTATTCCCTTTATGGACTTAAAACCAAACTAAACCCTCCTATCCTTTACGGCCAAGGAAGCTGTCTTAGCCTCTGTTTAAGCTGCAGTTGCCACATCTGATCAGTTATGACACCAGCCATTTGATGGATTGACAGTTCGGTTAGCAACACAAGCAAATGTGATAGTTTTCATTCACTGCATGCCTTGAATGTAACTGTTTGGGAAAACAGTTAAGTTGATGGGTTTAGTTTGGCTTTAAACTCCACTACTTCCATTTGAATACAGAGAAAAGTTATATAATAGATTTGCTTTCTTTTTGTCCTGGAGACCAACTCTGAGTTATCTTGTAAGGGACCTACATGTTCAGACCTGTTTCTTTAGTATTAATATACTGTATTTAAATAATTTTTGAAGGGTTGTATAGGGCAATAAACATATCAGACATTTTTAAACACAATGTGACAGTACAATGCCCTGTCAATGTGAAAGAAGAATAAAGTGGCATCCAGGGTTCTCATCCGTGCACATTGGGATCGTTCCAGGATGCATGTTTGGTACAAAGGAAACTGGTTGTTCATTATCTTCTGGGATTAGCAAATCCTGGGATGGCTCCTGAAGATTTGAGGCTTCATAGAGACTTGGGAGGTTTGAAGTTTCTAATCATGGGTCCATGTTAGGTGTTTGCATTAGTTTAGAGCTCCCCCCTCCCAAAGGTGTCCCTGTGGCTGCAAGGGAGCAGCAAGTGTGCACACACTAGTGGTGTGTGATAGTATAGATAGCCAAGAGGCTGAATTTTAAGCTTTTGTGTTGCTATGAAAGAGAGAGTTTGAAAAGTCCCATGCTAGGGTAACTATCTGATATTTTGAGAAACTTTCTTTTAATAAAAGTGGGTAAGGAAAGCCCTAAAAAAGAAGAACTGAAGAGCCTAAACTAATCTTCCAACAGTATATAAATGCATGTAATGATTTTAAATTACATAATTCAGACTGGAAGGAATTATCCAAAAACTAGAGCAAACAACATCTGGAGCAGCTGTGCATTGCATTCAAATCAGTTTCTAATTTCAGTTAACCTTTGAAAATTAAATCTAGAATCTGATTGGTTGCCATGCACAGCTACTCCAAATTCTGGCTGCTCCAGTCTAGTAAATTGCCTTCACTGCATTCAGTTTAGCTGCATTTAGAAAATGTATAATTGAGTGCATTCAGAGGCAGTGATCATAAAGAAGGATGGAAGAATTATCCTTGCACAAGGAGGTCTGACCAAAGCAGAAGAGGCCAAGAATCATCCACTGAAATGTACATGATAAGGGAGAACTGGTCCCATGGTGTCACCAGGACACCTACTGCCAGGGCCTGAAGATCCCTAATCATGGGGAAAAAACCTGTCCAGTTTTGCATTGAACCTGGATGCCAGCAGATCCACATCTGGCATAACCCTCGAGCGCTTAGTCTACACTCGGCTAAGCTCTCACCTCAATGACAACAACCTCCTCGATCCCCTACAGTCCGGCTTCCGTCCCCTACACTCCACCGAAACTGCCTTACTCAAACTCTCCAATGACCTTCTAACCACCAAAGCTAATGGCCACTATTCAGTGCTCCTACTCCTTGACCTCTCCACGTCCTTTGACACAGTCGACCACCCCCTCCTCCTCAAAAAACTACACTCCCTCGGCCTCAGAAATTCCACTTTCTCCTACCTATCACAACGCTCTTTCAGCGTTACCTATAACGCTACCACCTCCTCCTCACTCCCCCTCTCTTTTGGGGTCCCTCAAGGCTCCGTCCTTGGGCCCCTTCTCTTCTCCACCTACACCTCCTCCCTTGGCCAACTCATACACTCTCACGGCTTCAACTACCACCTCTATGCCGACGACACACAAATCTATCTCTCAACCCCCCAGCTCACCCCCTCAGTCTCCGCCCGAATCACAAACCTACTGTACGACATATCAGACTGGATGTCGCTCCACTTCTTTAAACTGAACCTCTCCAAAACCGAGCTCCTAGTCTTCCCCCCAGCCCGCACACCACCCCCCATTGACTTCTCCATCACGTCCAACAATACCACTATCAGACCCGCCCAACAGGCCAGAGTACTTGGTGTCATTCTAGACTCCAACCTATCCTTCCAGCCCCAAGTCCAATCTTTAACAAACTCATGCAGACTCCACCTCCGCAACATTGCCAAAATCCGCAAGTTCCTAACCCCAGAAACCACTAAACAGCTCATCCACTCCCTCATCATATCATGACTCGATTACTGCAACTCCTTCCTCACTGGCCTGCCCTGCCACAGGCTATCCCCGCTTCAGTCGATCCAGACTCATTCACCTTACCAACCGCTCCATTTCCGCCACCCACCTCTGCCAGTCCCTCCACTGGCTTCCGATTGCACAACGGATCAAATTCAAAATCCTAACACTGACGTACAAAGCTGTCCATAATTCTGCCCCAAACTACATCACCGACCTAATATCCAAGTACCACCCAACACGCACACTCCGCTCCTCACAAGACCTCCTTCTCTCTAGTTCCCTGGTCTCCTCCTCCCACGCCCGCCTCCAGGATTTCTCCAGGATGTCACCCATCCTCTGTAACTCCCTGCCCCAACCCATCAGACTATCACCTACTCTCCTCTCCTTTAGGTGCACCCTGAAAACCCACCTCTTCAGGGAAGCCTACCCCACCCCCTGCTAATTTGCCGACCTCCTACACTCTTCCTACCACTCCATACCCCACAGCTATCTCCTCCTGTACCACTATCCCCTCCCTCCTAGATTGTAAGCTCGAAAGAGCAGGGCCCTTGAACCCCTCGTGTATCGCATTGTATTGTTATTGTACTGTCACATGTTCTGTCCCCCTTTGTAATGTACAGCGCTGAGCGAACTGTTGGCGCTTTATAAATACTGTATAATAATATTAAAATAATAATAATAACCCACCAACAGAGTGCTTTGAACACCTCCAGCTGAAGGGACCACAACTGCCAGTGGCTGAAGAAGTCGACATAGCTGCACAAAACTATTTGATGGAACAAAGACTTTGTCAGGATGAGTCCAATCTGCATCCACCACTTCCTCTAAATGAGGGTCTAAGGGGAATGACTGGGAACTTTGTGGTGGGCGCAATGAACCCTGGGTGAAACCTTCAAAGATGCAGACTCAAGACGTGACATCCGTGTGGACCATTTTGGACAGAAAACCCACTATGACCTTCTGGGTCTGGGTTACAGTTTGACCCTGAGGTTGCTCAGAATCCTTAGATGGGACATCTATTTCCTCCCCCTATTCTGGTCCAGCATTGCTTTCTTCTTCCTTGTTGTCCACCCATGTCTCCTCTGACCATCTCTATCTCTATCAGTAAAGGACCTCAAAAGGCTGAAGAGCCTTTTCTGTGTCTCCTGTGATGTGCAGTGAAAAAAAAGCCTCTCAGCTACTTTACCTGTTCTACTCTGCAACCACTCTGCTCTGCTGATCCAAGTAAGAAGATATGGCCACCAGGTCCTGCCTCCCTACATCATATCGGAGAAGCCAGGGATGTGCACGCACACACACATGCAGGTCATGGCCGCACTAACACTCCCAGCCCACTGCTAATGGGGAGCGGCCTAATAGACAGTGTAAAAATTCAAATTACAACATCTGGTCCAATACTACTGCCCCCAAAACCCGTCAGCAGAACATGAAAGTCAAACCACACACACAGGCAGTTCTTAGCCTCAGAACACCTCTGCTCTCTTGTTGAGAAATAAGAAAGAGACATTAACCTACAGGCAGCAAGTTAAAGGGAGACAAACCAGTTACTCACCATTCTCGCAATAGGATCCATGTGGTATATAACCCTGTAAGTAAGGAATAATATGTTGGCTCTGTGTCCCATTATGTACTATAAAGTTTATTTATACTTTCTAGATCATTTCTCATGTGTTTAAGTAAACCTAATTCAGGAGGCCATTGTGAATGTAGCCCTACTCTGTCACAAGCTGTTGTACATTTTGAAGTTTCCAGTCACCCATTATTATTTTTTTCTTTAATCTAAAAAAGTTTTTATTAGTTTTGAAATTGGCTTAAACTAATAGCGTTAATGCTGATAAACACATGCATAGTCACCCATTATTTTTTACATGATTTTGTGAACATTGCTATATGACCCTTTCAGCTTCTTCAAATATATTTTGCATCTTCTCAAAACGCCCAGGTTCTTTTCACTGGGGAGCGTACAAACCCAGGTGTATTCAGAATGCAAATTTAGACTTCAGTTCCATATCAAAGTTCATCTCCACCTTCCACAGTGCAAGAGAGGTATAGGCATTATATGGTAAGATACAGGGGCACCAAACTGTAAGTCTGAACAACTGGGGTGCACAGAACCAGCTTTCAGAAGATTAGTATTTGGCTGTTGTTAGGCAGATATGTTAAACTGCTAAGATTAGATCATTGATGGGTCTTAATAACCAGCTGAGCACCATGATTTAAATTTTTACCCAGTTTCTGCTGTTAATGGGTATGCAGCCATTATTAGGCAGATAGGTGAGTTTGTTGATTGATCTCATCTAACTAATCCTCTGTGTGTGCATGCATGTACATATTATTAGAAAAAAATAATTTTCACTTAAATGTACATATTCTTTCTGGACAGTAGTCAATAAATGATGATTTACCATCCTCAAGTACTGTAAAACCTGTCCTAAACTTTCTTCCGAGGCGTAATATAAAATATTGTGTATGCTGCTGACTTTTTAAAATCCTTTCTCCTTTCTGCTTTATTTCTGTAGAGCTGAATGCTTATTGTATATTTATTTATCGTTTTGTGTGTTTTTATGCTCTAAATTTTTTCAGACTGAGTGCATTTTAGGTTTTGTGCCTCATGCTTTGACTTTACCTAGGTTATCATTGTTTTTCTGACTAGCGTCTTACAGTTAAAATGTATGGTAATTCAATTATAAATGAAAAAGCGCCACCTCCAAGCTGAAAAAACACATGATAAACAAAAAATCTAAGAAATGTTAAAAAAAATGTGTATGAATAATATATTGGCAGCTGCCTCTTTAAGCATGAAAAACACCTTCAGTGTACATAAAATAAGTAAAAGTGGCCACTAACCAAGAATTACCTTATTCTAATGCAAAATAATTTTAGTGTACAACAACACATATAAGTATAAAAAAAAAAGATGTAATAAAATCCAAAATTTAGATGAAAAGTTCCCAAACACAAGATGATTGTGAAAGTGACCAGTCTTCTTATAACTTCAACTGTGTTCCACCAACATGTATGGCCAAACTTTGCACTCGCCAGATTACATTGGCCAACAGAGTAGCCAGCAAGCATATAAGATCAGGTCTTGTATGTATTAGGTAGGACGCTCGATCTGCAGAATCCTTAAAACCCATCTATTTAAGCACCACTACAGCATTTCCATTACCAGGACAATTCTCAGGTAAAAGCCCAGAAAGATATTCATAGTGCAGTATTTTTATTTAAAAGATGAAACAAAGAGGAACAAACTGTATGCACTCACATATTCAAGGTGCCAGAGGGGGCACCAACACAAACAGCTCAATAGGGGCATCCCTCTATGCACACCGCCGCTATTTCTACAGCCAGTGTGCATCTCCACGAAACGTTGCCATTATCCAGGATAGATTACAGCCATAACAAAAGGTCAATTTGTACACATTAGGCGAAATAGTGAGGATAATGAAGATTACAAACAACAGACATGTTAATACAAAGATTTATGGAGAAGGGGTACAGAGAAGGTGATCTGATGAAGATTAAAGATAATGTTGGGGAATAAAATTGGGGGGGGGGGATTTACTCCAACAAAAACTCAAAAAGGAAAGAAGAAATGATACAGTTTTAACCACAGAATTTAACACACAATATAGAAGTGTAGAGAAGGTAACTAAAAAGCAGTGGCCTTTTTCCTGAGCATTGTCGTGGTAATGAAGGAGATGTTCTAGTAGTGCTTAAATGGATGGGTTTTAAGGATTCTGCAGAACTGAGCATCCTACCTAGTACATACAAGACCTGTTTTTATATGCTTGCTGGCTACTCTGTTGGCCAATGTAATCTGGTTAGTGCATAACTTGGCCATACACGTTGGTGGAATACGGTTGAAGTTATAAGGAGATCTGGTCACTTTCACAATCATCTGGTGTTTGGGAACTTTTCATATAATATTTGGACTTGATTCTATCATTGTTTAAATGTATTTGTGTTGCACACTAAAATGTATGTAAACCCTAAATCAGACCAGGGCAATTGCAGCACCAGGCCACATCTGGCCCTCTAGCTGTCCCTGACCAGTCCACGAAGCCCCCACTGTTAGCATGCCTCTCTTAGCCTGTCAGCTTCCTCCCTGAGGCTCAGAGAGGCATGCTGGCAGATGTCCATGCAGATAGCTAGAAGAATTGGAAGGAAAGAGGCTTCCGGGGTGGATCAGAGTGATTGTTTAATCTGTACTGCAAGTACTACAGGGGTAGGGGGAGAAGAGCGGGGATTTCGAATCCCCAGACCACTACACCGGCTGTGTTGTGACAGCTCATCACCCATGTAGGTAAGTACAGCAGGGACCAAGGGGGTGGGAAGGGTGTATGGTGTTAGATAAACAACATGTCAGTGTTACAAAGTATTGGAGCAAGGGGAGCAGAAGGGCAGCCAAGTAACTAGCATTTCCAGAAAAAGTTAAAAATTTAAGCTTCTACTTTTTTTTCTGAAAATTGGTTTCCTTTAAATTATTATTGAAGTAACTATTAAGAGAGTTTTTAAATTCAGTGTGTTAAGACTTTACTTTGTCCTGACCAACTGTCAAGAATAGCCTTTGGCAACATTTTCTGGGTTCTTTATCTATTCTTGCCATAATGAGAAGCAAGTTTTGGACACAAGGCCCAAGGGTGAATACTGGTAGGGCTATATGTAGGATTTCTCACACATGTTCCGATCTCTGTCACAATTGAAGAGCTGAGCAAAGGGGATTTTTTTTTTATCTTTTGTGGCTTTGTAAAACAAAGTGGAACTGCAGGCAAATATAAGAACAAAAAGCCAGCTTACCTGATCAGCCAAATCTGTTGAAGCTTCAATCAGCAGAGTGTATAGTTTGTGTAACTTAGCATACACATTTAACTTCCACAGCTCGCCTGTCAACTTTCAATATAAGACAGCTTTATTTTCCACGGGTCCATTAATAAGTAATATTTATATGTTTGAACCACCAGGTCATCTAAAGACCAACTAAGTATAAAGCATTTGTAGCTGCACCTATAGCTCTTAGTTGTTTTCTGTGGATGACAAATGTGGGGATCAGCAATGACAGTGTTCCTGCCTATACCACTATGTGCCATCACCTTTATCTGACTGCCAATCAGGGTGCAGCACTGCTCCTGTATCTAGTATTGACACCATCTTGAAAGTTAGGCTGGCCATACACTATACAATTTTCTTGAGAATTTTGATTTAGATTTACCAAAAACCATATAATATGAGGTCAAACCTAAACAACACTTTCAATTGTATGCAATTAGGCAGGCCCTTGCACTACATAGTTGAAGGTAAATCTAAAGGAAATTGGGCAGAAATTGGACAGAAAATTGTATAGTGTATGGCTAACCTTAGTTGCTTGTCAATTCCAATCAGGTACCCCACCACACCTGATTATAACTGCAAACGTTTCCTTTGCTATCAATAAATACACTAATTTACATGGTAGGGTTTTCATCTGGGGACCCCCTTATTTTCACCACTTGAGCTCCAGAAGGTTTTAACCCCTTTCTGACCAGGCCATTTTTTGCTTTTTAGCACTGCGCTACTTTAACTATTAATAGCGCAGTCATGCAACATTGTACCCAATTGAAATTTATGTCATTTATTTCAATATCGAGCTTTCTTTTGGTGGTGTTTAATCACCACTTGATCTTTTATATTTTATTATATAAATAAAAAAAGACCAAAAAATTTGAAAAAAGAAAAAGTATTACTTTCTGCTCTAAAATATATCCAACATTTAAAAAAAAATCAAATTTCTTCATAAATTTAGGCCAAAATGTATTCTGCTACATGTCTTTGGTCAAAAAAAATCCCAATAAGTGTACATTAATTGGTTTGTGTAAACATTATAGCATCTACAAATTATGGTTGTCAACACAGGACTCTGGGCTGTGATGAGACACAACCGATCAGCAGGTCCCTGACAAAATCCTGCTGTGTCTAATCTCAGTCTAAGTCGGTGGGCGAGGGCGTGCGCGTCCTGAACCCAGAAACAGGCAACGGCTGTACAGGTACATCGCTGTGCCTGTAGGAGCAGCCCCTCCACAGTACAATGCAGGCAGACAGTTCAAAGAGGTTAAAGGGGGCCTCTAGATTCCATTAAGCTATACCCCCCCCCTCTTTCCCTGGTTGGCAAGCTGAGCTGGGAATTTTTCTCTTTTGTTGTTTGACATGTGTTGCCCTTCCATGTGCTCCTTGCTGTGAAGGCCAGTTTTAGACTGGGGCAGTGGCCATTTTTTGCACTGTTGAATTGTTGGTGAGGGGGCGCACTGGACACCTTGGCTGCCATTGTGCAATATGCTGAGTGTCCAGTGAGCTCATATACCTTTAAGGAGGGCTGAGCTTCCTCAGGTCCACCTGCCCTTGGTCTATCCATTAAATACATGTGCCTCTGCTATGGGGGCTCTCAAAATGTGTAGCGTTAGGAACTATAGAATATCAGCGAGCTGTGATGAGGCTCTGTAGCTTATGCATCTATTTGCAAATGTGTGCTAACTAAACCCCTGTTTTTAACGCATGCTGTTAGACAGGCTAATTCAGTTTGTTTGCAGGCTGGTTGGCAAGCTGAGCTGGGATTTTTTCTCTTTTGTTGTTTGACATGCATCACCCTTCCATGTGCTCCTTGAAGGCCAGTTATAGACAGGGACAGCAGCCATTTTTTGTTCTGTTAAGCTATTCCCTACTCCCCTCCCGGAAATGCTAGATCAGGTACATGTGAGTTATCTGGCGCAGTTTGGGCCTGCAGCATATCTGCAGAGGCTAGTTGGCAAGTGGTTAAATCAATAATTATACATTCAAACACCATAGGATTAAGCCTATTTACATTTTTTTTTGCCCCACCTGCAATAAACAAATATACAGGCACTATTACTGGCCAAATGGCTATGCAAATGCTTTATAAATCAACCCCTAATTATTTTTAAAAAATAACACTAGTCAATTACTGACAAATCAGTAGGCCCAAAACTAAACAGTGAAAATTGCTTTCACAGTTAACAATCACTATTATAGTTTTTGGGCTGTTTTTTTTTTTCACTAGTTTATAGTTCCAGGCAGCACTGTAATAAACACAGACGTTCTGTATCCTTATATATTTAAATTTCATTTAATGAATATCCAGATTTGTAGGTGTCAGCCTGTGTTGTAGAAATAAATAAAGGAACTTGGTGTTCGTTGAGTGTTGATGCATAAATATTTATGGCAGAAGGAGATGACGTGTTAGGCCTGGTCCGTGCACGTTCTTGCAGGTTTTCATAGTGTGCTGCGTCAGTAAATCCTGCTTCACTCTGCCATGCAGAAATATTAGAAATGGTTTACTACTGACAATAAGCAGCTTGCAAAGTACAGGGTCCAAGCAGAATGTGGCTTCATTATTGTATAGAGTAGCATAGAACTATGACTGCTTTAGTCTGGCTTCACACTTTTTATTTGTGTTATATGTCATTTAACCTCTTCACCCCGGCCGAACGCAAATGTGCGGTTTCCCAGTGTCTGGGCCTAGACGCCGAGCAGCCACACATTTGCGTTCTATTAAAAAAAGGCATGTGCTGAGAGCACGCACCCTGCGCGCTCCCAGCACACATGTGCGGTACTCACAGAAAGGTTCCGATCTCTTTTTTCGATCGGGACCTTTCCCGATCATGTGACCGCCATGACGGCGTGTCACTGCGGTCAAATAACCCTAAACCTTGCCCTGCCTCCCGACTTCTGAAACCCTTAAAGGGCCGGGAGGCTCCGGCGCGAAGGGGTTAACACTCACATACAGTAGTTACCAATGCAACTGCTCTGCTGAGCACACCAATGCACATACATACAAGTTGCCAAAAACATTGCATTTGTCTGTGTGTTGAGCTTGGCTTCCTAAATACAGCACATTTCAATACATGAAAAGTCATGGGTCAACACATGCATAGGTGTGAAGGGGAACCCTAAAGGTTTATGCACAAGTCAAACCATGTCAGATATTACAGGTGGATTGACCAGATATACAGTATTATATTGATATCACCATATAACTGTGGTAAACCTTTGTCATATCCAGTCATTTTGCTTGAATGTATTACATGGGGTGCTCTTTCATATATATATATATATACAGTATATGGATTTATCAGATAGAAATCTAAAACTTGCAAGGTTATTTTTTTTAGAAAGCACAGCAAAACTTAACGTAAAAAAACAACTCCTAAATCCGATAAAGTGTAAAGAGTAGTTCCCTACTGACTGCAGGTTTCTCTTTCCCCAGATGAGAGCACATCATTTGAATATATCCCATGTGTACTACACACTGTGATGTGCCTGCCTCTGGAATACACACAGGAGCTGGGGAAGAATTCTAATGGCTTACTCTGGCAACTCCACCAGGAATTATCTGCAGTGAAAAGATCTGAGAGGCTTTTATAGCAGTGAGGTGATTGTGTTGCTTAACAACTGATGAAAACTCAGCAAATAATAAGTGCTGGTAATTTAATGGTTGCTTATGACCTAGCAGTATTAAGAAACAATATATTTTAACCCATCTAGTTCATTAGCAGTGAAAAAGTAAAGCCTTGTACACATGATGAGAATATTGGATGAATGATCGTCTGGTTTTTTTTTAGCCTCATATCGAAAGTGAATAGGTTACTAAAGTTACGAAAACTCTCGTAAGACAGAATACAACATCCTTTAATGATGTAAGGTATTGTATTGTAATGTATTCTTTAATTTCCAAGCATGTGCGCTCTTGGTCACTCAATTTTTTATGGATGAATACTGTACTTATTGCAAAAAAATCATTTGTTCTGTTATCTTAGAAAAATGTTTGTGCTTATCCCTTCTGATAATTTAGCATGAACTGTCATGTTGTGTACTAATCAATAGATTATCAGACGATCGCTCCAAAAGTTGTATTTTTCATCTGATTTTTTTCATTGTGTGTACTAGGCATTACTTTCAGCAAAATTCATTGCAATCCCTATTGTACAATAGGATCAATGCTATAAAACAACAACAATCACTAATACACCATATTTCAATAGAAGCTCAGTTGACCATCACTAGAAATTGGAAAAAACACTCGTACTTTCTCAAAATTCAAAAAAAGCCTATCCCTTTCCTACAAGTTACTCACCTGTCCTCCGGACCAACAAAAACCACCTGTATTGTGAAGTGGGAATCTGACTAGGGCATCAGTTTCCAGAACATCAGAAGACCAGTATGTTGTGCTTTGCTCATACTGCATCTATCTCCAACTCGATGCAGGAAAAGGCTACCAATTTTCGACACATTGGTACAGAGTCTCCACGGTCCTTAATAAAATCTTCCCATGCATACCTTCTCAATGTTGATGCTGCTCTTAGCATGAAGGTACTTCAGCTGGGGGACAACCCCACATCATATCTGCTCCATTTTACCCCTATGTCTCCCAAACGCTACAAACAGTCATAAATGATTCAGCTACTCAATGCTGCCAGGGCCTGCATTTCATTTTTCTGTAAGCAATCCTTTGTCTCATCATTTAGTGTTTGGCTACGTACAATTGAACACATTTATAGAATGGAGGACATTTTTGCCTCTGCAAGAAACAGAAAAGAAATGTTTAGCAAAACTTGGCTTTATTGGATAGAGTACACTTTCTCCTCCAGTTACATTGTGGATCCTGCTACCTGGGCACAGTTTAGGCCCCTTACTTAATTGGGTTACGTCCCTGACTCCTGGAGTATTGACATGCCACCTGGAGAATGAAACACCCCCCCCCCTTGAAGGTTACCTGATGTAGATACTATGGCTGAACCTCAGATCGCGTTTCCCCTCCCCCCCACCCCTCACCTTTTCCCTATTTTATCTTCCCATACACCCAAGTCCAGCCCCTCTTTTTTTTTTCTATCACTCTTTTTTTTTTTGCACTCCATTTTAATGGAAGGTTCTATAACAGTAAAAGGCAAACCCTGTTCAGGTTGGACCTTCTTCTTGTGTGCTATACCTGTTCTTATTTACATGCACAGATATTATTATTATTATACAGGATTTATATAGCGCCAACAGTTTGCGCAGCGCTTTACAATATAAGGGACACAGTACAATTACAATACATTTCAGGACAGAAGGAATAGGAGGGCCCTGCTCGTGGAGCTTACAATCTAAAGGTTATATTTTCTATTTTCCATTTTCCTATGACTTAATATTACTCAGGGCTTTCTCAAAAGGTTCTGTGTTTGGTTTTTAGTTTCTTCTTTATGGCATTTTACCAAAAATTCTAAATAAGGAATTAAATATTAAAAATTCTAATAAATTCAGGTAGGTTTATTGGCTTAAGTTGGTCCTAGTGTGCATGCATTTTCAGTATGGGTGTAATAGGGAGTGACATAATGGGGAAGTAAAGATGTAATGACACATTCCCTAGAAATCTGGGGTGAAGTTGTGAGTCTGCAGACTGAGAACTATGCTCAAGTTCCACTTCAAATAAGATAACACAGAGACACTAGGTTGAGATAGTTTAGATATTTATTTTTGTAGTATATCTAAAGCCAAAATGTTTTGGTGAAAGTCTAGAAGGTATTGGTCAGGATTGGGTAACACCAAGACATTCCAACATGTTGGGCAATGACTGTGATAACAAGCTCTTCTAATTCCCATGATCAACCTTGTTTAACCTCCTGTAGCCTAATCATCAAAAGCGATGCTCATAACCTCACTTCTTTGCCACCCTTAGGCTTGATGTGTTTGCTCATTGGCTACTTCAGCATTACATAAACAGTCAGGCTGGAAAATGCAGGAAAAGAAGAGTAAAATATGTTACTGACCAGATATCAATCAGATGCTTGCATTATTTTTCTAGCTGGTGTTTCATTTCTTTAAAGTGATTGTAAACCCTTACATATACCCAGTGAAGTAACTGGCCTCAGATAATATACAAAGATGAAACACATCCTCCTACATAAGTTGTACCTGCTTAACAGCAGCCTTCTCTTCTCTATAGTCTTCCAAAACACACATTTTACACAGCATCTCTCAGCAACAGAAAGCAGAGGGCAGGGATTTGACATCACACACACTGCACAGCTAGAGTGCAGAGCTCTGTGAAATATGAAAACTGATTGGAGAGCAGGGACACACCCTCCTCTTCACAATCTCAGCTGGGGGGATAAGACCTCTTCAGTGTGGTGGACGTGGGTGGACTATCTCCCAGGAGGGTGCAGCTGAGCAAGCCATGCAGATATCAGAGAGAGGAGAGATAAACCAGACTTGGTGCTTTGGATTTAGGCTTGTATACACTATAGTGGGAGGAGCTTTGTTCATTTTTCATGACTGATCTTGACAACCCCCTTAAGCTGGCCATGCAATCATACTTTTTTTTTGTCCAGCCTGTGTGAATCTAACAGATTCCTCCATTGATGGATGCAGCTCCCACTATGGCTACTTTATTTTGACAGCCAAAACCAGAATACCTGAACAGCACCCGTATCTGATTAGATGCAGGCACTATTTGACTAACAATTTTCGACCCAACTCCTTAGATATTTCAATAAAAGGATGACGGATTTAGTGCTGTAAACGGGGCCACTCCCTGACCACATTTGGGACAGTTCATCAGGAACTGGGTGAAATTTGTTCAATGTATGGCCAGCTTAAGTCTCTTATTTTAGCTTCTTATTTTGTCTTGCTGCAATTTTAAGCAGAATTGCTTGCAATGCATTTTAGCATGCACTCCAACTTCATAGACAGTCTAAATTTCCAGGTTATCCCATGGGCATAGTTCACACCATTACAGTGCGGTGCAAAAAAGTTCAGCAATCTGCATTTTTCACACCACAAACGTGCAAAAATTCATTGCAGTGCACAAAAAAGCCCAAAGAAGAATGAAGTGACTGCAAAGTAAATGCAAGCAGACAAATGCTTAAAAGAGAAGTAGGGGTTTGGATTTTTCCCCAAATCATGCTTACCTAGGTGGATGCAGCATCGGTCTTATGCTGCATCTGTTCCCACCGGCTCTAAGTGTGAGAACTCAGCAGTCACATGACCGCTGATCATTGAGTTCTCACAGCCACTGTGAGCAGAGAGCAGTGACTGTAAGTCACCGTTCTCTGCTGTGCCCCCCCAGCACTCACTGGAGCGCTAGGCTGTGGAGGGGGAGGGAGCTCATGGCCCAGGCTCTCAGCAAATCGCTAAAAGGCTGAGCCAGGTGCCACTCCGGATTCTGTAGTGGATCCCAACTTTAAAGTCTGGATCTTTCCCCAGCCTGGAGTGGCTGGGTGACATCAACCGACAGGAGGCTCCAGCCCACTGTCAGCTGAAAACAGGTCACAGGAGTGCAGAACGAACTACAGTCCTGTGATCCACAGGAGAAGTACAGCCAAAAGAGCTTTGACTGTACTTCTCCTTTAAGAAAATGCATTGTAGATGCATGCAAATGCAAGTTAAATCATGCTTCAAAATGCATATCAATGTGCATGCAAAAATGCAGTTTCTGGTGCGAATGGGTCCTAAATGTTATTCTAAAAAATAACTGACTTAGTTACTGTTTTATTGTCCTGGTCAGCACTTATACATGCAAGTCTCATGATGTGAATTTACAATCAATAAGGAGATATTGCAGGCCATTTGACAGACCTGCTCAGTACAGATTTATCTTTGGTTGCTCTAGGATGTAGATAACAGTAGGAGAAAATTAAGTATTTTAAACAAGTTAAATATAGGCAGTGGAAAATATTGACACTGTGTTTTCAGCTGTATACAACAAAAGGTGCTCCATTTCTTCCAGTCATTACTTTGGAAAATCCCAGCATGCATCATTAACCTTTAAAAGACCTTGTGTAATCTGGTATTAACATGTGCTGTAGCTGGTGATATACAGTCAGGTCCATAAATATTGGGACATGGACACAATTCTAAAATTTTTGGCTCTATACACCACCACAATGGATTTGAAATGAAACAAACAAGATGTGCTTTAACTGCAGACTGTCAGCTTTAATTTGAGGGAATTTACATCCAAATCAGGTGAACAGTGTAGGAATTACAACAGTTTGCATATGTGCCTCCCACTTGTTAAGGGACCAAAAGTAATGGGACAATTGGCTTCTCAACTGTTCCATGGCCTGGTGTGTGTTATTCTCTCATTATCCCAATTACAATGAGCAGATAAAAGGTCCAGAGTTCATTTCAAGTGTGCTATTTGCATTTGGAATCTGTTGCTGTCAACTCTCAAGATGAGATCCAAAGAGCTGTCACTATCAGTGAAGCAAGCCATCATTAGGCTGAAAAAACAAAACAAACCCATCAGAGAGATAGCAAAAACATTAGGCGTGGCCAAAACAACTGTTTGGAAAAAGAAGGAACGCACCGGTGAGCTCAGCAACACCAAAAGACCCAGAAGACCACGGAAAACAACTGTGGTTGATGACCGAAGAATTCTTTCCCTGGTGAAGAAAACACCCTTCACAACAGTTGGCCAGATCAAGAACACTCTCCAGGAGGTAGGTGTATGTGTGTCAAAGTCAACAATCAAGAGAAGACTTCACCAGAGTGAATACAGAGGGTTCACCACAAGATGGAAACCATTGGTGAGCCTCAAAAACAGGAAGGCCAGATTAGAGTTTGCCAAATGACATCTAAAAAAGCCTTCACAGTTCTGAAACAAATTCCTATGGACAGATGAGACCAAGATCAACTTGTACCAGAGTGATGGGAAGAGAAGAGTATGGAGAAGGAAAGGAACTGCTCATGATCCTAAGCATACCACCTCATCAGTGAAGCATGGTGGTGGTAGTGTCAAGGCGTGGGCATGTATGGCTGCCAATGGAACTGGTTCTCTTGTATTTATTGATGATGTGACTGCTGACAAAAGAAGCAGGATGAATTCTGAAGTGTTTCGGGCAATATTATCTGCTCATATTCAGCCAAATGCTTCAGAACACATTGGATGCCGCTTCACAGTGCAGATGGACAATGACCCAAAGCATACTACAAAAGCAACCAAAGAGTTTTTTAAGGGAAAGAAGTGGAATGTTATGCAATGGCCAAGTCAATCACCTGACCTGAATCCGATTGAGCATGCATTTCACTTGCTGAAGACAAAACTGAAGGGAAAATGCCCCGAGAACAAGCAGGAACTGAAGACAGTTGCAGTAGAGGCCTGGCAGAGCATCACCAGGGATGAAACCCAGTGTCTGGTGATGTCTGTGCGTTCCAGACTTCAGGCTGTAATTGACTGCAAAGGATTTGCAACCAAGTATTAAAAAGTGAAAGTTTGATTTATGATTATTATTCTGTCCCATTACTTTTGGTCCCTTAACAAGTGGGAGGCACATATGCAAACTGTTGTAATTCCTACACCGTTCACCTGATTTGGATGTAAATACCCTCAAATTAAAGCTGACAGTCTGCAGTTAAAGCACATCTTGTTTGTTTCATTTCAAATCCATTGTGGTGGTGTATAGAGCCAAAAATGTTAGAATTCTGTTGATGTCCCAATATTTATGGACCTGACTGTATATTGAAGCTTGTGTATCACAGACTATGCATTTAACTGAGTATGTCCAGTGTTCTGCTTGCTAGAGACATATGACAGTAGGTATATAAATAGTAAGGAAGGCATGTCCTAAATCCCTAGAATTTATCTGGGTCTGTGCAGTATGTGGGTGGGTGCAGCTTGGTGAGGTGACAGAAAACATTCAAGAGTCCAGGTACCGGTAAAGGAACTATATGTTGCAAAAAAGTTCAGCAATACAATAGGCCCAGTGGGAAGGCAACCCTACTGGGTGCACTCACAGGATGTAATGGCCCCTCAAGGGGTGGAATGCAGCCTGGCCAGTCCATTCCCAAGTCCAAGTGGGAAGGCTTACAGGAAGGATGGCATGTCCCTGCAGTTTCCCTGCTCCTCTGGAACCTTTACCTGAGCACTGTCCCTGACAGACAGATGACCTGGCCCTACTCTAGCCACACGGGAAATGCATGCCAAGCCCGGAAGCCAGGGTCTTAAGTAGACTCTGCCTGACCCAAGATGGCCTCCAGAGTCACATGGGGTGCCAGCACCTAATTGGATAGCTGCCCCCTGTGACCCAGAAACCATAGAGGAGCTAGTTTTCCCTTAACTTGCTCTCCCTCTGCAATGCTGCTGTGGTTGACTGCCACCTACAGTGGAGAAAATAGACTGCACCTGCCTACAAGCATACACACTCAACCACTGTCAATCATTCTCCTAGGTAAGAATACTTTTAAAAAGCTATCGGAAATAACTTTTATACATACAAATCTAGTTTTTTTTCACAGCAAACACAAATAGCGTTGTTATTTGAGTGTTTCATCTTTCTTAGTGGGCCATGCCTTGTGTCCAATATAAAAAAATAAATGATTTACTTCATTTTGTTTTAAAGCACATTCTGTAATTTTATTCTTACATTATTAAACAAGTTGATACATAGTTGCATAGGTTAAAAAAAGACACATTTTTTTTTTACTATAGGAAAAAATGAAATGAAGCTTTGTATGCAGAAGCCCCTAAAGCAGTCTTAAACCCCCACAGCAGTGCCTTGAGTTCTTACAACTTCCCTGCTGTTCTAACATATCCTCTGCAATCAAAACGGTTTACATACATATTTAACACCTGCTCCAGGTTCGATGTGCTTGTGCGTGATGACTGCAGGATAACGTCAAAACTCATGCCATCCAAGAAGTATCTTCTGTGTTTCATCTACCTGCTGGGACCAACCAATAGGACCTGGTGTACAAAGAAGAACATATGCCAATTTCCACAAGACATTAAAATAAATACTCAAGGTTGATTCTGCATTTTACATACTATGCAGAAAATGTGGGGTACATTGGAGTCTGCAGTGGTCTTTAGAATGTTTTTAACCTAACACTGCAGAGAATGATACTCCATGATGGGTACATGACCAGTATCTTTCCCCTCTTGTAATTTTTTATTCCCCATGGAAGAAATCCAATCTCTAAACAAAGCACACCCACTGCCGCACTCATATCTTATCCTTTCAGCTGTTATTAAAGTGGAACTTTACCTATAACAACTTCAGCAAAAATAATGTTCTTTAGCAAGAAACATACAGTATGTTCCATAATAATAATTATGCCACCAAAATTAGAGTGTGCTGTAAATTGCCTCCAGCATTGTCCCTGTTCCTTTTTGTCAGAGGCTGCCATTTTGCTGAATCCCAGAGTTCCTGAGCAGTAGTAAATCTTTAGACTGTTAGCAGATTGGCCTCTATATTTTCAGCGCAGTACAATTGAGCATGTACAGCGAGGGTGGGGCAGTATAGGTGCTTATTTTTAATGTTTAACATAGCTATACCTGCAGAAGGGGCCAGCCTGAAGTGATCTAGCAGGACTTCATTTTCTGACTAAAGTTTCACCTTAACATTATAAAAATACCTTGCTGCTGTAGTCTTCTAGATCCTGTGAAGACTCTGCTGTTGGAAAGCCAGTAGGAAAATGTCCACATCACCCAGGCAGGGACTTTGACATGGGAAGAAGAACCTTTCTCCTCTGTAGTGATTACGTTAGAAGACTTGGGGTATCACATGACCAAAGATGAGTACTTTAGGAATTAGTTAGAAATAGGGGGACAGATGGTGCAGAGTTCAAAAATGAAATAGGGCATCACTGCTTTGGGACTCTTACTAAAACAACCATTTGGCATCCTATTTAGAGACTCATTTACTGTAGCTGTTTATACGGCGGTCAACTTTTACCATATTTGGTGGGTGAATGGGACAGCAAAGGAGTGCATGAAAGGTAAGTTAAACTGAATTTCCAGGGAAAAAAATCTAATGTGATAAGTGCTGTACAAATGTACAATGTTCAATCACATCATTCTTTTATTTTTGCTCCATTTCCATCCTTTTCAATTTAGATGTTTATCTTGGCAGTTTCTTGCTCATCACTGCATTTCCAGTAGAGGGCTTGCTGGTCACTTATTAAAATTACTACAGTGATGTCACCCCTTTAACACTGCACACGGTATGTACTTTCTCCAACCTGAAGGGAATGTCACCCTGTAGAAAGTCACACAAAACCTAGCACAGCCCAGCAGTTGTAGTTCATCACAGGAGGAGGGTACTTCCTGCCGTGATGTCAGTGCCATGTTAGATCCGACCCACTGGTCATAGAATAAAAGGTTTGAAAAGGGTTAGCAGTTATGTGATGCATCACAAAGTATAAAAAGGAATTTAGGTGCATTTATTTTATTGATACTATTGTAGACTAACATAACTTTGGCAGAGGTTTCATCTTGCGTGTTGAAGTGTAAAGCCTTGCCATCCACGCTAAGACTAATTACCATATATGATTCTCTGTTACTTTTACTTGAATGGACGAAATACAAGTTTGCTTTAACGGCTCGATGTAACCATTTATATAGCAAGATTCTGTCCACTTTCAAACTTCTCTCTTGGTGAGGGAAGGCCTGTCAGGGAGAGACTTGTAGAAACTTTGAGCTTACACAGGGAGGTGAACTCTCTCTCTCTCTCTTACGTCAATGTGACACCATGGGGTACCTGAGTGGCCAATAACCAATGCTGTGACTTGGGTGAAAATATAGAAAGCAGCATACTCCTCATGCACAGAAATAGGTGAGGTAGACCTGTTAGACCTGTCTCTAATATGCCATGCCATAGCTTGTTCCCAAACATAAGTGTATGAGTTGGCATCCCAATAGAAAGAAGCCTGTGGGTGGCAAGCAGTAGACTCCTCATGCACAGAAGTACCAGTAGTTTGCTCCTGATGTCCAGGTAGGTGGGGGAAAGAAGAGAAGGAGAATATGTGCAGCTGGGATTCGCAGTTCGCCAGAGTTAAATAAATCTATTGCTGTGTCTCCATAAATAGGTTCACTTTAAAACAACCAAAAGCCAAAAAGAATGAGTGGGAAAGCCAAAGGTAACCCAAAAAACCTTAGTACAACATATATAACACAAGGCAACTACTCTATCAATTTAGAGCTCAGGTGAGGTAGACCTGTCTCTAATATGTCATGCCATAGCTTGTTCCCTATCATAGGAGGTATACTGTATGAGTTGTTATCCCAGTAGCAGGAGGTCTCTGGCCCCTTGCTATGTGTATGACATCCTGTGTGCCCTTCAGTATTGGGAAGGAGCTGCCAGAGGGGTATCAAAAACAAATGAGGCTTGTTGCCCTATAGGCTGATGCAAGTTTCCAGAAAGTTGGTATTGGCCTAGGTCTTTGCTTTCTTAAAATGAAAAAGTACCATCTTATAGCTGAATCCCTAAATATCCACCTAAAGGGCTATCAGGGTGCTCCCACAGCTCTCTTTCTCAAACCCTGAATTCCAAGTCCAAGCAGCACAGCCTGCCAGGAGGAGGAGGGATTTTTATTAAGCCTGGTACAAACTATGAGAAAATAATCATCTGTTTTTTGGGGGGTTTTTGCATGCTAGTCTCATATCAAAAATGAACAGGTTACTAGAGTTACGAAAATTCTCTTTAGACAGAATGCAACTTCCCGCAATGATATAATGTATTGTATTGTAATGTAATGTATTCTTTTGTTTCTGAGCATGCACAGTCTTGGTCACATGCTTTTTATGGATGAATATTGTACTGATTATACAAAAACTGTTCATTCTACCATTTTATGGGAAAAAAATTTTGTGCTTGTCCCTTTGGATAATTTCACATGAACTGTTGTGATTGGCTCTCGAAAGCTGTGTATTAACAAGCAGATTCTCGGACATTCACACCAAAACTGGTTTTATTCATACAATATTGTCATCGTGTGTATCAGGATATAGGCTCTATATAGTAATATGTGTGCTCTAATAATGTATTCACTGTTTTTCACATACAGTACATCAAGCAACAAGCTTTTGTTTACACTCTTGTTTTACAACATAGCTTGCAGGAATTTTCTTTTTTAGAGTTGCTACCCCCAGCGGTCAGTAATTACAGCTTTGATATGGATGTTGACAACTCTTCATGAATTCTCAGACAGGTCACAGCAGGAGGAAGGGAGTAACATGGATCAATTCCTGGGATTGTGACAAGGGGATTTATTGAATGTGATTTATTGATTTTAAATTGACTATGAATATACACAGACTAGATGGCAAACATGTTGCCATTTTCTTTCCCAATTTATAGGGTGTTTGCAGTGTATTCATTAACACCATCAAGTGTGGCCCTTTTAGCCAACTGATTATGTGAATTTATTAGCTTACTTTGATTTTAGTTAGAGCTATCTATGAATCCACCTAATGTATGAATGGAGGACTGGCAGATGATTGAAAGGTAAGCCCCCTCCATTCATAGATCCTGTTACATTCATAGAAACTGAACATGAATGGCAGCACTGGGCAAGCGTAGTTAGGCACTCTTAATAAGTGCCTGTCTTAGCTCCCTATAAGTCCCCGCCACAGTGGAAGATTACAGCTGCAGGGGTGAGGAAGGGTGGATGACAATGAAGGAAGAAGATTTCAAGTGATGTGGGAGCCAGCAGCACAAAGAACACATAAGGTTAATAGCAAGCAAGCAATGTCTATTATGGTGAATTTTTAACTAAACTTAGGCTTTAGGAATACACACTTGAATAACATTTTTTAAACCAGTTTAATGGCACTTTAATGCATGTCAACGCATGTTCACAGGTTAGCTGTTGTATTAAATTGAGCTAACTCAGGGACGGACTGACCATTCAGGCATTGCCCGAGGGCCCGGAGTCAGTAGGGGGCCCGGTGAGAGGCTCACTGGGCACAATTCACTAAGCGGTATCTTACCGCATCCGAGTACGCGGTAGGATACAGTATAGCATTTAAAAAAAAAAAAAGATTGAATTCACTAAAAAATGCTACTAAAATACCGCATGAGTTATTTTATCAAGTCGCGAGGTATTTTAGTAGTGAAAACCATGTGGTAATGTTTCAGCTGTCAGCAAGGTTCCCCACTGACAGCTGAATGTAAAAGAAAGAATTGCTAGCAATTAAAAAAATAATTTAAAAAAGGGCGTGGGGTCCCCCCCTCCATCCATACCAACCCCTTCAGGTCTGGTATGAATTTTGAGGGGAACCCCTACGCCAAAATGTAAAAAAAAATGGCATGCTCCCCCCAAAATCCATACCAGACCCTTATCCAAGCATGCAGCCCAGCAAGTCAGGAGAGGGGAGGGGGATGAGCAAGCGCCCCCCCGAACCATACTAGGCCACATGCCCTTAACATGGGGGGGTGCTTTGGGGCAGGGGGCTCCCCCCCAGAGCACCTTGTCCCCATGTTGATGGGGACAAGGGCATATTCCCCACAACCCTGGCCGGTGGTTGTGGGGGTCTGCGGGTGGGGGGCTTATCAGAATATGGAAGCCCCCATTAGCAAGGGGGCCCCAGATCCCACCCCCCATGTGAAGGAGTATGGGGCACATGGTACCGCTACCCATTCACAAAAAATCAATCACGATGCCCTCCGATTCGCTACCCAAAAAAGAGATAGGAAATAAAAAAGGCTCCACTACAGATACTGGCTCCGGGCCGTCTGTTTGCTCCGCTGGCTTGACAGTTCTTAAATATGTAAGGGGCGGAGCCACCCGGGAACATCATGTGTCTGACCTCGCCCCTTGTGGCGTCATCAACTGGGGCATGCTGGGTCAATGATGTCACATGGAGGTGGGGCCACATGTGTAATGTAACTGGGTGGCCCTGCCCCTTACATATTTAAGAACTGTCAGAGCAGAGCAGTCGGACGCCAACATCGGGAGCGGAGCCTTTTTTTTTTGTGTAGCGGCGGTGGCGGACATCGTGATTGACGTTGGATTTACTTCAGGGGACATTCTTTTATTTTTCTTCTTTCAATAATGGACTTGTTAAAGACTGTCTCCTGTTTTTTTTCACGCTACACTTTTTTTGTGAATGGGTAGCGGTACCATGTACCCCATACTCATTTACATGGGGGTGGCGGGATCTGGGGGCCCCCTTGCTAAAGGGGGCTTCCAGATTCCGATAAGCCCTTGCCTGCAGACACCCACAACCACAGGCCAGGGTTGTGGGAAAGAGGCCCTTGTCCCCATCAACATGGGGACAAGGTGCTTGGGGGTAAACCCCCCAAAAGCACCCCCCCCTTGTTGAGGGCATGTGGCCTGGTATGGTTCAGGAGGGGGGGGGGCGCTCACTTGTTCCCCCCCTTTCCTGTCCTGCCATGCTCTGATAAGAGTCTTGTATGGATCTTGGGGGGGACCCCAGGTCATTTTTTTTTAATTTTGGCGTGGGGTTCCCCTCAAAACCCATACCAGACCCGAACGACTTGGTATGAAAAGAGGGGGGACCCCCACAACATTGTTTTATTATTTTTTAAATTACTAGTAATGCCCTTTCTATGCAGCTGAGCTGCAATATGTAGGTGGGGTGTTGTGTGGGTGTGGCTTGAGTGTAGTCGGAGACAGGGGGCCCCATTATCTCTTATTGCCTGGGGGCCCCATGAGTTGTCAGTCCGCCCCTGAGCTAACTCCCATCTGATAACCACCCTAACATTGCAACATTGTAAAAAAAAATGGTGGGTTGCTGTTTATAAACGATGTTTATAAAAATGTTTGGCCAGTGCACCCTTTACTGTGTCATTAGACATCTCAGATCACAGACAAAATAAATGAGCCAGACAAAGTGGCTCACGTGCATGTGATCAGAGTGATAGCCAATCATGTCAGAAAGGAGAGTTGTGTTGTGATCTGCCACTGATACATGAGGGAAGATTTACTAAATCTGGAGCATTCCAAAATCTGGTGCAGCTGTGCATGGTAGATCAGCTTCTAACTTCAACTTGTTCAATTAAGCTTTGACAATAAAACCTGGAACCTGATTTCTATGCAGAGCTGCACCAGTTTTTGCATGCTGTGTTAGCTGCCATCAGATGCCAGATTTTACTCTGTGCCTACCTACCCAGACCTTACCAGGAAGACAGGCAGCCATCAGTGTGTCTTCCTTGATTCGTCATTAAAAACTGAAAAACGGCCTTGTACTGAAGCATACTGTGCAGGTTAGTACTAGAGTGGCTAAGTTACCCAAACACAAGCCAAGTGTTGGTCAAATTTGGATAGTTTAGACCTTTTTGTCAAGAATCAAGCAGCATGTGGGGATTGTGCAACTTCTGGGCCAAAATAATGCTAGTGTTAGGGCAGGGGTTGCCACCTCATCCCTTTAAAACCAAAACAAATATTAATTACACAGGTGCTGAGGCTAATTTAATGCAGATAAGGCACTAAAGCAGTTTTTTTGCATGCTAAGTCTCCATATCGAAAATGAAGAGGTTATGAATGAAGTTACGGAAATTCTCATAGAACAGAATAAAACTTCAAAAGTGATGTAATGTATTGTATTTGTATTGTATTTTCGGATGAACACTGTACTGAATAAATGAAAATCATATGGTCGGGTATCATTTGAGAAAAACTTCTGTGCTTGTTGCTTCGGATAATTTCGGACGACCTTTCATGATCGGCTCTCAACAGATGTGTACTAATGATCAGGTTATCGTACGACTGCTTTGTAATTACTATGTGTTTTTCATTTTAAAGGGATGAGGTGGAAACTCTAGTTAGAGCTTAATTGAAGGAGAGGACCTGAACACATTAGCCACATATGAAGATTTTGGATTTGGCCTTTGGCGTACATGGCTGTACTTTAAAGAGTTCAGGTTACTATGTGAATTACACATCTTACACAAATTTTCACAATTTAAGAGCCTATGCAAAAAAATGCTACACAAGGTAAGGCTTTAACTTTATAGTAATAATGCATGTGCTGGTATGTGTTATGTAGGGGCATGCAATGCGTTGTTACAATGCATCACAGTGTTTACTTTTTTTGTTTAATTTTAACATAATTAAAATGTCACAAAATGACATTTCATTAAATTCTACTCACAACAGCACATGGCAACACACAGGCGTGCTGTATAATGCATTTTTGCACTTCATAAAAATGCAGATATATATGCATTTTTATGCAATGTACTGCACCATACCTGTATGGTGAGAATAAGACACATAGAAAACACTTGTTTTCTAAGTGTCAATGAGTTGAGCCTGCATCAACGCAGATCAACAGACATGGTGTGAAGGAACCCTTACAGTCAGCCTCCTATATTTCTCTGTACAGCTAGAGATGGCTGAAATTCTAAAGAACAAGCTACACTCTGTTATGCAGTATATGTAATATTTGTTACCGCCACTTCCATCGAGGTCTGAGCTTCAGAACCTGCAAGGGCTAGCAATAAAGTTTCAGATATGGAAGGGGTCAGAGACCCAGAGACCAAAAACCTACATTTCACTATGCTCTTTTTAGGGGAACAACTTATATCAAAGGCTTCCCTATTCTTAGTAGCTCCAGGCAATGCACAGTGGGGCTGATGCCCCATCCCGGTCAATGGAGTGCTGCAGCCCCAAGTGGTCTGTCTGTTGCAGTTAATGGAAGACCAAGTGCTTAGCTCCAACATAATGTCCTCCTTTGTGCAGGCCAACTACCTTCCCCACAGTCCATTAGAAGACCTTTGTAACTCTTTAGGTATAGGAGAAAGAAAAGAAGACTTGGTTCCATGCAGTGGTGTATGAATACAATTCTATCTCACAATGCTTTGACAAGGAACAAAGATTTTGTCACTGGAGATTATCACTGTTCCCCAAATAGGGAATAGGAGTTAAGCTTCCCATGACAGGGCATGTCACCTTCAATTTTTAAGTCAGTCTTAGTGGTACATTGCCTTGCAGCTGGAGGAGAGCCATGTTGCCCAAATGCAGTTATTTCACCTAATTCGATATCCCAACTGAAATCTGTTCCTTCACTTGACTGCTCCTATTCCCCACTATGAAGTATCTTTCCCTGCAAGCTCTCCACTGGAGGGGAAAGCAAAAGTAGACACAGTCCTCTACATGGTCCAATGGAAGGTCAATATACTAACAGAAACATACAGTATATATCAGATTTACCACCAGAAAAGTTCCCTAGAAACCATAGGTGGGCCTTAATCCTAAAGGAAACCTGCACCCAATTACAAATCAGTCAATACACTAGACAGTTTTTGCCGGCAATATGACAGATATAAATTCTGAGTAACTTACATGGACAATCACGGTATGTAGATATTTGTAGTAGCAGATCTTGCTGCTTATGCAACCACCTTACTTTAGCTAAAGTAGTGATAATGAGGATAAATTAATGTTGACAGAATTCATGAGCATGAGATATTGCATACCATATCCCAATATTCTGATATCAGGATACAGAGAGGTTAATAATTACCACAAATTAGGCCAAACACTGGATGCAGTAATTGTTTTCCGCATTGGAACTAATAGATCAGCTTTTCTCAACTCTTTAAACCCAGAGGAACCCTTGAAATAACTTTCCAGTCTCAGGGAATCCCTGATAAAATTTACTATAGCTCATGATACATTAGTGTGATCAGTGGGAAGAATGCACCATACACTTGTGGTCATTGGGAATAACTACCCTCTTACAGAAAGCTAAAAAGATTGATGGTGTCAGTGGGAACTTATCTGAGAGGCAAAAATTGCTCATTGCTGAGGGAACCCTTAGGAACCTCCTCGAGAAACCACAGGGTACAACTAAGAACAAGGTAAAATGTTGGAAAATATTGCCCCCTAGAATACTACCTCAATTTAAAAAAAAATATTTTAGAAATGTTTACTTTTTTGTCCACGAACATTTTAACATATTTTTTACATAAACTATAAAATGATTTAAAAAAAAGCTATGCTCAGGAAATATGGAGGTTGTCGTTGCTGACAATACATTTTCCTTGGCCATCATTCCAACCTACTGTAATGCTTTATAACTTTCTGAGTCACTGACAATAAAAAAGTTTGTAGATCAGGAGCACTAATGCTGGCCATAGACAGCTGGAATTTCATCTGATTTCTGCCGAAGTACCCACTCGAAAGAACTTGAGTGAAAAATCAAAGGAGCTTGGTGGAAAATTTACTGCATCCAAATAGGTTTTGAATACAATACCCAGCAGTGAAGATTCCTCCATTCACCTTAATCCACTGATCTTCTCTTGTTCAGCCTGTGGGCTTAACAAGAAAAAATCTAAAAGCATATGGCTAGCGTACTTTCGTTCTGACTTTCCTTATCTGCATTTTGTCCTGGGTACAACCAGGCAACTAGCTTTAATAGACAATGGCCAGCAATGTGAAGCTCTGTATTTCTTTCTGGACAGATTTCCTTGAATGAGTATTGTTCAAACAAGTATAGATGCAGCCACAGCAAACATGTGGTGTGTGCCTCACTGTGCTCTCATGGAGATAAAATTACAGGATAGCAATAAATGAACACAAATAAGGCAGGTTCAAATCCAGTGTAACTGGAAATCTAACCAGTTACCTATTATTGTATAGCAGTGTGTGTAGACCTTCCCCCAGCATGTTGTGGCTTTTCTTTGTCATTCTCATTTCTCTAGACATGTCATTGTTTAGCATATAAACTGTATCTATACAACTGAGACCAGAAAAAAATTCAGATGTCCAAAGTATAAGGCTGGGGCATTTTGAGCTGTCATTCTTCAAATGTATGTTAGAAGGTAAAACCTGTTTTTCATTTTTCCATCTTTTATACAAGGTCATCATCCGTGATTCTCAGAGCTGCTTTTGGTAGTCAGGTGGAGTGTCAATAAATAGTTATCCTAAGGCTTCACGAGCAGCATTTTTTTGCCAAAGCTCCTAAATTCAACTCCATAAAAGCCTATGTGTCCATGTACACATAGGCTCTTAGCAGAGTTTAGGAACTTCCGCGTTTAGGTGAGGTTAAACCTCCCTCTCCTGAACATGGAAGAATTGTATTCAGGATAGGAACGTTTTGACCGGCGACCGTGGGAAAACGCAAAACGCCGCAAAACCGCAGCAAAATTGTGGTACCGTGGTTGCCGCGATTTGAGGTCAGAGTAGGCTCAGCCTTAAGGGCTCATGTACACAGGGCATTTGAAAAAGTTTTCTGAACGCTGGAAACTGACTGCTAGAAAATGTAGGTTAAAATGGTCAGTTTAGCAGTGTTTACCTACCGCGTTTATGCACGTTTGTGTTTTAGAAGCGTTTTTAAAAGAAAACCTAAGGAGACCCTGCCAAATGTCCAGAAAGCACTGAAAATAATAAATAATTAACTATTTCAGACATTTTGTGAGAAATAGAGAGAGCAGAAGCAGAGAGCACTACTGATGGGTGTTGCAACTGTAGCAAAAGTGGCTTGTGAAACATGCTTGGCACTGTGGGACGAGCTGTAATGCCTGTAATGCCTCCAGATGTATTCTGGAGTTCACACAACACTCCTTGTGCTTTTTTTCTGTATTTTGATTTGTTCCAGTACAGTTCTGTGCAGAAACGTTCTACCGTTTTTTCCTACACGCGAAACCTGGAACTGACTGCAATGGGGTACTAAGTCCATTTGCATACATGGAAAATGCTGTGCATGCATTTTTGATGAAGAAAAAAGGCACTGGGCAGCATCTGGATATGGAACAGCCCAAAAACGCGTCTAAACGCAAACGCTCATAAACGCGTTTACTCGCAGTTGCATGTGTTTGGCGTTTGAAATGCCGTAAACTCTACTCCTGAACGCGATTTTTGTGCTTTCAAAAAAATGCCTGTAACCTCAACTGCCTGTAAACGACTAAGTACATGGATACATAGGAAAACATAAAGGAGAGTTCAGGAGCTGCTGAAAAAAATGCACAACTGCTCCTAAACTTCAGTTTAGCAGCTGCAGTGTACATGAACCCTTACTGTTCAATTAATGATCCTGTGGGAGCAGGTTAACTTTGGGTACAGGAATAGAAAGTGATGGTGCAGTAAATTTGTTTTAAAATGCAACTAGTTTAAGTACCTAAATTTGAATTAGTATGAGCATCTTGTTCTCTATTAAACAGAACTGTGTTTAAAATGACCATGGTGAAATGGAGGGGAGAGAACAGAAGAATGATCTTGTCAGTCTGCAGCTGCTTTTTCACTATCCAATCACAGACTAGGGGTGGAGAGATGACTTGGCTGTATTACTTAACTGAAGTAGAGAAAGGTCAGATCACCAACTTGGCTATGCTGTCTAGCAGTGCTATGTAAATCTCAGAAATGGATCAACAGAAATACAAATCCTTTGGTTGTATCTTAAAGCAGTAGTAAACCACATAAAAAAAGAAAAAGGAAAAAAAAAGACCCTGCAAGGTAAAGGCATAATGTGCTAGTATGCATTGCATACTAGCATATTATGAAGCGAGCAGCAACTTCAGCATTGGGAACATGTTCCACCCTAAAGATGAGTGGAGCATGTAACATGTTCCTAAATGTGAACTTATCCTTTAACTTGTTGCCGACCGCAGATAGCCGAATGACGGCTGCACTGCGGCCGGCCAGTTCTGAGTGGACGTCATATGACGTCCCCCCAGAACGCGCTCTCCTGCGCGCCCCAGGGGGCGCGCACCTGGCGATCTCCGTGATCGCTGTGTCCTACGGACACAGCTGATCACGTGATGTGGTAAAAGGCCAATCACAGCAGCCTTTTACCACCTGATCAGCGGTGTCCAATGACACGCTGATCAGAGGGAAATGCAAGTGCCGGTTCTCGGCTGCACTTTCCTCACGCTGTCAGATCGTGAGGAAAGTACTGCCAAGAACCGGCAGTTGTCAGAGTGGGGATCGGCACTGATGATCAGTGCCCTGATGATCGGTGCCCAGCAGTGCCACCCGCAAGTTCCGCCCACCTGTGCCCTGCAGTGCGCCCACTAGCTCCGCCCACCTGTGCCCAGCAGTGCACCCACCTGTGCCCAGCAGTGCACCCACCTGTGCCACTCTGCAATTTCACACACCTGTGCCCAGAAGTGCCACCTACCTGTGCCCAGCAGTGCCACCCACCTGTGCCCACCCACCTGTGCCCACCAGTGCCACCCACCTGTGCCCACCCACCAGTGCTGCCCACCAGTGCCACCCACCAGTGCAGCCCAGCAGTGCTGCCAGTCAGTGCCACCAGTCAGTGCCCAGCGGTTGTGCCAGTCAGTGCCGCCAGTCAGTGCCCAGCAGTGATGCCAGTCAGTGCCGTCTATCAGTACCCATCATTAGTGTCACCTATCAGTGCCGCCTATCAGTGCTGCATATTAGTGCCGCCTATCCGTGACACCTCATTAGTGCTGCCTATCAGTGCCGCCTATCCGTGCCACCTCATTAGTACTGCCTATCAGTGCCCTTTAGTGCTGCCTATCAGTGCCCATCAGTGCCGCCTATCAGTGCCCATCAGTGCTGCCTCATCAACGCACATCAGTGAAGGAGAAAAATTACCTGTTTGAAAAATTTTATAATAGAAACAAAGAAACTTTTTTTTTTTTTCAAATTTTTGGCAATTTTTTATTTATAGCGCAAAAAGTAAAGCGCCCAGTGGCGATTAAATACCACCAAAAGAAAGCTCTATTTGTGAGAAAAAAATGATCAAAATTTCATATGGGTACAATGTTGCATGACCGCGCAATTGTCAATCAAAGTGCGGCAGCGCTGAAAGCTGAAAATTGGCCTGGTAAATAAGGGGGTATACGTGCCTGGTAGGCAAGTGGTTAAAGAACACTGGGGTATGAAGCCAGCAAGTGGTTTCTAAGGGTGACAGAAGCCAAGCAGCCTGTTCTTTAGCATATACCTATGACAGGTGGGATAGCCTCTTGCAGCAAGGGAGTTGTTGTTGGCAATCTCTCTGCGAGCGGTCCATCTCCCATGGCAATGGGAGTGAATCAGCACCACAGAGGTCCCCAGCCTGTTCAGAGGTACAGAAGAGCAAGAGTTAAGTGAGTGCACGTATAGAGCCTGCGCTAGGTGCACTGTAGATTTCCATTCTGCTACTGGGAGTGAGGTAGTGGAAATTTGGTGGACATGTGAAGTGGGCATAGGCTTAGCATGCTGTTCCTAAATGCAACAGCCGCAGTGAAGGTGTACATTGCCATGGGAACAAGGGAGTTAACTGGATTACAGTCTATTGTTCAAGTCTACATGGTGTACGGCAATCTCCAGAGCTAGAGGACCCCTTAAGGCTGAGTATTCCCTGAAAGTGGCCTTAACTTGGTCCCAGGGCATTGATGGGTACGGCACAAGTAAGGTACCCCATGTGCAGGAGAGTGACCCTGTTCAAGGTGCATAGTGTAGCCCAGAAAAACCCACCCTGGGGTAGGCCTCCTATGTGACCCACACTTGGCGCCTATCGAGGAGGGGAACATAGAGGAAGTACCACCCACGTACCCCTATATGTGTGTTAATGGACACAGAGAGCATGACTTGGGAGTGAGCATGCACAAGTGCCCCCATAGCAAGCAGCTTGCTATGTTTCTATGGGGCACTCGACAGGGGGGAGGGGTCAGGAGCTCCGGCGGGGGACTTGGGAAGAGGAGGATTGGGGCTGCTGTGTGTAAAACCATTGCACAGAGCAGGTAAGTATAACATGTTTGTTATTTTAAAAAGTTAGCTTATAAAGGTGGGGTAAAAAACGCACCAAACTGCTGGTTCCTGCTGAACCAGCCAAATTTCAATCCGTGTGTAGCCTTTTCTGTTCTGTGGAACAGTCATGTTGGCTGCAGTGCTGATCATGTGTATTCGGATGGGGGGGTGCCCCCACTGTTAGAATACAATAGCACAGTGGGGGGGAGATCCCTGCATCCACATCGTTTTTGTGGACGCGGGCATCTGTGAGGCTTTTTCCGTTTAACTCTGGTGTGTGTACCCAGCTTTAGTACCTTAGTTCACTCTGTTGCCCCTTCCCACAGCACCACAGAACTTGCTTTGTGTTTACATTAGTAATATGATGGTTGCAAAGTCACTTCTGAGAGTGGTAAGCAGGGTGAGCTGAGCTGGTGAGAGAACAACTTGGACTACTTTATTCTTTCTGGTGTGGAATTTGCAGGAAAATTGCTCCACAGTGTCTGCAGCTATAGCAGTGAGTGTGGACTTGTTTTAAACATCATTTACTACTTGTTAAAGCCCAATTATGGGCTATAAATGACCCCAATCTTCCTTCCCTATCTACCCCCTTTAACCCATCTTGCTAGTGTATGTACTTTCCGTACCTGTTGAAACCTGATACTGTATACTGATGTACTATACTTATACTTAAAACTCCCATTCAATATCTGTCTGTATGGGACCATTAAACCCTCTCTGCGATGGTGCATGGAACTGCTGGTCCCCTCTACTCCCCTCCACTGACATCACTACCCTTCAGGATCCTAAGAGAACCCTGCTGCTGGACATGTGGAGAGGGCTAACCTTGGGCTTTAAAGTGGACCTTCACTCAAACCCAGCACTTTTAGTCCCTACAAGTCCCTCACCCTCTGCAATATAAAATGCTGACTTTTTTTTTTTCTTTATCCTTCTTGGACTCCACCTCACCCCCTGCCTCCATTCTCACCTAGGCATCTCCTCTACTTTTAAAGCCTCAGTTTCAACACAAGGGCCGGAGGATAGAACTTGCGGAGCATCATCAGAAGATCAGCTGCTGGCTCCCAATGATGTCGGAAAGGAAGATGGCAACAGGGATCACAGCAGGGCAATGCTGGATTTGCTGGGTTTTGCTCATTAAGTATATGTAAATATTTGAATGTCCTTTGCCTGGCCACAGGTTCAATTTAAGATGATGGACTAAGCAAGCATGCTATTTCAAGTTGATCATCTGTCCAAAAATCACATGCAATTTTTTGGCTGACCATCTCAAGAGTCTTATATGGGAGGAAAAAATAATTTTTTAGGCTGGATTTCTTTCTAGCTATAAATACACTCTTTTCATCTTTTACTATATGGTTGCTCTTAATAAAAGCTGTACATAGCAGACACATGTAGTGGGTAAAAGAAAACACATACACATCTGTATTATTACTAAAAACCTTCAGGACTCATTATATGGGGTTGGACAAAATTATGGAAACACCAGGTAAAAGAACAAAATTGTTGCCTAGTATGATGTTGGACCACCTTTAGCATCCAAGACAGCCCAAATTCTCCTGGAAATTAACAAATATAAGTCTTGGATGGTGGATAATGGAATTTGATACCACTCTTAATGCACAAATCGTTCCAGTTCTCGCAGAGATGCTGGAGGCTGATAATGAGCACGAATCTTGTTCTCTAAAATTGACATAGTGGCTCTATGATATTGAGGTCTGTTGACTGCAGCGCCTAGGGAAGGTGTGAGACTTCGTCTACATGCTTGTCAAACCAGGATTTATCAACACCAGCTGTGTGAGTCGAAGCATTATTGTCTTCGTATATGGCGCTGTCTTTGGGAAAATATCTGTACCATGTGGGGCAAATGATCAGCCAAAATTTGTACATAGTCACTGGCAGTGAGTCTACCTTTCAAGGTGATGATGGGGTCTGCAAAATACCAAGATATGGCTACCCAAACCGTGATTGCGCCACCGCCATACTTCACCGTTGGCACAAGATAGTCCTGGTCGTAAGCTTGGGACAGTGTTTAACCACTTGCCTACCGGGCACTTATACCCCCTTCTTTACCAGGCCAATTTTCAGCTTTTCAGCACTGTTGCACTTTGATTGACAATTGCGTGGTCATGCAAGATTGTACCCATATGACATTTTTATCATTTTACATAATATCATTTTTTTCTCACAAATAGAGCTTTCTTTTGGTGGTATATAATCGCCGCTGGGCTCTTTACTTTTTGTGCTATAAACAAAAAAGTTGCAAAAAATTTGAAAAAAAAAAAAAGTTTCTTTGTTTCTATTATAAAATTTTTCAAACAGGTAATTTTTCTCCTTCACTGATGGGCACTGATAGGCGGCACTGATAAGCAGCACTGATGGGCACTGATAGGCAGCACTCATAGGCAGCACTAATGAGGTGGCACGGATAGGTGGCACTGATAGGCGGCACTAATGAGGTGTCACGGATAGGTGGCACTGATAGGCGACACTGATGATGGGTACTGATAGACAGCTTTGATAGGTGGCACTGACTGGCATCACTGCTGGGCACTTACTGGCACAACCGCTGGGCACTGACTGGTGCCACTGACTGGCAGCACTGCTGGGCTGCACTGATGGGCACTGGTGGGTACAGGTGGATGGCACTGGTGGGCACAGGTGGGTGGCACTGGTGGGCATAGGTAGGTGGCACTTCTGGGCACACTTGTGTGACACTGCTGGGTGGCACAGGTGGGTGCACTGCTGGGCACAGGTGGATGCACTGCTGGGCACAGGTGGGCAGAGTTAGTGGGCGCACTGCTGAGCACAGGTGGGCAAAGTTAGTGGGCGCACTGCTGGGCACAGATGGGCGGGACTTGTGGGTGGCACTGCTAGGCACCGATCATCAGTGCCCTGATGATCGGTGCCGATCCCTGCTCTAACAACTGCCGGTTCTCGGCAGTACTTTCCTCACGATCTGACAGCGTGAGGAAAGTGCAGCCGAGAACCGGCAATTGCATTTCCCGGTGATCAGTGTGTCATTGGACGCGGCTGATCACGTGGTAAAAGGCCGCTGTGATTGGCCTTTTACCACATCATGTGATCAGCTGTGTCCGTAGGACACAGCGATCACAGAGATCGCCGGGTGCGCGCCGAGCACGTCATAGAACTGGCCGGCCGCAGTGCAGCCATCATTCGGCTATCTGCGGTCGGCAAGTAGTTAAACGTTAAACACGTTTGGTGATTGGGAACAGTGTAACACTCGATTTATCTGACCATATTACAGTCTTCCATTGATCTCCTCTTTTGAGCATTAATATCGGTCACTAGTGGTTTGACAATTGCAGCTCGCCCATGAATGTTTGGCTTATGGAGTTCACTCCGCGCAGTTTTTGTGGACACAGGCTTTGGAAGATGAGATTGAGCACTGTAGTCACTTATGCAGCAGTTGTTTTCTTATTCCGGGTCACAATGCTGCTCAAAGTCCTTTTTGTCTCTTTCGGCCGGTTACCAAGTCGACCGCGCTTATGCTTATCAGACAACATTTTCCTGTAAACTGTGTATGCCGTCATAACCTTTGATACTGTACCTCGAGACACAGCAAATAAATTGGCAACTTTAGTCACAGAGGCACCAGCTAAGTGGGCACCAACAATTTGCCTTCTTTGAAAATCAGTAAGCTCTGACATGACTCCGTATCACTAGCAGCGCACTCAGTGAATGACGAAAATGAGGCTTCCCACCTGTTAGCTTGGTGTCTCATCACACAGTGGAAGCAAAAGAATGTTACATCATTTCTTCTTTCAACATGAAACATTGCACACCTGCAAATCAAATAGAGTTTCCATATTTTTGTCCAACCCCTGTATGAATGGTTATTATTACTGACATTTCCAGTGGATGGTGGGATCTGATGGGATGATTTCTTTTATGTCAGTTTTCCTACCATTAAGTATGAACCTTATGTTATTTGTCACTGTCAAGTCTATGTTGAAATCTTTTATCTTGTAGTCAACCGTGTTGCTATTTGTATAAATGACTGTACAATCGATGATTTGTATAAAGCTCTGGCCAAAGTAACCTTATCGCAATGGTCAACTTGACCGAAAAGGGGTAGTCTGAAATCTCCAGCAGTGAATAAAGATGATCTGTAATCATACACTTTATTGTTTTTTTTATCTAGTGGGTTAAACATTTCCTTTCAGGCTTAAAGTATGTAATCCATTTTATTAAGAATGCTCATAAGAAAAAAAAGTCTGAGGCCTGTAAGCTGCACTGCAGGATCGTGTTGTAACAAGGTAATATACTGCTGAGAGTTTGTTTTGATCTTTGGATGAATCAAGTATTTAGTTAAATGAAGGCATGCTTCCCACTGATTTTGGATCACAGAACAGAATGAGAAGAATTGAATATAAAATTGTATAAATCATGGGGATTATTAATTGCAGAAATTATAATTGTTCTCCTGGATTGTTTTTCTTTTTCATTTAAAGTGAACATGTGCTCCCTTTAAAGAGTAACTCCACTTTTGTTGAGCAAAAAAACATTCCCCTCTGGATGATTTATGAACATTGCACAGATTTCAATAAACTGTGTTGCAGATTCCTACCCTATGTTGTTCTAAAGAAATTGCTGTTTGTTTGTGTCCATGTGCAAAATTAATGTGAATGGGAGTGATTTTATAATTATTAGTCAGCTTCTACACTTGAACTGCTCTAATGCGGAAAGTGGCAGGGTCTGCATCCCATAGAGCTGGTTTCCCTTTGGGAGTATTTAATCAAAAATGAAATTTTTTGTTGCAGAGAATGCTCAAAATCTGACTTGTGTCTTTAGTGCAGACTTCTGGGAAAATCTGTAAGCCAATCACACAAGCAGGAAATTACATTTCTGGGTGGCGTTTTGTATACCACCTGTATACAGAATGCCTCCAGGTTGCCATATTGTATTGCAGTTTACAGAAAATTACAGTGCTGAAGATTGAAAAGGAAAGGTATTTTAATAACATTCAATTACAATATGACTTGTGTTGCAATTAAATAAAATATATTATTTTTTTCCCCACGAAAGTGGAGTTACTCATTAAAGTGTATGTAAACCTGAACAATGAACTTCTCTTATATGGTTTCTTTTGGTCTGGTAAATATTCCATTGAAAGCTTTTGGTTATAAATGTTCTCTTATGCAAATAAATACATGTTGATCCTGTCAGAAATCTTTTCTACTAATAGCTTCCAGAGCTCTCTGAGGATTACAACCCCCCCCCCCCCTGGTCCTCTAGTATGTTGTGGAAAAGAGGGTGAAGTTTATTTAGTCCTGTTCTAGGTTGACAATTCTGCTTCTCAATATATACAGTACAATACTTTGAGTGAGCATTGCCATCCTGGGACAGGAAGTGTGTTACTGGTAGAAATATCTGGTAAAAATAAAGGAAACAAAAATTAATTAAAGTGTTACTAAACCCAGGACCCTGCATTCACTATATCTGGTCTCCCACAGTACACAGAACATGGAAATGCAATTATTGTAGCAAATATAAACTGCTAAATACCTTTTTTCATCAGCAGTTAGAGCAGTCTTGTGACTTCTATCAGTGTCCAGCAAAGCAATGGGTAAAGTTTGTAGGAGGAGTTTTCATTCTGCTCTGACTGTCCATGAGGCTGCATGACCCCTGACCCTCTGTCTGGACAGCACTGATTGGCCCTGTGCCAGTCACATATACCCTCCTAAAAAAAAAACCCTCTCTAGCAGTACAAACTAAAGTGATTATGTGCAGAGTGACTCCTTAAGTTCTGTACTATCAGCAGATGGATTAGGGACAGTAGAAGAAGGGGAGGATCAGAGAAGACAGAATCAAACAGCCTTTTTAAACAAAGTGGAGGATTAACTGCTTAGGCTCCATAGTGAGTATAACAAGCATGCTTTACTGCATATACAGACTTATTTTATGGTTGTGGATTTAGTAACACTTTAAAGAAAACAATGCAGCCATCACATCTAAGGACTGGTAAGATGCAATATATAACTTTTTCGTTCTTAGGTTTAGATAGACTTTAACCAGTTGCTGACCACGCTATAGCCAAATGGCAGCTACAGCACGGTCCGCTAGCTCTGGGAGGGCGTCCCAGAGCTCTGCCTCCCTGTGCGCCCCGGGGCGTGCTCTGTGATTGCCATGTCCTTTGGACACAGCTGATCATGGAACGAGGTAAAGGACCAATCACAGTGGCCCTTTACCATGTGATCAGCTGTGTCCAATCACAGCTGTTTGCAGTGTAAACAGACTTGGCGGTTATCAGCAGTCTTTTCCTCATGCACTGTCACAGGAAAGGAGAGCTGGTAACCGGCAATTCTGACAGGCCACATTTTACACTGATAATCAAGGTACTCATCATTGCGGCCCCATCAATGCAGCCTATCAGTGCCCATTACTGCTGCCCATCAATGTTGCCTCATCAGTGCCACCTCATAAGTGCTGCATCATCAGTGCAGCCTATCAGTGCCCATCTGTGCCACCTCATCAGTGCAACCTATCAGTGCACATCAGTGAAGGAAAATTACTTTTTTGCTAAATTTTCTAACAGAAACTAAGAAAAAATGTTCCTTTTTTTGGGCTTGTTTAGCAAAAAAATAAAAACCCCATGGTAATCAAATGCTACCAAAAGAGAGTTCTATCTGTCTCAAAAAAGTTATATGAATTGCATTTGGGTACAGTGTTGCATGATTGCGCAAATGTCATTCAAAGTGTGACAGTGCTGAAAGCTGAAAATTGGCCTGAAAAGTGGTTAAGGGCCCTTTCTCACCAGATACAGTGAGGTGCATTTTTGACCACACTCCAACTGCATAGATCACAGGTGTCAAACACAAGGCCCGTGGGCTGAATCCGGCCCTCCAGGCCATTTCATGTGGCCCTTGCACCTCTCCTTCAGCTATGGTACCCCACTCGTCCCTGCCTCCACCTTGTCTCAGCAGTCAGCAGCAGAGAAGACAGAAATCCTCTGCCAGATCCTGAACCTCTCAGTGCAGCTGCAGCACCCCCTCATCTCTGCCTCCCCTGGTCTCAGCATTCAGCAGACTCTGGTAACTGACTCCACTCCTCCTCTGGTCCTCCTCCAGACCCTGCACTTTCTGCTTAGCTGCCTCCAAAGGGGGTGCACGGCGATGTTAGGGAATGTGGGCATTCTTGGCATCTGATGTATAGGGGGTGGGGTGCTCTAGTCTTACAGGTACAACCGGCACTTTGAGGGCAACCATAATGCTGATATGGCCTGCGATGAAATGGAGTTTGACACCTCTGGCATAGATAGTCAAAAATCCAGGTTATCCTTTAGGCATAGTTCACACTATTGCAATGTGGTACGGTGAAAAAAAAGGGCATCAAGCTGCATTTATCTGCACTGCAAATGTATGTAAATGCATAAAAATGCACTGCAACGCAATGCAGTGCACATAACAGCCCACCAAAGAAAAAAGACAGAAGTTACCTGAGAAGAAATGCAAGCTTGAAAAAACTCACTGAATTGCATGCAAATGTGAGTAAAAAATAAGTTTCATGGCACATGCAAAAACATACAGTTTCTGGTGTGAATGGCCCTAGGTCTATTTAAGTAACTGCCGATCTAAAAAGAAGGCACTCATCGGTCCTGCAAGTGTTTGCAGATAAAACTAAAAATAACATTACACTGCTACTACTTCTCAATAAATAGTTCCATAACATGCATCAATATGTAATTCATAAAATATAAAGTACATGTGTGCTAAATATTGCAACCATTGCAATCTCTACTCAAAAAGTGTCCCGTACTTTTTTCACTCAATAAATAATTAAAAGACAGTCCCAAAACAGTGAATAAGTGAATCACTTTTCTTCCATTCAATAAAGTGTCCTGTGCAAAAAAGAAGCATATTATTAATTTCGTAATTGTATTGCAAAGTTCCACTTCTTCTCATGCTCCATCTTCAAATATAGTGTCTACCAGGGGCGGACTGACAACTAATGGGGCCCCCGGGCAATAGGGGATCATGGGGCCCCTGTGTCCTTGCCCAAACTCAAAAAAGCCTATGAAAAAGGTACCAGGGGCATCTCATGGGGCCCCCTACTGACACCGGGCCCTCGGGCATTGCCCGAGTTTCCAAATGGTCAGTCCGCCCCTGGTGTCTACCACCAATTCATTCACCAGAACAACTTGTTGGTAAAATCAGCAATAATGCCTAGAAGTACGGATTGCAGGAATCACAGCTTATCCAGGCTCAGTGGGTCTCCCTCCAGAACCATCACGCACCGGCACAAAGACCATCCAAGTTATATTTACCTAGTCCGAAGGAGGAGAAAAACTCTCATAATGTATGTAACAGATTTTATTCTAAAAACATCACATCAAACAATTACAAAAACTTGTGCCAACAACTGTGGTAAAGCAGACTCAATTGTATTACCAAACCGTCTCTAGTTGCATCCTCAAACCGCAAGTACGGACCTGGCTTGCATGGTGACATCATGTCCACTGACCCGCGCTATGCGTTTCGTCATCTGACGTCTAGTGGAATCGGTGGTGAACACTACACTTGAAGGTGGAGCATGAAAAGACGTGGGACCTTGCACTACAATTACAGAATTGATAATATGCTTCTTTTCTGCACAGGACACTTTATTGGATGGAAGAAAAGTGATTCACTTATTGGTGCACATTATGGAATTATTTATTGAGAAGTAAAAGTGTTGTCGTACTATTTTTAATTTTAGTTTTTTGATGATCACATCATATAGTTAGCATCTGCACTGAGTAATTATTTTTGCTTAGTTATTTTCCAAATTTATCCGCTATTATGTGTATGAAGACACATTGGACTCCCTAAATCCAAGTTCTCTCAGTTATGCATACCTCTTCAGCACTTTAAACCAGGTTTAGGCCCTCCCCCTTCTTACTCCTATTGGCCAGTAAGGCTAATTATGGGCCAACAAACAGGTGGGGGGCTCATGAAAATGAGGATGAGCAGACTTCAGGAGCTGAAATCAAGATTTGCATAAAATAAGCTCCAGGGCTCTGAAATCCACAGAGTGGTCTACAATGCATCTGAAAACACAGGTGCCACCAGGACCTTTAATGGTTTTTAATCAATGTTACTTTTTTTGCCTAGTTTATATACAGTTTTAGATACTTACTGGGCTCCATTCACAAAGCGGTATATACTACTTTATAAAAATGCGGTAAAATGCAGCTTAGTGGGTTTTTTTTTTTGGTATTCACAAAAAACTCTCCTAAAATACAGCATGAGATATTTTTTACAAATATGTGGTATTTATCTCATGAAACCATGTGGTATTTTATTTAATTAGATATCCAGTGGGATGGATACAGTGCAGAAGAATTAGAACCCCTGGCAGTTTTTATTGTTAATAAAGAAGAAAAATGGTTTAAACCATAGAAATATGGTCAGTGCGGTCCATGCAGCATATGTATTAATCCAAAAGAACAAAGGTGACTAGAATAGTAGTCAAAGGGAAGCTGCTTTCACAGCACACACGTGGTGTATTAAAACAAAATTAAATTAAAAATATCTTTATAAATGTCAAATATTGAATGAAAATAGTATTAAAAAAATGTCATACTTCTCGGTCTTTTCCCATCTGGAACTCTCTTCGGGAATCGCGGAATGTCCCCCCGGTGGAATTCTTTCGATATCTTCAATTGCGACACTGGCTGCTTTCATTGCGGAGCACTTCTGCTTTCCCGTACCAAAAATCTGCCTTTGAACAGCTTTGCCAACAGCGTCCGGGCGCTCCGGGTCTTATATCCCTTCTTTATGCAGCTCTGAACAGACGCTCGTCGCATACTTCTCTTCATATGTTGTTCAGTGGGAGCGCGATCTGGGAGTGGCTGTGGATCCGGAGGACTGGAATAAGGCTTGGTCATTCATAGCTAAATGCTCATCTAATACGACCACACTGAAGGCAGCCTAGAAGGTATTGTTTCGGTGGTATTGGGTTCCGGCTCGGTTGGCCCGGGCTACCCCTGCCTGTAGTGATCAATGTTTTCAGGGGTTGTGGCCATCGTGGAGATGTCTTGCACATCTGGTGGTCTTGCCCGAGACTGTTTCGCTTTCGGTCTTGGGTGTTTGGCCTCCTTTTCACCTTGTTCCATCTCTCCATACGCCGGGATGCCCGATATGCCTTGCTTCTTTGCCCCATACCGGGCCTCTTGGCTCACCAGCAGAAGTTGGCTTCTTATCTGTTTTTATCGGCCACTAGAACAATTGCCCAGGCCTGGAAGAGTCCGTTTGTCCCTCTTCAGGGGGTGTGGAATCGTATGACCACTATGATGCTCAATGAACAGATGTCGAGTATCCGCAACGACTCCCACCGTAAATTTTTTAAAATATGGGAGCCGTGGTTGCAATATGCCTTTCCCACACTCCCCCCGGCTAGCCTGGGGATGTAATGGCGTTCGATACTGGCGCTCTTGGACCCCTGCTTTTTGACCCCCCCCCCTTTTTTTTTTCCCTTTCTCTCTCTTTCTGTTTTTGGTGTGACTGGACAGCTGCCTTTAGTTGTTAGAGTCAGTTGCATTAATGTTTTGTACCTTATGTGCCATTGATAGCCCCTGCGTGGGCGTACCTTTTGCCCTGTTGGCGTTAGAGCACTGTTTTACCCTTTTTTTTTTTGCATTTTTTTTCTGTGCAATTGATAGCCCCTGTGTGGGCTTGTTTTATTGACTCTGTTTTATAATGTTTAAAAATTAATAAAAACCATTGGAATAAAAAAAATATCATACATACACCTGTATAAATACCCTTCTTCCACCAATAAAAAATACATTTTATTGGTGAAAGGAGGGTATTTATATACTTGTGTGATTTTTTTTAAATGCTACTTCCTTTCAGTATTTTACATTTCTAAAGATATTTTGTATTTACTTAAAGTATACCTAAAAGGATTTTTTTTTTAGTTTTGAATAGTGTGGAGAGATATTAGATTTTACTGCTGTCTGTTCCCATTAGGGAGATTCTTGCTATTTGTCCTGTTTGCCATTATCATTAAAAGTGAAATGAAAAGAAAACCTCACATTTTGGGTTGTCCCCAGAAAATAAATAGAGGGGACATCTTCCAATGGGTACACAGATGGCAAAAAAATGTAAAAAATAAACTGACAGGGGTTATAACTCCCCATTACTCTATCCAAAATGAAAAATAAAGTTTTGCCTTTACAGTAGTTACAGTTTCAAGTAACCTTTCTCAGCCTTTTCAACAGAGGAACCCTTTACATAATTTTTCCAGTCTACTAAAAATTACTAAATCTACAACTCATGATACATTAGTGTAACGGTCAGTGGAAAGAATGCTCCATACACTTGTGGTCACTTGGAAGAATTACCCCCTTATAGATAGCTAAAAAGATCAATAATGCTAGTGGAAACTTATCAGTGGGAAGATATCTTTCACAATTATTTCTAAAAAGTAAAGTATCCCCCCTACATAGGACATATGCTCTAACAAAGGATTAGGCCGTTGTGATATACATGTACATTGTATTATCTCTGGAGTGATTGTGAGTTGTTTTTTTTTTTTGCAGTAAATTATGTATAATCCCAAAAAAATATGGCAAAATGACAGAACAAAATAGGTAAATTTTAGTACATGTAATAGGATGGGCTTGTTACATGTAATGGGGTGGAGCGGGGGTGGACTGACAACTCATGGGGCCTCTGGGCAATAGGGGATCATGGGGCCCGTGTCCTTGCCCAAACTCAAAAAAGCCTATGAAAAAGGTACCAGGGGCATCTCATGGGGCCCCCTACTGACCTCGGGCCCACGGGCAGTGCCCGAGTTTCCAAGTGGTCAGTCCGCCCCTGGGGTGGAGTTACTAAAGGCACATAGACTGTGTAAAATATATATACAAAGTGCAGCGCATAAAAACATATGATGTAAATAATAAACCAATTCAGTAACAAAAAATATATAAACACATAAATTAGATATAGATAAATCATAAAAAGTCCTCCCAATATGAATCTGTATGTTGATGGTGTGATGATAGCAATCACAGCAAATAGTGCACAGTCCCACACAGTGCTTTGAAATCCGATGTGCAATCCGCCACCACTATTCACTCATTACAGAGCTACCGTATTTTTCGCTCCATAAGACACACTTTTTTCCCCCAAAAAAGGGGGGAAAATGTCAGTGCGTCTTATGGAGCGAATATAGAGCGGCCGGTCCGGTATTTCCACCGCCGCCGTGTCAGAATACCGGGCCGGCCGCTCAGCTCTGCAGTGGGACCTTACCTGTCCCTCTATCCAGCGGCGCGCTGTCTTCCTGGCTTCTGTAGTGTGCGTGACAGCCGGGTCCCAAGTGCGCATGCGGAACCGGGGACACATGACAGATCCCAGAAGCCGCCGGACCAATCACAAAGCGCAGCGCTTCTCGCGCATGCGCACTGGGCATCCAGCTGTCCGACGAGCGCCCACACTACAGAAAGCCGGGAAGACAGCACGCGGCTGGATAGAGGAACAGGTAAGATTAAAAAAAAAACTCTGCGGAAGTAAGAGCGGGTACCTGTCAAATTCAGGTACCTGCTCCCCACCTCCCCAAAGGTCAGCAGTCATCTCCTGTACTGTCCGCAGTCTCTGGTCATCCCTGTACTGTCCGCAGTCTCTGGTCATCCCTGTGCTGTCCGCAGTCTCTGGTCATCCCTGTACTGTCCGCAGTCTCTGGTCATCTCCTCTACTATGTCTGCAGTCCATTAGTTCAGAATTTTTTTTTCCCTGTTTTCTGCCTCTAAAACCTAGGGTGCGTCTTATGGTCAGGTGCGTCTTATGGAGCGAAAAATACGGTACTTGTTAAGTAGCATACATGTGATGGAGTCTATACCATTCACTCCGGCGGTTCTACTGGTCCGGTTCAATCTTAAAAAAAGATGCTCACCACACGGAGCCCGGAGATTGATATATAGTCTAATATTTATTTAAAAGTATTCCAAAAAAGCATTCCACGTGGAGAAGTAAAATATTACATGTCACATACCAAGATGGCCACCGCTCTGAAATACAGACACGGCGGCGTGATGACAGCACGTAGGCTCCACCCTAGACTGCACATAGACTAAGCACTTTGCAAGTGAAGTCGCCCCAGAGCTTAGTAAATGAGGGGGAGCTCTGCTGATTTCCATCATCCAGTCATGTGCAAACAAAAAATGCATTTTTTTTCCTTGCATGTGGTTGGCTATTCTTTGTAAAGTGAAGCTTTACCGTATGTACTAAGCTCTAGAGAAACTTTCAAACTGCACAGTCTATTTGCCTTAAAGTTGAATTATAGCCAAAACTTTTTTTTACATTTTGGATAGAGTAAGGGAGGGTTACAACCCCTGCTGGTATTTTTATTTTTATTTTTTTGCCATCTGTATCCCAATGGAAGATTTTCCCTCTATTACTTTTCTGGGGACAACCCGAATTTTGGGATTTTCTTTTACTTTCAATGATAATGGTAAACAGGACAAATAGAGAGGGTGTATCTAATAGGGGCACAGACAACAATAAAAACCTGACAGGTGTTCTAATCCACCTCCACTCTATCCAAAACTAAAAAAAAGTTTTTCCTTTAATAAATCAACCCAATCAATCAATATGATTTCCATATTTAGGTTTCTATGCATTACAGTTGAGGGAACTGATCCAAAGAGGCAGAGACTACTCAAAATTGGCTATTATATTTGTAACTATTGAACTAAGCCCCAATTGTAAATCATCATCTTTGGCAAATAACAAATCTATACTGGATGAGGGTGCGTTTCCCTTCACACCATCTAGCCAATTGATGGATCTAAAATATATAACCTTTATTCAAATATATAAAAAATGTATGCTAAATTGTAATTAATGCCTGTTGGAGTGGAATGTACTGCGCACAACAATATGACTGGATACCATTGCAATGATTTACCTTACATCCAAATGGTTAATAACACCAGACCAAATCAAATACCATACCATTTTTAGATGAAGTGACGGCATACAAAGAGGCACTGTAGTTTGATCATAAACCTATCAGCTTGAATATATAATCTCTATTAAGGAAATGGAGTTACCCCATGGACAAAACTAATTAGATAGTATAATCTATCTTGCTACAGATATGTAGTACAGGTGCACTCATCCATGGGCTTAAATGTCATCCTTTCATGGACAAGCCCCATGTCACCATATACAGACAAAAATACCTCACTGTCTTGAGGAATGTAAATGATTCACTGTAAAACGCAGTACAGACCTCTCCAAACAAAGGGGAGGGGGGGGGAGAGGAGTGAATACCATGTGCATTCAAAAAGTGCCCCCAAAGAAGTCTCCCCTTCTCTTCTCCATCTACACCTCCTCCCTTGGTCACTTGATAAACTTCTACGGCTTTAAGTACCATCTCTATGCTGATGACACACAAATCTATCTTTCTCCTCACCTCACCCCTTCAGTCTCCTCTCGCATTTCTAACCTACTAAGTGACATATCGGCATGGATGTCACTCCACTTCCTCAAACTCAATTTTTCTAAAACAGAGCTCTTACTATTCCCCCCAGCCCGTGCCCCCTCCCCTGACTTCTCCATCACGATCAATAATACAACCATCAGTCTCTCCCCTCATGCCAGGGTACTAGGTGTAATCCTAGACTCCCATCTGTCCTTTCAGCCCCAAATCCAATCACTGTCCAAATCTTGTAGACTTCACCTCCATAACATCTCCAAGATACGTCTGTTTCTAACCTCGGAAACTACTAAGCAACTTATTCACTCCCTTGTTATATCTCGCCTTGACTATTGTAACTCCCTCCTCATTGGCCTACCTAATCGCAGGCTATCCCCTCTTCAGTCTATCATGAATGCTGCTGCCAGGCTGCCATAACTCTGCCACGATTTGCATCACCAATCTTGTCTCCAAATGTCACCCAAACCATCCTCTCCGCTCCTCCCACTTCCTCCTGCTCTCTAGCTCCCTTGTCTCCTCCTCCCATGCTCGTCTCCAGGACTTCTCCAGAGCCTCCCCATCCTCTGGAACTCTCTACCCCAATCTATCAGACTATAACCTACTCTGCCCACTTTTAGGTGATCTCTGAAAACCTATCTCTTCAGGGAAGCCTATCCTGCCTTCAGCTAATAACGGAATCTTCTATTCCTTCTACCAGTCCATCCCCCACAGTTATTATTTTGTAACACCAGCCCCTCCCTCTTAGATTGTAAGCTCCAAGGAGCAGGGCCCTCCTATCCCTCTTGTATTGAACTGTATTTTTACTGTATTATCTCCCGTTATATTGTAAAGCGCTGAGCAAACTGTTGGCGCTATATAAATCCTGTATAATAATAATAATAATAATAAACTCTGCTATGCACACAGCACTAACGCACTCCAGGAGCTGGTGTCTCACTGGGCAGGAGGTTTATTGCACTATATTACATGCTGCTCACAGCCTAGAGCATTGCTTCTCACGGCTGACTCATCCAGTAATATCCTACTCAGGTCATCAAGGCTTATATACAACTGTCAGTGCTCCTCCTATAACAGATATACCAGCCCACAGATATGGCTGCCTTCCACCTTTGTACACACAGGCTCTACATGCAAAAGTACATTTGGATTAAAACTGCTGGCACTAGTCTCTGCATGTGAGGATGGAGTGCATTCAGTTTTAGGCTCCATGCACACTAGCATTTTTTTTAGCTCCTAGAAGCTGTTATCAGCATTTTTTTTCTGCTCCTAGAACCTAAATCTTATCCTCCTATGTGTCCATGCACACTGCTTTAGGCTATCAGCATTTTTTAATCTTCAGTGTCTAGAAGCAGAAAAAAAAAATATTTCTGTAGAGTTTTTTTAGAGCGTTTTTCCAGCAGATAAAAACGCTAAACGCTCCTAACAGCTTTTTTCTAGCTTTTTTTTACTCTACATGTACTGTAAAAATGCTAATAAGATGCTAACGCTCCTAAACGCTCCTAAAAACTGCTATTAGCAGGGCCCTCCTAACCCTCTTGTATTGAACTGTATTGTTGCTGTATTGTCTCCTGTTATATTGTAAAGTGCTGAACAAACTGTTGGCGCTATATAAATCCTGTATAATAATAATAATAATAAACCCCACAATGTATTCAGCAGCTTTAAGTGGCTTAGCAGTTCTCAAATGCTTGGCTCTTCCGAAGCTTCTGAACTTCCTAGTATGACATATATATTTTCTTTATTTATTATGGGTACTTATATATTGCCGTCAATTTTACGCAGCTTTACATATATATTGTACATTCACATCAGTCCCTAACCCTCAAGGGGTGTACAATCTAAGGTCCCTAACTCACATTCATACATACACATACTAGGGCCAATTTAGACAGGAACCAATTAATCTACCAACATGTCTTTGGAGTGTGGGAGGAAACTGGAGTGCCCGGAGGAATCCCGTGCAGACACAGGGAGAACATGCAGACTCCAGGCACGTAGTGCCTTGGTTGGGATTACTGTATATGTTTAAAATTATTAACATTTGGCCATTCAGAAAACATTTCAAATAAACCTTCATATTTTTTTATGGCTTTTGTTTTCCTTTACTTCTTACCCGTTACATTGTCTATTGATTGTATCACAGTTTTAAGTCTAGGCAAAATCTATTTAAACCACATGAAAAAGACAGAATGGTTCCCAGCCTCAAATCATGCTGAATGGTGGGATCTAAGAGAGGAGGATTTGTCATTGCACATATACAATTCCACCAGTTGAATTCTTTGCTGGAGATTCTGGCTTGGTTGGCCCTATTGTACTACAGTTATGTGAGATGTGACAGCTGGCTTAGCTTCTTTTATTAACCTTTCTTCCCTATCTCCACTGAAAGACTTAGCTAAACCTGCTTATACACTTTCCATTTGGAGAATTGTTAAGCTAAGTTTAAAAAATGCACTTTGTATTTATCCACAGACAGTGGGAAAAAAATACAATTCAAAATAGGAAGAAAAAATATCATATTTTTTGTCAGATATTAAATCATTTCTATCTTTAACTTTTAAAAGTTGTATCTTAGTTTAAAAACTCCTGGAGATGTGTTAACAGACTTGGTATCAAAAGCTATGGCGTCATGAGAAATATATAGGGTCTTGGCCTTGTTTTGGAAATGCTATTTTCCTGGCTGACTATGTTTGGCTTCAGTACTTTTGAGTCATGGACCTGTGGCAAGCATTCTGTAAATGAGTGTCAAAAAAGTGTCATAATTCCTTAATTAACCACTTCCAGTCCGGACACTTTTACCCCCTTCCTGTCCAGGTCAATTTTCAGCTTTCAGCGCTATCACAATATGAATGACAATTGTGCGGTCATGCAACACTGTACCCATATGAATTTTTTTAGCATTTTTTGAGACAGATAAAGCTTTATTTTGGTGGTATTTATTCACCGTTGGGATTTTTATTTTGGTTGCTATGTAAATTAAAAAGTCCAAAAATTTTGAAAAAAAGTGTTTTTCTCATAAAATTTTGCAAATAAATAGTACTTCCATCATAAATCTTGGCCAAAATTTATTCCGTTATATTTTTAGTAAAAAAAAATAACCCAAATTAGTTTATAACCAAAAATTATAACTTTTAAACATTTCTTTTACATTTTTTAATTTTTTTATATTTTTTATTCATTTTTTACATACTGTCACCCTAGCAGTACAGTGTCACCATGGTGACACTGTACTACTTGTGGGGGGTGATGAAGATTTTTTTTTTTTTTTTACACTGATTGCTTTTACACCCATAAAGGATGTAAAAGCAATCATTGCTCCTTCTCTCTGGCTGCATTCTTGTAGCCATTGAGAACTACTGAGTGAGCTGTGATTGGTCACAGCTTGTCACATGGTACAAGGCTGTTGTGAATAGCCTTGTACCATCTGACCTCTGTGATCATTCACAGATTTCACACGTAGTAAGCAATGATGTCACAAGTGGCATCTTGCTTACTACTGCATGTGATCACTGATTGGCCAATCAGTGATCACATGATCGGGACCTCGTACAGAGGTCCCGCCCGATGATCGGTGTTCCACTATGTCCGGAGGACACAGCGGGCACCGGATCGCGGTGCTGCGCACTCCCAGGGAGCGCGCACAAGCAGGGTGTGGGGAGGCCGTTTATAAACGGCCACCCGACCCTGCACTGCCACCGTCCGGCAGTTTATACACAACGGCTGGACGGAAGGTGGTTAAACTGGAATTTCACCCCTAAAGGTAAGTTTTTCTCCCCCCACCCCTTCAACTTTTGGACACTTTTTTTTGGGGGGTGGGGGAGCAGGTACCAGGTTTTGACAGGTGCCCACTCCCACTTCCGCCTGGATAACTTAGGTCTAAGCAAACTGAACGGAAGTCCACACCCCACCTGCAACTTCTTGGGAGAGGTAACAGGTCCCAGGAGGCTGCAGGACCATTCACAGGGTGCAGTGCAGCTCGCACATGCGCAGTGGGGAGTCTGCTATGAAGCCACAAGGAGTCACAGCCGGCTTCCCAGAGTTAGTATGGTGGCACTAGGGATCCAAAGACCAGTGAAGAACTGGCCCAGGGCAGTTCAGAGCTGGATCCCTGGAAAGATAAGTGTCCTGTTCTCAAAAGTCAGCAGCTGTGGTATTTTGTAGCTGAGACTTTTAATTTTTTTTTTTGGGGGGGGGGGATGAAGAACCCTTTTAACTTCTTCCAAGTCAGAGATTGAACTAGAAAAAATCAGCATGGCACTACTAACATCCTGGAAGAAGAGGTCAGCAGTGGAAGCTCCCATATTTGTCACATTACAGAGTCACTTTAAAGGGAAACTTCACCCTGATGATTTTCTCCTCTCACCATTTCTGTCCTGCACTACTGTCTGCAAATATCCCTCAAGTGTGCATATGTGCTGCAGGTCTCTGCTAGGTATTCGGGACCTGGTAGAGACCTGCGGCATGTCTGCGCATGCATGGGGGAATCCAGCACATGCATACACGTACCACTGGTTACTGGTATGTGAGACCTTGTGGAGACCCAGTACATGTGTGCATTTGGAATTACCTGCACATGTGCAGACATGCTATGGGCCTCTGTCAGTAGCCTTGTGATATTAATGCACCCCTCATTAATACATTGCCTCCTGGGATGTGTGATGAAACCCCCCCCGCCCCCACCCTAGAAGCAGCGAGGGTCTCTACATAATTATTACCTAGGCAAGGAAGCACTGCGCTACAGCACAAAAAATAAGGTACTAAATGTTTCCAAATTTGATGAAACATTTTCCAACACTGTAAGAGGGAGGTAGGAGGAAGCAGGAGAGAAAAAGTTCTTTTAATGTATTAAAGTAGAACTATAAACAAAACTTTTTTTTTTCATTTTAGATAGACTAATGCAGGCCATAGACGGATCGTTTATCGGCTGATTTTTCGTCTGAAAAATGAAACATCGTTTGTTCTGTAAACCAATGTTACCACCAATGATTTAGAAAATCAGCCGTTTTTCAAGAATTTTCCAACATGACCAATAAACAAAATGAGGAGGAACTGCGAAAATCGGCCGCTGCCATTGCCCCACTAACAGTGCGAAAATCGGTCGATTATTCTTTAGGACGAAAAATCGGCCGATAAACGAACCATCTATGGCCTGCATAAATGAGGGTTTTAACCCCAGCCAGATTTTTTTTTTCACCACCTGTGTCCCATTGGCGTAGTTTCCCACCACCTCCTGTCCCATAGCCAATCAGGAAGTGAGACGAAATTCCTACAAATTAAGGGAATTCCTTGGGGACACCGAGATCACCAGAACTTGTGTCCCCATTAGAAGATTTCCTCTCTATTACTTTACTTTTCTGGGAACAGCCCAAAATTGGGGATTTTCTTTTACTTTCAATGATAATGGAAAACAGAACAAATAGAGAGGATACATCTCCTTAATGGGGGGGCACAGACAGCAATAAAACTTAATAGGTGTTCTAATCCATCTCTACTCCACTTTAAAGAATAGATAAAGGCAAAACTTTTTTTTTTTTAGTTTTGGATAGAGTATAGAGGGATTAGAACCCCTGTCAGATTTTTATTGCTGTATGTGTCCCCGTTGGGAAGATTTACTTTTGTCCTGTTTACCAATATCATCAAAAGTGAAAGTAAAAGAAACCCCAAATTTTGGGTTGTCCCCAAAAAAGTAATAGAGGGGATATTTTCCAGTAGGGACACTAGTTCTGGTGACCCAGGGGTCCCCAATGGATTTCCTTAATTTGTATAGATTTTCTTACTTCCTGTTTTGGCTATAGGACAGGAAGTGAAGGGAAATCTCTCCAATGGAATACAGATAACAAAAAATAAACTGACAGGGGTTATATCCCTCCCTTTCTCTATCCAAAAAAAAACGTTTTGCCTATAGTTCTACTTTAACAGCTTCCCGACTGCCCTATAGCAGATATACTGCTATAGGGCAGCACGGGTGCGCAAAATCACGTATATATAAGTGATTTCGCATTTCTGGGTAGTGGGTGCGCATGCCCAATCCGTGCCACCATCCGTGGTCACGGCTGTCAATCACCGGGTCCCGGCCGGTGATTACTTGCCGGCACCCAGGATCTCCAATGGGGAGGAGAACTGTATGTAAACAATACAGTTCTCCTCCCTGTCAGCTCGTGCACACTGCTTTGGATGGCTGTGTGCAGCCATCCAAGCAGCGTGATTACAGTGACGCACAGATACACAGGCCAAAGTAAAACAGCACACCGTTAACCCTTTGATCGCCCTCATGTTAACCCTGTCCTGCCCAGTGCCATTAGTACAGTGTCAGTGCTTTTTTTTAGCACTGATCACTGTATTGGTGTCACTGGGGATGTCAGTGACACCAAGTCAGTTCCCCCAGTGTCAGAATGCCCGCCACAGTCCCGCAGTCCCACTATAAGTCACAGATTGCCACCATTACTAGTAGAAGTGTAAAAAAAAAATTCCAGTACAGGGGCGGACTGACAACTCATGGGGCCCCCGGGCAATAGGGGATCATGGGGCCCCTGTGTCCTTGCCCAAACTCAAAAAAGTCTATGAAAAAGGTACCAGGGGCATCTCATGGGGCCCCCTACTGACCCCGGGCCCTCAGGCTGTGCCCGAATTTCCAAATAGTCAGTCCGCCCCTGTTCCAGTATCTATACTGCCATTTGTAAACGCTAAAAAACTTTCACATGAACCATTTAATTTACACGTATTGGGATTTTTTTTTAGCAAAGACATGTAGCATTTTGGCCTAAACTTATGACAAAATTTGATTTAAATTTTTTTACTGGACATGTTTAATAGCAAAAAGTTAAAAATATAGTTTTTTTCTCAAAATTGTCAAACTTTTTTTTATAGCGCAAAAAATAAAAAACACAGAGACGATCAAATACCACCGAAAGAAGGCTCAATTTGTGGGAAAAAAAGGACATAAATTTCATTTGGGTGTAGCATTGCATGAACACGCAATTATCAGTTAAAATAAAGCAGCACCGTAATGCAAAAAATGCCCTGGTCAGGAAGGGGGGAGGGTAAATCCTCAGGAGGGCTAGTGGTTAAATATAGTGTTTGTTTCAAAAGTAACAGTTTGCATGCTTTTGTAAGGTAGAACCTTGCAGTGATCCAAGCCCATTTAACTGTAATATGAAAAATGGTTCCAAGGAGCAATCTTAATATTATTATACAGGATTTATATAGCACCAACAGTTTGCTCAGCGCTTTACAATATAATGTGAGACAATACAGCAACAATACAGTTCAATACAAGAGGGATAGGAGGGCCCTGCTCCTCGGAGCTTACAATCTGGTCTAATGAGACTGTAATTTATTTGGGTTAGGGATATAGTTTACGAATTTAAAGTAGAGCTATCAGCAACTTTTTTATTTTTAGAATTTGGATAGAGTAAGGGAGGTTTATAGCCCCTGTTGAAAATTTCCCTTCATTTACTTTTCTGGGGACAACCCAAAATTTGGGGTTACTTTTACTTTTACGGTAAACAGAACAATCAGAGAGGGTGAATCTCCCTTTAGGGGGGCACAGACTGAAAATAAACTCTGTCCACTCTGTCCAAAACTAGAAAAAAAAAGTTTTGCCTTTAGTTTAACTTTAAATAGTGCTAGTATATTCCATAGTGCTTTATAGAGAACATTGAGCTATTCATTTAATTGCCTACCCCAAAAGTAGTCTAATGTGCCCACAACAGTTACAAACTTGTATGTTGGGTACAATTTTCAACAGAGGCTGATTTACCAATAGTAGACTGAATGTCACATTGGATGAAAGGATTGTGGCACAATACACACAATTTCAGTACAATACTGAAAGAAAGTCACTGTGTATAGGATAAAAACGATGAAAAGAAAGGCCTGTAGGAGGCTGACTTAGGGTGGGAAAATGTGCTAGGGTAAAAAATCTTTACTAATAGCATATTGTTCTTCCAGATCCACAATGAAAAACCAGTGCAACACCACACTACCTATGAAAGGTAACAGAGATAGTCTGTGGATCTCCTGTGTATGCACTCATTCAGAAACATATGATCAAATCTCTTCATATCTAGTAAGCTTTAGAGCTGCTATGCACAGGCAAATCTTTTTAAAGACTGAAAATTCCTTCTGCTGTGCCAACCCTTCCTGTTGTTCCACATCTGAATTATTCAGCTTGTTTATTGGTAACATACACCACTTGCAAAGTGAAAAAAAAAAACTAGGGCAGCACAATGCCTTACTGGCTGGCACTTCTGCCTTGCAGCACTGGGGTTCAGGTTCAAAACCCAACCAGGACACTGCCTGCATGGAGTTTGCATGTTCTCTTTGTGCTTGCTTGGGTTTCCTCTTGGTTCAGGTTCAAAACCAGGGCCGAATCTAGCCTGTTCGATGTGGGGGTGCAGTGAAAAATGTCAGGGGGGCAGAGGGCAGGGGTCACTGCTGGCAGGGCAGAGGATAGAGGCACAGCTACTCCTCCCATCCCTACATTGTATACACAGCCTGGGCACAGGCAGCAGAACTCTGCACACAACGCATACCTGAGATCAGTATAGTGTCAGTCAAGGAAAGTACAGTATAGTGTCAAACTAGGGCAGGAAAGTAGCAGATTAAGTCAGTATTGTGGCAGGTTAGGGTTGGCTTTGGGGAGGGCAAAACTAAAATCTGTGAGGGCATAGCCCACCCCAGCACCCCCCTAGATCTGGCCATGTTCAAAACCCAACCAGCACACTGCCTGTATGGTGTTTTGCATGTTCTCTTTGTGCTTGCTTGGGTTTACTTTGGGTACTCCAGTTTCCTCCCACACACCTCCCACAGGGCTCAAATGTAAATTGGCCCTAGTATGCATGCATGCCAGATAGGAACCGTATAGTGTAAGTTCCTTGAGGGCAGGAACTGCTGTGTAGTATGATACGTAAAACACTGCATATATTGCCAGCGCTATATAAATACCAGCAATAAATAAGGAACAGATAGATACTGGTTATGAAAGATATTTAACTGCAAGCTGGAAAATTTCTTTAAAAACTCTCTTTATCCTAAGATCAATGACTTGACTCTGAACAACTTCCAGATATAAAAAGCCGGCCAAAGATGGAGCAATGTTTTTTTTTGCAGCCACGGGTTGCAGGAAAGAATAATCGCTCAATTCCCCCATCAACACTGGCTGTGTTGATGGGGAATCCCTCCCGCAGAGTCATTGTGTTTTCCAGGCAGGGGAGGAGCAGGAGGAGTCGTCCCCTCCAGGAGAACACAGTGATTATTGCTAGAGCCTATAATAGCTGTTAGTAATAGTTGCATGTAAAATCCGACAGGCTGGTTGTATCCAAGTTGATCGCTCAATCAACTTGGATACATTCAGCCTTCCCATACACGGTTCGAATCTTGTCCGCTTCCTGCTGTACCAGCCAAGAGTTGAATCGTCTATGGCCAGCTTCAGTCTTTTCTATGTGTAGATCACATAAATATAGTAATGTATTAATGATTACTACTTGATAACTGACAATAAAGCAAGCCATGCACCAGTAGAATTTCTTTTGAAAATGTTCAGTTTCGGAATGTTTGTTCTATTTTCTAATAGCTAGTGGGGTCAAATCAGCAATCATTGTCAAATATAGTGATGAGAAGTTTTGAAAGAACAGGACTGGAAATTTTTCTCATTTTTTATCTGAATGAATATAATTCAAACCATGAATTTGGGAAAAATTGTAATGTGCAGATGCTAGGCACAAAAGAAACCTGGTTAATACGTCTGGGATTCCATTCAAGTAGCAAGTCTGGATGAAATTTAAAGGGCTTTTGAATTAAATTAGGCTCTTTCACGCTAGCGTATTTTTGCTGCCTTTTTACCTTGCTAATAACAAAAGAAAAAAGCAATAAAATGTTTCCCTTTAAATCCTATGGGACTCTTCACACCACTGCGCTGCAGTCGCGGTACATTTTGGAAAGGGCTGGATCTTTGGTGTGCACTAAAAACGCAGCTCCCCATTGAAATGCATCAAAAATGCACCACAGTATTTTTTGAGCCACATGTCCGTTTCACAAGTGCATGCCAACCAGAAAACGCGCTGGAAGCACATAAAAAAAATGCATATGCGTTTTTAACTGCGTTTTTTCAATGAAGCAGTGTGAAAGAACCCTAAGTTGACTCAGTGATGGCAAGATCGAATGCTCTGATGAGCAAGTTTTTCAGAATTCCAAATGAAATTCTACTGGTGCATGAGACTGGAAAGCTTTCCCAGGAAAGAAATTGATGAGCGGGGGTTGTGCGAGGGCTTGGTTTGTTAGCTTTAGTTCTTAGCAATCCTTTTATCAGTCAAGGAAATAAGTATAGAGATTACAATGTCTTCCTCACAAGGTGCAGACACCTGTATTAGCATACAAAGCCCTGGAGAACATTTGACACTTTTCATTCCAGGTAACATACTTGATTCCCCGCGTGTCCTAAATGTTAGGCAACTTTTTTAAAGCTGTTCATGTATTTGTCACAAATGGCTGGCACAATAGGGAAAGGATAACAAAAGCATTGAATGCAGAGGTTGGACTCCCCTCGGTGTTGCAGGGCTTAGCAATGTGCAATCATTCCAAGCTTTATAATGACTCAAGGAGTTAAAGGGAAGAGAGCACACTCCTCTGCCTAGGGAAGTTAAGTTTGGCCTGGGTAAAAAATGAGTCGGTGCTGCTTTGCCAGCTTGTGCTGCGAGTGTCTCAGGTGACAAGCCCTCAGGTAGACTGTAACATGACTTCATAGGGGAGGAGTAATGAGCTGTACAGGTGTCTCCCTTAGACAGGTTACTAGTGCAGGTACAGCTGATTACATAGAACCATCGCTGACTCATTCCATCGCTGGAATCACAAACTTATCAAATCAAACGGTGGCAACGGAGAAGCCGCTTTGGATGACTGGCCATGGACACCAAGGACATGAGTGGAAAAGATTCTGGTGGGATCAAGAAGAAGAATCTAACCTTTCTCAAAAGCAGGCTATATATGTTAGAGAGGAGGAAAACAGACACCATAGTAGAGCAAAACACGAATGGAGAACATGGAAATTCAGGAACCTTGCGCAGGAGTCAGTCCGACAGAACAGAATATAACCAGAAGCTAAAAGGTAAGAAGGAAAAATTAAATAAGTATACTATAATGTTGACTGTAGACAGACAAAATGTGTATGAGACTTCAAGATCTGCATTGGAGAATGTCTGGCATGCACCAGATGCTTCAGCAATGGCTATTTCTGACATGGGCACTCTTCCTTTCAGCAATGCATCATAACAGGAACATTACATTTCTTTTGGAAAGAGAACAACAGAACAATTAGTAGCAGAAGATGAGCCAGTATGCTGAAAGATCAATAGCTCAGCATCAGTTACATAACAAAACTTTAGCACAGCATCTCTCAAGAAGGTTCTGTGGAACATTAGGTATCCTCCAGTGGTTGTTTAGGGGTTCCTTGAGCAATGAGCTCTCAGATAATTTACCACTGACAACAATGATCATTTAAGCTATCTGCAATGGTGGATGCTTCCCAACGACCATGTGCGTTAGAAGCCTTCGTTGTGGTTGTTTAGGGGTTCCTTGAGCAATGAGCTCTCAGATAATTGACCACTGACAACAATGAATATTTAAACTATATGCAATGGTGGATGCTTCCCAACGACCACGTGCGTTAGAAGCCTTCATTGTGGTTGTTTAGGGGTTCCTTGAGCAATGAGCTCTCAGATAACATACCACTAACAACAATGATCATTTAAGCTATCTGCAATGGTGGATGCTTCCCAACGACCACATTCGTTAGAAGCCTTCGTTGTGGTTGTTTAGGAGTTCCTTGAGCAATGAGCTCAGATAATTGACCACTGACAACAATGATCATTTAAACTACAGTTGCAAGAAAAAGTATGTGAACCCCTTGGGATTACGTGGAGTTTTGCATGAATTGGGCATAAAATGTGCTCTGAACGTCATCTAAGTCACAACAATAGAAGAACACAGTCTGCTGAACATAATACTACACAAACATTAGATGTTGCCATGGTTTAATTGCACATAACATGTAAACATTCACAGTGCAGGGAGGAAAAAGTATGTGAACCTTTGGACTGGTTGACCCTCCTTTGGCAGCAATAACCTCAACCAAACGTTTCCTGTAGTTGCAGATCACACCTGCACAATGATCTGGAGTAAATTTGGACCACTCCTCTTCACAAAACTGTTTCAGTGTAGCAATATTCTTGGGATGTCTGGTGTGAATCACTCTCTTAAGGTCATGCCACAGCATTTCAATCGGGTTGAGGTCAGGACTCTGACTGGGCCACTCCAGAAAGCGTATTCTGTGCTATTGCAGCCATATTTTTTTTTAATTACTTGTATGCTTTGGGTCATTGTCCTGTTGCATCACCCATCCCCTGCGGAGCTTCAGTTGGTGGACAGATGGTCATACGTTTTCCTGCAAAATGTCTTGATAAAGTCTGGAATTCATTTTCCCATCAATGACAACAATCCGTCCAGGCCCTGAGGCAGCAAAGCAGCCCCAAACCATGATGCTTCCTCCGCCATGTTTTACAGTGGGGATGAGGTTTTGATGTTGGTGTGCTGTGCATTTTTTTCTCCACACATAGTGTTGTGTGTTCTTCCCAAACAACTCAATCTTGGTTTCATCTGTCCACAGTATATTTTGCCAGTAGTGCTGTGGAACATCCAGGTGCTCTTTTGCAAACTTCAAACGTGCTGCAATATTCTTTTTGGACAGCAATGGCTTCCTCCGTGGTGTCCTCCCATGTACTCCATTCTTGTTTAATGTTTTCCTTATTGTAGATGTGTCAACAAAAATGTTAGCATGTGCCAGAGATTTCTGTAGGTCTTTAGCTGACACTCTGGGATTCTTCTTTACCTCATGCAGCATTCTGCGCTGTGCTCTTGCAGTCATTTTTACAGGACGACCACACCTAGGGAGAGTAGCAACAGTGCTAAACTTTCTCCATTTGTAGACAGTCTGTCTTACCGTGGACACATGAACATTAAGGCTTTTGGAGATACTTTTGTAACCCTTTCCAGCTTCATGCAATTCAACAATTCTTGATCGTAGGTCTTCTGAGAGCTCTTTTCTGCGAGGCATGGTTCACATCAGACAGTGCTTCTTGAAACCAGTAAACCCAAAACAGGTGTGTGTTTTTTAAGGGCAGGACAGCTGTCAGCAACACATCGAATATCATCACACTGATTGGAGTCAAGTTTGGCTCACTCCTGGCTCCAATTAGCTCTGGGAGAAGTCATTAAGCTAGGGCCTCACATACTTTTTCCTCCCTGCACTGTGAATGTTTACATGTTATGTGCAATTAAACCATGGCAACATCTAATGTTTGTGTAGTATTATGTTCAGCAGACTGTGTTCTTCTATTATTGTGACTTAGATGACGTTCAGAGCACATTTTATGCCCAATTCATGCAAACCTCCACGTAATCCCAAGGGGTTCACATACTTTTTCTTGCAACTGTATATGCAATGGTGGATGCTTCCCAACGACCACGTGCGTTAGAAGCCTTCGTTGTGGTTGTTTAGGAGTTCCTTAAACAATGAGCTCTCAGATAATTGACCACTGACAACAATGGTCATTTAAGCTATCTGCAATGGTGGATGCTTCCCAACGACCACATGCGTTAGAAGCCTTCGTTAAAGTAACCATCACATTATTATACCCTGAGCTGTAGATATGCTCTTTTATGGGTGGGGATCACTGAGACTGGGAAGTTATTTGAAGGGTTCCTTCAGGTTAAAAGGTTGAGAAGCTGCTTTAGCAACACTGTAACTGTTTGCATTGCAATCAAAAAATTAATCATATGTTTATGTATAGCCATCCTTAAGCCTTGTACTCACGATGAGAATATCAGATGAACGATCGTCCATTATTTTTTGCATGCTAGTCTCATATAGAAAATGAGGTTACTAAAGTTCTGAAAATTCTCCTACTACGGAATACAACTTTGGAAGTGATGTATTGTACTGTATTCCTTTGTTTCTGAGCATGCATAGTCTTGAGTCTCGGTCTTCCAATTTTTTTGGGAAGAATACTGTACTGATTAAATGAAAACCATACGTTCTGGTATCATACGTGAAAAATGTTTGTGTTCGTCCCTTAAGATAATTTTGTGTGAACTGTTGTAATCAGCTCTCAAGAGCTGAATACTAATGATCAGATTATCGTACGATCGTTTCGAAAGCGGTATTTTTCGTCTGATTTTCTGATCGTGTGTACTTTACATTAGCCTTGAAGGAGAACCTGGAACCGTTGCTATTTAAAATGTGTTTAATTGGACTTATTACATGTACTCATTTATATGCAGTATTTACTAAACTGTATTTTCACAGTACTACTGTGATCAATGCCTAAATTTTAACTGTGCTGTCTTTAGCAAAACTATGCAGAAGTATGTGTCTCATCTAAAGTTATAGGAAAATCTGGCTCAACTACTAACACAGAGTCAGTCTCAATTCATCATGCAGTATGTTCATTGTTGCTGAGATGATAGATGGCTGGATGTGGCTGTGTGCAGAGTAGGAGTAGCAGAATTCTTGTGTCTAGCACCATAGTGCTGACCTCACTGCATCTCATCTTCCTGGCTGTTGCTTATCCCACTCCCTGTGGTTGCTGAACCATGTTAGGTTTGAATTAATGAATGTTTATACCATTGTTAAGGCATTATGGATGCCCTAACCTAGTATTATTAATTATGTCATTTTGACAGTTGTGTGCTCAACACTGCAAACTGTAGCCAGCATCAACTACTGTAACTTGCCATAGTTACCCAGGTATAGCAAATGTGCCAAGTGGTGGTAATCGAAACCAGCCAGTTCCATTTACTGAAATCACTGACAAATATTTCTGATTGATGGGATATATTTTATATTTTGCTTTACTGAATATGACCAATTCATGCATCACTGTTTCTGCAAAAATGTTATTAGCCGTGGAATCAACTCCACCCTATATTCTAATATAATTATTTGGAAATTAATTTAGTACATCTGACAAAACGAGAACTCACCATGGGATTGTATACATCTATTGTGGCCATTATTATTATTATACAGGATTTATATAGCGCCAACAGTTTGCTCAGTGCTTTACAATATAACGGGAGACAATACAGCAACAATACAGTTCAATACAAGAGGGTTAGGAGGGACCTGATCCTGGGAGCTTACAATCTGGTCTAATGAGACTGTAATTTATTTGAGTTAGGGATATAGTTTACGAATTTAAAGTAGAACTATCAGTAACTTTTTTATTTTTAGAATTCGGACAGAGTAAAGGAGGTTTATAGCCCCTGTCAAAAATTTCCCTTCATTTACTTTTCTGGGGACAACCCAAAATTTGGGGTTTCTTTTACTTTCACAGTAAACAGAACAATCAGAGAGGGTGAATCTCCCTTTAGGGGGGCACAGACTGAAAATAAACTCTGTATAGTTATTTATTTATTATTTTTTTCAGGTACTTATATAGCGCCGTCAATTTTACGCAGCGCTTTACATATATATTGTACATTCACATCAGTCCCTAACCCTCAAGGGGCGTACAATCTAAGGTCCCTAACTCACATCCATATACATGGGCCAATTTAGACAGGATCCAATTAACCTACCAGCATGTCTTTGGAGTTTGGGAGGAAACCGGAGTACCCGGAGGAAACCCACGCAGGCACAGGGAGAACATGCAAACTCCAGGCAGGAGGTGCCGTGGCTGGGATTCGAACCAATGACTCTAGTACTGCCAGGTGGAAGTGATAACCATTTAGCAACTATGCTGCCCAGTTCAATATAAGAGGAAGGAGGGCCCTGCTTCTTGGAGCTTACAATCATTATTCCCATAAGTCAACAAGAATACAAAATCAGTTGGCATCGGCTCAGAAGCAGGTCAGATGCAGCTCAGAAAGAGGTCAGAAGTAGCTCTGAAGATATTTAGTAGCATATTAAATGCACATTTATTTAACCTGCAAGCTTTGCTGTTCAAAAAGAAATCACACCGCCACTTAAAGTATAAGTAAACCCTCACCCTCACAAGTCATTCGGTTTAAAACAGAAATGAAAGGCAAAACATTTGTGTACAGATAGAAAAAAAATTTTATATGTATTTTTTTTTTAATATTTTTCAAATGCGATCACATTCTCTCTGTTCTCAACTGCAAAAGAGCTGGGGGAGGAGAAACAACAATACACTGAACTTGTCAGTGAAAGGCTGTACGGGGTGGGGGGACTGCTTCCCAGCACAGCTAGAGAACTGACCATGCTATGCTCTCATCCATAATGTGGTCAGTTTTTAATAGGAAAGCAGAGGGACTGACAGGAACACCAGGGATTTCACACCAAGGAAGCAATACAAAAAGAATAGGATACATTTTCATACAAGCACACGGTACAGCGGGCACATATCAGGAATATGAAATGTTGGGTTTACATAGTCTTTATGTCTACATTATCAGAATAATAGGTGGGGTGACTTATCATCCAGGAATCTGCAAGGTGATGTAATGTAGATTCACTATAATACATGGAAAATGCCAATTCTAGGTATGTAGAATGCATGACACAACTTTTGCTCATAGCCCCAATTGGGCCACACATGTTCTGCTTAGCCCACATTATTTATAGTAGAGCATGTAATGTAAACACTAGCCTGGAAATCATATAGATGAGATGAATACATGTTCAACAATGTGCCAGCTTCATGCACAACCCTAGGTTCACACCTAAGCAATTTCCGCAGCGTTTTGACTTTTGCAGAAACGCACTACAGTCCATTTAACATGATTTCCTGTGGGACAGGTTCACATCTCCGCGTTTTCACCCGGTGAGTTTTTTGGAAAGGGTCAGGAACTTTTTTTAAATGCAAAAAGTTGGTTTTTGGTTCTATAGACCTCAATCAAAACGCTGCAAAAAAGCATGTAGTGTGTTTTTGCTGTCTTATTGTGTTTTAAATCTGCCTAGCAACAAGAAAAATAAAATTAAATAAAAAGCAAATGCAAAACGCATCAAAAAAGCATGTGTAAAAATGCACTGCAGAAATGGATCATACGCAAACTGCATAGGTGTGAACCTAGTGTTAAGGCTTCATGCACACTAGTGAGTTTTTTTTAAGCTAAAAAAATGCTGGAAAAAACGCTGGTAATAGTATTATTATACAGGATTTATATAGCGCCAACAGTTTGCTCAGCACTTTACAATATAAAGAGAGACAATACAGCAACAATACAGTTCAATACAAGAGGGTTAGGAGGGCCTTGCTAATAGCAATTCTTAGTAGTGTTTAGGAGCGTTAGCATTTTATTAGCATTTTTACAGTACATGTAGAGTAAAAAAAGCTAGGAGCGTTTAGCGTTTTTATTTGCTGGAAAAACGCTCCAAAAAAACTCTACAGAAATATTTTTTTTTCTGCTCCTAGACATTGAAGCTTAAAAAATGCTGATAGCCTAAAGCAGTGTGCATGGACATATAGGAGAATAAGATTTAGGCTCCATGTACACTAGAGTTGATAAACTCACATTTAGGAACATTTCTGCATTTTTTTCAGCAGCCCCTGAACTCTCCCTAATGTTTTCCTATGTGTCCATGTACACTATGTCATTTACAGTTGTTTACAGTCGTTTTTTTGAACGCACCAAACGTGAGTTCAGGAGTAGATCTTATCAGCGTTTCAAACACCAAATGCTTGTAAACTCGTGTAAACGTGGCTATCCACGTTTATAGGCATTTGCAGTTGAAATTTTTTTTTAACGTTTCCATTTCCAGATGCTGATGCTGATTTTCATCATGAAAAATGCATGCAAAGTGTTTTTCCAGTACTAAAAAGGATCTGGTACACCATACTTTGAGGTTTCGCATGATAGAAAATATGTTAGACACTGCTGCAATAATTTCTGCACAGAAATGAGCTGGAACACATCCAAACACCACAAAAAAAAAAAAAAAGGTCATCTCAACAAATACTCCTATCTCTGCTTCTGCTCTCTCTATTTCTCTCAAAATGTCTGAAATAGTTAATTTTTTACTGTTTTCAGTGCATTCTGGGCATTTTGGAAGGTCTCCTGAGGTTATCTTTAAGAAACGCTTCTAAACGCAAACACTGATAAACGCGGCTAAACAGACGTTTTTTAACCTACGTTTTCCAGCAGTCAGTTTCCACCATTCAGATGTGTCCCGTGTACATGGAGCCTTAGTTTCTAGGAGCAGAAACAAAATACTGATAACAGCTTCTAGGAGCTTAAAAAAATGCTAGTGTGCATGGAGCCTAAAACTGAATGCACTCCATCCTCACATGCAGAGACTAGTGCCATCCGTTTTTCTCCAAATGTACTTTTGCATGTAGAGCCTGTGTGTACAAAGGTGGAAGGCAGCCATATCCGTGGGCTGGTATATCTGTTATAGGAGGAGCACTGACAGTTGTATATAAGCCTTGATGACCTGAGTAGGATATTACTGGATGAGTCAGCCGTGAGAAGCAATGCTCTAGGCTGTGAGCAGCATGTAATATAGTGCAATAAACCTCCTGCCCAGTGAGACACCAGCTCCTGGAGTGCGTTAGTGCTGTGTGCATAGCAGAGTCCTCCTAGCATAGCAACAGATCCATGGTGACAAAAGACTGTCAAACAATTTCCCCATAGCAGGCGTGAAAGTGTCATTCAACTAGTAGCCAGATTTTCAGTGTTTTTATGTGTGAACATTATCCATTATACAGGGAGCTGCTATTGGTGTGCACAGTTGTCATAAAATATGCATGTTAGATAACATTTACGTAGATATAGAAAGTATAAATAATACCTGTGTTATCCTCAAAGTGTTTCTCTACAATAAAAATGTTTTTTTCCTGGAAAGAAGGGCAAGATTAGCACTTGTCAGGTATTTTTCGCTGTCTGTGTCTCCAATGAGGAGATTCACCATGAAGAGCCTAAGCGCGTTAAGGTAGCCTATTAATTTTGAATGAGCTGTCAACTAAACGCAATGATTTAACGCACATTTACCTTTTTCTTTTTCTCACTGTAGCATAATATGACACACAGATGGTTCACATATGTGCACTTTATGTATAGTGTAAAGGTGGACAAAGACGCAGGCAGCGGTTTAAAGCCCGACTCCAGCAAAATGGATATTTTTTTTCTAATCCTTCTCTCCCACATTCCTCTAAACCAATCCATCCATGATTCTTTGTCTGGTTTTTTTTACTCTTCTTTACCTGTTTTTTTTTTTACTCTTCTTTACCTGTTCTGTTTTTTACTCTTCTTTACCTGTTTTGTTTTTTACTCTTCTCTACCTGTTTTTTTTTACTCTTCTTTACCTGTTTTTTTTACTCTTCTTTACCTGTTCTGTTTTTTACTCTTCTTTACCTGTTCTGTTTTTTACTCTTCTTTACCTGTTCTGTTTTTTACTCTTCTTTACCTGTTTTGTTTTTTACTCTTCTCTACCTGTTTTTTTTACTCTTCTTTACCTGTTCTGTTTTTTACTCTTCTTTACCTGTTTTTTTACTCTTCTTTAGGTGTTTTGTTTTTTACTCTTCTCTACCTGTATTTTTTTAACTCTTCTTTACCTGTTTTTTTACTCTTCTTTACCTGTTTTTTTACTCTTCTTTACCTGGTTTTTTTTTTACTCTTCTTTACCTGTTTTTTTTTACTCTTCTTTACCTGTTTTTTTACTCTTCTTTACCTGTTTTTTTTTTTACTTTTCTTTACCTGTTTTTTTTACTCTTCTTTACCTGTTTTTTTTTTTTTACTCTTCTTTACCTGTTTTTTTTATCCCAGCGATCAGTGAGAGGGAAGGTGTGGGAGGTCGGTTACTTTCATCCTGGAGTTGGGCTTTACAGCTGCCATATACCGCTCAAATATTGGTTTAATTCATGCACAATTAAAGCGGTGGGTGCCTCATTGACACCACCCAACTTGACAAAAGATGACTGAAGAAGAAGCATGGAGGGCTGAAAAGAGCCAGACACTGTTCAAGGTATTCTGACAGCTGCTGGAGCCAGCTGTCAGAATACGATACCTAGCAAGACTGATTCATCCATTTACACAGTTTAGCTTGGATAAAGGAAACTGTTAGTTTTTTTTCATTCAACATGCAGGCTGAAGGGAAAAAAAATCTATAAGGCTGCTTTCACAATGATCTGCTTTTGGTGCGTTCTTTAGTTAAAAAAAAGCAGAAGAAAAGTAGAAAAAAACTGCATCCATTTAAATCCTATGACACTCTCCAAACTGATCCATTGAACTTCATTTGCAGTAAAAATGGTTCTCCTTGCTGCATTTTTGGTGCATGTTTGTTAAGTTAAGGCTACTTATTATTATTATACAAGATTTATATAGCTCCAGCAGTTTGCTCAGCGCTTTACAATATAAAGGGAGACAATACAGCAACAATACAGTTCAATACAAGAGGGTTAGGGGGGCCCTGCTCCTTGGAAACTACTTTCACACTGATCTGTTGGAGAACGCACATGCCGCATTTTTGCCACATTTGCGGTGCATTTTTCACATGACATGTGACTCAAAAATGCACAATTGGTATTTTTTTGATGCATTTTGCCACGTTTTCTTGATTTCAACGGGGAGGTGCGTTTTTGGAGTATTTTTCTACCGTACAAAAATGCAGCAAGCAGGATTTCTAAAAATGCACCTGACCCCCAACGAATCAGTGTTAAGAGTTCCATAGGAATACACGGTCACACGTTTTTCTTCCTCGTTTTTAATGCAAAGGCAGAAGAAAAACAGATCAGTGTGAAAGCAACCTTAAAAAACTGCCCCAAAAATGCATCCCTCTATTGAAATGAACGGAAACCGCATCAAAAACACATCAAAAATACATTAAATTGCAATGCAGTTGAGGAAAGTACTTTGTTCAATAGGGAAAAACGCAGTGCAAACACAGCAAAAATACATATGCGTTTTTGATGTTTGTTCAGCGGAGCAGTCTGAAAATAGCCTTAGTGTATGGCCTGCTTGACTTTATAATCTACAAGGGCAGCCCACAATGTTTCCTTCTTTCTGATAGGTCAATCCAATTAATTCATGGTACTTTACTAGTTTTTCTTAGCGGAAAAAAAGGAAGGTTCAGTCCTATTGTGCAGAAATGCTTTAACTGGTTGTAAATACTCTGAGCCAGATAAATTATTGTTGGTGCACCAAATATATGGTACACAGAAACCTGCTTTTTGGATGTGCTATATAGTAATTCAATTCAAAGGGTTTGAAATGAAAGATGCGGCTAAAGCAGCAATTGTGAACAAATCCTAAGTGCCACTTTGCGTACAAAAGGCCTCACTAAAAAAAACCTATATCAGCTGAAACATAATAGTATATTTGACATGCGATTCGCCAAAATAGGATGTCATGTGTGACAATTTACATTCCTCAACCTTAAGGCTAGGTTCACACCTATGCAGTTTGCGTTTGATCCGTTTCTGCAGTGCCTTTTGCGGTCCCGTTTGCCTTTTTGCTCATGCGTTTTTGATGCGTTTGGCATTTTTTTTCTTGTTGCTAGGCAGATTAAAATACAAACCGCATACAAAATGCCTGTGTGAAATGGGCCTTAAAATGTCCTGTGTGCATGAGGCTCAATACTGGATAAGGCTCAGGTTCCTTACAACCTTGATTTTGTGGCAGATAACAGGAATTCGCATTTGGAACAAATCACAAAGTATAAGCAGATGACAAGTGTTTGTGCAATAAATTAGGAACAACCCATAATGCATTGCTTAACTTTTGTCCCCACTCAGCTCTGCGTCAAAAGAGCTAATACTCTGGAGAAATTGATTAACTAGTCCCCTGACTGCAGAAGGGTGCAATCACAGCCAGGGCCGGGACAAGGGACAATAATTAAAAATGATTTAATTTCCAATAATGACAAAAAATGATTCACCGCAAATTTTTAACACAATTTTCAAAACCATTCGCAAATCAAACTCAGGCCTGTTTGATCATCACTAGTGTTATTCAGGTATTATTATTATAATATACAGGATTTATATAGCGGCAACAGTTTGTGCAGCGCTTTACAACGTGAGGGCAAACAGTACAGTTACAATACAATTGAATACAGGAGGAATCAGAGGGCCCTGATCTTTAGAGCTTACAATCTAATAGCAGGTATACACACGTTTATATATATTGGGCCAACCAGGCACATCAGACATAGAAACATAGAAGAGTGACGGCAGAAAGAGACCTGAGTGGTCCATCGAGTCTGCCCATTTTTTATTTCAGGTACTTATATAGCGCTGTCAATTTACACAGCACTTTACATATATATTGTATATTCATGTCAGTCCCTAACCCTCAAGGGGTGTACAATCTAAGGTCCCTAACTCACATTCATACATACACATACTAGGGACAATTTAGACAGGAGCCAATTCACCTACCAGCATGTCTTTGGAGTGTAAGAGGAAACCAGAGTACCTGGAGGAAACCCATGCAGGCACAGGGAGAACATGTAAACTCCAGGCAGGTGGTGCCATTGTTGGGATTTGAGCCTACGACCCTAGTACTGCCAGGCGGAAGTGCTAACCATTTAGCCACTGTGCTGCCCAGTTTTGTTTTGTTTTTTTATGTGTTTTTTCTTTTGTTAACTTTTTTGTCTGAATATACTGTAGATCTATGCTTGTCCCACATGTTTGAAGCTATTTACTGTTGACTAGCTCAGTACCTCTGCTTGAAATTCATTCCAAGTATCAACTACTCTTTCAGTAAAATAGTACTTTCTGAGATTAGTCCATATTCATGACTGCCGGTGGCCTCATCTGTAAACAATTGAAACCCCTATTATGGCCAAATAAAACAAGTAAAGAAGTTTGACATGAATGAGCAGTGACAAAAGCGACTGTAGATCATTTACATATACAGGCGTACCTGAGTTTATGAACTCCTCGGTTAACGTAATTTTCGGTTTACGAATGAAAATCCATTGAAAATAATGCCTCGGTTTATTAATTTTTTTTGCAATGCAAAGTTTCCCTATGATGCATTGCGCCAGGGAGGTTTATAGCAACGGCCCGTGCCTTTAAAGTGCACTTTATAAAGAGTTTTGAACAGATAAGACTTTTTTTTACTTTTTTCTGACCTCCGGAACGGATTAATTGGTTTTCAATGCATTTATGAATTAATTTTTAATCATGTCCCTGTACAGTATTTATGCCTTTAAAGTGCATTTTATAAAGAGTTTTGAACAGATAAAATACTTTTTTTTCCTTTTTTCTCACCTCCGGAACGGATTAATTTTTTTTCAATGCATTTACGAATTCATTTTTAATCATGTCCCTGTACAGTATTTATGCCTTTAAAGTGCATTTTATAAAGAGTTTTGAACAGATAAAATACTTTTTTTTACTTTTTCCTGACCTCTGGAATGGATTAATTGGTTTTCAATGCATGTACGAATTAATAATTAATCATGTCCCTGTACAGTATTTATGCCTTTAAAGTGCACTTTATAAAGAGTTTTGAACGGATAAAAGACTTTTTTTTTTAAACTTTTTTCTGACCTCCGGAACGGATTAATTGGTTTTCAATGCATTTCTATGGGAAACCATGTTTTGGTTTATGAATTGTTTGCAATAAGAGAATGCATTAAATTTGTAAACCGAGGTACGCCTGTATGCACACCAGTATAGCCCTCATAAAATCACATCTCTTATTCTGACCGATGGTCATCTGCGCAGAAGCACTTTTTAAGGATCCCGGATTGCTGTACTACAGAACATAGAATTAGGCATCCGTATCCCATTCTGCAGACAGCATTGAAGAGATTTAAGTTCACACAGGTTGATGCCTGAGGCTATTGGGCATGAAGTGGCTTTGTGAAGATCACAGCAGATTGGCTTGGGAATTGGGAGTCTGGTTTCCAGGAGTATCCACAAACATAGCCAGTGTTACCAGATGACATACTGTGCTTTGTGTACAAGCAAATGTGACTACACATATTCAGTATGCCCTGCCAGGTCATAGAGATTAGCTGGTCTTGTGCCAAACACGCTCAGTGAACACTAACAGTCATCTGGCACACCATTTAAAAACCAGTAAAACGTAAAAGGTCATACTGGCAAGGACAAACAATGAGTCCTATTCAAGGTGACCCTGTGCTGTCACTTAAATCACCCAGTCCAAGTGTATGTCAAGCCAATAACATTTTTTTATCATTTGGATTAGAATGGGGAAAAAAAACAGGACTCCTGTCTGATATTTAATCCTAGCTGGGGCTCTGTCAGAGAGCTTTACCCTTACTTCCTGTTCTGCTGAAAACATTTTATTAAACAGGAAGTGAGGGAAACTCTTCAATAGCACCACAGAAAGATTTTTTTCATTTCTAGAAGGCTAGAACTTCTGTCAGAATTTTTAATTGGTCTCCCTTGCAGGTTTCCTGTTCCTCATTTCCTGTCTGGTGAAACCATTGTAGGTGGGACAGGAAGTTTGGGAAATTTTCTGTCATGGAGCCACAGATATCAGTAAAAGCCAGCCAGGAAATCTAAACCTGTCCCCACTCTAATTAAAACGAATATGTATTTTTATTTCTGTCTGCATTGCTATTGTAGATTTTTCTTCACTTCCTGTTCAGTGACATTATTGTCAAGGGGAGTGATCGTAAATAGCCCTGACTGCATTATCAGTCTGACAGGGGTTCTAACCCTTCTCCACTCTATCCAAAACCTTGAATAATGTTTTGACTGGATAGACTCTTTAACCCCTTTACGCCGTCCACACACAAATGTGCGGCCTCCCGGCGTCTGGGCCTAGACTCCATGCGGCCGCACATTTGCGTTCATGTAACAAAAAACATATGTGCTGAGAACGCGCTCCCTGCACGCTCCCAGCACATATGTGCGGTACTCACAGAAAGGTCCCGGTCCGCTCTTGCGATCGGGACCTCTCCCGATCATGTGACCGCCATGACATGTTGTCACGGTGGTCACATGATCCCTAAACCACGCCCCTCCCGGCGTCTGAAACTCTTAAAGGGCTGGGTGGCGCCGGCGGGAAGGGGTTAAAGTGTTACTAAGACCCCGGTCACACTGGATGCAACTTGGCATGTGATTAGAATGCCATGCAGCTTGCAAATTGAATGCCAAATTGCAGCCTGTTGTTCGCAATTATAGCGGTCATATCAGTGCAGTTCCGATTTTGGCAGTGCTGCACCGATTTCCAAAGTAGTTCATGCACTACTTTTCGTGTGATTTGCATAGACATCTGTGTAAACCCACAACAGTGAAATCAGTCTGTATATACAGTAAAGCATGCTTGTTATACCTAAGGGGTAAATCGTCTATATTGTGTAAAAAGGCTGTTTGATTCTGACATCTCTGATCCTCCCCTTCTTCCAGTGTCCCCCTCTTATCTACCAATAAGACATATCATGTGGAGACACTCAGTTTGGTGTGTATTGCTAGAGAGGTTTTTTTCTTTCTTGGAAGAGTGCATGTGATCAGCACAGGGCCAATCACTCTGTAAAAAGACTGTTTGATCCTGTCGTCTCTGATCCTTCCCTTCTTCTACTGTCCCCAATCTATCTGCTGTTAGAACAGAGCTTTGAGGGCAAGCTGTACATGCTCAGTTTAGTGTGTATTGGTAGAGGAGGTTTTTTTTCTCTTGGGAGAGTGCATGTGATCAGCACAGGATCAATCAGCACTGTTCAGACAGAGAGTCAGGGGTTATGGAGCCTCATAGGACAATCAGGGGAGAATGAAAACTGCTCCTACAAGCTTTAACTAGTACTCTGCTGAACACTGACTAACTAACTGCTAATGAAAAAAGGTATTTAGCAGTTTATATTTTCTAAAATAATTTCATTTCCTTATTCTATGTACTGTGGGAAACTGGATATAGGGAATGCAGGGTCCTGGGTTCAGTAACCCTTTAAGATCCCTTTGCATATCAGCCACCACTAGGCTCCATTCACACTAGGGTGTATTTCAGCTCGACGCCTGACATTTAGAATTGCTCAACAAGCAAAATCCAATTAATTTCTATGGCCATTGTTTACATATAAGTGTCTTGTCACCTATAGCAAAATGCCCGTCACTCAAAAAAAGTACTTGCGCTACTTTTCAAGCAGATCTGGGCGGTTTGTCCCCATAGACTTGAATGGAAAATGCCTGAACAGTTAGACTGAGCGTTTCTTTTCAAGGGTTTTTTCAGGTGTTTTCAGCTTAAACAGCAGCTATTTCTATTGGCCACAGCAAAAACATCTAAATTAAAAATGCCTGAAAAAATGCCTATAATATTTGCAATTCTGCTCAAAAAGCTATTAGCTTGCCTGGAAGGTTTTTCTCAGTGTTGCTGAAGATCTCTGAACTCTCTATACAAGTAATTATATTTATACATTCAGTATTTGCTTACTGTTAGGCATACCTACCTGCTCCCAATGTGCCATTTCTCTTGGCTGAGGATAGGACACTCAGGCACTTACTCCTGTTACATGGAGAGACATGCCTGACACTGAGCACCATACTCTGGAAGTCTAGTGGCATTGAGAGGAGAAATCTTGAAAGGCTAGAAGGTCTTGAAAAGTCCAAAAGTACTAACTGGCATCCTTTGGTGCTTGCTATAATTTTAGTATGATGCTTGCTAACAATTTAGTACAATTTAAAGAGGAACTTCAGTTAAGTTTAATACATTTAAGAAATAATACACGCAGCATATAAAAATGGCAATGATCTGATTTCCAATAAAATCTTACTTTCCAATAAAAGAGTAGCCTTGAACTGCACTCACCCCGTGATGGTACTTTGGCCATTTTAACTGAGGGCAGCAGAAGCCAGTACCCTTTAGTTTCCTGGTAATCCAGCTGCTTCCCTGCCCTCCGCATTGCTAAATCTGGCCCATGTGCAGTATGGCCACTCACGCCGCACATGTGCAGTATGGCTCCGGTCGCCACGCTTTCACGATAAAGATACAGTGGTTCAAAACCGCTCCCATCTCCGCTCTCACTCGGCCCTCCTCCAGAACACCTCCACTCTACTCTGCTCCCTCTCACAAGACAAAAAGACAGCCTGATGACTCCTGGGAGATCTGGCTACGTCATTCGCCTAGAACCCTAGACTAATGACGTGGATGGAAACTGGAGCTACAAGAAATAAGGGATTTAGAGGTAGATAAATGTCATTTTGTTAACCAATAATATTAAAGAAGGGGAAGACGAGATAGACAAATAGAATATACTTTATAAAGTGACTGAAGCGCTTTAAGGAAGACTTAAACTGAAATACTAGCATGCAAGTACATAAAGAAAAAGGCTACCCATCAGTTAGCAAACCCTGAGTAGCATATTTTGGACTCTGCTCCATCACTTTACAGCTCACGAAGAGCATATTCTGGTCTCCGTTCTATCACTTTACAGTACACGAGGAGCATATTCTGGTCTCTGTTCCATCACTATACAGTACACGAGGAGCATATTCTGGTCTCTGTTCCATCACTTTACAGTACACGAGGAGCATATTCTGGTCTCTGCTCCATCACTTTACAGTACACGAGGAGCATATTCTGGTCTCCGTTCTATCACTTTACAGTACACGAGGAGCATATTCTGGTCTCTGTTCCATCACTTTACAGTACAAGAGGATCATATTCTGGTCTCCGTTCTATCACTTTACAGTACACAAGGAGCATATTCTGGTCTCTGCTCCATCACTTTACAGTACACGAGGAGCATATTCTGGTCTCTGTTTTATCACTTTACAGTACACGAGGAGCATATTCTGGTCTCTGTTCTATCACTTTACAGTACACGAGGAGCATATTCTGGTCCCTGCTCCATCAATTGACAGTGCATGAGGAGCGTATTCTTGTCTCTGATCCATCAGCTAGCAGTACCTGCGGAGCATATAGTGGTCTCTATTCCATCACTTGGCAACACAAGGGGAGCATAATCTGGTCTCTGTTCCATCAGTTGACAGTACCCAAGGATGCATATTTTGGTCTCTGCTTCATCAGTTATGTAACTCCCTCTAGTGTTTTTTTTTTGTGAGCATAGTAAGAGGCTTGCTAGAAGCCTGGTTATGAGTCAGCCTGGGAGAGAGTCAACGAGGTTACTTAAGGTTAAAGCCGGAAGGCTCTACATGTCAGTTCTCTGATACCTCCCCCTGTTCGTGAAACTTGGAGAAGTTTCTAGAAGTAAGTAGGGTGAGGAGGGGCTGATCTGCATATTTAGGGGAATCTGGCCAATCCCCAGGCAGGAGGCCTGGCATGGTGGCTAGGTCATCCCTTAAATATGAGAGAGCCTGGTCAGCAGGGGAGTTGGGTGGAAGATGGTATGAGGAAGTGCTGCTAGTGTGGAGCCTTGGAGGGGGCCCTAGAGGAGGGGAGTCTGGCCACAGGCTAGAAGCTGGAAAGAAGGGCCTCCACTATTCCACAGTCTACCAGGGAAAGACAGCCTGTCAACAGGGAAGGAGCCAGCCTAGCATAAGGCCCGAAAGCAGCTTCAATATTTGAAGCTACAGGAACAGGACAGTGTGAGTACTCCTACACCCCATGGACCAAAGAAGGGAGAGGGCAGTCAGGTGCAATACCCAAGTAGTTCTCCCTGGGGCTACATTATTATTGTGTCTTGGAATCCCTTGCACTGAGATACTCTCAAGACAGCCAGGTGGATGAGATTTTCAGCTGAGGTATAAGGAAGTTTGTTTAAGGGGACCAAGTTCTCCTTGCAAAGACTGTGTTTCATTTGTTCATGACACGAGATAAGAGCCACTCCTGAAGGAATAGATAGCCTAGAATCTGTTCTTTCTGTGCTTTTTGCCTTTTTGTGCCTAAGAAGTTGTCCTCCAAGTTGTTACAGTTTCATTGGGCATCCCATATACCCCTAGACTCCATCCAAATCGTTAACTCATAATAAAACAACAAAAACCAAGCTCATGGACTGTTTACTGACTGTGGATGCAAGTGTGGAAAATGTGTGTTGCTTGGCTGTGCAGAGTTTATGGGGACCCAAAAACTCAGCAGCCCTCAAGAGGGTAGCGCTACAGTTAAAAATACCCAAGGATCATATTATGGTCTCTGTTCCATCAGTTGCCAGTACATGAGGAGCATGGTCTAGTCACTGTTTTATCAGTTAACAGTCCTAGAGGAGCAAAGTCTGGTCTCTGTTTCACTAGTTGACAGACAGTACACTAGGACCATAGTCAGGTCTCTGTCCTGTCAGGTTATAGTACACAAGAAGCATATTCTTGTCTCTGTCCTATCAGTTAACAAAACCCAGAGAGCATATTTTGGTTGCTGTTCATGTAATAATACAAAATGAGTATATTTCTGTTTCTGTTCTGTTAATTAACAGCACCCAAGGAGAATAATTTTGACCCCATAGGGAACGTATCCTGGTCTCTGTTCCATCCATTAATAGTTCCCAATAGTACTGGTCTATCTTTTGCATGAATACCCCAATACATAACAGGCTAAAAAATCTCCCAGCAGGACATTTTCAGCTGCATAGCATGAGTCATACCTCATGTTTGATCACTGATTTGCATACTGTCATGCTGGAGATTGCACCACTGTGAAAATACACTTCCGTTTTCCGAAAGGAAACCTTCAAAGAAAGCACAAATGTATCCACGGAATGTCGCATACTGGAAGCTACATTTAAAAAGCAAAAAAACCCTGAAATATTAGATTTGAGTTGAGTCACCTGCTGGCTTCTTGCATAGAAGACTGTGTTGGTGAGATCTCTCCTGTAGTACTTTGTACCTCTCACAGATTGAATCAAAAATTTATTTTCTATCTATTTACTGTAATTTTCATTACACCCAACATTTATCCTGAGTTGAGCATATATATATATATATATATATATATTTTTTTTTTTTACCAGTAATAGTTTTTAATGAAGGTATACAAATGTACAAGTATAAAAGTGCAGTAAAGAACAATAGAAATGCAAATACTGACAGCAAAAATCGGTAACTGAGCATTATAAATTTGGGTAAGAATAACATTTTAATAGGATTCACACGCAATAGGACTGAGAGGAAATGACGCTCATGTACAGCATTTCCTAATAAAGGTGTAAAGCAGTGAAGTAGGGTTATCAGGCAAGTAATGGTGAGGTTCCCTCTGAACCTACACTCCAAGATAGCAAAATACTCTTTGGTAACGACTCGAAGAGGAGCAAAGTGTACAACCAACAGAGGCCTAGACCGTGTCAAATGCCTTTTCGGCATCTAATGACACCATTACTCTGGTATCTCTACCGGGGCCAGACATGGACATATTAGTAAAAGGTTGCTTGATATTTATGTCAGTGCTTCAATCCCCTAGCCAGGATTTTTGCCAAACCTTCTTGTCTGGATTAAGAAGGGAATTTGGGTGATTGGAGGGATCCTTCTTTGGTTTAGGAATAACTACGATAGCAGCTTCCAACATAGAGGTTGTAGCCAAGGTCCCGTGGAGGTGTGGAGCCAAGGAGCTAAGATATATCTTAAAAAACTCCACTAGCTGCTATGGCCAATTGTACTTCATCCAGTGAAATCCATGCAACCAATTAATTTGCCCTGGAACTTTGAATGAGGCACAACACACACGACCATCGAAAAACTAGTTTCCTACATTGTTGTTTAATAAATGAATAAATTAACTTCTCATTGCATACAAAAAGAGGATAAAATGGTAACAAGCTGATCTATAATGAATCCATATTAATGCATTTCATACATACTATTGACAATATACACTCACCTGCCACTTTATTTGGTACACCTTGCTAGTACTGGGCATAGATTCAACAAGGTGTTGGAAACATTCCTCAGAGATTTTGGTCCATATTGACATGATAGCATCACACAGTTGCTGCAGATTTGTCGTCTACACATCCATGATGCAAATCTCCCGTTCCACTACATCCCAAAGGTGGTATATTGGATTGAGATCTGGTGACTGTGGAGACCATTGGAGTACAGTGAACTCATTGTAATGTTCAAGAAACCAGTTTGAGATGATTTGAGCTTTATGACATGGTGCATTATCCTGCTGGAAATAGCCATCAGAAGATGGTTACACTGTAGTCATTAGGGATGGACATGGTCAGCAACAATACTCAGGTAGGCCATGGCATTTAAACAATGCTCAATTGGTACTAAGGGGAGAAAAGTGTGCCAAGAAAATATCCCCTACACCATCACACCACCACCAGCCTGACCCATTGATATAAGGCAGGATGGATCCATGCTTTAGTGTTGTTTACACCAAATTTTGACCCTACCATCTGAATGTTGCAGCTGAAATCAAGACTCATCATACCAGGCAACGTTTTTCCAGTCTTCTGTTGTCCAATATTGGTGAGCCTGTGCAAATTGTAGTCTCTGTTTCGTGTTCTTAGCTGACAGGAGTGGCACCCCGTGTGGTCTTCTGCTGCTGTAGCCCATCTGCTTCAAGGTTCGAGGTGTTGTGCATTCAGAGATGGTATTCTGCATGCCTTGGTTGTAACAAGTGGTTATTTCAGTTGCTGTTGCCTTTCTATCATCTCAGTCCAGTCTGCTCATTCTCCTCAGACTTCTGACATCAACGAGGCATTTTTGTCCCCACAACTGCCACTCACTGGATATTTTCTCTTTTTCGGACCATTCTCTGTATGCCCTAGAGATGGTTGTGCATGAAAATCCCAGTAGATTAGCAGTTTTTGAAATACTCAGGCCAGCCCATCTGGCACTAACAACCATGCCACATTCAAAGTGACTTAAATCCCCTTTCTTCTCCAATTTGACGCTTGGTTTGAACTTCAGCAAGTCTTTTTCATCCTGTTTAGATGCCTAAATGCATTAAGTTGCTGCCATGCTGACTAGCAAATTGTGTTACCAAGTAATTGAATAGGTGTACCTAATAAAAAGGCCAGTGTACAATCCAGATGCCAGGAAGCAGATTCAACATGGTTGGGCAATCCATGATGGCACCCAAAATAGTTGCTATAGAAAAAAGTTTAGATATGTATTATAGTATGCATTTCGTCCAGGGAAATTAGTCTCTCCAATTCTTTTCGTTGAGATTATGATAATACAGGAACCTCAATAGTATCCAGGTAATGCAATAAATCAGCATGGTCAAAATTACATTTAGAGGAGTATAAGTCATGGTAATAATCAGCAAAGTGCTGATTAATGTGGAGTGGGTCATGCAAGGTTTCACCATCATCATCCTGAATACAGGCTATGGTGGTCAAAGGGGTCTGCTCCCTAGCCAGCCAGGCCAACAAGCACCAGTCCGCTCCCCCTGCTCAAAAATACACTATTTTTGTGCCAGCATCATTTTCCTAGTGTTGGTGGTGCAGAAAAGGAGAGCCTCTCTAGTGGTCAAATGCAGATCATGTTACACTTAGGAGTCAAGGGTAGATGTATATCTAGCCTCTAGTTCTTGAGTTGTTCAGCCTTACCTAGCTTCGATTTATGGAGAGCCTGTAGTGTCTTAATAAGCAAGCTGTACTGGGTCCTGGCAAAGGCCTTGAAGGCGTCCCATGTTGCCCCGGGCAAGGCAGTGTCAGAATTAAGTAACCCAAATTGAGCAATAGCATCGCCCATCGGAGTTTCCATCTTCAGGTCCGTAATCCAATATCAGGACAGCTTCCAAAGTCTATCTGGGGCAGGTGTAAATAAAACATCACAGGGGCATAGTAAGAGATACCCCTGGGTAAAATGGAGATCTCCTGCATCTGAGCTAGCATACATCATATCTATTTGGGAACATGTTTTATGGGTAGAGGAATGGCATGTATAAGCTCAATAGGATGTTTCAATCTCCATATGTCCGTTAGTTCATACACCTCCACCCACTTAGCCAGCTCCGAGTCTGTATCAGCATCAGAATGGAGTCTATCAATTGAGGGGTCGGGGACCATGCTAAAATCTTCCACTATCAAAATATTAGAGGTAGGATAGATATCTAAAAGTGGGAGCAAAGTGGAGAGCCTTGCAGTATTGCCTTCATACTATTTACATAGACTTTAAGTGTAATAAAATGTATTATGTATTGACCTTTGAACTTACTTGGCTGTACATGTATGGCTCGTAACTTAGGATAAAAAACATCTTAATAAAATTAAAGTGGTTGTAAACCCCAGACATGAAATATGAACAAAGCATATCCCTCTATAGTATGTACTTTTCTCAAACCAGAGCACTAAGTGTCATTTCTAAAATAAAAATGCAATTGGCGCAAGAGAATTTGTAGTGGACATAAGGTTCACTCAGCAAACCTTAAACAAAATAATCCAGTAAACAGAAATTAAGATATATAATCGTACATGCCAGTAATAAAGGGGCAACAAGTAGATGATGCAGCTTTAGTGGTGAGGAGAGGGAAGGGGGGAGGGGAGGGGGGTAGGGAAAGGAGGGGAAAAAAGGCCTTGTGATGCAAACAGTACTGGATTGAGATAGATGGTATATATATGTGTATACATATATATACAACGCTGCAATGTAGACACCGTCGTGAGGCTTGCACTTTCTAGAGTAAACCGGACTCTGTGGTAAATGGAGAAGAAAGAGAAGTGCGCCAGACTAAGTGCAGTAGGAGGAAGCAGGTGCGCCGCGACTCCCGGTTACTGTGCCTGCCATCCTCGCTTCCTCCTGTGGGACCCGCCTAGAGCGCCAGCCATGCAACACCTTGACATTACAGCCATCCATTTGTGAGGTGCAGCACAGATGACATCCTCCTCCTTATATATTGATGCCTGATATCTACCCACGTCTTGTGAGTTTTTATAATCTTGTGTGCAATAAACTTTTATATTCATACTGCACTTAGTCTGGCGCACTTCTCTTTCTTCTCTAAGTGTCATTTCTGTCTGTTGCTTTGTTCCTCTGTTAGCTGCATTAGTCACTTCTGAAAAGTTTTACTGACATCAAGAAATAAAAAGTGACAGGTGTAATAAAGGCTTCAATTCCTTGTTACATTTATTTATTGACAGGTTCATATGTATGTCCTTTCAGATTTGTGGATGTGGTTCAATAATTAAAACAATACACAAGTAAGAAAGTAATAAAGCGTCAGTTAAAGATGGAGTACAGATGAGAAATTCGATAAACACAGCTTCAATTCAATACAGGTTCTAGGCATATTCAACAGTCTGTCCTAAACAAGGCTCTAATGCAGGCCATAGATGGGTAAAAAATCGGCCGATTTTTCAGCCGAAAAAAAATCGGCCGATTTTCGCAGCGTTAATGGGTTAATTGGTCGGGCGTTTTTCTGGATTTTGTCAGATTTTTTTGATCGGTAAAGTTGGAAAAAAATCAGCCGATTTTGCCGATCGGCCGATTTTCGCTGCAATGATGGGCAAATCGGCCGATCTTTTTACCAATAAAAAATCTGCGCATGAGCCGTGACCTGCAAGAAAAAAAGAAGAAGAAGAAAAAGAAGAAGAAGAGAAAAAGGAAGAAGAAGAAGAGAAAGAAGAATTCCAGTCCGCTATTATATTTGACATTAAAAAGTATTGCGGTTGCAACAATGTATCTATTTGTATCCGGGAAAAACCATCTGTATACGAAATGGATACAAATAGATACAATGTTGCAACCGCAATACTTTTTAACGTCAAATATAATAGCAGAGCTCTCTGCAAGGGACAGAAGTAAATAAATGTCGGCCGTAGACGGGAAGAAAATCAGCCGATTTTTTTTTCACTGTTGGTGGTAACGTCGGCCTATTGAACGACTGATTTTTCATTTTTTTGTTAAAAAATTGGCCGGTTTTTTCCCCGTCTATGACCTGCATAAGGGTCTTCTTTGTTCTCTTGTATATATACTGTGCTCAAAAAAATGAAAGGAACACTTTGAAAACACATCAGATCTCAATGGGGAAAAATGTCATGCTGGATATTTATATTGATATAGACTGGGTACTAGGAACACAATGATGCTCCATTGTTTGATGGAAATTAAATTTATCAACCTACAGAGGACTGAATTCAAAGACACCCCGAAAATTAAAGTGAAGAAATGATGCAGCAGGCTAGTCCATTTTGTTGAAATTTAATTGCAGCAACTCAAAATAGTATTCAGTAGTTTGTATGACACCCGAGTGCTTATATGCATGCCTGATAATGTCGGAGCATGCTCCTAATGAGACAACAGATGCTGTCCTGGGGTATTTCCTCCCAGATCTGGACCAGGGCATCACTGCGCTCCTGGACAGTCTGAGGTGCAACCTGGTGGTGTCAGATGGACCAAAACATGATATCCCAGAGGTGTTCTTTTGGATTTAGGTCAGGCGAGCATGGAGGCCATTCAATGGTATCAATTCCTTCATCCTCCAGGAACCTCCTGCATACCTTTGCCATATGAGGCTGGGCACCCACTGCACCAGAGTCTGACAATGGGTCCAAGGATTTCATCCTGATACCTAACGGCAGTCAGGGTGCCATTGTCTAGTCTGTAGAGGTCTGTGCTTCCCTCCATGGAAATACCCCCCCCGACCATCACTGACCCACCACCAAAACGGTCATGCTGAAGGATGTTACAGGCAGCACAATGCTGTACGGCTTCTCCAGACCCTTTCACATCTGTCACAAGGGCTCAGGGTGAACCTGCTCTCAGCTGTGAAAAGCACAGGGCGCCAGTGGCAGACCTGCCAATTCTGGTGTTCAATGGCAAATGCCAAACAAGCTCTATGGTGCCGGGCAGTGAGCACAGGGCCCATTAGAGGATGCCGGGCCCTCAGGCCACTTTCAGGAAGTCTGTTTCAGTTTATTTGGCCAGAGACATTCACACCAGTGGTCTGCTGAAAGTCATTTTGTAGGGCTCTGACAGTGCTCATCCTGTTCCTCCTTGCACAAAGGAGCAGATACCGGTCCTGCTGATGGGTTAAGGACCTTTTATGACCCTGTCCTGCTCTCCTAGAGTAACTGCATGTCTCCTGGAATCTCCTCCATGCTCTTGAGACTGTGCTGGAAGACATAGCAAACCTTCCGGCAATGGTACATATTGATGTGCCATGCTGGAGAAGTTGGACTGCCTGTGCAACCTCCAGGTATCACCAAATGCTACCAGTAGTGACACTGACCCTAGCCAAATGCAAAGCTAGTGAAAAATAGTTAGAAAAGATGAGTAGGGAAAAGAATGTCAGTCAGTGGCCTCCACCTGTAAAACTATTCCTGTTTTGGGAGTCGTCTCATTGTTGCCCATCTAGTGCACTTGTTGTTAATTTCATTAACACCAAAGCAGCTGAAACTGATTAACAACCCCCTCTGCTACTTAACTGACCAGATCAATATCCCAGGAGTTTAATTGACTTGATGCTATACTCTGATTAAAAGTGTTCCTTTAATTATTTTGAGCAGTGTATATACAGTATGTGAAAGTTATTGAAGGGGGAGGGCTCCAACTGTTTTTAACCAGTTATACCAAATGATTGGTTTTAACCAGTTTGGTCATAATGATGTTTAGGTAATGTACGTAACCATATGTAGTAAGGCTAGAAAGTTCACAGTATGAACATACAGAAGTAACAAGTATACAGATATATACTGTATATATACACATAGAAGTGATTACCTTTAACCTACTTTAGTTAACATAACAACTAATACCAAGTTCTTTGTAAATCAATAATGTGTAAAGGCCTGTACTTCAACAGTGGAGGGAGCTCCAGCACACAGCCTGTGATTGACAGCCTCATCTCTTTTCCTGTGTGCTGTGTGAAGGGTGGTGTGTCCTTTCCCTCCAATCAGCTCTCACTGAGCTCTGCAGAGTTTAACTTTAGATCCCCAACCCCTCCATTCTATGCATGAAGGTAAATAACCTTCTCTGTACAGCAGACCCCCTAATACTCACCTAAGCCCCCTCTCGATTTAGCGATGTGCACTGGAGTCTCAGCTATCCTGGGACTCCCTCTCCTCATTGGCTGAGACAGAAGCAGGAAGACAGGATTCTAGTCTTCCACTATTAATAAAAGCTGAGAGGATGATTCTAGCCTTCCTCTACTAAAAAAAACAGGAGGATTTTAGCCTTCCTCTACCAAAAAAGCTGACAGGGTTCCGATATTCATCTAAGAAAAAAAAGCTGACAGGGTTCTACCCTTTCGCTACTAAAAAAGCTGACAGGGTTCCGATATTCCTCTAAGAAAAAAAAAGCTGACAGGGTTCTACCCTTTCTCTACTAAAAAACCTGACAGTATCCTAGCCTTCTTCCATGTAAAAAAAAAAGAAAAAAGAAAAAAAAAAGCTGACAGGATTCTAGTCTGCCACTACGAATAAAATCTGAGAGGATGATTCTAGCCTTCCTCTACTAAAAAAAACCCCACAGGCTGACAAAAGGATTCTAGCCTTCTTACAGGATTTCAGTCTTCCTCTATTAATAAAGCTGAGAGGATTACAGTATTCCTCTACCTAAAAAAGGCAGGATTCTAGCCTTTACTTTAAAAAAAAACTGAAAGGATTCTAGTCTTCCACTACTAATAAAAGCTGACAGGAGGATTCTAGCCTTCCCCTGCTAAAAAAAAATAAATGCTGGATTTCAGTCTTCCTCTACTAAAAAAGCTGACAGGGTTCTAGTATCCCTCTGAGAAAAAAAAAGCTGACAAGATTCCAGTCTAACAGGATTCTAGCCTTCTACTGAAATAAAAAAAACTTTATATAACTAACAGGGTTCTAGCCTTCCTCTATTAAAAAGAAAATAATTACAGCATTCCAATCTTCCTTTACTAAAAAAAATTGACAGGAGGATTCTAGCCTTCCTGTAATAAAAAAAAAAAAAAAAAAAAGCCGACAGGGCGACAGGGTTCCAGTATTCCTCTGCAAAAAGAGAAAAAAATCTGACAGGAGTCCAGCCTTCCTCTATTGAAAAAAAAATATTTGATTGCTACTATGTGTTGTTGCAGTTGAAGATTTTCTCTCACTTGTTCCTCTCACTTGTCTATTGAAACCATTATCACTAAGGCTAGGATCACATCTGTGCAGGTGGTGCCGCAGCCGCACCACCTACACAAAGGAATGCGGACCCGCGGGCTGTGCCATTAATTCTAATTCCGCACTGGAAATCACAACAGTACTGAAAACCGAGGTTCCCGTGTGGGTTGCATTTTCCAAAGAAGTGCAGGGATGCTGCGTGATGAATGAATGGGCTCTCGTGCCTGTGCAAAATGCGACCCGCAGGAATGCGGAGATGTGAACCTAGTGTAATACAGTAAAGCTGGCCAGGTATGGATCGATATTCAGCTGGTTCAGCAGGAACAAGATTAATTTTGATCCTTGTGTGGCCACTGTGGTTGAACCAAACTCAATCTACAGATCCACTTCTGTTTAACTGTCCTGTCCGTATATTCTCACTCGATCAGTGCTGCAGGCTGTAGACTGCAGTGCTACTCTGTGTGATAATCTGTGTATTGTACCAGTGGAGAGGATTCTCCCATCTACCAAAAAACTGACCCATGTATGGCCGTGTTTAACGAGGTAAGCTCTCTCTAACAAAGTCCTGGATAGCAGAAAGTACTCAACAGGATTTCGAAAACTTCCCCACTCTTTCCAAAATAAAAAACAAAATAGTTTTTATTGGACATACATGGACAGAAGTACACTTGTTGAGGACTACCAATGTTGGGCTACCAACACTGAAAACAGATGTAAGAGAGTTTTGTAGCCATTACCATGCACATCTGTGTAATATTACAAAAGACACATGTGTCCGTCTCAAGATCACGATACAAAGCACAGAGATTAGCTGAAGTAACAAAAATTAGACCTGTCATCCCAAGAGATGTGTATTTTAAAAGGAACAAGAAAAGGGAATCAAAAGTTGTAATACTTTGTTTCCTGTTCCTTTGTTTTATATTTGTTCTTTAGTCACCACAGTATCATGTATGATTCAGTGGAAGGAACATAAATTAAGATAACAAAGTGTGCCCTGTAAACTCCTCAGGGAAAGTCTCCCATTGTTTTGAAAAGTAGGTCACGGTATATAGCAAATTGTATTTTTCACCATGTAGCAAGGCTTGAGGACCATTTCACACATTAACTCAATGCATTAACGTTTGCTTTTGATGCACAATAATGCAGTTTTTAAGTTTTTAATGCTTATCTACAGTGGATAGAAAAAGTCTACACACCCCTGTTATAATGTCAGATTTCTGTAATGTAAAAAAATGAGACAAAAATAAATCATTTCAGAACTTTTTACACCTTTAATATGACCTATAAACTGTACAACTCAATTGAAAAACAAACTGAAATATTTTAGGGGGGTAAGTAAACATAAAAAACTAAAATAATGTGGTTGCATAAGTGTGCACGCCCTCTTATAACTGGGGATGTAGCTCTGTTCAGAATTAAGCAATCACATTCAAAATCATGTTAACCACTTGCCCTCCTGAGGATTTACCCCCCTTCCTAACCAGGCCATTTTTTGCATTAAGGTGCTGCATTATTTTATCTGACAATTGCGTGGTCATGCAAAGCTGCACTCAAATGAAATTTAAGTCTTTTTTTCCCCATGAATTGAGCTTTCTTTCGGTGGTATTTCATTGCCTGTGCATTTTATATTTTTTGCGCTATGAAAAAAAGACCAACAATTTTGAGAAAAAAACTATATTTTTGACTCGTCCAGTAAAAAAAATAAAAAAATCAAATGTCATCACAAATTTAGATCTAAATGTATTCTGCGACATGTCTTTGCTAAAAAAAAATCCCAATATGTGTAAATTAAATGGTTTACGTGAAAGTTATAGCATTTACAAATGTTGGTATATATACTAGGCTTTTTTTTTTTTCACTAGTAACGTTAGCTGCCAGATTTACCATTGCAATCAATGGGGTTGATTTACTAAAACTAGAGGGTGCAAAATCTGGTGCAGGCTGCCTGTCTTCCTGGTAAGGCCTAGGCAAGCACAGAGTTAAATCTGGAATCTGATGACAGCTAACACAGAGTGTAAAATTCGGTACATCTCTGCATAGAAACCAATCAGCTTTCAGGTTTTATTGTCAAATCTTAATTGAACAAGCTTATCTTAGAAGCTGATTGGCTGCCATAGTTGCACCAGATTTTTCCCTCTCCAGTTTTAGTAAATCAACCACAACAATGGTAGTTGATAGACAAAATAATCCACCATTAAATCATAAGCACATTTACTAACAACATTTTTTGTTGACAAAATTGTGCTATTTGTGCTAGTTTACTCATTTGACATATTTCAGAATATTATTTGTTTTTGTCTCAGGTAATTTTCATGCTCTGAACCCTTTAAAAAAAAACATATTGATTACTATTAAAATGTATGCACAGGATATAAAATTGTATAAGTAGAGTATTGTATTGTGTTAGCCATCCAGTAATGCAGAAAATTTGGAGTTTAGGTGATACCCCTTTTTTTGCTAACTTACGTTGTCAAGGATGCAAGTTTTTGGGACACCTTAGATCCCTTCTTCGAGCTTTATACAATAGTATAATGCCTGAAGAAGGAATCTAAGACAGTCTGAAAGCTTGTATCATTAGTAAATTATAACAAGCATCATGTAAACTCCAAACATTCTATAGAAAGTTAAGAGTTTGAATATGCTGGGTCTTCTGACCTGAACTTTTGGATGGTTGTACACAGCCCAATATTCACGCATGATACTGCCAATTCGAGTATTTGCTCTAACTGAGCCACCACCACAATTAGTAGCAGACAGTACTGGCTGTTAGAAAGTAAAGGGACCAACACTCTCAGCAAAGAAAAAACTTTTTTTACATTTCTCTTTCCCTGATAATTGTGTGTTTGGCAGCACAACCGCAGCCATTATATCCCTACCCAGGCGTGGACTGAGAACTCATGGGGCCCCCTGGCAATAAGAGATAATGTAGTCTTCGCCTACATTCAAGCCAAAGCCACACACACACAACACCCCACCTACATATTGCAGCTCAGCTGCATAGAAAGGGCATTAAAAGTAATTAAAAAAATAATAGGACAACGTTGTGGGGTCCCCCTTCATTCATACCAAGCCCTTCCAGTCTGGTATGGGATTTGAGGGAAACCCCCACGCCAAAATTAAAATAAAATGTTATGGGTTCCCCCCCAAGATCCATACCAGACCCTTATCCGAGCATGCAGTCCAGCAGGTCAGGAAAGGGGGGGGGGGGGGGGGGTGAGCAAGCACCATCCCCCCGAACCATACCAGGCCACATGCCCTCAACATGGGGGATGCTTTGGGGGTCCCCCCCAAAGCACCTTGTCCCCATGTTGATGGGGACAAGGGCCTCTTCCCCACAACCCTGGCCAGTGGTTGTGGGGGTCTGCGGGCAAGGGGTTTATCAGAATCTGTAAGCTCCCTTTAGCAAGGGGGCCCCCAGATCCCGCCCACCCCATGTGTATGAGTGTGGGGTACATGGTACCGCTACCCGTTCACAAAAAAAAAAGGTGTAGTGTAAAAAAAGACAGGAGAAAGTCTTTGACAAGTCCTTTATTAAAAGAAGAAAAATAGAAGAATGTCCCCTGAAGTAGATCCAACGTCAATCACAATGCCCACTGCCGCCACTACTTGAATGAAGGAAAAAAAAAGCTCCGCTCCCGACTGCTCTGGCCTTCTGACTGCTCCGATGGCTTGACAGTTCTTAAATATGTAAGGGGCGGGGCCACCCAGTGACATCACGTGTGTGACCCCACCTCCTTGTGACATCATTGACCCAGCATGCCCCAGTGGATGATGCCACAAGGAACGGGGTCACACACGTTTTTAATAAAGGACTTGTCAGAGACTGTCTCCTGTCTTTTTTCACACTACACTTTTTTTTGTGAATGGGTAGTGGTACCATGTATTAATTTACACGTATTGGGATTTTTTTTTAGCAAAGATATGTAGCAGAATACATTTTGGCCTAAATTTATGACGAAATTTGATTTTTTAAATTTTTTTACTGGACATGTTTATTAGCAAAAAGTCAAAAATACAGTTTTTTTCTCCAAATTGTCAGCCATTTTTTTGTTTATAGCGCAAAAAATAAAAAATGCACAGGCGATCAAATACCATCAGAAGAAAGCTATATTTGTGGGAAAAAAGGGACATAAATATCATTGGGGTGCAACGTTGCATGACTGAGCAATTGTCAGTCAAAGTAACGCAGTGCCGTAACGCAAAAAAATGGCTTGGTCAGGAAAGGGAGTAAATCCTCTGGAGGGCAAGTGGTTAACATGATTTTGAATGTAATTGCTTACAGAGCTACATCCCCAGTTATAAGAGGGTGTGCACACTTATGCAACCACAATATTTTAACGCAGCGCCGTAACGCAGAAAATGGCCTGGTCAGGAAGGAGGGTAAATCCTCTGTAGGGCAAGTGGTTAAGCTATTAACAAGCCTTATTTTCAGCAATGACAGCCAATTGTAAATATTTGTTATAGCTTAGTGAATTGGGTCTATAAAGCAGGTTTTTGTAGGTTGGCCTTTAACCTCCCTGGCGGTATTCCCGAGTGTAGTTCGGGGTAAAGTTTCAGTACCACAAACGGTAACCGCGAGCTACACTCGGGCTTACCATGCGGCGCTTCTCCGCGATCCCTCGATCACTTACCTTGTCCTGCGCTCCCGCGATGTCCCTCCTGCAGTGTCCCCGGCAATGTAATCCGGCGGATGCCGCCATCTGTCATCTGGGTTCCGTCCCCTGCGAGCGTCGGGACGTACAGGGGACGGAACGGCGGGAAATTTGAAAATGACAAAAAGTGACATTCACTAAAATCACGTAGTAAAACATTACTGTATCAAACCATTTCACATACATTTTGTCCCGAGTGCTTTGTCCTCTGTCCTGCCTGCATTTTTACTGTTCTTTCTGCCTGGAAACTGAGAAATGTCCATGGTGTCCAAAAAGTGTCCCTTTAGGTCAAAATCGGTTTTAGATCAGCTAGAGAACAGCGATCGTAAATCAGAACCACTTGCAGAATTGAGTGATAATGATTCGTGGGGAAATTCGTCATCAGACACTGAAAATGATTTTGCGACTTTGCTCAGTGATGTGCGAACTTGGCGCTATATTTCAAATTTCAGTGTTTTTGGTTTGATTATATTATTGAATTAAATTTATTATTATTATATTATTATTTTTTATGATTATTTATTAAATTATAATTTATGATTTTGTGTTTCAAGTTTTATCCTACCCCGGATGTTTACTAGACTCTTGTTCGGACAGATTTCAGTGAGTTATTGCTAAAAATTACAGGCCTACAATAAAAAAAATACATATTTCCATGCAAAAAAATGTATCGCTTTGAGCACAGAAATATGGACATAATCAGACCGCTAGGGAGGTTAAACACAAAATCTCACACATTTGAGCATCACTTCCAAATATCTGATATTTTGTGACCACCTTAGGCCAGCCATTGGCAGATCAAAATTCAGCTGGTTCCTGCTTAACTGGCCGAATTTTGATCCGTCTATGGACAAGCTGGTTTTAATGCAGTCGTTCGATACAACCTGTCAGGTTTTTTTTGTATGGTTACTGCTGCTGGCTATAACTGGCAACATTAATTATTGTATAATAAGGGCGAAGAAACCTCTTGCTGTCAGAATATATTAGAGCAGTGGGAGGAAATCCCCCATCAACACTGACTGATTTGATAGGGGAATAGAGTGATTGTCTTTCCTTTAACCCATGGTTGAAGGAAAGAAAATTGCATGATGTATGACCCGCTTTAGTGGCAGTAACCAGTGCTTTCAATGGTTCAGGTGCAATCCAATGTTATACAGGGAGATTTTTCAGCTTCCTCCTGGTCCTGATCAAAGCATAGGTCCATGTCTGCCTTGGGCAAAAATATGCAGCAGGTCCAAGTACTCTTTCAAAAAGAAGAGAGATAAGCAGATATGTCCTAGCCCAGGGCTCAAAATTTCAAGTCCTGAGCTACTAGCAAGGCCGTAAGAGTTAGTCGCCACCAGTTGCCCCACCCAACCCATAACCTGCCCCATCCCTAATTCTGCCCCTAAATACACCCTCATATATTATCTCATTAAATGACACTGTTAAATGTTCCCCAGGTTACATCAGAGTCCCCAGAGTCCCCCCACATTACATCAGGGCCCCCAATGTCCCCCTAAACACTCCATCATACTTAGACCATGCACCACATACAACCATAACCCCCCATAATCTCTCAGTCACCAAACTTTAACTCTACCAAGCATATCCTACCTACTATACAACTCAGCAATACCTCAAATGACCCATACTCTACCACCCATAATAACCACATCATCCTGAACCTGACAAAACCACCCATACATGTAGGTTTACATACAGACACATGTACATACAGACACATGTACACAGACACAGGCAAACACATGTACAGACACATGTACACACACACATACTGTATGTACATACACACATGCACACACAGACACAGGCATACACACACGCAAACACATCTACAGACACATGTACACACACACACATATGTACATACACACACATACAGACACATGTACACACACGCATAAAGACACATACATACACATGTACACACAGACATATATGTACACACACAAAACCACACACATGTACACACACACACATGCACACACACAACCACACACATGTGCACACTCATACAGATATGTACACACACAAACAAACAAATGTAAACATACACACATATACAAAAACACATGCACACACACATACAGACACATGTGTACACACACACAGACACATGTAAACACACATGCAGATTATTATTATTATTATACAGGATTTATAATAATAATAATAATATGTGTGTACAGATGCATATACACACACACAGACACATGTACACACGCACACATATACAAAAACACATGTACACACACATACAGACACATGTACACACACACAAGCATATACACAAACACATACGTGCACACACACAGACACGTGTACACAGACACATGTACACAGACACATATACACAAACACATGCATATACACATACAGACACATGTACACACAGACACATGTACACATACAGATGCATGTACACACACTCACATGTACACACACATATAGACACATGTACACACACACATGCACACACAGATGCATGTACACACAGACGCATGTACACACACACATAGACACATGTACACACACACACATATATACACATGTACCCACACATGCACATAGACACATGTACATGCACACATATAGACACATGTACACACACATACACACATGTGTATGTGTGTGTACATGTGTATGTGTACACACACATAGACATGTACACACAGATACAGACATATGTACACACACATACAAACACATGCACACACACAGACATGTACACACACACACACACACATATAGACCAGGGGCGGACTGACCATTTTGAAACTCAGGCACTGCCCGAGGGTCCGGGGTCAGTAGGGGACCCCATGAGATGCCCCTGGAACCTTTTTCATAGGCTTTTTTGAGTTTGGGCAAGGACACGGGCCCCATGTTCCCCTATTGCCCAGGGGCCCCATGAGTTGTCAGTCCGCCCCTGATATAGACACATGTACACAGCCCTATGTACACACATACATATAGACACATGTACACAGCCCTATGTACACACACACATACATATAGACACATGTACACAGCCCTATGTACACACACACACATACATATAGACACATGTACACAGCCCTATGTACACACACACACATACATATAGACACATGTACACAGCCCTATGTACACACACACATATAGTCACATGTACACAGCCCTATGTACACACACAACCATACATATAGTCACATGTACACAGCCCTATGTACACACACAAACATACATATAGTCACATGTACACAGCCCTATGTACACACACAAACATACATATAGTCACATGTACACAGCCCTATAAAAAGTTGCAGTGCTTTACCTTCCCTCATAGAGCTAGGTACTGCACTCTAGGGGGAAGCAGAGAGCACAGCACACTCTCCCCCCTTCCTTTGCTTTTGCTTTTCTCAGTGTATTGAGCAGTCTGACGGCTCCCAGTGCGAGTGACGGAGCTGGCCCTGAGTCCTGAGCCCGTTCAGCAAGACAGCACTGGGGGACACACTCACCTCCACCTTATTCCCACTCGCCAAATGCGAGCAGCCGAGTGGAAATTTTGAGGCCTGTCCTAGCCCATTGTTCTCATGAAGATATCTGTCTGCCTATGGCAAGCTATAGGGTTGGCAACCTGCCTACAAATGGCCCCTGAGGCAATCAGACAGCATAAGCTGTTTTTCCTGAAATAAGCTGGTTCCAGCCTCCTACTCCTTATTCTGTCCCTTAGTCATACATACTGCCAGTTTTCTGAAAGATGCAACTGATTTTCTGAACAAAATCAGCAATGTACACCAAACACACTCTTGTCACTATGGGTGTAGAATCTCTATATAGTAACATCCCTCACACGGATGGGATTTCTGCATGTCACAGGATTTTATCATCCCCACCAAACCACAATTACAGTGCTGAGGTTCTTACACAGCTCACTGAATTCAAACACACAACTGCTTCACTTTCAACAATGACATCTATCTTCAGTGTATGGGTACCTCTATGGGAAGTAAAATGGCACCCCAATATGCAAACTTATTTATGGCTGACCTGAGGATATATTTCTTAACAACATACAACAAAGACTATATAGATACTATAGCATATTGATGATATTTTCATCATATGGATAGAAGGTCAGGAAAATCTAAAAAAATTTACTCATTGATGAACATGTTTTACCCATAAGTCAAACTAAAAATGGAATATTAAGCACACATGTAAATTTTCTAGACACCACATTGTACATCAGGGATGACAATCTACACATCTCAATATACAGGAAACCCATTGATAGATGCAACCATCTCATAGTTCCAGCTTCCATCCCCAACACACCAAATGGGCCATCATACACAGCCAGGCCATCAGATACCACCACATATGCTCTGACCCAGAAGACAGAAATAAACATTTCAGAATACTAGCACACTCCTTCTATAAGAAAGGTTACAAGGACAAAAACAAAAGCATGACAAAAACATCAATACCAGCATAAAAATGACCCTGAAAACCCAAAGAGAACATCTCTTCAATACAAAGAGAAAAAAACAAATAACTGCGTACGTCTAGTAACCACATACAATACAGCACTATAAAAGGAAAAGAAAGATAAAGTTTGCAACCCATCATACCAGAGGAAGAAATATTTCAACAACACCCAATGCTGGATTTTGAGCAACCACCCAACTTCAGACAGAAACTAGTCAGCAGGAAACTTCATTCTATTATAAAGTCAAAAATAAAGGAACCAAGCCCTGCAACAATAAATGCTGCAAACTGTCCAGCCAAACCAATCCATTAACCATTTGTCTACCTGGCACTTCTTGCCCAGGCCAATTTTCACTTTCAGTGCTGTTGCACTTTGAATGACAATTGCGCAGTCATGCAACACTGTACCCAAATTAAATTTTTAGCATTTTTTCCACACAAATAGAGCTTTCTTTTGTTGGTATTTAATTGCCACTGGATTTTTATTTTTTGCACTATAAACAAAAAATAGCAAAAAATTTGATAAAAAAAGGTTTTATTTGTTTCTATTATAACATTTTCCAAACAATTAATTTTTCTCCTTCAATGATGTGTGTTGATGAGGCTGCACTGATAGGCAGCACTGATGGGCACTAATGAGGCTGCACTGATGGGCACTAATATGCTGCACTGATGAGGTGGCACTGATGAGGCTGCACTGGTGGGCATTTAGGAGGAGGCACTGATGCTGCTGCACTGATATACAGCAATGATGGGCACCGATAGGTGGCACTGATGAGTACTGATGGGTAGCACTGACTGGCGGCACTGATGGGCAGCACTAATGGCTGCTGATGAGTGGCACTGCTGGGCACTGATGGATGGCACTGCTGGGCACTGATGGATGGCACTGCTGGGCACTGCAGGGCAGCACTACTGTACATTGATGGGTGGTACTGATAATCAATGCTCCGATTATCAGTTCAGATCTCCTCTGTCACATTTGCCGATTATCGGCAGTACTTTCTTCACGTTGTGACAACTGTATTTACTTTGCGATCTGCTTTGTCATTGGACACAGCTGTTCATGTGGTAAAAGGTCACTGTGATTGGCCTTTTACCTTTTCACGTGATCAGCTGTGTCCGCAGGGTGCATGTTCTGGGAGGACGTCCATGGACACTTTTCATTTAAAACCAACTCTGAGAGGTGTGCATATTACAAGAGCTGCGCATGCATGGCCCGACCACGCTCGGATATCAGGATTGAACAATCCGTGCTCTTTGCTAGTATTCTATTCCATTGATGTCACTGTCATGGTGGCTGTGTGTGTACCAAGGGAGTATATTTGCATTATGCTATATGAGAGAGAGTTTCCGTCACAAAATAAACAGAGTTGTTGGGAATGTTCTGCCTGTGATATAGACAAATATTTATGAATCCACTAGTGACGACGCAAAAAGGAAGACATAGCAAAGGCATACTGTGATTGTTCTACTCTACTCCAATATGCTTACACACTTCCAGATAGGGTGGAATAGGTTTATCTGTGATCCACTTGGTAATCTGGTCCTTTTCTGGATGTAATCTCATGTTACTACCTTAAGGTGTACTTTTCCTGATCAAACAGAAGATAAAGCTATGCACACAAGCACTGTGTTTGTCTTCGTTGCTCAAACACAATTACATTTCCCTCTAATATTGGATCATTATACCTGAAGGAACAGGCTGTTGTTGAAATGTCAAGTTGACTAGACTTTTTTTTTTTTATTAAACAAGAATCGGGTCTGCCTGCTGATTAATCCGAGGATTGTGTTTTCTTTGAAATTATAGGTTAGAAAATAGGAATATGAAATGTCCTTAGTTTGTGCTGTTGGACATGAGAAATAGAAGATTTTTTGGTCCTCCTGAAAAATTTAATATTTTCCTCTTCAAATGATTTTTGAGCACCAACAGTGAACCTCATTTCTCTTTCAAACTTTAACAATGCTTTTTCTGCAATACAAGGTGTAGGGAGAGGATTATTACCCTTTATTGGCTGAGCTTTAGTTTTCCCAGCAACTTGCAGTTAAAGCGATATTAAACCCAAAATGTTTTATATTGCAGCTTACCAATTCTTACATGTGGGGCTGCATTTCGTTTTTTAGACTTTTTTTCTTTATTGTCACCTGGCTGTCTGGCCAGTAGCACACGTTTTGTCTTCATGTACATGAGCAGCTCCTAAACTCGAGTTTAGGAGCTTTTGGAATTTTTTTTCCAAAGCTCCTAAACTCAACTCCATAAAAGCCTATGTGTCCATGTACACATAGGCTTTTAGCAGAGTTTAGAAGCTGCCGCATTTAGATGAGGTTAAACCTCCCTCTCCTGATCACGGGAGAGTCTCGTTCAGGAGAGGAGCATTTTGACCGGCAAACGTGGGAAAGCGCAAAATGCGGCAAAACTGTGGTACCACGCTTGCCGTGATTTGCGGTTTCCCACGGCCGGTGGTCAGGGTAGGCCCGTGTACATGAAGCCTAAGGATGTCTCCATTCTGAATGGAAGAACAACAGAGGTATCTTTGGATAGCAGCAATGTTAATCTGGGAAGGTAAATACTGCCTGACAAATAAATGTATGCAGCCACTTCATCTAAGAATTGGTACGCTGTAATACATTACATTTTGGGCTTTAAATAGCACTATGGAGAAATTCTGTAACCAATATTAAAGATTTGTCATCTTGTGCTTTCTTGGACAGAATTTGATGTACAATGCAGTATGCTGAATACTTTTATCATATCAATGTAACACCCTCCCAAATAGGTTAGAATGGTTAGGTAAGTTAAGTTTTGGGTTCCTCTGTAATTAGCGGAGCAGCTTGTGATTGCTTTGGGCCTCTCTGGGCCTTATTGCTTGTAGGTTTGATTGTTTCCCCCTGCCTTCTAGAGGATTCTAGTATGTAGTAGACTGAAAAGGAAAATCATCAACTTGAATATTTATGATGTCTCAGCCAATCCCTGGAGGAAGGTGTCCAGAAAGTGGCTGGGGGGTGTATAAATAGTATGGGGTCTGGAGCTGCATGGTCTTGCCTAGGAGAAATTCCCAGCCTTAAAGGCTGCTGCCCTTCTAGGCAGCCCAAAGTTCTACATGTGCTAATCAAGGTTCCAACTATGCTAGTGCTAAGAGGCCATCCTTGCTGAAATGTTCTGGAACTATTTAAGGGATTTCACTGAGGATCTGGTCTAGAGAGCTCTCAGGAGAAATGTCTGGCTGAATTTGGAAGGAGGCATCCAAGTATAAAGGGATATTGTGAGTACAGATCTGAGTGTAGGCATTGTGCCCTAGGCAGCTGCCTAGTTTGCCTAGCGGTAACGCTGGCCCTGCCTACGGCCTCAGCAAGGTATTGGCATTGTAATTTCTTTCCTACGTCTCACTTGGTTGGAAAAGAGATCAACAAGATTTGAATGTATGAACACCAGATGCACTCTTTGTACCCGATGGTCATGTATATGAGTCCTTACCAGGGGCGGACTGACCATTTGGAAACTCGGGCATTGCCCGAGGGCCCGGGGTCAGTAGGGGGCCCCATGAGATGCACCTGGTACCTTTTTCATAGGCTTTTTTGAGTTTGGGCAAGGACACAGGGGCCCCATGATCCCCTATTGCCCGGGGGCCCCATGAGTTGTCAGTCCGCCCCTGGTCCTTACATAGCTTTTCTCTGGTCACCCAGTCACTCAGCAAGGCCAATATGCCTATTAATATATCCCAAGTAGCACTGCATTGATATATGTTTATATTAGCACAGTTAAGACAGTATAACAACATTACAGTAGATATACACCCTAACCGAATGTCTTTTAGCTTGTTAAAGCAAGTTAAGAAACAATTGCCTTGTTTAAATATACTTGTTTTAATCTTATTTCATCCTTTGTTGTATCTCAGTGCTGCTGATCTGCTGCAGCCTTTTTATGTCCACTTTCTGTTTGCATGCATGTACTCCAGTGATCACTTAGGGCATACTGACTCTAGGGGATCTATACCGTGCCTGGGCACATTTGACCCCCAAAGTAAAGTTTGTTTGACTAGTGCAATTGCTTCATATTGTGCTCAGCCACAGTTCAGTATACTGTTCCCTAGCCTGCTTGAAGAATCGGTTTCAGACAAAGTTCAATTGGGTTTGGGCACAGTACATATCTGTGTGAGGCAGAGGTGATGTAAGCATGTGTGGGCCAGTGGAATTGTGAGAAGAGGGGCAATCATTTTCAAGCATGGTACAAGGTCACTATGCCTAAAGTGAACACCCCAATAATGGTATTTTTCAGAGTGAAGCCGGCCTTACATAGATCAACATTCAGCCGATTCAGCAGGGACTAGACAATTTTCAATTCATGTATGGGCACCCTTGTTGTACTAAAGTTGATCTACTGATCAACTTCTGTACAACCAGCCTGTTGGTTTTTTTCTGATCGATAAGAATGTAGCAGGAGCATTACCCCATCCATCTTGAATGTGTGGATGGAGGGAATTGGATCATACATAATGAATATATGGTCTGCCTTAGTTTCCTTATTTAGGGGTGGCGGTGGATGTGGTATACTTGGATTTTGCAAAAGCGTTTGACACAGTTCCCCACACACGGCCAATGTGTAAGGTACATTCTACAGGCTTGGAAAAATCTGTATGTAAATGGATAGAAAACTGGCTAAAAGATCGTATTCAGAGAGTAGTGGTTAATGTATGGTCTGAATGGTCTAGGGTTGTCAGTGGTGTACCCCAAGGTTCAGTGATGGGACCCTTACTTTTTAATAAATTTATAAACGATATAGGGTCTGAGATTAAAAATCCCATTTCAGTGTTTGCAGATGACACCAAGCTGTGCAGTGGAATAACGTCCTTAAAGGATGTCTCCAACTTACACGCCAACCTTAATGCACTGTTTAATTGGGCAACTATGTGGCAAGTGAGGTTCAATGTTGATAAATGTAAGGTTATGCACTTGGGGGCTAAGAATATGCATGCATCATACATACTAGGGGGGGGTACAACTGGGGGAATCAATGGTGGAGAAGGATCTGGGAGTTCTGGTAGATCACAAGATTAATAATGGCATGCAATGCCAAGCTTCGGTTTCCAAAGGGAGCACAATCCTCTCTTGTATTAAAAGAGGTATAGACTCCAGAGAGAGAGATATCATATTACCCATGTACAAATCATTAGTAATACCTCATCTGGAATATGCAGTTCAGTATTGGGCATCAATTCACAAAAAGAACATTGGGAACTGAAGAACGTACAGAGAAGGGCAACCAAACTGATAAGAGGCATGGAGGAGCTCAGCTATGGGGAAAGATTAGAGGAACTGAATTTATTCTCTCTTGAGAAGAGGAGATTAAGGGGGGTTATGATCAACATGCATAAATACATAGTGAACTCGGTGTAAAGTTATTCACCCTGAGGTCATCACAGAGGACAAGGGGACACTTTTGACGTCTGGAGGAAAAGAAATTTATTCTCCAAACACAGAAAGGTTTCTTCACAGTGAGAGCTGTGAAAATGTGGAATAGACTCCCTCAAGAGTTGGTTCTGGCCAGCTCGGTGGTTTGCTTCAAAAAAGGCCTGGATTCTTTCTTGGATACACAGAATATAACTGGATACTAACAATTACAGGTAAAGTTGATCCAGGGAATATCCAATTGCCTCTTGGGGGATCAAGAAAGAATTTGTTTCCTGCAGGAGCAAATTGGATCGTGCTTTGCTGGGTTTTTTTTGCCTTCCTCTGGATCAACTGTGGGTGTATGATTTTAACTTTTTTTTTTAATGGTTGAACTGGATGGACTTTTGTCTTTTTTCAGCCATACTAACTATGTAACTATGTAACAACGGAGGACTGTGCCTTTGTGTTGAATTGGTAATTCATTGTGGTGTCTTTGACAATAAATGGCACTACAACTTGTTAAAGGATAAGTTCACCTTTTGTACAAAAAAATACACATCTTTTTGCAAGCAAAAAACTGTACATTTATTATTATTATTTTTACATTGCAGCCTGTAAAGCATTACACTCATGAGCAGCAGATCGCGAGTGCAATGCAAGATCCTACACTCAGTAAGCTCCCTCGCAGTTCATTGAGAAGTACAAGCCATCAGCCACAATGGCTAAAGGTACTTGTAGTTTAATTAATTCACAGGAGACTAAATGAATGACACGGCCCTGTAGGCGGAGTAACGCATGGCTGCGCTATTTTCAAATTGTGACAGCGGGTGCAGGGAGAAGTTTCCCAGCCCACTGTCACAGAGAGTGGAGTGCTGGTGATGGGAGGTGGGTGCATAGAAGCATGTTACACCCTAAATATGGGTGTAACATGCTCCTAAAGGTGAACCTACAGTTGTGACCAAAATTATTCAACCCCCACTGAAATTGAGTGTTTTGGCCAGTTTGACATTGCTTTTGATCATTCAGTCATCTTGCTTACATTTACATTAAAGAGGCACTTGTAGGTCAGACAAATATAACATAACAGTTATAATGAAATAACCACAAATGTCTTTTCTGTGCTCACAGCATTATCAGTTTTATTCAACCCCCAAGTGACATTCAATCTTAGTACTTAGTACAGCATCCTTTTACAGTTATAACAGCTTTTAAACGTGAAGCATAGCTTGACACAAGTGTCTTGCAGCGATCTACGGGTATCTTCGCCCATTCTTCATGGGCAAAGGCCTCCAGTTCAGTCACATTCTTAGGCTTGCGCACTGCAACTGCTTTCTTTAAGTCCCACCAGAGGTTCTCAATCGGATTTAAGTCTGGTGACTGCGATGGCCACTCCAAAATGTTCCAGCCTTTCCTCTGCAACCATGCTCTAGTGGACTTGGAGGTATGCTTGGGATCATTGTCCTGTTGAAAGGTCCAACGTCTCCCAAGCCTCAGGTGTGTGACGGACTGCATCACGTTTCCATCCAATATCTCCTGGTACTGAAGAGAATTCATGGTACCTTGCACACGCTGAAGCTTCCCTGTACCTGCAGAAGCAAAACAGCCCCAAAGCATGATTGACCCTCCACCATGCTTCACAGTAGGCAAGGTGTTCTTTTCATCATAGGCCTTGTTCTTCCTCCTCCAAACATAGCGTTGATCCATGGGCCCAAACAGTTCTAATTTTGTTTCATCAGTCCACAGAACACTATCCCACAACTTTTGTGGTTTGTCCACATGGCTTTTGGCATACTGCAGTCGACTCTTCTTATTCTTTGGAGACAGCAAGGGGGTACGCCTGGGAGTTCTGGCACGGAGGCCTTCATTACGCAGTGTGCGTCTTATTGTCTGGGCTGAAACTTCTGTACCCACATCTGACAAATCTTTTCTCAGTTCCTCAGCAGTCACACGGGGACTTCTCTCCACTCTACGCTTCAGGTAGCGCACAGCAGTCGAAGTCAGCATCTTCTTTCTGCCACGACCAGGTAGCGTTTCAACAGTGCCCTTTGCCTTGAATTTGCGAATGATGCTTCCTAAGGTGTCTCTTGGTATGTTTAACATCTTTGCAATCTTCTTATAGCCATTGCCCTTCCTGTGAAGAGAAATCACCTCTTCTCTTGTCTTCCTGGACCATTCTCTTGCCTTCACCATGTTTGTAACCACACCAGTAAATGTCTAGAAGGAGCTGAGTATCACAGTCATTTTAAAGCTGCCTAATTGGTGCTTATTATGCTTGATTGCTGCTCGGTGACATCCACAGGTGTTTTCAATACCTGATGGAAAGCACCTGTATGAACCTCTGTTCTTCAGAGTGGTAGTCTTTAAGGGGTTGAATAATTGTGGCAATGAAGAAACCACATAAGAACCATTTACTACTGTATTACATAAACAATTGATGTCATTTTAGTTGCATTTGGGTAGTTACAACGTCCTTGTAGGATTTGATTCTGAATACAATTCCAAATGTACACTATAGTCCCTAAACCCCTTTACAGCATTGGGGGTTGAATAATTTTGGTCACAACTGTATCCTTTAATGCAATTCACTGAACTGGAGAGGTCTTATTAGGCCCCAATTGTATTTATATTTGTTGTATACATTTATATTGTATACGTTCTGCAACTAGATAGAATATACTGTGTTCTCCACCACTTCCTATAGATATGGGCAAAATAAATCACAGAATGATATACGATTCTGATGGTAGATTTCTTTTGTTAACAACAAAACAATCAATTCAGCTAATGCTACTATATCTATAATATCCATAGAAGGACTAAAATATTGCCTTGGATAAATGTGTGAATGCAATTCACACATAAAATCAGAAATGAAACACATAATATAAATAATGTTAAAAGTTATTCATTGTATTGCTGCCATTTGTGCAAAGCATTTATCACTGTCTGTGGCTCTATCCATTCGGCTAGGCCCCAGGTATGTTAAGCAAATTACATAACAACACCTCTGTTTATATTGCAAATCTAAACGAGTGATGTAGGGTAAAGATCTGAAGATCTGACATGAGAAACACTTCATCACCATCCAGCCTAGGTTTGTAGCTTGGAGAAACATACTGTATTTGCTATAGAGCACTAAGGCCTCGTCTAGGCCAGGCCATTGCCGCAATTCTGCCTGCAATTCCGATGCATTGTGTGATGCATGTTTGGGTGCCATTATTCTCAGAGGCACCAACAGTGTGGTGCAATTCTGCCACAATTGTTGCGTGACAGATTTGCGCAGCAATCACGGCAAAACCAGCGTTTAAAAATGTCACTAAGTTTGTTGCCCAAAAAGGAGCGTAGCACTACCCCTTTAGGAGTTGCTGTAGATTTGGGTCCCCCTATAGTCCTGCACAGCCAGCCAACATGCATTTTCCATTCAGATTTGCACCAGGAGATAGAAACCAGTCCTTGAGCTTTGTTTTGAAATTTTATTTGGGGGTTTAGAACATGGATGGAGTAATGGGTATATGGGATGCACATGGGAATGGCAACTGAGGACAAATTTCCTGAACTATATTGCAAGTCTTTACACAGAAACCCTCTTCTGGAGAGCTAGCCAGCATCTCCCAGTGTATCTCTCCAACCCTAGATGCTGCTCAATCCGGCTGTATGGAGAAATCCTTGGACAGGGGATCCAGTAGTAACTACTAGAAGGGCAATAGTCCCAGCTGTAAAGCGAGTCAGGTTTCCCCTTTCTGACCCAGGGGGTGTAGGTGTACTCATTGAGTCCTTCTCCTGTGCTGCTGTTGGGTCAGTGGCTGCTACCAGGCCTCTAAGCTGGGTCGCTTCTTCCCTGATGCCAGGTGGTCCTTTTTCAGAGGGCCAGTGAAGTCCTCAGCTTTCCTCCTCTCCTGCATCATTCCTGGAGGTGATCCCCTTCCAGACTGGGCTCCCTCCCAGACTCCCAGGCACCTCAACCTTCCTCTTCCACCTCCTCTCTCCTTCTCCTCCTGCCGAGCAGACTCCCTTACCATTGAGAGTTGTCCTGGCCCCTTGCCAAGCCTCCTGTTGGGGATTGGCCAGGATTCCTCCAGAGTACAAGCCAACCACTCCTCATATCCACCCACTGCCTCTAAACCTTCCTCCAAAGCTCTAGATCAGGTGAAAATTCCAGAGGGGCTGGCCTGCAGAGCCTCTTAGCCCTGACCTAAATTTGACCTCCTGACTATCACACCCAGGCTGCAACTCAGCCCTCCTCTCTGATAATCAGAATTCTAGCTCCCCCTAGCTAACTAGGATGGTGCTACATGAGCATGAGCTTCTTTTGGACAAATAATGTGCATAGGGCAGCCTGTTAAAGAGAATGGGTATATCACACTTTGAAAATTGCAAGCTGTCTGAAAGGGTCTTCAGACTGGCTATGCTGTCTGAAGCATGATCACTTCAGATCATGCTTCAGACAGCAATAGACAGGCAGAATCTAAGTATGATTTACTGAGCAAGCATGAATCAGGTCATGTAGCACTTAGGCTCCATTTACATGGGCATTTAGCCGCACTGTGAATACCAACGGCAAGAATCTACTGATTCCTGTGGCTGGGATTTACAGCTGCTCAAGGATAGCTGCAAGGACAGGCTGTTGGCTGCCGCAGCTATTCGTGACTGTTCGCACAGCAACCAATTACAGTATCTGCGGTGATCACGGCTGGATGCACTTTGTGTGTGCCACGATCAGCACAGAGAACTTATGGTGCATGATGTTTATTAACTATGGGGGACACAGTGGTTGGTTCTTGGTAAGTATACATCTGTGGAGGGGGAAGGTGGGATAAGTTAGTTCAGGGCCAAGGGCAAAGAAAAGGATTAGTGTTCTTTGTTTTAACCGCTTCTGCACCGCCCTATAGCAGAAATACTGCTACAGGGTGGCAGAGGTGTTCAAAGTCACATATATATACGTAATTTTGCAGTTCCGGGTAGGGGCCATTCGCGGCCTCGACTGTCAATCACCAAGTCCCAGCCGGTGCTTATTCGCCGCCACCTGGTGATCACCAAATATCTCCGACGGGGAGAGACCTGTGTATGAACAACACAGATCTCTCCCCTGTTAGCTCCTGCAGACTGCTCTGTATGGCTCTGCACAGAGCCATACAAAGCAGTGTGCTTACAGTGGAAAGCACTTACACAGCATAATGTGAAACAGCACACAGTTAACCCTTTGATCGCCCCACATGTTAACCCCTTCCTGCCCAGTGCCATTAGTATAGTTTCAGTACTTTTTATTAGCACTGATCACTGTATTGGTGTCACTGTGGATGTCTCGCTATAAGTCGCTGATCGCCGCCATTACTAGTAAAAATAATGAAAAAAAAAAAACAGTCCAGTATCTATACCGCCATTTGTAAATGCTAATATCGTAAACCATTTAATTTACATGTATTGAGATTTTTTTTGCAAAGACATGTAGCAGAATACATTTTGGCCTAAATTTGTGACAAAATTTGATTTTTTTTTTAATTTTTACTGGACATGTTTAATAGCAAAAAGTCAAAAATATAGTTTTTTTCTCAAAATTTAGATTTGTTTTTTATAGCGCAAAAACATTAATGCACAGGCAATCAAATACCACTGAATGAAAGTTCAATTTCTGGGAAGAAAAGGATGGAAATTTCATTTGGGTGCAGCGTTGCATGACCGCACAATTGTCAGTTAAAATAACACAGCGCCGCATCGCAAAAGCTGGCCTGGTCAAGAAGGGGAGTAAATCCTCTGGAGGGCAAGAGGTTAAAGTGCACTTATAGGACATGATAGCTAGGGGAAAAACTCCATCCCCTTTCCTGGGTGTCCTAAGCATATAGACTTGCAACGTTATCGAAAGGTCCAAGCAAGAAAATAATGTGACTGGCCTTTCTACCGGTCTGTATGCATTAAAATAAAAAATGGAAATGTTTTAAAAATGCAAATTCAAATAAAAATTACATTAGCAGATGAAAAAAGCGCTTACTGAAAATAAACTATATTTTCTCTTTAAAGATATTTATACATTTAAAAAAAAAAGGGTAAAGGAAATAACTACCCTTCCACCATACTGTGGTTACAACCAGGACTCAATGGTGAGAACAATGATTATATGGGCTACCACAACTATTTTTCTCATTAACAGGCACTTCTGAATGGTGGAAAATGACATCATACAATTCTGACAGTTTATTTAAGAAAGTACCTTGATGAGGAAGTCAGATGACTCAAATCTAAGACAAGCATTTCAGATATAGTATGCTGTGTAGGAAAATATGATCTCATATCACCCAAGGACATATGTTTCAGCAATACACCGTATGCTATTTCCGCTGTGATCACCTTTCATTAAGAACTGTACTTTCCAGTTCAACCTCATGTTGTAGCATATAACGCTGTTCATGCAGACACTGCCAGTCACAAGTATGGAAATGAATGAATTTTAATTGCTAATGTATCCTACTTTAAGAAGATAAGCAAACAGAAATTAATACATCCCTGAATATCCTAATTTTTAATGTAAAGCTGGGGATATTATTTAGCAAAGCTTATATCAAACTGGCAGACCTTAACCCTTGGTAAATATCTGTGTAGGTGGTGCCGCTGTGGGGTACAAATACTTGCAGCCGCACCACCCGCATAGAGAAATGCGGAACCCGCAGGCCAGTGCCATTAATTCTAATGGAACGCCGCCCGCATTGGAAATCGCAACTGTACTGAGAACCTCGGTTCCAGTGCGGGCTGCAATTTCCCAAGTAGTGCAGGGGCTTCTTCCCTGTGTGTCCCAGGGCATGGGAGTCCATTCAAATGAATGGGCTCTCATGCTCGTGCAAATCGCGGCCCGCACGGCCGCATAGATGTGAACCAGGGGTAAAGCTGAACTCCAGGCAAACAGCTAAATACAGAGATAAAATACATACAGTTAGGTCCATATATATTTGGACACAGGCACAATTTTCATAATTTTGGCTCTGTATGCCACCAGAATAAATTTAAAACCAAACAATCCAAATGAATCTGAAGTGCAGACTTTCAGCTTTATTTCAAGGGATTGAACATAAATATCAAGTGCAAGTTTTAAGAACTGCAACCATTTTTATACACAGTCCCTCCATTTTCAGGGGCTCAAATGTAATTGGACAAATGAATAGAATCATAAATAAAATGTTCATTTTTAATATTTTGTTGAGAATTCTTTACTGGCAATGACTGCCTGAAGTCTGGAGCCCATGGACATTACTAAAGACTTGGCTTCCTCCTTTCTGATGCTTTGCTAGGCTGTAACTGCATCTCATTGTTTGTGGGTCTTCCTGCCTTTAGTTTTGCCTTCAGCAAGTGAAATGCATGCTCAATTGGGTTGAGATCAGGCAATTGACTTGGCCATTGCAGAAAATTCCACTTTTTTTCCTGCAAAAGCTCCTGGGTTGCTTTTGCAGTGTGTTTTGGATCATTGTCCATCTGTACTATGAAGCACCGTCCAATCAACTTTGCTGTGTTTGGCTGAATCTGGGATGACAGTATATCTCTAAACACTGCACTCTCAGCCGATATCCATTATATAACTATAGCTTGAATATGTTTTGGTATATACCTGAAAAAATCTAAAATTGTGCCTGTGTCCAAATATATATGGACCTAACTGTACAAAGGGGGCTGTTTTACCTGCCTAAGGATTTGTATTTCTGTCCATCCAGCTATGAGATTTACCAGCTCTGCCACACAACACAGCCCTGTCTGGTAGGGAAAAGAGACCTGATTTTTTTCTGCTGTAGTTCAGTAACATTTAGGCCTCATGCACATGGGCCGATTGGCCCATGCAGTGTAAAAAATGGGGGGTTTTTGGCACTCGGGAAGCACTGGTGCAGCGTACAGCCTGACAATGACAATGTCAGCAGCTGTATGTGGCTGTATGCTGTTCCGAGCAGTACCTAGTTCATGGTTGTATGCCTACAGGGGCTTATGCTTCGAATGCAGACTTTCTGTGTTTGGGGCATGCATCTCTGTACACCTGAGGCCCTGTAAACGACTGCTGATTGGAATATAACAAAATAGATTCCCACCATATAAATGGGACTTTTGAAAAAAAAACAAATTTTTCTTTGTTTCTGTTATAAAAGTTTACAAATAAATAATTGTTCTTCATAAATTTAGGCTGAGATGTATTCTGCTACATGTCTTTGGTGAAAATAACCCAAATTAGGATGTATTTTTTAGTTTGTAGGAAAGTTATAGAGTTCGTAAACTATGGTATAGATCTGATTATTGATCAATCCTGAAGTACTGACAGCCAATCTAATTTCTTGAGGTCCAAGAATGTCAGAATAGTACAGATATCCCCAAATGACCCCTTTTTGCAGAGTAGACAGTCCGACGTACTTCATAAGAGGCATGGCGAGTTTTTTGAAGTTGTATTTTTTTGTCATAATTTTTCGGAAAATGAAAAAATTAAAAAAATTATTTTCACTATTTTTTTTTTTACATACTGTCACCAGTGCAGTACAGCGTCATCATATAACTGGCATGGCGGTGAACAGGGACACTGACTGGTGACAGTATGAAAAAAAAATATATATATATATATTTTTTTAATTTTTTTTTATTTTTTTATTATATTTAATTTTTTATTACATTTTTTTTTATTTTTTTTAAGATTTTTTTTTCATATTTTACTATGACCAAAGTAGTACAATGTTACCATAGTAACATTGTACTACTTTGGGGAAGTGATCAGTATTTTTTTTTTTTTTTTTAACACAATTTGCTTATAGCAAAGAATTACTTTGCTATAAGCAAGCATTTACCTGAATGAAATCGATTCATTCAGCTTTTTTGTTTTTTTTTTTTGTGCTTAGCTGTGATTTGGTCACAGCTAATCACATGACATGTGCATGTGATTAGCTGTGACCATTCACAGCTAGGCACTAGTATACAATGGATGGCATCATGAATGAAGCCATCCATTGTATACAACTGTCATGTGACCTGCTGTGATTGGTCACAGCAGGTCACATGGTACCAGCAACGGGAGCCGGTACTCGGATCTGTCATCGGCCGTGTCCGAGGTGCACGGCCGGTGACAGATCGCACTGCTGCGCCGCTCTGCATTAGCGCAAACGGCGCATGTGCGGGAGCACGCCAAATGGCGTGCACCCGGAATGCAGGGACACAATTGAAGCCGCCAAACGGCCATTGGCCGGACGGCTAATGGTTAAAGTCAGAAACACCATATATTAAAAGTACAATACTTTTTATTGCAATGTCATAATAATGTTTTTTTCTTATATTAAAAGACTGTCCATTACAATATATTCGTACAAAATCATGATACATAACACTATTTTCAAGATTTTACATGTTTACAAAGATCCAAAGATCAATACCCAACGCATTTTGGTGACTATTGCTCCTTCTTCAGGGATAACTTGTAAACTTGTAAACAATGCAGTCTAGTCTGAAATACCATACATCATTAGGATACACAGGCATGTGCATTACATAGCATTTATAGGTTAGGATCATATACTACTCACATGTACTAAAACCTACATTGATTAACATGTGTTCAGAAAATCACTTTCCAGATGACTGCCACATCAAAAAAACAGCTTACACATTAGTGGAAAGGGGTCTCCAAATCATATTGTGGCCAAATGAAATGAACACGGAGATCTCCTAAATGCCAGGAGGAAATGGAAGAGGATTGTATGTGTATACTGTATGTAAACAAAAAAACAACATAAAATCCTCTTCCATTAGCTAACGTAGAAGAATCCTTGTCTACGTTACTTGTCAAGTGCCAGGTCCCACTGTTACCCTCTTCTACACTTGGAAAACATGTGGATATTTTACAAAATAACAGAGAATGTTATAGCCAGGGTCAGTTAGCACATATATTGGGTGATGTGTTGGAAAATCTGTTTACAACGGCATCAGAAGCACAAAAGTGCTTTCCAATGCTGTCCTGTCAATTCCCACTTGGCCCGTCAGTCATTAAGTTGTTGCCTGAGCCTGTACTACTTGGATGCTGCAATTATGATGTCTAATATAAACACACAACTTGTTGATTAATCTTTGCCATTTTGGCATAGCTAATACCCAAAGAATTGCAGCACTCCTTTTTTTTAATCACCAACAGATAATACTTGATATGTTTGTGCGTATCTGATTTGAATAACTTTCTTCTTTGTCTTGCCATTGTTCCAGGACTATATTTTGCAAACATTTCTCCCACATATATATTGAACAGCCTTTAAACTGGCAAGGTATTGCCAAAGACAATGGTCATCAGGAAAAACAGAAGGGGTGAATTTCCTCCCTTCACAGATAGTAATACAAAGTTTTAATACTTCCACACACTATCCAAACCAAAAAAATGATGCTGTCTCTTTAGATAGTCCATAGTGCTTTTCAAATCCTTTGTCTTGTATCAAATGTTTGTTTGTAAAAATAAAAAAGTTGTGTATAGATAGTTAACAGATATAAGATAATAACTCATAAAAACATAACATTGACCTAAAATTATAGTTTCCTTTTAAAGTGTTTGTAAACCTTAACAACAAAGTTTTCGTTCTTACTACTATACTTTCAGAAGTTGGAGAGAAATGTCAGCTTCCAATCCTCACACCACATGATTAATTTAAGTGCTACATAACAGTTAAAAGAGGAAACAATTTACTATGACAGTTTTAATTAATAGGTCATCTAAATTACTGGCTAGCTGACACTTATGCTATTGCTGTACAAATATGTGATATGTCTTCTTTTTTTTTTTTTTTCTTTCCTTTTCACATATAATAGAAAAGATGGCACCCAATGTTGCATCGTCCGCTCCGACGTCTCCCATTCAAGACACAGAGGAGCTACAGAGGAGGAAAATGGAAAAGAGAGCCAAGATTATCTCAGAACTAATCCAGACAGAAAAGGACTACTTGAATGACCTGGAACTTTGTATCAAAGACGTTGTTCATCCACTTAGGGAACATCATGTGAGTTTTTCACTGTCCTGTGTTTTCATCAGGGGATCCCTATCTTATAAGATGTTATCTACTAAACAGTGGGGTAATTTGCCAATCAATCAATAACAGAAGACACAGAACTATTTTAAAAATTCGATATCAAATTGTAATTCGATGACATATTGCCTGGAATTCGAGCAATTGCACTATCAATAAAATGGACCTTTTAGATACTCCCAGCAGCCCTACACAACCTGCCCTGTATATGGGGATTATCAGTCTCCTTTTGTTATTCCTGTGCTTCATAATACATTTGATGGCCTAGTTATTATGAAAAAAATGGTTATGTTGTACAGTGCATTATATGTTGCCACCATTATTCTGCACCCGCAATATTGTGTGAGGCATATTTAGTCAACTTGTCTTCTAACAAAATGCTAAATCTCCTGGTTCTTTTAATTTACAAAATCAACTTGTTCCCCCTTTTCCATTATAAAGATTGTGATCATGTGTACTGTAGCAGGTGTATTCATTAGATGGAAGAGGAATGTTTATGAAACATAAAAAATGAGATCAAAAGCCTTACACTAGACTGGTTTCAAAGACAAATATGATTGGCTATTATAAGTAACAGCTCATTGCACTTTACCTTCTGTACCATTTTGGAAAGATAATGCCCATTGATAGTGGTCAGGAATATAGATTCCAGTAATTGATATCATCTGAGAATTTAAAACTAGTGAAATGTGGATTACAATGAACCAAGGAAAAGATATACAACGTTTCTTCTATTAAGTCTTAATTTAATCATGATAACAGGCATCTAGGACCCAAATATCCCATCACAGCATATATTCCTTCAGCACAGGGGTAGTTTTATTCTTAACTAAATAGGATGAATGTGAGGACTACTTTAAAATGATTACTTCATTCACATTACAAGCAGGGAAAGTTCAACTTGGATGACTTCCACATTAATGCTGGTGACATCATCTATTTGCTGATCCGTGTAACATGGAAATTAGTGCAAAAGGCAGCTTCTATGGTTTCCTTTGACTGTAATGTGATCCAGGGAGCATAGTAACTTGAACAGTGATATCCAGTGCGTGTGTGTCAGTGTACATGTGTGCTTGAACATTTACACACCTAAATATGCAATACACTTAACCATAAAGTGTGTGTGTGTGTGTGTGTGTATATCAGAGAAAACTGCAGATTTTTAATTTACCAGCTTAATATAGTTATAGTAGCTGTTACATGGATCTCTTAAACCCAACAAATTCTCAAATTTGAGCTTGGTTGAAAGGGAACGGTAGTGCCTTTGCAGTGACTAGACAGTTCAAATTATTATTATGTTCTTTGTAGGAAACTAGTGACCACCCCCACCACACCCCACCCCTGTTCAGTAGCATTCTGTAGGTGTTTTAAAAAATAAAGTGTTTTTAAGAACACCTTTAGATAGCTTGTCACCATGTAGAGGCCATATTTAGATTTTTCAAGCTAGCCATACTTCACAATTTAGTAAAAAATAATCATCTATGAAACAATAACTAGCTATCAGAATTCCTTGTCATTGATCTATATTCCTTTTCCTATAAAGAGCAGAGAAGTACAACTTACTACACATGTAGTGGGAGTCAGAAATGTAAGTATGATTTCTCTTCTTTAAGAGTTTCTTTCTTAGCCAACAGCTCTCTAAAAATGTACACTCAGCTTAGCTGATTTTGCAAGTTTCTTCTATGGAAAGGGGTGGTAGAGTCTGCAGTAGACACTTGTAGTACTGGCTTATCAGGTTTCCTACCTACAATAGCAAACCACTCAGGTAAGGATGTTTTCTATTTCCCATAAGATCTGTCAGCTAGGGGTGTCTGATGTCCACCATAGTCATGAAATTGTCACTTGTTCTGGCCAAAGCCAGCCATATTATGCAACTGTCAGACATCTTCACGCTTGTTGTACTATGAGAACCTTTAATATAGTCAGGCTCTTTGATTAACCTATTTATTGTTTGTGTTCATACAGTCAGACCGCTTTGATGTGGATGCTCTCTTCAGCAACATTGAGTCTGTCTGTCAAATATCATCCAAGCTGGTGTCCTTGCTGGAAGAAGCCACAACCAATGTGGACCAAGAGCTTCAAGTGATAGGTTAGTAAGGATACCCATACAATTGGGTGTTTGGAGGTGTAGATGTGATCTAACTGCTCTTAGGCATCTCTGTCATGTGGCCATACATAAACAGCGATACTTAACCTTGCTCAGTAAAGAAGGATGACAGTTGTCAGGGTGGGCACCACCAGTGCTACTCATCTTGATGGATAACAAGCAGATCTAGGGTTGCACTGATACCAGTAATGGTATCAGTGCCGATACTAAGAATTTGCACGAGTACTAGTACTCGTGCAAATGCTCTGATACCTGAAACCGATACCTTTGTGGTGCGATTTGAGCCCATATAAAATTAATGGGTTCAAATCACACTGCAAAGAATCACGTGATTTGAACTAAAATTGCACTACTTCAGTTGAAGTAGTGGTGCGCTTCCTGTCCTAATCACATGCAGTTTCCCTGCTGGTGCTGTGCGATTTGCAGTGCGATTTGAGCTTTTCATTTTGTATGGCTCACATTGCACTACAAATCACATCACACCCACAGGGAAACCATATGTGATTCAGACAAGAATCGCATCACATTCCTGTTCAAATCACATGCGATTCTTTGCAGTATGATTTGAGCCCATTCAATTTGTATGGGCTTAAATTGCACCACAAAGGTATCAATAATTGGTATTGGCAAGTACTTGAGTATTGGTACTCGTACTCGCTGATAAAAAAAACGGTATCTGTGCAACCCTAATCAGAACACATGATTTCAGTCATGTTTGATTTAAAGTAAACATGTCACTTTGTCCCACCATCATAACTGCATTCCCTGCACTACCCCACCACTCCATTTACTAGCCAAGACCTCTGAAATGCCAGGGTGAGACAAGGGAGATAGGGGAAAATCCATAGACCTGTGTAAGCTCTGACACAGACCAGCACTGAACATACACAAGGTTTTTTAATCAGGGCTCTGGCAGGCAAACAGGTAAGTGAAGAAGGTAGGTATCAGTATCAGAATGACAGGTTTATTTTAAAGGATATGTTCACCTTTGGGAACTTGTTACATGTTCCGCCCATTGTTAGGGTGGAACATGTAACATGTTCCTTTTGCTGCAGCCACTCCCCAATCTGCCGTGTTTACTGACAGCGAGTCAGGGATCTTCTCCACGACCTCTCGCTGTCAAACTTTTAAAACAATGCGTCTGGGCATGGTTCCACCCACCCGCCATGTCATTCATTCAAAGAGTTCTGCGAATGGGAGAACTACAAATACTGACAGTCTTTGCGGCAGTCAGCTCATAGCTCTCAATGAACTAGTAGATCACTGTTGAGCACTCTAGGTATTTCATTGTTTCTTCCCATGATTATGTAACTGCCTGCCTGTACGAGGTACAAGCAGACAGCTTACACAGACAACCTTCGGGAGTCCTGCATTGCACCTGCAATCAGCTGCTTGCGGGTGCAATGCTTTTCATGCAACTAGTAAAAAAATAAATAAATGCTAATTTTTTTACCTGCAAAAAGATGTGTATTTATTTTTTTTTATAAAGGTGAATTTATCCTTTAAAGTATACCTTTCAGTACTAAAATTGTACTAAATTGAGCACAGAACTAAAACACCCCGTGGTGTATGTACATATCTTTAAATGTCTTCTTGATTGCTTTGGGAACCCTGGGTCCAAGAATACTGTAATATGTCAATTTTTCACCTTCTAGCAAGGTCAAGAGCTGCCTCTCCCACTCCTTCCTTTTAGACCATCAATATAATGATTGGCCTTTCTGGCCGATAGTACCACCATACTTAAAGTGGTATTAAACGCAGATACAAATATTTATTATATTGCAGCTTAACCCCTTCATGCTGACTTCACACAAATATGTGGCCTTACTGCACTGGGATTTCTGTCGTGGGGCCACATATTTGCATATTTCCCTTTGTGCTGAGAGCGCACCACACAACACTCTCCGATCACAGAGATTGGGGTCTCTCCATGAGCCCCAAGCCCCGTACTAATGATCGGGACCCGGAACTCCCGATTCTGGGTCACCTGATCTCTGATTGGCTATCACAGTGATCAGTTACTGTGAAGCCCACCCCTGTTATTTCTCTCTCTGAATGGAGGAGAGAGATACATTGTATCTCTCTCGTCCTTTAACCTCCTTGGCGGTATGATTCTTTCCGTTTTTTTGTGCTGAAAGCGGTACCATTTTTTTGCATGGAAATATGTAGTTTTTTATTGTAGGCTGTAATTTTTAGGAATAACTCATTGAAATCTGTTCGAACAAGAGTCTATTAAACATTCCGGATATGATAAAATTTGAAACACGAAATCATAAATTATAATTTAATAAATAATCATAAAAAATAATAATATAATAATAATAAATTTAATTCAATAATATAATCAAACCAAAAACACTGAAATTTGTAATACAGAGGCAAATTCGCACATCGCTGAGCAAAGTCCCAAAATCGTTTTCAGTGTCTGATGACGAATTTCCCCACGAATCATTATCACTCAATTCTGCAAGTGGTTCTGATTTACTATCGCTGTTCTAAAACCGCTTTTGACGTAAAGGGACGCTTTTTGGACACCATGGACTTTGCTAAGTTTCCAGGCAGAAAGAACATTCAAAATGCAGGCAGGGCACAGGACAAAGCAGTAGGGACAAAATGTATGTGAAATGCATTGAAATAGCAATGACAGCAAAAATGACATTTTTAAAAAAATTTAAATTTTCCGCCGGTTCCGGCGCCCGTACGTCCCGACGTCACAGGGACCGGAACACAGGAGCCGGATGCCAGCATCGGCCGGAGGAGATGGCCGGGGACGCTGGAGGGGATAGATCGTGGGAGCGAAGGACAAGGTAAATGCTGCAGGGACCCCCAGAGAACGCCGCATGGTAAGCCCGAGTGTAGCTCGGGGTTACCGCTCTTGGTATAGAAATTTTACCCCGAGCTACACTCGGGAATACCGCTAAGGAGGTTAAGAGAGTGAAAAAAAACCAACGGTGTATAAAATAAATAAATAAATATTTTAAAAAAGAAAGAAAAAATACCAAGCTCAAGGTTTGATCTAGGTCAGTGCCAGGGTTAGTGTTTGGGTCAAGTAAAGGTCAAAGGTCAAGGTCAGGGTCAAAGGTCAGGGTCAGTATATTTTGGACAGGATTTTTTTTTTTTGTAATTAGTATCAGTATCAGTCAGTGTCAGTGTGTTTTAGGTAGGACAAAAAAATAAAAAATTGCAAAATGTGTGCTATTGTTTCTGGGCTGTACTACAGGTACAAACAATAAATAACATACACATATATGGCATTGCTGTGATCACCAGGAGCAGGAAAATGTATTTTCTTGGTGGTTGTTCTTTGGTGGTAGGTTATGGTAGTAACACAAAATATACAGCTAAATTTTACATTTTTACTGTTTTGAGCCACTTATTCTTTGATAATAAAAACAAATCAGGTGATATCCAGTACCATTCACCATCAAACAAAAGCCCAATTTTTCCTGAAAAAAAAAGATATAATTCACCTGGATGTAAAAGCAGTTGTGATGATATGTATGGATTTACTAACTCATGTTAAAGTTGCAAAATAGTGCTTAGGCATTAGGATTTGTTTTACCCTTAGGCGTGAAGAGGTTAACAATCCTTAATTGTGGGGGCTGCATTGCTTTTCTTTTTTTTCTCTTTTCTTTCTTTCTACTTAGTGATCCGTGATCCAGCCAGCTCCGATCTATGGGCAGAGCCTCGGCATCATCATGTGCAGTACAAGGCTTGCAGTGCAGAGGGCCCCACTGCAAGGGGGGAGTTGGGCTTTAAGTTTAGCTTAAAGCAGGGGTGTCAAACTGGCTGTCCTCCAGCTGTTGCAAAACTACAAGTCCCATCATGCCTCTGCCTTTGGGAGTCATGCTTGTAACTGTCAATCTTGAAATGCCTCATGAGATTTGTATAAGAAACGTGATTCTTGTGAGCTACTATTGTGTATCTTATGAAAGATATATATTTTTCATACATTCACTCAAAATATATATATCGGTTGGTTAATAAAATTCCACCAAAATGTGAAATTAGGTGAACTAAGTAAAGTATATACAAAAATATAATGAATAAACTGGTGTGTAAAATATTTAAATAAATGAGTGGGTCGCCTACACTATACACATACTCATACAAGTGTGTCACTATAAATGAATCAAAAAGAAGGTGTCTCGCTCCACTAACAATAAAAAACATGTTAAATATATAAACATACACAAATAAGAATGATCGAAAAGATATATATATATATATATGTATATATATAAATAAATTAATAAAAATTTTATAAAATAAAGTGAATGAGTCCAACAATAATTCAGCAGCATGATGTTGCAATCATACTGATGCTGCGTGCGTATCTTTGAATAATTTGTGACTTTGATGTGTCTTTAACTGGTGTAATAAAAATAAGTATAAGGGGGAGGGGCTCTGACGTCACGACACTTAAAGGCAACTACACAGCAAGTATGTTGGAGTGTGGCAAACATATTGAGGATCCTTATATTTTTGTAAAAAAAAGCGATTTTAATTCATATTTCATGTGAGTGCACTACATTTGTTTAATAAATATTTTAAAAAGAAGATAAGGCACTATATTCTATTTATTAAGTTACATGGCACTTATGCATATGGAGAAAAAAATCTGAAGGGAGTGAAGAGACCCCCTAGTAGTGGGAAGAGGGATAACTCCATCCATCCATCCGCTACCAGGAAATAGGTCTCTGGGAAGTGGCGAGAACCCCTGCTGGGAAAAGGGAAACACTCCACTCATCCATCCATTAGTCCGGGAAACAGGGATACATTCATGTACTCATCTTTGAGTCCAAATAAAGGGACACAAGCTTTTATTGACTTCCTGTAATGGCTTAGCCATATACGTCAGGTGAGAGCAGAACTGGTGAAGGAACACATAAGTTAATGATTGGTGGACTATACGCTACTTATTTTTATTACACCATTTAAAGACACATCAAAGTCACAGATTATTCAAAGATACGCACGCAGCATCAGTATGATTGCAACATCATGCTGCTGAATTAATGTTGGACTCACTCACTTTATATTGTTGAATTGACTCACTTTATTTTATTAATTTTGTATTAATTAATTAATTAATTTATTATATATATATATATATATATATATTTTTTTTTTCAATCATTCTTATTTGTGCATGTTTATAAATTTCACATTTTATTTATTGTTAGTGGAGCACGACACCTTGTTTTTGATTTTTGCTTCACTCATGGGATTTGTAGTTTCGAAACAAGTCCATAACCTGAAACTAAAAATATACATTCTTTGAAAAATATAAAATTACATTAATCTTCTCCTTGTTTTATGTGATGTAAACATAAGAGCACAAAATTAATTTTGTGGTTTTTTTATTCAAATGTATGTAAAAATGATTGCATGGAACAACCAACAAATTCATCTTTGGAAGTTAAAACACACCTGATGTTTAGAAAGGCTGAATTCTGTCCAGCAGGCCAGTGCTAACTGCTCAAGCATTCATTCTCTACTCTTTGAAGCCCAGTAGTTTTGAACAGATGTCTCAATGGACTCAGTGATCTGGTGCATGTGGAAAGTGCACCATAAATTCTGAATGAGCCACATAATATAGGATTACTCATGTTAAGCTAGAGCTTTCCTGTTTATGTGAGCTGAAAGGAAAAGGAAGAAAGGAAGAGGATGCAACTCATAAAATAATATATTTCACTTAACGCTCATCGTCTTCCCTATACATAGAGTCAGTCGCCATGTAGGCTAAAGTTGTGCAAGCTGTGTTTTAACTATTGCGTTTGCCATTATGCATAAAGTGGTTTATAGAGTATTTCATCATTTTTTTTTAGTAAATGCATATGCTTCCTCTTCCAAAATAATGGCACAACACATAATTCCTCACAACACAATGACAACACAGATAACAGGTGTTCTTTCTCTTTTTTGTACAATAGATTAAAAATCAAAGAAGATTAGGAAAAGTATTACAGCACTAGCCCGTACCACATAAATAAAGGTACTTCAACAATTGAGCTGTAAATGATCAAAGTAGTTCTTTACAATAGGAGTATAGATCACAATCTAGTTAAAAATCTTAATAGAAATAGGACATTTTTGGGCAGATCATTCTTCTATATTAAATGAGCAGCGGTAAGGAGGCATCATGTACCATACTCAGTGGAACACAATGCTGTCTCACGAAGCAAAACACCTGTTTGCTTCAACTGTGATGGAAACCATTCTGTGACAGGTGTTGCATTCAAGATCCAGGGCAATGACTCAATGAACAGGTTTAATTTCAACATTCCAGATCTAGTTTAAGTCACATTTACAGGAAATGCTTGCTTGCATCACTTCTGTTTTGCTTTGTGACTTAAAGTGGAGCTCCACCAAAAAGGGGAACTTCCACTTTAAGCCTTTGTCCCCCGCTCCCCAATAAGGTTGGCACCTTTGGGGAGTGGATACCCGAATTTGACAGGTACTCGCTCCCACTGAGATTGTCTAGGCGGAAGTTGTTATTTACAAATCAACAAAACTATTTGTTTTTCATTTGGTGCATTTTATAAATGCAACAATAAATAAAACTAATGAATGCAATGAATAAAAACATTAAAAAGTTTGCATCTGAACAGTGAAAAGAATTGTAGAAAAATCAGCAAAATTAACTCTCTTAAAAAGCGAGAAGGAAGATGTTAATTAGAACAAATAAGGGGGTTAATGAGGGGTTAAATAGAAATCAACTTTATATTTTTAAACCTGTAGGTTTGATGCAACTAATTAACAAAATCATTACATTGTTGCTATCAGTAAGTGGTGTAACAAGCTGTTCATTCATAACTAAAGCCGGATATGCTGTCAGTGTCTTTTTATACTGATTAGAACCTTGGATGTTAAAAAGAAAACAGTGGTTCCCACCAGCTGGGGAGGATATTTTAGGCCAGGGGTGATCAACATGTAGCCCTCTAATGTGGCCCTTGACCTCAAACCAGGAAAGTGCACGCCCGGGATCAGCAACCCATTGATTACAATCTGGGCTTGCCAACCTGCCGTCCCAGAGTATTAGACGAGGAATCAAGTGGCCAAGGAGGGAGCAGGAGCCACATAAACGGATGCCTCTGTAGTGCCAGCTCCTGCCCCAGGCAGATTGATACCAAATCCACTTCACTTGGGGCCTTTCTAGCAGCCTGGAGACAAAGAGTGATGCCAGCAAAAGCTGGAAGAGGAAAAGGAGGCCAGTGTACAGGGTGTCCCTACAGTTTGGACACATAGGAACTATCACATATGTGTATATATAATATATATATATATATATATATATCACTCATCAGACCTTAACACCCTTGGCTTCTCTTTTGGGGCTATGCTAAAGGAAAAGGTGTACACAATGAAAATCACAGATATGAATCACCAGGAGGAATGAATGTGCTCAAATTGACAGCAATGTGGAGTTACTACACCAGGTTCATGAGAATCTTGCAAAGCGCATGGAACTTTGCATTACAAATGGTGTTGATCACATTGAAGATGTTATTGAATAATATTCCAATGAAAAAAAGTTGTTGAAAAATATATTGAAATGTATTGAAAATATGCATTTTGCAGACTTTTAATATTTTTTCAGACTTTAGGGACACCTTGAAGTATACAACACATACACTTTACTTTTGCAATTGGCATGTTGGCACCTATAAAAGGGTTAACAACTATTAGGCTGCTTTCACACTGATCCGCGGGTGCAGCACAGTGCCCCTGTGGCTTTCCTGCAGGTTAGCTGCACTGAGCCATAGACTTCTATTAAATCCTGCGGGTTTGGTGCAAGTTCTGAAAGCGCGCATAAACTCCTGAATGCAGGAGTTTTGGTGCGCTATCAGAAAGTATACCAAACCCCCAAGAATGCCGCAGGTGGATCACTGTGAAAGCAGCCTTATATGGGGCTCAGGACAGTATGGGCTCCTTTACATTTGCAGTTTGGGGGGTAGGGGTAAAACCCCATAGTTAAGATGTGTTTTTACCACACACCCCCAACCAGGAAGTATTTTGTACACCCTGTTGGTTCAACTAGAGTCCTGCAGATCCTCAACTTGGTAATATAACTCTGGACACAGATGTATTAAAACTGCCATACTAGCATTGAGAAAGTGACTAAATTGTTTTTAAATACAAATTGGAGTTTTCCTTATGTTGGCAATAGATATGATTACACTGACAGCAGTACCTAATCTATTATCTCAATGTCTATTTTCATTTATCTGTTTACAGGTGAATTGTTTCTTGAGATTAAATGCCCATTAGAAGATGTCTATAAAATCTACTGTTACCATCATGATGAAGCACATACGTTGCTGGAATCCTATGAGAAAGATCAGGAGCTCAAGGAGTACATGAAGCAGTGTACACAGTCACTGAAGTAAGATATTTTATATTTTATTCTAAGGGGCTGATTATAAAATTAGTGGTATGCCTTAATAGTGGTCATACCACTGCTTTAAAATGGAAAAAAAATCTGCGTTTTTCAAAGTTAACATTTGCTGAAAAGAATATTGTTACATTTTGCAAGTCCTATAACTTACAGCTTGATTATACTGCCTGTATGCACAGTTCCTATATTTCCTAAGTGCCCTGGTACCTTCCAAATTACTCTATTATTCAGTTGGTGATCTAACCTTGCATGAGCACAATGTGGCCCTCTCCTTCCGGTTTTTCATTTTTTCTATTGGCCCCTAGGTGTGATAGGTCACTTCATGAGAACGGGAAGGCTATAAGGACAGGCAAGGGTGATTTAGACTTGGTTCACATATATGCATTTTGCATCTGATGCTTTCTCCGATGCTTTTTGCAATTTGCTTTGCATTTTTCTACATGCGGTTTTGATGCATTTTTAACGCATTTTGCGTTTTGTTCAGCTCTTTTATTTTTTTTGTTCAAGTGGAATTTTTTTTTTGTTGCTGGGCTGAATAAAAATGCAAAACACAAAATGCGGCAAAAATGCACTACCATGCATTTTTGCAGCTTCTCAATTGAACTTTGTTGTAGCAAAAACTCAGCTTTTTGCTTTTAAAGAAGTCCCTGACCCTTTCCAAAAACACAGCAGCTCAAAAAAGCATATATGTGAACATGTTCCATAGAAAACCATGTCAAATGGACTGTAGTGAGTTTCTGCAAAAAGTACTAAAAAACGCATTGGTGTGAACGGAGCCTTAGGGAGTATCTGAGCGTATTGGAAAATAAGATGTGCATGTTGACTCCTGGAGCTGTCTGCAGAGTAATCCTTGTTTTAAGGTATAGAAAGCCCATGGGCATGCAATAAATCTATGTCTCTACAGCGGGATTAAATCAATCAGATGTTCTTAACACTGCTTCGAGCCTGGAAACTGCTTACAATTATATACACCATCCCTAGAGAACATTTATTATGACATCGTTACATTAAACTAGACACAGGCAGAACTGGTGAAAATGTGTTATTTCCCTAATAATTTTCAAGGATAGCATTTGAGAGAATGGCTTCGCCCACCTAAAATAGGAAGCATGAGACTCACATCAAACACATTCACCTTTGCAGAAGTACTTATTTTTTGCAGCCTTCATGCTATTTGCAGGGACCCCACTCAGTCCAGGCAGAGAACACAGGACAGTGAACCTGGATTTCTGTAACAGGTAGTTAGGAGCATTTCACTAGAGAAAGTTTTATTGTCCTTATTTTAAAGTTAGGAGAATTTCACCTTATTTTAGAGGTTTTTTTTCTGAGGCCTCCTTCCTCCATTCTGGAGGTGGGGGCGACTATCCCCATGAACTTATAATACTAATTATGCCCCCTTTCTGAGCTTAACTAAGTAAAAAGTGGTGATGCCTCAGTCCATTTGTGGCCTGTGGAGCCCAGCTTACACATCCCCAGGGAGCAAGTAGTGCTTTAGTAAGAAGGTTTCCCTTTCTTTTCCAAAGAAAGCCCAGTTTGCTGGAGACATACCGCACCATTCTGCCCCACAGCGTCTGAGAAGTATTCCTTAAAGCGAGAGAGGTTTCCTGGGTTAGAAAGCCTTAGTCATTCCAGGACAGCCACAACTTTGTGGCAGAAGACATCAGTGGCATATAGGCACAAGCACAGTTCCGACCTACAGGGGCAAGTGCACTTGCAGACGTAGTCACTTTTGCCCAGCTCACAGGGTCTTTGGCTCACAGACGCCAAGGGGGAGTAGAGGGTTATGGGGTAGAGCTGCGGAGGATGTGCTCCTCCTCTTAAGGAAACAGTTGGGAGGTGTCCAGCTTTCAGCATATACTAAGACACTGCACCAGGGCCCAAAGATCTCACATCTGCTCAGGTGGACTTCCCTGTCAGTGGCTTCAGGAAAAGTGAAAGTGTATTTTTTTCTATGTACCTTCATCACCTTATGTTGGTATCCAGGGTCAGGGTCTAGTAGCTTTCTCATGTACTTCATTGGCTATGATGTTCCCTCTCTCCTCTTGAGATATTTTTCTCTGTTTTTTGGCAACGGCAGGAAGATGGTTGTTCTGATCCTGTTTACAGAATAAGACCCAGACAAATAGAAATCCTACTGACCCCTACCCTGATAAATCCAAGAGTAAAAAATGCAGATGTTCAAGCACCAAATTATCAGCTTCCTGGAACAAACCATTGTGCCAACTATGTATTGATTAATTTATGGTAAAGGAATCCACAGGTCTTTTTGAAGGATTTATTGATTCTATGAGAAGATAGATTTCCTCCACCTTCCTGTCATTCAAGATATTGTTACAAGATTTTTGCAGTCCACATCATCCTCTGCAGGTCTATCCAATCCCTTTGTATCTTTGTGTATTGGTGACAGTTGCAGCATCTTAGAGGTTTCCAAAAATATGCTGGATTCCTCTAACAAAAGGGAATGAGTCTTCTCCTGATGAAGTATCAAAGCCTAAAGCACAAAAATACCTACTGCCCTCCTAAAAGCAAACTTGCTACTTGAGAAGATCATGAGCAGCTATCTTTCTATGATAAAATGTAAAGCGGATAGCAGGAAGAGAAGTCCCACTCTTTCCATATTTATGAAGCACTAAAATAGCATAATAAAATTAAATGAAAGGAACCTGAACAAATCCTGGAGTGGTTCCCAGCCTTGTCCAAAGCAACAAAGTACATTGTGGATGCTTCTTCAGTAGTAATGAGCAGGGTCACTGCTCTAGTCAATTTTGCAAGATGAAACTTATGGCTAAAATCTAAAGACAGGGGGCCATACATCTAAATCAAAGTTATGTAGCATTATCTTCTCTTTGATAGCAAGTTAGAAACAGTGCAGGATAGGTCAACAGATAAGAAAAAAACATTTCCCAAAAAGAAAAAGACAAGAAGATAAGAAACCCTTTCAAAACCCTAGGTTTTAAAATAGGAAGAGGAACAAAAATTAGGCTGCAAAGAAACATCCGGAAAAATTAGGTCTCTTATTCAATCCTCTTGAATACTCCTCTAGATCGCAATGACACACTTCTAACAGTGGGAGGAAGGTTGGAGGACTTTCTTCCTTAATTGGAACAAACCAAAAAGCCATATATCCTAAACATCATCCATTCAGCATACTAGATGGAATTCTCCACTTCTCCCTCAGAAAGATTTTAATCACTTCCCTTCCAAGAGACAAAGCAAAGGCAGCTGCCTTTCCTCCATCCTTCAGGACCTAGATCTTCAAAAAGTAGTTTGAACTACTCAGTTCAAAGAACTACTCACTACTCAGAACAAAGGCAGGGATTCTTTACCCACATTTTTCTAAGGCTGAAACCTTTGGGGAAATATCAGGTGATCATTAATCTAAAACCCCTGATTAAATCAGTAAGGAACACAAAGTTCAGGATGAAGTCCATTTTTTCACTAGGGAAGCTGTTGAAAAGGGATGGATTAATGCAGATCATAGATCTAATCTATATTTCTGAGGTTTCCCGAGAAATCCACACAGAGATTACTACGGTTTGTTGTGAGAGTATTGCAGGGTACAAAACACTGACAGTTTGCTGATTTAATCCTTCCAAAAGAAAATGGGATATCCTTTGTCCCTATACATGGATGATCCCTGTTATTTTCCAAACCTAAATCTCAGCTGGTAACATTTGAAGGAGGTTCTCTGTCATCTAAAGGTGGGGATGGATCAACATTTTTGAGTATGGTAGGCTGGGTCACTGATGGCTTCTTTTTTTTGGAGAAAGCAGTGGCAGGTTTTCTCTGTCATAGTTACAGTACTAGGTCTGTAAACACCTACCTTGGGGTGTCCCCAATCCGCCTGTTTTATTTGGCAAAATGTAAAATAAATATAAAATCAAGCCAAGAATACTCTATTTTTTGAGGCCTAGTGAGAACAGGGCTAATACAGGTCAAAGAAAGAGAGAGAGAGAGAGAGAGAGAGAGATAGAGAGAGAGAGAGAGAGTGAATTACATTGTACAGCCCCGAGTAAAAGCAAATAAAAATCAAGTAGAGAGAGCTCTACCTATTGGCCAAAACACATGTACTGTATAGAGGTATCTAAAGAGGTATCTCAACAACAGAGTCTAGACCAGATAAAAAAAATATGATGTCACACAATATAACGTCCAGAATTACTGGTACATGAAAAATGTATAAAAGGCACAAATTACTACACTATATTTATACATTTTATAGCATCATTGTGTACCGTTAGCTACATTAAAACACATTTCATTATTTTTTAATAAATTCATATTGCTGTTTTCTTTATGCCTGCCTGGAGCTCTGGTTTAAATCTTGTACTGGCTTCCATATCATTATGGATTGCACAGAGTAAGTCATTGATGAATGCCATGCATTATGAAGGATATAGGCAGAAACCAAATATGATTCACTTTGTTCATAATCAGTCATACACTAATGAGCAGATACTTTAATATGGTGCCTAAATACCATTTAATTTAAAATGTGAAATAATTGACTTATTTCCGTGCTTGAGGAGGATTAAATTATGACCGCTGCTTCAAAGTCTGCAGAATATTTATATTTAAGCAAGGACAATACACAGACACCTTGATCTGGTTTGATGTACATCCACATTGTATTTGTCTGCAGAACACATTGATCAGCAGCCTGCACGGGTCCTTCCCAAAGCAAACAAGCTGCTAATTTCAACCACATCACAGGGAAGGCTCAGGCTTCTCCCTTCCGTTTAAACTGCCTTTTCTCTTTTGAGAGTAGAAAAAGTGCCTCTGTCTGACACCACTGCCTGGATGGCATTGAAATCAAAGAATGTGAAAAAGCTAATTATATTGAATTGCAGGCTCTGAGTAAAATGTTAAATGGAAGCTAAAATGATTATTCATGATAGAATGTGGGCTTTTATGTGACAATGAATGAGATGGGCAAAAAGGGGTTTACCGGGATGAGCTACAGAATGATTCTTTCTATTCAGACTTCACAAAACAATGTTATAGTATTATTGTTTAAATGAGAAGTGAAAAAAATGTAGATTTCCGTTCCATGTAAATATATACAGATTTTTTTTAGACAGCTCTCCATTCACCTTGGTGTTTTTGATGAGCAATTTAGTTGAAACAATTCATACAGTAGGTCTAGAATGGCTAAGTGGTTAGCACTTCTGCTTAGCAGTATTCAGGTTGTTGGTTTGACTCCCAACCATGGCACTACCTGCATGGAGTGTGCATGTTCTCCCTGTACCTGTGTGGGTTGACTCAGGGTACTCTGGTTTCCTCCCATACTCCAAATACATGCTGGTAGGGTAATTGGTTCCTGTCTAAATTGTTCCTAGTATGTGTGTTAAGGACCTTAGATTGTAAGCTCCTTGAGGGTTAGGGACTGATGTGACTGTACAGTATACTGTATGTAAAGCACTGTGTAAAAATTGATGGTGCTATATAAGTACCTGAAATAAATAAATAGAATGCATGTGGATTTCTCAGTCAATAGGAGTGCCTAGCACCAATAAACCTCGATAATGAAGCAAGAAATCCACGAAGAGGCTAATAAGTGGGATCTTTCTTTTTCAGACAGCTGTCCATTCACCTTGGTGTTTTTGATGTGCAATTTGGTTGAAACAATTTATACAGTAGGTCTAGAATGGCTAACTGGTTAGCACTTATGCTTAGCAGCACTAGAGTCGTTGGTTTGAATCCCAACCATGGCACTACCTGCATAGAGTTTGCATGTTCTCCCTGTACTTGTATGGGTTTAGTCAGGGTACTCTGGTTTCCTCCCATACTCCAAAGACATGCTGGTAGGTCAATTGGTTCCTATCTAAATTGGCCCTAGTATTTGTGTTGGGGACCTTAGATTGTAAGCTCCTTGAAGGTTAGGGACTGATGTGAATGTACAATATACTGTATGTAAAGCACTGTGTAAACATTTATGGTGCTATATAAGTACCTGTAATGAATAAATAGAATGCATGTGAATTTCTCAGTCAATAGGAGTGTCTAGCACCAATAGACCTCAATAATGGAGCAAGAAATCCATGAAGAGACCAATAGGTTGGATCTTGGCCAATATTGTAAGCAAGCAGTTCATCTGGGATTTTCGGGTTTTCCAACTGTGACATTATGGTGCCCTAAGAGTTTACCATCTGGCTTCTCTGTCTGATGGCTAGGCACGTGGACCTTAGAGGATAACTAAATCCAAGAACAAAAATGCAGTATGTTGCAGTGTTGCAGTGTACAGATGTGGTGGCTGTATTCCTTTTCTTGTTTAATGCTAAGAACAGTTTCAGCAAATACAGAAAATACCTGTTGATCTTGACAGAAATACGGTGGCTTTGTCACTTCCTGTGAGCTGCACAGAAGAATATCTTCCTTCCTTTCTATCTGATGTAAAAAAAAAACAGTTACCCTGCCCACCTTGTAATGCAGATGAAGGGATACAGAAATGTTTGAAGTCCATATCAGGAGAGCAGAATAGGGTGACAACCATGGCTCCCTCCATACATACAGTAGCCAACCTAAGGACAGGAAAGTGTTATTTGTAGGATTACCAGGCGAATATAAAACAAAAGAAGCTTGAAAAAATAAAATAAATGCCGCCACCTCTCCAACCACAAGTAGTCTGCAAAGTAATACTTTTTTGGTTTTGGGTTTAGATACACTTTAAGCAGACTTGACCTAAACTACCTGAAATTCAAACGATCCACAGACAGCAACAATATTATGAATTCAAATATCGACATGTAGCACAATTATCCACAATTTATCAAATAGGCGCTAGTACAATCAGACATCTGAAAGTGCTAAAACTTCATTCCTATAAAAACAAAATCAGATATATAAAAGTGCTAAAAAGTGCTTTAAAAATTTCCATGTGCATTAAAATATATTTTTTTAAAAATACAACTGAAGTCCAATGACAAATCCACAACCATCCTAGTATTGTTAAAATAAATGAACAAAAATTAACTTTTTTCTGACCAGAGAGGTGAATATTGACTTTGCTGGAGATGAGTGCTTGTATCGGAACAGTTCTTACATTAAGAGTGACATATTCGTTTGAGTTTTATTTTATTTTCCTTTTGAATTGTGGTGAGTACTTGAGTGCTCTTGGAGGTCACGTGGTGAAAGAAAATGTTTTAGAACTTTTTCTACACTTTAGAATTTTTTCACTACTGTATTTTCACAATATATATTTTATTACACATGGGATTTTTTTTAAATATATTTACAGTAAATATATTTTTTTTCAGGTATAGACTTATAACACTTTCATATGTCTGTTTTTTTTAATATAAAAATGGACTTTTAGTACTTTCAGATGTCTGATTGTTTAGCACTTATTTGATACAATGTGGATAATTTTGCTACATGTCGATATTTGAGTTCATATTATTGTTGCTGTCTCTGGATCATTTGAATTTCAGGTAGTTTAGGTCACAACATTTGAATTTTTACTTTGTACACATTGTGGAGCGCAGTTATATTTTTAGTTTATTTATTGTGAACCCTTTTGATTCTCTAATAACTGCAGCTCATACTCATATTGACATTTCCAGTTTGTGCAGATCCCTAGTTTTATCAATTTAAGCAGACTTGGCTACACACAGGTATGGTCATAATAGAACTTCTGGAGATTCCGCAACATAGGCAAATTCCTGACAGTTTGATAAGCATAAGTACTGACAGATGTAGAAATTATTTTTACTCTTTAAAAGGGCCCGTTTCTCTTTTCCGTAAGCAGCAATGAATCTAAGGATCATTTTATGCTGTTTGTTTATGCATTATTGATTTCTTGTTTAAACAAGTAACTTGAGAAGGAAAGCTTCACTTTTATCATAGTTATAAAGTTTTTGGCAGCCTACATTAACAGTAATATTTTAAAGCCCAACTCCAGACAAAACAAAAAGTCTACCATTGCCGTGTGCCACATGCACTGCAAGGGTTAAATGCTAGTTAAGTCTAGTGGTGCACAGTCCATCCAGTGGCACAATTGGACCCCTGGCTCTTACACCTACAATGAAGCGTTAATAGCCTTGCATAGTACCTGATGGAGGGACAGCCCATAGACCAGATCTTTGGGGGAAAGGACATTGTGGGAGCCTGCTAGAGTGGGGGGTGGGGTAAGTATTATTGCCTGTTTCTGGGCCCCCTAGGCATAAATAACATTTAACCCTCACAGTGCTGGGGGCACGCACTGCAGGGGTAGATTTTATGTAATTACCAGAGTTGGGATTGAAGAATACCTTAGTGGGTAGCAGGGGCGGACTGACAACTCATGGGCCCCCGGGCAATAGGGGATCATGGGGCCCCTGTGTCCTCGCCAACACTGAAAAAAGCCTATGAAAAAGGTACAAGGGGCATCTCATGGGGCCCCCTACTGACCCCGGGCCCTCGGGCAGTGCCCAAGTTTCCAAATGGTCAGTCCGCCCCTGGTGGGTGGTAGTACTAATGCGAGGGACGTTCAAGTCAAACCAGGACATTTAATTTAACAGGCAAAAAAAGGGATGCTAGTGTGGCAGTACTACACGCAGTAGTAAGTAGCAAGTGTTGTCCTGTTATTGATAGGCAGCACACATGGCGCAGGCCAGTCCAGAGACTGTTCATCAAGATGGCAGACAACAGTGTTAGTGCGTGCAAGGAACAGCATGTGGTGATGAAGTTTCTTGAGAACGAAGGCGCAAAACCTGAAGATATCTACAGAAGACTTCAAGCACAGTACGGTGATGAGACGCTCAGCCGCAGTAAGACATTTGAATGGTGTAAACGTTTCAAAGATGGTCATACGTCTATCAGTGATGATTCCAGCCATGGTGGTTCCCAGCCCACAGCAGCCATTCCTGTGAACATTCAGCACATGGAAAGCCTGATCCTGGATAATTGACGCATAACCCATCGTAAAACTGCACAAGAGACAAATGTTTCTGTGGGAACGGTGAACACAATGATGACAAAGTAAAGCAGGCTGTCTAAGATGGTTCAGGCATATTGACAAATCTGTCTTTGCCAAAGCTTTCCAAGCATACATTTATATATGTAGCAGGGGAGTATGTGGAAAAATAAATGCAGTTTCCCCTCCTTGAAATTTGTTCTTTTATTATATAAACTCAAAAATCCTGATGTGACTTGAACGCCCCTTGTAGAAACCTGAATTTTGGGAAGAAAATTAAAAAAACACCAATTTGGTTTGTTCCTTCTATTTTCTTGCACAGAGACACTCAAGGAAGGAGAGGAAGGGGAATCAGAATAGGAGAGGAAGGGCCAACCAGATGTACTGCATGCAAATATGCTGCCAAAAGAAGAGAAATGACCTGCTGTTCCTTCACTGTCCAATTACAAGTGGGGGGGGGGGGGGGGGGGCAGAAGGTGACCAGGCAGTACTGCAGAAGTTCAGAAAAGGAAAGTCAGGTCACCATCATTGCTGTGATGTCTGGCAGAGCTGTGTAAATGTCAGGACTGGCTGGGCAAATACAAATCCTATGGCCTTTGAGTTAAGCTGTTATCTGTTATCTTTAGTTCCACTCTAAAACTCTTTTTTGAGGCAACAGACAATATAAGAAGCTGTAAGCCCTTTCCGGTCTTGGAACATTTCCCTGATAAACAACAAGATATATTCAGTACCTAGTTAGGTGTTTATTAGTCAGTTGTCCTAAGGTAAGACATTTTTGCCTGGTTCAACTTTACCTCTATGTCTGAATTTAAGTTTGGGGTCCATTTTATGGCACTGTATTATACTGTACCTTTTCTGAATACATTATTTGTCTTATTAATTCTTTCATTTCCTTGAAAAAAAAAAGTTTAAAATGTTTAACCAAAAACGTTGCAATGCCATTTCCTCTTCATTTACAATGCTCTCTCTTTCTGTTTCTTTCATAGGAAAATCTATGAGGAGCAGTAAGTATTATTTCTTTATCTTTGTTATTATGGGGTATGAAGTTGGTGTCTCAGACAGCAATGTTGGGAACAGGTCAGTTTACTAGAGCTGATAGACTTTGGTAAATGCTGAAGGAACCCCACTGGTGTCTGTGTACTTGGGACTCTGGGTGATGAGGTCTTACTGTTGTTCCACTTTGGAGTCTCACTCTACTATCTGTAAAGCTGCCATATATTAGTAGAAATTAATTTTTAGAACCTTTTTTTGATTTTCTAATCGTTAGTGTGAGTCAAATCATTTATGACCACAGTGACAAGAAAATTCGAAGGAGCAGGGTAAAAAAATTTTATGAAATGAACAAATTTATATCAGTGAATGTGGTTTTTATTTGGGAAATTCCATTTATTCCAAAATCACTTCTTGAAAGGAGTGCTTTCAAATGACATTTGTCAGGTCTCTGATGGCATTATGGAATATATTGACAGCAATGGAAACCAAAGCCTAGTGATTCAACCATCCAGAACCTACTAAAAACTGAAATGATCAGTTACAGGGGCTGATCTGTTAAAGTGTATATTCAGGAAAAACTTACAATTTAAGGGGTCTAGTTATAAAACATTCATTGCAAAAATGTCAGAAGCAATAATGTAAGTTGATTGAAATGTCCTGTAATTTTTCTAAGAGGTTACTGACTGTGTTGTCAGCTCCATCTAGTGGCCGTAAACCTTTCTGAAATACCTTAGTGTTACTAAACCCAGGACCCTGCATTTACTATATCTGGTCTCCCACAGTACACAGAACATGGAAATGCAATTATTTTAAGAAATATAAACTCCTAAATACCTTTTCTTATCAGCAGTCTTGTGATTTGTATCAGAGTCCGGACGAGCATTGGGTACTCTTATAGGAGTTTTCATTCTCCTCTAACTGTCCAATGAGGCTGCATAACCCCTGACACTCTGTCTGGACAGCACTGATTGGCCCCGTGAAGATCACATGCACCTTCCCGAAAAAAAACCTCTCTAATACACACCAAACAGAGCATGTACAGATTTGCCTATGCTGCTTTAACTATGGGAGATGGATGGGGACAGCAAAAGGGGAGAATCAGAGAAGACAGGATCAAACAGCCTTTTCACACAACGCAGAGGGTTAACCCCTTAGGTTCCACAGTGAGTCTAACAAGCATGTTTTACTGCATATACAGACTGATTTTACTGTTGTGGGTGTAGTAACACTTTAAAGTGGTAGTAAACTCCCAAGGGACACCTACCTACAGGTAAGATTATAATAAAGCTTACATGTAGGTACAGGGAATATCTCTTCAGTGTCCCTGCAGCCAGTGATGTAACTGGTTCATGCGCTCTGAAGGAACGGCATACCCGTGCCATTTCTTCAGAGCTCTGTGCTGTAGCCGAGACTCCCACGTGCATGCATGAGAACGACGTCATCGCGGCTCAGCCAATCAAACGGCCATATATAACATTTTGGCCACTATATGGAGCTGCCAATGGAGGCATTAAGCTCTTAGATATATTATGGAACATTTTATTCAACTTGCAGGAATGCTGCTGCTGCTGCTGACATTCATGCAGCAACTGTTTTATAAATAGACTCCTATGTAATAAATGAAAACTTCTAAATGCAGTGTACAGTAATACCTCATTCACGAACTTAATTTGTTCAACGACTTTGGTCGTGAACCGAATTGGTGGCGAACCGAGGCAAATTTTCTGATAGGGTTCAATGTAAATCAGGTTAATCCGTTCTGACCCCTACGAACGTGGTCGCGAACCGAATTTGGTCGCCGTCCAAATCAAATTTCCCATAAGGTTCAATGTAAATAAGGTTAAATCATTCTGAACTTTTTTTTTGTTTTTGAACCACAAAAATATGAAACAAAGTACAGTATAGTACAGTATGAGGAGAGCGAACACTAACCTTGCTTGAGGCAACTTCTGGCGTGGAGGACAGGAATGCAGGTGGGAGATGGTTATTGTTTGGAGGGAGAGTCCCCCTCCATAAGGAAATTGTGGAGATCTCCTTCAGGGGTTTCCTCTCTTCATTGTCTCTTAACTGCAGGCTCAGTTTTGGTGAAAAATCTGTCCAATGTCACTTGTCTTTTCCTGCGCTGCATAACCTTCTGGAAATGAGAGACCACGTTATCGTTCATCAGATTCAACACTCATTTGTTACAGTTATGTTGGGGTAGTGCTTCTGGTCACCTTCATTACTGCTCTGCACGTTCTGGTCACCTTCATTACCACTCTGCACATTCTGGTCACCTTCATTACCACTCTGCATGTTCTGGTCACCTTCGTTACCGCTCTGCATGTTCTGGTCACCTTCATTACCACTCTGTGCTTTCTTTTTAACAACATGCTTGCTCTGCACATTTTTGTCACCTTCATTACCGCTCTGCACATTCTGGTCACCTTCATTACCACTCTGCACATTCTTTTCACCTTCATTACTGCTCTGCACATTCTGGTCACCTTCATTACCGCTCTGCACATTCTGGTCACCTTTATTACCGCTCTGCACATTCTGGTCACCTTCATTACCACTCTGCACATTCTTGTCACCTTCATTACCGCTCTGCATGTTCTGGTCATCTTCATTACCGCTCTGCACATTCTGGTCATCTTCATTACCACTCTGCACGTTCTTGTCAACTTCATTACTGCTCTGCAAGTTCTGGTTACTTTCATTACTGCTCTGCACGTTCTGGTCACCTTCGTTACTGCTCTGCACGTTCTGGTCACCTTCATTACTGCTCTGCATGTTCCGGTCACCTTCATTACCGCTTTTCACGTTCTGGTCACCTTCATTACCGCTCTACATGTTCTGGTCACCTTAATTTCCATTCTGCACTTTCTTTTTAACAACATGCTTGCTCTGCACATTCTTATCGCCTTCATTACCACTCTGCACATTCTGGTCACCTTCATTACCACTCTGCATGTTCTCGTCACATTCATTACCGCTCTGCACATTCTGGTCACCTTCATTACTGCTCTGCACGTTCTGGTCACCTTGATTACCGCTCTGCACATTCTGGTCACCTTTATCACCGCTCTGCATGTTCTTGTCACCTTCATTACCGCTCTGCACATTCTGGTCACCTTCATTACCGTGCTGCACATTCTAGTCACCTTCATTACCACACTGCACGTTGTTGTCAACTTCATTACCGCTCTGCACGTTCTGGTTACCTTCATTAATGCTATGCACGTTCTGGTCACCTTCATTACTGCTCTGCACGTTCTTGTCACCTTCATTACAGCTTTTCACGTTCTGGTCACCTTCATTACCGCTCTGCATGTTCTGGTCACCTTCATTACCATTCTGCACTTTCTTTTTAACAACATGCTTGCTCTGCACATTCTTGTCTCCCTCATTACCGCTCTGCACATTCTGGTAACTTCATTACCACTCTGCATGTTCTTGTCACCTTCATTAGCGCTCTGCACATTCTGGTCACATTCATTACCGCGCTGCACGTTCTGGTCACCTTCATTACCGCTCTGCACATTCTGGTCACCTTCATCACCGCTCTGCATGTTCTTGTCACCTTCATTACTGCTCTGCTCACCTTCATTACCACTCTGCACGTTCTGGTCACTTTCATTACCACTCTGCATGTTCTTGTCACCTTCATTACTGCTCTACAGATTCTGGTCACCTTCATTACTGCTCTGCACGTTCTGGTCACCTTCATTACTGCTCTGCATGTTCTGGTCACCTTCATTACCACTCTGCACTTTATTTTCAACAACATGCTTGCTCTTCACATTCTTGTCCCCTTCATTACTGCTCCGTACTTTCTTCCTACCACCATGCTTGCTCTGAATTTTCTTTGGAGCTATATTGGATGTCGGTACATTATGTGCTAAAAAACACACTAAAAAACTTTGTAGAAAGTGTGCACAGGGATGAACAGTACAGTACTGTACAGTAAGTGCTACAAAGCACACCAAAAAGCTTCACTTTTAGTGTTTGTCTGTGACTACAATGTCACCTACAGGAAGCCAGGACCACGTGTCAGAGCAGGGGAGATGGCCGCAGCTTGTGTTCGGCAACCGAAGTGGAGTTCGCAAACCGAAGCAAATTGTTGCGAACTCTTCTGTTCGTGAACCGAGTTGTTCGTGAACAGAAGCATTCATGAACCGAGGTATCACTGTACATGCTGTAGAACACCTCATAATATGGATGGATGATACTTAGTCCTCATGCACACTGGGCATTTTAAAAATGTCAGTAGTGTTAGCTGTATAAAGTCACGTTAAAAACGCAAGTTTTTCCGCAGTTTTTAGCATTTTTGCATTAGCGTTTAGCCGCGTTTTTCTGCATTTGTGTTTTTTAGTATTGTTTTACACACAAAAAATAAATGACATTTTGGCTGTTTGCTGCATTTTACCGCATTTTGCCTCATTTACCAGCGTTAGAGTGTTTGTACAGCAAAAAAACTCCTCTAGAAACCCACTAGTTCTGGTTTTTTTTCCAGCCAAAAAGACACCCCTGCCAAAGAACGCTGATTAAAGCCTATGGGGTAGATTTACTAAAACTGGTTCACTTAGAATCTGGTGCACCTGTGCATGGTAGCCAATCTGCTTCTAACCTCAGCTTGTTCAATTAAGCTTTGCCAATAAAACCTGGAAGCTGATTGGTTTCATTGCAGAAGTGTACCTAACTTTGCACTCTCCAGCTTTAGTAAATAAACCCCTATGTGTGCATGGACACATAGGATAAAATGCTGGGGGGAGTTAATGGCTATAGAAAAAAAGTCAAAAGCCAAAAACAGCAGCTGTAAAAACGTCCAGTGTGCATGAGGACTTATAATTACATTGATTTATTTGAGGAACAACATGGTTTACACTGATGGTTGAGAATGAAAACATCCATTGTTGAATGTATTTCGAAGGTCTAAATATTTGCTTAGAGTTTGCAGTTGATGTGACTTCAACTGAAATGGGAGTTTGACTGCTTACTACATTATTTCTTTGCTATTTTCCTTTGACTGGTATAGGTTAGTGCATTGGGTTGGTTTACAATCATTTATTTATCTCCAGGTGAGTGAAAGGTTTTTTTCTGTTCATGTTTGCCATGTTTGAAAGCAATATTGCTGTTTGCTTACCCTTTGTAAGTTTTCATCCAGTGCACAGAGCTTACTTTTACTGAACAGGCAGCATCTGGAGACACCATGTGGCAGTAACCAATATAATAACCTGGAAGATTATGCTGACAAACACTCCCAAAATATTTGGAAAAAGACTCACCACTGAATTTTTGCCATTGCTGGCCTCTCCTTGTAAATAGGCTAGAAGTTTGGCTGTGGCGATGTCCTGGTGCTTTAACGCTCAAAGTTCCAGAGGATGGATTGAATCCAGAGGGTCAGATAACAACCAGAAAACTAGCATTTTCAGAAGGTACCCAGCAATGGCAGCCCCCTATTATATTTTTCTTCTGTCAGGCCACTTTATAGACTAAAAGAACTAACTCTCCAGTGCCTCAGAGGGGTCAATACCAGGAAGAAACCAGGGAATCAGATATATTAATGGCCTTGGAGTAAAATCTTGGTGATGCAGCCCTCCTCAGACTGGTAGATCAATCCAAAATTGGAAAAAGAAGCACACATGTGGCACAAACACCTAGCGCATTATACAAGGTTTATTTAAAATTGTAGAAACAGAAAACATACTCACAAAATGAGTTTCATATAAAAGCCTATAAAACCACTGGGATGGCCCAACGTAATAGCAGAGTGTCCAACTGGTGGTGTGGTCAGCCTGCTGACGTGTTTCAGGGACGTGTCCCCTTCCTCAGAGCTGGACTGAGGAAGGGGACATGTCCCTGAAATGTGTCCCTGAAAGTCGACCTCAAAACTGACCCCCATATATCATGGAGATGAGGAGAGGGGGGAGGCATTCAGTAGGCCTAATAAACTTCCTGTCATAGGATGGCAATGCTGCTTCTCCATAATATGGTACATCAGGGGTGCTCAACCTTTTTGAAGTGTGAGGGCCACTTAAATGATTTGGTATCTGGTCTCGGACCACAATGAAATAAAATGATTCTGAATTTTTTTTTTTAATTTTAAGCATAATGAACATTTTCCTCTGGAAGCTGCTGAATGCTAGCATAGGAGGAGAATGAGAGGAGGAGAAGCTGGCCACCACTGCCCCTCCCATCCAAGCACAAAACAGAATGTTACAGGGAGGCCAAATGGACCCCCTGGAGCATGGGATGGGTTCGCCATTGCGACCCTTGATGCTACACCTGTGGTTGGGGGTGTATGGTGTGCCATGTCCTGAACCCCCTATAAGGCTGCTTTCACACTGATGCACTGCAGTTTACCTGCACCACCGGTACACCTATGGGTTAGCTGCCATAGACTTCTATTGTATTCTGTAAGCTGCAATAAATTACATTTTGTTGTTGAGTTTGAACACATTTTAACATGACTCCTAGCTGTTGAAAGCAAATTCATGATGGGCTACGCTTACTTATACATCTCCAATATTTATCCAATGTCTGTTTTTATATAGCCCTTTACACTATGTAATAAATAGAATCTTTTGTCTAAGATATCCATGCAGTTTTCCCATTATAAACTATTTCAAAGTCTGTTTTTTTATTCTATATTTTTATTATTCTATAGTTCAGATGTACAGCAATGCTAAGACAGTAAAGATAATAGATGTGTCTCTTGTTTGATGTCTAACATTTTAATTTTAAGCCAAGCTCTGTGTAGTGTGTGTAAGCCATATCTTCATTCTGACCAATTAGGGGTAAACCGAACCTACTGGACATGGGGTCCCTGATGATTAAACCTATCCAGCGAGTGATGAAATATCCCTTGTTGCTATGTGAGCTGCTGAACTCCACTCCCCAGTGTCATCCAGACTTCAAGACACTACAGGATGCATTTACAGCTATCAAAGACGTTAATGGCAACATAAACGAGCTGAAGAGGAGGAAAGACTTAGGTACAGTAACACATCCCACACTGGCATAAACAATATGTGTATACAGTCTCATTAGACAAAATACATTTCAACAAAATGTTATTGCAATACAGCTATAACCCGTTGACCTTGTACATTTTATTCATGAATTATCTATATTTAAAACAAAGGGCAGACAATGGAGTAGGGAACATTTTTAATGGTTGGTATTGACAGACTATAGATTGGTGAAATATAATGTATGCTAAGTACATTGCTCAAAAAAATTAAATGAACACTTTGAAAACACATCAGATCTCAATTTAAAAAAATATCTTGCTGGATATCTATACTGATATGGACTGGTTAAACTGTTCGGAACGTAAGGATGCCCCATTGTTTCATGAAAATGATCAACCTACAGAGGACTGAATTCAAAGACAAAAATCAAAGTGAAAAAATGATGTAGCAGCCTAGTCCATTTTGCTGAAATTTAATTGTAGCAACTCAAAATGGTACTCAGTAGTTTGTATGGCCCCTACGTGCTTGTATGCATGCCTGACAACATCGGGCCATGCTCCTAATGAGACGACAGATGGTGTCCTGGTGTATTTCCTCCCAGATCTGGACCAGGGCATCACTGAGCTCCTGGCCAGTCTGAGGTGCAGCCTGGCAGCGTAGGATGGACTGAAAAATGATATCTCAGAGGTATTCTATTGGATTTAGGTCAGGCGAGCGTGGAGGCCTTTCAATGGTATCAATTCCTTCATTCTCCAGGAACTGCCTGCATACTCACACCACATGAGGCCGGGGATTGTTGTGCACCAGGAGGAACCCAGGACCCACTGCACCAGCATAGTGTCTGACAATGGGTCCAATGATTTTATCCCAATACCTAATGGCAGTCAGGGTGCCATTGTGTAGCCTGTAGAGGTCTGTGCATCCCTCCATGGATATGCCTCCCCAGACCATCAATGACTCACCACCAAAAGGGCCATGCTGAACGATATTACAGGCAGCATAACAATTTCAATGGCTTCTCCAGACCCCTTCACGTCTGTCACATGTGCTCAGGGTGAACCTACTCTCATCTGTGAAAAGCAGAGGACGCCAGTGGCGGACCTGTCAATTCTGGTGTTCAATGGCAAATGCCAATCGAGCTCTATGGTGGCGGGCAGTGAGCACAGGGCCCACTAGAAGATGCCTGGCCCTCAGGCCACCCTCATGAGGACTGTTTCTGATTGTTTGGTCAGAGACATTCACACCAGTGGCCTGCTGGATGTCATTTTGTAGGGCTCTGGCAGCGCTCATCCTGTTCCTCCTTGCACAAAGGAGCAGATACTGTTCCTGCTGATGGGTTAAGGACCTGTCCAGCTCTCCTAGAGTAACTACCTAGCCAAATGAAAAACTAGTGAAAAACAGTCAGAAAAAGAAGAGTAGGGAAAAAATATCAGTGACCTTTGCCTGTGAAACCATTCCTGTTTTGGGGATCGTCTCATTGTTGCCCATCTAGTGCACCTGTTGTTAATGTAATTAACACCAAAGCAGCTGAAACTGATTGACTCCCTCTGCTACTTAACTGACCAGATCAATATCCCAGGAGTTTAATTGACTTGATGCTATACTGTGATTAAAAAGTGTTCCTTTAATTTTTGTGAGCAGTGTATTTCACAGTCAATTGTAGATGGAAGTAGACAGTTGAAGATAGACCTCCATTGTAACCTGAAACATTTAAATATTTCCAGTTGGATACTTTAACGTATCTATGTAGACATCATGGAACAAAATAGAGAATACATGTAGGGTTACCTTCTTGACATCCGCTGGTTTTGGGTCCTCCTTTATTTTCTGCACAGCCAGGCAACACGCATTTTTTACTTGTCTGCAGACACAAGAAACAGTCCATGGGCTTGGTTTTTAAGTTTTATTAGGGAATGTAACTTGGATAGGGTAAAAGGGGTTATGGGATGCCCAACTTGATTGCAGAATAAAAATAGAATAACAATTTCCTTCTCTAGAAAATACTATAAAAATGACAGATGGATGACTGTGTTCCAATGGAACCATGGCAGTCTTTAGCAAAGTGGTAGCTTGCAGGCGCACTGAGTCCCCTTGAATGTATTTTTAGCAAAGTCCCAACTTGTAGGAGCTCTTAGTCCCCTAAGTGAACAAAATACCAGCCCACCTGGCTACAGTATCTGATCCAGGACAAGGGATTGGGTAAACTATAAACTGTTCCCTGAAGACTTGCCAAAAACAGGCATCCAGCAGACTTCTCCAGAGGACTGCCAGAGGACTGACCTGTAGAGCCCTCCAGCCTGCTCTGAAGTAACTCACTATCTAAACCCAGGCTTCTAGCAAGCCTCTAACTACTCTCAACAAACTATGTATACCAGAGGGCACTACATACATATTTTTAAATCTATTTAGGTTATATATGATATTATATTTTGTGTAATGTTTTTGAGGAGCACTTGTAGCACCAGGGAAAATGGGAGGGAAGTAGGAACAATGCACAAAACCTGAACATTTTTGCGTTCTGGTAAATTGATATGAAGCTCTACCTCCTGATTAAACCCCTGCACCAAAACAGTGCATATGTTCATAAACCAAAAAGAATGTATATGTTAATACACCAAAAAAGAATGTATATGGACACAGACACAGCATGAGGTTGCTGTCCAGTAGTTTGGTTGTGGAAATGTCCCTGATGTTCTGGGGTGCGTAATAATGAAAGTAGTGGAGGCACACAGGAGGAATACACCATACATATGATACTTTCAGTATTAAGTAAACCCTACATATCAACCTCCAATATCAGGTGTGTGACTAATTTTCATATGCAGTAGAAAGCAATGCTTATTCTTGAGAAAGAGCACCTATTTGCAGAGCTGTGGGTTACCAGTTCATTAGAAAGCAGTGACATCAAATGAAAGAGATAGAGGCACCACTCATAGAAATGACACATACTGTAAAAAGGTCAAAGTTGTGTTCTTAAAGGAAGCTGCATGAAAACCTCAAAAACGTTCTGCTGAAATGCCAAAATTATTTTAAACCAAAGCTGTCCCACACTCTATCACATGGCCATTTATAGGCATGAATAAACACCTGAATAATAAATCAACCCCTATGTGTAAACCGCTGATGACCTCACCCCCAAATACCATTATTTACTGATGTATAGTATACCAATGGTCACCCTCAGCCAGTAGCTCAAGGGCACATAAGGGTATCGACTAAGTCTGTTAGCAGATGCTGAGTAAAACACCTAATACCATTGGTTATTGGTGTATAGTATACCAATGATCACCCTCTAGCAGTAGCACAGGAGCACGCAAGAGTACCGACTAAGTTTGTTAGCAGATGCTGAGTAAAACACATAATATTTATGGTTATTGGTGTATAGTATACAAATGGTCACCCTCAACCAGTATTAGGGTGTTGACTATGTCTGTTGGTAGATGCTGAGTAAAACACCTAATACCATTGCTTATTGGTGTATAGTACATGGATGGTCACCCTCACAAAATAGCACAGTGGCACATAAGGGGACCAACTAAGTCTGTTAGCAGATGCTGAGTAAAACATCTAAATACAATTGGTTACTGGTGTAATGTATACCAATGGTCACTTGCAACCAGTAGCTCGGGAGACACCTAAGTCTGGTGATTAGTCTGTTATTAGATGCTGATTCTTTATGTGTAAAACCAAGAAGGGTTGAAAAATTGACATTATTTTCATTATTGTTAATATCTTTTCTCACCAGATATCACTGAATGTTTTTTTTAACTGTTTTTATATTTCTAATGTCATTTGCCACAGTTGATTTCATTTAACAAGCTGTAAAATGTGGGAGATCACTGTTTTGTAATATTTTTTAAGGACAGTTCTTTATAACTTATTCTCCAGAGTTGGGATACACATTATAGTTTCACAAAAGATATATTTTTAATTCCTAGTTCTCTAGCTCACTCTCAAAGTTTGCAGCCCCTAAGTGGTCCCACAGCTGACGGTCTTTGATTACCAATTGATTAATCATCATCTGTGTTTCCTGGGTCATATTTTTGACAGGGATGTCAATATAACATTACAGAAAGGGTTTGCCCTTTAACATCAGTCTGGTGATATTTGATGCCTTTTGATATTTGCTATACTTCCAGTGCTGAAGTACAGGAGGGTAGATGAAGAGGAATCGCTGAAAGACAAACTTTCCAAGCTCAGTATTCACTCAATTACCAAGAAATCTAAGAGAGTGACCAGTCACTTGAAGATACTGACTGGAGGAGAACAGGTAAGCTGAGCTATCTGGAAGGATTCCATGTATCATATTTGACACAAGTTGAACCACTGGACTGCAAAAGACCAAATTTACATTTCTTGACTTTACCCTGGCTTGCATTGACTGTGTTTCCTGCATTTTAACTATGAATAGTAGACATGTCCATGTGTTTCCTACATATTATGATCTGTATGGACAATGCTTTCAGTACACAGCCCTGAGTGGTCAAGCAGGTGAAATATAGAGCGCCAGTTTGGTGATGTTGCCTTGTGGACAGTTTTGAAATAGTGACATTTTTAGCTCACCTAAAAACCCACTTAAAGAGGATCTTTACTTTCAAATTTAAGTTCCTTCCTATCCACTCCTCCTCCCCTCCTCTACACACAGAGTGCACTTTTTTTTTAGTGTGAAAACTTCAGGCTCGTCCCCTCATGCACATCAGTAGCCTAAGCTTGCTGGCCTCCTGGGATATGCTCATCATGTATTCCAGGAGGCATAGTCCTTCATTGAGAAAGGAGGGGGACAGACCTAGCAGTGCATCATTGTGAGGCCCGGAAGCTGAACCTGGAGGAGCCAGCGGGCATCATGATGACATCACATAGAAAGATCGCAAATGTCACATACCTGAGAGGAGACTGAACTGATGAGGTCGGCCTCTCTTGTATCTCCAGCCCAGGTCCCACTGAAAGTGGAACAGAGGGTGCCTAGGGACAGGAGGAACACAAGTGCCAGCAGATGTTGATAGGAGATCTTGCAGCAGGAGATACAGTCCCAAGGATACTGGTGAACCATCAGGTCAGAAACAGCAGCCATGCTCAGTATTCCAGCTGAGGTTAAAGGGGCACTCCACTTGTGCTGCAGGCCCAAGACATGTGCCTTTCAGAGCTTTCAGCAGACTGGCAGCTGGAACACTCAGTGTGGTGCAGAGCTACAACAGCAGACAGCTGAGCAGGTACTCAAACAGGTTGGGAAGCCAAGATCGGAGACAGAAGCAAGGTCACTGGATTAGCCAGAACCATCAACAGGTGGGCAGCAAGGTACCAAATCATAAGCAGAGCCGAAGTCAGGAACAAACTGGGTCAGGAACTGGTGACAAGTCAAGAGCAGAATTTGAGGTCAGGTCAGGAACAAGCCAGGTCAATAACAAGGGAACACACTGGAAGAACGCAGGGCAAAGGGAACAGCTGAAGACCAGTCAGCACTAACAGTGAGCAAGAGCATCCCTTAAATAGCCCATTTTGTGCCAGAAACTGTGGGCACACTCCCACACACATGTGTGTGTGCTCCTTGCTATGCGCATGAGCGAGCCTGTGCTAATTTCTATTAGCTTTGCACTTATGCACATTTCTGTGAGCAATGCTATGCGCATATCAATGCTCCAGTCGTGGGATTCCTTTAGAGCTTCTCACTAGAATTCCCTGACAGCAACGCAAGACCAAGGAGGACCAGAATTCTGAGAGGATTCTGCAGGACACCACTGGATCCACTGGGCAGATGTGTATCTGAAATACACATGCACGACAAAGGTCGGATTGGTTTGAAAAAAAAATGGGGTTGGGAGGGCAAAGATCCACTTTAAATCTTGGCTCTTACCAAGGAAGGTTATGTGCCATTTTAACATCTGCCCTAGTAATAAGCTCAAGTCCAACTATTTCTTCTGATATGGGCAGTTTATCCACTGTTTCCTCAGGTGCTGTAACAGCAAGAGAAATTTTGAAAGAACAGTATATGAGTTCTACAACCTAAGCCTAAATCTCACCTACATCATCACAGGAACAGAACTTCATCTATATAACTTCACCTATAAGTCATACCCAAAGTTACTGTCCAGGGTTTTGTCTCCATAGAGCTGATTGCACCCCCTATATTATGCCAGCCAGTATACTGCAATACTTTTCGATTATTAACACTCTTGTATTTTGGAATGCATTGTAGGTGAAAGACCAAATATTTAACAAGGAAGAAAAAGTATTCAGAAATTTGGAGAAGACTGTTAGATTCTGTGTGAAGAACATTTCTTGCACCCTACAGCATATGCAGGTAAGTTTTTATGTAAGGACTGTTTCCTCTGCATTAAATCTTGTTTCTATTGTCTGAATATACTATTTTATGAGGTTACTGGAATATACGATTTTCAATTCACACAGCACCATATATATTAATTTATTTATGAATAAACTAAAAAAAAGATATGGATTAGAGATTCATTGTTAAATACCTACACAAAGTAAGCATATTTTTAAAAGAAGAGTGTGTTTTCTATAGACAAAGGTATAGAATTACTAAAACTGGTGAACTCAGAATCTGGTGCAGTTGTACATGGTAGCCAATCAGCTTGTTCAATTAAGCTTTGCAATAAAACCTGAAAACTGACAGGTTTCTATGCAGAGCTGCACCAGATTTTGCACTCTCCAGCCTTAGTAAATAACCCCCATAGCGTTGCAATAATTTGCTACAGTCTAATGTTCAAGTACAAATATAAACGTTTTCAAAAGTTCAAACCACAGACCAAAAGGCAAACCACAGAAACAAACAAAACCCAGTCCCCCGAAAGGTGCAGTCAAACATGAAAATGCAAAAACAACAAAATGCACAAATATTACCTGTGCCATGTGCAGCTCAGGAAAGACAGGGGGAGATTGGAGAACTCAATGCATGGCTAAAGACCTGGTGTAAGAGAGAAGGATTTGGGTTTCTGGAGCACTGGGCTGACTTTTCATTGGGGTGCAACCTATATGCTAGAGATGGTTTGCACCTAAATGGAAGGGGGTCTGCTGTGCTAGGGGAGAGGTTTATGGGAAGGCTGGAGGAGTATTTAAACTAGAATCGAGGGGGGAGGGAGAATTAGATTATAACAGGTAGACAGATCAGACAGGGGTCAGTACTTATTGGTGGGTGAAATGGGGAAAAATGGGGGGAAGGCTATGGCAGATGATAAGAAGGTTCCCGTGTTACAAACAACTAGTGGAATTGGTACCATTTGTATGAAAATAAAAAATATGTAAAATATGTGTTAACAAGGTGTCAATGAATTAAAGTGTTTGTTCATCAATGCCAGATGTCTGCCAAGTAAAATAGGTGAGTTAGAAGCTTTGGTGCATGAAGAGAACTATGATTTAATTGGTATTGCTGAATCTTGGCTTTGTTCTTCACATGACTGGGCAATTAATATTCCTGGCTATGTTCTCTTTCGGAGAGACAGGGTAAATAGAAAGGTGGTGGTGTCTATCTCTATGTGAGAAGTGATCTCAGAGCGAGTGTGAAAGAGGATCTAGTTGATGGAGAGTGTGATGAGGCTGAAGTATTATGAGTGGAACTGCACATGTGGGTGTGTACTACAAAGGTAATCATTGGAGTTTTGTTATAGGTCTACCAGTGTCAATGAGGAGGTGGAGACTCAGTTCCTTGCACAGATCGAAAGGGCTGCAAGGGCTAGGACAATGATAATAATGGGGGATTTTAACTACCCAGAAATTGACTGGAGTAATGGTAGTGCAGGAGCAGTTAAAGGGCAAAAATGTTTAAACCTACTACAGGACAATTTTATGGTACAGTTCATAGAGGCTTCAACTAGGAATGATGCTCTGCTGGACCTGGTAATCTCAAACCATGCAAAGCTTATTACAAATGTCCATATAAAAGAACATCTGGGTAGCAGTGACCATAACATGATTTCATTTATTGTTAGCTGTAAACAGCAAGCACATATGGGAAAAATAAAAACGCTCAGTTTTAAGAGAGCTAATTTTCCAAGGCTGAGAGCTGCTCTCCAAGACTTAGACTGGGAGGGACCTTAAAGAATTCAGCTCTGTCATTTCAAAGCCATCATTTCTAATTTTTAGGGACTCTTTAATGACTTATGGCATAGTATCATTGGATTGGTGTAAGGCCAATGTGGTGCCAATATTTAAAATGGGGTCAAAATCTTTACCAAGTAATTACAGACCTGTTAGTTTAACTTCTATAGTTGGAAAGATACTGGAGAGCTTAATAAAATACCACATAGATGAGTTCTTGCTGGAAAAAAATATTTTAAGCAACAGACAGCATGGATTCATGAAAGACAGAAGTTGTCAAACAAATCTGATTTCTTTTTATGTGGAGGTGAGCAAAGCCTTGGACAGAGGGATGGTGGGGGACATGGTATACTTGGATTTTGCAAAAGCGTTTGACACAGTTCTCCACACATGGCTAATGTGTAAGGAAAAGTCTACAGGCTTGGAAAAATCTGTATGTAAATTGATAGAAAACTGGCTAAAAGATTGTATTCAGAGAGTAGTGGTTAATGATTCATACTCTGAATGGTCTAGGGTTGTCAGTGGTGTACCCCAAGATTCAGATATAGGGTCTGGGATTACAAATCCCATTTCAGTCCTGCAGATGACACCAAGCTGTGCAGTGGAATAACGTCCTTACAGGATGTCTCCAATTTACAAGCTGACCTCAATGCACTGTTTAATTGGGCAACTATGTGGCAAATGAGGTTTAATGATGATAAATGTAAGGTTATGGTTATGCTCTTGGGTGCTAAGAATATGCTTGCATCATACATACTAGGGGGGTACAACTGGGGGAATCAATGGTGAAGAAGGATCTGGGAGTAGATCATAAGCTTAATAATAAAGCATGCAATGCCAAGTTTCTAAAGTGAGAACATTTCCTTTCTTGCATTAAAAGAGGTATAGACTCCAGAGAGAGAGATATCATATTACCCCTGTACAAATCATTAGTAACACCTCATCTGGAATATGCAGTTCAGTTTTGGGCACCAATTCACAAAAAGAACATTGGGGAACTGGAAAAAGTACAGAGAAGGGCAACCAAACTGATAAGAGGCATGGAGGAGATCAGCTATGAGGAAAGATTAGAAGAACTGAATTTATTTTCTCTTCAGAAGAGGAGATTAAGAGGGGATATGATCAACATGTATAAATACATCAGTGGTTCATATAGTGAACATATAGAGCTATTCACCCTGAGGTCATCACAGAGGACAAGGGGACACTCTTTATGTGTGGAGGAAAATAAATTTAATCTCCACACATGGAAAGGTTTCTTCACAGTAAGAGCTGTGAAAATGTGGAATAGACTCCCTCAAGAGTTGGTTCTGGCCAGCTCAGTGGATTGCTTTAAATAAGGCCTGGATTCTTTCTTTGATACACAGAATATAACTGGATACTAACATTTATAGGTAAAGTTGATCCAGGGAAAATCCGATTGCCTCTCAGGTGATCAGGAAGGAATTGTTTTCCCTGCAGGTGCAAATTGGATCATGCTTTGCTGGGTTTTTCTTGCCTTTTTCTGGATCAACTGTGGTTATAGGATTATAACTTTTTTGTTTCTATGGTTGAACTGGATGGACTTTTGTCTTTTTTCAGCCAGACTATGTAACTATGTACCCATGTAGACCAGAGGTTTCCAACCTTTTGAGTTTCCTGGGCCACAGTGGAAGAAGAGGAATTGTCCTAGGCCAAACATAAAATACACTAACAATAAGGATAGCTGATGAGCAGAAAAAGTGGGGCAGACCAAAAGTTAAGGATCACTGATACAGATATTGTACCTATTTTGGTAATAAAACTTCATTTTTTGTAATATTTTTTATTAAAAAGTAAAAGAGGGCAATATAAAACTAGTGCGATATTTGACAAACAAAGTTTTTAACAAAGTAACGCATCATTATCTGATTAGATGAATGTAGTTGCAATACTCATCAAATACTTTGGTTCTAATTTCGCTTTTTGTGAGTTTCATCCTTGAAAATAGTTGCTGACAAATATAGGTGCTGCTGAAAACTGATAGAATGAATAAGGCATGATTGTGAAGAGTGGGAAGTTTTCTTTGGGAAGATAAAACTTATAAAAGTCCAGTAAAGAGACACTGTCAAGTTTTTCTTTGGCCGCATGTGTTCACTAAATGTAAATGCATGCTTATGAAAATTCCTTCCCCCCCAAAAAAAATTCTCATTTTTAAGTTTACAAAGTTGTGTTGAGCCACATTCAAAGCCATTTTGAACCCTGAGTTGGACACCCCTGATGTACAGTGAGGAACAGAAGTATTTGAACACCCTGCAATTTTGCAAGTTCTCCCACTTAGAAATCATGGAAGGGTCTGAAATTCACCTTGTAGGTACATTCCCACTCTGAGAGACAGAATTTAAAAAAAAAATTCAAGAAATTACATTGTATGACTTTTAAAGAATTTATTTGTCTTGCAATGCTGAACATAAGTATTTGAACACCTGAGAAAATCAGTGTTAATATTTGGTACAGAAGCCTTTGTTTGCAATTACAGAGGTCAAACATTTCCTGTAGTTCTTGACCAGGTTTGCACACACTGCAACAGGGATTTTGGCCCACTCCTCCACACAGATCTCCTCTAGATCTGTCAGGTTTCGGGGCTGTCGCTGAGCAACACGGAGTTTCAGCTCCCTCCAAAGATGTTCTATTGGATTTAAGGCTGGAGACTGGCTAGGCCACTCCAGAACCTTGATATGCTTCTTACGGAGCCACTCCTTGGTTATCCTGGCTGTGTGCTTCGGGTCGTTGTCATGTTGGAAGACCCAGCCACGACCCATCTTCAATGCTCTGACTGAGGGAAGGAGGTTGTTGCTCAAAATCTCACAATAAATGGCCCCATTCATCCTCTCCTTAATACAGTGCAGTCGTCCTGTCCCCTTCGCAAAAAAGCACCCCCAAAGCATGATGTTACCATCCCCATGCTTCACAGTAGGGATGGTGTTCTTGGGATGCAACTCATCCTTCATTTTCCTCCAAACACGACGAGTGAAGTTTAGACCAAAAACTTCTATTTTGGTCTCATCTGACCACATGACTTTTTCCCATGCCTCCTCTGGACCATCCAGATGGTCATTGGCAAACTTCAGACGGGCCTGGACATGTGATGACTTGAGCAGGGGAACCTTCCGTACAATGCATGATTTGAAGTGGGAGAACTTGCAAAATCGCAGGGTGTTCAAATACTTCTGTTCCTCACTGTATGTAGACAGTGATAAAAGGAAATATTTTATATTGGATACTACAGCGTTCTTGTTAGTAATAATTTGGGGCATAATTAGGACCCATTCACGCCAGACCACACTGTGCTACAATGCACAGATTATGGTGCGTGGAGGCACTTTGCAGATGTGACAGTCCTGTGTAAGCTGCATTAGACATGGCTCACATTCTGTTATTGCAGTTTTACACCACCTTACTGAATATGCCTGATAATGAGAAAATGCAATCCGCATGGGTTCATCCAAAACTACGTAATCTTTGTTTGGGTTAACATGAAATTAAAGTAAACATAAAATCAGCCAATTGAGTACCCTAGGAGTTCTGTAACCTTGGGCATTTTGGTATGAACATGGTGCCATGGTGCTGCGGATATCAGCTTGCATAGTTGAGAACTAATAGTGAGGTGCAGGAGCAGACTCTCAACCACAGAAGCTGATTGAGACTAACACTACTGAATTTGGAACATAAAAACAAAAAACAAATAAAAAAAATAATGGTTAGATACCACATGGATCTGCCTGCAATTACATACCAGTGATGCTTTCATAAGAAGTGAATGACTTTATCAATATTTGTATCTTATAGGATGCATTACCTTTGGCTGGCCTTAACGTTGAGGAATTACAGGACATACTGCACGATGAATCCCAGGAAAAGCATCAAGACCTAAACTTGCAGAGCAGTCTGGGAGTACAGTATGAGCAGCTGGTGAGTCTAACATAAATTTGTGGGAAAAAAGTGTTTTCACACAGGTGATAGATGCAGTGCAGGCATTAAAATTTCATTGTTGGCACATTAGGTACATTCCTGTGGAGCAATATACATGAATGAGTCCTCAGAGTGAAACGCGTGCAGGAAATGCAGTCCACATTCATTTCAGCTAATATTCAGCTGTGTGCTTGAGCATACTTATCTATTCTGTTCAGTAGAGGGAACTGAATTCTGGAGCTCATATAGAATGTTTCTTTTCTGTGTGCAATAGGCTTTACTTTGTTGGTTTCATTTTTTTTTTGTTTTCGTTTTAGGACTTAATATATGTAAAGCTGTAATCTGTGTAGATTAAAAAAACCTAATTTATTCAGGTTTCCATTCCTGAAAATATTTTGTCTAAAAGTGTATTTTAGAAAATTTCTAATGGAAGCACATGAATTTTAATTAATATTAGTCTCTTGCAATCCCCTGTACAGCAGAGCTTGAAGTGGAAAAGGAAGAAGCAGCACGAGTCTGTGCTGCATTGCTTATGTGCTTGTAAGGGGTAGTCCGGTGGTCCTTCCTTGTGGCATCTTTACTTGTGCTGCTTCCATCAATGCCCCAGGGCAGGGCAGAGGCCACTCGACCTTAAGGTGTACCTCCAACTTTAGAAATGTCCGGGCACCGTGTACACTTGAACAACAAACTATCTTCCAGTTAACTTTCTCATTCCCGTGTTCATGGACACCTTCACTGTAGACTGTTCCATTTAGGAGGGACACACTGAGCCTGTGCCCACTCCACCTTTCCAGCGTACAGCCGCAACTTCACTCCCAGTAATGGAGCAGGGCCCATGTGCCTTGTGCAGGCTCCATGGATGCACTCACTTAACTCTTGCTCTTCCATACCTAAAGAACAGGATGGAGACCTCTGAGCACTGATCCACTCCCATTGGGAGAAAATTCACCAGGGGAGATAATGCTGACAGCAACTCCCTCACTGCAAGAGGATGTCCTACCTATCACAGGTGCACACATCACAACATGTTGCTTGTTAGACTTACGTTACCCTGGGTAACCATTTTCTGTCTTTATACCCCAGTGTACTGTAACTCGACCCACATGTAGACTGAGTGCAGAATGTGTTGGTTACTTGCATACACCCCTTTATTAACTTCAGACCAGGCAAGAACAAAGTTCAAAAGCTTTACTGAAAACTCTCAGCATAACAGTTGGCTGCCCCAGCATACCTGCACAGTCTTTAATTGGCAGAGTTCAGGGCTGGTATCTTCAGGGCAGACTTCAGGTCCCAGCAGTCCTCCTACATTGGAGAAGGTTTCTAAAGCCAGGCAACCATTGTCAGGAACTCCAGATTGGGCATGAGAGAGGAACTAGCCAAGAGCTAAGAGCAAAACTCTTCTCCCTCCTAGCGGATGATTGCTGGCTGGATGGAGTACATCTGCGGCCATCAGCCTCTTCTCCATATGCGGCCGGAACTCTCTTGACAGAGCCTACCTCCTGACGTCATGAGCATGGGAGGGAGAGGGGGGAAGGTGCAGAGCCCAGCAGAAAGCCCGCAAACTGTAATAACGCCTTATCTTCCAGCTAGGGATGCCAGCCATCTCACTAACCAGAATTTCAACCTGCTTACATGCTTATAAAGGGACATTCTGAGTTACAGAAAAATGATCAATCTGTTGCTTCTCATTCACTGTCCCATGAAAGGACGGGGACAAAGAAAAGACCTAGTTGTATTACTTTACTTCAGTAAAGAAATCTTTCAAGATGGCTGTGCTGTCTGACAGGACTGTTTAAATCTCAGGACTGGGTGGACAAAAGGTGAGCTCGCAGAGCTGGAGTTGAGCTCCTGAACCCCGCAATCTGATTAGGATATAGGGATTGAGCACTTTGGATTTTATGCTGGACGGACAAAAAAAACCCAAATCCTTAAACAGTTCTCTTACAGTATTTATTTAGCTGCTTGTCTGGAGTTCAGCTTTAAAGGTGAGCATAAAACAATTTTATTTCTAACTATGTGAATATATATTACAATGAAGTTTATTTTGAATAATAGGGGTGAGCAGGGTTATTCTTTTCAATGGACTAAGCAAAATCTAGAAAGTAGATGACATGAATGGATCTCTCCAATGTTCATACTACATTATTGTGCGGTAGCTGGGCTAAGAAACTGCAAGCTTCAGGGACATGATTACTGTAGGATCACATGTTCATCTTGATGTTTTGAGCAGTATACAAACTTTAAAGTACAGTATATCTTTGTGGCCCATATGATTGTAGTCCAAAATAATTTTATGTACTTGGCACTTCATAGGGCTAGTTAAAGTCCCAGTAAATCTAAAACCAAGATTTCAGTTCCTTTGAGTATTTCTGCATTAAGCCACCCACTGCTTGGAACCATGCAAAACCAAAAAGGTTTCTAAGGGAGTAAACAATGTAGATGGCTGTTTCACATATACAGAGTGCCCGCCTGTTCAAAAAAGGTTTAACTTTCAGTCTGACACAGTAGACATATTATAAACCCAGCCACCCCATACTCTGTCAAACTTAGCCAGTACACCTCGACTAGCATCTAAGGCTTTATTGATTAAGGCTTTCCAGGCCGTAATAGTCGGGACAGTAGATTTTTTTCCATGAAAGGATAATAAGTTTCCTGGCATAGTAAAACAATAGGGTGAGGAGAGTATGAATCAATGTAATCCCAGAAAACAAATCTTCACAGAAGGGCGAATACTTATCGTCATAACTGACTGTACACATTGCATGACATTCAACAAAAAGTGTTGGATAGCTGTGCAATCCCAAAATATATGAACGAAGTCAGCATAAGGGGAGGTGCAAAATTTTAGCCGATTTAGCTGGTACATTCTGTGCAATAATTTATATTGAATGAGGTGATCTCTGGCAGACACAAATCTGGTATAATAGGAACCCCATACATCATGGATCACAGTTCATTCTGCACTGCTGTGACCCGTTTTCAGCCAACAGTGGACTAAAGCCCACTGACAGGTCATGCCACTCAACCGGTCCAGGCTCAGGAAAGATCCCAACTTTAAAGTTGGGATCTACCCAGATGCTTGGACTGGCAGCTGGCTCAGCCTCTCTGCAAGCCACTGGGAGCCTGAGCCAGCCACTCCTGCCCGCTCCACAGCCCGGCGCTCCAATGAGCACTGGAGGGGCAGAGCAGAGAGCTGGTGACTGACAGTCTTTGCTCTCTGTTAAGAGTGGAGAATTGAGTAATCAACAGTCTTTGATTGCTCGGTTCTCAGTCTTAGATTGGTGGGGGACAGATGCAGCATCGGACCAATGCTGCATACACCTAGGTGAGTATAATTTTTCTTTTTGCAACCTCATACTTCTCATTTGAAGGGTTGAAGAAATGAACACCAGTCACTTAAAGAAGTTTAACAGAATTTATTATAGGACCATAAACTCAGGTAGGCAGAGATTAGTGCACAGAATACTCAAAGAGATCAAAATGTAAATTCCATATCTCTACCCACAGTCAATACACAAGAAGGACCTTTAAGCCAAACCGGCACTCTGTGTTCTCCAGACTGTAAAGCAGTTTTAGGGCAGCACATGTACTGTCCCGGTCGTCTCAGACGAAGCTGGTCCTTCCCATTCAGCTCCGGTGACAGAGGAGCGGACACGATGCTCAGTCCAGGCCAGCAGCCAGCAGCCCAACCGGTGATTACTCCGAGCCTCACTCCCCGCCTCTCCCCACTGCGGCAGCCGTTGCCACCATACACCATGCGTGACGTCAGGAGGAAAGGCAGGGAGTGAGGCTCGGGGTGATTACCGGTTGTGCTGCTGGCCTGGACTGAGCATCATGTCCGCTCCTCTGTAACCGGGGCTGAATGGGAAGGACCAGCTTCGTCTGAGATGACCGGGACAGCGCTTCAAGGAGCGATTTGGCAGCCCCATTGATGAAGGGATCAGAATGTAAGCAGGCATCCTCACCTACTCATCCCTTAAAGGGACCTCTGGCTACCTGGATCTACTTTCTCTTCGCTGGGCTTATTTCTCCATTATCCTGAGGGAGGATTATCCACGCCCCTGACCAGACCCTTATCCACTAAGGAGACCTTTGATGTTACATTCAATGCGTACTCAAATTATGCATCTGGTGAGTGCGTAATTTTATCACACCGTTTGGAGCACCACCACTGGATTTTACGATCAATTTGCACCTTATACCCACATAGACTGTCACTCATACTGAACTTTTATTTAATATTACTATTATTATTACTATCTGCTATATATTGTTTTTATTGTGAGATATTTATCATACTTATATTTTGAGCGCTGCACTTCCCTATTTTGATGTTTATGATAAGGTTTTATTTTTGGTTGCCTTGAGTGTTCAGCTGCTGATTGGATAGCGCTCACTTTTATACTTTTCTATTCATTGCTCTTTTAACCAAAAATAAAAACATATTTTTAATAATGTTTTTATTGTTGTCTGTGCCTTCCTGTCGCAGTAATAATGGCAACTCCCATTTCTTGTATCAATTTGACAGGGACAGTAAGTGAAGACCTGACAGAAATTTTAACTCTTCCCCACTCTATCCAAAATTAAAATATAAGAATGAAGCTAGACTTTAATATATTCACTAGTGCTAACATTTCATTAACAAAAAAAACCTCCCAAAGTCTTTACTTCTTAAACATAAGGCTTTAAATCATAAAGCTAAATTAATTAAAGGATTGCATGGATTTCTAGATAGGCGTCTGAATTAATGAGTGTAATTATACAAAAAATTCCAAAAGAACATCAACCTGAAATTCAAAATGAAAGTGATTAAGACTGACCTATCCGCAGACAGATTTGCATGCATAACTGGTTTAATGACCATGTAACTATAAGATTACAGCAGCACAACACTCCATTCCATATTCTTCAGAAATGTTTTCATATTTATAGGATAAGGCAATTATGACATGGTTTGCCTTCCCAAAGCTCTAATCATGTCAGCTTGAATAGAGTCATATGACAGGTGCAAGTGACCGTTTAAATCTGGCTTTGATTGCTGTGTAACCAAGCAAGAGCAGTGAAGGAACTTTTAGAAATGTGTGTGGGGCTGAATTTATGTTCACTCAGGGTGTGAAAAATGAGCAGTATACAGAGTGTACAAGATTAAATTGTACCTGTCACCAGAGGAATATGGGGGCTGCCAAAGATTTCAATTTGAAAATGCTAGTTGCCTGACTGTTGATGGCTTCATTACTTCTGACTTACTGACCTGGAACAAGCACAAGTGAAAGAGATCGGTTAGAATTCCTTATTTCTTAGCTACGTCCTGGGTCTGTGATTTAAGAAGTAAGACAAGCTGAGCAAATCGAATTTTCAGAAAGAGAAGTCAGCAATGTTAAATTTTAAATATCACATGTGACATATGACATGTGACATGTGACCTTTAAATAGCACATGTGATAGGTTTCTTTTAAAAAAACAAGAGCTACTAAGCATATAGTGGTGATGAAACTGTACAATATTCATGCATACATTTGCCATATGTTGTGCTTTTTTATGAGCAAAGTTTTGATTTCTTGCTGTTTTTAAGTTAAAAAGAAATTATCCATGCAAAGAAAGCTATTCTTCCAGCTGAACATCAAACTCCACTGCACAGAAGAGTTACATTTTCTAAAAGATCTTCTACATCCAATGCATCTGGGAGTGTCAGATGTCTGTATCCCCCACTACACTTTGTGGTTCCATCTGCTAGCCCCTACAGGATGCAGCATTGATATTGGGGATGGTGGAAGGAACCACAGCATGCAGAGGGGGGCCAGACAATCGACACTAAACTGTGCCAGATACTGAAGATCTTTCTGCTAGCTTACATCTAAAATGCATAGGAGTCTGGCAGTGTGGGCAGCTAAGTATTAATTTCTTTCTTTGCAGAAACAACTTCTTTTAAGCTTTTAAAAATAGTTTCAGAGTCACTTGAAACATGATTTCCTTTTTTGCCATGAAAAGAGCATGGTCCTTGTACTACAGTATACACGCATTAAAAAGAATAATGTGTAATAGTATAATATTAACCACTTGCCCTCCAGAAGATTCCCCCCCCTTCCTGACCAGCGCTGCATTACTTTAACTGATAATTGCGCTGTCATGCAATGCTGCACCCAAATGCAATTTATGTCATTTTTTCCCACAAATAGAGCTTTCTTTTGGTGGTCTTTGATCACCTGTGCATTTTTTATTTTTTGCACTATAAACAAAAAAAGGCTGACAATTATGAAAAAAAAAAACTATATTTTTGACTTTTTGCTATTAAACATATCCAATAAAATTTTTTTAAAAATCTAATTTCTTTATAAATTTAGGACAGAATGTATTCTGCTACATGTCTTTGCTAAAAAAAAATCCCAATAAGTGTATTTTTGGGGTTTTGTGTGGAATGTGTCAGATTTAGCTTTTTGTTTCTCCACTTTTTTGTGCCATACCAATACAATAAAAAAAATAAATATGAAAATGCCTAGACATTTGTAATTGCAACAATTTTCTGGGCAAAGTGGTGTATTATCTGAGAGATGCAAGGGTGCCAATATTTTTGACCATGACTGTATATATAGTTTCAAGGGTAGTCACGGCACTCTATATTTGAAGTAAATGCCCAGGTGCTCACCCACAAAGTAATCCATATACAGTAGATCCAAAACTGGTTTAAAGGCACTCACAGGTCCTGCATAGGAAGATCAAAAACAGCATTGTTTTTTATTGTCAATGTTTGGGTGAAGCTCAATCCATCTTTCTCAACACAGTAACATGGATGTGAACAGACTAATAAACCCAAAGTCCCACCCACCAACAACACCCCTTAGTGATGACCTAACAGTGCAAGGGTTAAAAGACACATACTTTTTTTATTTTTCACAAATATTGAGGATGCCGGAGGACATGTACCCATTTGAAAAAATGTTGAGTTCAAATATAGTTCAAAACTATGCCACCTCTAGGATGTACAAGATCCTTATTGAATTGGCGGGATCTGATCCTCCATTGTTCTTAGAGAAATGGGAAAAGGAGTTGGGAACAAAATTGAATGAGTAACAAAAAAAGAAGATATTTAAATTAACACATGGGGTGATGAATATGAACACAGTGTGGCACATAAACAACGATTAGAAGTTTCACCTTTATGCTGGAGGGCATGTGGGATCAAGGGAACAATGGCACATATATGGTGGGATTGTCCTAAAATACAGGAGTTCTGGCAAGAAATAATCCAATATATACAAGCAATATCGGGGATTATCATACAGAAAGATCCGTGGGTGTGTGTATTTCATAAATCTAAAAGTTTTAATGAACGATCACATAGTTACAGCAAGGTAACGTTTCAAAGTCTCGCAGGACAACTTCATCAGGCATGTGACCAGGCATTGTCACATGCCTGATGTAGGGGTCCTGCGAGACTCCGAAACGTTGCCTTGCTGTAACTGTGATCGTTCATTAAAACGTTTGGACACATATTGGTGATCCTCAGTGTGCTGGTGACATTTTCCCTTGCTGATTCTGTTTGGTTCCAGCCAACGGTCGCTGCAGCACCCACTTATACACACAGCCATTTTTAATGCAGGAATATGTGATTTTGAATTGTACACTATTTCATAAATCTGAGACTTCAGTGAAACAATATAAAAATAGTGTATTATATAATTTAATTAGTACGGCCAAAGGACTTATTCCCAAATTCAGGCAGGTCCAGGAGCCCCCAACAATGAAAGATTGGATAAATAGGGTTGAGTATATAAATAAGATGAAGGAATTATGTCACATGGAGGAGGTTAAAATGGAAACATTTAGGAAATAGTGGAGTAGATGGTATGACTTTAAAACATCTAAAAGTTACTTGGAAGCAGTTGTTGTATAAGGTGGTCAGAGTAGGGAGAGCTTAACTGAATTGTCGGAGGGTCTTGCATGAAGTTAAGAGAGAGGATGGAGGAGGAAAAAGGATATAGATATAGACAGGAAAATATTAAAGGAATATGGACAGCGGAAATTCAATGTGGGGGTATGTGGAAAGATGGTGGGAGGGGAAAAGGTAATATATGTGGAAATGTGTGTATTTTTAAAAAGTTTGATATAATGGTGATTTTTATACTGGAAAAAACTTAATAAAAGATATAATAATAATAAAAAAAAGACACATACAGAAAGAGGTCAAAGAAAGATCACCAAAGGAGTAAATCACAATAGTGCAAGATACTGTATGCAAAATCCTATCTGAGATCAAGCTTTTAAAAATAGGTCCTACATAAAAATTACAAATTGCAGAAGAAGTGGAACAAACAAAGAGCATCTAATGAATAATCACAAGATGGCCGCCCTAGCACATGGCATTCACTCACATTTATTTTCTTCAGAACAGAATTTACACTCTTTAACACGGGTGGCTGGGAGGTAGTAAAAAGAAGCATCCCAGTTGCCCACCCGAATTACCACCTGTCAAACCTGCCCATTGAGTTCAGTAGAACCACACCACAACCAATTGGTTCACAGTTGTGGTGCAGTCCTGCAATGTAAAATTGCTGTTTCGCAGTAGGCAGTAGGGCCTATTTAGAGTAATAGTTCCATCAATATTCAGACTGTACTTGCTTTAAAATGAATTTTATTTGTTTCCTAGGTCTGCAAGCTGGATCGCCTGGTCTGTACTCCACTAAGCACTCTTCAGTCTATGTTTTCGACACCTCAAAAGCTCATTCAAAAACGCTATGATAAACTCCTGGACTATCACAGTTGCCTTCAGAGGCCGGCTGACTCTCAGCTGGACCAAGCAAGGAAGGACTATGAGGCCCTTAATGCACAGCTACTGGAGGAGCTGCAAGTGTTTAACAAGGCTGCACGCAGCATTCTTTTCAACTGTTTCTACTTCTTCATAGCCCTGATGAAAGAACTTGTGTTTGCTGCCAAAGAGTCTTGCACACGCACTGCTCAAACATTCACAGTAAGTTTTATTTTTTAAAGTTATCAAATAAGGCAGCGCAAACAGCAACAATTTATTGTAACAAAACAACCAATCATATTTCACTTCTCATCATTTTAGAAAGTCAGACTTAGAGAACCAAACTTGGTACTTGAAAGCAGTGGCATACATACTTAGGCAATGCACTAGTTTAACGGAGAACTTGGTGATAGTTCCTAGTGTGGGATTTTCAGCATTAAAAAAAATGAAAAAAGTAAAATGACTCCCCAAAAACACCATTGCCTTCAACCATTGTTGACCCTAAAGCTGGCCAGATACATAAAGATTTCCATAGACTTTCCACACTTAACAACGTTAATGGATGCTTATTATTGTGATAGTGACTATTCCTTCCTGAGACCTCTATACCTGGCCTGAATATAGTAGAAACAATCACTGCAGACAATCTTCATCCGATAGCTGAACTCACCAATCGCTTAGAATCCATAAATGTCCATGCATGTAGAAAGCTGTGGCAATACAATAGGATGTGGTAGACTTGAATAAAAGTTTTTAAGGTGGTCAGAAAGGAGTATTGACTTTCCTAGCCTCAATGTGTGTCTTGTAAGGAAGGATTACAGGAACCCACTCAAAGGAAAAGGAAATGACATCACAAGAAGGTGAAGGGAATACAGAAAACAACATGCAATACAAAAAATGATCACAAAGTGGCAGCACATGGAATTGCAAAAGCAGCTAAACCCTGCAGTGCATTCTAAATAATCTCAAAAGTGTCTCAAAATTATGTCAAGCATGCTTCTTTGACCTATTTTGTACTGATCTAAAATGCTGCCCACTGTTTACCATGTGCATATACACACAGCCAAGTAAACAAGTGCTGTGTATTGAAGAGTAAAAAAAATATATACAAAAACACTGCATTGCCAGTTAGTATTTTTGTGGTTATACTTGCAAATACACTCAAATATGTGCAAATATGCACAAATGCCATGCCTTCTGCTTGTGTGTGCATACTTTTCAAATATTCTCAAATAAGTGCCAATACACACAAGTGATATACAGTCCATCCTCGTGGTTTTTTTCTGCCACGAATGTCTGATGCTCATACATCAGTACAGTGTGCAAGAGGCCTCAGACAGTTTTTTTTTTACAGCTGAAGCTGCTGGCCTTCTTGGTGTACACAGCAATGCAGCTTTGATGAATCAGAGCCTCGTTTCTTTGAACCAGGAGGGGGGAGCAAGGTAGAAGGATTGGAAGTGCTACACATGTCCTGTGTACAATAATGACCTTTTTTTGGGTGTGTGTATAGCACACCCCAAGTCAGGGACTAGTTAAAGCAGTAGTAAAGATCACTGAATGAAACAAAGAAACATTACAGCAGAAAAAAGATTGAGTCTTCCCCCCCCTCCTTTTTTTCTTCTTTTTTTCTTTTTAGCTGTTTTGTTTTAATCTTTTAGTATAAATTTATGTTTTCCCAAACATATTTGAAGCCATTTGCAGTTGACTGGCCCACGACCTCTGCTGGAAGTTTATTCTAAGCATCAATTGCCCTTTTAGTAAAATAATACTTTAAGATTCTAAGATTAGGTTTGAACTTTCCTGCAGTTAGTTTGAGGTCATGTCCATGTTCTTGATTTTGAGTTCATAATGAAAATATTGCCCTCTTGTACCTTATTCATCCCCTTGATGTATTTAAAGGTTTCAATCATGCTCCCCTCTCCCTTCTTTCCTCCAGACTGTACATATTAAGTTCCTGAAGTCTCTCCTGATATGTTTTATCCCCCAGACCTTTCACCATTTTTGTTACCCGTCTCTAGACTCATTCTATCTTATCTTTTTGCAAGTGAGTCCAGAACTGAACATGGTATTCCAAATGAGGTCTCACCAAAGATCTGTATAGGGGAATCAGGACCTCCTTCCTTCTGCTAGTGACCCCTCTAGCGATGAATCCTAGAGTATTATTTGCTTTCCACACTGCCTAGTCAAACTGTTTGCTTATTTTGCAATCATCTGAAATAAGTACCCCCAAATCCTTTTTCTCTGTAGTGCAGGCCACCACTGTACTCGCAAAGTTGTACTCCCTCAAGGGATTCTTTTTCCCTAGGTGCATTATTTTACAATATTCCGGCAATGCCAAATCATGTTCATTGTTACAGATACATTCAGGAATATCAACCCTATTACACACCTTTGTATCATCAGCAAAAAGACATACCTTGCCCAACAAATATTGAGTTATATCACTTACATATAGATTAAATAGAACAGGACCTAGTACAGAACTTTGTGGTACACCACTAGTGACTGATCTCTGTCCAGAGTGAACCCCTTTACAATCAAACTCTGGTATCTATCCCTTAGCAGCTGCATATCCACTGAACCACCCAAGGGTTAAGTCCTAGCTTCTACAACTTTTGTATTGGTTCATTATGTGGAACTGTATGAAATGCCTTGCTGAAATCAAGATATGCTATGTCCACAGCATCACTCTGTTCCAAAACATTGGTAATATGGTCACAAAATTCAGTCAGATTAGTCGGATATGATCTACCCTCAGTAAAACCATGCTGCTTTGGATTCAGCAAGTTGTGTGTTTTTAAGAGATCAGTGATCCTTCTTTTAAGGAATAATTCCATTAACTTGATTACAACCGATGTTAAACTCACTGGCCTGTATTTGCCAGCTTCTACCTTGCTTGTGGATAGGTACAATATTAGCTGTCTGCCAGTCATGGGGAACTTTTCCTGTTAAAAGAGATTGATTAAAAAGATCTGTTAATGGTCCAACAACTATACCTCAAAGTTCTCTTATAACTCAGGGATGAATACCATCAGGGCCCATTATTAGAACCAATATGATTCCCCAACTTGTTATTGCAATTACAATTTATTTCTGAAAGACTAAACCAAAGTAATTGTTTAAGTGGTTTGCTACTACTTCCAGGTCTCCCTCAACATAAGTGTTGTGCTCTGTTTTCATTTTAGTGATCCCACTGTATTTTTCTTTCTATCACTAATGTGCATAAAAAAGTTTTATCTCCTTTCTTAAAAGAGTTATCAATTCCCTCTTCTTTCTGTGCTTTGCCTGCACTGATAATGTGTTTGGCCTTCTTTTATCTTTTTTATACTCCTGTCAGCTACACCTCCTGTTTCCTTAAATCTTATATCTTTATCTATATGCTTTTTTCTCTTTTACTATCTCACATATCTCTTTAGTGAGTTATATTAGTTTTTTCTTCGGTTTATTCTTATTAACTTGCCTGACATAATCTAGTTGCCTCCTGGATGGTAGACTTTAACAGTGCCCACTAATTACTTACTCTTGTCGTTTTACTCCAAGCTTTAAATTCATTTTTTAGAAATGTATCCATATCAGCAAAATTTGTCCTTTAGAAACCTAAAACTTTTGTTTTTTGTATATGATTTTTCAGTTCCTGTTTTAATATCAAGTCAAAGACATTGGTGATCACTAGAACCCAAACTTTCTCCCACCTCAACATCAGAGAGCCGATCCCTATTTGTCAGTACTAGGCCTAGATTATTATTACCTCGGGTTGGGCTTTTTACTAACTGTTTTAGAGAAACTCCATTCAGTGCTTCCATGACATCCCTGCTCCTGCTTGTAATAGCTGTTTAAGAATTTGAGAAGTTAATATCAGGAAAGTGCAAAATCAGTTTGTAGCCAATAATAAAGCGAACCTGTGGTTACAGTGTACCGTTTAGGAGATATTCACTTGTGTAGCAACCGGTGATGCTACTAGCACATCAACGCTGCACTCTGAATAGAGAGCACACCCGAGTGTTTCACTCCATGCGCACGAGAATGATATCATCGCGGCTCGGCTATTCAAATGGCTGGAGCCTGCGAACATAAAAGGAAGACAAGATGAAGATGGAATACTGTCAGCAGTAACAGTGCACTGCTGGAGGGCTCCATTTTATAGGTAGGTCTGTCATAATGCAGTGCATAGTAGCACATTGTGCAATTAACCTGCAGGGGAACAGTTTTTTTTTTTTTATGATTTACTACCGCTTTATGGGAGATTGGGCATGTGTCATCTGAAGCCCTAGGATACGCTTGGGAGATTGTGCACATGATCAAGCTAAGAAATGGTAGCCCATGCATTTGAATGTAGTGGTGCTAGAATAAATTTGTTTGAACTCAAATCACAGCAATGGGTGGTGTATAGCTTGCTTTGCCATGCACGCAAATGTATCTCATGCCGTATAAAACATGCCGTATTAAGTGAAATGCCATTCACAGCGCACCATTGAGATAAATGGAAACTTGCTGGCCTGTGTTTTAAATGTATGTCAAACACAAGGAAACAACACCCATTTACACAAGCCCTTTGGCTAGGTTCACAGCAGGATGATTGTACTTGACATGATTGTACTTCTGACCCTAGATATCTATCTGATTTAGCACAACTGGGTTTTACGGAAAGCTTGGGAAGTGTTTCTTTGCTTCAACTTTGTTGAATGCAGTCTGGAAAACCACACACTTCTTATAATGCTTGTCATTTACAGGAACATCAAAGAGCTTTCATTCTGCAATGATGGGGGGCGGGTTGCACTGCAAACTCTAACATAGGTACTCCCTCTAGTGGATACAGATCTATATATGAAATATTATCAAGAAAAAGCAAAAAATATGGACATTTTGTTGGAATTCAAAACCTCAAATTAAAAAAAAAAATCACAGATGGACAGTATTGTGTATTTGCTTGTTTTCTATAACACTGCACACTTTATATTTAAGATATTTTGTGATAGCATCCTTTGAGTAGGTCAGATTTGTTTTGCCCCAGTCCAACTATGCTTCATATATATTAAACAGAACAATTTTCATGCATGCTGGCATTGGTGATTTTCACATTAAAGCCAATAGGATAAATACGGTATCTGGAGATAATAGAGCCTGTATAGTAAGCCAGCATGCCTTTCTCCTCTCCATCTCATGCACCTTTCTGTATGTTCACATCTGTTTGGCTCTAGTCCCGGATTAACTCCCTGTCTCCCAGTGAACCTGGACATTGAATGATAATTAGCACAACAATGCCTTCTGAGGCTTTGTATTAGCAAGGGAGTTAAACAATAGGATGCAAGAAGTATCAGCAGTCACATGGGTCTTAGTATACTGATAAGCCACAAAAAGAAGCAGCTTATCTGTGTTGCCTCAAGCTTATCAGCTTCCGGTTTATATCCTGCTCAATCCCCATAGAGCTGAGCTGAATTCCAAACAGCTTGGTATCCACACAGCCACAGCCAATCACCTTGCTCATATATCTTCTGCCTGTGTAGCGTGAATCCTTTTACTTTACCTGACATTTATTCATAGCAGATCATCATCCCAGGAACAAAAAATCAGTTTCACCAGACAGGCTAGAGGCTCTTCAAGGAATATTTCTTCGGAATCTATGTTTATAGAACATAGAACATGCCATTTGAATTACAGTCAAAATTCTGTATTCGTAATAAGGTAAAATAGAGTCTAGATTTTTTTTTTCTTATATGCAAGCAGAGAAAATGCACAACGCATTACAAGAAAGAGGGAATAGACCGTTAGAGGTCATGGCTAGCAAGGGTTTTCATCGAGATTATAAGGTTAAAGGGCTGCAAGGATTAAACATCCCTTGGCTTCTCCCTTTTCTATACACCAACCTTATAGTGGCCGCACATACATCAATTCTATTATACAATCAATGGACGATTTGATCAAAACGATCAAATTCACAATCAATCAGATAGCCATAACTTCCCTTCTGAACAATTTAGACTCAATTTTCATTGCAGTTGATCAAACTGAGTTGACCAGCCAGGGCAGAATGTTATCAATCGTTTTGCAACAACTGGCAGCACTGGAATACTTTGTCATGAATGCGATTGTATTTCGATCAATCAGATTCATTGTGGAAACAGAGAAGTGATCGATAAATAATGATTGTAAGTTATATTCATATCTTAAAGAATATGTAAACTCACAATTTCATATTCCTGATATGTGCCTGGTGTACAGTATGAGGTACAGTGAAAAGTACCCTAGAAAAAGTATCCTGTTTTCTTTGTATTGCTTCCTATGTATGAAATCTCTAGTGTTCCTGCCAGTCCCTCAACTTGCCTATTAAAAACCTGCCCACACCAGGCAGAAGAGCACAGCATGGTCATTTTTCTAGCTGTGCTCCTCCTATGATCAGACTTATCCTGACACGCCTCCCCCCTTCACAGCCATTTACTGGGAAGAGCAGAGTGCTGCTGTTTCTGCTCCCTCCAGCTCTCTGAGCTCCTTATGCAGCTGAAACAGATATAAAAGGGGAAAAAGGTATTTGTAATGTGTTTTTATATGTACACACAGATGTTTTGCATTTCATTTCTATTTTAAACTGACTGGGTTGTTGCACAAGTGAAGGTTTACATATACTTTTACTATCTATCTATCAAAATCCACTTCCCTGTGTGTGGCCTATCAATCAAATGGGTTGTCAACTTTAAAACGACTAATCCTATCGGACTAGATCAACCGAAAAAGAAATCGGTAATTTATCAAAGTGTGTATGGCCACTATAAAGCCAGGTAAAATGAATTGTAATATAAAGAGTTGGAATTGATTTTTTTTTTGTTCTTGATTAATCTGGCCATAAAGTAGTATAATTTTACTCAAAATATTCAATGGAAGAATGTTTGTCAATTTTCTAAAGGTTAATGAGGTAAAATTGCTGTTGATTTTTTACTGCAGTGGCAAGAATATTTGAAGGAACAGGACTGAAACATTTTCTTGAACAAATAAATTTCCAACAGAGGATGTGGTTTTTGTTTGTGAAAGACCTTTTGAAAATTGAATGTTAAAAGCAAATTAAATGTTGATGTACTTTTGAATAACATTCGTCAAGTCATGGAATGTACAGAAAAGTTTCTTAGGAATGTACGTTAGAGTGTTCTTTCAAAAGTCTACTAGTGTATGGTCAGCTTAAAGGGTTAGTTCACTGTTAATAATAACTGGCTTTGCTCGTAAGGGGTGCCTGTAGATAAAAATAAATGATGCAGCTTTGAATAAGTTGAATCATACCCTTGCTTTTGGTGATGGACATCTATGAACCTCCCAAAACCTGGCTCAAAAACTCCTAAAAATGGCATCCACCTGTCCTGCATTGTTGCTAGGATGTTGCTAGGGCACTCCCAGTTGTTACTGCTCATCCCCAGCTCATAGGAGTGAGCTCTCAAACCCTGCAAGTGTGCAGTTCACTATCTCTTCCATTGCAGCATCACTGAGCTCAGAACTACTGCGATGGGGGAGAGAAAGAGAGCACATGGAAGGGGTTTTGAATAAAGCAGAGCTCCAGGCTAAGCAGATATTGTTTAAAGGCAACATACATGTATATTCTTACTTGAGTGTGAAACTCTGCCTCTGTGTAGAAGCTTCCTGCTATTAAGACCAGTCACTGTTGGTCACTTCTTGGACATGTTGACTGGTCTTGTCTCCGCCCTCTCAGTAGTTTTCTGCAGACAGCCTGTAGTGGGTGGATCTGATAGGCTCCTCACACAACTCTGCTCTATGCACAGGCTAGGTAAAACAGAGTGATGATGTCCCTGCTACTTTTACAAGGTAATAGCTGGGTTTCCAAAGGTATTTGGTGTGCACAAAATGGATTTATATACTTTGTATATTTATATACACTATATTGCCAAAAGCATTGGGGCACTACAAAACAATTGGATGCAGGTGTTCTAGTCACCTCCATAGCCACAGGCAGGAGCGGACTGACCATTTGGAAACTCGGGCACTGCCCGAGGGCCCGGGGTCAGTAGGGGGCCCCATGAGATGCCCCTGGTACCTTTTTCATAGGCTTTTTTGAGTTTGGGCAAGGACACAGGGGCCCCATGATCCCCTATTGCCCGGGGGCCCCATGAGTTGTCAGTCCGCCCCTGGCCACAGGTGTATACAATCTAACACCTAGGCATGCAGACTGCTTCTACAAACATATGTGAAAGAATGGGTCGCTCTCAGGAGCTCAGTGAATTCAAGCGTGATACCATGATAGGTTGCCACCTGTGCAATAAGTCCATCCGTGAAATTTCCTTGCTACTAAATATTCCATAGTCAACTGTTAGTGGTATTATAACAAAGTGAAAGTAACTGGGAACAACAGCAACTCAGCCACAAAGTGGTAGGCCACGTAAAATGACAGAGTGGGGTCAGTGCATGTTGAAGCACACAGTGCGCAGAAGTTGGCAACTGTCTGCAGAGTCAATAGCTAACAGCCTCCAAACTTTACAGTGTGCAGAGAGGTTCATGGAATGGATTTCCATGGCCGAGCAGCTGCAACCAAGCCTTACATCAGCAAGTGTTAGCTGCAGTGGTGTAAAGCATGCCACCATTGGGCGCTAGAGCAGTGGAGACGTGTTCTCTGGAGTGAAGAGTCATGCTTCTCTGTCTGGCAATCCGATGGACGTGTCTGGGTTTGGCGGTTGCCAGGAGAACAGTACTTACCTGACTGCCTTGTGCCAAGTGTAAAGTTTGGTGGAGGAGGGATTATGGTTTGGGGTTGTTTTTCAGGGGTTGGGCTTGGTCCCTTAGTTCCAGTGAAGTGAACTCTTAAGTCGTCAGCATACCAAGACATTTTGGACAATTTCATGCTCCCAAGTTTGTGGGAACAGTTCAGGGATGGCCCCTTCCTGTTCCAACATGACTGAGCACCAGTGTACAAAGCAAGGTCCATAAGGACATGGATGAGCGAGTTTGGGGTGGAGAAACTTGACTAGCCTGCACAGAATCCTGACCTCAACCCGATAGAACACCTTTGGGATGAATTAGAGTGGAGACTGCTAGCCAGGCCTTCTCATCCGACATTAGTGCCTCACCTCACAAATGCACTTCTGGCAGCACAGTGGCTAAATGGTTAGCACTTCTGCCTGGCAGTACTAGGGTCGTTTGTTCGAATCCCAACCATGGCACCAACTGCCTGGAGTTTGCATGTTCTGCCTGTGTGGGTTTCCTCTGGGTGCTCCGGTTTCCTCACACACTCCAAAGACATGCTGGTAGGTGAATTTGATCCTGTCTAATTTGTCCCTAGTATGGATATTTATGATTGTGAGTTAGAGACCTTAGACTGTATGCCCCTTGAGGGTTAGGGACTGACGTGAATGTACAATATATATGTAAAGCGCTGCGTAAATTGATGGCGATTTACAAGTCCCATAGACACACTCCTAAACCTTGTGGATATCCTTCCCAGAAGAGTTGAAGCTGTTATATCTGCAAAGGGTGGGCCAACTCAATATTGAACCCTATGGACCAAGACTGGGATGCCATTAAAGTTCATGTGCGTGTAAAGGCAGGCGTCCCAATACTTTTGGCAATATAGTGTACTTAACATATTTAAAGTAAAATTTTGTGCCCAGAGTTTAGCTTTAAAAAAATAATACAAATATATGGGTGAAAATTAATGCATTGATGCTTTCATTAATTAATACAAGTTTGTCCATGAACAAGACATTACAAGTTCCTCCAAGAGGGCAAAGTTAAGCGCAATCTTAACACATTTATAGCTATATCATTCATTAATTATACAGATTTCAAGTGTATACCTATAAGGACAGTTGTGGAACTTGACAGTTAAAATGGACTGCGGGACTGGAGTTAGAAAAGAGAAACAGGTGGGAAATTAGCATGTAAATGGTCTTCCATCATTTTGATATTTGTAATTTTCTGACAGATCATCTCTGCAAATGTGATAGAAGTTCAGCAGCGAATAATGGATGAGCTACAGAACTTGAACTTTATGAAGGAAAACAACAATGGCACTTTTATTGAGAGAAAACTGAGCTTTGAGAGAAAGAAGACTTTATCTCCCCTGGTAAGATATTCTTTATTTTTGACTAACGGTTGTAAGTTTCAGTGTGAAAACCACTGACCAAAGGATGGAAGTTGGCCGTGCTCTCTAAACTGCCAATAGCTATACATCTGTATATTAATGAAGTGCACAGATTATTTACTGGAACCCATTATAGCAAAAAAAACACATTCTTCCATATTTTTTTTTTTAATCAGATGAAATCTGATTTACAAGTGGTTGTCAGGAGTTACTGCATGACATTGCTACACAAAGCTCTGCATCTGTCCATGTTCAACTACAGCAATAGTGACATCTTCAGGCTATGTGTAGGTACTACACAGTATATTCATACCATTGCAAACCAACAAAACAAATACATCTCTACATTTTTTTAATTTATTATTTGGTGTTGAGTATTAAGAACATCTGCAGTATTAATTTAAACATCAGTCACATTCTTAGTCAACACATTTAGCATGAGCAATGGTAAGAGCAATGGAAAGATTAATGGATGTTACATGTTATTCAATCCTGCCAACATGTGCCTAGAAATAAAATGAATATTAAACTGCAGCTGTGATTTCACAGAAGAGTTCACATCTGAGTGGCAAAACTCACAGGACACAGGGGAATAAAGCATCTACAGTGCATGTATCAACAATAGTGAAATTAAATAATAGTGATACTAAATAACAAAATAAAGAAGTTGTGTTAATTGCTGTTAATATGCTGTGAAGGCATTTATTTTGGGATATGGATAGTGGGAAGCATGTGAGGTAAAAGATTTAAGGGACTAAAATCACCCCTATTGGGAGAAGGTTATTTAATAAGTGATACCAACCATCCATGATGGTGCTATCCAGGGCTTTTTGTCAGTGGGAACGTGGGGGAACACAGTTCTGACACCTCCTGCACTGAATGTATATAATAGCAAGGGGTGCTGGGGTGTGCTGGAGGGTCTATTCGTGCTGACTGCTGGGGGATCTATTGTCACTGAAGGGGATCTATTTTTGCATGGTGGTCTATGGTTGCTGGGGAGGGATCTATTGTTGCTGGGGGTCTAAGTTTGAGGGAGGGGTCTATTGTTGCTTGCTTGAGATCTGTTGTTGCTGCTTGGGGTCTATTGTTGCTGGGGTGGTATTTTGCTGTGGGGGTTCATTGTTGCTGGGAGGATCTATTGTTGCTTGGGGAATGGCTATTGTTATCATTAACAAATTCCATACAAAATGATACTTGGCTCTGTATTCTCTAAAAGAAGTGGTACTGGGAGGTGGGTAGGGGGTGGAACTAAAGTATGGTGCTTGCAGGTGGGTAGGGGGGCAGAAACCAGGGGTCACTCAGAAGGGGTCTATGACAAAAAAAGCCCTGGTGCTAACTATGTATCTAAGAATAGATGCCACGCTGCAGCCTTTTGGACACACTTGTAACTCTTTTCATTATATCCAACTCTGTTTAGCATTCGCTGTATGACCAGACTTGCACCTAATGTATTTATTATGTATTTGTACTTTGTATTTATTCTGACTCTGACAAAACAGGATAGCATGTAACATCCTTGATGCCAGGATCTTTTGCAAATAGCAAGAATGGGGTAGAGTCAGCATTAGTCAGATAGGGAGGGGGTTCCTAATAATAATATTAGGAATAAAATAGGCCTTAAAGATATCTTCACTTACATTTTGAAGGCTAAGTTCACCTTTTAAATAAACTGGGTCATGCAGAGAAGGGGCCTCTGCAGTTTAAAATACACTGTGCTATTTATAATAATATTGTCTATGCAAATGCAATACATGTAGGCCTTTGTGTCATCCATGAAACATATCCGAAATAAACCCAGTGTTTACATTCCTATGTTCTGACTTTTTTCCCGGCCACAGCAGTCATTGGGCACTCGCCTTTACAGTGAAACTATAGGCACAATAATTTATGTTATCAGGCAGCGCATGGAGTAAGATGCAAGGAAGCCCAACCTCCAATACCTGACATCTGACAGACCAATCCTTTAATAGCCTTACTGCTGTACCTAATCTCAGGGTCCACTTTACACTGCTTTGAGCCCCCCAAAAGGGAGGGGGCAAGCTGAAACAGTTCCAGCAAAAGGATTATAATGGTGATCCAGGCCTTGTGGCCAACTCTCCTTTTCCATCACGTTGAGGCTTCATCCAATGTTACTCCACTGCTGGCAGGTGGCATCGGAAAAAGTCAGAAAGTTGATTTCTAATTGTCAAGTTAATCTCACCATACACATCAAAGAGGTTAATCTGGTTGCTGTGGGAAGACTTCTAAATTCTTTGGGACCGAGTGGTGCAAGACGAGTCCCGGGTAAGAGATTTCGAGGACTCCCTGCAACCAGCAGCCAACAACACATGCCAGCCTTAGTGCTTAGTAAACCTGGTGCTGAATAAGACGGACAACCAAGAAAATCAACTCAGCTGCTCCAATATCCAGGTGGCCAGCCTTCCAGAAAAGGCCAAAGGCACCAGTCCTGAGGCTATTATGGAATCCCTGCTTATCCAGCTCTTCAGGCGGGAGGTGTTCTCCTCTGTGTTTGTGGTGGAGAAGGTCCATAGGATCTCAGCAGGTGTTTCACCTCCTTTAATCCCACCATAAGCTTTCATTATCACGATCTTGAACTACAAGGATGGAAATGCAGCCCTCTGCACAGCTGAAGAAAAAGGTCTATTTACCTTTGAAAATTCCACCATCTCTCTGTATCCAGGCTAATCCATAGAGGTATAGTGCCAAAAGGTCAATGTTCCAAACAGATAGGAGAAAATTATGGGAACGGCAAAGCTCCTACACTGTTGTATATAACTCTAAACTGTGGTTCATGTATTATGGAAAAACTGGCATTCCAACAAAGCTTTTAGCCAATGGCTGCAAACATTGATCAATGTATTTTGATAGGGGGGAGTCCCCTTTGCACAATACAATAGAAGAACGGAAGAGATTCCTGCATCATTTGTGTTGATGCATCACATCACTTGTGTTGATGCAGGGATCTGTCAGTTTTTTCTTTAAAAAACTGTGTGTATACCCGACTTTGCACTGGTCCAAGCTGAACCGGTGTAACTATGAGAACATATCTGGAATTCTTTTTAAGGTTATTGATTCTCTTATTCACCCAGACCAAATGGGTTTTATGCCAAGTAAGAACACTTCTATCCATATAAGATGGGATTTTGAATATATCCAATGTAAACATTTACATATGGGTGATAGAGTCCTGTTCTTTAAATGCCTAGAAGGTCCTAAAACTCCATCGCATGGCCCTATCTCTATACAGTCTTAGGTATAATTGGTATAGGTGATGGCTTCATTGCAAGATAAAACTGTTATATCACTCTCCCATGACCAGAATCTGTAGGAATGGTTATATTTACTCAGCATTCCCTCTCCAGTGTAGCACACATCAAACTTCTTGTGGAGTAGAGTTCTTCTTTAAACACACAGAAATGCTGCTTGATAACCAGACAACATATGTCAAACTTTCTGTGGCAGCCTTGGAAATCCTACTACAAAATTTGACAGATTTTGTACATATTTTATCCCTTATGAGATACAGTCATGCATAACTATGAAATAGTTAAAAATGGTAATGGTTTACATGCCCTAACTTGACAGCTAAATATTCTATTCTGCATTAGCATTTTTGAAAATGCAACAGTCAATAACTCCTGCCTTTGTTTTCCATTAAGCCTGAACTACCTCGACAGACTGAGAGCCACAGGTGCAAGCTATTGTCTACCTATGGGGCAGATAAACTTTACCAAGCAAAGCGCAAGTGCAACGCTTCCCAGGACCAGGATATAGATCTGTATGAAGGGGAGCTGGTGGCTATTGTTGAGTACAAGGACCCTTTGGGAAGCACCAGCAGGTGGTTTGTGGACACAGGATGTAAGTAATAGAACACTCGATCAAATATTGACTTTCTTTTGTGTGAATATCGCTCTGTTCCACTATCTGAGTACAGTGGTTTAGTTCTTACTAGGCAACTATAGAATGGCTTCCAACTGTAATTACAGAACATTAAACATGCACTGAACATTTATTTTTATGGCAAAAAGAGCAGCCGTCTCAGTTTCAACCAACTGCAAAATAAAGTGGAGTTGGAAAACGAAAGGTATCCAGAGATATTAAATGACCCCCAACTAATTCTCCCAAAGTAGATATTTGCATGTCCATAGGCACCTCAGTAGGAAGTATATCTGAAGGCAATCATTTTTAAAAGGCTCAACTCCTGTTAAACTCTATTTTATTTTAATACTTTTGATGACGGCCATCTCCACTTTTCTTTGACTGTTGAGGCAGGCCTTTCCAGATAAAAGTCTGAATGTTTGTGTACTTCAATATTATTATCCCTTTAATATAAAACAGGTTCCCATTAATGAAAAGATCTGGCAATAGATTACATTGCTTTAATTTATAGACTGTTAAAACCTATAAGTTACATTTCACACCAGTATTTAAGTCTGTTAGTCTAAGTTGTACAATGGATTTAATTGATGTGTGTTTATGGTTATGTGTAACTGTTGTACATATATATTTGCAGTAATGCAAGGATACGTATATTCCTCCTTCCTGAAGCCATACAACCCAGGAAGGCAGCAGAAGGATTCATCTGACAGCACATTTTGTGAGGAAGACTTTGATGACCTCAGTCTCTTTGTCTCGCCTCGGCCTTCCCGTGACAGAAACAGTCGTGCATCACAGAGCAGCACCGGGGACAGCAGTCCGTCCGTGAATGGAGATGATGACAAACCTGAAATTAATGACTATGATGCAGAATTTGGTCAGAATGGAGAGGAATATCATGTAAATATATTTTTATTTCGATACTGTTACATGCACACAAAACACATTGGCAATGTAAAATCCAGATCAGCCTGATTTCTCATAATGTGATATTTCAGGGAAAGACATTGAGATAATTAACTTTGTACACCGTTTTTTATTTCTTATCTTGTTGGTTGTGTTTGCACTGGTTTATGTAATATCTCTTGTTCCCAGTGCAAAATATTAGCTGTGACCACACATGGGGTGGCCTCTTTTGGCGGTGAGAGATCTGTCTGCCATAGGGCTGGTTCATACTTCCTGCCATGTTTTACTGTGCACTAAGTGTCAGTTCTGGCCTGCAGTGCCTAACATTTTTAAAGGGCAGAGCACTGTTTACTTATTTTTTTGTTAACTTTATTAGAATGTCACAGTGAGACATTTAATTTATTTGTATGTACTGAAGCTCAGCTGCTGTGCAAAGAAACACAGGAAGAAAAGGAGCTGCAGTGCAGGACAGAAAAAGATAGACATGTTACAGATCTCTACACAGCACCATAGTTCACCCAAAGGCTGCATTCAAGTGTGAACGGAATACATAGAAAACAATTGTTTTCTGTGAGCCATTGCAGAGATCTATGGTTTTCTATCTCCACACAAGTGTGAACAAGCCCTAGGTGGTGCTAAAGGCCAGGGCCATGGATAAAGGGGAACCACCAGTCCTCCTGTACGGGACCCAGGCCAGCTGGGGGGCCCAGGCAACTAGGTGAATCGGATATGGGCAGGGAGGGTGATCAGCACAGCATGGGGGGCAATTACTGGAACCAATCCCCTGTATGGCTCTTTCTGCAGCAGCTTAAAACTGGCTTCTCCTCTCCCTCCCATTGGCTTTCAGCTGCTGTAGAGAGAGCCATACAGGGGAATGGTTCCAGTAATTGCCCCGCCGCACCCATCACCCTATATAAAGAAAACAAACAGAGGGTGCACCGGCCTAGTGCATTATCGTAAAAAATATTTATTAAAAGGATAAAAAGTATTGACATACAGAAGAAAGGCACATCACACTAAACAGTGGTGTGCAATCCACACTGCATATAAGTCCATAAATGGAACCCTGGACTTCCAACTGGCTAACGTGTTTCGAGGACTCAGCCTCTTTCTCAGTTTGAGGAAGTGGTGTGACATCCAGGCTGATATGTCGGTCAGTAGGTTAGTGATGTGTTAGGAGACTGATGTTGTGAGCTGAGGGGTAGGGAATTGACTTGATGAAGCAAGCTCCTTTATGGCTATATTATTTTGGAAATGAGGTATTAACAGTGTCACTGTCCACAAAAAGATATGTGCTGCAAGATTATTCCTGCATTCAGAGCAATGGCGGGGGGACACTGAAGCTGTAGGCCGCAGTACTGAATTGGGCTACGAAGTCTGTGTTGCAGGTGGTACACTGTGATGCAAAGTGTACTGCACTGGTATCACTGAGAAAAAACAGGATATCTGGTAACTGAAGACAGTTTGGGTTTGTGGAACCCTCTCACCAAGTCTGTAGTATTAGCAGAGTGAAGAACAGTGTCTTAGTTGAGGCCCCCTTGTCCTCTTGGTCCCTCTGAGAACTGAATGATACTAGGCATGATTCCATGATCTGTCTGCCTGCTGAGTCAGCTCTCCTGCTTGTCAGCAATGACAGCTATCTGTAATCCTTCCTTCCGGCTCTCCGATGTAACTCACTCAAGCCTGGGTAAGCTGAGCCCCACACCAGCGACCAATACACATCCTCCCACTCACACAGTCTCTCTCTTCCCCACTGAAAATTTCCAGGCTTTCCGTTATATAGACTCCTGCCCCTTTACCAGCTCCTCTGGGACATGTAGTCTGCTTTCAGCCTGTCTGTGCACAACAGTCCTGCCTTCAGCATACACGTTCAACAATGCCTTGCTACACGCAAGTCTGTAATACATAAACTGCAGAACACTGCCATCTTGTGCTTAATCAGCATCCTGCAAACAGTAACAGTGCAGTATGTTACAAGTATATGATTTTTACATTTTGACCTTAGATGAACTTTACAAAAAAAATGCTGCTTTTCTTTTCACTGTCCAGTCACTGGCTGGGGTGGGTCTAAGATCACATGGGTGCAGAGATAGTGGGTTGAATGATGCTGCCAATCACACTGACATCTAGAGGCAAAAAAAGGTACTGTGGGGTGAAGTCACTGGATTGAAGATGAATATTGCAGAAACAAAATTGGATTTGTTTTTCATATTCTACATTTTTTTTTTGTCTGACGATTTACTTTAAGATAATCTAATGACCGTATGGATGCTCACTTCCAGTACTTGGAAGAACTGTTTTCATTTTATCTAACATCATCTTGTGTCATTTGCAAAACCTATGCTGCTGCATAAGATCTGGCAAAAATTTAAATCTGAACTTATGTATGATCCTAGTTGGGGATACTGGTTGGGGCTCATTAATTGAAAATGGTCTGGAGCTCAAGGTACAAATAATCGTCCGCTGCCTTTGTGCTATTCTTAAAACAAATGATTTTTTCCTCAGTTTCAATAAGTGTTCAATGTGCATGAAGAACCTGCAATGGACACTACATTTTGTTATTCTGATATCAAATGATTGCTGTGAGCAAATTTCTCTCTTTATTTAACTGTAAAAACTGAAAAATTGTATTTTATGCATTTCAGATTTTTTATGCTGTTTATGCCTTTGAAGCACGGAGTAAGCAGGAACTTACTTTGGAAGAGCATCAGCGGGTCAGAATCCTTAAATTCTGTGATATGAGTGGAAACAAAGAGTGGTGGCTTGGGGAGGCACATGGCCAGAAAGGTTATGTTCCCGCAAATTACCTAGGAAAGATGACATATGCATAGCCATAGCTCATCTTCCTTAAAGCATTGTGAAGAAATCTAGGACAACTGTGACTTTGTATTAGCAGAAAATAGACACCCCAGTGTCTGTATAATGTGAAGGATATACAGTATATCCAGGGTGCAAAGGGATGTGACTGCCATGACCTGAAAAAAGAACAGGTGTCAGCAGAAGACAGGTCCTCTTTTATTCTTTGTATTTTCCCCCTCTGATTGGAAATACTGTGTAGCATGAGTGTATGTACAGCTCAAAGCACTTATATATCTGGACTGTAATTGTAAAGTACTACCTATGCTGCCAAAACTATGAAGTATACACCTCCCCAAAAAAATATGCATTGAAATAACAGTTCAGACATTATTCTTGCACAGATATAGAAACACTATAATCAAATATGATACTGATATACAGTATATTGATAACGTGGTCAGGAAAAATGGTCTTTTTTAAAACTGGAAGTACTTGGCTTCTTTGATAGTAGGTTTAAAAATTGTTTCTAAAAAGATATTATAAAAAAATTGTTTATAAAAATAATTTTTATGGGACAAATTATGGTTAAAAATGAAAAAATTACAATTTAAGGCAGATTCTATATATAAATGAATAAACAGACTGTTATATTTAAACTTTTCTATTCTATAACATGATTGGAATATACTGAAATACTCAGAAATTTTGAAGATCACCAAAGTTTCTATGAAACTGGCAAAGGTATTATTATTGAAATTCATACCTAATGTACTGCAAGTCTTTAATAAGTGCCTATCCATGTTCGGAAAGCAAATATCTCAATGTATTAAAATGTATATTTTTCATATCTATATTTTACTTAACAATAAGAAAGATTGACCAGATCATAACCCAAATGCTTCTCTTTAAAGAAAATGAAAGAATTGACAGGTAAAAATGCTAATGTTGTGTTTTCTTCTGACTACATAATTTGGGGTGAGATCTGGGCTGTGGATAAGGGGGTACCACCAGTCCTCCTGTACAGGGCCCAGACCAGCAGGGGGGCCCAGGCAGCTAGGTGAATCAGATGCGGGTAGAGAGAATGATCGGTGTGGCAGGGAGTAATTACTGGAACTGATCCCCTGTATGGCTCTCCCTACAGCAGCTGAAAGCCAGCTTTTTCTCCTATCCCTTCCACTGGCTTTCAGCTGCTGTAGAGAGAGCCATACAGGGGATCAGTTCAAGTAATTGCCCCTTCCTTTCCTGAATTAACACCATAAGTGATTTGTACTGATCACTCCCTGTGTTCATTCATAACTGAAGCATAGTAAACTGTTTTGTTTCTTAATTTTTTTTGGGGGGGGGGCTGCCAGGTTGGCTGTATGGGGCCCCGTGGCCTCTTTCAGCTGCACTGGGTGATATATGCACTAAAATTTAAGCAAATAATATTTTAATAAATATATGATTATAACAGTCTATATTGCAAGATGGATGGCATTTAAGAAGGTTGATGCAAATGGACCTGCAGTAACCCATCACATTGTTTTCTAATCTAGGTATTCTATAAAGGTAGAGGAGGAACAGCGTATATATTGCCCTGTAGTAGCCATGCAAATAATTCATTCTATTTCAAATATAAACCATAAACAAAATCCACACGACATTTGTCAGCTCTTACTACCATGTTCCTGTTCCAATAGTGTCCTCATAGTGTATTCTTTACATTATATTTAGTATACCGTAGATTTACAAAAGGCAAATAAACTGTGCACTTTGCAAGTGCAGTTGAACTCATTTTCCCCAGAGTTTAGTGAATGTGGTGAAGTTCTGCTGATTTCCATCATTCAGTCATGCAATGCAAAAAAAGCACACAAAAATGCTGGTTTTTTTTTTCCTTGCACCTTATTGGGTACTTTTTACAAAGTAAAGCTTAGCCACATTTATAAGCTCTCGGAAAAATGAGTGCTTGCAAAGTGCACAGTATATTTGCCTTTAGCAAATCCACTCCAATGTCTTTTTCCAGGTGTTAGGAGAAATACTGTACATAAAAGATGTCAAGTACAAGGGGAAAACTATAAGTCTGTGAGATGTATTATTCTTCCTGTTCACATAATTCTCAATTTCGACATGTGTTCTGTATCTCCTTCACCTTTTTAAGAGTACTGTTAGATGGGCATTTTCTTTATTACCTGACATTCACAAAAAGTCTACTACTAATCCGCTCATCACGACTTCAACTTTATATAATTCTTTAATGTCCAACATTTTTACATTTTTTAAAACCTTTAATATTTGCTATGACTTACATTTAAAGTAACATTAAACCCTCAGTTTTTAAGCACTTTCAGCACCTGATTTAATCACTTACTTAGTATGCATCTTTTAATCCTTGCCTACTTTGCAGTTTAAGCTGGTACCATGACTGCTGCCCTAGTTTTATTTATTTCAGGGTAGCTCCTTTCTCTGGAAGCATTCTATGCCACCTATGCATACTGGAGGTGTCTCCCTACACTGTGTGCATCAATAGAAAACAGCTACATAGCATGGAAGAAAAATATATTTTAAATATATTTTAAAAACATTATTTCCAAATATATTGACATATATTTGAAATACTACAATTCTGGCCATATATTTATATATATATATATATATATATATATATATATATATATATATACTGTGTGTTGAAATGCGTTTTTATTACGAAATATATGAAAAATATTTTTAAAAATAAATTTCCAAATATACTGTATGCCTTTAAAAATACATCTAATCTACATTTTTGGAATACATTTAAAAGTATATGTAAATATATATGGTAAAATGACTTTTATATGTTAAAAAAAATCTGAATATATTAAAAAAATATATATTTTTAAAAATATTTTTCATTTATTTTGTAATGTATAAAAAATGCATTTCAACATGCAGTATATATATATATTGAAATATATTTTGAAATATGTTGAATACGGCCAAAATTGTAGTATTTCAAATACATGTCAATATATTTGGGAAGAATATTTTTAAAATATATTTCAAATATATTTTTCTTCCATGCGGGCTAGGATGGCATGGCATCCCCTGCTTATCCCTCCCCTCCCTTCTTGGAGGGTCAAAGATGGGCTCAAGACCAAACTGTCCACTGTTCACTGGTTTTCATGTGAAGACTGGAGGTTCAGGGAAGCAACACTGAGAGAGCAGGAGTCAGCAACTTTGAAAGTTTAAACTGAATCTACTGGGATAAGCATTTTAACAAATTGTTTATTGGGGAATGTTTATTTTATTGTTCTCAAACTCAGAGTTCAATACTACTTTAATCCATAAGTAATCTGTAAATTCAATAGCTGTTTCTAAAGCCGACCATAGATGGATCTAATCTTGGATGGTTCAGCAGCGACTGGCCAAGATTCAATCCATCTTTGGGCAGGCTGGTTGTGCTGAAGTTGATCCTTTGAAAGACTTGGGTAAAACCAGCCTGTTGGATTCTTTACATGCAATTACTGCGGGGGCTATAGCTGCTAGTAGTAATCATCGTGTTCTTCCGGCTGGGAAGGTCCCTGCAAACAGAACACAATAGCGCTGTGGGAGGGATTCCCCCATCTACACTGACTGTGTTTATGGTGGAATTGAACAGTTTTCTTTCCTTTCACCAGTGGTGGAAGGAAAGAAAATTGAATCATCTATGTCAGCCTTTCTCAACCTTTAAACCTTTAACCTTTAAATAATTAAATATATACTTGTGAGCTACTATGATGAGATAAATATTACAATTAATTATCTATAAACAAAATTGTATTATGCCTGTGGTTCGCTGGCACTGACACCAACTCATTAAACAGTGTTTTGTGACAAAAAATATAATATACTGATAGTGCCGCGCTCCTATATGAATTATCTGTGATAAATAATTTCTAAATCAATAAATTATACCCTATACAATATAATCAATATAATAATAATAGATGATCAATTCCTGTGATATTGATTATATTGTATAGGATCTCTTGAAATAACTTTCTCTTCTCAAGGAAACCCTGCTAAGAATTACTATATCTACAACTCATGATAAATTAGTGTGATGGTCTGTGCGAAGAATGCTCCATACACTTGTGGTCATTGGCAAGAATTACCCCCTTGCAGATAGCTAAAAAGATCAATGTTGTCAGTGGGAGCTTATCAGAGAGCTAGAAATTGCTCAAGGAACCCCTAGCAACCTCTGGAGGAATCCTAGGATTCCATAGAACCCTGGTTGAGAATCCTTGATCCATGGCTTGCTTAAGGTCCACTGAGCTGTTGCTGGAAAGTACAGCAGGAGATGTAATTCCAGTTCCCTGCCACACTGAAAGGGTGTCTAATTACAGGTGTAGCGCTACCCCCATAGGAGTTGCTTGTATCTTGCCCAGGCTTTCCCCTAGATCTTCTCCCATAGCCAAGCACACAGCCTTTCCTATAGGCAGGTGCACACAACTTCCACTCATTACTCCAATGATCAGTCTAGGGGTTGTAGTTTTTTGTTGTTTTAATTTTGTTTTAGAACTGGACTAGGAAACGGACATACTGGGATACTCTGAATTTAACTATGCACACTTGAGGACAGCTTTCTCTAAGGAGATCTGTGTAGCAGACTGTACAAAGAATGGAGCAAAGTCCATCTGTAGAAATGCAGAACTTAGTGGACAGTTGGTCCTCTGGACACCAGCTGGTGTCCCCTCTAGCTTACACTTAGCTGCTGACTATGTAGGTCCAGAGGAGGTTAAACACCACAAGTGCCAGCATCCATGTAGAACAGTCTGTACTCACAAGGCCCTTGCTGCAGGTCACCTTTCTCCATAATACCAGACAGGATCTGTAGACATCCCCCTCAGTCAGCTCTTATAAGCATCCTTTGTTTCAGCATTTTGGTCCTCGGATTACCCACCTGAGGCCTCCTGGCAGCATGATCCAGGGGAGGCAGCACACCCCTGGCTGGAACTCCCTTTTCAGAGTAAGAGGAAGAAGAACCCAGATCACATGTGCTCGCTGAATATACATACTGGTACCCTGCATGCTCAGGCACCACTCCCTGTAATTGGCTGGAACTGCATCCATAGTCATGCTGTTCATCTGCATGGGTCACTCCTGTTCACCCAGAACTTTCAATAATCACAGCAGTAGCAGCACTGTGAGCCACACAGGATATCCTCACTAAACAATTGTAGCTTCCTCTTAAGCAGAAAAGCTGCTATGTTTTGCCAGTCTTCTGTTAAGCAGGAGACCACACTATACCAATCTAGACTACCTACCTAGGAGGGTGTTACACAGATACAGTTGCAAGAAAAAGTATGTGAACCCCTTGGGATTACATGGAGTTTTGCATGAATTGGGCATAAAATGTGCTCTGAACGTCATCTAAGTCACAACAATAGAAGAACACAGTCTGCTGAACATAATACTACACAAACATTAGATGTTGCCATGGTTTAATTGCACATAACATGTAAAAATTCACAGTGCAGGGAGGAAAAAGTATGTGAGGCCCTAGCTTAATGACTTCTCCCAGAGCTAATTGGAGCCAGGAGTGAGCCAACTTTGACTCCAATCAGTGTGATGATATTGGATGTGTTGCTGACAGCTGTCCTGCCCTTAAAAAACACACACCTGTTTTGGGTTTACTGGTTTCAAGAAGCACTGTCTGATGTGAACCATGCCTCGCAGAAAAGAGCTCTCAGAAGACCTACGATCAAGAATTGTTGACTTGCATGAAGCTGGAAAGGGTTACAAAAGTATCTCCAAAAGCCTTGATGTTCATGTGTCCACGGTAAGACAGACTGTCTACAAATGCAGAAAGTTTAGCACTGTTGCTACTCTCCCTAGGCATTGTCGTCCTGTAAAAATGACTGCAAGAGCACAGCGCAGAATGCTGCATGAGGTAAAGAAGAATCCCACAGTGTCAGCTAAAGACCTACAGAAATCTCTGGCACATGCTAACATTTTTGTTGACACATCTACAATAAGGAAAACATTAAACAAGAATGGAGTACATGGGAGGACACCACGGAGGAAGCCATTGCTGTCCAAAAAGAATATTGCAGCACGTTTGAAGTTTGCAAAAGAGCACCTGGATGTTCCACAGCACTACTGGCAAAATATACTGTGGACAGATGAAACCAAGATTGAGTTGTTTGGGAAGAACACACAACACTATGTGTGGAGAAAAAAAGGCACAGCACACCAACATCAAAACCTCATCCCCACTGTAAAACATGGTGGAGGGAGCATCATGGTTTGGGGCTGCTTTGCTGCCTCAGGGCCTGGACGGATTGTTGTCATTGATGGGAAAATGAATTCCAGAGTTTATCAAGACATTTTGCAGGAAAACGTACGACCATCTGTCTGCCAACTGAAGCTCCGCAGAGCATGGGTGATGCAACAGGACAATGACCCAAAGCATACAAGTAATTCAACAAAACAATGGCTGCAACAGCACAGAATACGCCTTCTGGAGTGGCCCAGTCAGAGTCCTGACCTCAACCCAATTGAAATGCTGTGGCATGACCTTAAGAGAGCGATTCACACCAGGCATCCCAAGAATATTGCTACACTGAAACAGTTTTGTGAAGAGGAGTGGGCCAAAATTATTCCAGGTCGTTGTGCAGGACTGATCTGCAACTACAGGAAACATTTGGTTGAGGTTATTGCTGCCAAAGGAGGGTCAACCAGTTATTAAGTCCAAAGGTTCACATACTTTTTCCTCCCTGCACTGTGAATGTTTACATGTTATGTGCAATTAAACCATGGCAACATCTAATGTTTGTGTAGTATTATGTTCAGCAGACTGTGTTCTTCTATTGTTGTGACTTAGATGACGTTCAGAGCACATTTTATGCCCAATTCATGCAAAACTCCACGTAATCCAAGGGGTTCACATACTTTTTCTTGCAACTGTATCTGTTCCAATGTTTGCACCTCTGCCCCCTCCTTGTGCAAAGCAGAGTCACAGGGTCATCGTAGGCACTGTTCTACTGTATTGGGGTGCTGGAAGTACAACTTCTGGTATACGTTTCAGCAGCAGCTTAGCGAAGCTTAGAAACTAAATAGAAAAAGCACTTAAGGATTTAACGTGAGTCATAATAAATATTTTAGGTTTTGAAAATGTAAGAACACAACTCTCTGCCTGGAGTTGCGGATCCCTGTTTCAGGGAATTTATCAGCTAATGTTATCCAGGCAACTCTTTAAGCTGCTCTAAAATCAGAAAGTGGGCAGGCTGATTTTCAGAAATACAACTGAGTTTTTGCATAGCATTTGTCTCAGTAGACTTTTAACCTAATACATTATACTAGGTTACTTTTACTAGTTACTGAAGAGCATTCGTGGTTTCAGAAATATTGCAGTCAGCTTACTGGCTCTGAGTGCATCCTGAAAATCTGGGAGATCTGGGTTGCTCATTCTGCTCAGGTCTCCTGTTTCGGAACTGTACCCTCTAGTAGAGGTCAGGAAGAGTTTAGTTATAGCAAAGATGGTTGCCATTTTACATAAGCTGTAGGTACAAGTACACACATATCACATATCCACCAAAACAGGAATGGTTTTACAGGTGGAGACCACTGACATTTTTTTCCCTACTCATCTTTTCTGACTGTTTTTCACTAGCTTTACATTTGGCTAGTGTCAGTGTCACTTCTGGTAGCATGAGGCGATACCTGGACCCTACAGAGGTTGCACAGGCAGTCCAACTCCTCCTGGATGGCGCATCAATACATGCCATTGCCAAAAGGTTTGCTGTGTCTCCCAGCACAGTCTCAGAGCATGAAGGAGATTCCAGGAGACAGGTAGTTGCTCTAGGAGAGCTGGACAGGGCCGTAGAAGGTCCTTAACCCATCAGCAGGACCAGTATCTGCTCCTTTGTGCAAGGAGGAACAGGATGAGCACTGCCAGAGCCCTACAAAATGAACTCCAGCAGGCCACTGTTGTGAATTTCTCTAACCAAACAATCAGAAACAGACTACATGAGGGTGGTCTGAGGGCCAGACCTCCTCTAGTGGGCCCTGTGCTCACTGCCCAGCACCATAGAGCTCAATTGGCATTTGCCATTGCACACCAGAATTGGCAGGTTTGCCACTGGCACCCTGTGCTTTTCAAAGATGAGAGCAGGTTCACCCTGAGCACATGTGACAGACTTGAAAGGGTCTGTAGAAGCCACAGAGAACGTTATGCTACCTGTAGCATCGTTCAGCGTGACCATTTTGGTGGTGGGTCAGTGCTGGTCTGGGGAGGAATATCCATGGAGGGATGCAAAGAGCTCTACAGGCTAGACAATGGCACCCTGACTGCCATTAGGTATCGGGATGAAATCTTTTGACCCATTGCAGACTTCACGCTGGTGCAATGGGTCCTGGGTTCTCCTGTTGCATTACAATGCCCAGCCTCATGTGGTGAGAGTATGCTGGTAGTTCCTGGAGAATGAAGGAATTGATACCATTGAATGGCCCCCATGCTCGCCTGACCTAAATCCAATAGAACACCTCTGGGATATGTTTCAGTCCATCCAACACCGCCAGGTTGCACCTCAGACTGTCCAGGAGCTCAATGATGCCCTGGTCCCTATCTTAGAGGAAATACCCCAGGACACTATCCATCGTCTATCTGTGAGTTGTTGCAATGAAATTTCAGTAAAATGGACTAGCCTGCTGCATAATTTTTTCACTTTGATTTTCGGGGTGTCTTTGAATTTAGTCCTCTGTAGATTGATCATTTTCATTTCCATGCAAAGATGGGGCATCCTTACATTCCTAACACATTACCCAGTCCATATCAGTATAGATATCCATCATGATATTTTTCCCCATTTAGATCTGATGTGTTTTCAAAGTGCTCCTTTAATTTTTTTGAGCAGTGTATGTGTATATATATATATATATATATATATATATATATATATATATATATATACAGTTGCAAGAAAAAGTATGTGAACCCCTTGGGATTACGTGGAGTTTTCCATTGTTGTGACTTAGATGACGTTCAGAGCACATTTTATGCCCAATTCATGCAAAACTCCACGTAATCCCAAGGGGTTCACATACTTTTTCTTGCAACTGTATATATAAATATAATTTTTTTAAATTTAAATTGCACTTGTATTTGAAGCTCGTACCTTCCTTGGTCTCACTAATCAGGTTCAAACTTCCAAAGGCTGTGGCCACTGCGCTACAGACTAGAACAATGAGTAATATTTGTCCCCATTCTTCACAAGGACAATGTAAGTATATACTATAGATAATTGCTTTCTATGAACAACATAATGTACTTTAGACACTATAATAAATAAGAGCCATTATGTGTTTCGAACCGATGGGAAAAACACGCCGTTGGATAATTAGGTTAACAAAACGGCAAGTTCAACCTGAAAAAAAAAATGAAGCTCTACCATGACATCTGTCTAACTAGGGAAGATGACATCCCTGTATCCTCCACACAGCTGACATAGCGGTCCTCAGCACAGCGTAATTTTAGAACGCCTTGGCTTTTTAATTAAAAAACACAGCCCTCAAATCGCTTGTCTGGCCTCACCCTGAAGGTCATAAATAAAGGAAGAGCCTGACAGCTTCACGTTGGAGGCAGTGCTGCTCATTCCGTGTCCATTTCTTGTTCAGACATGATGTGCAGGCTGTGATTAACGGCACAGTCTGGGAAGCCACTGGCCACCATTTATCATGGTTGCTATGGTTTCAGTAGAGGCAGAGGCCAAACAACCTATTGAGCAACACATTAATTACTTGTAAAGCTGCTCTGTGTCGCTGAATTTTGCCCGTGTGGTTATAAAATAACTCTTCTGGCAATATTGCGAAGCTAAAGCTGTGTATAATTTTAACCCACTGTATTTCAAAAGTGCTGCTACAAACCAATGACTTGCACAGGCGGCGAAGAGGTTTCACTTGCTAGATGTATAAATGGGAATCAGAGGTGTGTTTAGGAGTAACTGCAGGAATGAAGCACACTGCGAATATTTTTATGTACAAAGGTGTACAGTGTGCAGATATGCAGCAATCATCCCAATGATAAGTGGCATTATATTATTATCCCAATATAAAATATCCCTCTAAATAGGTATACATGTATAAGCCTTACAGAAAGCAATATAATGGAAGGATATCCGTTCTGTATTTTTTCACTGAGAGCAGCTATGAATGTATAGCTAGAGAATTACTGAATAAATTGATTTATGCATAGATGTTAATATATAATAAATGATTTCTATATTTAGATCACATTGTGTCCATGTTTTTTTTATGTAAATATACATTTAAATGACAAAATATGTTTCTTAATTAATAATGCATGGATTAATTCTTTGCTATAGTACAGTTTTATGGGCTACGCATGTGGATGTTCTTTTACTAAGGTAGGACCCTGTCCAGTAAAGTATTAAACTTGAAAAGCTCTGGTTCTGTAGTGCACTTTACATTCCACAATGTCGATTCTGGAATTGTTGTCAGTAGCTTCCTGTCCACCCCATTGTGCATGCATAATTATGTATAGGTCCAATCAGGTGTGCCTAGGCATATTGAAGTGAATAAATGTGGTGGTGCTTTCGATTATGAACATTAGCCACTTGCTTCCCAAGCCAATTCTGACACTTCTCACATACATGTAAAAATCTGCATTTTTTAAAAACTAGATAATTACATGGAACTCCAAACCTTATATTTTTTTCTGAAAGCAAAGGCCCTGGAGAAGAAAATGGTGGTTGTTGCAACTTTGTATGTCACATGATATTTGCACAGCAATTTATCAAACACAAATTTTCCAAAAAAAAAAAACACTTTAATGAATTTTAGTGCGCACAAACACAATATAATACCCAATTGTTTGGTAAAATATAAAAGATGATGTTACACCGAGTAAATAGATACTAAACATGCCACACATTAAAATCGCACATGCCCGTGGAGTGACTACAGCACCAAAAAATCTACATAAAAGACACTCTAAAAGCCTTTACTTGTGTCCAGTTGAGAGGTAAAGGATAAGTTCATCGTTCTAAAAATAATAATAAATGCACATCTTTTTGCAGGTATTATTTATTTATTTATTTTTTTGAGCCTGTACAGCATTTTACCCGCGGTCATTAGATCGCAAGTGCAATGCAGAGCTCTTGCAGACTGTCAGTGTATCTGTCTGCTAGTACCTCGTACGGACAGGCAGTTACACAATGGCAGGAAGACTCAATGAACTACCTTGAATGTTCACCAGCACCCTGGTAGTTCACCAAGAACTGAGCCACAAAAGCTGTCGGTACTTGTAGTTAATTCATTCACAGAACTATGGGAGAAGCCTCACAGTGTCGCATTCTTTTCAATTTGTGACAGCGGGTGAGGGGAGAAGATCCCCAGCCTGCTGTTACAATTAGCAGGGGGATCAGCGGGAGGCTGTAGGAGCAGGAACATGTTACCTATTCCACCCTAAATATGGTTGGAACATATAACATTTTCCCAAAGGTGATCTTATCCTTTAAACAGGAGGTCTGGTGTTAGAATTATTTCTCTCATTCTGACATTCACATTTACAAAAGGAAGCATTGAAGTAAAACTGATTGCAAAAGTCAACGCTTCAGGGACAAGAGCAACTTCAAATTGGATTCCAAACAGGGCAGATTCCTGATTTACCACCAATGTGTGTAGTGTCTCCTAGTCAGTTTAGAATATTTTTGGAGAACCAAGTCCCATCTAGAGCTTAATCCTCCCAAGTGCACACTCCTCAAGGGGTCTTCAGGAAAAAGTTTTCATGGAAGGACAAACCACAGCCCTGGATCTGCATAACACCCAGCTGACGTGTGTTGCACTGCATGCCTATGCAAGCACCCAAAGGTAAGGTGCAGTGCCCTAATAAATGTTACAGGCCAGCCATTCTTCTTCTTACTGGCAGGGTTGTGGTATGGACCCTCAAGGCAGAGCCAAGGGGTCAATCGATTTGGAAGCTGCAAGAGAAGCAAATTAATCTTTCTTGAAAAACATCCTGAGAAAAGAGGCAAACAACAAATAAGGGAAAAATAAAAAAAAGTTTGCTTTTCTTAGAGAAGAAAAAATGTTTGTTCAACTAAGGACACTAGCAAAAAAAATGAGGCTTGCTGAATTGTGAGGGGTTAGATAGAGCTGCCTTCACAGCTTTGTTTGTCAGTGTTCAATCACCTGAAGGCAGCTGTGTACCTGAAGTAAATTATTTAGTGTCTAAGGGTAAACAAAAGAAAGAGAGAAATTCTGACTTATCTGTAATTTCTATAGCTTAGAGTAGAGTTCAGGACACAGGATTAGTTTTCTTAGTACCTTCAGGTAGACAGGTAAAAGCTTTTGAGGACATGCCCCTTGGCCACCTCACCTATAACCCTGTTCCACTCTGTAAGTCCTCAGTTTTGTAGCAAGAAATACAGAATAATCAAGGAATAGAAGGGAGGATGGCCTTCATCCTGTACTGTACTGCAAGATATGGAATTCATTTAATCTTAAATGTACAGTACAGGACACAAGCTGAATATTCATAGACCCTGGAATGTTCCCAAGCAATAAATGAAAAGGGTTGGCAACTCCCTCCTCCCCCCCGCTTTGTTTCTTTTTGTGCATTATCTTTAATTATGCATATAAATACCGTTGTACTGTTTGTATGTACGCTTCACGTATCATTTTGTCTGCAATTATAGCTGTAAACTGCTGTATTGTCTGATATGTAATGCTTTTTTTTTTTGTGAAAGTAAAAATATATTGAACCAGAAAAGGGTGGGCAACAATGAGGCAAACAGACTGTGCCAACATGTCAAACAGCAAGGGTCAACAGACGCAACTTCACAGTGCCACTGCAAGATCCTGCAGAAGATTGGATGTCCACCCAGCAAAACTTTTGAAAATGTGTCAACAGACCAGGTGGCGGTCTTACAAACTTTACTAAACAGGCCTGTGCCCAGGAAACACCCACTGACCAGGTGTAGTGGGTGTGTAAAAAGTGCAGGAGGAGATTTTTCTTTAGAGTGTAAGCTCTAGCAATCAATTGTCCTATCTGTCAATCAATGGTGGACTTGGAAGCAGGATGTCCTTTGTAAGGTTCTCAGGATAGGACAAATAAAGAGTCCACCTTCCTGTTGTTTTTCAGGTAGATGAAATGAAGAGCAATTTCCTTTTGGTGCTTTGGAGCAGGACACAAGGATGGAAAGACTATATCTTCATGAGGCAGAAGATTGATACCACCTTAGGAAAAAAGGTTGGTCTTGAAAGTAGGACTACCTTGTGATGGTGAAGAATGAGGAACGGCTCCTTAAAAGAGAGAGCCGCCAACTCAAAGACATGTCTGAACGACATGACTGCAATCAAAAAGACCACTTTGAAGAAGAGGTCATCAAGGGGATATCCCTGATGGGTTCAAAGAGTGGTTTCTGCAGAGCAGAGAGAACCAAGTTGAGGTTCCAAGAAAACACAGGGAGCAACAAGGGGTTCCAACGGGGAGCAAAGTCAAACGTTTTTGAAAGCCAATAGACAAAGTCAAAATCTGTCTGCTTCAGGCCAAGTACTAATCAAGTCCTGATTGTAGGAAGGTCAGAATGTGAGGCACAGACTAATCTAAAGTGTCTATGTTCACATCATTCCAGGAAATCCTCATTTGCCTGATAATAGATCTTTCTGTGAGTGGCGTTTCTTCCTTTTAGCAAAGTAGGAATGATAGACTCAGAGACCCCTCTGTTTCTGAAGATCTGGCTTTAACAGCCATTACATTAAAGCTAGTGACTGAGAAGCAGGATGGAATAGAAGGCCCTGAGACTACTAATCTGGCCTGTAAAGCAGAGGCCAGGGGTCATCTCCTAATAGTCTGAGTATATCTGTGTACAGGGTTCTTTTGTACCAGTTTGATGCAATGAGAATCACCAGCTTCTTTTCTTGCCCAATTTTGTGGAGCACACAAGGAAGAATTCTCATTCGAAGGAAGGCATAGATTAGCCTGAACTGAGACCAGGGGATTATTAAGGTATCCAATGTCAGTGCTGAAGAGTCCTTGGCCCTAGCCACAAAAAGAAATAGTTTAATGTTGACTCTGGAGGCTAGGATACCCACATCCAGGGTACCCAATCTCTGACAAAATAGGTTGAAGATATCATGGTGAGGGGCCCATTATCCCTAATCCAGGCAGTGGTGGCTAAGGTACACCACTTTTCAGCTGTCTAATCCTGAGATTCAGACTGCAGATATCACTGGACAGTGAGTCTCCAACCACAAGATGATCTAGCTTGCTACCTTTAAGGCTGCATGACTCCTGGTACCCCTTTGGTGGCTGATGTAGGCCACAGCCACGATTGTACCGTGATTGGTTGTCCTTGCAGAAGGGGGTCCAGGGTTGCAGAGCTATCCTTATTGCCCTGAGCTACAGGATATTGCCGGGGAGTTTGACTTCCACCAATGATCATGTTACCTGGACCATAATGGCTGGAACAATTCTATTCAGCCTGAACATCTGGCATCTTTATTATCACTTTCAAGTGATGAGGAAGGAAAGGCATTCCCATTGTTAGGACTGGAAAGAAGATCCACCAAGCAACCGAATTCCTTGCTTGTCTGGATAGGATCAATAATTTGATAGCGCCTCAATGATCTTTACCCTCGCCTTAGGGGCAGTATAAAGTAGTTTCACCCACTTCATAAATGAGGGACCAGATTTAAATACTGATAAGACTTGCCACATAAATACCGATAAGCCTTGGCTGCATTGAGGCATAGGATAGCCTTTGACCTTCTCTCATCAGTTGGGACTTACAAATTTAAAAACACTCTTCTAATATTTAAGGCCATTGACTGTCCAGGAATAAACACAGATTGGTCTGGATGAACCAACTTCTCCAACACCGCACTCAATCTTGAGGCCAATACCTTCGCCAATAACTTAACATCTGTACAGAGCAAAGGAATCTGCCTGTATGGTGAGGACTGAAGTGGATCTTTTCCTTCTTTATGTATCAATAAATTGTAACTTCAGTCCTAGATGGTGGCAATTCTCCCTTATCAAATGCTCAGTTCAGAACTTGCAAGAGCTCTAGGAGCAGTACTTCTCCATACTACTTATAATTTTCAGTTCGTAGCCCATCTGGCCATGGTGTCTTATGGCTAGAGGACCCTGACACTACACATTGAAGCTCCTCAATAGTAATGGGGGCTTCCAGTATGTTCCTATTGCCATCTGTTAAAGATGGAATCTCCAGGTTCTGCAAGAATTCCCCCATTTCCTCCTCCACCTCCCCTGTTTTAGAGCTATATAGCTCTGCATAGTAACACTTAGACGTATTTATTATCTCAGATGGGCATCTGGTGACTCCAGAACCAGTATCAATGGACGATATACTAGTAAATGCAATATGAGCCCTTGCCAGCATATGACCCGTACCTTCTCCCTCCTCATAGAACCGCTGTTTCATAAACAACCTTTTATTTTCAGCCTTTGTCATGGATATACATACAATACATTTGCTGCATCTCTCTCCACGTAGAAAGACTATATGGAGATGGATCTTCTATGTATATTTTTCCTAATTCACCGCTTTTATAATTGTCGTCTCCCAATCTTACGTAGATCTTTTTATCCTAGTAATTTGCTGAATTAAGAACCCCCTGAGGTTAATCTTAAGAGAGTCCCATATCAGCCCCTGAGAAGCTGAGGCTCTATTATATTCTAAAAACACCTCCAAATTATTTATCATAAGATCTTTAGATGTAATTAGGTTTAATCAAAAAGGATTCACCTTCCATTCTCTCCTCTGGTGGCCCTGTCCTAGTCCCATTGAAAGGACTGGGGGGAATAACCAACGATAGATCTCTAGCTACTATATACCTTATATACGATACCAATGACAAGAGGCTTTAATTCTCTAATGCCAGATCTATCCTATAGAGTGTGTCATATGTACTAGAGTAGCACGTATAGAGCTGATCTGCTGGATGACATACCCGCCAAATATCTCTCAATCCTGCCTCAATCAGTACTCTATATAGAGGAGTATACTGCCCTTGCCCAATCTTTCTTCCAAGGGAATGCTTATCTATCTGGGTATCCATCACCAAGTTGACATATCCCACCACCAAAACTGGAACCCTTGGTTTATCAGCTATAAATTCCAACAAAAACCTTGTTACCTTCATCTTAAAAGGGGGAGGGAAATATAAATTTACCAGTATACGTGCTAGACCTGCTAGTGAACAATAAATAAATATTTACCGGCCTCCACTATCAATCCTTGTTTGTCTGCAGGAAAAAGATAGCGACCTGTGTATTAATATACTCACACCTTGTGAAAAAGAAGTGTATACTGAACGATACTGACATGGAAACCCCTTATGTTTTAGCCATAACACTGTTTCTTTAACCACTTGGCAACTGCACTATAGCTGAATGACGGCTACAGCATGGTTGTCCAGTCCTGGAAGGGCATCATATGACGTCCTCCCAGAACGTGCCCTCCCGCACACTCCTGGGGGCGCGTACCCGGCAATATCCATGATCGCTGTGTCCTACGGACACAGCTGATCACGTGATGTGGTAAAAGGCCAATCACAGCAGCCTTTCACCACGTGATCAGCTGTGTCCAATGACACAGATCACCGGTAAATGCAGTTGCTGGTTATCGGCTGCACTTTCCTCAAGCTGTCACAGCGTGAGGAAAGTACTGCTGATAATCGGCAATTGTCAGAGGATGGATCATCAGGGCATAGACCACTAGCGCCGCCTACTTGTGCCCAGCAGTGCCGCGCACAAGAGCCCAGCAGTGCCACCTACCAGTGTCACCCATCAGTGACCAGCAGTGCCATTAGTCAGTGCCACTCATCAGTGCTGCCCTTCAGTGCCGCCTATCAGTGCCCAACATTGTTGCATATCAGTGCAACATCATCAGTGCTGCCTCATCAGTGCCACCTATTAGTGCCCATCAGTGCTGCCTCATCAACGTACATCAGTGAAAGAGAAAAATTACCTGTTTGCAAAATATTATAATAGAAACAAAGAAAAACTTTTTTTTTTAATTTTTTGCTTATTTTTGTTCATAGTGCAAAAAATAAAACACCCCTGTTCAAAGTGCAACAGCGCTGAAAGCTGAAAATTGGCCTGGGCACGAAGGGGGTATAAGTGCCCTGTAGGCAAGTGGTTAATAAGATGTGTTTCCTGCAGACCAGAGAACAGTAGCCTTAAGAATGGAGGCCATCGCAAATATACAGTTGTGTTCAAAATAATAGCAGTCAGACACCACTAACCTGATCAATCACTGTTTTTGGTAGGAATGATATTTCTACATGGAAAATAATTTACTAGCAGTTGTAGTAGAGTAATAGAAATCCAACAGACCCAACAGTCATGACATGCATGCTGCTGATTCTGTGTAATTGAATCACTAATTGAAAGGGGCATGTTCAAAATAATAGCAGTGTGGAGTTCTATTAGGGAGGTCATTCATTCTTTGAAAAATAGGTGGCAATTATTGCCCTTATTTAAGGAAGGAAGGCAGCAAATGTTCTACATGCTGGTTACAGTGCATTTCTCTCTGAAATTCTGAGGAAAATGGGTCGTTCCAGACATTGTTCAGAACAGCGTACCTTGATTAAAAAGTTGATTGGAGAGGGGAAAACATATAAAGAAGTGCAGAAAATGATAGGCTGCTCAGCTAAAATGATCGCAAATGCTTTAAAACCTGAAAGACGTGGAAGAAAGCGAAAAACTACCATTCGAATGGATAGAAGAATAGCCAAAATGGCAAGGACTCAGCCAACAATCAGCTCCAGGAAGATCAAAGAAGGTCTAAAGTTACCTGTGAGTACTGTTACAATTAGAAGACGCCTATGTGAAGCCAAGCTATCTGCAAGAAGTCCCACTGTTGAAAAAAAGACGTGCTGAAGAGGTTACAATTTGCCAAAGAGCGCATTGACTGGCCTAAAGAGAAATGGCGCAACATTTTGTGGACTAATGAAAGTAAGATTGTTCTTTTTGGGTCCATATGCCGGAGACAGTTTGTCAGATGACCCCCAAACACTGAATTCAAGCCACAGTACACTGTGAAGACAGTGAAGCATGGTTGCGCAAGCATCATGATATGGGGATGTTTCTCATACTACGGTGTTGGGCCTATTTATCGCATACCAGGGATCATGGATCAGTTTGAATACATCAGAATACTTGAAGAGGTCATGCTGCCTTATGCTGAAGAGGAAATGCCCTTGAAATGGGTGTTCCAACAAGACAACGACCCCAAACACACCAGTAAACGTGCAACATCTTGGTTCCAGACCAATAAGATTCGCGTTATGGAGTGGCCAGCCCAATCCCCGGATCTTAATCCAATAGAAAACTTGTGGGGTGACATCAAAAATGCAGTTTCTGAGACAAAACCAAGAAATAGAGAAGAACTGTGGAATGTAGTCCAATCATCCTGGGCTGGAATACCTGTTCACAGGTGCCAGAATTTGGTTGACTCCATGCAACACAGATGTACAGCAGTTATCAGAAACAGTGGTTATACAACTAAATATTCATTAAGTGATTCAAAGGAAAGCAAAATCTTCAAACATTTTTCAGTTTATATAGTGAATGTTTGAGTTTGTAAAGAAGAATACAAACACTGCTATTTTTTTGAACAGTCTAATATTCACTTTTCTTAAATTTTTTTAGAGGAACAACACAAATTTGATATATTTTTCTTCATGTTTTGATTTGGAATAGAATGTGTAGTGTTCCCAATGCATTTGTGTGTATGGAAATAAAAGCTATTAGAAGGATTTTGAGCTTTTTTCAACACACTGCTATTATTTTGAACACAGCTGTAGCTGTTCTCTTTACCAGATCTCCCAGCCCTCTCACATTCTAAGAACAAACGATTACCTTCTCAATTCCAAAAAAATCACAAAAAAACAAATATCCCAAATAAAACATAAATACATTTAAAATTACAATCCCCTTTGTGATAAGAAAGCTATACACATTTAACACCTTTCCTACCCAATCTTCAATAATGTGGCCCAAAAAGTGTTTTCACTCCTTCTTGATTCATACCCCTTGCAGTGTCATCACTTTTATCTCTTTCCCATTGAAGATTATTATATATCTAACCTTAACCCCACCCTAACTCCCAAGAGGGCTTATGGGCAAAATGCTCCAGCTTTGCTACCTCCTCTTTACTCCAATCCTTCACAGTACGCTGCGTTTTGGAGCTAGCATCCTCCTGTGGCACTGGTGTCCCCCCTTTCTTTTTGGTCATATACTGTTTTAAACCAATGGCTTTCTAGAGTTGATCTAAATGGCTCCAATTATTATGCCACTTCTCTTGTGGTTTTTAGAGAGACTGTAGATAGCGCTTATTTCTGTCTTCCTCCAGCTCCCGCCATTTGACAGCTTGGCCAGGAGACCAAGGGGCCAGTATACAGCGATGTTTGCCGAGTCCAGCAGATTTAAGCCAGACCCAGTCGAACTACACTGAGCAGAGCTGAGCAGAGCTGTCAACTTCTCCCCTCAGCCCATGCAACGTCAATCCAGTGCTCGCCTCTCTGCCCCACTGCTCCAGAGCTGCAGCTGCTGCGTCTCCCAACAGGCCCAGTCCTCGCTCCACTCAACCTGGATCTCTGGGGGCTCCTTGGCTCCAACACCCAATGCACACCAAAGACCACACAGAATGGTGGAGCAGGAGGAAAGGCTAAGCAAACCTGCTCACATCGGCATCCAGTCACGCCTTGAAGGCACATTGGTACAGTGAGATGTTTGTTTAAGACTGAGACGGCAGGATCAACTATCGGGACAGAACACTTATTGGAGAACCCTTTTTCCACAGGATAGAGCTTGGCAACGATTTTTGCAAGAGTGAAAATATTTTCTGGATTGACCCAATCATCATAAATTGCCCCTTCAATTTGTTCATATAGGGAATGTCTTTTCTTTTTCTAAATCAAAGAAGGAGTTTATTAGTCCTACCAATGACTGTTAAGAGGCAATTTAGACCACGTTCCACCCTTTTGGTTTAACCTATGGAGTAAGGGTTCCAAATTACGTTCCACGTAGTCAATCACCTGAGGGGTGACAAAAACTCTTAAATATTTGAAGGAGGGCACAACCGATATCTGTTTAGCAATTGGGGGTAGGTCTAATGGAAGGGGGTCCAGCGGTAATAGAAATGACTTGTCCCTATAAATAGTAAAACTTGAAAAAGAACTATATGTATTGATAAGGGACATTACTTCAATTAAAGTGGAGGAAGTATCCCACCAAAAAATAAGGTGTCATCAGCATATAATGCTATTTTCTCCTCCCCCGTAGACCTTTTGAATCTTATGATATTAGAGGATTGACTGATTGCTGCTGCCAAGGGTTCCAAAGCCAACGCAAAAAGGAGGGGAGATAATGGACATCCCTGTCTCGTACCTATATATAGTGGGAAAGAGTCCGAAACATGCCCATTAATTTGTACTCTTGCTATTGGCGCTGCATAGAGAAGTTGGATCCATTGTAGAAATTTGGGCCCAAACCCAAACTTCCTTAGACAATGCCATAAGAAACTCCATTCTCTACTATCGAATGCTTTTGCGATAATACTGCTGTATTACCATCAGTATTAGAAGGGATTTGCAAATTCAGGAACAATCTTCTAATATTTATGGAAGTCGCTCTAGTTGGAATGAAGCCCGAATGATCTGAATAAACTATTTTGGAAATGATATTCGATAATCAGACAGCCAATATTTTAGCCAGAAGCTTAACGTCCAAGTTAAGTAACGAAATTGGGCGTTAAGAATCCGGAATGCTGGGGTCCTTGCTAGGTTTGGGAATTACAACAATGATAGCCTTGTTCATAGAAGGAGGCAAGGTCCCAGCATCAAAAGCAGTATTGAATACCTCCAACAGTTCTGGTAAAAGGAAATCTCCATACGTTTTATACACGTCACAGAAGCCATTAATCCCTGGGACCTTATTATTAGACATACTATTACCAGCGAACTGTAGTTCTTCTAAGGTCAGTGGCTTTTCAAGTGCCTCTCTCTCCAAAACAGACAGAGGTGGTAATTTAATAGAATTAAGAAACGTCAACAGGTTGTCCTCAAAATAGGATACCTTACTACTGTTCAGCGACCTAAAAAAATCACAAAAGACTGAAGAAATCTCCGGAGTGGCAGTTAGCACAACATCCGGGGGGCCACCACAGCTCCGAAACATAGGCCGGAGAACTCTGTGCTTTCACTATAGTAGCTAACAAGTGACCCGTACTTTCCCCCTCCTCAGAGTAGGGCTGTTGGAGAAAAAATTGTTTCTGTTCTGCTTTCTTGAGGGAGACAGAGGCATAAGCCTACTGCGATTGTTCCCATTCTCGTTGGTTAAGCATTGTGGGGTCAGCAATATATCGGATCTTGGCCTGTAGAACTTGAGTAGTTAAATCACGTTCCCACTGTTTAGATCACTGCTTGATACTAGAAATTTGTGCTATAAGGACACCTCTCAGGTAGGCCTTCAATGAATCCCAATATATTAAGGAAGGTACAGTTGGTTTGTTGATGACACTATACTCTTGGAGGTCAATCAGTATAACTCCCGGAGAGGGAAGGAGAGTCAACCAGTAAGGATTCACTTTCCAAAAGGTCAGAATAGGATTTGACCTCAGAAACAGTTTTAGGACCAAAGGGGAATGGTCAGAAAGACCTCTAGCCACATAGACATCAGATATCAAGAATAGTAGTCTAGTTGTTCCCAAATCTAAGTTTATTCTCAACAGGGTTTTATGGGTACATGAGAAGCACGAAAAGTGCTTCTCAGTATGGTGTCGTAGCCTCCAAATATCTACCAGTCCAATCACCTGAATATATTTAGCAAAGGCTGTGGTTTGCGATGGCACTGGTCCCGCAGCTATACTTATCCAGAGATGGGTCACCATAATTATTGAAGTCCCCTACTAACAATGAAGGGACATCTGACTTATCTGAAGTAAACTTTAGGAAGTCCCCAAGGATGTCAGGTGTCCAATGTACAATACAGAAAAATATACCTCCCTTTTGTATCCTGCTGGACCTGGCTGCAGGAGAAGTCCACCCCATTAGCAATTAATATATACTTCTTATTCTAGAGTGATGTCTAAGTAGAATGATATTGAGTACTATAAGTAGTGCGTTTCAGATATTTCAGAGTATCTAAACAAAGGTGGGTCTCACAGAAGGAAAATGACATTTCAGAGTAGCAAACACAGCTTGTCGCTTGGTGGGATCACCGAGTCCTCTCACATTCCAGATTATTAAACTGTTAGTCAAGGTACCCATAGCAGTTCAGCAAAAATCAAAGTATAACAGAATTTCCTGCTCCAGCAAGTGGAGCCAAAAAAGTGGAATGGAAGCCCCACCCCATGGAACAGAGTGAAAGAATTCAGAGCGTATACGATAACCGCTTTGAGGGGACTAACTCTTACTGCTTCAGAGATCATCTGGCTCATAAACCTCTGAGAATGGCACTGATCTGTGGCCCATACAATCAAATATTTTGCAGGATCAAAAAAGCAAACCAAAAGTCATCAAAAAGGAGAAAATAACTGAAAAACATAAAAAGAAGAAAAAATATAAACAGCCTATAAAATAACTCGCTCCTCGCAGGAGCCACAGCCTGGGGGCATTGTGACCAGGAAGAGAACCCATGTTGAACGCGCCTTTACTGGGCACTGTATACAAAGCCTAGAACAGGAACACTATTTGCAATGACGCTATCCATCTGCCTAGGCCAAGCTTCACAGAACTTCTGAAAGAAGCAGAAGAAAATCTTCATCAGGGTTCAAGATGGGTTGGAAGAATGACCAGTCACTTATATTCATCTAGCCACTGGGCAGCTGCAGCCAGTGTATCAAAAAAGTAGGTAGTATTATGAGCAACTACCCCCAGCCTAGCTGGATATAACGTGGAGTAACTAAGATCCAATTGGCGCATCCTTCTCTTCATATCAGAATACTTTGCACGTTGGCGCTGCACTTCCGCTGAAAAGTCAGGAAAGATTTGCAAGCCATCTTCGAAGATAGACCCTCTCTGTCTTGCCTTCTGTAGAATGATGTCACGATCTTGATAATTAAGCATCCCTATGAGAAAGGTTCTAGGTGGTTCTTACCCTCCATTCTTTCAGGCAGACCCACAATTCTAATATTATTCCGGCATAAATGATTTTCCAAGTCCTCCAATCGGAAGTCATGACTGGATAGTTTCTGGGTTGTAGATTTAGTAGATTGCAGCAAGGGATGAAACAGAGTCCTCCAGCACACTAATTCTGTCTTCCACAGCAGTAACCCTTTCTTTAAAGATGCGTAAATCTGTCTGAGTAAAGAAATATCTTTCCTCATGCTTCCAAAGCCCTGGGTTAGAGTAGTAAGAGAGCTATTACAGGAGGCAATTGCTGACATATCTTTTAATGTCAGTTCTGTATAACCACCAGGGATGGAGTCAGGGTATGGAGCAAGGTTACTTACTGCGCCCTCAGCAATAGGCCAGGTGACCGCGTCCTCCTCCCAGGCCAGAGAATCAGAGGCCAAGGAAGTAGCTAGCCCTGCTGGGGGTGCCGATGTACTGGGGCCACTAGAATCCTTGGCCGGTGTCCGGGCAAAGCGTTCCAGGCGGGCAGTTGTGTCACTCAGCTTCTCCTTCACTGAGCACTGTGGCTAAGGTCCATTGCCATCTTGAGAAAAATGGTCGGCCACCAACCCTTCTTCCCTGTTCTTCTTTATCATGAGTCCAGAGCAAGAAAGACGAGCACCTAGAGTCCAGGTGAGTCAGGAGAGCGAGGGTGTACAGTCTAACCCGTTAAATCAGGATGGGTCCTGATGTAGGAAGAGGAATTAAGGATGGGAAAGAAGAGCTCTAGCCCACACGTCCATTCACATCGCTGCCCAAGCCACGCCCCAAAAGAAGGCGTTTATTAAAGACAAACCAATTACAGTGACAGAGCAACCATCATGCATATGCAGTCAATGTCAACACAGTATTGAAAAGCATACAGTTTACACCGTTCAATGGTACAGACAAATTGCCATGATGGCAACACAGAATGCCAAACCTGAGGGAGTACCACCTTTCACAATCTATAAAGAGGAGTATTTATCTAGGTCATTCAAGCACTGACACAACTGAAACCAGCAAGCTAAACAATTCAGCTGGTTGCTAGGTCTAGGGGACTAAGACCTGGTGTATAGAGCCAAGGCACCCATATTTTTTTAAATTTATCAGGACAGCCCATGTGCTGATAAATGGGGGAATGTGTTTTTAGATTTATAAAGTTTCTTTGTACTCAAAGGGGCATGGCTAGATGAGATTGAATCAAGTGTGACAATGCCAAGGCTTTTGTGTACAACAGAAGTGAGCATATCCATATTTGCTAAAGTATTCTGTGAAGCTGCAGCAGCAGTTGTATAGGAGCCTGGGGGTGACAAATCTTCTGCAGGCTCCTCTAACATCACCTCTGGGTCATCCTCATTCACTCCTATGTTCACCTCTTGCAGACTGGGCATATCGTTATCGGACTCAGGTAGACAGTGGAGCCTGAGAAGGGGTCTGGTGTTTTGGAGCCGTGTGCAGAGAAGGCTGTTTCTAAGCCATTAGTTGGCAGAGAAATTGTGACAGAAAAACCTGCGTTTGTCAGATAGGCCACTTGTGTGTCTAAAATACTGTAGAGCTAGAATAAGATGAGGAGACTGGTGTTAAAATTAGTTCCTGCTCTGGTGCAAGGAAAGGATTGTAACTTTGAGGTTGAGTGTTGTGTGGACCTTCAGCAGAATGCATGTCCGTTTGAGCTTTTGCCATGTCTCCCTTTCGTCTGCTTTCCGCCATAGCTAGGGATGAGGGTGATCCTCTGCGGGGTAGTCACAGGGTAAAATAAGCATGTGCAGGAGTACATTGCAACCTGGGTGCAGACCATCTTGTAGCAAAGTCCTAATGGTGAAAGGGTGGGAGGAAGAGCCTGAGTATCCTATGAAGACTTTAGGCAGTACTGGCGGTAAAGTTTGGGAACAGTGGTGTGATGTAACACCTGGTCGTTGACCTGAGACAAAGCTCTGAGTGACTGAATTTTAGAGCCAAGTTTGAAAAGTTTACATTGTAAAGTAAGTACATTACAAACATTATTATTATTATTATTATACAGTATTTATAAAGCGCCAATAGTTCGGTCAGCGCTGTACATTACAGAGGGGGACAGGGCCTGCCTGCCTTGCTGATCCTGCCTATAACTTAAGCTGGGTACATACACAGAGTCTTTTTTCAGTCTACCAGCTGTTGAATGAAAAAAAAAAAAACACAAAAAACAAGCAATGTCGATGCAGGGATTTCTGCAGCTGAGACATTGTATTCTGTATTGTGTCCCACTGATCAGCGCTTGCAGCCATTGCTGGTTTTCCAGCATGCCCGTTCGACAGAAGATGGTCCATTGTACACATGGACTGAAAGACAGCTTGTGTTTACTGTGCTTAAGACTTTAATGACTCCAGAGACAGGTGGACATATGGCACTTTCAGGGGCTCAGCAGTGGCAGGCTATGATTTCCCTCAGCACAAGCTTCTTTAAGAAACGTGACTGGTAAGGAGTAGACTGATGACTTTTAGATTCGTGCTTTGGCATGCTATTGTTTATTTTTGGGAATATAATTAAAATACCTCCTCTAATCAGAAAGTTTAATGCCGGCGTAAATGCTTCCTAGTCATGTAGCAACTAACGTGAACAATTAAAATAATCTCTTTTGCACCTTGCACCAATTAGGCTATGGTATGCTGAAATTTAACAAACATCTCTATTTGCATTACATTGTAGTCACAGCTGTGTAAAAGCTTACGCACAGATTGTTTGATTTCTAGGAAGAGATAATATAGATATATACACTCACTGACCACTTTCTAGGTACACCTGGTCAATTGCTTGGGAATACAAATTGCTAATCAGCCAATCACATGGCAGCAATGCAATGCATTTAGGCATGTAGACATGGTGAAGATGACATGCTGAAGTTCAAACTGAGTATCAGAATGGGGAAAAAAGGGGATTTAAATGACTTTGCATGTGGCATGGTTGTTGATGCCAGATGGGCTTTTCTGAGTATTTCAAAAACTGCTGATCTACTGGGACTTTCACGCACAACCATGTCTAGGGCAATCGAGACTCAACAAACCAGGCATTGTTTTTCCAATCTTCTATTGTCCAATTTTGGTGAGCCTGTGCGACATGTAGCCTTCGTTTCCTGTTCTTAGCTGACAGGAGTGGCACCTGGTGTGGTCTTCTGCTGCTGTAGCCCATCTGCTTCACGGTTCAACGTGTTGTGTATTCAAAGATTGTATTCTGCATACCTTGGTTTTAACAAGTGGTTATTTGAGTTACTGTTGCCTTTCTATCTTCGCAAACCAGTCTGCCCATTCTCCTGTGACCTCCGACATCAACAAGGCATTTTCGTCCACACACCTGCCGCTCACAGATGGTTGTGCGTGAAAATCCCAGTAGATCAGCAGTTTTTGAAATACTCAGACCAGCCCATCTGGCACCTACAACCATACCACATTCAAAGTCAATTAAATCCCCTTTCTTCTCCATTTTTTTTAAATAAATATTTTATTGATTTTCAATATTTCAACTTAACATTCATAAATTATCATATTATTTTTTATACAAAAGACAATTTCATTTAAACAATCCCACTCCCAGACTCCCTTCTCCTTCTTCCTAATCCATCTCTCTCTCTTTAATTACTCAATTTCCTCCTCCTTCTCCATCTCTTCCATTACATTATTTTCTATATATATCCCATTTTTTCCACTTTTCTCGAAATCTCTCCATCTCTCTTATCCAAATGGCGGAGTTCCTCCATCTTATACACATAATCTACCCTACATATCCAGTCCTTTATTTTCGGTACTTCTTGTTTCTGCCAGAATTTAGGAATAAGTCCCTTTGCTGCATTTATAAGATGACATATCACCGAGTTTTTATATTTTTCTACTGTGTTCTCTGTTTTGTGAAATAAACATATACCTGGGTCTTTCAGGACACTAGTCTCAGTAATTCCCTGTATTTGGTGTATTATTTCCCCCCAATATTTCTGTATTTTAGAACATTCCTACCAAATATGTGCCAGGGTGCCCTCACTCTCACATCCCCTGCAACACATGGGTGATTTATCTACTTGTTGCTTATGTACCACACTCGGTGTGATATACCACCTAGCTAAACATTTATAATTCATTTCCACTACTTTCATATCTACATCCCCCTGTGCCAATCTATATATTTTCTTTCTCTGATGCACATCTAGTGCTATTCCCATTTCCCTTTCCCATTTTACCAAATACAGGGGGGAGTAGTTTCTGATCTTATGGTAAGAATTTTATATATTCGGGAAGTACCATGTTTCTGTACCCCACTTCTACTAAACAATTCAAATGGATTAAAGTCCACCACTGTCCTTAGGGGCTTAGGGAGCATTGCAACAAAGTGTCTTAATTGAAAATATTACCACTCATCTAGCTTAGAAAACAGCTGCTTATTTTTTAGCTCCTGAAAGGAGCATATTTCTTCTCCTTTCATTATATCTTTTAACTGTACATCCCCTTTTCTTATCCATTTCCCTGAGATATTTTCTTTCCTTGGTGGGAAGAGATCTGAGGCCACCAACAGCTTTAGTATAGAATTAAACTCCCATCCCTTCTGTTTGTGAATTATATCCCAAACCCTAATTAAATTGCGTGTGTAAGTGCTCGTGCTGTCTGCCAACTTACGGTGCTGGTGCGGCAACCACACCATTCTATTCAACTGTGTCCCACTTAAAGTATTTTCTATATTCACCCAACTTTTCCTTGGTGCATTATGTGTCCAATCAAAAATATGTGACAGTAGTACTGAGTAATAGTATCTCCTAAAGTCAGGCACATTTAACCCCCCATTCTCCTTATCTCTACATAACACTTCATAATTTATTCTCGGTCTGTTATTTTTCCAGATAAACCTCAGTATCAGTTTTTTAATTACATTGAAATAGGTTCCCGGAAGCTGTATAAGTAACATATGGAATTTATATAATATTTTCAGGACAATTATCATTTTTAACAAATTTATTTGTCCTATCCAAGATCTGGGTCCAGCTGCTAATCTCCTCAGTTCCTCCCTAATCTCATTTATTAGTGGTATATAATTTATTTTATATACAGTAAGTTCTTTGGGGAGGAAGTCAATTTTATTCCTAAGTATTTTAGTTCTTTTTCCCTCCATAGGAACAGGAATTCTCTATACAAGGTTTTCTTTACAGTTATCAAAACACTGAGAATTAAAATCTCTGATTTTACCGGGTTAATTTTTAAATTTGACAGCTCTCCATAGTATTTTTTTATTTTCATCAAATTAGCTACTGTCAACCTAGGAATGACCACATAGAATAGCATATCATCAGCATACGCTACCACCTTATGTTATATTTCCCCTATCTGTATCCCCCTCAAAGCTATACTATTCCTTATTATTGCTAAGAGAGGTTCCAGAGACAAAACAAACAGCAATGTCGAGAGTGGACACCCTTGTCTTGTCCCATTATACATCTTGAAAAACCCTGATGAGCCATTGACCTTTACTGCTGCTAAGGGTCGGCTATATAACTTTACTATCCATTCTCTTATTTTGGGACCAATTCCCAAAATGTTCAACATGTCTAACAAAGTCCCAGTCTAAAGCTTTCTCTGCATCTACTGATAGTATCAAGATGGGGGATTTTTCCTTCCTAGTTTTTTGTATGAGGAATATTGATCTCAGCCCGTTATCTCTTACCTCCCTCCCAGGGACAAACCCCACCTGATCTAGGTGAATCCAGTCTGGCATTAGGTCTTTCAACCTATTTGCCAGGACCTTTGCGTATAATTTGGTATCTGTATTTAACTGTGAGATGGGCCTACAGTATCTCACAGAAGTGAGTACACCCCTCACATTTTTGTAAATATTTTATTATATCTTTTCATGTGACAACACTGAAGAAATGACACTTTGCTACAATGTAAAGTAGTGAGTGTACAGCTTGTATAACAGTGTAAATTTGCTGTCCCCTCAAAATTGCACTCCTCCACCTTCCGTTTGAGGATGCCCCACAGATGCTCAATAGGGTTTAGGTCTGGAGACATGCTTGGCCAGTCCATCAACCTTACCATCAGCTTCTTTAGCAAGGCAGTGGTCGTCTTTGAGGTGTGTTTGGGGTCATTAGCATGTTGGAATACTGACCTGTGGCCGAAGGGAGGGGATCATGCTCTGCTTCAGTATGCCACAGTACACATTGGCATTCATGGTTCCCTCAATGAACTGTAGCTCCCCAGTGCCATCAGCACTCATGCAGTCCCAAACCATGACACTCCCACCACCATGCTTGACTGTAGGCAAGACACACTTGTCTTTGTATTACTCACCTGGGTGCCACCACACACACTTAACACCATCTGAACCAAATAAGTTTATCTTGGTCTCATCAGGCCACAGGACATGGTTCCAGTAAAACGGTTTTGTCTTTAGCAAACTGTTTGTGGGCTTTCTTGTGCATCGTCTTTAGAAGAGTCTTCCTTCTGGGATGACAACCATGCAGACCACTGAGAGGCTGACCCCCACCCATTCAACCTCTGCAGCAATGCTGGCAGCACTCATACTTCTATTTCCCAAAGACAACCTCTGGATATGATGCTGAGCATGTGCACTCAACTTCTTTGGTTGACTATGACTCTGAGTGGAACCTGTCCTGTTAAACCGCTGTATGGTCTTGGCCACCGTGCTGCAGCTCAGTTACAGGGTCTTGGCAATCTTCTTATAGCCTAGGCCAGGGGTGGGCAAACTGCGGCTCTCCAGCTGTTGTGGAACTACATTTCCCATGAGGCATTGCAAAGATTACAAAACTGACAGTTACAGCTATGACTTGCAGAGGCACAGTTTGCCCACCCTTGGCCTAGGCCATCTTTATGTAGAGCAACAATTCTTTTTTTCAGATCCCCAGAGAGTTCTTTGCCATGAGGTGCTATGTTGAACATCCAGTGACCAGTATGAGAAAGTGAGAGCGATAACACCAAATTGAACACACGACACCAGGAAGTGAAAATGGCTAATATGGCCCAATTTGGACATTTTCACTTAGGGGTGTACTCACTTTTGTTGCCAGCGGTTTAGACAAGCTGTACACTCACTACTTTACATTGCAAAATTTTGTAAATTGCATTTACAAAAATGTGAGGGGTGTACTCACGTCTGTGAGATACTGTATAACTAGCACATTGAGTTCCATCTTTTCCCTCTTTCTGAATGATTGTAATATAAGCTTGCAATGACTCCTCCCTCATTTCCATCCCGTGTCCTAATGTATTCATGTATGAAGTCAACTTAAGAACTAATTATTCTTTACATTTTTTATATCTCACAGTATACCCATCTGGCCCCAGGCTCTTCCCCGTCACTGTACTCTTTAAAGCCGCCTGAATTTCCTCCTGCATTATCGGTTTTTCTAGACAGATTAATCGTTCCTTTTCCATTCTCAGTAATCACCTCTTTCAAGTACATCTGTCTCCTTCTAATTCTTACTTCTTCCCCCTCTTTTGACTGCTTCGGTTTAACATTATATAATTTACTATAATATTTTTTAAATACATTGGCGATATTGGTGTTTGAGTAGACCAGTTCCCGATCATCACCTTTGATCTTTTCAATATAATGCCTTGATTTCTTGTTTCTCAATGCTCTCAGATATTTACCAGGTTTATCCCCCCACTGATATCTCTCTCTTGCCATCATATTAAATTTTCTCGTTTCTTCCTCCAATAAATTACATAATTCTGATCTCTTATTTATTATATTCTTCTGTATCTCTTTTTTTATTCTCTTTTTATGTAACTGTTCTAGTTCGTATAATTCCCTTAGGAGCGTATTAATTTTCTTTTGCCATTCCTTTTTTTCCCTTACTCCAATCGCTATCAAAATTCCCCTGATGTATGCCTTATGTGCTTCCCATACCGTGGCCGTCGAGACTCCTTCAGTCTCATTTCTTTCAAAATATTGTTCAATCTCTTTTTTTATTCTTAATTCCGTCTCTTGATCCTGAAGGAGTGTCTCATTTAGTTTCCACATATTTCCCTCGACCTGCGCTCTTCCCCATGATGGTTTCTTTGTGACAGGAGCATGGTCCGATATAGTTGTAACTTCTATATTTGTTTTAACCACTGACTCCATAAATCTACCAATATATAGTCTAATCTAGAGTACATCCAGACATTCAATAGTTGACCGTGATATAACACTTTTCACATAGATTTCAAACAGCTGCCTTCTTCTCTCTGCCCATGCGACGTTGTATCAATATGAGGATCCATGCAAAAATTAAAATCTCCTGCCACAATTAATTTGCCCGTTTTGAAATCCATCAACCTTCTCAGTATGTTTTTTAAATGGGTCATTGGGTTTCTATTCGGGAAATACATATTTACCAATGTACACTCTATTTCTTGTAGTCTCACCTTCAGAAACAAGAATCGCCCCTCAGGATCAACCACTTTATCTTCCAGTTTAAATCTTATATGTTTTGCTATACCTATTGTCACACCCTTAGCATGTTTAGTTGGTGAACCTGCATAATACCAGGTTGGGTGATACTTAGAATAAAGCTTTACATTTGTTTCCATTTGTAAATGGGTTTCCTGTAAGAATGCTACTGCAATAGTTCGTTGTTATAATTCTCAAACAATCTTATGCCTTTTCCCTGGGCTATTCAGCCCGTTCATATTATAGGTCATAAAACTAACCTCCTCCATTTAATTTTGTGTGTATATATATATATATTTTATTTTTTCCTACGAGAGTATCGTCATCCCTCCGAAGGAACACAGAGCTAATTCCTACACAGTTACCCTTCCCCCCTCCCCCCACCTTATATCCTACCTCCACCCCCCCCCCCCATAACCCCTAGGCTCATAACTTGCCTTTGAATCATTTGTGGCCCTAGATCCACCGTGAATTCTGGACTGTGGTGAAGCTCTAACCACATCCGCCCACCCTGACCACGCCCCAGATCCCTGGCCCGTGTGTCTAGGTGCAAATATGACCTCCTGTTTCCTGTCTCTCTTCTAAAATTCTCAAACTAAAAAAGGAAAGAGAAGGGGGGAAGGAGAGGAGACAGAGAAAGAAAAACACATCGTGGTAGGTCCTCTCACAACCCACCAACATCTCCCTCTCTCTCCTTCTCCCCTCCACCCATCTCAATCCTAATGTTCTCTCCTTCTAGCAACTAACTGCCAATTCTGATTTTCTATTCCCATGTTCTTCTCCACCCCTACTTCCCACCCCGGAATATCTATTTTCTGTATTTCTAGTCTCTCACAAACATCTGTTAAATCTTCTGGGAACTAGTTCTTTGTTCTAGTAGTGGTTTCAACAGTCTCCTTCTGGCCAGTGTTTCTGATAATATATCTACGAAAATCTGCAAACTTGTATCTTCATATTTTATTACTGGTCTCCCGCTTATCTTCTTCCACAAGTCCACTCTATCTTTATAATAGTGAAATCGTACAATCACATCTCTGGGCTTTCCGCTCACAGTTCCCTGGGGTCTTCCTATTCTATGTACTCTATTTTCAGGTGCTCTGTAACTGGTCTATCCAAAATTGTATTAAACATTTTCCTTGTTATTTCCACCAGATCTTCTTCTTGTGGAGTCTCAGGTAAACCATGTATTGTCAGATTGCTCCTTCTATCTCTGTTCTCTTGAGCTTCTAATTTATATAGCAGTCTCCTTTGCTCCTATCGCATCTCCTCCAACTGTTTTTCCAGGTTGGTTATTACCGGAGCATGTTTATCTAATTTTTCCTCAGTGACAACACTTGCCCCAGGTCTTTAAGTATTACTGAGAGCTCTTGTTTTATAGACAGCTCCAATCTCAATTTTGGTTAGCGTTTGTGCACCCTTTGGGTTTGGCCCTCTGCACATTCCCAGCTTTACCCTTCATGGTAATAATGTACTTTCTCTATCTTTTTTAATTTCAAAATAGGAAGGTTACTTCTGCGCAACATATTAAGGTTATAGCATGCCTAGGCTAGTGTCACAAAGGTAGTCCTATATAACCATCCATCAATTTCTTCCCAGAGAATCTCTGTAGTCCCTTTTTTGTTCTTTTTTTTTTCCTTCTTTCTCTTTCTTCTCCCCTATCTCTGCATTCACTCCTTCTAAGCCCCCCAAAAGATCCTAAGACAAATTTAAACCATATAACTTTGTGACTCACCATCCACAGTAGTCCGTCATATGTCCTTCCTACTCCCCTGAAGCACTCGAGGGGATCCAAAGATGGGATGATCTGTGGCAGTCACTGTTTGGGGGATCACCTTCCGTGGGTCTCTAGATCCTGCTTATTTCTGGGATGGGTAAGCAAGCTCTCCTTCACTTGTGACATCCAGACCTCTCGGTTACTCTCCACAACCGCCACACGGCCTCCCGGCATCCCATGCTCCGTTTCTCAGTGAGGTCCACCTCCTCACATACCGGCACCCAACACTCTGTCCTCCGTCCACACCGCCACCTCAAGCTGACGGCTTGCACCTCTGCCAGGTCGGACACTCCAGGGTGGGACGGTAAGGCAGTCTAAGGCACCCCAGGAGCTCACATCTCCCCGGGCATACCGGTCACTGGCGGGTCACAGGGGCTTGAATGTTACAGTGCTTTCACCATGAGCACCCTGTCGGCGCCATGTTTAGGCTCCCCCCCGCCTTCCTTTCTTCCCCATTCTGATGCTTATTTGAACTTCAGCAAGTCATCTTCACCACGTCTAAATGCATTGAGTTGCTACAATGCAATTGGCTTAGCAATTTGTGTTACCAAGCAATTGAACAGGTGTACCTAATAAAGTGGTCGGTGAGTGTATTTGCAAAGCAAGAGTGGAAGAGGCCTTCTTTCCCTTTAGCTTCCACATTGAGATAAATTATCTGCATGTCATCTACCTGTCTGTCTCTTTTGTGTTCAGTTGTCAAAATGTAAAAGAAACAAACTTAAAAAAGATTTACATGAGTAGACAAACTGTCGCTGCTATGTGCTGGAAGACATCAAATATACTTTGTCATGGAACAGAAACAGACCAAAAAATGATTGTCATTCCCAAACTCCAGGTCTTCCATGCTGAATTTGAGCCATATCATATGTTGAGATTAACATTTTACACCTAAAGGCATGTCTTTAGTTTTCCTTTATCTTCACATAACGCAGCAAAACAATAGTAGAATATGTAAAGCACTAAATGAAAATAAAACATATATAGAAATTGCAGCAGTAAAAAAAAACAAACAACTTGAATTGTATTAGTTCAGTAGCTGCATTTATAATAAGGATGAAAACAGGTTATACAAAAAGTGGTTTTAATGTGTATTACAGATCAGTACAACAGAGAAACAGCATTCCTAGAACATGTCATTTTATATTACCAATCCAAACTAATCAGATTTAAATGCTCAATCTCTAAGGCGATATGTACACTGGAACTGCTGTAGATGTTAACTCTACTGGCAGCAGAAAATCACTAAACGCACCAAAAACACGTGTAAATGCAGTAGCATGTTTAGCAGCATTTAGTGCTTGGCCAGAGTACTTGCCATTGAAATGAATAAATGCCCAAGAGCTAAATGCAGCTACTACTTAAGCATGTTTACACATATTTTTGCCACGTCTGGAGTTCTTTTTGGCCAAAACATCACGCTCCTTAACGCAACCTGTGCACAGGAGAGGGACGTTTAACTGCCCATACTCTCTGCTGCTGCTAACACAGATAAAAGCATATGTGTGCATAGACACATAGGCTTTTATTGAGTTAAGTTCAGGGGCTTTAGCAAAAAAAAAAAAAAACACGCCTAAAGCTCCTAAACTCATGTTTAGGAGCAGAAGTGTACAGGAGGCCTGATGCTGATTTTTCCATTGCAGTTTTGAATCTGGTTGCTTTGGGAAACAGCATTGGCAGTTCAGATTTCAGACACTTTACTAAAAAAAGTTCACAGATTTTTTTTCATACATTTTAAAAAAATATACCCTGCAAATAAACCTTAAGAAACAATAACCTTTCTAATTATATATTCAGTAGGAAGAATATATAATTGCAGTCGGCTATTACACTGTCTCTTGGTATATTTGAGCACTTCTATAACGCTACTCAAAACTTTGCATACAGCAGCTCTACGGTCAGTAGTGTATGTGATCACTTCTTTAGTTTCTTCTGTGCAGCTTTCTTTTTCACCATCTGAAGTCGCTTCATGGCAGTTAACTGTAAATCTTGAGAAGTAGGACCCTTGGCTCCAGACTGCTGTGTGCTGGGATCTACAGCTGCCTTGCTACTAGAGCTCCCACTGCTTCCTGCAGAGCTTCCCCCTCCATTATTGCCCATCTGATTGCTCAAATTGTTTCCAGATGAACCAATGCTTGGACTAGGCAGGCCTGTTTTGCTGACATTGTCACTACTCATAGAACGGCTGAGGCTGGTCTTTCCCAGAACGAGTGGTGGTAGAGGCTTTAGTGGTAAAGAGCTTGTGTTGCTGTTGCCTGATCCTGGCTTAGATGCAGAGCCTGACTTTATAGGTGCTGGGCCAGTTGAACCCAATGTTTTCTGACCTGAAGATAACGTGGGAGGTTTACCACTAGTAGTCTGTACTGAGCTTCCAAGCTTTGAGGTTACTGGCACTGCACTGGCAGTCTTGGCTCCGAATGCTGCCCAGCCAGTAAGACCACTTGCAGCAGAAGATGACGACCCAGAGTTGGAGGAATTTCCAGAGGTTGTAGAGGAGACCTACATGAAGAGACAACAGATGTGTCAGAGAAACTGACCATATATCATATGTAAATCCTTATACATTACTGCACTAATATAACAATTACAAATTATAGGTTAAAGTACAGAAAAATACCTACTAATCTGCCAGAAATCTAGTAACCACCTAACGTCCTGTAGTGGGCTAACCACCTGCTGCACTGAAAATGCAAGCAGTCCCATTTCAGTTTTCCCCTGCTGAACTACTGAACCACCCCAACCCCTATATTATGGAGGCAAGAAGAGCAGGATATGGTATGTCGTTCATCAAAAGGAGAGCTGGGCAGAGCTGAGAAAGCTACCTGAGATTTCAGTGCAGCAGAGGAAGCATTGCCAGCTCACTACAGGAAGGTAGGCACTCACTGGACATTTGTCAGGACCAACAGGTATTTTTCTTTACTTGCATCATTTTTAAAGAGACAAAACATAAAGAAATGTATATGCATTGCAGACATATACAAAATATGATTTATATTTTGCCCAGACATTCATTTTAACACTGGCAGCCTGGCATTACTTGTTGGGCTCCCCACTGTCCACCTCATTTTCACCAATCAGATGTAATAATCATTTCCAAAACAGGTATCCAACAATAATTTAGATAAAAGAAGGGAACGCTCTCTCTGGGAAATAGAATAATATTGACAATGAAAATACAAAAATGTTTACTCAGCGCACATAATCTAGCTTTGTCTGCTGTTATCTCTCTCTAAACAAAACAGTGCTTGCCAGATGGTTCATTGATCCTTTGACAAATTGTGTCTGCTTGAAACAGCATTAATAACGAACGGAAAACATGAAATTGAAGGGGGACAGTGACCATCCACAGTTCACACTCTTGGCACACTGTGGAAAACTCTGTGTATACAGGTTGGCTACTCACTGATATTATATTTCCTTTATTACTCAAAAAGCCTGCAAGTTCGTATCACTGAAGTGTGTATAGTTAAGAAAATAACACACACCCCAAGCTTTGCACCTGTAAACGTCCCCCATTACTAATGGAGTTTAGGGAATTGTGTGGTATACTACATATACTCTCCACATTGCATGATGCTTCCAAAACTGCATGCATTAAAGACAATCATCTAAGCCAGGGGTCTCCAGACTTTTCAGTATGTGGGCCAGATTGTGCATTCTACAAATATTCTTGGGCTGAATAGAAATCCGTTTTATAAATGCCCAATGTTCAAAATAATGGACGGGCAGACCTACATTTCCCCCTGAAATCTGCCATAAATGTGTCTAACACACAAGTCAAGCTTTCACTTTAAACTGAAATATATTATTTGCTGTAAATAAAATAACTTTAAAAAAATGTTTTACTGTGCCTCTTGTCTAATTTACATCTGTTAAGAAAACATGCAGGAGAGGAGTGCAGATGTCAAGTAATGCAATACCTTAACTTCAGATCTCTTAAAAGCTAGGAAGGAAGTTGAAGAATCTGGCTTAGGCTTCAGTTCAGGCTTGATGGTGGATGTGTCCTTTACAACTGGTATTGCTGCCGATGCTATAGAAGAGGCAGGCTTCTGTGTTGGCTTCTGATTTTTTAGTGCCTGTAGGTGGAAAGAAAAGGAATTAGTATATAAAATAAATTTAGCCAAAGATCTCTAAACTGTGTGTGTTTTTAAACATCTACTAACCTAATTTTCTTACATGGAAAAATAAACTATTAGCAAGCAAATATTTGTTTAGCTAGGCAATTATGCTAAATAAAATTATGTTATATTTTCTTATCTAGAAAGCATCTATAGAGTTGGAATTAAATCCATGTCTATAAACTGAAGATATTAGAGCTGAAAAATGAAAAGTAGAAGGAGAAGTGAACTTTAAAGCGATATTAAAACCTTGTCTTTGTCCATGTCCTTAAAAATGATCCTTTCTTCCAGTGGGTTCTCAGGTCACTGTCCATGCCTCCCTGTTTGTGGGTGTGTCCTTTAGCTAGCCAGATGCTAAGGAGACACTTGTGTCATCCTTTCCCTTCCTAAATGCATTCTTACTTTGAACCTGCAGTCATGACCTGCAGGGTTTGTTTATCATCTCGACATGAACATCTTTAATATGCTGTATCTGCACAGTAAGTCTTCATAGAATTCCTTTGGCATCATCTTCCAAGGCTGGAGGTGCTAAAGGAGTATTCCCACAAAAGTCTGTGGGGAGCTACTGTAAGCCATAGTGTAAAGATATTCAGGTAGGGAAGTAAACAAACAATAGGTGCTCCAGCCACTAGGTTGATGCAACTGGAAAGAGTGGGTTTAAGTCAGGAAATGCAGTAGAAAGGAAAAGTTCATAGTGCCTTAAAGTGCATGCATCCTTTCAGGTCCATGAATCATATAACTTCTAACATGATTTCTTAGTATCCACTACTACCCATAGTGATCCATTAAGCAATGCATAAGCCCGTACACTTTGCTGCATTTCATGTACAAAAATCAGTTACTGGTATAGCAGAAACTGTGATCTTTATAAAGGAAAACACCTGAAGAGCAGGGATCCTCACCATTCTTTTCATCTGCCTAGTACAGCGGGCACAGTACCAAACCAGGCGAGGGTCATTCACATCCTTATCTGTGACTTGAGGTTTGTGGCAATCCTGATGATAGAGGTTGTGGCACTCTTGGCATTCCACAAGCTGGTTACCAGAAAACACAGTCATTTGTCTGGAATTAAAAATAAACATCTGAAGTTCCAAAAAGCCTTTGATATCAGAATATTATTAAATTGTATCTAAAACAAAAACACAAATCAATTACATTGTTGCACGTGTTTCTATAATGTCAGACAGTTTAATCAATCTATCTATCTATCTATCTATCTATCTATCTATCTATCTATCTATCTATCAAATCATACCAGCAAAATGTATTCACAGATACTTTATGTCCTTGTTTGACAAGGCTTAATCAGTTCAGCAGCACTGTTCCAGTGTGCTCACAATTTGAATTACAGCCATACCAAAGCACAGTGTGCTGGTGAACTGTCGTAGTCTTCGTAGTACAAATGTGACACTCAGCTGCTATTGGAGGGTGCACACTTCCACACGATGTTCATAGAACTAGTCTACAGGGTATGCACAAAACAGCGAGAGAAAACACATATAAAGTAAGAGGAAAACTATTTTTTTAACAAAAAATAATACAATGCTGTTTCAGCAACAATACTATACAAAACCAAGTATTCTTTAGTAAAAGTTTAGTTTTACTTTAAAGGATAAGCTCACCTATGGGAACATGTTACATGTTTCACCCTAAAAACTTCTCCCCGTACTATCTCCCTTTCCTCTGACAGATAGTACGGGGAGAAGCTTCCCCATACTATCTGTCAGAGGAAGGGGAGATAGTACATAGATTTAAAAACAGCATGGCCGTGCAGGGCTCCAGCCTTAGCGGCTGTCGGCTTTTAGCTTTCAATTAACTACCACGGCGCTGTGGAGCAACTTGGTAGTTCGCTGAAGCTTCCTGTCAGAATATCTGCTTGCTCGTACATCCCGTACGGCAAGCAGATATTCTGACAGGTATGCTGGAGACCTGCATGACATCAGTAATCTACTGATCGCTGGTGCAATGCTTTCCAGGCTCCTGTAGATAAAAATAATAAATGCACATTTTTTTACCTGCAAAAAAAATATGCATTTATTATTTTTGTCAAAAAAGTGAACTTATCCTTTAAAATGGGCAGAATCTAAGAATTAGCCTTGTATGCAAAATATTAAATACTGAAGTATGCAACACAGGAATTAATAAGGAAAAGGGGATTGAAGAAAGGTGAGCTTTCTGTTCTTGACATACTAAATTGTTAGATGTTTTAGGGCTCATGCACACAGGATGTTTTGCCAACTCTCCTTGCTTTCCTCCTGGCAGCAGGATTTTGGCAGAAAAAACTTGTCGCTTAATGCTTGTAAAAGTGTGTAACTCGTTTAGGTGCATTTACAGGCGTCAAGCACTTGGGCGTTAATTTATTTAACAGGCCAAAATAAAAATGTATTCTTGCCATTGAAATTAATTAACGCTCAAGCACTACATGCATCTAGTGTTAATGTGTGTTTAGAAGCGTCAAGCGCTTTTTTTCTGCCAAAACTCTGCCGCTCCTGAAAGCGCTGGCAGTGGGAGTTTTTCTCGCCTCTTAACTCCTCTAAAAACCTATGTGTGCATTGACACATAGGGGTTGATTTGCTAAAGGTAAATATACTGTGCATTTAAAGTGCAGTTGCTCCAGAGCTTAGTAAATGAGGAAAAGCTTCACTTTGCAAAAAATACCCAATCACATGCAAGGAAAATAGAAAAAACAGCATTTTTACTTGCACATGATTGGATGATAGAAATCAGCAGAGCTTCCCTTCAGATCTAGAGCAACTGCACTTGCAGTGCACAGATTATTTGCCTTTAGTAAATCAACCCCACAGGCTAACATGCAGGGACGTTTAAAGGCAGGAAAAAAAGAGCGCCAGACGCTCCTAGCAGCAGCTGACAAAACGTCCAGTGTGCATGAAGCCTTAAGCAGATTGCTTGTTTTGACATACATTATAGCAGAGCTGTTTGCAATAAGATCAACAGTCCTAATATATGCTCATAAAAATGTAATACAATGGCATTTTTAATTACTGGTGTATAGAACAAGTAAAAGGCAATGACCACCTACCGACAGACCACACAGGCAAGACCCATCTCCATGGCAAAGTCATCAGCATTAGTTTCATCAAAACTAGACAGATCAGGAATAGGCAGGTCCTTGCTGGGCTGTGCTGGGTTTGGGGAGGAGCGAGCTTCTAGCTTCTCCAAACGAGGTTTCTTTGGTAAATCGACAGCATCACCAATATCCAACTTCATCTACCCCCACAAACACATACAAAAAAACAAGGATGAGAATGGTGTTAACTCAGATTCACATATTTTTCTGCTTGGATTTATCTGGGGAAAAAAAATGTGTAAATCCTGGGTGAAAATATGTGACAGAATTGAATAGTTCCCATGTGTAAGCAGTCAGTTAATTGCATATAGCAGAACATTTCTTATTATTAGCCACCTTTTGGGAAACCTAAGCAAATGCTTTAAGTGTGAGCCCAGAAACAGGATATTGGATTTGCCTATGGAATATATCCCTCAAAAATATAATAGGAAGTACTCAATTGGTGTGAACTGTGTCAAACATTCCATATTTTGCTGCTTCAGACTTCACAAACATAAAAGACATTTAAATTAGTGTTAGCTATTCATCACTATGGTGATGACAATAACCTATGATTAAAAAAGTATAAATAGAAATCACAAACATATTATACATTTTCGTGAGCACTACTGACATAACAGCATGAAAAATGCAGCACCCTGTAGGGTTTTCAAGCAGGTTTGTTTGTCCTCAACTGAACTAAGCCTACCCCCTGCTATACAAGGGTCCATTGTGGAAGTCTTTCTCATACCCTGACCTTTTGATTGCTCATAGGACATATGGACATAGATATACATCCATTAATTAACACTCAGTGTAAAGTGTGTGCCCAGATTCCAGGGGCTCTGTAAACTATCAGAAAACTACCCAAAGATTAACAAACATGCTTACAGTCATCATTTCTATTAACCTCCCTAGCAGTCGGATTATGTCCATGTTTCTGTGCTCAAAGTGGTACCTTTTTTTGCATGGAAATATGTTTTTTTTTTATTGTAGGCCTGTAATTTTTAGGAATAACTCGCTGAAATCTGTCCGAACAAGAGTCTAGTAAACATCCCGGGTAGGATAAAACTTGAAACACGAAATCATAAATTATAATTTAATAAATATTCATAAAAAATAATAATATAATAATAATAAATTTAATTCAATAATATAATCAAACCAAAAACACTGAAATTTGAAATATAGCGCCAAGTTCGCACATCACTGAGCAAAGTCGCAAAATCGATTTGGGTGTGTGACGACGAATTTCCCCACGAATCATTATCATTCAATTCTGCAAGTGGTTCTGATTTACTATCGCTGTTCTCTAGCTGATCTAAAACTGATTTTGACCTAAAGGAATGCTTTTTGGACACCATGGACATTTCTCAGTTTCCAGGCAGAAGGAACAGTAAAAATGCAGGCAGGGCACAGGACAAAGCACTCGGGACAAAATGTATGTGAAATGGTTTGATACAGTAATGTTTTACTATGAGATTTTAGTGAATGTTACTTTTTGTCATTTTCAAATTTCCCGCCGTTCCATCCCCCGTACGTCCCGACGTTCGCAGGGAACGGAACCCAGACGACAGATGCCGGCATCCGCCGGATTACATTGCCGGGGACACTGCAGGAGGGACATCGCGGGAGCACAGGACAAGGTAAGTGATCGAGGGATCGCGGAGCAGCGCCGCATGGGAAGTCCAAGTGTAGCTTGGGGTTACCGCTTGTGGTACTGAAACCTTTCCCCGAGCTACACTCGGGAATACAGCCAGGGAGGTTAAGCTGCACACTTTTGCCCACCTGACAGTTTACTTTAAAGTTGAACCCAAGGAAGATATAAAGGACATTAAGTGGATGCAGCAAGGTCTACTTTGATGAATAATTTACATTTAAATGCAACTAGTGAAACTACATGAAACGGACTTGGCATTATCATCTTGCAATCCCATATACAGCAAACTGGGAGAGGGAGGGGCAGATTTGGGGGGGGGGGAATGGGCATGCTGCATGAAAGATTCTGACAAGGGACATGCTGATAGGAGGAGAGAGCAGAGTGATCTGCTTTTATACTGTCTAGTCAGCAGGATGGTGGTGAAGGAAGGACACCACTCTATACTTTCTACAGTTTAACAATAGCAGAAAACGGGTATCCACCTGGCAGGGATTTATGATAGGCTTGTGTAAAAGGAAAAGCTAGAAGGCCACAAATACAAATACTGTGGCAGGTATAATTTATATTTATTTATCTCACCGGTTTATTTAACCATGTATCTAAAGTTCAGTTTTAAAGCGCATTTCAAACCCATAGAGGACCTATATTAATAACAGACAATAAAAGCATTGTTTTACCTTATCTGCTGATCTCTTCTCAGCTTCCTTCTTAATCTTCTCTGACGGCAGTGGTTTGCTTAGGTTGTTGCTACTAGTAGTACTGGTGTTTACTTTGGCTTCTGATTTTGGTTTAGGTATTGTGATTTTAAGTGGATCAATATCCTTAAACATAACAAATAGAAAATCAGGCAAGTGTGGCTGATAACTATGAAAAATATAACATGTCCAATAACAAATAATGGCATGCATTTAAAGAGTAACTCCACTTTTGTTGAGAAACAATAATCCCCACTGGGTGATCAAAGTATACTGCAGGGATTTTAACAAATTTTGTAGTAAAGACTACCTTTTGTTGTTGTGAAGAAATAGCTGTTTTTTTTTCACCAGAACAATTTCATACTTATTCTGAATGGAGTGACTGGTTCATTATGTATTTATTTATTATATGTACTTATACAGCACCATACATTTACGCAGCACTTTACATATATATATTGTACATTCACATCAATCCCTAACCCTCAAGGGGTGTACAATCGAAGGTCCTAACTCACATTCATACATACACATACTAGGGACAATTTTTAGACAGGATCCAATTAACCTACCAGCATGTCTTTGGAGTGTGGTAGGAAACCGGAGTACCTGGAGGAAACCCACGCAGGCACAGGGAGAACATGCAAACTCCAGGCAGGAGGTGCCATGGTTGGGATTTGAACCAATGACCTTAGTACTGCCAGGCAGAAGTGCTAACCATGTAGCCACTGCGCTGCCCATTATAATCAGCTAGTGCATTTTCTATGTTCTAACGAGGAAAGCTGCAGTGTATCCATTCCCTTAGAGCTAATTTAAGTAAATCACCAAAATTTCCAAAACGCAAATTTGCCTAAAATCTGACTTTTGGGTTACAGTTTTGTACATCAATGGTGTACAGAACACCTCCAGGTTGCCTTGTTGCTTTGAATTTTACAGAAAATGATAGAGGCTGCAGATTGAAAAGGAAAGGTAATTTTTTAAAATATTAAATGTCACTAAAGGCAATTTCTTTTAAATTAAAATGATAAACATGTTATACTCACCCACTTTGTACAATGGTTTTGCACAGAGCTCCTCTTCTGGGGTCCCCCACCAGCGATCTTGGTTCCTCCTCTTCTCCATATGCCCCCAATACAAGTGCCGTGCGTGCTCGCTCCCGAGCTGTGTGTGTCTATGGTGCCACGCTCCATAGATGCACACAGTGCGGCTTGGCTCCACTCCCACCTCACATCATTTTATTGACAACAGCAGGAGCCAATAGCTACTGCAGCTGTCCAACTCCCTGTGTGAAGAGGAAGAGAGGAGAGAAGAGATCTAGCCATGCACAGAGCTGCATTGATTGAGGTAAGTATTTAGGGAGGTGGGGGAGGACAGCAATCTGTAAAACACTGTTTACTTTAATGCAGGGAATGCATAAAGGTAAAAAAAAAAAAAAAAAGTTTCGACTTTAGAAGAACTTTAAACTACAACATGGTTTCTGCAGCAATTGTGTATCCTATATTATTATATTTTTTTTTATTTGCTACATTTTTCCATTAGACTGGGTTCACATTTGTGCAGGACCGGTTTCAGTGCGATTTGTAAAAAGAGTCCGGTGCGATTTTGTTCAGCGGTTCAGATGCAAATTTCTAAACTGTATGACACTAGAAATCACACCTGAACCGGACTGAAAATCATACCTGACTCTTTTTAAATTCTCATACATATGTGAACCAGCTACATAGAAAGCAGGTTTGGTTACGTCATGTGAATCAGATGTGGTTCAAAATGCATCCAGGGCTTAAAGTGGAGTTACCCTTTAAATTTTGAAGCATGCACTATTTAAACATAAACGTCCCAGTAGACAACAACAAAAAAATTACATATTTTATTTTTATTCTAGTTTCCCATTTTATGTTTCAAATATTTTTATTGATTATGTTAAAGAAGAAAATAAGACAATACAAGCTGAATTCTCCACACAAGCTGTGAATGAGAACAGACAGACGTGATATGCTTAACATAGCAGCATCATAACCAAAGTAAAAGAAAGAAAAGAATACCTAAAATATTGGACTAAGTTCATAGTCTAAGAGAAAATAATTCATTTCAATAAGTTTTACAGTCTACAACCAAGCAAGGTAACAAAAAGGGTCCCCATATCACAAAGCATTAGAGGAAGTCTTGCAGCATTCCCATGATACCTGGTGGTTGTAGGTTTACATCAAAAACTCCCTAGAGTCTTTTCAAATTGACTCTTATGATAGACATTAATATTGATATCAATTCTAGATGTTACTGCTTCTGAAGGAAGACTTTATTTAGTGTCAAAATAAATTCTAGCATTTCCCTGAAATAACCTGAATCGGCTTTTTGGTTGAGTTGTTAATACTAGAGTACTTAGCTCCTATAGGATAAATTGATTGTGAAGAAATGTCTAAAAACATCTTTACAGTTTAAGACCAAAGCATACAAACTATGAGACATGAGGAGGTTACTGTTCACAATCTAAAACATAACAGAAAAATATTTTAATATTTAATCTGTCTTTTTACTGGATTAATGAGGAATCCAAGCTGCTACTGCTGTTACTAAATAAAAAACTGTCAAAACAACCATATGTAATATATAGTATATGAACACAAAGGACGTTACTGGGACACATAATAGGAATTATGACGCAGAGGTAAACATGACATTTTAAAACTGCTGACAGGCAGGGTTATTATAACAGAAGAGTCTACCCTGTCACAAATGCTTCTCCCTGTCTGTCAGCAGTAATGTACACTAAGCCACGCGTGTGCAGCTCAGAGTACATTTACTGTGTCATTCTGTGCCTTGATTAAAAGGATAGGTTCACCTTTGGGAACATGTTACATGTTAGCGTGGAACATATAACATGCTCCGCTCCTGTAGCCGCTCGTCAATACCCTCTCTCTCTGTGACAGCAGTACAGGGAGATGTTCCCTGTACCAGCTATCACTTTTTGAAGACAGCACAGCCACACGGGGCTCCATCCACATGGTTGCATCATTCATTCACAGAGTTCTTTAAATCTGAAAACTACAAGTACTGACATCCTTTGCAACTGTTGGCTTGTAGTTCTCAATGAACTACCAAGGTGTTTTAGAGTGCTCTGGTGGTTCATGGATTCTTCCTGTCAGTGTGAAACTGGATGCCCGTACAATGTACGGACAGACAACTTACACTGACAGTCTGCAGAGCCATGCATGGCACCAGTGATCTGCTGATTGAGGTGCAATGCTTTCCAGGCTTCTGATTAAAAAAACAAAATTGTAAATGCATATTTTTTTTATTTGCAAATCATTTTCCTTTTTTCCTTTTTTTTTAAAGGTGAACTCATCCTTTAAGTGATGTGTGCATGCGTGGGAGTGACATCATTGCAGTCCGTTCATTCCTGCAGCCAAACAGAGCAAACCTGGAAGGTAGACTGGGCAAAGATGGAAGCATCTGGGACCATTTAAAATGCTGACCCTGCAGCGCTGGAGGGCTTTGTTTGATAGGTATGTTTGCCATAATATGCTAGTATGTGCTAAATACTAGCACATTATGACATAAGCCTCCTCGGGGGCCATTAAAAAAAATGTAGTGGAGTTTCATTCTGCTTTAAATGCCAAAGATTCATTTGTACTGTTATTATTATTATCATCATTATTATTATTACTACCATTATGTATATAGCGCCTACAATTTCCACAGTGCTTTACATTTTTGTACATTCACATCAGTCCATGTCCTCATGTAGCTTAAAATTTAAAGAGGAGCTACGGTCTTTTAAAAAGTAAACAAAAAACCCCAATTCCAAAAAAGTTGGGACCCTGAGTAAAATCTACATAAAAACCAGAATGCAATGATTTGCAAATATCATAATCCTATTTTTATATGTATTGATATCACATGTTTAAACTGAGAAAATCTACAATCTAAAGAAAAAAAATCAGTAATTTTTTAAACTGATGACAGCAACACATTTCAAAAAAGTTGGGGCAGGGCAACAAAAACCTGCCAAAGTAAGTGGTACTAATTAGGAAGAGCTGGAAGAACATTTTGCAGCTAATTAGGTTAATTGGCAACAGGTCGGTAACATGATTAAGTATAAAAAGAGCATCTTAGAGTGCCTCCGAAGTAAAGATGTGCAGAGGTTCACCTATCTGTGAAAAGCTGTAACAAAAAATTGTTGAACAATTTCAGAATAATGTTCCTCAACCTAAAATTGCAAAGACTTTAAATATATCATCATCTCTTGTACATAATCTCCATAGAATCTGGAAAAATCTCCAGGGAAATGTGCACAAGGGACAAGGCCAAGAGGCAATATTGGATTCCAGTAGTCTTTGTGCCCTCAGATGGCAATGCATTAAAAACATGCATAATTCTGTGATGGACATCACTGCATGTGCTCAGAAATACTTCCAAAAAACACTGTGAACACAGTTCACCGTGCCATCCAAAAATGCAAGTTAAAGCTCTATCAGGCAAAGAAGCCACCATACCTGAAGATGATCCAGAGACGTAGCCATCTTCTCTGGGCCAAAGTTTATTTTACCACTTGCCATCCTGAGGATTTACCCCGCTTAATGACCAGGCCTCTATTTGGTGCTGCACTATTTCAACTGATAATTGCACGGTCATGCAATGCTGTACCCAAACTAAATTTACATCCTTTTTTTCACACAAATACAGCTTTCTTTTGGTGGTATTTGATCACCTGTGTGCTTTTTAATTTTCGCACAATAAACAAAAAAAGACCGAAAATTTTGAAGAAAAACAATATTTTTTACTTTCGCTATAAAAAATATATAGTAAACTCAAAGTTAGTTATAAATTTAGACCAAAATGTATTCTGCTACATGTTTTTGATAAAAAAAAATACCAGTAAGTGTATATTGATTGCTTTGTGTGAAAGTTATAGCGTTTATAAACTATGGTATAGATACTGCAATTTACGCCATTTTTTTTGCTATACAGTGCTGCACTAGTTTAACTGACAATTGCGTAGTCATGCAATATGATACATAAATGAAATTTACGTCATTTTTTTCCCACACAAATAGAGCTTTTTTTCGGAGGTTTTTAATCACTGGTGCACTTATTATTTTAGCGCTATAAACAAAAATTTTTGGAACCCCCCCCCCCCCCCCCGATATTTTCTCATTTCTGTGATAAAAAAATAGCCAAAAAACTGAAATTTCATCAGAAATTTAAGCCAAAATGTATTCTGCTACATGTTTTTGGTTTAAACAATCCTAATAAGTGTATATTGAGTGCTTTGTGTGAAAGTTATAGTGTCTACAAACTATGGTATAGATAACGGAATTTACACAGCTTTTACTTTCTGACTGCCTATCACATTTCTTGCTAAAATACCAGGACAGTACAAACACCCCCAAATGATCCCTTTTCGGAACGTAGACACCCTACGCTATCTGCTGAGAGGCATATTGAGTCCATGGAAGATTTATTTTTTTCCACAAGTTTTTGGAAAATGACAAACATTTTTTTTTTTTACACAAAGTTGTCATTTAAATTATATATTTCTCACACAAGCCATGGGTATATGTGGAATTACACCCCAAAATACATTCTGCTACTTCTACTGGGTATGGGGATACCACATGTGTGAGACTTTTGGGGAACCTAGCCACATACAGGAGCCTGAAATCCAATGACCACTTTGAAAGCCTGCAGGTGCGTAACTTCCTCATTTCACTTCCTCACAACCTCTCAGTTTCAGAGGCCCTGAAGTGCCAGGATAGCACCAAACCCTCCCTAAATGACCCCTTTTTGGAAAGTGGACACCCCAAGGAATTTAAAAAGAGGCATGGTGAGTATTTTTTCTCACAAGGTTTTGAAATATAAAAAAAGAAAAGTAAAAAAATATGTTTTTGTTTTCTTTCCTCATTTTCCAAAAACTCTTGGCAACAAACGAGATCTGCAAAATACTCACCATGCTTCTTATCAAATTCCTTAGGGTGTCTACTTTCCAAAAAGGGGTCATTTGGGGGGGGGGGGTTGGTGCTATTCTGGCATTTCAGGGCCTCCGAAACTGTGATAGGTAGTCAGGAAGTGTAATGAGGAAATAAAGCCCTTTAAAAGCCTGAAGGTGCTTGTTGGATTTTGGAGTCCTGTACTTGGCTAGATTGCCAGAAAGTCTCTCACATGTGGTAACCCCATACTCCGGAGAAGCAGCAAAATGTATTTTTGGTAGTAAGTCCACATATAATCATGGTATGTGTGAACAATAAATCATTTAAGTGACAATTTTGTGTAAAACAAATTATTTTTTTTTGTAATTTTCCAAAAACTTGTGGTAAAAAATAAGTTCTTCTATTGACTCAACATGCCTCTCAGCAAATAGTTTAGGGTGTCTACTTTCCAAAAAAGAGTTGTTTTGGGGGGTGGGTGCTCGTCAGTTCACCAAAAGGTAGAGTGGCACTAGTGCCGACACTCTGCTGCATATGAGAGTAAGCCGGGGCTGATCCCGCTAACGCTGCGTTTTTGGGGACACTATACTAATGTGAACGCTGGTATAGTGCTGATCTGACACTATACTAGCAATGGAGGTTTATTGTGTATGAGCGTGTTATAGCATCTACAAATGGCGGTATAGATACTGGAATTTGTTTTTTTAATACTAATAATAGTCATCGACTTATGGCGGCGATCAGCGACTTATAGCGGGACTGTGGCGGGCATTCTGACACTGGGGGGAACTGACTTGCTGTCACTGACATCCCTAGTGACACCAATACAGTGATCAGCGCTAAAAAAAAGCACCGACACTGTACTAATGGCACTGGGGAAGAAGGGGTTAACAATGAGGGGCGATCAAAGGGTTAACTGTGTGATGGGAGTGTTTTACTAGGGGGCTGGGGGGTGTGTGCTTCACTGTAAAGCACACTGATCGGGATGGCTGTGCTTAGCCATCCTGAGCAGTGTGCCTAAACTGACAGGGAGGAGGGCTGTTGGTAAACAATGCAGCCCTCCTCCCTGTCGGTGATCGCTGGTAATCACTGGGCGCCGGTGGGTAATCACCGGCAGGGACCCTATGACTGACACCCGCTGCCGCGATTGGCGTCGCGGATAGGGCGCACGTGCACCCCCTACCCGGAGATGCAGAATCACGTATATATACACGTGAACCTGTGCACAGGGGCCGTCCTGCAGCAGTAAATCTACTGTGGGTGGTCCTAAAGCAGTTAAAATGGTCTGTTGCAAAGTGAAAACTGTTGTGTGTTTAGACAAATCGAAATTTTAAATTTTTTTTGGCAACTATGGGCGCCACTTCCTCTGGACTAAAGAGGAGGGCCTTTCTGCTCGTCACCAGTGCTCAGTTCAAAAGATTACAAGATTACTGTGAATAGTGAAGCGCTATAGATAGAATTGATTTATAGCGCTTCACCATCCACAGTAATCTTGTATTCATACTTATTGGTTGTAAGTCGAGTGGCAGCAGCTATATTGAGGTTTTGCGGCTTCCGTTACAAGCGCAGGAGGATATCCACAGTCAGTTCAAAAGATTGCATCTCTAATGATATTAGGGGTTCATTAATGTGAATGGAATGGGCAGCTTGCCCAAATAATAATATGTGTTTAAAGCAGTTTAAAACTGCAAAAAAATAAATATAAAAAAACCTTCTCCCCGCAAGTTAAGAGCATAATGTGCTAGTATGCATACTAGCACATTATGAATTTTCTGAAAACAAAGTCCTCCAGTGGAGCGCCATCACGGCTTCCATATTCACCCTGTCTTCCTTCTGGGTTCGCAGGCAGCGGCCATTTGACTGGCCGAGCAGCAATGACGTCACTCCCTCGCTTGCGTGTGGGAGTTTCGGCCATGGAACAGCTCTCTCAATGGATGGCACGCTGTCCATTGAGAGCACAGTGCACATGCGCCCATGACATCACTGGTGCTGCTGCAGTAAATATTTTAACGGCGCACATTTAGGAGATATTTAAAGTATCTACAGGTAAGTCTTATTAAAGGCTTTTACATGCCAGATTTTACATGCAATCACTGCCAGCGGATATTATAGCAACATGTAACTGTATGACTGGCCCCTGCACCCTCCCCAATCCCCCGATGTGACAGCTAGTGGGGATTCTTCTCCCTCCTCCCCTCCCCCCCAGCTGTCACAATGAAAAAAAAAATAACGCCCACCCGTGTCATTCATTCACAGAGTTCTGTGAATGGGAAACTACAAGTCCAGACACCACCATTGCAGCTGTTCTCAATGAACTACCATGGTGCTGTTGAGCGCTGTGGTAGTTCTTTGATTCTTCCTGTCACTGTAAAACTGCCTGCCCATGCAATGTGCAAGCAGACAGATTACAGTGACAGTCTGCAGTAGTCCTGCATGGTACCAGCGATCTGCTGATCACTGAGGCAATGCTTTCCAGGCTCCTACAGCAAAAAATAGTAAATGCAAAAAATGTGGTCAACGTCTCCTTTAAACCCTAATCAGATGAGAAAGGCGAGTGGACATTTGGCTCAGAAAAAGGCTTCCCTGTTGTGTTAGCTCAGTTTCCATGACTGAAATGCTTAGATTTGATTTACATGATGAGAGGAAGGATAAGCAATATAATCACAGAAAAAGTTAACAACCTTTTCACTGCCAACATCAAGTGCTCCATCACAAATTGGAAGCCTTTGCTCTGGCAGGTACTGGAGCATGACATTTGTTTGGAAGACAAGCATATTAGAGACTAGACTGGAGATCCAGTAGCAATAAACAGAAGCCTACTGCAGGACAAAATGAACTCTTTCTGAAATGCTGTTTACTGCTTTTGTCTCTTATAAGCCAGTAATTGGAGTGCAAATATTGCATGGGCTCCTTTACTTATACATTCATTAACATATCTAAAATCAAGTCAGCTGTGTCTCTTCTGAAAGGATCTATGTAGTGACCTTAAGCCTTGGTTCACAGTGATGCGGTGTGGAGCTTGCAGCGTTTTCTGTGTGAATTCCGCACCGCATCAGAATCGCATTCCGTTTATGCGAAGCACTGCGGGTGTGCATGTTAAGTTAACAACACCCTGAAAGTGGTCTGCAAAATGGGGTGCGATGTGCACAATCAGATCGCATTGGTGTGAATACCCATGCGATCAGATTCTAGTGCGGACCCAGAAAAGGGTCCTGTACCTTTTTGGTGCGGGGTGCAGTGCGATTAGAGCCATTCAAAATGTATGGCTCCAATCGCACTGCACACAAATCGCATGTGATTTGCACAGGAATGTGGTGCGGTTTCTGTGCGAATCCCATGCGATATACTGCACCACATATATGTGAACCCAGGTGGAAAGCATTCTTTTCCACATATGAATAAATCGAGATTTGATGGATGTTGGACACAAGAGTGAAGGAAACCCTACCAACTTTTTTGCATATTTGACATATATCATGCAGAACAGCAAAGACAGAGGAATCCTCTCTATGAGGACAAAGGTATAATTTAAAATCTCCTTAGCAGGAACAAAGACAGCATTTAAAACATGGCTGAAGTTATTACTCATCCCCACTTTATTCAGAACAAAAAAGAAAAGGTTTTGACTAAAGTTGGGCCTAAAGCCCAAATCCAGGAAGCTTGAAAACTTCTCCATGCAGTGGTTTTGCACCTGCGCTGCAAGTGTTAACTGCCTATTTAGGTGGCACAATAAAAGAGACCCAGATCCTCCATGCTGCTAGACCCCTGTAGCATCTTCTCTCCTATGCTTCAGCAGTCTAAGGTCCAGACATCATCAAGACCAATGCAGGGTCCATAGCACAGGACTAGATGTCTTAATGTTCAGGGACAGTCTGCTACCAAAGCACGGGGCAGTAGATGGTCAGGGAAGTAAAATGTTTTTACTCTCCCCTAGACCTAAACAAAGCAGTTAACCTTTGCAGTGTGGGTGCAGCTCCACTGCATAGAAGAATTTTCAGATTTTATGAAGCTGACCTTTAAATATAACTCACTATTTTCACTGAGAAAATTAATCCTATAGGAAGTTCAGTAGGAACAGGGTCTTCTTCTATATGAATATTAGCAAATGGGTAATTCAGGTCTCAATATAACCTCTTCTGCATTCTTCTATATTGTATCCAAAATACCATGCTTGGAAAGCTGCCATAAATGAATCAAATCCACGTATCTTACCTTTTGAGGAGGTCGATAACCAGAGTCGAGGCCCTTGCACAAAGACTCATCTAGTAAAGCCTTCAGTCTTTCAGCAGAGTCTTTGCTCTTAGAGTGAAGGAAACCAAGTGCTTTGAGGAAAACTGGATCCAGCTCAGTGTTTATAACCGCTGCCATATTTAGTCACCTAAAACAATAGAATAAGTCAGATCAAATTCCAGGAAAGAGCTTGCCAATGCATCTAAGAGAATTATAGCGGGTGCCTATCTTTTTTTAAAGCTAATCTTTACCCTTACCTTCAGTCTTACATAATTGTACAGGCTACTCGTCTGTACTGAACTTGTTCAATCTGATTTCACTGCACACTGTGAGCTTCTCACAGTATGCATTTGAAACTGCAGCGAGTCAGATATAGCTTGCTACATTTCCTGGCTCAAGGTCATCCAGTATTATCTAGCCCTTTCCTCCCCAGACGGATCGTCCTTGGCTTGTCCCTATAAATATTTTGATTTCAGGTCTTTCAATAATGGAGGGTCAGTATCACATGTGGATTCAGCCTAGGTTCATATACATGCAAATGCAGTCTGCATAGGAATGCCCTCTGCTCCAGACATACATCCACCCATTTAGGCTCCATGCACACTAGCAATTTTTCTGAGCTCAAAAAACGCTAGAAAAAAAAAGCTGGATGAAAAAGACTGATAATACTGTTTTTGTGCCAGCTTGTAGTAGCGTTTTAGTAGAATTTAGGAGAGTTGGCGTTTTATTAGCGTTTTTACATTACATGTAGGGAAAAAAGGCCTGTTAGGAGTGTTTTAGTAGCGTTTTTTCTGAGGAATCACCAGAACATCAACTGCGAAAGCTAGAAGATCCTTGGACCTGGAGACAAACCTGCTCAGTTTATTGTTGAGCCTGGAATCCAAAAGGTCCATGTCTGGCATTCCCCAAATGCAGCAGATGTCTTGAAACATTTTGGAGTGAAGAGATCACACCCTGGAGTCCCCTGGTGAATGAGGAAGTCCACTTGTCAAGTTTCACACCTGGAATGTGCACAACAGGCAGAGCTGGAATGTGACATTCTGCCCACCTGAGAATCAGATCCGCATTTCTTTGAGCTGCAAGATCTCTGGTTTCTCTGTAGGCATTGATGTAAGCGACTATCATGACATCAGTCGACTGAATCTTGGTCAGATGGCTAGACAAGGGGACCAGCCTTGAAAAGATAACTGAATCACTCCAAGCTCCAGAATACTGGAAGATGAGCTTCCTCTGGTGAACTTGCTTGTACAAACAGGGTATCAAAGACTCCTCCCTAGCCTGACAGACTGGCATTCATTGCGAGGATCTTCCAGACCAGCAGGAGGAAGGCTTTCACTCACTTCAGTGCTGGATTCCTCATCCACTAGGCCAGGACAAGTCTTGTTTGTGAGTCAGCCAAATGCATAATTCAAGAGACTAAGCCTGCCTGTCTCTTCCTGCTACAAAGTTGAGTTGGGATGGTATTGGGCAGTTGAGACTGCCTCGAGGAAGGCTACCATCAAGTCCAGAGCCATCACGCAAAAGCAGAGGGTTTATAGGCTCCTGAACTGTAGGGTACAGTCATATGAGGGGAGAGTTGAGTTTGACCTGTGTAATGTAAACCTTGGACAGGGCCATATTCAGGACCAGGGTTAGATACCCCAAGTGATGAGACAGATTTGACTTCTGAAAATTTAGGATTCACCAAAGCCTCTGTAGGGTCCTGCACTGACGGTTCTCTCAGAAGAAAATTGTCTGGATATCCCACAATGAGGATACCCTAAGAGCATAGTAGAGACAGAACAGGGACTAGCACCTGTCACTGACAACAACCTTCTTGACCCTTTACAGTCTGGATTGCGCTCACTACACTCCACTGAAACTGCCCTACGAAAACTCACTAATGATTTACTATCTGCTAAAACCAATGGCCACTGCTCTGTTCTCTTACTACTTGACCTCTCTACTGCTTTTGATACTGTTGACCATCCCCTCCTCCTCAAAAAACTCCACTCTCTTGACCTCCGAGACTGCTCTCTCCTGGTCCTCCTTCTACCCATCGCAGTGCTCCTTCAGCGTTAACTGTAACTCTGTCTCCTCCTCTCCACTTCCTCTTTCTGTAGGGATCCCTCAAGGTTTTGTCCTTGGACCCTTTCTCTTCTCCATCTACACCTCCTCCCTTGGTCACTTGATAAACTCCCATGGCTTTAAGTACAATCTCTATTCTGATGACACACAAATCTATCTTTCTACTCCTCACCTCACACCTTCAGTCTCCTCTTGCATCACTAACCTACTAAGTGACATATCGGCATGGATGTCACTCCATTTCCTCAAACTAAATTGTTCTAAAACAGAGCTCTTACTATTCCCTTCAGCCTGTGCCCCCTCTCCTGACTTCTCCATCAAGATCAATAATACAACCATCAGTCCCTCCACTCATGCCAGGGTACTAGGTGTAATCCTAGACTCCCATCTGTCTTTTCAGTCCCAAATCCAATCACTGTCCCAATCTTGTAGACTTCACCTCCGCAACATCTCCAAGATACGCCCGTTCTTAACCTCAGAAACCACTAAGCAACTTATTCACTCCCTTGTTATCTCTCGCCTTGACCATTGTAACTCCCTCCTCATTGGCCTACCTAATTACAGGCTATCCCCTCTTCAGTCTATCGTGAATGCTGCTGCCAGACTCATCCACCTTACCAACCGTTCCATATCTACCATCCCTCTCTGCCAATCCTTCCACTGGCTTCCCATTGCCCAACAAATAAAATTCAAAACATTAACAATAACATATAAAGCCATTTACAAATCTGCCCCAAATTACATCACCAATCTTGTCTCCAAATAGCACCCAAACCGTCCTCTCTGCTCCTCCCACAACCTCCTGCTCTCTAGCTCCCTTATCTCTTCCTCCCATGCTCATCTCCAAGACTTCTCCAGAACCTCCCCCATCCTCTGGAACTCTCTACTCCAATCTATCACCTACACTGCCCACTTTTAGGCGATCTCTGAAAACCTCTCTCTTTAGGGAAGCCTATCCTGCCTTCAGCTAATTACCAAATCTTCTATCTCTCCCTATCAATTCATCCCCCACAGTTATTACCTTTTGTACCACCAGCCCCTCCCTCTTAGATTGTAAGCTCCAAGGAGCAGGGCCCTTCTACCCTCTTGTATTGAACTGTATTGTTGCTGTATTGTCTCCCTTTACATTGCAAAGTGCTGAGCAAACTGTTGTCACTATGTAAATCTTGTATAATAATAATAATAATAATAAAAAAATAATAATAGCACCTTGAGAAAAACCGGAGGTGCTGTGGACAGATCAAAGGAAAAGGCAACAAATAGGTAATGCTGCGTGGCCACTGCAAAATGCCGGTAACTATGTGCCAGAAGACACTCAACTAGGCATTCTTGATGCCCATCAAGACCAGAGGGTCTCAAGAATGAAGAGAAGCAATGACTAACCTAGCAGATTCCATGTGGAATTTTTGTACCCAGAGGAAGGTGAGGGCTGGATGCCCCTAGGGATCTGTAAATGACATGGCAGACGGACCTGTAGTTCTCAATGGAACATAAGTGCAGTGATCACCATACTCATAGTCCACTGACATTTTCTCTAGCTGACCAACTAAAAATCTATACTTCAGTATGGACAGAGAGCTGAAGGAAGGAGTCTGTGGATTCTGGCATTGCACCTGTAATCCACTGATTGTAGGTGCAATGCTTTGCAGGCCTATCCTATTAATTTCTTATGCAAAAAAATATACAAATGCACATGCTTTTCCTGCAAAAAAAAGTGCATTTACTATTATTTCTGAGAAGCTATGCATGGCCTTTAACTCCTTAGGGGAAAACCCAAGCACCACAGGCTCCCTACACACAAGAACAAAGACCTAACTCAACCTTTTTAATCCAGGGGTGCCTTGGCAAAATGCCCCAAAATTGCCCAAAATTGTATACAAGACAGCAGGTGGATCAAGCCTTTCTTTTAGGTACACAAAGCCATAGGTTGTCATTATGCACCATTACAGCGTTCCAGCGGCTGGCATCTTAATAACCAATTATGCCATTAGTTGATATGGAGGATGTCGGTCGCCTGCACGGCATCCTTGTTTGCTCCTCCCCTGCCCCGCTCTGTCAGTAATGGGGTCACAGTAGCTGAGTGATAGAAACTGCGGGAGGAGAGAAGCATAGGAATACTATTCAGTATCATTGTGCAAGTGTATTTGCTTTGGAAGAATAAAACACCTCTAACATTGGGTGTCCTACATGTGTGGATGTTGCTGCATTAGGTAAAACTATTAGAACAGTTTTTTACATCTTAGAATGGGGTGCCTTGAGACTGTCCATAATTTAAAGGGTGCTTCAAGATTGTTCATAACTTTAAAGGGTGCCTTGACTAAAAAAAAAAGTTGAGAAACACTGCCCTAACTTATCACAGCTGGGGGTCCTGAGAGGCTGTTCAGTTCCCACATAGGCAATCTGTGGATGGGGGGGCGGGAGCATTCAAGGAACATACATTTTCTACTAGTCTTTGCCTGTGTGGAAAAGGACACATACCTATCCAGGGATCCAGTGATGTCCTCACCCAAGCCGATTCTTCAATCTGTCCAGGCACCGGGATCTTAAGTAAGGGAAACCAGCAATGAATCCTTGCACCTTCACTGCTGGTTTTCTACTGCGCATGCGTGAAGCGCACTGCGCTTTGTGAGTGGTCCCGCAGTCTTATGGGAACTCTGAATTTTCCCAGAAAGCTGTGAGGGAATGAGGGGGGCCCAACATCCGGTTCAGATCGCTGTGGCACATCTGACTAGGAGTGGGAGCGGGTACCTGTCAAAACTAAGTACCTGTTCCCCCCTCTCCCCCAAAAAGTACTAAATGTGGCAGTGAAGGGGGGGGGTGCAAACAAGCGGAACTTGACCTTTTGGGTGAAGTTCGGCTTTAATGTTTAATTCAGATATAGATCATTCTGAGTATCATAGTACTCCACTGCTTCATGGGACCAAGCTGTTTTAAAGCTTGACATATTTGTTATCCAATTACTTAATGCAATCACATCATTTATATTCTACCACAAATTTGGTTGTTAGATTGGGTTTGTGTACACAGAAAATATAGACTTGATTAACACCTTCCCACCCGGCCTATAGCAGATTCATGGCCAGGCGGGACATTCCATCTTCTGAGTAGGCGTCATATGACATCCTCTCAGAAGGCGCCGCGCAGTGGTGCGATCTGTCACCGCCGATGACTGATCACTACAATGGCCTACTGCCAGTGTCATGTGATCGCTGTGACCAATCACAGCAGCTCACATGACAATTGTAAACAATGGATGGTTTCCTTTTATGCCATCCATTGTATACAATTGTGTTGTTAGCTGTGATTGGGCACAGCGATCACATGGTACAGACAGAGCCAATCACAACCCATCTGTACCATGTGATAAGCTTTGGCCAATCACAACAAAATACACTGAATGAATCAGTTTCCTTCAGTAACAATGGTTTCTTAGATCAGTGAAATACATTGGTATAAGCAATCATAATGTGTAAAAAAAAAAAAAAAAAATGTTACCATGGTATTTGCACTGGTCACAGGGTGTTAAAAAAAATTGTACACAATAGAAAAAAAAAAAAAAAATTTAGAAGCTATTTTTTTCTTTTTTACTACATATTGTGACCAGTCAGTGTCCCTGATCACTACCACGCCAGTTGTATGAAAATGCTATACTGGACTAGTGACAATATGTAAGAAAAAAAAATTTGAAAATTTCTTCATTTTCCAAAAAATTGAGACCAAAAAATTACAACTTCAATAAATTCATTGTCATGCCTCTTACTAAATACCTTGGACTATCTATTTTTTCAAAAGGGGTCATTTGGTGGATATTTGTACTATCCTGGCATTTTCGGGCCTCAAGAGATGAGATAGGCCATCAGTAAATCAGGATTGATCGATTTTCGTATATACTATAGTTTGTGGACGCTATAACTTTCCTACAGACTAAATAATATACACTGATTTGGGGTTTTTTCACCAAAGAAATGTACCAGAATACATTTTGACTTAAATTTATGAAGAAATGTTATTTATTTGCAAAATTTTATAACAGAAACGAAGAAAAACTTGATTTTTTATTTAAATTTTTTTTAAAATAAATTTTCCCCATTGGAAGATTTCCCCTTCATTACTTTTCTGAGGAAAACCCAAGATTTGGGATTTTCTTTTACTTTCACTTTCAATGATAATGGTAGACAAGACAAATAGAGAGAATGAATCTCCTTAACAGGGGCACAGACAGCAATAAAAACTGACAAGCATTCTAATCCCTTTGCATTCTATTAAAAACTAGTTTTGCCTTTAGTTATACTTTAACAGTGGTCCAATATGTGATATAAAAATTACAACTGCCCATATATAATCTTTAGAGTGATCTCAACTTTGAGTAAATACATCTTATAAAATATGTTTTGGGGTTTAAAGTGAAGTTTAATTTACAAAATGTGCATTTTAGTATGTGAGCGCAAAATGAAAAAATGGCTCAGGCAAAAAACTGGATTTTTTTGTACATACTTACCTGTAAAATCCATTTCTTGGTGTACATCATGGGACACAGAGCAGGCTATTCATGACTATGTGTGTTATAGGCCACCTATAAGTGAATGGACACTGGCTGACCAATCGGAGAGGAGATCCTCGCCTATATAAGGAAGTACTTCAGTTTTTGAAGCAAGAATGAAATTCCAGAAAGAGGGGCGGGACCTCGGTTTCCCGTGATGTACTCCAAGAAATGGATGTTACAGGTAAGTATGTTCTCTTTATCGTACATCATGGGACACAGAGCAGGCAATTTATGACTGTGTGGGATATCCCAAAGTAATTTGAAGGGAGGGTGACACCATGATAGCCACCATCCATAATCCCTCAGGACCTACTCAGCCGTCCGTAAATCACTTTGGCCAAAGGAAGAATCCTGTTCGGCTCTGACATCCACCTGGTAGAACCTTGTGAACCAAAAACCATGTAGCCACACCGTCAAATTTAGCAACCGTAAAGCTGGGTGCAATATAGGACCTTGAGACAGTAGGTCTGGCTGACACGGCAGGGGCTATGGCCCATCTACTGCCATCCTCACTATGTCCGCGTACCAGGCCTTCCTGGGTCAGACTGGAGCAATCAATATTACCGGAATAGACTCCTCCCGAATCCTGCGCAACAGACGTGGCAGCAGCTGAATCAGAGGAGAGGCATAAATCAGTGCAAACTGGTTCCAAGGAATCACTAAGGCATCTACTCCTACCGTGCGAGGGTCCTTTACCCTGGACACAAAAAGACCAACCTTATTGTTGAACCTGGATGCCCATAGATCTAAGTCTGGGCAACCCCATCGCTAGCAGATTCCCTTGAAAACATCCGAATGCAAAGCCCATTCCCCTGGAATCAACTGCCGGCGACTGAGATAATCCGCCTGCCAATTTTCTACCCCGGAATGGACACTGCTGACAAACGTGGAACATATCTCTCTGTCCAGGTCAGAATGTAATTCACCTCCTCCTGAGCACCTCGACTCCTGGTACCGCCCTGGTGATTGATGTATACCACTGCTGTGGCATTGTTGGACTGAATCCTTACAGGTCAACCTTGAAGCCTGGATGTCCACTACCTCAGAGCTAGTCTCACTGCCCGAAGTTCCAGGACATTGATGGGTAGAACCCTTTCTCATTCCCTGAACTGTGGCCTCCTCCAGGAAAGCCCCCCAACCTGAGAGGCTGGCATCGGTGGTTACCAATTTCCACACCACTGGCCAAAAGGATCTCCCTCTCTCCAAATCCTCAACCACCAATTTAGGCTTCGCAGTACCTCTGGAGACAAAGGTATGCAGTAATCCAGGTGCCGGAATCTTCTTGTTCTAAACAGTCAGAATGTACCTTTTGCAGCGGTCTGGAATGGAATTGGGCATAGGGAATAATCTTCCCCAACAACCTCTTACAGAGGTGAATTGAAGGATACATCTAGGCTTTTAATCTGCAAACCTTGTTCCTCAGGGCACAACTTTTCTCTGGAGGCAGAAATACCTTTGCCTGATGACCATCCCCAAATACTCCAGGCTCCAGTTCCAGGGCCGACTTTTTGAAGCTGAGCACCCAAGGATCTGTATTGTAAGGACCACATCCTGCTTCAGACCAGGCACTGACTGACCTCTGAGCAACAGATCGTTTAGATAACCTTTGACCAACACCCCTGAGTTCTGAGCAGCCCCAATACTGGAGCAAGAATTTTTGTGAAGACTTTGGGAGCCGTGGCCAGCCCAAAATGGTAGTGCTATGAACTGGAAATGCTGAGCCCCTACTTCAAACTGCAGAAATCTTTAGTGAGCAATGAATATCGGCACATGTAGGTATGTGTCCTTGATGTCTATGGATGCTAACAAATGTCCTTTCTGTAAAGAGGCCACTATTGATCGAACCAATTCTGTACAAAAAGACTGGACATTTGGAAACTGATTTAGCCCCTTGAGATCCAAAATGGGCCTTGCATCAACATTTTGGCTTTGTGACTGTGAACAGGTTTGAATAAAACCCCTGAAACCTTTCGTCCACTGGAACCTCTGTGATCACCCCAAGACAACAGGCGATCGAGTGCCTGTAATAAAGCTCTTCTCTCCTCTGGATTCATTGGTACATTTGAATTTAGAAACCGGGGAGTGGGAAAGATCCGAAATTCTAGTTTGTACCCCAGAGAAATCATGGAAATGACCCACTTGTCTTGGATTAGAGCCCTCCAGGCAGCAACAAAATTCAAAAACCTTCCCCCCCACCCAAACGAGTGGGGGAGCCCCTTCATAAGGAGGCGGACTTTGAATCTGCCTTGGATGACCTTTGCACCAGAGCCTCCTCGGGTTTGATTCTGAGTCCTACCCCTGGATGCTGAGATCTTTGTGCATCAAAACGACTGCCTGGTAGATGAGAAGCCAGCAACCAAAGCCCCTTATATCTTAAAAGAAGGGTGTTTGGATTACCTTTAAAAGAGTAGAAGCGAACTCTTTCCCCCTGAAATCTTTTGGATATATTTGTCCAAATCTTCCCCAAAACAGCCGCTCTCTGAAAGCAAAAACCTGCCAGTAATTTTTTGCATGGCAGTTCTGCCGACCAACTCTTCAGCCACAAAATCCTGCACATGTGTACTGATAACAGGGCCAAGCGAGAAATTTGCTGAATTGAATCCTTAAGAGCATCAACCGCAAAACATAAAGCACTTGGAACATCCTTCAGATCCTCGGTCGAGTATTCCCCCTGTACTGACGGTCTTCCAAGCAGTCGTTTGACACGGCCAGAATGACTCTGGCAAATGCCAATAGCTGCAATAGCTGCCACTGCTGGCTGTGCGGCAGAACCTGCCAGGGAGAAGGAGGCCTTAAGGAGAGACTCCTGTTTCTTATCTGCTGGATCCTTAAAAACCTGGACATTATCCAAAGGACATGTTAAAAATTTATTCGGGGATGAAACAGCTGCGTCCACTACAGGCAACCCCCATTTCTTAAACTTCTCTTCCATGGGGTACAAAAAAGAAAACCACTTTGGTGGAACAAAAACCCTGTCTGGGTGATCCCAGTCAGCATACATAAATCAGTTTAGGCTTCAAAGAGCCCAGAGAAGAATAAGTAACCTCAGAGGATTCTGCCAGAGGTAGCCTGAATCCAGATCATACCATATCAGTAAGATCCTGGACTAATAACCTATGACATTGGGCGGCAGAGACTGCTCGTTTCTCCCCAAGGTTGTGACCCCTCAGACACAAGACTCTACACTGCCTGACCTTGCTCCTGTTCTTCCTCGTCCTTAGGTTCCACCCATTCCTGCTCCAGGATTGGAGGTTGTAGTGATGGGGATCTCTCCCGCTTCTTAGTCCCCTGAGAAACTGATGCAATCATTCCAGTGATCATATCTTCTAACCCTGCTAAGGCTGAAGCAAGATCATCCTTGGTTACAGAGACGCATGCCCCAGTAGTAGCAATAATGCCAGAGAAACGCAGTGGCTCAGACTGTCCAGTCGCTTCTGGCCTCTCAGGAGAGGATATTACAGCAGACATTCAGCTAGGTTCCTCAGGACCCGGCGGCAGCACATTAGTGCCCCCTCCTGCTGTGCCTCCCACACTCCGCTTTCTGGAGGACATTACTTCGGATAGCGTAAAAAACCTGTGCATCTCCGATTGTAAACACAAACCCCAAAATACAGCTATGCAAGTAGTGTGCTGAAGAAAAATTCTCAATGCAAAATGCTGACCTTATAAGCCACCAAGGGCAGCTCCTGACTGCCTGACCAACACTTCCCCCTCAGTAGAGTACTCACGTGCCCCAGTGAATAGCCTGCTCTGTGTCCCCGCCACATGAACCCCTCAATGGCAGCAGCAGCAGCCCACATTTGCCAAAGTCTCCTGATGAATAAATATGGCCAACTTCCCATTCAGGCCGTTACTGCGCATGCAATCCTCGTGCGCGTGCATGCCCGTTGAATGCGCGCGCACCCCGCCGTGCACCATGGCCGGCGGCGCTCCTAGGGACTAAAAAGCTCCATCTAGTGTCCCCAACAGAAACAACAGGCACCATGTCCCAGGCTAAAATGTTGTGAGCACTCCCCATAGTGGAAATTTTGCCAAACAAACAATACCTCTCCTTTTTCCTCCAAATTTGAGCTTTTTTTACAGACAAAAAAAAAAAAAAAAGAGATAGTTTACCAGTCCTGCCACAGGTCCGTGACTTCTGTCAGGCACTAACCTTCGCCCATTACGGCAGGCATTGTCATACAGACCTTCAAGGACCCGGTCCCCATAATGTGGGGCCACTGCCTCAGACCCGTATAGCACCCCACTGGAAAGCGCCTTGGTCAGATTTAAAACTGCACAGGGTTCCATCCACGCAGGGTCCAGCACCGTAAGGCTGCATTACAGGCAAAACCCAAAGGATTCTTCTCCTTATCCAGCGAGGCTTGGGTACCATCACAGCTTTTCGAATGGATCCGATTAAAGTCCATGATTCTTGAAAGTACCGTATTAAACCTTAGGTATGCTCCAAGAGCACATGCAACACTTTCAGTGACCATCCTCCTTACAGACATTGATGAAAAAAGTGAAGTACTTCCTGTGTAGGAGGGATTATATAGGGGAGGACCTCCTCTCTGATTGGTTGGCCAGTGTCCATTCACCTGTTAGTGGCCTATAACCCACATAGTCATGAAAAGCCTGCTTTGTGTCCTGTGATGTACGATAAAGAAAATTATCATGTTGGCCACACACAATACAATTCAAAAGTTTTGAAGAGTCAGGTGGATGACATCAGCCAATCAAAGGAAGCCTTGCACTCATTGATAAAAATAAAAAGCTTTGCATTAATAGCTGAGAAGCATTAAGCCTGACTTGATTTAATTCTGGCAGCACTGGGAAAGTTGACCATACTGCTGTAAAACACAGTGCCGCCTACTGTATGTAGCTGATGCTACTAGAGTTTGATACAAAACACATGGAGGACACATCACTTATGCAGGCCATACATGGGTCACATTCTGAACAAATTTTCTTCAGAAAATTGGAAACTTTGTGCATTTTGTAATCCAATGGTGCCACCATTGATTTTGAAATTCAGCCAACCAAGCTTTCAATTTCACCTCATGTGAGCAAGAATTTTCTTTTCTTTCCAGGTTACAGCTCATGCTCATTTCTTTTTCGTTTATGTTTCCTGCACGATTCTCCCATCATTGATTTGAAATTTGTCAGTTTACAAAAAATTTCCAATATGCCCGATCACTCAAATTCGATGGTCACACGGAAATCGTCTGTTTCTGTGACCCACTAATGATGCGAAATTCAAAGGAAAATTCTTAGAAAAGATTTGAGAGAGAAAATTATTTTGGAAATTGACCCATGTATGGCCAGCTTCAGTAATGGAATGGCTCAAATTAACTATTCAACCACTTGCCCTCCTGAGGATTTACCCCCCTTCCTGAGCAGGCCATTTTTTGCGTTAGGGCGCTGCGTTACATTAACTGACAATTGTGTGGTCATGCATTGCTGCACCCAAATTAAATTTACATCTTTTTTTTCCCACGAATTGAGCTTTCTTTTGGTGGTATTTGATCACCTGTGCTGTTTTTATTTTTTGCGCTATAAAAAATAAAAAAGACCAACAATTCTGAGAAAAAAAAAAATATTTGACTTTTTGCTATTAAACATGTCCAGTAAAAAATTTTTAAAAATCAAATGTCAGCATAAATTTAAACCAAAATGTATTTGGCGACATATCTTTGCTAAAAAAAATTTCCAATACGTGTAAATTAATTGGTTTACGTGTAAATTAATTGGTTTACTTGAAAGTTATAGCATTTACAAATGGCGGTATAGATACTGGAATTTTTTTTTCTACTAATAATGGCGGTGATAAGCGACTTATAGTGAGACTGCGACAGACATTCTAACACTGGGGGGAATTGACATCCCCAAAGACACCAATACAGTTATCAGTGATAAAAAAAAAACACTGACACTGTACTAATGGCACTGGGCAGGAAAGGGTTAACATGAGGGGCGATCAAATGGTTAACTGTGTGATGGGAGTGTTTTACTGGGGGACGGTATCAGTGTGCTTCACTGTAAGCACACTCCTCTGGATGGCTGTGCCGTGCTCAGCCATCCAGAGCAGTGTGCTCGAGCCAACAGGGAGAAGGACTGTTAGTAAACAAAGCAGCCCTCCTCCCTATCGGAGATCCTCGGTAATCACCGGGCGCTGGCGGGTAATCACCGGCCGGGCCTGGATGATTGACAGCCGCGGTGCAGGTAGGCTCGCACGCGCCTAAATCATGTATATATTAATGCTAAATCATGTGTATATACGTGATTTTGCGCACCCCTGCTGCCCTGTAGCAGTATATCTGCTATAGGGCGGCGGGGTAGTGGTTAAGGTGGAACTAAATCCATTGGTTTAAAAAAGAAAAAAAAAAAAAAAACAGTTACATTCCTGACGGGCCAAGAATGTAAGTGTCACATTTGCTTGTGCTTTCAACCAAACTATCAAATGGCCAGAGTCATGACTGATCACATGTGCAGCACCATGGCAGTTGCAGATTAATCAGATGGCTAAAATGGTGGCTTCCTTGGCTGAAAAGGATAGGAGGGTTTAGTTCCGCTTTAGGCTTCATTCACACTATGTGTAGAGACATCAGTTTTTGTGCATGCAGTCTGCATGGATACAACAAATCAATTGTTCTCTATGTGCCCTGTTCACACCACAACATCAGTATCACATGTAGATTTTTTTCTGTGCAGGAATCTGCAACGTGTATAAAAATAATGGAGAACTGCTGTAAACTCATCTTTCTGCAAGTGAAATCTGCATGTTTTTTCCATCAGTTTTTCTGCACATATGGTGCAAACAAGGCCTTAAAGTGACAAGAAACATGGAGTTCTTTTTAACATGCCTTTAACCCTTGCATTGTGGGAGGAACTCACTGCAATGGTACATTTTTCTAATTCCTGGAGTTGGGCTTTAATACGTTAACCACTTGATGATCAGGCCTTTTTGACACTTTTGGTTTACAAGTAAAAACCAGTATATTTTGCAAGAAAATTACTTAGAACCTTCAAACATTATATATTTTTTTAGCAGAGGTCCTAGAGAATAAAATGATGGATTTTGCAATTTTTTAAGTCACATGGTATTTGCGCATCAGTTTTTGAAACGCAATTTAAAAAAAAATACACTTTAATGAATTTTAGTGCACAGAAACACAATATAACACCCACTTCTTTGGTAAAATATAAAAGATGACGTTACCCCGAGTAAATAGATGTCTAACATGTCATGCTTTAAAACTGTGCATGCTCGTGGAATGGTGACAAACTACATTGCTATAATAACGCTTTAAAAGCCATTACAGGTTATCAGTTTAGAGTTACTGTGGAGCTCTGGTGCTAGAATTATTGCCCTCGTTCTGGTGTTCGCTGAAATACCTCACGTGTGGTGCAATCGTTGTTAACGTATGTGTGCCAGTAAAAACACGTTTTTCTTCACAGGTGAGCACAGGGAGGCAGGGGTGCTTTAACATTTTTTAATTCTAATTTTTTTTTAATCACTTCATTGCTATCACAAGGAATGTACACATCCCTTGTGACAGCAATAGGCAGTGACAGGTACTCTTTATAGAGAGATTTGGGGTCTATTAGATCCCCGATCTCTCCTCTGCCCTAAAAGCTTCTGATCAAACAGGATCGGTGGGTTCAGATGCTTGCCCTATTTAAAAATGGCACTGTTTACTTCCAGGAAACCGAAAGTGACAAAAATACTCTCTGCTTCCAGTTTCTGATTCCACAGAGATCATCAGGGACCTTCCGGTCCTTGGCAATCTCTGTGGTAAGCCGGTGAAAGTGCCAGCTTTCATTCCAGGCAGAGCCCAGAGAGGTGGCTAATTAGCTGCTAGGATGACTTTTACATAAAAGCCTGCCACCAGCTGCAGACATCATCCTGGTACGGGATTTGGCGTCAAGTGGTTAAAGCGGAACTGCAGTAAAAAAAAATTAAAAATTTCAAACAAGCAGGCTCTACATTGCAGAAGAAACATGCAATGACTCTTCTGCAATATAATACACTTGCCTGTTTGCAATTCCCCAGAGCAGCCATGTGTGGGTGTGACATCATCCTGCCCCAGCCAATCAAGACAGCCAAAGGTTGGCATCTGGAAAAAGCCAGGGAGAACATGCCGACAAGGGACCGCAGAAACAGATAAGTATTAGGGCTCATTTACATCTGTTTTGCTCTCTGAAGAGTGATCTGCGTTTGGTTCGCTATTCAGAGACAGCCGGTGTTAACCTCCTAAAGGCACTACTGCAATGGAGTACAAAATCAGGTCACAGACATGAACCAATGCATTGCGGCACCATGTGTACATCCCCAGCAGCTAAAGGGGATCAGTTGAGGGACGGTAAAAACACAGCTCAACCACAGAGTTTTAAAGGATAATTTCACCTTTTGTATAAAAATAATAAATGCACATTTTTGCAGGTAAAAAATGTGCATTTATGTTTTCTGTCCAAAAGGAGCCTGGAAAGCATTGTACTAGCAATCAGTAGATCACTGATGCCCTGCAGGTCTCTTACAGACCTGTCAGAATATCTGCTTGCTGTACAGGATGTATGGTCAAGCAGATATACTGACAGGAAGCTTCCATGAACCACCACGGCGCTTCACAGCATGGTGGTAGTTCATTGGAAACCACAAGCCAACAGCTGCTAAGGCTGTCGGGAATTGCAGTTCGTTCATTCATTCAAGGATGTCTGTGAATGAATGATGCAGCCGCGTGGGCGGAGCCGTCCGCTGTTTTCAAATTTGACAGATAGTACAGGGAGACTTCTCCCCATACTATCTACCAGAGGGAAGGGGGGCGATGGGCACGGCTGCAGCTATGGGAAAGTGTGGTATGTTCCAAAGGTGAACTTTTCCTTTAATGCCCCATCCCCAACTGAAAGTGTAAACAAGGCCTTACTGCCATTCGTTACTAAACCTAGGACCCTGCATTCACTATATCTGGTCTCCCACAGTACACACTACATGGAAATGAAATTAATTTAAAATATAAAAACTGCTAGATACCTTTTCTCATCAGCAGTATAAAGCAGTCTTCTGACATCTATCAGTGTTCAGCAGAGCACTGGTTAAAGCTTGTAGGAGGAGTTCTCTCTAGGAGGATGCAGAACCCTGACCTCTGTCTGGACAGTGTTGCTTGGCCCTGTACTGATCTCATTCACTCTCCGCAGAAAAAAAAACCTCTCTAGCAATACACACCCAACTGAGCATGTGTAGTGACTCCACATGATATGTCTCATTAGGAGATAAGAGAGGGGCACTGCAAGAAGGGGAGGATCAGAGAAGTCAGGATCAAACATCCTTTTTACACAATGCAGAGGATTAACCCCTTAGGTTCCACACTGAGTATAACAAGCGTACTTTACTGCATATAAAGACTGATTTTACTGTTGTGGGTTTAGTAACACTGTAACCGCGTCCTGTCCAGCTAATGTATATAAGCAGCCAGTCAGGAGCAATGCTGATGCGTTCCTGTATATGTTCCCCCACTTCAAGGGCTCGTAAGCAGCTCAGAGCACGCACCCGCAAGCCTGGTGATCGCTGTACCCCTGGATACAGCGGATCACATGACCAGGTACAGGACCAATGAAATCACATGCAAAAATGGTGACATAAAAAACCATAAGCTTTGAATAGATCTCAGGAAAGGTTGCACTCCACTTACTGATCCTCCCATGCAGGATATTAAATTAAAACGGTCATTGGAAAAAAAAAACCATGAGATCTGTAATTGAGGACTTCCTTCTGAAAATGCTAGTTGCCTGGCGGTCTTGTGTGCCCTGCTGCTTCAGCGCTGAGCCACTGGCCAGGAACAAGTCAGCATGACAGCCAAGCAGCCAGTCTCCTCAATATTCTCATGACAGCTGCCAGATGTTTAACTAGAGACCTATATCTAAGTAACACCAGCCCATCGCATGTATCAGTGCTGCATATCGTTCCAATAGAGCTTACCCAGCCGGTACAACACAGTGCATATCACACAATCACAGGCCACTTCCGGGTGCCGGTCCGTGCGACTCATTCCCCAGTCAACACAGCCTGCGCTCAACGTTCCGCTTTCATTGTAAGTAGGAAAAGAAGGATCCCTGACTAGAGTTATTATTTGGGTTAGGTCAGCAGAATGGTGTGTCTAGGTGCAGAGCTGCTTCTCTTCTGTGACCTGTCAGTGATGGTGTGCTGATGTTGGGATTGTACAGAGCCGGCCAGGAAGTGTGAGCACATGGAGGCTGATGTACCTGCAGCAGGACGTGTATAGGGAACATGAACTGACTAACAGCAACTGAGCACAGGTAGGGACTGCACATCTATATCCCTGTCTACTACTTCTAGCAGAAAAATGGTGTGCATAGGGGGTTATTTACTAAAACTGGAGAGTGCAAAATGTGGTGCTACTCTGTGTAGTAACCAATCAGCTTCCAGGTTGTATTGCCAAGTAATTGAACAAGCAGAAGGTAGAAGCTGATTGGCTGTCATGCGCAGCTGCACCAGATTCTGAGTGCGCCAGTTTTAGTAAATCTCCCCCATAGGAGGTTATTTACTAAAACTGGAGAGTGCAAAATCTGGTACAACTTTGCATAGTAACCAATCAGCTTCCAGGTTTTATTGCAAATTAATTGAACAAGCAGAAGGTAGAAGCTGATTGGCTATTATGCGCAGCTGCACCAGATTCTGAGTGCACCGGTTTTAGTAAATCTCCCCTATAGGAGGTTATTTACTAAAAGTGAACAGTGCAAAATCTGGTACAACTCTGCATTGTAACCAATCAGCTTCCAGGTTTTATTATTATTATACAGGATTTATATAGCGCCAACAGTTTGCTCAGCACTTTACAGCATGAAGGTTACAATAACATTCAATACAGGAGGAGTCAGAGGGCTCTGCTATTGCCAAAGCTTACTTGAACAAGCAGAAGGTAGACGCTGGTTGGTTCTCATGCACCAGATTCTGATTGTGCCAGTTTTAGTAAATCTCCCCCATAGGAGGTTATTTACTAAAACTGGAGAGTGCAAAATCTGGTACAACTCTGCATAGTAACCAATCTGCTTCCAGGTTTTATTGCCAAGTAATTGAACAAGCAGAAGGTAGAAGCTTATTGGCTATCATGCGCAGCTGCACCAGATTCTGAGTGCGCCAGTTTTAGTAAATCTCCCCCATAGGAGGTTATTTACTAAGACTGGAGAGTGCACAATCTGGTACAACTCTGCATAGTAACCAATCAGCTTCCAGGTTTTATTGCAAATTAATTGAACAAGCAGAAGGTAGAAGCTGATTGGCTATTATGAGCAGCTGCACCAGATTCTGAGTGCACCGGTTTTAGTAAATCTCCCCTATAGGAGGTTATTTACTAAAAGTGGACAGTGCAAAATCTGGTACAACTCTGCATTGTAACCAATCAGCTTCCAGGTTTTATTATTATTATACAGGATTTATATAGCGCCAACAGTTTGCTCAGCACTTTACAGCGTGAAGGTTACAATAACATTCAATACAGGAGGAGTCAGAGGGCCCTGCTATTGCCAAAGCTTACTTGAACAAGCAGAAGGTAGACGCTGGTTGGTTCTCATGCACCAGATTCTGATTGTGCCAGTTTTAGTAAATCTCCCCCATAGGAAGCTATTTACTAAAACTGGAGAGTGCAAAATCTGGTGCTACTTTGCATAGTAACCAGTCAGCTTCCAGGTTTTATTGCCAAAGCTTAAATGAACAAGCAGAAGGTAGAAGCTGATTGGCTATCATGTGCAGCTGCACCAGATTCTGAGTGCACCAGTCTTAGTAAATCCCCCCCATAGTGTCTTCAGATATTCCCAAGCAATGTCCTCAGGATGTGTACAGGAAGGACAGAACTTTTGGAAGAAGTAAGGCCTGGATCACATCATATACTTTCGGACGGTGTTTCCAAACACCATCCCAGTGCATAGACAAGACAATACGCCTTATGTCTTGTTGCTTCAGTTTACACCAATGTGCTTGCTGGATTGGCGGTAATTATTATTATACAGGATTTATATAGCGCCAACAGTTTGTTCAGCGCTTTACAATATAACGGGAGACAATACAGCAACAATACAGTTCAATACAAGAGGGTTAGGAGGGCCCTGCTCCTCGGAGCTTACAATCTAGGAAATAAAGCAGGACAGGATGCATTTTTCTGCAGCGCAGCATGTTGTGATTCTACGCCATGCTGCAGTGCACAACGTGCATTTTGTGTTATTTCAATAAAGCTAGAAAGGAGTGGGATGCATCATTACAACTTAGGATGAGCACAGGTTTGGTCAGACTCAACCCAGAACCAAGCTGACACTCCAGGGCATTCCCCGCAGCTGACGTTGTTCCATTTTGCAAGTGACATTCTCTAAGGCCTTGGCATTTTGTGATCTTGGGCAGAATCGCTGCGATTCTGCCTGAAACCCCAAATCTCACTGCTATAATGACAAAGTGCAGTGCACGTGTTTCGATCCCATTCAGTTGCAATGGCACCTACGGCTTAGTTCACACTGAATCCAACTTTGAAATTGTGCAACTTCACTTGAATATTCACGATTTCAAAGTCTGATGTCAGTGCGACTAAAGGTGGTACTTGGAAGTCATCTGTGCGTCTTCATGCACTGATGTCTATGCAAGTCACACATAAGCTTGCAAAAAACAGTGCATGAATTACTTCCAAAATCGATATGACCGCTTCCATTGTGGACAATAGGATGCAACTTGTCATGCCACTTGAAACAGTCAAATCGCATGACAATTTGCACCGGTGTGACCGAGGACTAAATGTGTTGCAATTTTGCCATACAATAAATCATGCAGTAATCTGCAACTCATGAAGCTTGTTGCCCAAGGGAAGGTACTGCTCCATTTAGGACGACAGGCTTCACGCATTGCGGATTGCCGAGGCAAAACCACACCTCATTTATGTGCCATTGAAAGTAAATGGCACCCGAAGACGTGCTGTGTTTTGTCATTAATGCAGTGCGATTTTGGAACGTGGACAGAATTGCAGCAATTCAGCCCAAGATCACAAAACGGCGAATGTGGCCATATTAGGTCAGTGGTGTCACAAGCATTCCCGCCTCTTTGTTACATGTGGCTGCAGGGTGGGGAATAACGCTGAATGGGCGCTTGCCTCCATGTTTAGTTCAAACCTGTGGTTATCCCTAATTACAATTTGTTGCACCAATGGGCACATGGTTTACAGAGCATAACACACACTTTTTATATGAATAATCTCTAAGGGCCCATTTACACCACTGACTTTTTTAAAGCAGTATTAATGCACATGCAAGAAAAATGAATGCATTGCAATGAGCCCCGTTTACATAATTGCGGTGCTTTCATGTGTATGCAAAAATTAGAGCGTGCCTCTTTTTTTTTTTTGCACTTAAATGTAAGGCAACACACTACACATACATGTTAAAAAAAACCCTTATGTTTAATGCCAAGAAATGCATTATAAACGTGCTTCAAATGCATTGTAAATACATGTAAACATGCATGCAAAGCTACACGCTGAATATGGGGATTGTGGTGTAAACAATTCCTGGATGTCACTTTCTGGACAGTCCATTCATGAAAACAACATTAGAAAAGAGAGTGATCTGAGCTTGTGTCCTGAAACGTATTTTGGATTTTGCTGCTCTGACATGGCATTAATGTTCAGGAAACTGACAGTAGGGTGTTGTATTTATTGTTACTAATGTTGCGATTACTTGCTGTTACACAGATACTAAGGCTTGGTTCACACTACTGCAACTTGATTTCAGTGCAATAATGTAGTGCAACCTTAACCACTTGCCCTGCAGAGAATTTACTCCACGTAAGCACCTTATGAGCTCTGAGTCAGGGAATTTGGGTAGCATTGCTGTCTTCATGTTCTGCTGCTCAGTGCTCAGAGTTATTATTATTATAAAGGATTTATATAGCGCCAACAGTTTGTGCAGCGCTTTACAAAATGAAGGTAGACATTACAGTTACAATACAATTTGGTACAAGAGGAAACAGAGGGCCCTGCTCGTTAGAGCTTACAATCTAGGAGGAAGGGTTGAGTGATACAAAAGGTAGTAAGTGTGGGGGATGAGCTGATGGAGGAAATAAATGGCGGTTTACTAGGTAGAAGCAGAGAAATGTTTTCAGGGATCGTCTAAAGGTGGATAGATTAGGAGACAGCCGGACAGATTGGGGTAGGGAGTTCCATAGGATGGAAGAAGCTCGGGAGAAGTCCTGGAGGCAAGCATGGGAGGAGGTGACACAGGAACTAGAGAGCAGAAGGTCTTGAGAGGATTGAAGAGAGCGGTTTGGTTGATATTTTGAGACCAGGTTGGTAATGTAGCTGGGGGCAGAGTTGTGGATGGCTTTGTATGTTGTTCATAGGACATTTAAGTGGGGTTACTGTAACCTGTATTTTCTATCTGTTCTACAGCATGTGAATGCAGTGTAAGGCTAAGGCTACACAGTGAACCAAACTTTGCAGTTTTCGATGCCACGCTGCACTTTGTGAATGGTCCTGCAGCATTCTGGGACCTGTGATGTGTCCCAGAAAGCTGTAGGGGAAGGAGGGGGAAAACTTCCACATAGATTGCTAAGGCAATCTGAGCATAGGTGGGAACCGGAGCCAGGGAAAACCAAGTCCTCACTCACCTATCAACCCCCCCCCCCCCAGTACTTTTGGGTGAAGGTTCAATTTAACTGGTAATTGCTCAGTTAGCATATCTCCACTCACTGTAGTGAAACTTTACTACCTTGGGGGGGGGGGGGGGGTTAACTGTTATTTCCTATACAGAGATGATCACAGTATAAGCAATAGTTTTAGCTGTCAGGATTGGGTTAGCATTCATGAACAGCTTGCTTATGGTTGTGATCTGTGATTGGCTATAGCTAATCAAGGGATTCAGGTAGCCAGGTACTATGTGATTGTTGTGGGCCAATCACAGATCGTAACCATAAGCAAGCTGTTTATGAATAGAAATCCATTCCTGACAGTTTGTTTACATTATCATGTCATTGCTGTGACCAATCATAGCAATCACATGATACCTGGTTACTGGTAATTGTAATACACTAGACACAGTGATCACAGGAGCAGTGTGCTGCATGCCTCTTACCCGGAACAGGCTGGATGACCTACATGTACAGTTGTGTTCAAAATAATAACAGTGTGTTGAAAAGAGTGAATAAAGATCAAAATCCTTCTAATAGCTTTTATTTCCATACACACAAATAGATTGGGAACACTACACATTCTATTCCAAATTAAAACATGAAGAAAATATATCAAATTTGTGTTGTTCCTCTAAAAAAAATTTAAGAAAAGTGAATATTAGACTGTTCAAAAAAATAGCACTGTTTGTATTCTTCTTTACAAACTCAAACATTCACTATATAAACTGAAAAATGTTTGAAGATTTTGCTTTCCTTTGAATCACTTAATTAATATTTAGTTGTATAAGCACTGTTTCTGAGAACTGCTGTACATCTGTGTTGCATGGAGTCAACCAACTTCTGGCACCTGTGATCAGGTATTCCAGCCCAGGATGATTGGACTACATTCCACAGTTCTTCTCTTTTTCTTGGTTTTGCCTCAGAAACTGCATTTTTGATGTCACCCCACAAGTTTTCTATTGGATTAAGATCCGGGGATTGGGCTGGCCACTCCATAACGTCAATCTTGTTGGTCTGGAACCAAGATGTTGCACGTTTACTGGTGTGTTCGGGGTCGTTGTCTTGTTGGAACACCCATTTCAAGGACATTTCCTCTTCAGCATAAGGCAGCATGACCTCTTCAAGTATTCTGATGTATTCAAACTGATCCATGATCCCTGGTATGCAATAAATAGGCCCAACACCGTGGTATGAGAAACATCCCCATATCATGATGCTTGTGCAACCATGCTTCACTGTCTTCACAATGTACTATGGCTTGAATTCAGTGTTTGGGGGTCGTCTGACAAACTGTCTCCGGCCACTAGACCCAAAAAGAACAATCTTACTTTTATCAGTCCACAAAATGTTGCGCCATTTCTCTTTAGGCCAGTCAATGTGCTCTTTGGCAAATTGTAACCTCTTCAGCACGTCTTTTTTTCAACAATGAGACTTTCCGGGGGCTTCTTGCAGATAGCTTGGCTTCACATAGGCGTCTTCTAATTGTAACAGTACTCACAGGTAACTTTAGACCTTCTTTGATCTTCCTGACGCTGATTGTTGGCTGAGTCCTTGCCATTTTGGCTATTCTTCTATCCATTCAAATGGTAGTTTTTCGCTTTCTTCCACGTCTTTCAGGTTTTGGTTGCCATTTTAAAGCATTTGCGATCATTTTAGCTGAGCAGCCTATCATTTTCTGCACTTCTTTATATGTTTTCCCCTCTCCAATCAACTTTTTAATCAAGGTACGCTGTTCTTCTGAACAATGTCTGGAACGACCCATTTTCCTCAGAATTTCAGAGAGAAATGCACTGTAACCAGCATGTACAACATTTGCTGCCTTCCTTCCCTAAATAAGGGCAATAATTGCCACCTGTTTTTCAAAGAATGAATGACCTCACTAGTAGAATTCCACACTGCTATTATTTTGAACATGCCCCTTTCAATTAGTGATTCAATTACACAGAATCAGCAGCATGCATGTCATGACTGTTGGGTCTGTTGGATTTCTATTACTCTACTACACCTGCTAGTAAATTATTTGCCATATAGAAATATCATTTCTACCAAAAACAGTGATTGATCAGGTTAGAGATGTCTGACTGCTATTATTTTGAACACAACTGTACGTGACCAAGCCTGCCCGCCCACAGTAAATGTACTGTTGGCGGGTGGAAAATTGCTAAATCGCTAAGCAAACAATATGTATTTCCCCGCACACTTCCCAGCTAGCTAGCAAAATATAAATAAATAAATTACACTGTCTAACAATTTGCATTAAACACAGAGGTTTTAGTTGTACAGTATTTGCAAATATGTGTGGAAGCGACACAAATATATGTGGAATCTTTGAAGGCCTCCATATTGAAGCATATGCACTCACTGGCCACTTTATCACACCTTGCTAGTACCGGGGTGTACCCCATTTTGCCTTTAGAACTGCATTAATTCTTTGTGGCATAGATTCAACAAGGTGTTGGAAACATTCCTCAGAGAGTTTGGTCCGTATTGATATGATAGCATCACACAGTTGATGCAGATTTGTCGTCTACACATCCATGATGCGAAGCTCCTGTTCCACCACATCCCAATGGTGCTCTATTGGATTGAGATCTGGTGACTGCTGAGACCATTGCAGTACAGTGAACTCATTGTCATGTTCCAGAAACCAATTTGAGATGATTTGAGCTTTGTGACATGGTGCATTATGCTGCTGGAAGTAGCCATCAGAAGTTGGGTACACTGTAGTTATAAGGGGGTGGACATGGTCAGCAACAATACTCAGGTAGGCTGTGGCATTTAAACGATGCTCAGTTGGTACTAGGAGGCCCAAAGTGTGTCAAGAAAATCTCCTCCACACCATTACACCACCAGCCTGAACCGTTAATACAAGGCAGGGTGGATCCATGCGTTCATGTTGTTTATGCCAAATTCTGACCCTACCATCTGAATGTTGCAGCTGATATTGAGACTTATCAGACCAGGCAATGTTTTCCAATCTTTTGTTGTCCACTTTTGGTGAGCCTGTGTGAATTAGAGTGTTTGTTTCTTGTTCGTACCTGACAGGAGTGGTACCCTGTGTGGTCTTTTGCTGCTGTAGCCCATCTGCTTCAAGGTTCGAAGTGTTGTTCACTCAGAGATGGTATTCTCCATACCTTGGTTGTACAAGTGGCTATTTGAGTTACTGTTGTCTTTCTATCATCTCAAACTAGTCTGTCCATTCTCCTCTAACCTGTGACATCAACAAGGCATTTTCATCCGCATAACTGCCACTCACTGGATATTTTATCTTTTTTGGACCATTCTATGTAAACCCTAGAGATGGTTGTGCATGAAAATCCCAGTAGATCATCAGTTTTTGAAATACTCAGACCAGCCCGTCTGGCACCAAAAACCATGCCAAGTTCAAAGTCACTTAAACCCCCTTTCTTCCCCATTCTGATGTTCAGTTTGAACTTCAGCAAGTCGTCTTCACTATGTCTAGATGCCTAAATGCATTGAGTTGCTGTCATGTGATTGGCTGATTAGCAATTTGTGTTACCAAGCAATTGAACAGATGTACCTAATAAAGTGGCTGGTGAGTGTATATTGTGAATTGACCCTTATTACAATATTTGTGTAGCCTGAAGTTCAACCATAGGTATTTTTTTTTCTACTGCAGTTCTTGGCAATGTATGTCACCTTTTTCCGTAGGTTTGAGATAGGTGGACCTTTTTGAGGAGTAGTTTATTGGCAAAGCCATTTTAAGGTTCAAGTAGCAATCAGAAATTCCACTAGTAAGTGGTTGAATTCCCAAAGATGTTGATCTGTTTCAGGCTGAGCTGTTGCTTCATGTAGTATGCACACTGTTAATTGGTAGCTGCTAATGAAGTATATTGAAAAATTCTATTCTTCTACAGGAATGTACTATATGTAAATTCTACAGAGAGCCAACTATGGTGGGCTGGCATGCCTCCACTGGCACTAGTCCCACACTGCAATATGCAATCTGATCCAAGTTGTCGTAACCTCTCATATCATACAACAAAATCATTCCGTAGTCACTGTGGATATATATAGTGTTCATCAGACGGTGTGATTGGCTGATTAGAAATTTGTGTTACGAAGCAATTGAACAGGTGTATAGCAATTGATAAATGAAGACTCCCATAGACTAGAGTTAAGCCTATGACACATTGTTTTTTCTGTTTGTTAGTAGGCTGCTTTTGAGAATCAGTGTTGGCTGTTCAGGCAAAAATTTCCAAAGCGACATGCTGGAAATTTTTTGTTGTTAGCAGAACAAACGATTTTCATTTAATTAGTGCAGTATTCCTCCATAAAAAATTGTTTGAGCTAAATAGTGCAAGATCGGAAACAAAGGACAATCTGGAGGAAGATGGCAATGAAAATAATTTTTGTAAATATAAAAGAATGATTGTATTGTCTTGGAAATTCGCTTTTAATGAATTTTTCCTTACCGTGAGTACTCGCAGTTGGATGCGCAGAAATCCCCCATAAAGCTGTGCGAATCTCGCTGCAGCCGTATCACGCCTTCCACTTACCACGACTGCAGCTAAACTCCACGATTCCTGTGCCTCCAACTGGTTTAGCTATCTCGAGATGTGAGGAAATGGAGCTCCAGGTACCCAGGAATGATCACACGACACTCTCAGGTTGCTGTTGGAATTCACATAGAGCCGGATCCAATCCCAGCCTCCGATTTTTATTACAAACACACACACGCCCCTCACATGAGACAGGTCAATCCCCTCCCACAGAACAATGCATGGGGAGTGCCTATACACAAGATGTACATTCCGATTGGAGCGTAGCCTTTCCTCTTATCTATCACCAGTCCTCCCCTCCCTCCATGAGCTCTCTGAGGGAAGCAACCTTCCCCCTCCTATTACCACCTAGTGGTATGTAAATTCTCTGTACAAACATCCCCTAGATTAAACAGTGTCAGTCTGTATCTGAATGGGCCCGATACGATCTTTATTAAAACACATCCATCCAGATACAGTTTCAGGTCAGTAATGGCTTGTAAGATATACATGAGCCTACACACGAAGTTCGCACTGCTTGGCGCCTTGCGGTACGAAGTCCATGTGGTACTATGCTGCTGATATGTGGATACAGGCCCGCGGCCTACCGCCAACGGCATTCGCATCGAATGCCGTGGTGGTATACACGCCAGTCTATAAGCGCAGATCTGCCATCTCATCCGTTACCGAGCTGAGTACTGTAATACATACATTGTAAATGCGCATGGCCCAATTGCAGCCTTCAGAGCTTTAATTAAGCCACACGAGAGACATATGAATAACACTAATATATGACACATTTAAAGTTCAACCTGTAAATACAAAATTTCCATGACAGTATGCAGCATAATTTTTTTTTTTCATACATCACTGGACACAGAGCAGTCTTAAAGCGGAGCTCCATCCTAAAGGGGAAGTTCCGCTTTAAGGAATGGCACCTTTGGGGGCTGGGGGGGAGTGGGTACCCAAAGTTGACAGGTACCCGCTCCCACTTCTGGTCCGAACGCCTAGGCGATTGGAAACGGAAGGTGTCGTCCCTCCCTGTAGTCTTTTGGGACACATGACAGGTCCTAGAAGACTACAAGATCATTCATGAAGCGCAGCGCTACTTGCGCATGCGCAGTGGGTACCCAGCTGTGAAGCCGCAAGCTATCACAGCCGGGTGCCCACAATGAAGATGCCGACCTCCTGGAATACTGGACGGCCGATGAAACGGGCTGCGGGGGACACACCACGGGACCGAGGGATAGGTACAGTTGTGGCCAAAATTATTCAACCCCCAATGCTGTAAAGGGGTTTAGGGACTATAGTGTACATTTGGAATTGTATTCAGAATCAAATCCTACAAGGACGTTGTAACTACCCAAATGCAACTAAAATGACATCAATTGTTTATGTAATACAGTAGTAAATGGTTCTTATGTGGTTTCTTCATTGCCACAATTATTCAACCCCTTAAAGACTACCACTCTGAAGAACAGAGGTTCATACAGGTGCTTTCCATCAGGTATTGAAAACACCTGTGGATGTCACCGAGCAGCAATCAAGCATAATAAGCACCAATTAGGCAGCTTTAAAATGACTGTGATACTCAGCTCCTTCTAGACATTTACTGGTGTGGTTACAAACATGGTGAAGGCAAGAGAATGGTCCAGGAAGACAAGAGAAGAGGTGATTTCTCTTCACAGGAAGGGCAATGGCTATAAGAAGATTGCAAAGATGTTAAACATACCAAGAGACACCTTAGGAAGCATCATTCGCAAATTCAAGGCAAAGGGCACTGTTGAAACGCTACCTGGTCGTGGCAGAAAGAAGATGCTGACTTCGACTGCTGTGCGCTACCTGAAGCGTAGAGTGGAGAGAAGTCCCCGTGTGACTGCTGAGGAACTGAGAAAAGATTTGTCAGATGTGGGTACAGAAGTTTCAGCCCAGACAATAAGACGCACACTGCGTAATGAAGGCCTCCGTGCCAGAACTCCCAGGCGTACCCCCTTGCTGTCTCCAAAGAATAAGAAGAGTCGACTGCAGTATGCCAAAAGCCATGTGGACAAACCACAAAAGTTGTGGGATAGTGTTCTGTGGACTGATGAAACAAAATTAGAACTGTTTGGGCCCATGGATCAACGCTATGTTTGGAGGAGGAAGAACAAGGCCTATGATGAAAAGAACACCTTGCCTACTGTGAAGCATGGTGGAGGGTCAATCATGCTTTGGGGCTGTTTTGCTTCTGCAGGTACAGGGAAGCTTCAGCGTGTGCAAGGTACCATGAATTCTCTTCAGTACCAGGAGATATTGGATGGAAACGTGATGCAGTCCGTCACACACCTGAGGCTTGGGAGACGTTGGACCTTTCAACAGGACAATGATCCCAAGCATACCTCCAAGTCCACTAGAGCATGGTTGCAGAGGAAAGGCTGGAACATTTTGGAGTGGCCATCGCAGTCACCAGACTTAAATCCGATTGAGAACCTCTGGTGGGACTTAAAGAAAGCAGTTGCAGTGCGCAAGCCTAAGAATGTGACTGAACTGGAGGCCTTTGCCCATGAAGAATGGGCGAAGATACCCGTAGATCGCTGCAAGACACTTGTGTCAAGCTATGCTTCACGTTTAAAAGCTGTTATAACTGTAAAAGGATGCTGTACTAAGTACTAAGATTGAATGTCACTTGGGGGTTGAATAAAACTGATAATGCTGTGAGCACAGAAAAGACATTTGTGGTTATTTCATTATAACTGTTATGTTATATTTGTCTGACCTACAAGTGCCTCTTTAATGTAAATGTAAGCAAGATGACTGAATGATCAAAAGCAATGTCAAACTGGCCAAAACACTCAATTTCAGTGGGGGTTGAATAATTTTGGCCACAACTGTAAGTGGCAATTTTTGTAGCTGCTGACTTTTATTTTTTGACAGGGTGAGTGGAACTCCGCTTTAATAAACATGGTCACCTTGATTATGTGCCAGCTATTGGTGAATGGATACTGGCAATCAAAGAGAGGAAGTCCATAATCCCACCTCCCCAGGGAAGCATCATTTCTTTTTCACCAGTGACCGAAAGTGATGGTCCAGTTTGCCTGTAATGTGACCTTTCAGCACTGGAACCTGTGGGTATGGAATTGTGTGCTGCGTTACTGACCAAGGCGCTTCCGGCAGGGTGCTGTGCAGGTCCAGGGCCATGTACCCCCAGAAAGGGGGGATCGAGGCACCAAAGGTTTGGCTAGACTTGGCCCACCGTGATAGGTTAAGGTTGACCCTGCGGCGGGAATGGTAAAATGTTTTGGTCCCTGTAGCCTTCCTAGTTTAGGCTTTCTCCTCTTTGTGGTTGCCTGTCCCTATGTTCCTCCAAGCTAGAGGGGCCTTCAACCTGCTTGGAGCGGCACAGGTCTCACATTGAGGTCAGCAAGCGGCTTTGTCAAATAGGAAGCACACAGGGGAGAGCAGGGCTGGGAGAGCCATGTGGCAGCCATTGTCAAGTTTTAAGAACGTTGTAAGGAGTCCTGCTGGTGCAGTTTCCCCTGAGGAGCCAGGTATGGCGAGTGGTTCTGTCAGGGCAGGAACGCTGGAATGGGCAGGCAGGCCTATGGTACGGTCACGCTGCGACTGACGACAGCCACTACCCACAGACCAGAGTCCCTCAGGGCGCGGAGTCTAAGCCCCAGGCTACCCTTCACCAGGGCCCCTGATGGTGGGGATGGACTTGACGCAGCCTGAGACCAGGTCGCGGCCCCCGAGTGACCCCAGCTGCGATAACGACTGCCGCCAATGGCGTACAGCTGGTGGGAGCTAGATGGGAACACGAGTAGAGTAGTCAGACAAGCCGGGTCAATAACAACGGAGCAGACAGTACTAGACGGTAGGCAAAGAATACTCAGGTCACGGGCCGGGTTCAGCAACGGGAGGTCAGTTAAAGGGTTAACGCAGAGAGTAGTCTTGTCCAAGCCGAGTCCGTTACCAGGAGAGCAATGGGAACAACACAAGAGCTTGCAACAGGGCAACATACAGGACACAAGTGCAGACAGGAGGTTTAAATGTGCTCAACCACACCCTTCTGAGGAGGAGCCGCAGAAGCCTGAAGGCATAAAGGTTCCCACCATGCTTTGCAGAAAACCAAGATGGATGCCAGCTCATGGAGATGCACAAGCTCTGAAGAAAGGTAGGACCTTGACAGGTTCACAGCGTATCAAAAACCTCCTGCGGTCAGGTATGGCGCTTAGAAGAAAAAAAGGGACTCTCGGCTACTCTTGTAGGTATGGTACACAAATATCTTGCTGCTCTCTCAGGACTGTGGGTATCCTTAGGCAAACTACAAACAATAAAACAACAAAGGAGAGGGAGCACTGACCTAGTGCATTACCATACCTCAATTTTTTTTAGAGAAAGGAATAACAACTAAATACTCACAACCATGCACAAGCTTATCTATAAAAAATAAGAGCGCCTTCAAATCCACCATATTCTGCTGATGGCATGGGAAGACTTCATAGTGTCCAGTGATGACTGACACGTTTTGAGGGTCAAGCCCTCTTTGTCAGAGCCAAATGTGCTTGGTGTGCCCTCTTCTTTGTTATTTTGTGGGTGGCTTAGAGCCCCTGCGTTTGTCTGGTTTAGTGGCTACCGAAGGGACATCATATGTGACTACGGAGGATTTGGTGTCTGTGTCGGACAGTTTAGAGAATATACAGTATTTGTGGGTATGTTCACCTCCTCTACACAAGGGGGAAAGAAATGCTGAGAAGACAGGTAGCTTTGCTTCTTGAATTGAGGAATCCCTCAATTTGCTTTTGTATGAAGGTACTGAGGAAGATGGTGGCTGCTTTCGAGGCAGTACCTTCTGCTCAATTTCACTCTAGACCTCTGCAGCTGAATGTTTTGTCTGCATGGGACAGGAGGTCTCAGTCTTTGATGTGTTTGTGTCCCAGTGTCCTGCAGTCTAGGTCTTCACATTGTCTAGTCAGAGAATACCTTTTATTCATTCGAAGATAGAAGGCATTCTATGAATGGAGGAGCAGGTGAGTGAACTCCAGTGGTAAGTGTGCAGAGGGGAAGCATCACTAAATGTAGTGCAAAGTACGACAGTGATGTGGCCCTTTGGATATCAGATATGCATACCTAGATTGGGCCAGCTTGGCACAATGTAAATCTGAAGAATATATTTCTTAGAGTTCAGCTTTTAAATTAGAACTCCAGCTCTGTGGAGTAAAAGTAAAAACTAACCATACCTCCCAAAGACCCTTGAGGTAGTTAAAAAGAAAAAAAAGAGTCTGGTGATTTCACAGGAGCTTCCTCTTCTTCTTTGGTGGCAGTGGGTGACAGCCATTCTTCCTGCTCTCTAGGAATGAGAAGCACTTATGTTATGACAGATGATCCCAGGGAGCTTGTTGGTGGCACCCTGGACTCACGGATAAAGGGCAGAATGATATGACTGTCTTTCTGCCAGGAGACCCCAGGCAACGCTGGACTGAGGATGAAACTCCGAGGCACTGTGGAGTGGTTAATCTTGAACACATTTTTTTTACAGGGGAAAGGGGACCCAAAAAGGAAAAAAAAATCAAACTTGGAGTTCCACTTCAACAGTAAATTTTCTAATGTTTCATGTTAACATAATCTCTTTGAACAATGCTAGCAGCTTCCTTCCTTTTCTAATGTTGATCACCAGTCTATTAAAATACAATATATATTACCCAGCAAACATGTATTTGTTGTGTTGCCTGCAAACTGTGCATGGCTGTATATTTTACAGGTCATGCTAGAACACAGCTGAGTACCGTATGTGACCCTTTTTTATTTTTTTTTACATTTTTAGAACAGGGGTTAGACCTAGGACAAGGAGTAGATTCCTGAAAGCTTGTTCTCAAACATGAACTGTAGTCTGGTGCAAATAAAAAGCGTATCAAGTTCAGTACTCCAACTTGTTACCAGGATACTAATACAACTACAATTTCCTAGCAGAATATATAGTACTATCATGCTAAAATTGTGCTATGTGTATTTTTCTGAAGTGTGCTTAGTTCTACAGTAAATTTATTTTTATTAGTTTATTAGGTAAAATATTGGAATATTCTTCATTTTATTAGCGCACAGCAATTGCCCTTTTTCCCAATTGTGCACGTTTTGTAAAAGTCTATTAGTGTTTCTGACCAGCAGAAGGCTGGGAGCTCAACTGCATGGAGGAATTTAATCCAGAGAGCAATGAAGTGACTAGTGTCTATTGCTTGAGGGTATTGCAAGATCAATTAAAAGGAAACTGTGAAAATATGGAGGCAGTCATTGCTGACCTCTGAAAATAATATTTCTCTGGGTGTAATCCTGATCTAATGGCTCCAGAACTTTCTAAGTCACTGATTTGAAACACGTATGCATATGAGGAGCTCTTATTTCAAGCCAATTTTTTAGTTTTGGATAGTCGGGGAAAGTTTTTGCATGGTCCTTTTGATGTGTATGTGACCCATTTTTGGGTAATTTTTTTCTCACTCACTGTTTATAATGATACCTTTCACGCCTGAATAAAGGTGTGCGGCCAATAGAGTCACTGTGTAGAACAATAGAAACATAATAAGGGGTTAACAGGACCAAGCATTGGATACCTTAGGTACACTGATGGGTTATGTTCTGATTATCTAAAAGGAAAAGAACAGTGAGCGCTGGTCCTAAACAGCAGCTTAGCACTCTAAGCAACCGATATATACTTATACAGAATAACATAAAAAACAGTGCAGCGCTGAAGGTAGTAATGATAAAACAGAAATAAGTTCACTGTAAGTCCAGTTCAAGGAAACATGTCAGGTGACAAGTAGAAATTCCATGTTGGTGATCCGTGAGGAAGTGGCTGAAAAACGCACTCACCAGAAAGAAGATATATATAAGCAGTTTATATCAAAAGCCCATGGATCCTCAATCCAGAAGGAACAAAGCTGGTCTGGTCACAGAAAGTGGGTTCCTCCTTTATGGATGCAGCAAAAGATTTTAAAGAAGCCCATTATGCTGTTCAGTCTGAATCGCCTTTTCGGGATTCAGGATCACTGCAGCATGGACAGTTCCTGCCAGTCATGGGGTATATGTACAAGCCCGGCTCTCTTTTTTTCAGTACAATCCCACACTGTTCTGCTGACATCTCAAGTTCCCTTTGACACTCAATACCGTCTACCCGGAAAATCCTGATTTCTCACCTTAGTTTGGGACAGAAGCTTTGTCTGCCCAGCTGTGATGGTGGGAGAACTTTTCATACTGCAGAATTCCCATGACTAGGATCTCTGATGGATTCTGCCGGGGCTTCGAAAAGGCGCTTCAGACTGAACAGCATAATGGGCTTTTTTTAAATCTTTTGCTGCATCCATAAAGGAGGGACCCACTTTCTGTGACCAGACCAGCTTTGTTCCTTCTGGATTGAGGATCCATGGGCATTTGATATATACTGCTTATATATATCTTCTTTCTGGTGAGTGCGTTTTTCAGCCACTTCCTCACGGATCACCAACATTGAATTTCTACTTGTCACCTGACATGTTTCCTTGAACTGGACTTGCAGTGGACTTATTTCTGTTTTATCATTACTACCTTCAGCGCTGCACTGTTTTTTATGTTCTGATTATATATGGGTGAACATATATGTGTGTGTTTGGTTTGTTTGCATATTTTATGTCACTTTGCGCACAGGAGTTACAGCCATGGCACAGAGCTCTAAAGGAATGGCACGGGTATGCCGTTCCTTCAGAGCGCATGTGCTGGAGACGTCACCTGCTGCCAACCAAGTGAATATTGCCTAAATGGTGCACTTTTAGGAGATATTCATTTAATCTACAGGTAAGCTTTATTCTAAGCTTCCCTGTAGGTAAAAATAACTATCGGGAGTTTACTACCACTTTAAGATCTCAGTAAGAACTTGAGATCTACCTTTTCCAATGTGCTGGCTATTTTTGTATATTTCAATAAATACCTGGCACAGGCTATAATCCTTCCCTGCACTATTTAAAGCAACATAAAGAGTTTTGGCTGGAGCTGAGCTTTCACTCTGGCTTCCCTGATCTGCATTCTTTTTTAAGAGTCTTAAAATAATGCTAGAGCCAACCAGGGTGCAAGTTTGCTTGATAAATAAAGGTTGCCTTAGTCCTATAAATAGGTATTTGACTTTCTCCTTTTTTGGGAAAAGAACATTATAAATACTTTTAGTTGGGTTTCATACATTGTAAGCACATCTGGGCTACAGGGATGAGCTCAGGCATATTTGAATCCACTTGAGCTTCCCCATAGATATTGTGTCGTAAGTGTTGTCACCCTAACACAGGAAATAAGTTATTGGCAGGATCACAGTATGAAAATAAAGGGAACAAAGAAAATCCAAGCATACACCACATCCAGGGATTTGTAAGTTGACATATAATAAACTGTTGTTTCTTTTAAAGTGGTTGTAAACCTTTACATTTACCCAGTGAAGTGACAGGCCTCAGGTGATACACAGGAATGAAACAAAACCTCCTACATAAGTTGTATCTGTTTATCTGCAGCTTCCTCTCTTCTACAGTCATCCAAAACACACATTTTACACAGCATCTCTCAACAACAGAAAGCAGGGGGTAGTGATCTGATGTCACACACACTGTAGAGCAAAGAGCTCCATGAAATCTGATAGCTGATTGGAGGGAAGGGACACACTCCCGTGTACACAGGCTGATAAAAAAAAAACATAAAGAGCTGAGGCTGTGAGTCACCTGCTATCTCCCAGAAGGCTGAGCTGGTAAGTTTAAAGCTTTTCTCCAGCAGAGGAATCAGAGAGGAACCACACTCAGTGCTTTGGATGCAGGGGAATACACACTATTGAATGATATTCTTTGTTAATTTTTCATGTCTGAGGTTTACAATCACTTCAAATTCAATACTGTAGTGCAGTGGTCTCCAAACTGCGGCCCGGGGGCCAGATGCGGCCCTTTGCTTGCTTTTATCTGGCACCTGGGACACTATTTCATCCACTGATAACAACAATGGGCATAATTTCCCCCACTGACACCAATGAAGGGGCGCAATTTCTCCAAATGACACCAAGGATGGGGTGAAATTGCTCCCAATGACACCAACGATGGGGCACAATTTCTCCCAATGACACCAAAATTGGGGAACAATAGCACAAAGATGGGACACAATTCCTTCCAATAAAACCAATTATGGGACACAGTTTCTACCAATGACATCAATGATGAGGCATAATTCCTCCCAATGACACCAACGATTGGACATTGTTTTTTCCAACTGACGTCAGGATCTTTTCTACTCTCAATGGCCATAGTCTGGACCCCCTAAAGTCTGAAAGACAGTAAACTGGCCCTTTGTTTAGAAAGTTTGGAGACCCCTGCTGTAGTGCATTGCAACGCTATGTGGAGATATGCACTACATAAAACTCAACACAGCATTATGTTGAGCCTGCATTGTGCTGTGCAGATCAATGCATCTGGTATGAATGTGCCCTTAGGACTTGCATTGCTGTCTGAAGCTTGATCCGTGTTCAGACCACTCCGTGGATAGCAAAAGACAGGCGGTGAGGAGGCCTTTTATCGTACTGAGGGGCTGTTAAGATACAGCTCCACTGTAGGGTTTCCCTGCCCCCCAACTGTAAGTGTAAACAAGCCCTAACTGTTACAACATTGATATCCCCCCTAAAAATTAAAAAAATCAGCAGAAGGGACACAACTTACTATTAATCTGAAAAAAAAAGGTAAAGCTTTTTTTTTTTTTTTTTCAACACCTTCACGCTTTGCCTATTGCATAATGATGGACAGTGCTTTCCTCATTCCAGGTGAATGTCATACGACGTCCTCCCGGAACATGCCTTGTGCGTGGGCATGATCTCTCACAAGCTGTGTCCACCGGATGCAGTCGATGACAGATCACTGTAACAACTCTCTGATCAACTGGTTGAAATGGTGAAAAGATACAAAGGTCAGAGTAGTGGCTTGCTCCGCTGACCAATCACAGCAGATCACATGACAATTGTAAACAGAAAATGGCTTTGATTCATGCCATTCATTTTGTACAATTGTGTTGCTAGTTGTGATTGGTCACAGTAATCATGTGGTACAGACAGGGCCAATCACAGCCCATCTGTACCATGTGATTAGCTGTGGCCAATCACAGCTAATCACAAATAATACATACTGAATGAATTTATTTCTTTTAGTAAAAATGCTTGCTTATAGCAGTGAAAATCAATATTTTCCATCATTTTTTTTTTCATCTACGATACCAAACAATGTTATCAGCTTTCTCAGCTATCTTCTATGGACTACAAAGAAATGCAGATCTCTGTATTTAAAATCAGGAGATCTGGCTATTGTAAGAATGCTGCCCCTCCATATATATTGGTTGAATTAGATGGACTTGTGTTTTTCAACCTGATTGTAACTCTATTGTGCCCCAAGGGAGCTCTGTCACCCTAGGGCAGGAAGTGTTACTGACAGAATCACCAAATGAAAATAAAAGGAAAAAAGGTAGAAAATAATGCAGTTTACAGGTTGGCATTTTGTTGGGTTTATTTGTGTACTGTACTTGTAAAAAGGTGCCTGGGTCTATCCAAGTGCTTCCCCTGTAGGGTAGCATGAGAAATGCTTTTGATTTGAGTATTATAAATGACAAAGCATGTGTTACTATGTGAATCGTTGGCCTAGCATTGTTCACAGAAGTCTGCAGTTACATTTACTAGCAGTCTAAACAGTAGGCTGGTAGTGGCCCATGACATGGATTGTGCAGAAGTGCTGGCTTTAAACAGTGTTTTTAAACTTCCAAGGCCATAAAACACAGCAAGTGTGGGTGGATCAGACGAAAAAATCCATTGCTGTACATTAGTGGTCTCCAAACTGCAGCCTGGGGGGGCCGGATATGGCTTGCATTTATCCAGCCCTTGGGGCACTGTTCCTCCCATTGATACCAACAGCAGGACACTATTCCTCCCACTGACACCAAAGATGGGACACTATTCCTCCCACTGACACCAAAGATGGGGCGCTATTCATCCCACTGACACCAAAGATGCAATTTACACCAATTGCATTGGTGTAAACCAGGCCTGAAATGCATTGAAAACACAGCAGAAATGCATAAAAAACACACACGCTGCAATTTTGATGCGGTTTTTGAGTCACATGACCTATGAAAAATGCACTATAGACACAAAATCACGGATAAAATCGCAATTCCAGGTAAAATTGTGGAAAAGTTCCAGGTTGAAATGTGGCAAATTCGTAGGTAAAATAGCGAAAAACTTCCAGGTAAAATTGTGCGTAAAATCGCAGCAAAATTCTGGGTACAATCACTGCAAAATCTCAGGTAAAATCACAGGTACAAACCAGGTGCAGACTGACTATTTGGAAACTCGGGCCCTGCCCGAGGGCCTGGGGTCAGTAGGGGGCCCCATGAGATGCTCCTGGTACCTTTTTTTCATAGGCTTTTTTGAGTTTGGGCAAGGACACAGGGGCCCCATGATCCCCTATTGCCTGGGGGCTCCATGAGTTGTCAGTCCGCCCCTGGTACAAACACTTTAAAATCCCAGGTAAAATGGTGACAAAATCAGAAAATAACGTGAAAAAATTACAGGTAAAACCCTGGGTAAAAAGACTGGTAAAATTGCAGCAAAATTCTGGGTAAAATCGCAGCAAAATTTTGAGTAAAATCTTGGATAAAAACGCTTCAAAATCCCAGGTAAAATAGTGGCAAAATCAGGGGTAAAAACATGGCAAAATTGCGGGTAAAATTACAGCAAAATTGCGTTTTTGGTGGCCATTATGAGCACCTTTTTTCCTATTGGCAAAATGCCGATAATACTATTTTTGGCCGTCAATATATGTCTGCAGTAGGTAAATCCTCTAGAACAGGGGTGGGCAAACTTTTTGACTTGAGGGCCGCAATGGGTTCATATATTGGACCCGGGGGCCGGACCAAGAGTAGATGAATGATGTGTATGTGTCATCCATAGTAAGTATAGTAATATTCCCCCATAGTAAGCATAGTAATTCATCCCCCATAGTAATTCATCCCCCATAGTAATTCATCCCCCATATAGTAATTCATCCCCCATATAGTAATTCATCCCCCATATAGTAATTCATCCCCCATAGTAATTCATCCCCATAGTAATTCATCCCCCATATAGTAATTCATCCCCCATATAGTAATTCATCCCCCATATAGTAATTCATCCCCCATAGTAATTCATCCCCCTATAGTAATTCATCCCCCCCATAGTAATTCATCCCCCCCATAGTAATTCATCCCCCCTATAGTAATTCATCCCCCCTATAGTAATTCATCCCCCATATAGTAATTCATCCCCCCTATAGTAATTCATCCCCCATATAGTAATTCGTCCCCTATAGTAATTCATCCCCTATAGTAATTCATCCCCTATAGTAATTTATCCCCCATAGTAATTTATCCCCCATAGTAATTCATCCCCCATATAGTAATTCATCCCCCATATAGTAATTCATTCCCCATATAGTAATTCATTCCCCATATTAAGTCCCCAAGTCCCCCCTGTGTCAATTCACTTACCTTTGCTCCGCGCGTTCCTCTCGCCGTTCCGGTGTAGCATGAAAATCTGTCTCCTATGAGGATCTGTCCCCCTCGACGTATCTGCGCATGTGCCAGTTTCAGGCATTAGCAGCCGATCGGCGATCTCCGGCACATGCGCAGATACGTCGAGGGGGACAGATCCTCATAGGAGACAGATCTTCATACTACACCGGTCTTCAGGGCGGACTGTGAGAGGAGCCTAGCGGGAGCCTAGCTCCGCGGGCCGGATTAAAAGGTCCGCCGGGCCGTATACGGCCCGCGGGCCGTAGTTTGCCCATTGCTGCTCTAGAAGGAAAGTGGTTAGCTCAAAAAGCAAAAACATTTGCTAAATACCTCTTAAAGTGGCATTAAAGTCAATTTATCAAAGGAAATAAATAAATGTATGAATTAAATAAGTAGTGGTCCAGGCATAAGGTATTTAAGGAACGTAAAAATATAATGGCCAATTTGGAGTAGTCTCTACGTTTTTGGACCAGTTCCCTGAACAGTCAGTCCTCATGTACACTGGATGTTTTTTACAACGGCTGTTTTTGGCTTTTGGCAGTTTTTTTCTACAGCCAGTAATCTCACCAGCATGTTATCCTATGTGTCCATGCACACGTAGGCTTAAATCAGTGTTTTTTGATTGGAAAAAAAACCCTAGAACCAGTGCGTTTGTGGAGGAGTTTTTTAGCTGGAAAAATGCTCTGACGCTGGTAAATGCGGTAAAACGTGGCAAACCAGCGTTTTTTTTTTGTTTTTTTAGCAAAAATGGGGGTTTTTTTGTGTAAAAAGAAAGCTATCAAACGCATCTAAACGCTAAAAGCGGGAAAAACTCACGTTTTAAATTTGATTTTATACAGCTAACGCTACTGGTGTTTTTAAAATACCCAGTGTGCATGAGGACTAATACATAAAAACCTAAATTAAATAAATCAACCCCAATGATTCTGTGTTTTTTTTTTTTAAGTACAACTAAAGGCAAAACTTTTTTTTTTTGTTGTTTTGGTCAGAGTGGAAAGGAATTATAACCCATCAGGTTATTTTTGCTGTCTGTGCCCCCATTAGGGAGATTCATTCTCTCTATGTGTCCTGTTTACTGTTCTCACCAAAAGTGAAAGTAAAAGAAAATCCCAAATTTTGGGTTGTTACCAGAAAAGTAATCTTCCAATGGTTCTGGTGACCTGGGGGTAATCAAGGGATTCTTTTAATCTGTAGAGATTTCCTCTAATTTTTGGCTGTGTGACAGGAAGTGAAGTAAATCTCTCAATGACAAGTTTGTGTCTTTTTATTGATGGAAGAAGAGTATTTATATATGCGTGTGATTTTTTTTTTTTTTTTTTTATATACTATTTTCATTCAGTATTTGACATTTTATAAAGATATTTTGTTTACTAAATTTAATTTAGTTGTTTTTGATACACCATATGTGTCCTGTGAAAGCAGCTTCCCTTTGACTGGTATACCAGTCACCTTTTTTCTTTTGTATTAATACATACTGTATGCTGCAGGGACCGCACTGATTTATTGAGTTGGCTTATTTCTGCGGTTTAAACCATTTTACCTCTTTATTAGCAATAAAAACTGACAGGGGTTCTAATTCTTTTCCACTGTATCTATCCCACTGGATATCACAAAAGATAAAATACCTTGTGATGAAATAACTCATGCTTTGTTTTAGTAGTGTTTTTTTGTGATTTGCAAAAAATTTTTTGAAAAAACGCTACGAGGTATTTTATCTCAGCTTTTGAAGAGTAAAATAACTCTTCGTGAATTGAGCCTATAGTCCTTTAAGGGTGCTTTTATACTGTCACTCTGCAGTTTGGCTTCAGCATGGGTAGAAAGATCCCCAAATGTCCTGTATGCTGTATCTTTGGTGCACATTAAGAAAATGCACCAAAAACGCCCAATCTAATAGAGGTCTATGTGAAAGTGCAGGTAACCTGTATGGAAACCGTGGGTATGTGGCGCTGCACCTGCGCTGTGGCCAAGCTGCAACGTGGCAGTGTGAAAGCGCCCTAATTCAGAAAACTTATCAGTAGTAAAATAAACATCCAAATCCTTAAAAGAAAACTCAAATGCTCGTTTTTCAGATCAGTATAGTCCAAGTAAAAAGGAATACACTATATTGCCAAAAGTATTGGGACGCTTGCCTTTACACGCACATGAGCATTAATGGCATTCCAGTCTTAGCCCGTAAGGTTCAATATTGAGTTGGTCCACCCTTTCCAGATATAACAGCTTCAACTCTTCTGGGAAAGCTGTCCACAAGGTTTAGGAGTGTGTCTATGGGCATGTTTGACCATTCTTCCAGACGCACATTTGTGAGGTCAGCACTGATGTTGGACGAGACAGCCTGACTAGCAGTCTCCACTGTAATTCATCCCAAAGGTGTTCTGTCGGGTTGAGGTCAGGACTCTGTGCAGGTCTATCAGGTTCCTCCACCCCAAACTCTCTCATTCATGTTTTTATGGACCTTGCTTTGTGCACTGGTGCGTAGTCATGTTGGAACAGGAAGGGGCCATCCCCAAACTGTTCCCACAAAGTTGACCAAAATGTCTTGGTATGCTGACTCCTTAAGAGTTCCCTTCACTGGGACTAAGGGGCCGCCAAGCCCAGCCCCTGAAAAACAACCCCACACCATAATCTCCCTTCCACCAAACTTTACACTTGGCACAATGCAATCAGGCAAGTACCATAATCTGAAGGCCACATGAAGTTTGGAGGTCTTTAGCTAATGACTCTGCAGACAGTTGGTGACTTCTGCGCACTGTGCGCTTCAGCATGACGGTTCTGTCATTTTACGTAGCCTACCACTTCATGGCTGAGTTGCTGTTGTTCCCAGTTTCTTCTACTTTGTTACAATACCACTAACGGTTGTCTGTGGAATACTTAGTAGCAAGGAAATTTCACGGATGGACTTATTGCACAGGTGACAACCTATCATGGTACCACGCCTGAGAGTGACCCATTCTTTCACAAATGTTTGTAGAAGCAGTCTGCATGCCTAGATACTTGATTTTATACACCTGTGGCCATGGAGGTGATTGGAACACCTGAATCCAATGATTTGGAGGGGTCTCCCAATACTTTTGGCAATGTAGTATATGTTAGCCAGGAAAACATCAGCAAAACAACATCCAAACACAAGGCCCAGCCTGCAGTGAAGCTTTTAGACATGCGTGTGCCTAAACGTACACTGGTTCAGCAATCGTCATTCCTCACACTCTCTCTATACCTCCAACTTCCTTACCAGCCCTGCTTTAACCTCTGCTGTGTCTTTTAAATAAACCACCGCCTGCCACACAAAGAAAGGAGATACATATCTGCCATCCAGTGCATATCCATTTTGGCCAGTATAATACTTACCTTATACTTAGGCTTTCAATGGCAGCATCTAGGTGAGGGTGACGTCCGCCTTCTGCGAGATCTGCGAAAGGTTAGAATCCTATATCTCAAAAGAAGACCCTCCTGCACTGGGTTTCAGTATCTTCCCGTGAGATCTGCGATGCTCTGCACTGTGCTGGAGCATCTTCTGGGTGAATTCTGGGATCCTTGGCTTTCTCAAAGTCACAAAGAATATAAAAACATTTTGTGTGTACCTAATACCTTTGTAAATCCAAATCGTACCTTGTAAAGTTAGCAGTGATATCATCATTGTGCTGTACATAACCTATGCAGAAAGATGAGCTGTGGGTGGATCCCAGCAGGGCCTTCCACCACAGAATGCCTGCATAAAACTACAAAGGGGTAGTTACAAGACCAGTAACCCTGCACAAGACAAGACAATAGCAGTGACCGGTCTTTAATACTGGAAACTCCTGAAAAGAGGTGAAGTGCTCCATGCTGGATTACTACACACGTCTGGAAAAATCTAGAAAGGGGATTAATATTCTAGTAGGAGCACTAGGGTTGTTGGTTCAAATCCCAATCACAGCACCACCTGCCTGTTCTCCCTCTGCTTGTGTGGGTTTCCTCCGGGTACTCCGATTTCCTCCTACACACCAAAGACATGCTGGTAGGTTAATTGGCTCTGGTCTAATTTGGCCCTAGTATGGATATGTATGAATGTGAGTTAGAGACCTTAGATTGTACACCCCAGGGTTAGGTACTGACGTGATTGTACGATATATGTATGTAAAGTGCTGCGTAAAGTGATGGCGCTATATAAGTACCTGTAATAATAGTAGGAACATGTGTGAATTCATCCTTATCCATTGAATTGTAGAACAGTGAGAGTGATCACCGCTACAGCCACTCTGTTACCAGCTGCGCTAGGGGTCAGTGTGATGTACGATTTAGCAATGCACTGCACTGCCCGACATTGCACTGCGATTCAGCTTGGGGCACTGCGATAAAATGCAGCATGTCTGCATTATATTGCTGCAGCGCATCGGTAGGATGTATTGCAGTGTGAATGGGACACATAGCATACAATTGTTTCCTTTGTGTCCCTGCTGTGACAGACATTTTACACTGGGTAAAACATCTGTCACTGCATACACTTACCAGGCACTTTATTAGGTGCACCTTGCTAGTACCAGGTTGGACCCCCCTTTGCCTTCAGGACTGCCTTAATTCTTCATGACATAAATTCAACAAGGTGTTGGAAACCATCCTCAGAGATTTTGGTCTACATTGACATGAGTTACTGTTGCCTTTCTGTCATCTCTGCCTGCCCATTCTCCTCTGACATCAACAAGGCGTTTTTGTTCACACAACTGCCACTCACTGGATATTTTCTCTTTTTTGGTTCATTCTCTGTGAGCCCCAGAGATGGTTGTGCATGAAAATCCCAGTAGATCAGCAGATTTTGAAATACACAGACCAGCCCATCTGGCACCAACAACCATGCCATGTTCAAAGTCACTTAAACCCCCTTTCTTCCCCATTTTGATGCTCTGTTTGAACTTCAGTAAGTCATCTTCACCATGTCTAGATGCCTTAATGCATTGAGTTGCTGCCATGTAATAAGCTGATTAGCAATTTGTGTTACCAAGCAATTGAACAGATGTACCTAATAAAGTGGCCAGTGGGTGTATATTGTGAATTGGCCCTTATTACAGTGTTTGTGTAGCCTGAAGTTCAACCATAGGTATTTTTTTTTTCTACTGCAGTTCTTGGCAATGCCACCTTTTTACGTAGGTTTGAGATCTAATAATAGGTGGACCTTTTTGAGGAGTAGTTTATTGGCAAAGCTGATCTTTTCACATCCATTTTAAGGTGCAAGTAGCAATCAGAAATTCCACTAGTTATGCCCCATACACACTATAAGAATATTGTATAAAAATTTTCGTACGAGGACCGATCGTCCGATAATCGGATCGTTAGTACACAGCTTTAGAGAGCCGATCATGACAATTTGTGCGATGATATCTGAAGAGACAAGCGCAAAATTTTTTCTCGTACGATACCAGATCGTACAATTTTTGTTTAATCAGTACAGTAGTCTTCCTAAAATGCAAGACAAATACAATACATGACATCACTTTCGAAATACTTTTCTTTCATAGGAGAATTTTCGTATCTTTAATAACCTTTTCACTTTCGATGTGAGACTAGCAGACCAAAAAAACGGGTGATCATTCGTCCGATATTCTCATCGTGTGTACTGGGCTTAAGTGGTTGAATTCCCAAAGATGTTGATCTGTTTCAGGCGGAGCTGTTGCTTCATGTAGTATGCACACTGTTAATTGGTAGCTGCTAATGAAGTATATTGAAAAATTCTATTCTTCTACAGGAATGTACTATATGTAAATTCTACAGAGAGCCAACTATGGTGGGCTGGCATGCCTCCACTGGCACTAGTCCCACACTGCAATGTGCAATCTGAGCCAAGTTGTCGAAACCTCTCATATCATACAACAAAATCATTCCGTAGTCACTGTGGATATATATAGTGTTCATCAGACGGAAATCTGAGCAATGGATATATTTGCCTTATTATTATGTTAATTAAGTATAATTATGTTAAAAACTGTGAGCTGCTCCATTCTTTTTTCCCCCCTTCTACTGTTTTTACATTCATAGCTGCACACTCTGTATATCCATGGATTATTTCTTGGTTTCGGAAAATATTAAAACAGTTTAGATCAATAGTCTTAATTCCAAGGTGACACTGCAGCTTCCAATTAGCCACAGGGTGCAGCTCAACCCAGTGACATATTGTTTGTGTTCAGAATATATTTTTTTCTTGTCTTTACAGATTAAAGTCTTAATGCTAAAATGTAATTTATATTTTTCTCTTGAGGTTTTGCAGTGTATTCCATCCTTTTTTCCCCCTGCTTTGTGCACTCTGAACAACATGCACTGAGGTGGTTCATTAAGCAGCAGGTAAAATTAAGACTCGCAGATTAGCGTGGATTTGGCTCACTGGCTGCTGAATATTCTTAATGTGCTAATAATACCCCTGTGCCTGACAGAGTCTATGTTCAGCTTCTTGGATCGGTGATTATAATGGGATCTATGTCTACAAGCTGAGAATTTGGCACATATCACAAAAATATTCTCTCTTTTATTTTCACTTAGACTTTTTAAAAGGGTTTTTTGCTTTTTACGGTCTACTCAAGAGTCATCCACTTAGCAACATAGAAGGCTTTTTTTTCCTCCCTCAGGCCCACAGTGTTTCTAGTAATAGAAGATGTACAGGGGTTAGACAAAAAAATGGAAACACTACATGATTTGCAGGTGTGAAAGTGACCACATGTTTTGCGTTGAAAGCGGAAGTGATGTAACATTCTTTTGTGCTAACAGGTGGGAAGCCTCACTGTTGTCATTCACTGAGTGCGCTGATAGTAATATGGAGTCATGTCTGAGCTTACTGAGTTTCAAAGAGAACACATGGTTGATGCCCACTTTTGTTGGTGGCTCTGTAACTGAAGTTGTCAATTTATTTGCCGTGTCGCGAGGTACAGTATCAGAGGTTAAAACGCATATACAACAAAAGAACCCTCAAAGTGATTCAGTAGCACAAAAAAAAAAAATGTATATATATATATATGCAAAGCAGATGTATGTGTCAGGTAGGATGTCGTTTTGTTTCTTCAGTTCGGTGCTTTGCAATTCTAGCCAACCATTAGAATGGGGGGCATGGCTATCCGTGAGATGCATACCTGAAAAGGGGACACCATCATTTTGCATGTGGTGATTTCTTTTTGCGAATTGGAAGATTCATTTGGTGGAAAAGACATTTTATGGACTTTTTATTTTATTTTTCACTTATATGCATGTGAATAAATAAATAGGTAAGTGATCATTCAACATATCTGTTTTTGCGCTACTGAATCTTTTAGGGTTCTTTTGTTGATCATATTCATTTGTTTAGAAGTGGCAACATTGTTTAATACAAATTATCACTATATATTTAATTTATTTTATTTATGATTTGGATTTCATCACTCATCTAGCGCAAAAGTTTTTTGTTTATATATTACGCATATACAGTTTCCAGGAAAACGTGATGAGCATAAGCGTGGTCAACATGGTCAACTGACCAAAAGAGACAAAAGGACATTGCACAGGAAAACAACTGTTGCAAAAGTGACTGCAGAGCTCAATCTCAGTCTTCTTATTATTAGTAGCCAAAAGAAGCCCCACAGTTGCTTTAAAAACACAGCAGTTGTCATACTTTCCTATTATTGCTAGCCCCCCCCACACACACACACACACAAAACACGCAGCACTTGCGCTTTTGGTGAGGATCCATTCTATTCCATACAAAACGGAATCTGCTGCAAGAAAAAAGTCCCTGACCCCTTCCAAAAAATGCACTGGTTCAAAACGCACAGATGTGAACTAGATCCATATGAAAACAAAACCATGTTAAATGGACTGTAGTGTCTTTCTGCAAAATGGAAAACACACTAAAAAATGCATAGGTGTGAACCAAGGTTCAGAATGGGTAAGCTGCAGTATAATAAATGTTTGCTTTTTGGATTAATATCGCTTTAATGGCCCTTTGTAGTTGTGTGCAGGATGCAGCTCACTTTTGTATGCTTCATGCATTTTCACATGCGGCTATGCACATTATTAAAATAGATTAATACATGCCTTTCTTGCAGATGTGCTCAAATTGCCCACAAAAAATGTAATGTGTTATCAATAATTCTTTTTGGTTTTTAAAATGCACTTTACTGATCGCCAAACCTCTGAAACACTATGAACTATAGAAACAAACAGGATTCGTACTGGCAATGCTTGCCTTTTTATTGTACAAATGCACACAAATGTAAATGGACTCAAGGACAAGCATCCAGCATAGAGGTTTTGTTTGTGTCGCAGACAATGGGTTCACCTGATATAGGTTGGTAATAGCAGTGCAGGTCAGGTCGGGTCAGGCATTATGATATCAGACAGGGAGCAGAAAGCGGGAGGATACACAATCCAGGTCAGAAGCCAAGGATATATGATGCTTAGGACCACACAGGTCAAAAGACGTAAATAAGGATATCACACTTGGCTGCACACAACAAAGTGAATCAGGTGCCAGACTGAAGCAGGTCAGGCGCTGTAGGGCATTAGGGTTTAATGAGTCTTTGACTTGGACTTTGTAGATGCTGCAACACTGGCTGGCTTGCATGCTAAGCTCACTACAGGAGCACAGGCCCCAGGTGTGACATATGTCAAATCCATGACCCTATCATGACCCATGTCTTCACAAATGAAGTCCTCTGATATAGCCCATGGCAGGGGGGTTCAATGTAGTTTCTATACAGAGGGATACTTTATTTATTGCCTTTTTTAGTTGAAAAGGTGTGTTTGAAAAATAAATCCATTTCATACCTGTCATGCTTGTTTCTTTGTTTTTTGCCGTGAATTGCAATGCATGCGTTTCATGTGTTGTGTTTAAAAAAAAAACAAAAAAAAAAACCTATAACCGTCCTCCTCCTCACCTCCAATTTCTCCCAAGGTTATACAACAACCAGTTTGAACACACTAGAATTAAGTAGGTTCCACATACATAAGATTATGTAGACATTTTCACAAGTATAAGCAATGCCAGTATTTCAGACATTGCATTAATACTGGTGTACAGATATTCTGATGCCATTTGTTCACGCCACCCTTCTGTACTATTTACCAAAAGCAACTGTCTTCTCAGCATACATGCATTGAAAGTATTTATGGGGTAAAAATGTATCTATGTGTAATGTATTACTCAGCATCCGTGTATATATGGTGAGTAGCACCAAAACCCAACTAGCTGAAGGGATGATGCAGAATAATTTGAGGGTATGCAAAGGACCAGGTCCCCAACCACCTCCCTCATTTTTTATTAGGGCAACCTCTATGCCAATATGTTAGTTTTGCTCTTTGGAAAATAACATTAAAGTGATACTAAAGCCTGGTATATATTAGTAAGTTTTGGGTTTTTTTTTCTTTCAGCTTTTGAGAAAAAATTGATGCAATGTTAGTACAGATATATTCCCGCTGAGCTATTGTGTTCTTACAGGGGGACCTGCTGGTTGTCCAGCAAGCTCATTCGACAGAAGCTGGATATGTGATCCTCGAACATCTGAGAGGTCCGAATGTCGACTGGTATCTACTGTACCAGCTTATTTTGCTCAATATTCTTCGAGGCTCAGTTTTAAAAAAAAGAAAACTTATTATACTTACATGCTATGTGCAATGGTTTTGCACAGAGCAGCCCCGATTCTCTTCTCGGGTCCCTGCCGGTGCTCCTGACTCCTCTCCCCTGCTGAGTGCCTCCAGCAAAGTGTCTATAAGACACAAGGTTGCAACTCAGCCTTGGTCCCTGCTTGCACCTCACCGACTGTGATTGACAGCAGCAGGAGCCAATGGCTCCCATTTCTGTGTCTCAGCCAATGAGGAGGGGGAGATCCGGGAGAGCTGCAGCTCTTGTACACATCGCTAGATCGGGCTCAGGCTTGTATAAGGGGGGGCTGAGGGGGGAACTACACACTAAAGGATTTTTACCTTCGTGCTTAGAATGCATGAAGGTAAAAAAATCTTTCAGCCTTTAGAACGACTAAATAGATTATCGCCATTGATTAAAGGTAGGCAGAATGGAAGAAATCTATAGTTGGCCGAGATTTCAAGGTGCAAATGACAACCTAGTAATCAGAAAACGCCTAGTAAACCCAAAACACAAAAAACCTTTTGGATCCAACACTAAATGGGTTTGAAGCTGACGATTAATATTATCAATACTATATTTCCGATGTCTGAACAGTCTGAGGTATCTCCAAAGCATGCTTATCAATGTACCTGTGTCAGCTTCACATCTGGCACAAAGTGGACATTTTTTGCATGTCAAAGAGTATAGTTTTTGAAAAGTATGATAAGTTATAGCTGCATTTTGTTTATTAAGTCTTTCCTCAGCTTATTGCCTCTGGGGGGAACCCTTTGCTAAAAGTGGAATCACAATTGGTGCAACGCCTCCTAGAAGTTTCAGGACTCAGGTATACCACTACAGCAATGTTCAACTTTAAAACAGGAGGCCCTCAAGTGCAGCCCCCAACACTTCCATAGGGCCTCCCAATAGGAGTGCGGTTTGCGTTAGGTGGCCCATTCAGGGTTGTAAACACACCTTATGCAACCGAATTTCAGTTCTGCTACAATTTTTCCATCATACACAAAGGAGAGAGTTGAAGTACAATAAGCCCCATCATTAGTGTCAGTGGCCACTATCAAAACCCCCAGCATTGTTAGGGGATGCATTAATAACTCCCATCTTTGGCTCCAGTTGCAGTAAGAATAACACCAATCATTGGTCTCATCAGCCACAGAAATAACCTGCACCTTTGGTGTCAGAGACTGCAGTAGTAAATCCCATCATTGGTTCTCGAGACTACAATAATAACCTCCAGCATCTGTGCTTCGTGGATAACCCCCAGCACTGGTGACAGATACTGTAAACATAACCCCAGTATTGGTTTTAGGGGATGCCATAACAACTCCTGTCATTAGTTTCAGTGGATGCAATAACCCCCAGCATCGGTGTCAGTAGATGCAATAATAACCCCCAGCACTGGTATCACTGGATGCAATAACAACTCCCATCAATGGTGTCAGTGAACACAATAAAAAAAAAACCCAGCACTGATGTTGGAGGATGTAATAATAATGCCCATCATTGGTGTCAGTGGATGCAACAATAACCCCCAGCCTTAGACCCAGGGTGGTTTTTTTTTTTTAAATTAAATGTGGTACAATATGTGAGCTTGAGCTGCTTTGTACCTCCTTATGTAACATGGTCTTCTCCACTACAAATACCATTACTGTGGCTGCTTAGAACAAATGCTCTATTTAAAAAAAAAAAAAAAAAAAAAAAGGGTATGCACAGGTAACATTTTGAAGAAGGGCTCTTATATGCAAATACGATTTTGTCACATAGGCAGAAGAGGGCACTTTCGCCTCAGTTCTTTAAAAGTGGGTTGAAATGCTTTTAATCTCAGCACTGTTGCAGTGTTACCTGGCTATCATTAGTTCATGGACTTTATTTACATTTTTTTCCTTGAGTTGCTGTTTAAAGTTACTTAATAGTGTTGATGAGTCTGTTGCTCCTTTCACCAGTTTCCCAATGATCCTCAATAATATCATTCTACTGCCGGTTGTGATTAAAAATCTGTGAATTTGTGCCAAGGATGCGATGACCTTTTTGTGAGTCTGGCTTCATTTCTATCCTCTGCCCATTTGAGCTGGGCTGCAGGATGAGATAGAGAGGACGTGAAAAGGAGGCTTGAGAAAACGGAACAAAAAATATTTCAGGATTAGACGGACGACTGAATTGGTAGTAAACACAAGCTGATATGGCTTCTTGCTGTTTGATTGGCTGAGTTTATGAAAAGATCAATGGAAGACATAAACATGCCAGAGGTAGGGAAACATATCTATTGGATTTACTCCGCAGCCAAGAAAACAAAGCCTTCGGCATTAGCAGGGCTCTTGCTGCTGCAGGTGGTTTACTTTGCATATTTTGTAACATCCACCTTGAGGACAGATATCAAGGGTTTGAAGGGGATTACTGCTGATGCTAAATGGTTTTGTTCTACTTTCCAAATAATGTTGAGCAAGGTCACTTAGAGCCTTTAAAACTCATTTAGATCTGGAAAAAAGTCTGCCATGTTAAAAAGCAAGTCAGAGAGGTGATACATGTAGCTGCTGGTAGAAAACTTAATTATTTAACAAATTACATTTTTTTAACCTTGGATCAGGTTAGTGAATTGGGAAAAAAAAGAAGTTATAACTAGGCTTCCTGTAGTAAGTACGATACATTATGATATGCTATGGTGACTGGGTTAAGTCCCTTAAAATTAGGATGTCTTGATTTGAACACCTATGGTCACTCAACCAAAATCTACTGGGTACCACCACTTTCACAGTTTGGAGACTGACACATGAGATGCCACTACAGTGTTGGTGTTACCCAACTAGAGCCAATCCAGTCAATGCATACAGAGGACCTCCTGACTCTTGCAGCCAGTAAAAAAGCAAGCAGCCAGGCTGATAACTAGGCACCTGCGCCCAGTGCCACATGTGATCCTACCATCAGTATGGTGCACAAGATCAGTGGCTACAGTTGGTCTTGGGAAGACGTTGAGCGGAAAGGTCCTAATTTAAGGATGGTGCCATGGTTGATAAAATGGCCCCTAGTGGTGGCAGATTCAGCTTGCCTCGCATTCTGGAGTTGTTTCAGTTCAGGACCTCCTACCCCAGAGTGCTACATATTTAACTCCATGAACCCTAAGGACTTTATAGTGTTATGCTAATGGAATTATGGCATGTGTAAGGGCCCATTCATATTAGGAGCTGCTTTTGAATCGCACAGGAATGCTCTGTGTGTTCCTGTACAATTCACATACAGTTCTGGACATGCACTACTTTTGGAGATGCACTGCAACTGGATCGCATGGTACTTTTGTACTGTGCAGGCAAATGCACTGCTTTTGCAACCTGCCTTTGGAGTGTTGTTACCTTTGCACTGACACCTGCTGCAGATCACAAGGGCAATGCAATTTAAATGCAGTGTAGGAAATCGGCATGGAATGCAGGTTTCCCGCATGGCATACTAATGTAAAAGGGCCCTTACGTTCGGGCAGTCTATCTATTAATAGTACTTTCTATTAATGTACTTTCATGGATTAAAAAAAATATACATCAACTTTTGCACTGTATTTTGCTCTACTATACAGTTGTATCAAGGTGCTAATCTGAATTTCTTTAGAGCAGCTGCTTTACCATGTGTTGTGAAATGCTTGTTAAAGTAGAACTAGAGAAAATGTTTGTATAGTGTATGCGAAGGTTATAACCTTTTTTCTTTTTTTTTTTCCACCGTGTCCCATTAGGGAGATTTCCCTTCACTTCCTGTCCAATAGCCAAAACAAGAAGTGGGAGGATACCCCTCCAAAGTGGGAATATTCACCAGGTCACCAGATCTAGTGTTCCCATTTCTCCTCCATCAATGTTCTGGTGACATCCCAACATTTGGAATTTTCTCTTTCACTCTGTGATAATAATGGTAAAGAGGACAAATAGAGAGGGTGAATTACCCTAATGCTGGGCACAGACAGCAATAAACAACCTGACAGTTGTTCTAATCCCTGTTCACAACATTCAAAACTAAAACAAGTTGCCTTTAATTATATGTTAATGCATGCTCTTTACAGACATGTATGTTTTTACTTGAATCTTGGTGTGCTCTGTTTATTTCTTCCCGATCTATGGGGAAAAAATGCCTAACACCTGTAAAAGCAGTGTTTTTAAAGGATAAGTTCACCTTTCATAACATGTTACATGTTACATTTCACACCCATATTCAGGGTGTAGCATGTAACATGTTATGAAAGCACTTTTCCCTGTTGATCCCCTGCTTTGACAGCTAGTGGGGGGATCTTCTACCCTCATGCTAGCTGTAAAATTTAGAAAAACATGGCTTTGTGGGGCTCCACCTTCCCGGCCTTAGCAGCTGTCGGCTTGTAGTTCTCAATGAACTACCACAGTGCTGTGGAGCACCATGGTAGTTCATTGAATCTTCCTGTCAGTATATCTGCTTGCTCGTACATCCCATATGGGCAAGCAGAAATACTGACAGATCTGCAGGAGACCTCCAGGCCCTGCAGCAAAAAATAATGAATGCAAATTTTTTTTACCTGCAAAATAAATGTGCATTTATTATTTTTTTATCAAAAGGTAAATTTATCCTTTAAGCCCATCATGAATGAGGTCTTGCCTCTCAGGGAACTGCAGGACTGCTACTGTAAACCTTCCGGGCAGCCCCTTGGTTCTTCTGTCCAAGCATGGAAAAATCTCATTCTTTCCTATGAGAGAGGATTCTGTTGGTGGGATGGTTAATCAATAGTATAATAGGAATCATATGGTATATTTTTCACACATTAAAGAAAGCAAGGGGGTGGCATTGTGCATCTGGCAGGAGCTTGAAGTGTCCTTTAAAATCTACAATGGAGGGAATATAGGGGTACTGTTGTTGACCTTATCAACATATTAATTGGCATTTTTAATCAATTTACAATTTGCCCTGAAAATTAAGGGCTTGTTCAAACTGGGTGCATTGGGACTGGGCAAAAAAAGGTCATATCCCTTGTGTACAATCTACTCAATTCACGCCACTGCGATGTAGTGATGTAAGCTGAGAAAAATTCAGCACATTACTGCATTGTTGGTCGTTAAATTGAATAAAAATTTCACTTTGTACCATTCCATGAAAGACTAGGTTCACCTTTAAAAAATAATAAATGCACATATTTTTGCACGTATTCTTTCGTACATATTTTTCCCTGCAAAGTTTTGTACCTGCAATCATTGGATCGTGGGTGCAATATTAGGCTCCTGCACACTCTCCCTCCAGATTCTGTATGGGCATTCACTTTGAAAGCTAAAGGAAGAGTGAATGGACTACAAGCTTGCTGATCAGCACACTTGTAGTCCATTGAGAACTACAAGCCTTCTGCCACACTGACAGAGGGGACTTGTAGTTCTTTCATACATAAATTGCTGTGAATAAATCACATATATGTGCGAGGCTCTTGGAGCATGTTACATGTTACACCCTAATTATGGATGTAAAATGTAACATGTCCAAAAGGTGAATTTATCATTTAACCACTTGCCAACTGCGCTATAGCCGAATGACGGCTGCAGCGCGGTTGTCCATTTCTGGGAAGGCATCATATGGCGTCCTCCCAAAATGCGCCCTCCTGCATGCCCCTGGTGATCTCCGTAATCTCTTTGTCCTACGGACACAGCTGATCATGTGATGCAGTAAAAGGCCAATCACAGCAGCCTTTTACCACGTGATCAGCCATGTCCAAAGACACAGCAGATCACTGGTAAATGCAGTTGCCGGTTATCGGCTGCACTTTCCAATAAGCGGCAATTGTCAGAGAAGGGATTGGCACCGATCATCAGGGCACTGATGAACAGTGCCACCCACCTGTGCCCATTATTGCCCATCAGCGCCACCCACCTGTGCCCATTATTGCCCATCAGTGCCACCCACCTGTGCCCATCAGTGCCTACTAGTGCCACCAACCTGTGCCCAGCAGTGCCACCCATCAGTACTGCCCAGCAGTGCCGCCAGTCAGTGCCACCTATCAGTGCCCATCATTGTTGCATATCAGTTCAGCATCATCAGTGCCGCCTCATTAGTGCCAGCTCATCAGTGTTGCCTATCCATGCCACCTCATCATTGCCCATCAGTGCTGCCTATCAGTGCAGCCTCATCAACGCATATCAGTGAAGGAGAAAAATTACCTGTTTGCAAAATTTTATAATAGAAACAAAGAAAATCTTTTTTTTTTGTTTATAGCTCAAAAAATAAAACATCCAGCAGCAATAAACTACCACCAAAAGAAAGCTCTATTTGTGTGAAAAAAGTGATAAAAATTTCATATGGGTACAGTGTTGCATGACCCCGCAATTACCATTCAAAGTGCGACAGCGCTGAAAACTGAAGTTATAAGTGCCAGGTAGGCAAGTGGTTAAAGTTAGAAAAAAAGGTCGCCAGTGGCTGTGTCCTAAGATAAGCAGGCTCGAAATCTGTAGATACATAAAACAGAAAAGAAATGACATAGCACGGGCCACAGAACACAGAGTCACCCACACAAGGTGCTGTCTGGAACCTGGCTGCTGTGGATTGCACAGAACTGGGATTAAGATAAACTGAATGAACTTTCTGACCTTAGCACAGCTGCAGCGTTTCCTGGATAGCAGTAGTTTCTCACCCCTTTCACATGGGGTGGACTTACGAAGCCGGTCCGCTGATCCCCCACTGAGCAGGCGGATGACAGGTCCATGTCTGCTCTGCATAAGTGGAATGAACATGAACACAGCCCGCTCTCCTCTATGGGCAGTCGGATGTAAACAGATTAGTTGTCTATTTAGTCCTGACTGCCCTCTGATCCGATCCGGCCAGATGAAGGGGAACGGATCCCTTTCCATTTGTTTTTGCCAAATCGGATCAGAATTGGAGTAGGTGGATGTAAACGAACAGGGGTCCTTTTACACCCGCCATTCTATAGAGCAGAATGTAGGGTCCAGTCGGGTCTGCCTGAAAAATAGACAGGTGGAGCCAATTGGAACCTTCGTGTGAAAGGAACCTATTGGACCTTACTTATTACCTGGAATGACTCTTTATGCGTAGTCATGCATAGACTGTCAGTGGACTGAGGGTTTTCTGTTGCTCTGGCTTGCAGGAATAACATTTGTACTTGTACAGCTTGTGTAGAATATAACATTTTTTGCAGCATCTCTGTTGAATATATTTACATGAATATATTTATTTATGGTCTTTACTGTATATACAGTAGTAGGATTTATGTATACAATTTGTACTAGAATGGGGGAAAAAAAGGATCAGCTCTAAAATCTGGGACATGGCTAAATAGCCATAGCATCTGACAAGCATATTTCTAATCCTGGAAATACCATTTGCATTTGTGGCTATTGGTGCATCTGTAGCATGTACTAAATGTTTACCATGGTGTGGTCTTCAGTAATGTTGATGCACAGTGCCACCTAGTGTCACGTGTAAAAAATATCAATCTCATGGAATATGGAGAGACTGGAGTTGAGATGCAACTTTCATCTATACATCCTTTTCATTCTGTGGATCTTGCTATCAAATTATTTAAAAATTTTAAAGGTCTGCATTTTTTTGTTCGGAAAGATCGCAACATTATGTCTGCTAGAAATCATCTCTTTCCTTTATACTGTGCTCTTATAAAAGGCATACAACTGAAAATGCGCAAGAGCTTTAGGTTTTAGCCTGTGCTTTAAATAAGGGAAGTATTTAGCAGACATAGTATGCGATCTTACCCTTTATTTTTATTTTTTTTCGTTGTTGATGTTTTTGAGGCTTGAAAAGAGCTTAGATTGGCATCTAAGTTACACTTGGTTGGCTGACTTGAAGCATGTTTGAGATATTCGGCCATCTTGACTGGCCGAGTTGAAATGACAAATTCCTGTGTATGGACACAGGAGTTCACCAAGGCGTGCCAAGAATGTACATTGAGCTTGAAGATTGCAAACAGTCAGGTAAGTTCATTTTATTGCAGCAGAGACTTCCTTTCTGCAATACATTGCCTGCTCACTTTTTTTTTTCTTTCTTTGTATTTATTGAAGGTAGTGGTGCACCGAAATGAAAATTCTGGTGCCGAAACCGATACTGAAAATTCAGAATGCACGTGGCCAAAAACCGAAACTGAAATGCCTGCTATGTGGTGGTGGGGAGGCTCAAATTTTTTTTTTTTTCTTTTTTTTTTCTACTTTAATGTATAGTTTTATATTTTTTTTAACTTATGATTTTATTATAAACCAAGAATGTGTAGTGCACTAGCTCCTCATCCAGACACATAAATGAAATAAAATAATCCTCCAATAATCCCATGCAAGTCTAAATTAGTACGTTTAACAATCACTTTCCATAAGACGTGCTTGTGCTCAAGATACTCTCCCTGCTCACCCTTAAGTTTGACCTACAAATACTAATAGGTCAAATGCGTTTTTACAGAAGCGAATCCTTTCATGTGGCGACTAATCCAGAATTTCTTCACTCAATCACGACTCCAAAAACGTGTATATAAAAAGCGAAAAAATATATCGTAGTGCAACACCGTTTGCATTAAAGCCAATAATTCAGTGCACAAAAATATATGCGCTCACATTACAGCAAAACACACCGTGCTCTACATCAGGGTTGTAAAGTGTTCACTTCATCTAACATATTCAAAAGTGTTTCCCATCACCAATGAGTGTGCCATGCTCTCACCTTCTTCCTTGACCCATATATCATATAGGCCATAAAAACTATAAATGTTGGTAAATCTTTTGCTTGTCCCCCGCTATCCCTTAGTAGCTATTTCCGTGCTACTGGCCCTTTAAGATACCGTATTTCAGCATTCCACCGGATGGTAAATGCTCAGGGGAATGTGATTTTATTGCTATCACATAGGGCATCAATAGTCCCCTATGTGATAGTATACAGTCAGGTCCATAAATATTGGGACACAATTCTAACATTTTTGGCTCTATACACCACCACAATGGATTTGAAATGAAAGGAACAAGATGTGCTTTAACTGCAGACTGACAGCTTTAATTTGAGGGTATTTACATCCAAATCAGGTGAACGGTGTAGGAATTACAACAGTTTGCATATGTGCCTCCCACTTGTTAAGGGACCAAAAGTAATGGGACAGAATAATAATCATAAATCAAACTTTCACTTTTTAATACTTGGTTGCAAATCCTTTGTAGTCAATTACAGCCTGAAGTATGGAATGCTTAGACATCACCAGACGCTGGGTTTCATCCCTGGTGATGCTCTGCCAGGCCTCTACTGCAACTGTCTTCAGTTCCTGCTTGTTCTTGGGGCATTTTCCCTTCAGTTTTGTCTTCAGCAAGTGAAATGCATGCTCAATCGGATTCAGGTCAGGTGATTGACTTGGCCATTGCATAACATTCCACTTCTTTCCCTTAAAAAACTCTTTGGTTGCTTTTGTAGTATGCTTTGGGTCATTGTCCATCTGCACTGTGAAGCGGCATCCAATGTGTTCTGAAGCATTTGGCTGAATATGAGCAGATAATATTGCCCGAAACACTTCAGAATTCATCCTGCTGCTTTTGTCAGCAGTCACATCATCAATAAATACAAGAGAACCAGTTCCATTGGCAGCCATACATGTCCACGCCATGACACTACCACCACCATGCTTCACTGATGAGGTGGTATGCTTAGGATCATGAGCAGTTCCTTTCCTTCTCCATACTCTTCTCTTCCCATCACTCTGGTACAAGTTGATCTTGGTCTCATCTGTCCATAGGATGTTGTTCCAGAACTGTGAAGGCTTTTTTAGATGTCGTTTGGCAAACTCTAATCTGGCCTTCCTGTTTTTGAGGCTCACCAATGGTTTACATCTTGTGGTGAACCCTCTGTATTCACTCTGGTGAAGTCTTCTCTTGATTGTTGACTTTGACACACGTACACCTACCTCCTGGAGAGTGTTCTTGATCTGGCTAACTGTTGTGAAGGGTGTTTTCTTCACCAGGGAAAGAATTCTTTGGTCATCCACCACAGTTGTTTTCCGTGGTCTTCCGGGTCTTTTGGTGTTGCTGAGCTCACCGGTGCATTCCTTCTTTATAAGAATGTTCCAAACTGTTGTTTTGGTCACGCCTAATGTTTTTGCTATCTCTCTGATGGGTTTGTTTTGTTTTTTTGTATAATAATATGGATAATGAGGGAATAACACACACCTGGCCATGGAACAGGTGAGAAGCCAATTGTCCCATTACTTTTGGTCCTTTAACAAGTGGGAGGCACATATGCAAACTGTTGTAATTCCTACACCGTTAACCTGACTTGGATGTAAATACCCTCAAATTAAAGCTGACAGTCTGCAGTTAAAGCACATCTTGTTTGTTTCATTTCAAATCCAATGTGGTGGTGTATAGAGCCAAAAATGTTAGAATTGTGTTGATGTCCCAATATTTATGGACCTGGCTGTATGAGTGACAGGTCTTCTTTTTATGGGGGGTTGGGGGGGCAGTGTGTGCAAGGAGAGGGAAGGGGAAGAGCAGTGTGTACACTCAGGATCCTTCATTGGCTGCCACTATATGTCAATTGGCTTTTAAATGTAATTACCGTCTTTTTTCCCCTTCACTATAGCTCCAAGAAGGAGCTGTCATTCTCCTCGCTGCTAAAGGAAACAAAGGGGCGGCAGTCACTGGGTAATGTCACTGGTTGACCTCGCCCCTTTGTTTCCTTTAGGGGAGAATGACAGCTCCTTCTTGGAGCTATAGTGAGGGGGAAAAAAAATCTGGTAATTTACATTTAAAAACCGGCAGTGAAATTTAGCGGTAGCTCACTGTATGCACTGCTCCTCTTCTGCCTTAAAAAGGCAATATGCCGATAGGGCTATTTTCAGGCTATATTTTGGTGCATCCCTAATTGAAGGTTTTCAGTACAAAAACAGAAAACAATCCAATGTACAGAAATGAAGCAGATCATGAAAGAAAAAGGAAACCCCCATAAGTAACATGGTTACAATAACTATCCGCTGACAGTTTAGCATCATCCATTTATTGTCAAAAGTCTATATAAGTCATATATAAGTCAAATTTGAAGACAAAAATCACCACATCCCTTGAATCTTGACTTCGGTTTAAGGGTCAGTTTGGTTATCACAAGGGGACTTCCGTCAGCAACAGAATCTATCTCCACTATCCCGCACATTGTCCATTTTCTTGTGTATTACTCTGAAATTTGCACAGAGAAAAGAATAAGGTACTGGAAAGGGGGAAATGAGAATGGCGGAAAAGGGACGAATATAAAAAGAGTAAAGGAACAGAGGGGGAACCCTGAGGATTCAAGAGAATAGCGTAGTAGCCACAGCAACTGCTGTATGGATAAACTATGACAATTAAAGATTGATATGCATATAGTGAGCCCATGGGCTCCAAACCGTTTCAGAATGCGAAGTGGGAAATGCAGCAAATCTTGTGCGTTTGCCACACCACATTGCAATCGCACGGTATCCATGCGATGTGCTGTGGATGTCAGTGTTAAATTAACAACACCCCAAAACAGATTGCAAGATGCAGTGCGATTGCCAGTAATTGGATGCAATTCAGGTGTGAAAAAGGGGTCCGGAATCATTTTGGAGCAGATGCTATGTGAGCCATACAAAATGCACAGACATCGCATATGATGTGCACAAGAATGTGGTGTGATTCCTGTGTGAATCACGTGGTGTCCTGCACTGCACAAGTGTGAACCTAGTCTTACAGAAAATCTGTAAGGTGACCTTACACTGGACCCCCTCCCCAAATCCTCCCGTGATCCTGAGCTGGAAAGCACCTGCAAGCCACTTCACCAGTTCGGGGATTTGAAATCCCTGTGGCTTTCTCTCCTGACAGGACAGGCTAGACAGAATCTGATTGGTCAGGGCTGTCCATGTGATGGTACTGACCACCTCTGGTCCATAATGGCTAAGCAGTATGGAGAGGAGATTAAGCCATGGGGATTTAAAATCCCTGGACTGGTGAAGTAGCATACCAGTGCTTTCCAGCTCGGGATTGCAGGACTCAAGAAGTACAGCAGGATTGGGGGGGGTGGGGGGGTATCTGGTCTGGTCCAGTGTAAGGTCACATTTTCTGTAAAGGTGAACCTACACTTTAAAGCAGATCTACACTACATCTGAGCACCACAAGCAAAAACATTGTTTAACCGCCTCCTGCCCGCCATATAATGATGGGTGGACGGCGGTTCTCTCGTTTTGGGAAAACACTGATGATCAGTGTAGCCCCATCAGTGCCACCTATCACTGCCCATCAATTCCACCTGTAAGTGTCCATCAATGCCACATACCAGTGCCCATCATAGTTGCTTTTCAGTACTGCCAGTCAGTGCCCATCAATGCCACCTGTCAGTGCCTCCTAACCGTTCCAATCAGTGCCGCCTAACAGTTCCAATCAGTGCCAGTCACTGCCACCCATCAGTGCCGCCTATCAGTGCCATATATAAGTTCTGCCTTTCAGTACCCATCAGTGATGCCTGTCAGTGCTGCCTGTCAGTGCAGCCTCATTAGTGCACATCGGTGAAGGAGAAAAATTACTTATTACCCCAAACTTTTAAGTCTTTTTTAGTTTTAACAACAAATAAAAAAAAACAATTGGTGATTAAATGCCACCAAAAGAAAGCTCTATCTGTCTCAAAAAAATTATACCAAAATTTTGTTTGGGTACAGTGTTGCATGACCGCGCAATTGTCATTCAAATTGTAACAGTGCTGAAAGCTGAAAATTGGCCTGGGCAGGAAGGGGGTAAAAGTGCCTGGTAGGCAAGTGGTTAATTAACTTTTAATATTTAAAGCAAACTCACCCTTCCATCCAGGTCTCCTTGCTTGATTTTGCTGAGAAATCACTTTGATAAATACCTCTCTAGCCATAAGGGCAGATGATTCATGTAGCATTTGCTTCGTGGAATTCATCTGCCCTTTGTTCAGACACGCAGGCAGGAGAGGGTGCTTAGCTGAGAAAGCCCCTCCTGAAGACTCATGGGATGTATGACATCATTTTGCCTAAAAAAAAAAAGTTTAAAACAAGTAAATATGATATACTTTTTTATCTATTTACCAATGCTAGCAGGTTTAAAAATAGTCTTGAGAGAGTGAAGTTTAACCGCTTTACCACCGCCTTATAGCAGAAATACTGCTGCAGGGCGGCAGGGGTGTGCGTATACATATATAATATATATATATATATATATGCGCGATTTTGCATTTCCGGGTAGGGGGCATGTACGTGCCCTACCCACGCCACCATTTGCGGCTTCAGCTGTCAATCACTGGGTCCTGGCCGGTGATTACTCGCGGCACCCCATGATCGCTGAGTAATACCGATGGGAGGAGAGAACTGTATGTAAACAATACAGTTCTCTCCCCTGTCAGCTCCAGCACACTGCTTTGTATGGCTCTACATAGCAGTGTGCTTACAGTGGAAAGCACAGACACAGCCCCATAGTAAAACACACACAGCACGCAGTTAACCCTTTGATTGCCCTAGATGTTAACCTCTTCCTGCCCAGTGCCATTAGTACAGTGTCACTGCTGTTTACTTTTTATGAGCACAGATCACTGTATTGGTGTCACTGGGGATGTCAGTGACACCAAGTCAGTTCCCCCCCCCCCCCCTTTGTCAGACTGCCCTCCGCAGTCCTGCTATAAGTCGCTGATCGCCGCCATTACTAGTAAAAAAAATAATTACAGTTTATATACCGCCATTAATAAACACTATAACTTTCACGTAAACCAATTAATTTACACATATTTTTTTAGCAAAGACATGTAGCAGAATACATTTTGGCCTAATTTTATAATGAAATTTTTAATAGCAAAACGTTTAATAGAAAAAAGTCAAAAATATTATTTTTTTCTCAAAATTGTCTTTTTTTTATGTATAGAGCAAAAAGTAAAAAAAACGCACAGGCGATCAAATACTACCAAAAGAGAGCTCTATTTGTGGGAAAAAAGGACGTAAATTTAATTTGGGTGCAGCATTGCATGACTGCGCAGATGTCAGTTAAAGTAACGCAGTGCTGTAACGCAAAAAATGGCCTGGTCAGGAAGGGGGCAAAATCTTCAGGAGGGAAAGTGGTTAAGCATGATCCAGGAGACCTTTTGCTTCAGCAAAGAGATTGGTATAGAAGCATTTTCCCATGATTTGGCTATAGTTAGCTTAGCCGCAAGGAAAATAAAAAATATTAATTTTTGAGTAGTTCAGGGAACATATAGAAGTGGTTCATTCAGGAGAGCAATACACAGTGTTTGTGGTACTGGGTCTCTTGTAACCCATCTCAATAATGCAGACTGTGTTCCAGAAGCCCTGTAGTTTGAAGCATTCCCACCAGATGTGATACATCATACTATATGAGTCACATCTCCTGAAACACAATGGCAAGGAGGTCGAGTAAAGTTCTAAAAGAAGATAGGGAACCAGATACCATCTGATCAGGACCTTTACATTTGCTTCGACCAAAGATTCATTTAGGATTCCCTTATAGGTCATTTGAAAACCGTTTTACCAGTGTTTGGGTTCCCTACCTGGTCACACTTTTTTTTTTTCATTGTAGAGATTGGTTGTACCTTAACCACTTCAACTGTGGAAGGTTTTACCCCCTTCATGACCAAGCCATTATTTGCTATTCAGCACAGTATCACTGTCACGGATTCTGCCACACACCACGCCCACAGCGCCTAGCTAACTGAGGCACGCACGTGCGGCCGTGACTTGGGGTAAGAGGGAATAAGGGGAACTTAACTTTGAATATATCTACGTATATAAGACCGGCCGTGATATACTTTCACAGCCCGCACTACCTCTTGGCCACCACCGGAGGGAGACTCCACTCCAATCCTGCTGGTCGACCACACACACTGGCAGATACAAATCTCACATACAATCTGGTGCACTAATTAGAGTTGAGGAGCAGCTTAGCAATCACACACCCTTCTAGGATCCCTCCAGCTATCCTACAAGCCAGAACCCCAGTGTTAATCACTCTTCCACTGTCCACAGACCCCCACACCAGACACACCACAAATGGTAGCTGGCCACCACCCAACAGTTTATCCACAGAACAGTCTGTTGGGACACCCCACACACACAGATCTGTTACCTTTACAATCTGCACGCAATCTGCCAACACACAGTGCAATTGCATACAGATTGACAATGAGCTTGACCGAGCATATAAAGGCACTAACGTACAATACAATCTAATCTCTCTGAAGATATGAGCCCGTGCTTAAATACCCAGAAGTCACTTATTAATTTTAAGATTTAATAATCCAAAAATGGGCAGTGCATAAAATATGTATAAAGTATAAAAAGTTCAGAAAATACAAAAAATACAAGAAGACACACATAGACTATTCACTATAAAAAAAAGGGAATAGAAAACGAAAATAAAACTTTTACCAAGATTTATCCTGCGACTGGAGCAAGTCAGAGAGTCAGCAATCCATCAGTCAAATAGAACCGGCTCCATACGAATTACAATGTTCAAATGTCCGGGTCCTCAATTTATGGGTATATGGACATAGGCTGGACATGAGTTCTTAGCGAATGAACCTGGAACCAACCATTTCCTGCATTTTTCTGGCATTCTGCATAGGCCACAAATATAGTTTTTATATGCCGATGTAGCCTACAGCCCCATCAGAAGGAAGTATTTTCATCTCTCTGCAACTAATATTTTAGCTTTTATGAGGGATGAAACATACTCCTTTGATGTATGTATATACTTTTAGAGCTCTCTTAGACAGATTGGAGCCCCCCTGGTGTCATGAAGCCAAAACGTCTGCGTTTCTCTTTTCAGCTTAAGGAAGATGGCAGAGTCTGATTACATATAGGGGACAAAATCTTATTAGCACCCAGGTGCCACTTCCAGAGGAAGCTAGGTCCCTTCAGATGCTAACTGATGACCATCTGTCTCTGAGTACCTTTGACTGAATATATCTTTAATAACAAGGAATGAACTAAATTTACGATTACATATTGCTACAGGTCACATTTCAGCTACTCAAATCTGTACATTTATGTCACAACCACTTTAACTGGTAATTGCACGGCAATGCAACACTGTACCCAAACAAAATTTATATTTTTTTTTTCTTTTGGTGGTATTTGATCACCACTACTTTTTTTTATTTTTTGCGACATAAACAAAACAAAAATTTATAGAAAAAAATGTGCTAAAAAATATATTTTTTACTTTCTGCTATAAAACATATACAATAAAAAAATGTAAAAATCTAATTTCTTCATAAATGTTGTCCAAAATGTATTCTGCTACATGTATTTGGTAAAAAAGATAAATCCCCAATAAGTGTATATTGATTGGTTTGCGTGAAAGTTATAGCGTCTACAAACTATGGTAAATATATTGGAATTTTTTTTATACTACTTATGGCAGTGATCAGCGATTTATAATGGAACTGTGGTAGTGCGGCACTGAAGCTGAGGGGGAGGGTAGCTGACTAACTGCCACTGAAATCACCAGTAACATTAATACAATGATAATACTATAAACTGGCTGGAAAGAGGTTAACATCTAGGGCGATCAAGGGGGTAAATGTGTGCCTAACAATGTGTAATGCGGGCTTTGCAAGAATAAGAAACAGAGAGATTGTTGCCTCTGTACATTGCCCTGTGCTGATTATCAACACAGGGCTCTGGGCTGTGATTGGTCACAGCTGATCCAAGCCATGAATCATTGGCCAGGACTTGCTGACAAACTCCTGCTGTGTACAATCACAGCAGGTGTAGGCTGGCCTCCAAACACGGAAACAGGCTGCGTCGTACAATTACGTGGTTAAGTAGAACTCCAAACAGATATAAATTACAGCAATTGATGCAGCTCTGTGTTCATTAATAAATCATTAAATATACAGTGTTTTTTAATAAATGCAGCTTGTGTGAGTACCTGAATTTTGGTCTGTTATCAGCCTTTTGTAATTTTGTATGGAGCAGTGCTACCATATCATTCAAGTGTGTTGCATGCAGTTGCCTTGATTAGGAACATGCTGATAAGAACTGTATTTTTCAAAATGGAACTAAAGTTCATTGCACTTACCTGCCCCCAGCGATGTTCTGTCTGCAAGCTCCCTTTTTTGCCACTGACATTATATCCAGTGTTTTTCTGGTTTGGCATCTTCACCATTTTGATTGGCTGGCCAGGGAGGATGTAACTCCTCTGCATGGGAGTTAATTCAGTCTGATAACCAAGGTATGCCAAACCTGTACACTGTTGCACATGTTGTGCTGCTCAGTGTGCATTCTAAAAAAACTTGCTAGCAGGCAGGGAAGAAGCATTTATTTGTATGTATTTTATGGAATAAATGCTTCTTTCTTGCCTGCTAGCAAGTTTTATTTTATACGTTAACCACTTTAAAGAACGGCTAACGTACATTTATATTGCCAGTTTAAAATGGTATACTGGGATGATACAGCTATTGTTTTTTTTCTGTGGGTGATCGGCCCATCGGAGGCCCAAAACTTACCATAGAGGATATTGGGGACCGAAACGTCCCTGATCATCTCTATGGTATACAAAACCAAAAGCGATAAGTATTTCGTCACTTCTGGTCACGGTCTTTTGTTTAACCTGCATTATCACCCTGGGATAGCTTTGGATTGAGCCGATTTGGGTTTGATCCAAAGCTTTTAAGGGCATACGAGAGTTCTAGGGTCAAATAGACCCCAGATGTCTTAGTGAAGAGGACTTGTCACTGCTTATTGTTATCACAAGGGATGTTTACATTCCTTGTGATAGCAATAAAAACAACCAAAAAAATTTAAAGGGACAGTGTAAAAAATCAATGTTTTAAATAAAATAAATTAAAAAGAAAATTTAAAGCACCCCGTCAACCTTGCACTCACACGCAAACACTAACGCATGCGTAGCTCGCACACACATATGTAAACAGCGCACTACACATGTGATATATTGCCGCAAAAGTTATTCTAGCACCAGACCTTCTGTGTAACTCTAAACTGGTAACCTGCAAAGGCTTTTAAAGCATCCAAATAAAAATGTCAAAATCTCCTGCGCATAAGTGCGGAGGACTGGAGGCAGTATTTATAAAGCGCCAATAGTTCGCTCAGCGCTGTACATTACAAAGGGGGACAGAACATGTGACAGAACAATACCAATACAATGCAAAACATGAGGGGATCGAGGGCCCTGCTCTTTTGAGCTTACAATCTAGGAGGGAGGGGATGGTGGCACAGGAGGAGATAGCTGTGGGGGATGGAGTGGTAGGAAGAGTGGAGGAGGTCGGCAGGTTAGCAGGGGGTGGGGTAGGCTTCCCTGAAGAGATGGGTTTTCAGGGTGCGCCTAAAGGAGAGGAGAGTAGGTGATAATCTGATGGGTTGGGGCAGGGAGTTCCAGAGGATGGGTGACACCCTGGAGAAGTCCTGGAGGCGGGCATGGGAGGAGGAGACCAGGGAACTAGAGAGAAGGAGGTCTTGTGAGGAGCGGAGTGTGCGTGCTGGGCGGTACTTGGATATTAGGTCAGTGATGTAGTTCGGGGCAGTGTGGTGGACAGCTTTGTACGTCAGTGTTAGGATTTTGAATTTGATCCGTTGCGCAATCGGAAGCCAGTGGAGGGATTGGCAGAGGGGGGTGGCGGAGATGGAGCGGTTGGAAAGGTGAATGAGTCTGGCAGCCGTATTCAGGATCGACTGAAGCGGGGATAGCCAGCGGCGAGGCAGGCCAGTGAGGAGGGAGTTGCAGTGGTCGAGTCGTGATATGATGAGGGAGTGGATGAGCTGTTTAGTGGTTTCGGGGGTTAGGAACGTGCGGATTTTGGCGATGTTGCGGAGGTGGAGTCTGCACGAGTTTGTTAAAGATTGGACTTGGGGCTGGAAGGATAGGTTGGAGTCCAGAATGACACCAAGTACTCTGGCCTGCGGGGCGGGATTGATGGTGGCGTTGTTGAATGTGACGGAGAAGTCAATGGGGGGTGGTGTCCGGGATGGGGGGAAGACAAGAAACTCGGTTTTGGAGAGGTTCAGTTTAAGGAAGTGGAGCGACATCCAGTCTGATATGTCGCTCAGTAGGTGTGTGATTCGGGCGGAGACCGAGGGGGTGAGGTGGGGGGTTGAGAGATAGATTTGTGTGTCGTCGGCATAGAGGTGGTAGTTGAAGCGTGAGAGTGTATGAGTTGGCCAAGGGAGGAGGTGTAGATGGAGAAGAGAAGGGGCCCGAGGACAGAGCCTTGAGGGACCCCAATAGAGAGGGGGAGTGAGGGGGAGGTGGTAGCATTATAGGTAACGCTGAAAGAGCGCTGTGACAGGTAGGATGAGAGCCAGGAGAGAGCAGAATCTCTGAGGCCGAGGGAGTGTAGTTTTTTGAGGAGGAGGGGGTGGTCGACTGTGTCGAAGGCCGCAGAGAGGTCAAGGAGTAGGATCACTGAATAGTGGCCATTAGCTTTGGCGGTTAGCAGGTCGTTGGAGAGTTTAAGTAAGGCAGTTTCGGTGGAGTGTAGGGGACGGAAGCCAGACTGTAGGGGATCGAGGAGGTTGTTGTCGTTGAGGTGAGAGCTTAGGCGGGTGTAGACTAGGCGCTCGAGGAGTTTAGATGTAAATGGGAGCAGGGAGATGGGTCTGAGGTTGTTCGGGTCATTGGGGTCCAGGGAGGGCTTTTTAAGTATGGGGGTGATGTGTGCATGTTTCAGAGGGGAGGGGAAAGTGCCGGAGGAGAGGGAGAGATTAAGATGTGGGTGAGGGAGCGTAGGATGGAGGGGGAGAGAGGTCGTAGGAGTTGTGAGGGGATAGGGTCAAGGGGGCAGGTGGTGAGGCGGGCATCAGAGAGGATCTTGGAGACTTCCTCGATGGTAGTAAGGTCAAAAGTGCGGAGTGTTGGGGGGGCTTCAGTATGAGGAATGTAGGGTGGGGTGGAAGTGGAGGTCAGAGCAGTGGTGGGGCCGTGGGAGAGGGGTGATGAGGGGGTAGTTGAGTGAGGGGGAACGGGGTTGGAGGGAGTTTGAGCAGCGACGAAGTCCCTGCGGGTTATGTCGAGGGAGAGGGGGGATGAGGGGGTAGCTGTATGAGAGGGGACGGGTTGAGAGGGCGTGTGAGTTGCGGCGATGTCCTTGCGAATTGTGTCAATCTTGTTTTTGAAGTGATTGGCAATCTCAAGGGCAGTGAGTGAGGTGCTGGGTGGAGGTGGGGGTGGCGAGAGTAGAGAGTTGAAGGTGCAGAAGAGTCGGCGAGGATTGGAGGAGAGGGCCTTGATGAGGGTCAGGAAGTAGGCTTGTTTGGCTGCGTGGAGGGAGGAGGTGTAGGTGTAGGCAGATTTGTAGCGGGTGAAGGCTTGTTGGGATTTGGTTTTGCGCCATAGTCGCTCCAGGGCACGACTGTGTCGTTTGAGGGTTTTGGTGTGATCAGTCTGCCAGGGCTGGAGCGGTCGGGGTCTGATGTTGCATGTGGTTAAAGGCGCTAGTGAGTCAAGGGCTGTTGACAGCATGTTGTTGTAGGCAGTCATAGCCAAGTCGGGGCAAGACGGGGAGGATTCTGTCGTGGAGTTGATCAGCTGCAGAGTGGAGGGGGGCAGGGTTAAGGTTGCGGAGGTTACGGCTGGTAGTAGTGTGACATTTGGAGGGGTAGGCATTGGAGGACGAGGAGATAGAGAAGGTAATCAGGTTGTGGTCAGAGAGAGGGAAGGGGGTTTTAGTGAGGTTGTGGGGAGCGCAGCGGTTGGAGAAGACGAGATCAAGGATATTACCGTTGGAATAAAATCATACTCACAAACAATATGTGACAAATCGCATATCAGATTGCAGCCACTTAGTGCAATATCGGATAGAAACCAATAGACCCTAAAAATCTGAGAGGTGCCACCCATGGACCAAGGCAAGGCTGATGCGTTTCGAGGGCAATTCTTTTCTTCAGAGCCAGAGGTGCTTTCAAAGCATTGCCTGTGGAGATTTTTATGTGCTATAGTTTGTTGCCATTCCATGAGCGTGCGCAATTTTAAAGCATGACATGTTAGGTATCTATTTACTCGGTATAACATTGTCTTTTATATTTTACCAAACAATTGGATATTCTACTGTGCTTACATGTATTCAAATTAATTAAAGTGTATTTTTTCCCCTAACAATTGCGTGTGAAAAACCACTGCGCAAATACTGTATGACAAAAAAAATTGCTACAACCATCATTGTAGTCTTTGGGGGTCTCTGCTAATAAATATATATATATATATATATATATATATATATATATATATATATATATATATATAGTTTGGGGGTTCAGAGTTTTTTATTCTAGCAAATACTGATTTTTACAAAAAGATCGATTTAAAAAAAAAAAAGTAATAGGTCTGGTTTAAAGTGGTTAAGGCTGCTTTCATACTGATCCATTTTTCATCTGCTTTGTGTTAAAAAAAAAAAAAAAAAAGCGAAAGAAAAACGTGTGACCATATACTCCTATAGAACTCTTCACACTGCTCAATTGCGTGTCCGGTACATTTTCCAAAGTTCTGTTTGCTGCATTTTTGGTGCAGGTTTGGTGTGGTAAAAAAAAAACACACCAAAGATTCACTTCCCCATTTAAATAAATAGAAAACGGGTCAAAAATGCGTTTTCGAGTCACATATCTTTTAAAAACACTCGCCGCAAACACTGTAAAAAGCAGTAAAACGGCATATGTGTTTTTGCTCTGGATCAGTGTGAAAGTAGCCTAAAGTGTCATTTTAACTGTAAATGGTGTCATCCACTTTGAGTTTTCTGTAGGGCAGAGTGGAGTAAATATCAGGGTTGGATGGACAGAAATTCAAACTGTTTGGCAGGTAAAAGCTATTATATACAAATTATATAAAATATAATCTGTGTATTTAGCTATTTAGCTGGATTTCAGCTTTAACTAATGTCATAAGCTATTTTGTAGAATGCTTGGTTTTTCTTTAAAGGAGCACTACAGGTCAAAATTGCAACCTCAGGATGTCAGTTCTATGCTTCACACATACAGTATCTCCTACCTAAAACCTCCTGCACCTTACTGATGAGAAGCGATCTCTGCTAAAGTTTTCCAATGCTACTTTGGTTACTCCTACCCCCCATTTCCAGTCTTAAGAGTGAACAGCAAAAGTCCAGCAGAACATTGATGCATGCCCTTGAAGAGCAAATCCTAGCTCTGAGCTCTGGTGGGCAGGAGTGATGTGAAGCTAATATAAAAACAGGTTAAGATACCTATGCAGGTATTATTTAAATATTGTACATGTAATGCTTCTTTAACCACTTGATTCCCAGATGCTGTTTTAATACCATTAGCTGTATAATATAGCCACCATCCAGCACTAGGGCCAGGAGCTGAGATGGCCAGCTTCTGAGCTTCCGATGCTTCTACAGATCACTACATAGTAGCTCTCTGTAGAAGGGAGTGTAGTGCTATCATGAATGACCTCACTGTACTTTGTCAGTAGGGAGGCTCAGGCAGATCTGTTGCAACTTCTCTCAACAGCAGTAGGTCACTGCTAGTGTGATCTATTGCTGGCAAAAATGATGTCAGATGATCTGAAAGACCATTGCATTCAGTGTTCTAGCCTCAAAACAACAAATGTCTTTTAGCACTAAGTAGTATATTTATAAAGCAGTAAATGTGAAATTCACTGCGGATGTATCTTTGGTGCATGCCCTCTAAATCATTCAAGTGAATGTTTGGTGAATGTCACATTCACTAATTTTTTAAACATGCCATTAAGTATCACCCATTTAGGGTTTAGATCTAGTAAATTCTTATTGTCTGCTACTGCCTTTTTGCTCATTTCAGTCCCTCATTGAAGCTCAATCGTAACAACAATTACAAAGAAATAAAGCGGTATTAAAACCCAAAGCAAATATTTAATAAACTGCAGCTTAACAATTTTTAGATGTGGCGGCTGCATGAGTTTTCTTTTCTTAGACTTTTTTTTTACCTGGTTATTCTCTCAGCATGTCTGTTGTTTTTCAACAGAAAAAGCTGTCTTGCAGATGTAGAAGTGAGAGGGCTGAGACAAACCATTTACCACTGACAAGGTGCTTATAATGATCAGCTTTTATTTATGTCAAACCTTTATCACAAAAGGAACAAAACTGTTGCTTTAATGGCTTACTAAGTATTAGCTGGAGTTTGGCTTCAATTTGTTTAGTGTATATAAATCTGCTAGTACAGCTAACACTCCCCTCCCCCAGATTAACAATGCTGCTGTGCTAAGGTATCTCTATGCTCTTTATCCAGAGTGGGGACATTCTAATACAGAAGGTGTGTTACTGACCTTAACAGAGGGAGAAAGGTGTTTTTTTTTGTTTGTTTTTTAGTCCTAAGGCAAGCCATAGACGGTGCAAATTTCTTTCCTGCAACCACTGGACAGATAATGTTGACATGGGAATCCCTCCTGCTGAGCCATATAACAGCCGCTAACAATAATTGCGTGTAAAATTTGGCAGGCTGGTTGTACCCAAGTTAATCGATTAATCATCATACATTCAGCCTGCCCATATGTGGTTCAAGTTTCATCCGGTTCCTGCTAAACCAGCCGAGATTCGAATCTTCTACAGCTGGCCTAATTACAGCTACCACATCTAATGATTGGTAAACACCAATATTATACATTTTTGGTTTTAGGTTTAATAACTCTTTTCTTTTTTTTTTAATTTGTTAGAAATAAATTTTTCTCTAACAAAATTTTAATACAGTATGTTTAACAGGGAAAGTTTTATATGGGTCAATTCTCTCAAACACGGTAACAGATTTGAACATATCTGGTTAAAATCAGAGGCAGATGAGCACCTGCACTGGAGCTCAGCATTAGCAGGTATAAGGCTAGGTTCACATATGTGCAAGTGGTGCCGCTGCGGGTCCGCACAAAAATATGTGCAACCGCAACACCCACACAGAAGAATGTGGACCCGCGGGCGCCGCCCGCACTGGAAATTGCAACCGCACTGGGAACCGAGGTTCCTGTGCGGGCTGCGGTTTCCAAAGAAATGCAGGGATTTCTTCCCTGCGTGTCCCAGGGCATGGGAGTCCATTCAAATGAATTAGCTCTCGTGTCCGCGCAAAACGTGGCCCGCAGGAACGCACATATGTGAACCAGGGCTAAAAGCTAAGAGAGGTTCAGTTTAGTAGGAATTTCAACAACGATGGGCAGATCTATAATGGTGGCAGCTATGGCCATATATGACTAGTCAAATTCTGTCTAATATTGGAATTACAGAGCTGCATGGAAAAGCTTTTGAGATGGTTAGGTGACCCTGATCTCCTGCATTTTGTAAATCCACATTACTCTTTAATCCAATAGCAGCCATGACAGCCTTGGGCTTTTCTTCCATTCTGCAATGGCTGTGCTGGTCACCGGTGAGTCCTTCAATAGTCTGCTGTGTCACACTGCTGGAGTTTAATAAATAATCGCCCAATATTCTGTTATTCTGAGCTGCAGAAACAAACACTGGCAGAGCAGATTGATTTTTTTCTTTCTGTATACAACAGTGGTGCGGCTTAATTTTAAGAATGTATGAAAGACATGGTTTTATATTCCCAGAAACGGAATCCAATTTTAGATAATCCATAGGACAAAGCAGCTGCACCATGTGCGTCAGGCTTTGTATTGATAAGAATGTCTAGAATACGTTATTTCGGGGATGCATAATAGGCAGCGAGACTAAATTCTGCACCTACAATTTAAAGGGCAAATGTGCTATATTTTTGCTGTTTGGAAACTTTAAGCTGAATTTAAAGTAGGACTCCAGACATCTCCAAGTAGTCACTATATTTACTTTCTGAAAATATGCAAAATAATTTTTTTAGCTGTACAATACATAATTTTTATATTAATTTTGTCTCCTGAACATCTGAAAATTACACTTACAATGAACCTGTGCTCTGCCCATTTAGGGCAAATCAGCAGAGTTTCTTTTATTGCCTAGACTTTCAGTGTCGCATTGGGTCAGGAAAAGAGGCCTCGGCCCAGTGTAAGTTTTGACTGGGATCCAACTGGAGCTTGTACAGGGCTCCTAATTCCTGTCAGGAAGCAGGTAGAGGAGTATTAAAAGCATAAAGAAATATGTGCGCTGTGAAAATCAAATAAAGCTATACGTGCCAGCTATTACATATTGGTAGTATAACAAACCCACATAAATATATAGGGTCAAAAATTGCAGCGCCACTAAAATATATGTGCATAAACCCAAAAAGTGTGATAAAGATCTGAAAAATATAAGCGCAAAACACAGTCCACATAAATACTGTCCTAGTGAAAAACTTTCTGAACTCAATCTGCCACCTTCACAACTGAAATCCCTCCTCATATAAAGTGTTCAAAGATCTGCCACCATCTCCCTGTGAATTCAAAATTCACCGCAACAGATGGCTGACATTACAACCGCATAAACGCCTATATGTCAGGTTAGAAATCATCGTGTATGCGATGCTCCCCAGTATCTGTGTCCAAATGCACTTCTTGATGGGACTGAACTGTGATAAAGCTCACCAGGAAAAAATAAATCTCCAATAGTGTAGTATTTATGCAAATTCAGTATAAAACACTTCCATAAAAAAGCAAAGAATGAAGTCGCTTATGCATAAAGCTGCTGCCAACCTGGGATTGCGCAGCGGCGTGACGTCAGCATTAGAAACTTCTCCCTGACACATTTCATCCAATAGGACATTATCAAAGGGTCCAATAAAAAGAATTTTTAAAAATGAATGCTGTATTTAAATCCTAGTGATTTGACCCCACAGTCCTAACAAATGTGATTTCTCTATTTTATTTAAAGCTGAGATCCAGGCAAAAGGTTAAATACACAAATGCTATACATATAAGGCCTTTTTAATTGCTAAGACATTGCATGTTTCTTCTACTAAAAACATTTTTTGCCCTTTCAGACCACTATTTAAAATAGTGTATACTGCTTGCGGTGCATGTACACCCTGGTCCATCCCAGCTGTCTGCAAGATGCCAGTAATGTATCCCGTGATGATGTAATGCATGCATGGGAAAATTACATTAGAAGCAGCCAACCAGTGGATGGAGATGAATGATATGGAACACAGAAAGCTGTTCAGAAGATTAGATAACCAGCAGGTGGAGAGGAGAGGGACTTGCATGTCTTTTCTCTTCCCCAGCCTGTGACTGTACAGTGAAAAGGAAAGCTGCAGCACTCACCTTTCAGTCATTCTACTCTCTCCTCCTATCTGCATGCTTATTAACAAATGAGCACTGCAGCTCAGTTGACTGGCTCCCGGTGCTGCCTCTCTCTCTTCTAGTGTGAGTTCTGCTGCATTTGGATTGCAAGACACCAATACGAAGTTAAATTAAGATACTTAATTTGCTTGCTTTTAATGCCTCGTTCATATGAGTGTACTTAAACAGGAAGCACAAATGTTCCCTACAGGTACTCCCATTCATGTCTACTGGGACACAGTGGCTGCATGGACCAGGTACATGTCTCTGAAAATGCACTGTCTGCTTTTGGGGACACGGACCCGCACCTGTACAGCTGTTGGTTTGGGGCCAGCTGCTGTGTCCGTGCAGCCTCTGAGCCACAGTAGACATGAATGGGACAGCCTGCATGTGAATGCACAGAACACTACATCCCATGTGGGCAAAAATAGATGTAGGTATAAGTACGTTCATGTGAATGAAGCTTAAATACAAAACAGAAAGCACATAGTCAAAGGCATTTTCCTTAGTGATAAGGCCATTTTAAAAAGCCTGGCTTCTAAGAAAAAGCATCTTGCGTTAGTACATTAATACAAGCTAATGTTTTTTTTAGGGCTGACCAGTTCTTGGCTAATAGCTCATACTGTATATTAGCACTTCTGTTGCAGTAGTTTATGAGATTTTAGCAACACCATACAGAGAGTCCAAAGTATAGTAACCCACGTGGTCCAAGCTATGAGAACAAATGTGATGATGAAGAAAATATGTTTATTAATATTTTGAGAGGTGGTGTGAAAGTGGCGATCAAAGCTTTTTCAATGGATTTTGCTGCCGCTGCATACCCTTTTATTGCTTCTGTATCCTCAAAATAATTAAACAAAAAACCTGAGCTTGGGAATTTATAAGTTAAATATAACATAAATAGGCAGAACTAAACAAACAAAAAATGCCCCTGACGACATCCTCTGTGTGACGAAATGCATAGAGTGGAGCTACGTCGCGTGACATCACCGCCACGGACCGTGGGCATTTTGTTGCATGAAAACATTATACAGACATGCTGTTTTTTACCTCTGTGATTGTAAGTGCCTTACTTGAATAAATTTCATCTTTTGGTTTAACTACTACACTATGAGCGGTTATACTTTTACCTTATGTGGTGTTTACTGCGTGGAGATGTATTTGCCATTCTAGACCTCATTGCTTAAAGAAGAGTCTGTACATCATCCGGATCTCTTTGGAGATTTGTTTGGGAGTCCTGGATACATCTGCTGGGCTTGATATCTGTGTTATTTAACCAATCCCTTGGGTGGTCAAATTTTCCAGTAAGAGGCTAAGTGATTGGGTGAAAGGTGTCGGGATTCTTCCTCTCCTTCTGCTCTCTGGCTCACTAAGCACCATTACCACTAGACCATGTGTGGACTTTTATACAGACTTTTATTTAATGTAGAATATTGGCATATAATTGTTCAACTTTGGTGGGGATTTGGACATTATTATTCTTCATTGTCAATTATTTGCTTAAGCACTACACTGAGTGTTTTTTGTTTACTTCTGTATTCTGTCTCTCTGATATCAACCTTCTCCTCTGGAAAGTAATAGCATGTATACCTCAGCAATGTATAATCCAATTTGAAAAGAAACTGATCTGGTTTTTGTTTTTAGTTTCCAATGGTCTTTTATTAAGTAGTTTTACAAAAACAAGTAGTACGGATAGTATAAATAAACAGTGTACCATCATACGTACAGATATAAGACACCGATAACAAAGAAATGTGCCACAAACAATTGAAATTTAAGGCAAGACGTATATTACAACCAAAGCGAAAGTAAGTGTATCTCGCCTAACCAATATATAAAAAAAAAATACATAACAGAGGAAAGGAAAAGAGAAAGCAAAGAAAAGAGTAGAAGAGAGGGGCAAAATGAGGGACATTAAGGCACAGAGATGTATTGAATCCACGGGTTCCATATGTTATCAAAATTTTTCAAATGATTGTGCAGGATACAGGTGAGTTTGTCATTAACCATAATACAGTTTAGTTTATTTTTAACATGCTCAAGTGGAATGGCCGATTGCTTCCAATGTCTAGCTATGGTAATTCTTGCTGCCAGAAACATGTAGGTGATCAACTTATGGGATTTCTTAGGAACATTATCTGGAAATTTATGAAAGAGCGCTGTCTCCGGGGATCTGCGAATATTTACTCCCGTCACTGAATTTACAAAATTAAACATGCAAATCCAAAATCTAGTTGCGATCGGACATTGCCACTAGATGTGATACATAGACCCCACCTGGCCACAACGCCGGAAACACATCGCAGAAGCAGACGGATGCATCCTCACAATCCGAGTGGGGACAAAATACCATCTCAACAAAGTTTTATAGTTTGCTTTAATTAGGGTAGTATTGATAGAAATTTTTGAAACACCAGAGCAATATCTTGCCAATCCGATAACTCATAAGTGACCGCTAAATTCCCAATGCTCCATATAGGGAAGTTTACAATTTGGATCAGTGAGGAGAGCATATACTGTAGAGACGTGGCCTCTTGGGAAATCCTTATTCCGGCAAAAAAGTTTAAAGGCGGTGAGCAAAGGTGACTCATCTAATAAACTAAGCTTCAAACGGAAAAATGAGACAATCTGGTTATATCTGAAAATTTCAGAGGTAGGCATATGCAGTTTGTCTTTAAATACTGTAAAGAATGTATGCAAGCACCGTTAAGATAGTCTCCTATCCTTAACAAGCCTTTATTGATCCACCATCGAAAAGGGGCTGGTGTTAATCCAGGCACAAATTCAGGGTTGCAAAAAATCGGAGCTACAGGTGTATGTGGAGATGCCAGTGACTTACGATGGTGTATCCTGTCCCAAACTCCAAAGAAAACGACAGAGTGGGGCACAATATAGGGGGGGCACAATTGATCTGGAAGCCAAAGTAATGCCCCAACAGCTAGAGGGTGATAGGAGAGAGCTTCAATAGAAGTCCAGAGGGGAGTATTTTCCCCCAGCAGTGTAAGCCAATTGGGCGATTTGTGCAGCCTGAAAGTTCTCATGGAGATTAGGAAGGCTAATACTACCTTGTGGTCTGGAAGCATACAATGTCTTCTGGTTCATCCGAGGCCGTCCATTATTGCAAACAAAACGGAGAACATAAGCTTGTAGATATTGTAATTCTCGTCTCAGAATCGACACTGGTAAGGTCCGGAAATAGTATAGCAATCGGGGCAAAAACTTAATTTTGATCGAGTTGACTCTGCCAAGCCATAATAAGGAATAGTCTGCCCAATGGCAAAGATCGTCTTTGAGTGTGTTAAAGAGATGAGGGTAGTTAACTTGATATAGCATCTCAATTGTGGCAGTTAGATGTATCTCTAAATAAGTTATTGACTTACTCGCTCATTGAAAAATCATAGGAAGTTTGAAGCTGCTGTTCCTCAGAAATTGGTAAGGAAACATTAAGGGCTGTTGTTTTTTGGGGATTGTTTTTACAAGCAGCAGGAGATGATGCCCCCCCCCCTCCCCCGCTGCCTTCCTCGGCCTTCTCAGGTAGTCCCGTGCCATCAAGGGAACCGGAGAATGCAGCTGGTGTTTCTGCCAGCTGACCATAGAGCTGGTTGGAGATCGGAATGGTGCCAATCATCTCTATAGTCTAAGAAATCAGAAGCTACGAGCATTTCATCACCAGGATATAAACAGCACCATTTATAAATTGGGAAAGCATATGATCACACCGATCTTGGTTTGATTAGATAGAGGCAGAGGAGATATCCAAAGTTTGATACTCAGATTTCTCACAAAAAGAAATATGACAATTCCATTGAAGTTATAGGGGATATTTGTATTCCCTGTGATAGCACTAAAAGTGATAAAAAAATATAAAAATAAAAGGGACAGTGTAAAAATAATGAAAAAAATCTAAATAACTTTAAAAAAAAAAGCACCCTTGCCCCCCCCCCTCTTGTGTGCGCACACCTGCGTACGCTTGCATTGACCCTGTGCTGGTATGTAAACAGCGGTTGCACCATGCATGTGAGGTATCGTCGTGAATGTCAGATCAAAGGCAGAAATGCTAGAACTAGACCTCCTCTGTAAATCTAAAATGGTAGCTTGTAAAGGCTTCTAAAGCGTTGGCTATGGATATTAAAAACGTATGCAATTTGTCACCATTGCACGGGGCATGCACAGTTTTAAAGCATGTCATGTTTGGTATCTATTTACTGGGCATACCATCATCTTTTATATTTTACCAAATAATTGGCCAATATATTGTGTTTTTGTGCATTAAAAATAAAAAAAAAATATTGTTTTAAAAAATTTGCGTTTGAAAAATCGCTGCGCGAGTACTATGTGACATAAAAAATTGCAGCACCCACCATTTTATTCACTAGGGTGTTTGCTTTAAAAAATATATAATGTTTGGGGGGATAAATTAATTTCCCAGCAAAAAATACAGATTTTTTTTTTTTCATGTGTGGCATAAACTTCTAATGCTGGGCATAAAATGCCCCCACTCCCCAAAATGGAAAGTAGACACCCCAAACTATTTGCTGAGAGGCATGTTGGATCAGTAGAAGAATTTATTTTTTTACCACAAGTTTTTGGAAAATGACAAAAAAATTTTTTTTTTTTTTTTTACACAAAATTGTCACTTAAATGATTTATTGCTCACACATGCCATGGGTATATGTGGAATTACTCCCCAAATAACATTCTGCTACTTCTCCCGAGTATGGGGGTACCACATGTGAGAGACGTTTTGGCAGTCTAGCCAAGTACAGGACCCCAAAATCCAATAAGCACCTTCAGGCTTTTAAAGGGCTTTGTTTCCTCATTCTACTTCCTGGCTACCTATCACAGTTTTGGAGCACCAAACCCCCCCCAAATGACCACTTTTTGGAACGTAGACACCCCAAGGAATTTGATAAGAAGCATGGTGAGTATTTTGCAGATCTGGTTGGTTGCCAGAAGTTTTTGGAAAATTGAGAAACAAAAACATATTTTTTCTTTTCTTTTTTTATATTTCAAAACCTTGTGAGAAAAAATGAGATCTGCAAAATACTCACCCTGCCTCTTTTTAAATTCCTTGGGGTGTCTACTTTTCAAAAAGGGGTAATTTGGGGGGGGGTTGATGCTATCCTGGCATTTCAGGGCCTTCGAAACTGTGATAGGTAGTGAAGAAGTGAAATGAGGAAGTTACGCACCTTCAGGCTTTCAAAGCGGTCATTGGATTTCAGGCTCCTGTATGTGGCTAGGCTCCCAAAAAGTCTCACACGTGGTATGCCCATACTCGGTAGAAGTAGCAGAATGTATTTTAGGGTGTAATTCCACATATACCCATGGCTTGTGCGAGAAATATATAAATGGCAACTTTGTGTAAAAAAAAAAAAAAAAAAAAAGTTTTGTCATTTTCCAGACACTTGTGGAAAAAAAATAAATCTTCCATGGACTCAATATGCCTTTCAGCAGATAGCTTAAGGTGTCTACTTTCCGAAAAGAGGTCATGGTGTTTGTACTATCCTGGTATTTTAGCAGCTCAAGAAATGTGATGGGCAGTCAGACAGTAAAAGCTGTGTAAATTCCATTATCTATACCATAGATTGTAGACGCTATAACTTTCACACAAAGCAATCAATATACACTTATTGGGATTTTTTAACCAAAAACATGTAGCAGCATACATTTTGGCCTAAATTTATAACTACCTTTGAGTTTACTATATATTTTTAATAGCCGAAAGTAAAAAAATATTGTTTTTCTTCAAAATGTTCGGTCTTTTTTGTTTATAGTGCACAGGTGATCAAATCCCACCGAAAGAAAGCTCTATTTGTGTGAAAAAAAGGATGTAAATTTTGTTTGGATACAGCATTGCATGACCGCACAATTATCAGTTGAATTAGTGCAGCGCCCAGTAGCAAAAAGAGGCCTGGTCATTAAGGGGGGTAAATCCTCTGGAGGACAAGTGACTAATGAAATAGGGCGATAATTGTGGACATCGGTGGAATCTTTATTGGGTTTGGGAATAACACTAATATATGCCTTGTTCTCATCTAAAGGGATCCCTCCCTCCTCTCTCAATGAGTTAAAGTATAGTGTCATATGAGGAAAAAGATGATCAGAAAAAGTTGTGTAGTATTTGTTAGGAAGGCCATCGGGGCCCCGGGGGTTTATGTGATGATAGTAATTTAATAACTTTTTGGAGCTCTTCAGAAGTAATAGGTCGTTCCATAAGTTCTTTATGGGCTTCAGTGAGGGAAGGAATAGGCAAAGACTCTAGAAAGGATCGAATGGAGGAAGGTTCCACTGGTCGAGGTGGGCCGTATAGAGAGGCATAAAAATCATGAAATTCCAGAAGGATCTTCTCAGGGTCTTGCGTGATAGTACCCCACTTTAGCCGGAGTTTGGGCAGTGCTGAATGAGTGAATTTGGGGGTAAGCTTATGCGCTAGAAGGGAACCTGGTCTGTCTTGCCAGGTAAAATAATTTATGATTCATCCAGCATAATTGCTTTTTTGATTTTGTGGTGAGGCAGGGGTTAAGTTCCAACCGGGCTTGCTCCACCTTAGACAAAAGATCTGAGGTCGGGGCAATTTTATGTTGGGCAATTAGCGATTCATGTTCTGTAGATTTGGAAGAGAGCAATTCTGGAAGACAGCTGGATAAAGAAGCCTCTGACTGAGGCTTTGTGGGCTGCCCAATTAATAGAGGGATTTGTATCCTCCGCTTTATTAAATGCAAAGTAGGGCTTGAGATGGTCGTCCCACTGCCAGGCATCAGGACTCGTCGTTTAGTAAAGACTTGTTTAATCGCCAATGTGGTTTAACCACTCTAATTGTCAAATCAGAGAGCGTCAGAATCACTGGATCGTGGTCCAACCAAGGTGTTGATATAATTTTAGCTGAATGTAGCTTAGCTATCATTTCTGAGGGGAGAAAAACATGATCTATACGATCAAGCGTCAATTAGGTCATGGCGATGCAAAAGTTGTGCGAAATCGCAGCTTTGTTTAGAAGGCGATTTGAGTTTGATTACATGGGATTTGTCGAGTACATGGCCTAAAGTCAGATTTGAGTCCCCCTCCAAATTTCATATCTCCTTCCAGTTCTTTAGACAGAGATTTAAAAAGGAAACAGAAGAAGGCCACCTGGTTTATATTAGGGGCATAGTAAATTTATTTATTTATTTCAGGTACTTTATATAGCGCCGTCAATTTACGCAGCGCTTTACATATATATATTGTACATTCACATCAGTCCCTAACCCTCAAGGGGCGTACAATCTAAGGTCCCTAACTCACATTCATACATACACATATTAGGGCCAATTTAGACAGGATCCAATTAACCTACCAGCATGTCTTTGGAGCGTGGGAGGAAACCGGAGCACCCGGAGGAAACCCACGCAAGCACAGGGAGAACATGCAAACTCCATTCAGGAGGCGCCATGGTTGGGAATCGAACCCTTGACCCATTTACTGCAAGGCAGATGTGCTAACCACTAAGAAAATACACCATATTTCCACCCAAATAACCTTTGACCAGAAGGTATCATCCCTCCCTATCCCTTAACACTTTAGTTTCAGTAAATGGTAGCCATCTGGAAAAGCAAAGCACCACCCCTCTCTTTTTTTCAGAGGCGAAAAAACAAATTGGAAAATCCCTATGAATATACCTGGGATTAAAAGAAGGGGCAAAATGTGTTTCCTGTAAAGCTACGATGTCGGATCCCAGAGACTTATAATGGGAAAATATTTTGAGTCACTTAGAAAGGGAGCCTAAACCTTGAACATTATGAGAAAGCAAGCAGATCATGGAAGTGCATTGTTTTAAGGTAGACATGGAAAGTAAGTGGCATAGCTAAACTCACCCATCCTTGTGGAACATCAGGTATCCAGAAACCATTCAAGACTCTTGGGTTGACCCTCAGATAAGAAAAATGAAGAAAATTAGAAAAGTGAGGAAAAAAAAAAGAGAAACCAAAGACGCCAAGGCCGAAGAATGGCCAGCATCCAATTACAGGCTAAACAGTAGTATGCAACGTAAGATAACAAAACTATCCTAGACACTAGATCAAGGACCGAAAGAGTTTCCACAAAGTCAAACAATGGGGAGAGCCTTTTAAATAGGGTGTAACGTACCTGGTGGTGGAGCCTGATGTGGAGAAAGGGCGTCCTCTTACCACTCCCGTTCGGGACCCCGGATACGGTAGACAGGAAGTAATGAGCTGGGAGAGGCACGGTGTCTGACAGGTCTGCGGTGACAGCTGGCAGGTGGAGACCCGGAATACAAGGATGCAGGTGAGCAGGTGCTGCAGAGACGCGGTAGCTGAGATGCGGATGACCGTGTCAGCTGGTAGCCAAGGATAGTCACAGGCAGTGTAGAATAGTCAGGCAGGCCAGGTCAGGATCAATCGGACGGATCAGGTACAGAGGAGCAAGAAAGCGGATAGTCAAAGGGAGAGCTGTCAGGGCAGGGGCCGAGGAACGGACAGGCAGGCATAACAATGTAACGCACTGGCTGACGACAACCACCACCCACAGACCGAAGTCCCTCAGGGCGCGGAGTCTAAGTCCCAGGCTGCCCTTCACCAGGGCCCCTGATGGTGGGGATGGACTTGACGCAGCCAGGAACCAGGTCGCGGCCCCCGAGACACCTCAGCTGCGGTAATGGCCGCCGCCAATGGCGTGTAGCTGGTGGAAGAGACAAAAGAGTAGTCAGACAGGCCGCGTCAACAACAACAGGACAAAACAGTACAGGACAGCAGACGAGAATGACAGGTCACGAGCCAGGTTCAGCAACAGAGGGTCAGATCAAAGGAGAATACAAAGAATAGTCGAGTCACAAGCCGAATCAGATACCAGGAGAGTCACGAGAGTCAGAACAGAGTAATAGCAACACAAAGACACAAGTGCAAGGAGCATGTGCGGGCCACAGGCTTATATGTCATCAGCCACACCCCTCTGGGGGATGGACCTCAGAGACCTGAAGGCATAAAAGGATTCCCACCATGCACAGCAGAATCCAAGATGGATGCCAGCACATGGAGTAACATAACCTCAGGGAAAAGGTAGGACCTTGACAGTACCTCCTCCTCAAGGGCCCCTCCCCCTCCGCGGCTCAACAAAAGGTTTCTGAGGAAAGCGGTTATGAAAAGCGCGGAGGAGGGCAGGAGCATGGACATCCGCGGAAGGAACCCAGGAACGCTCCTCGGGACCATAACCGCGCCAATGAACCAGGAACTGTAATCAACCGCGCACCAATCGAGAGTCCAGGATCCGGCTCACCTCATACTCCTCATGACCGTCAACCCGGACAGGACGGGGCCGAGGCAGAGAGGTAGTGAAGCGATTGCAGATCAGAGGTTTCAACAGGGAAACATGAAAGATATTGGAGATCCGCATCCCAGACGGAAGGGCAAGGGCATAGGCCACCGGATTCACTTTGCGGAGAATGCGGAAAGGACCGACAAAACGGGGGGCTAGTTTGGGTGTGGGCACCCGAAGATTGAGGTTGCGAGTAGACAACCACACCCGATCGCCGACCTGGTATGAAGGAGCGGGCAACCGTCTGCGATCAGCCTGGAACTTCTTGAAATTCTGAAGGACCCTCTGCACACTGGTATATACCCTTTCAAGCAAACTATGCAACAAATAGGGATATTTGGTTCACACATATTGCAATACATGTTTAAGCTGGCCAACTGCGTCAAAGTAATCCCTCTATGGCCAGTCCTACTCTGCCCTGCCTACGCAAGTGCTACTGTGGACACAATGCTAGCATAGGGGAAAAGACACAATGGGGAGAGCTACAAGGTTCAGGTCTGGCTACTGACCCAACAATACAACAAACAAGAGATCCCTGTGCTCAAATCCATACAGCTAGTGCATGCATTTATCCATCAGGTGCTAAAGGGGTGTAACCACATTAACTCTAGAAATTCTGAAGGACCCTCTGCACACTGGTATATACCCTTTCAAGCAAACTATGCAACAAATAGGGATATTTGGTTCACACATATTGCAATACATGTTTAAGCTGGCCAACTGCGTCAAAGTAATCCCTCTATGGCCAGTCCTACTCTGCCCTGCCTACGCAAGTGCTACTGTGGACACAATGCTAGCATAGGGGAAAAGACACAATGGGGAGAGCTACAAGGTTCAGGTCTGGCTACTGACCCAACAATACAACAAACAAGAGATCCCTGTGCTCAAATCCATACAGCTAGTGCATGCATTTATCCATCAGGTGCTAAAGGGGTGTAACCACATTAACTCTAGAAATTCTGAAGGACCCTCTGCACACTGGTATATACCCTTTCAAGCAAACTATGCAACAAATAGGGATATTTGGTTCACACATATTGCAATACATGTTTAAGCTGGCCAACTGCGTCAAAGTAATCACTCTATGGCCAGTCCTACTCTGCCCTGCCTACACAAGTGCTACTGTGGACACAATGCTAGCATAGGGGAAAAGACACAATGGGGAGAGCTACAAGGTTCAGGTCTGGCTACTGACCCAACAATACAACAAACAAGAGATCCCTGTGCTCAAATCCATACAGCTAGTGCATGCATTTATCCATCAGGTGCTAAAGGGGTGTAACCACATTAACTCTAGAAATTCTGAAGGACCCTCTGCACACTGGTATATACCCTTTCAAGCAAACTATGCAACAAATAGGGATATTTGGTTCACACATATTGCAATACATGTTTAAGCTGACCAACTGCGTCAAAGTAATCCCTCTATGGCCAGCCTGGAACTTCTGGCGCTGAGCTGAGTCCCTCAAGGCCCTCTGGATCTGCCCCCATGAGAACGCAGGGCAGCAAGATGGTTCTCCACAGACGGAATGTCCTGTGGTGAGAACCTCTCAGGTAATACCGCGGGTTGGAACCCATAGTTGGCCATGAAGGGAGACATCCCGGAGGAGGAGTTGGCCGCCGAGTTCCTGGCAAACTCTGCCCAAGGCAGGAGATCGGCCCAATCGTCCTGATGGTCTGAAATATAACACCGAAGGAATTGTTCTAAGGCCTGATTGGAACGCTCCGCAGCCCCATTGGACTGCGGGTGGTAGGCTGAGGAAAAGGAGAGACTAATACCCAACTGGGAGCAGAAGGCGCGCCAGAATCTGGACACGAACTGACTCCCGCGGTCCGAGACAATCACCTTAGGCAACCCATGCAGGCGAAAAATCTCCCTGGAAATGACCATGGCCAGTTCTTGCGCTGTTGGTAATTTCCTGAGTGGAATGCAATGGCACATCTTGGAAAAACGATCGACGATCATGAGGATGACCGTATGACCCCGAGACACCGGGAGGTCTACAATAAAGTCCATACCTAGGTGTGACCAAGGACGCTCCCCATTGGGAATGGGTTGCAGAAGACCCAAAGGGAGATGCCGTGGAGACTTATTCTGGGCACAGATCGAACATGCCGCTACATAAGAGGCAATGTCGGCACGGAGGGTTGGCCACCAGAATAAGCGAGAGACGACCCAACACAGCTGGTTCTTCCCCGGATGCCCGGCAGTTTTGGCGTTATGGTAGGTACGCAGCAGGCGGGTGCGCAATCCCTCGGGTAAGAAACATCTACCCTCCGGCTTCCCGGGAGGAGCATCAGATTGAGCCGCCAAAATCTGCTCCCCAAGAGGAGAGGTCAGACTGGTGCGAATGGCAGCCAGGATCTGATCTGGAGGAATAACTGAGATTGGCTCAGAATCTTCCCTGGACAACTCAGAGTTTTGCCGTGATAACGCATCAGCCCTGACATTCTTGGAACCAGGCAAATATGAAACCACATAGTTGAAGCGTGACAAGAACAGAGCCCATCTGGCCTGGCGGGGTGTCAATCTCTTGGCCTCCGAAAGATAAGTCAGGTTCTTGTGATCGGTAAGAATGAGGACCGGAACCGCGGAACCCTCGAGCAGGTGCCTCCATTCCTTGAGAGCCAGAATGATGACCAACAACTCCCGATCTCCAATCTGTTAGTTGCACTCTGCAGAGGAAAGCTTCCTGGAGTAGAACCCGCAGGGAAGTAGGGGTCCATCGGGCGACCGACACTGAGACAGGAGAGCCCCTACTCCTGTCTCGGAAGCATCAACCTCGAGGACGAAGGGCAACCCAGGATTGGGATGCGAAAGAATCGGAGCCGAAGCAAAGGCGACTTTCAGAGCCTCGAAAGCTATGATGGCCTTGGATGGCCACTCGTGAGGGTTACTCCCCTTCTTGGTTAGGTCAGAGAGAGGCTTTGCCAATGTGGAGAAGTTCCTGATGAACTTCTGATAGTAGTTGGCAAAACCCAGAAAGCGCTGAATGGGCCGAAGACCATTGGGACGAGGCCACTGCAGAACCGCCGCAACCTTCTGAGGGTCCATGGAAAATCCCTCCGCGGAAATTACAGTCAGGTCCATAAATATTGGGACATCGACACAATTCTAAAATTTTTGGCTCTATACACCACCACAATGGATTTGAAATGAGATGAACAAGATGTGCTTTAACTGCAGACTGTCAGCTTTAATTTGAGGGTATTTACATCCAAATCAGGTGAACGGTGTAGGAATTACAACAGTTTGCATATGTGCCTCCCACTTGTTAAGGGACCAAAAGTAATGGGGCAGAATAATAATCATAAATCAAACTTTCACTTTTTAATACTTGGTTGCAAATCCTTTGCAGTCAATTACAGCCTGAAGTCTGGAACGCATAGACATCACCAGACGCTGGGTTTCATCCCTGGTGATGCTCTGCAGGCCTCTACTGCAACTGTCTTCAGTTCCTGCTTGTTCTTGGGGCATTTTCCCTTCAGTTTTGTCTTCAGTAAGTGAAATGCATGCTCAATCGGATTCAGGTCAGGTGATTGACTTGGCCATTGCATAACATTCCACTTCTTTCCCTTAAAAAACTCTTCGGTTGCATTTGCAGTATGCTTTGGGTCATTGTCCATCTGCACTGTGAAGCGGCGTCCAATGAGTTCTGAAGCATTTGGCTCAATATGAGCAGATAATATTCCCGAAACACTTCAGAATTCATCCTGCTGCTTTTGTCAGCAGTCACATCATCAATAAATACAAGAGAACCAGTTCCATTGGCAGCCATACATGGCCACGCCATGACACTACCACCACCACCACCATGCTTCACTGATGAGGTGGTATGCTTAGGATCATGAGCAGTTCCTTTCCTTCTACATACTCTTCTCTTCACATCACTCTGGTACAAGTTGATCTTGGTCTCATCTGTCCATAGGATGTTGTTCCAGAACTGTGAAGGCTTTTTTAGATGTCGTTTGGCAAACTCTAATCTGGCCTTCCTGTTTTTGAGGCTCACCAATGGTTTACATCTTGTGGTGAACCCTCTGTATTCACTCTGGTGAAGTCTTCTCTTGATTGTTGACTTTGACACACATACACCTACCTCCTGGAGAGTGTTCTTGATCTGGCCAACTGTTGTGAAGGGTGTTTTCTTCAGCAGGGAAAGAATTCTTTGGTCATCCACCACAGTTGTTTTCCGTGGTCTTCTGGGTCTTTTGGTGTTGCTGAGCTCACCGGTGCGTTCTTTCTTTTTAAGAATGTTCCAAACAGTTGTTTTGGCCACGCCTAATGTTTTTGCTATCTCTCTGATGGGTTTGTTTTGTTTTTTCAGCCTAATGATGGCTTGCTTCACTGATAGTGACAGCTCTTTGGATCTCATCTTGAGAGTTGACAGCAACAGATTCCAAATGCAAATAGCACACTTGAAATGAACTCTGGACCTTTTATCTGCTCATTGTAATTGGGATAACGAGGGAATAACACACACCTGGCCATGGAACAGCTGAGAAGCCAATTGTCCCATTACTTTTGGTCCCTTAACAAGTGGGAGGCACATATGCAAACTGTTGTAATTCCTACACCGTTCACCTGATTTGGATGTAAATACCATCAAATTAAAGTTGACAGTCTGCAGTTAAAGCATATCTTGTTCATTTCATTTCAAATCCATTGTGGTGGTGTATAGAGCCAAAAATGTTAGAATTGTGTCGATGTCCCAATATTTATGGACCTGACTCTATGTAGCCCAAAAAGGCAACTTGGGATCGATGGAACTCGCACTTCTCGAGTTTACAAAAGAATTCGTTCGCACGCAATCGTTGCAGCACCTGCTTGACATCCTGGACATGGGACTCCATGGAGGTAGAGTAAACCAAGATGTCATCCAGGTAAACCGCTACGCACTGCTGCAACAAATCACAAAGGACATCGTTTATGAATTCCTGAAAAAACGCGGGCACGTTACACAATCCGAAGGGCATCACCAGGTATTCGTAGTGCCCGGTTCTGGTGTTAAACGCGGTCTTCCACTCATCCCCCTGTCTGATCCGTACGAGGTTGTACGCCGCCCTAAGGTCGAGTTTGGTAAAGACCGTTGCTCCCTTAAGGCGGTCGAACAACTCAGAAATCAAAGGAATTGGGTATGCATTTTTAATGGTAATCCGATTGAGACCCCTATAATCGATGCAGGGCCTCAATTCCCCACCTTTCTTCCCTACGAAAAAAAAACCTGCTCCTGCTGGAGAAGTAGACTTACGAATGTGCCCCCGGGAAAGCGCATCCACAACGTACTCCTCCATGGCCTTATTCTCCGCAACCAAGAGAGGGTACACCCTGCCACGCGGAGGAGTGGCCCCGGGTTGCAAGGATATGGCGCAGTCGTAAGGACGATGCGGCGGAAAGGTACCAGTGCGTACCTTATCAAACACGTCCCGGTACTCCCCATAGTCGGTGGGCAATGCAGAGTCCGAGGAGGCACACAATACCTTAACCGGCCCCCGGATGCACCCGGCCCCACTCTGTGGAGACCATGAGAGAATCTCGGCTGTTTGCCAATTGAAGGTTGGATTGTGCCTCTGGAGCCAGGGATACCCCAAAACCACCGAATAGTGTGGGGAAGAAATCACCTGAAAACAGGCCAACTCCCTGTGAACAGCCCCAATGGCTACCTCTATCGGCAGAGACTCGTGGGTAACCTGCGGCGGTTGCAGGGGCCTGCCCTCTATTGCTTCGAGAATCAATGGGGTAGCACGAGCCTGCAGGGGAATGGAGTGCTGTGCAGCAAATGAGCTGTCCAAGAACAACCCACCGGCCCCAGAGTCTACCAACGCCTGGGCCGTCACCGAGCCCTCCGTCCAAGAAAGGACCACGGTGATCAGTGGCTTATCCTTGCGGAACGCCGGGGACGAGGAAACTCCACCCAAGATCTGTCCCCGACATGATCTCAGGTGCGAGCGTTTCCCGGACGGACCGGACAAGACTGCCGAAAGTGCCCACCGAGGCCACAGTACAGGCAGCGACCCTCCCGACGCCGAGCGGCCCGCTCTCCCTCGGAAAGGCGAGCAAACCCCAGCTGCATGGGTTCCCCACCAGACAAGCTATCCCCAGGAGGCGTGGGAGGAACGGGTGGGACAGAAAACGCAGGTGCCAGTCTATTGGAAGGCCTCCGCAGGCGTTCCTTGAGTGAAGGCCTCTCCCTGAGCCTGGTGTCAATCAGGATCAGGAAAGAGATGAGCTCCTCCAACACCACAGGCAGTTCCTTAGCTGCAATCTCGTCCTTCAATGTGTCAGAAAGACCATGGGAAAACGCAGCCACCAGAGCCTCATTGTTCCAACCGACCTCTGCCGCCAGGGTACGAAACTCTATGGCGTACTCGGCCACGGTCCGTGAACCCTGATGCATGGTCATGAGCAGCTTGGCCGCCGAGGCGGAACGAGCCGGTACGTCAAATACCCTACGGAAGGCATCGACAAAACCGGAAAAATCTTGAATCACCGGGTCGTTCCTCTCCCATAAGGGATTTGCCAAGGCCTTGTCTGAGAGTAGTGAAATTAGGAACCCAACCTTTAACCTCTCAGACGGAAAGGCGTGGGGTATTAATTCAAAGTAAATACCCACCTGGTTGAGGAACCCACGACACTGACTCGGCTCACCCCCAAAGCGCTGTGGAAGAGGGGCAGAACCAGTCATACCTCTGGGTGCCGCTGATGCAGCCGCCGAGGTGGTGGACGCAATAGGCGGAGAAGCAGCGGGAGAGACCACCGGAGTGACTACCGGCCTAATAGCACTAGGAGCAAGGTGTGCAGTGCGTGCAAGCAAGGTTTGCAATGCCTGAGCGAACTGATCCAACAGGTGATCCTGTTGATCGAGTCTGGCGACTAGCGTTGGGAGCGAAGGCGTGCCTGCACCGTCAGGGTTCATGGCACTTGTGTAATGTCAGGGCAGGGGCCGAGGAACGGACAGGCAGGCCTAACAATGTAACGCACTGGCTCACGACAACCACCACCCACAGACCGAAGTCCCTCAGGGTGCGGAGTCTAAGTCCCAGGCTGCCCTTCACCAGGGCCCCTGATGGTGGGGATGGACTTGACGCAGCCAGGAACCAGGTCGCGGCCCCCGAGACACCTCAGCTGCGGTAATGGCCGCCGCCAATGGCGTGTAGCTGGTGGAAGAGACAAAAGAGTAGTCAGACAGGCCGGGTCAACAACAACAGGACAAAACAGTACAGGACAGCAGACGAGAATGACAGGTCACGAGCCGGGTTCAGCAACAGAGGGTCAGATCAAAGGAGAATACAAAGAATAGTCGAGTCACAAGCCGAATCAGATACCAGGAGAGTCACGAGAGTCAGAACAGAGTAATAGCAACACAAAGACACAAGTGCAAAGAGCATGTGCGGGCCACAGGCTTATATGTCATCAGCCACACCCCTCTGGGGGATGGACCTCAGAGACCTGAAGGCATAAAAGGATTCCCACCATGCACAGCAGAATCCAAGATGGATGCCAGCACATGGCGTAACATAACCTCAGGGAAAAGGTAGGACCTTGACAAGAGCCTGGTAAGTGCAGGTGGAGTTCAATCGTTTGTCAGGAATCAAGCAAGGAGATCACAGGAGTTAGGATATAGGAAGTAGTAGACCAGAAGGCACCATTCTGTTGGTAGCAGGGGTTTAAATAGCCCGCCTGTGCTCGTCAGCACATGCACGTGTGCGCTGCTGCGACAATCTTCTTCCATGACATAGGAGAGCGCATAGACTCTTCCCTGCACCCCTGGGTCCACATGAAACATAGATAAGACTTTTAAAGCAACCAAATTATTTTACCAAAGTGTAACAATCAAAATCGTAAGGCAGTACACACATACAGAGGCCAATGCCCTAAAATGGGACCACTGAGAGGCCTCCGTTAAAAAATTTTTAAGCAGCAGAGTTTTCAAGACACCCAGTGTAGAAGAAGATAAAAATGATGTAGCGCTAAAACACCCAGTTATAGCATCAGTACCTTAGGACATATAGCATAATGTTGAAATCCTATATAAACGTAATACATATATGTGCGTGATGATACTAACAAGGTAAAAGATGGAAAACAGATGTGCAACCCCTACACACAGTGCACATATATAGATATAAAGTCCAGTGATCCTATATCAATATTTTCACTCAAACAGAGTCCATGGACTGTATGTGGACCCGCACACCACCACGTGCAATCCGAAAAACAGCCGAAGTGGCCTCTCACCTCCTCCCTGCGACCCTGCAGGGCCACAGAGCTTTAACAGATCCCCACTGAGTCAAGGTATGCTTCCTCTTGAGTGGATGGTTACTTTAGTATATCTCCAGTATACAGCTTCCACCTCTCCTATAGTATCCTCCGAGGTAAGCTGAGCAGGATGGACCCCAGCTCAAGCCCCCATAGGATAAAGGAAGCAAAAGACATCCTCCATAGTGTAAAACCGTTTAATGAATGCCAGAAAATAAATGTATAGTACACTCACATTTGCCAGATGAAATACAAGCTGTTTCCCATACCATGGGTGTAAGCGTGTGGCTGAGGGTGTACCAAGATGGCGCGGCGCCATCTTGGTACACCCTCAGCCACACGCTTACACCCATGGTATGGGAAACAGCTTGTATTTCATCTGGCAAATGTGAGTGTACTATACATTTATTTTCTGGCATTCATTAAACGGTTTTACACTATGGAGGATGTCTTTTGCTTCCTTTATCCTATGGGGGCTTGAGCTGGGGTCCATCCTGCTCAGCTTACCTCGGAGGATACTATAGGAGAGGTGGAAGCTGTATACTGGAGATATACTAAAGTAACCATCCACTCAAGAGGAAGCATACCTTGACTCAGTGGGGATCTGTTAAAGCTCTGTGGCCCTGCAGGGTCGCAGGGAGGAGGTGAGAGGCCACTTCGGCTGTTTTTCGGATTGCACGTGGTGGTGTGCGGGTCCACATACAGTCCATGGACTCTGTTTGAGTGAAAATATTGATATAGGATCACTGGACTTTATATCTATATATGTGCACTGTGTGTAGGGGTTGCACATCTGTTTTCCATCTTTTACCTTGTTAGTATCATCACGCACATATATGTATTACGTTTATATAGGATTTCAACATTATGCTATATGTCCTAAGGTACTGATGCTATAACTGGGTGTTTTAGCGCTACATCATTTTTATCTTCTTCTGCATCTTGTTTGATCTTGGGGTATTGGATCAGATGTCAGCAGCTTCATACGTCTATTTATTGTATTGTACATAGGAGCGCAAGCAGATCCCTAATATCAAGACACCCAGTGTGGTGTTGCAGTTGCGGATTTCTTCTTGGAAGCCGGAGACCATAGAGGTGAGAGTGGAGGGGGGCTGGGGGTCAATTAACTTTAGGCTGGTTCTGGGAGAAGGGGCTAAGGGAGATAAAGCCCAAGTTCAGCAAAAGTCTTTCCCCCTCGAGAAATGTAGCGTAAGACTTGAATCCGGTATCCATCAACCTCCAAATCTGGATGTTCCCTAGCGTAATGCATCACCGACTCTTTGACCCTGAAAAAGTGAGACTTCACTATTATGTCCCAAGGAGGGCCGTCCGGCCGCAAAGGAACCAAAGCCCTGTGGATACTATCTATTTCCAGATGAATTTCATCAATCGTCGGTATTGCAGCATGGGTCAAGGAACTGGCAATAGACGCTATATCTTTTACCATTTCAGGCAGCCCTCTAATTCAAAAATTGCATCACCTAGCACAATTCTCAAGATGATCTATTTTATTGTATGCCTCATCCAAGCGATCTTGTAAGTCGGCAATCATGCTAGAGTTTTGGGTCACTCTGTGAACTGTATCATCAACTTTAGAGTCAATCTTTTTGAAGCGATCTCCCAATTCCCGGAAATCCTGTTCAGGTCAGTGGCTAACTTAGTGGTAGCTTTATCCAATTCCCACTGTAGTAAATGTGCAATGAATATGGAATCCCTGGAATAGTGTGGGGGTGCAGAAGGAAAGGCAGGAGAATCCACTGGGCCATCATGTGTGGAATCTTGGCTACTGGTTTGACTAATAAAGATATCCACCATTTCCCTGTCTTGCAGGGAGGAAGCTTGGGAATCATGGCCTGGCAACAGGCTTGTGAAGGAGATCCAGGAGGTCTAGGGAGGGAGCTAGGAGGAGCAGGAAGGTCACTGACATGATCCATGGCTCTGGAGGAATGTTCATCCTGACGTCCAGGAGTAGAAGGAGGAGGCACTGTTCTCTGTGACCGCCGCTGTGACCCCCCCCGGCGCCATCTTGCCTCCTCTACCCGCCCCCTTTATTGCGGCGCAGGATCCACCCACGGACTTGCCGGTCGGGAGGACATAGGAAGAGCCCCCACTGTCCCAGCAATTGGTGCAGGTGAGTGCCGGGGGGTGCAGGTGGATGATGGCTGCTAGTGTTCCCCCCTGAAGTGGCGGCTGCCTGCGCATGCGTTCTTGGTTTCGTTTTTAAATAGGAGTACTCTGATATTGTAAGATATATGAAAATATATTAAACATGTCTTCTTTGTTTTGGGTCAGAGAACACCAAAGAGAACAGCAAGTAGACACAGTGGTTAATATAACTTTGGCTGATATAATAATGGGATATATTATATTGCAGTTTTGTCTAAAAGCTAAATAATGCTCTCTTTTTTTCTTCCAGAGTCCACTATTAAAGGATGAAGGATATAAGCAGAGAGGAGGATATGGAAGAACAACTGTTCCTTGAGTTTGGCATTCATCATGAGGGCACTATTTTACCAATTCATACATCTATAACTCTCTTTCTAATGTCTTACTGTAATTATAAGGCATTAAAAATCAATGCTGTAGTACCGGAAAGTGGAAATCAAGGGACTTTAAACACATTATCTTTGCCCATGGATATTACTGTTGTTTCCAAACAGGACCTTCCACTTATTGTTCATAGTTGTCGTCTGCCTGCCATTGTTGATGCATCTGGTATGTTCTGTAGAGCTGGACTGGCTGTGGTTCTTAGACATATCATACAAAAAACATACCTTGCAGATCCCACTAGAAAAGATGCTCTTGAACTGCTTGGCTTTAAAAAGACATGCCTAAAAGCCTGTGCTGAAGTAAGTGTAAACATTTTCTGTAAATGTATTGCATACAGTGCTTTATAATCAGTAGTAGGGATGCTGATTCATACAATAAATAAAATATGTAGCAAACTAAATAATGGTATGTGGCTGTTACGAATAAAAGCAACATGTAGTTATTTTATTAAGTCATGCAGTATTTTAGCAGTGAAAACCTACAGTAATGTAACAAGCCATCAGCTGTCAGAATTAAAAATTTCTTAATTGCTGGCAATTTTTTTATTTTATTTTTATATTCAGCTGTCAGCAGGGAACCCCTTTTGACAGCTGATGACTCATCAGTTGTCGAGAACGCGGCTGCCGCTCGCTGCTTAACAACCATGACAGTTACTGGTGGTTAAGGAACGCCATGGCCGTCTGCTCCTTAACAACCAGTACATACTGCATGCCTTGACCACTACTTAATTATTGCATGCATTTAAATATTTATTTCCGTCTGTGAATTGACTTTAATGTCTTTCCATGCAGTATTTACTGAGCATTTTGCTATTTGCGGTAAATGCTGCATACTAGCAATAGTGAATTGACATTTTCAGTATCCCATGCGATATGTGGTCAGGTGACCGACATAATGCACGCAATAACCTTTAGTGAATTGTCCCCACAGAGAGCTGAAACAAATTCTCCTTCATAAGTTGCACCTGTATTTTTGCAGTCTTATCTTGTCTACATCCATTCAAAGTCCAGAATATAAAGCTCTGTCTGGGAGTTCAGAAAAAGAGGGCAGAGAGCTGAAATTACTCTCTGTAGAGCTCGGTGAGAAAAGCTCTGAGAGCTGATTGGAGGGAAGAGACACACCCTCCTCCACACAGCTCATAGGAACAGAGCTGAGGTTGTCAATCTGCTAGAGGTCCCTCCCCTGTCACCACGTTTCCCTAGGTGTCACAAAAACTTGACAACGTGGTTCATTCTGATAGCAGAGGAAAAAGCAGCAGACAGAAATGACACTAACACCCCGGTCACATCAAGCCCGACTTTGAAATCGTGTGACTTACAGTGAAGTTGCACGATTTCAAACATGGGGACATGCCAATTTCAAGTGCGATTTGCAAGACATGTGACACAGATGTCTTTGCAAATCGCAAGAAAAGTAGTGCATGTACTACTTTAGAAATCGGTGCGGCTCCAAGTCGGAACCGCACCGATTTAACCGTTGTGATTGTGGACAATAGGGTGCGACTTGGCATATGATTTGCAAGTCGCCTGGCATGCAAATTGCATGCCAAATCGCACCCAATGTGACTGGGGGCTAAGGCTCCATTCAGACTTGTGCGACTCAAAATAGTGCAATTTTCATTGCAACTTTACAGTGCAACTTTGTATGAGTGTAACTTTGGCTTTGACCAAGGATGATTGTGCTGTGCAAAGTCGCGTATATAACATTCAGATGCAACTTTCGTGCGACTTTGAAGGGTTTACAATGAAGTCTATAGCCCTTAAGTTGCATGAAAGTTGGACCAAAGTAGTGCAGGAACTACTTTCAAGTCGCTGTGCAAGTCGCACAGATATGAATGGTACTCATTGGGAAACATGGGGTGCGACCTGTCATGCAACTTTGAACCCCAAAGTCTGTGTGTACTTGTCTCAATCAGTGATCTTGATTGAGACAAGTACACACAGATTGTGGGCAAAATATTTACATATTCTAAACAAACAGTAAATGGGCTTTAAAACAAACCCTCACTGACTTTGGAAGGCTGCTGGGAAGAGAGAGCAGACATTGTTGACCTGCATACTTCTGCTGTGATGTTTGAAGATGAGTTACTGCATAAAGCTTGCAGCTACAGAGGTCAGTGAAAACTGGTTTCAAAGCTTATTTACTGCTTATCCATGTAATGTTTCTATAATTTGGTTCCACTGTGTATCAGGGAGAATTACAGTCACAGCAGAAGATTTAGTAGTTCAAATAGTGTACTTTACACTCTAATACCCTATGTTTATTTGTAGTGTCTTGAAATACAGGACAAGTGAGTGGCCACCTTATCTATTGCTTGACAAGCCAGTTCCATAACTAATAACAGGGATCAACAATTGTTTGTTTTCTGGAATTGTTTTATTTAGTCCTTTACTTATGGAAGTTCAATGTATATGTAATGGTGTAAATATGCACATTTCAATGTTTTCTTCAGTTGTATGACACACTTGGTCATTGAGTTAATGCTGTGAATAGAATTGTACTCGTTTAGGTATGATCCCTAGAGAGGTATTATGCAATCACTAGAACATTATTTCTATAACAATTCTGTTGACCCAATACCTAAGACTGGGCACTAAGGTTCCTCTGTCATCTCAGGCATGTAAACCACAGAAGGCCCTATACTACTACAGTTCTGCCAGTGCTTAGAACCCTCTGATATAACTCAGTAACAAATTGTCACACCCCATGGTGGCTCAACCGTTAAAGCGGAGTTCCACCTGAAAAAAATAAATAAATAAAAGTCAGCAACTACAAAAACTGTAGCTGCTGACTTTTAAAATGCAGTCACTTATCTGTCCCTCGGTCCAGTAGTGTCCTCACCACCGCTGGTTTCACCGGCCGTCTTCTCTCCCTGGTGCCGGAATCTTCAGTGTGGCAAGCCAGCTGTCACAGCCAGGTGCCCGCTGCGCTTTGTGAATGACCCCGTAGTCTTCTGGGACCTGTCACATGTCCCAGAAGACTACGGGGAGGGAAGGGGGGAGGACAACTTCCGCTTCCGATCGCCTAGAAGATTGCAGCAGAAGTGGGAGTGGGTACCTGTCAAATTGGGGAGCGGGGGACAGAGCATTGAAGCTGAACTTCCCCTTTTGGGTGGAGCTCTTCTTTAAAGGCTTTAGAAGCCTTCCTTCCTGCACCTGTTTTTTGCCTGCATAAGATGTGAATTGATCAAATAGTTTCATGGTTGTTGCCCTGTACCCTCTGTTAATAGTAGAGTCAATCTTCTCATTCAAAGATGAGACATGTGGCATGGCACTGAACAGGTTATTGCATTACCTATGTCTGTAGTCTAAGAACTGAGACTGCCTGTGAAAAAAACTGCATACCCCACAATCCCTGGGTCTCTCAGCCTAGTTGAAAGCTGCATAGAAATTGGATCTGATATGGATGCAATCAGGCAGAGCAATGAAGGGAAGATGTGTGTTTCATTAACCACTTCAAGTCCGGACACTTTTACCCCCTTCCTGTCCAGGCCAATTTTCAGCTTTCAGTGCTATCACACTTTGAATGACATTTTTTAGCATTTTTTGAGACAGATAAAGCTTTATTTTGGTGGTATTTATTCACCACTGGGATTTTTATTTTGAATGAAAAAGTCCAAAAATTTGGAAAAAAAAATGTTTTTCTTATAAAATTTTGCAAATAAATAATATTTCATCATAAATATTGGCCAAAATTTATTCCGTTTTATCTTTTTAGTAAAAAAAAAATAACCCAAAATAGTTTATAACCAAAAATTATAAATTTTTTAAACTTTTTTATATTTTTATTTTATTTTTTTAATGTTTTTTTTTTTGTTTTTTTTTACATACTGTCACCCTAGCACAGTGTTTCTCAACTCCAGTCCTCATGGACCCCCAACAGGTCATGTTTTCAGGATTTCCCTCAGATGAAACAGCTGTGGTAATTACTAAGGCAGTGAAACTGATCAAATCACCTGTGCAAAATAATAGAAATCCTGAAAACATGACCTGTTGGGGGTCCATGAGGACTGGAGTTGAGAAACACTTCCCTAGCAGTACAGTGTCACCATGGTGACACTGTACCACTTGTGGGGGGTGATGATTTTTTTTTTACACTAATTGCTTTTACACCCATAAAGGCTGTAAAAGCAATAATTTCTCCTTCTCTCTGGCTGCATTCTTGCAGCCATTGAGAACTACTGTATGAGCTATGATTGGTCACAACTTGTCACATGGTAAAAAGCTGTTGTGAATAGCCTTGTACCATGTGACCTCTGTGATCATTCACAGATTTCACACGTAGTAAGCAATGGTGTCAGAAATTAAATCTTGCTAACTACTCTGCTTCTGATCACTGATTGGCCAATCAGTGATCACATGATCAGGACCTCGCACAGAGGTCCCGTACGACGATCGGTGTTCCACTGTGTCCGGAGGACACAGCGGGCACCGGATCGCGGTGCTGTGTGCTCCCAGGGAGAGTGTACAAGCAGGGGGCAGGGAGGCCCTGCACTGCCACCGTCCGGCCGTTTATATATAAAACAGCAAGACAGGTGGTGGTTAAATTAGCATTAGCACATTTGTGATGCAACAAAGAGGAAATGGCAAGGCATGGATTGGGTGCTGTGTGACCCAGAACAAGAAGTTGTCTTGTACTTTTGGCGAATAGGGATAAGCTAGGTGAATTAATACATGGATATAGCGGAATTGATCAGCCATGACATTGCAAAGGGCTTCCACAACACGTGAACTCTTTATTACAAGGCAAGGCAAATACACAAGACAGGGAATATAACTATTAGCTAGTTATCCGCTTTCCCACCGCCCTATAGTAGAACTACTGCTACAGGGCGGTAGGGCTGCACAAAGTCACGTATTTATACGTGATTTGCATTTCCGGGTAGGGGTGTGTGCGGCTAGGTTTGTCAGTCACCGAGTCCCAGCAGGCGATTCCCTGCCGGTATCCAGCGATTGCTGAGTAAAGCTGACAGGGGAGAGACCTGTGTGTAAACAACACAGGTCTCTCTCCTGCCAGCAAGGACATGCTGCTGTGTATTTCTCTGCACGGCAGAGAAATACACAGCAGCATGTCTCCCTAGTAAAACACACAGTACATGATGTAAAACAGTGTCATTAGTACAGTGTCAGTGCTTTTTATTAGCACTGATCACTTGCATAGTGTCATTTGGATGTCAGTGGCAGTTAGTAAGTTCCCACCCAGTATCAGAATGCCCACCGCAGTCCCGCTATAAGTCGCTGATCGCCACCATTACTAGTATAATAAAAATCCCAGTATATATACCGCCATTTGTAGACACTATAACTTTCACGTAAACCAATAAATTTACATATATTAGGATTTTTTTTAGCAGAATACATTTTGGCTTAAATTTATGAAGAAATTTGATTTTTTTAAAAACATTTTTTACTGGATATGTTTTATAGCAAAAAGTCAAAAAAAATTGTGTTTTTTTTTTTTTTCTTCAAAATTGTTGGTCTTTTTTTTGTCTATAGCGTAAAGAATAAAAAACACACAGGTGATCAAATACCACCGAAAGAAAGCTCCATCTGTGGGGAAAAAAGGACATACATTTATGTGCAGTGTTGCATGACCCCTTAGTTGTCAGTTAAAATAACGCAGCGCCATATTGCAAAAAAAAAAACCTGGTCAGGAAGGGGGGTAAATCCTCTGGAGGGCAAGTGGTTAAATGCTAGTTACCTTCTGGAAACAACGTGAATGTGTACAATGCCTTTAAGTTTTAACTATTGAATATTGTTTACAATATTCAAGGTGAGAATGGCAAAGAAAGGTACTGTGACAGTAGGCAGGTGAAATCACCTGGTTGCGTCCTGGATGGACGATACATTTGTCCAAGGTTTAGACTCTATGGGGATTTGTTCCACTAGGGGGAAGTGCTGAGCCCTCCAGCACTGAGGTAATGAGCCCAGCTGAAGGTAGTAGGCTCATTAAGGCCTTGATAAAACTTCCCAAGCTGCTTAGGGAGTTGCTCCACCCTGGAACCAGATCTGTGCCTGAACTGACTGGGGAGCAACATATTATCTGTGTGCAGTGAGACAAAAGCCTGTGTGGCTAGCCTCCAACTAACAGGGACTAGGTATAGTATCAGGCTGTACCTGGTGGATAGCTAGGGAAGCTAATTGTACAGTAAGTAGCCAAGTTGGCCAGAGTTTGATTGAATGTTTCTTTTTGGTTTGACGTTTTCCTGTAAATATTGTAAACAGGGGCGGACTGACAACTCATGGGGCCCCCGGGCAATAGGGGATCATGGGGCTCCTGTGTCCTTGCCCAAACTCAAAAAAGCCTATGAAAAAGGTACCAGGGGCATCTCATGGGGCCCCCTACTGACCCCGGGCCCTCGGGCAGTGCCCGAGTTTCCAAATGGTCAGTCCGCCCCTGATTGTAAATAAACTGCACCTTTTTGTTTTTTCACCTCCACTGTTGTGCTGTGCCTGTGTTTTTGTGTTGTGCACCCATCCAGGGGGTCACACACAGCCGCTGCCAAGCGAACCCTGTTACAGTACATTCTCTATATTTGATTAAAACACCCTTGTCAGAATTAATTATTTGATGAAATCTATGTTGATGATTTGAGGCTTGGAATTATTTACATATGTGGTGCCAGACAGATCTGCAACAAGTGTATATACACAGCCAAAAATACCTGTGGACGTGTTGTAACAGCACTCACTTTTGCTGAAGTAACTGTACCTTAATTAACCTCTAATTATGTCTAGTGAAGCTACATGAGAGTTTGTCTGAGATGTCAGGTATTAATCTCCTAACTTCCAATAACATCTGGAAAAATATTTAGTCTCAGGTTCCAGTATTCCATTTCTGAAAATGTATCCTTTTTCATAAAAAATGCTCATGACTGCAGTTTGTTTTTATAATGTGTCAGAAACCAAGCTTGACTTGGAAGTACAGTTGCAAGAAAAAGTATGTGAACCCCTTGGGATTACGTGGAGTTTTGCATGAATTGGGCATAAAATGTGCTCTGAACGTCATCTAAGTCACAACAATAGAAGAACACAGTCTGCTGAACATAATACTACACAAACATTAGATGTTGCCATGGTTTCATTGCACATAACATGTAAACATTCACAGTGCAGGGAGGAAAAAGTATGTGAGGCCCTAGCTTAATGACTTCTCCCAGAGCTAACTGGAGCCAGGAGCGAACCAACCTTGACTCCAATCAGTGTGATGATATTGGATGTGTTGCTGACAGCTGTCCTGCCCTTAAAAAACACACACCTGTTTTTGGTTTACTGGTTTCAAGAAGCACTGTCTGATGTGAACCATGCCTTGCAGAAAAGAGCTCTCAGAAGAGCTACGATCAAGAATTGTTGACTTGCATGAAGCTGGAAAGGGTTACAAAAGTATCTCCAAAAGCCTTGATGTTCATGTGTTCACGGTAAGACAGACTGTCTACAAATGGAGAAAGTTTAGCACTGTTGCTACTCTCCCTAGGCGTAGTCGTCCTATAAAAATGACTGCAAGAGCACAGCGCAAAATGCTGCATGAGGTAAAGAAGAATCCCAGAGTGTCAGCTAAAGACCTACAGAAATCTCTGGCACATGCTAACATTTTTGTTGACACATCTACAATAAGGAAAACATTAAACAAGAATGGAGTACATGGGAGGACACCACGGAGGAAGCCATTGCTGTCCAAAAAGAATATTGCAGCATGTTTGAAGTTTGCAAAAGAGCACCTGGATGTTCCACAGCACTACTGGCGAAATATACTGTGGACAGATGAAACCAAGATTGAGTTGTTTGGGAAGAACACACAACACTATGTGTGGAGAAAAAAAGGCACAGCAAACCAACATCAAAACCTCATCCCCACTGTAAAACATGGCGGAGGAAGCATCATGGTTTGGGGCTGCTTTGCTGCCTCAGGGCCTGGAAGGATTGTTGTCATTGATGGGAAAATGAATTCCAGAGTTTATGAAGACATTTTGCAGGAAAACGTACGACCATCTGTCCGCCAACTGAAGCTCCGCAGAGGATGGGTGATGCAACAGGACAATGACCCAAAGCATACAAGTAATTCAACAAAACAATGGCTGCAACAGCACAGAATACGCCTTCTGGAGTGGCCAGTCAGAGTCCTGACCTCAAGCCGATTGAAATGCTGTGGCATGACCTTAAAAGAGTGATTCACACCAGGCATCCCAAGAATATTGCTACACTGAAACAGTTTTGTGAAGAGGAGTGGTCCAAAATTACTCCAGATTGTTGTGCAGGTCTGATCTGCAACTACAGGAAACGTTTGGTTGAGGTTATTGCTGCCAAAGGAGGGTCAACCAGTTAAGTCCAAAGGTTCACATACTTTTTCCTCCCTTCACTGTGAATGTTTACATGTTATGTGCAATTAAACCATGGCAACATCTACTGTTTGTGTAGTATTATGTTCAGCAGACTGTGTTCTTCTATTGTTGTGACTTAGATGACGTTCAGAGCACATTTTATGCCCAATTTATGCAAAACTCCACGTAATCCCAAGGGGTTCACATACTTTTTCTTACAACTGTATTTCATAATTCATTTGTACAAACATATGTCCTGCCCCCCTTACTACTTTTATATAATAAGTACACCTAAAGGACTACTTACCTGAAAAAAGTGTGGGCAGGGGCTTAACAGATTGACAGAATAGCACCTTTTATTTAAGACATTATTGTTCTCATTTATGAAACCTGCAGAATAAAAAAAAAAAGTGGTGTAAAAAACGTGCAATCATTTTTTTTTTTTTTTTTTGTATTTGAGTTAAATAAAATCTGGAGCTCCACAGATTGCTACTGTAATAAACAACCTACTCTTCCATATTTCATATATGTTGTCCATTGGCACATAAATTTTGAGAACCTGTTTTTGCATGTATCTTTCATTAGGGATAGCCAGTGTGAAAGGACATGTTTAGCATTTGTTTTGCTACTTTTTTTTTTGTCACCATAGAGACAATCGCTCCTGCTTTTATTGATCTTTTGGCTAGGTTCACATATGTGCGGGTAGTGCGGCTGCAGATGTGCATGAAAATCTGTGCAGTCACACCACCCACACAGAGGAATGTGGACCTGCGGGCAGGTGCCATTACTTCTAATGGCACGCAGCCCGCACTGGAAAACGCAACCGTACTGGGAACTGAGGTTCCTGTGTGGGCTGCGTTTTCAGAAGTGCAGGTACTTCTTCCCTGCATGTCACGGGGCACGGGAGTCCATTCAAATGAATGGGCTCTTGTGCCCGCGCAAAACTCGGCCCACATGGCCGCATATATGTGAACCAGGGTTTAGTGACAACCAGCCAAACTTAGAGCACAAATAAGGCCTCTGCCCTCCTTTACTATAATAATACCAATTTTTTTCATGGTTTTTTACTGTGTTTTTTTTTTTTTTTTTTGGTTTTGTTTTGTTGTTTTATGGTGGCCCTTACCCCGCTATCATTCTGGCATAGCCCAGAATGACGTATTCTGCTCCTACAGCCCCCTGGGAAACCCTTGTCCCATATCCCAGGAGGCTGCAGCAGCTCATTTAGGGTTTGTTTACACCACTTCTAATGCAGGAAACTTATGTTTCTTGCACTGCATGGTAACACACTCCCCTCTTTAGACCTACGTGGGTATCTTTAATTGTTAATGACAACCCCATGCATCTGGCAAATGCAGGTACGTTCACGGGCACCATGTAGTGGTGTGACGTAATTTAAAAACAGTGCCTGTCTTGCTTTATGCAGTTTCCCGAGCATCTGGCAGCCCATTGAAATGATGGGGCTGTCAAAAACACGTTGCCACAAATGTGCCTTTCTGGTGTAAACTGACTCTTACGACTGGGGTGGAGCTGCCTTATCATTGGGGACCAGGCTGCCTGAACCCGAAAGAGGCAGCCAGCTAGAGAGGACCAGATGGCAGTGCAGGACTCATCTTAACAGTGGATCACTGCAGGACATTGAACCTGCATTGGACAAGTGAGTGTATGTTTTGAATTTTAACTCTTTTAACATTAACGAACAGTGCCCTCTGATTCCTTCTGTATTGGTTTGTATTGTAAATGTACTTTCCTCTTAAGGGACCTTTCGCACAGCCGGACTCCACCAAGCGGATCTGCGTGCTCAGTGGGGGACACGGACACAGCCCACTGTTCTCTATGGCGAGGCCGGATGTAAACGGACTACCTGTCTGTTTACATTTGACTGTCATCCGATCCACCAAATGGATGGGGAACAGATCCCCATCTGTTTGTTTTTAGCGGATCGGATTCAGTTGGGTGTAAACAGACACATGTCCATAGAGAACAATGGGTGGTCCAATCAGGTCTGCCTGAAAAACAGACAGGTGGACCAGATTGGTGCACCCATGTGAAAGGGCCCTAACATGCTTGGAGAAGCATGCAAAATGGCTCTTACAGTCAGCAAACAGAGTATTGAAAACTGCATTCAACACAAATAGTAATAAACTTTTGGGTATATATTTGACAGCGCTACACACAGGTGTGCTTGTTTCAATACTTACTGTGCTCATAATGAACTAAGTGAAAGTCTTCATAGAAGCAGTTGAGAAGAAATAAGAACCAAATTCTAGTGTGCTAAGTTGGTGTTTGTATCCTTATTTAAACATTAATTGTGATGGACAATAAATTGTTCACACTGTCACCATATAAGACAGTGGACTATGTAATGGTACAGTTTTAAAAGTTTGTTTTAAAATTGAACTGGCATTTACATTTTTTTGGAGAGTGCAAATGAAATGTAACTTTTAAAATGTTCAAATGTAATCGAATGCTATGTTTTTGCTGTGCAGGTTAGCCAGTGGACCCGACTCTGTGAAATCAGCATCCCATTGACTGTGGAGAAGTTTATACAAGAACCATGTGCAGAAATTCCACCCGAAATTCTCCAGCTTGAGAAAAAACTAGGTGAGCCGGTCAGGGTTCATAACGATGACAAATTAAGAAGGCAGAAGATGCAGCAACAAATGAAGACAAATGACAATGCAGATGGACAAGGAAGGAAACAGGAGCTCTCACAAAAGAAGTCTCAAAAAACATCCAGCTTAGAACTAGCAACAGCTTTATCTAAACTGACTGTCCAAGAAACAGTTTCAAGAGTCACACGAGAGCCCTCTAACATCAGGAAGGCAAAGAATGCAGATCTTCCTCCTCTGGAGCACGTGTTTGCTGAAGGCCTCTATTTCACTCTTACTGATGTTGTTCTAATGCCATGCATACATCAGTTTCTGGTAAGAAATTTAGGTGTCTAAAAGCAAGGATTTAATAAATACATAAACATAGCATAATAGGACAGTAAGATTAATGTTTGGTAATAAATATTGTGTGTTTCATGGTCAGAAAATGTTCATCACAGCCCTGATGTCATAATTGATTGAAGAGACTTGTTGAAGATTAGAACTTTCAACAACTATGTTTTTGGCTGTGGTTCTTGGTCCGATAAGCAAGCTTGGTGAAGGGTCGCAAAGTAAAACATATTTCATAAAAGCACCAAGAAAGCATACAAGCATCAGGAAGCTCTCTTGTCAGTTTGTTTAGTGTAGAGGAGTGGTAATGTCTGAGGTTATGTTAAAGTAGAGGCAAAAACAATCACCAAAATTTCATTTAAGTTTTAAAAATATTTATCTAATTTCAAAAGTTTTTTTTAAATATGCAGCTTTGTTTAGAGGAATATCTAGTGATCCGACTTTGAAGGTCCTTGTTCAGGCTCTTCTGTTATGTGTGGACAACTGTTTCCCATTTGTGCTTCCTCTCTGTCGCATTGTCACACACAGTCCTGTTTAGGATTATAAGCAGCCATGCCTACGCACATTCCACTGACGCTTTCCAGGATAATGATGTGCAGCTGACACTGGAGCATATGCATGTAGAAAGGAAGTGGCTGGAGGATATCAGCAATGCTAAGATAGAAAAAAAAAAAACTGTGAAAGTTTTATGAAAAAAATTGTTGTTTATGATACCCACTGTTTTGGCATACGAAATGTCATCCAGTTATGGGTGACATCTACTTAAAAGCTGAACTCCAAGCATATTCCCTATAAAAAACACATAACCACTTGAGTCCTGGAGCCATTTTTTTAAATTTTTTTCTTTTTTTGTTTACATGTTTAAAACATCATTTTAGGCCTGAAGATTACATAAAACGCCCAATCATTTTTTTTTTCTGAAAGCAGATACCTTAGAGAATAAAATAGTGGTAGCTTTTTTATTGTCACACGAATTTAACGCAACAGTTTATGAAATGCAAACTTTCTATAAAAATACAATTTTATGGCACATAAATGAAATAAATTGCCCAGTTATTTGGTACAATATAAAAGGAGGGGTTGTACCAAGTAAATAGTTACCCAGCAAGTCAAGCCTTTAAAATAATGTGTGCCCACGAAACGATGATAAAACTTCAATACCCTATATTTTACATAGGTTATACTTTAAAAGCCCATACAGGTCATCAGTTTAGAGTTACCCAGGAGCTCTGGTGCTCAAACTATTGATCTCACTCAGACATGTGCAGTCATATATATAGGACAATCACCTTTTTTCATATGTAGGTGATTAATGTCTCTTTAAATGTTTAAAACTTTTTTTTTTTTTAAACTTAACTTTATTGCTATCACATAGGGAACCAATAGCCTGCTATGTGATAGCTTATAGGTAAAAGGTTCCCTTTATTGAGACATCAGGGTCTATTAGACCCTAGGGGGTGTATTTACTTAAGCTGGAGAGTGCAAAATTGGGCTCACTTCTGCATAGAAACCAATCCTCTTGCAGGTTTTATTGCCAAAGCTTAATTGAACAAGCTGAGGTTATACTGGTTTCTATGCAGAAGTAAGCTACACTCCCCAGCTTTAGTAAATAAACCCCTAGATGTCTCCCCTGTACTCCATGGCAGCTAATGGAACACAGATCGTGTACCTACCGTCCTCTGCTTCCCCAACTACCAATCCCGGTGATTGACAGTGCAAGACCAGGAAGTGACCTCATAAACTCAGGTAAGACAGTAGAGCCTGGTATACTTGGGGGGTGGCACATTGCAGCAGTTGTGGAAGTGATTGGGGGGCTTCACAGTTGCTTGTATCACTACCACATGAAAGCTTTAAAACGGCGCTGATACTCAAGTGCTTAATGCAGCTCAGTATTCATATATTAATACATAATTAAGCACACTGTATTTTTAAATGCAAGCAATGTAAATACTTAGAGTTTACTTGGTATTAGCCTTTGTACAGCAAAGCTCAGAGGGATGGATGGGAAGAAAGAGCAAAAGGAGCCAGTCATGTGTGCTGCAGGGCAAGTAGCCATGCTGATAGGAGGGGGGAGCAGAGTGTAGTGCATCAGTGTGCTGCTTCTTTTCTCACTGTCCAGTCGTATGGTGGGGGGCGTAAGTGAACGTAAAACTGCAGAAAGTTTGGGGCCCCTTACCTGCTAGATAGGGCTGTGCTGTGGGGTAGAGCAGTGTAAACCCTAGGAATGAATGAACAGAAATGCATACTGGATGTTACTAGTTTATTCTAAATGGGAAAATGTGATTCACCATGGTTCAGTAGATCCAGTTAGGTATTCTCCCGGAGGGTCTTCACGGGATTCCCTTAACCGCCTTCCACCCGCCATATAAGGAAATGATGGGCGGGCGGCGGCTCTCGTTCTGGGACTCCCACTGTAACTGAGCATGCATCAGGGTGCGCAGCGTGGTGATCGGTGGTGCACTGTGTCCCTGGGACACACACCGGATCACCGATCACTCTAAAGAGCCGATGATATTGGCTCTGTCATGTGGTCAGCTATGTCCAATCACAGCTGATTGCATTTAAACAAGGAAATGCCTCAAATGCATTCCTCAGAGGGGACATCGGCACTGATGATCAGTGCCCTGATGATCAGTGTAGCCCCATTAGTGCCACCTGTCCGTGCCCATCAACGCCACATACAAGTGCCCATCAGTGCACATCAAAGCCACATATCAATGCCTACCGGTGCACATCAGTGCCACATATCAGAGCTTCCTATCAGTGCCTGTCAGTGTCACCAGTCAGTGCCGCCTAGCAGTGCTAGTCAGTGCCGCCTATCGGTACCATATGTGAGTGCTGCTTTTCAGTGCCCATCGGTGATGCCTGTCAATGCCCACCAAAGATAAAAATGTTGTTTGGGTGCAGTGTTGCATGACCGCGCAATTGTCAATCAAAGTGTGACACCGCTGAAAGCTGAAAATTGGCCTGGGAAGAAGGGGGCAAAAGTGCCCTGTAGGTGGTTAAAGGGGGGCTTGAGTGGGGAATTTTATCAATACCTCCTTTTATGAAGGTAAATGTGCTAAGCTGTCATGGTTAGCCTACACTTTATTTGACTGTAAGATCTATATATTGAGGCCAGTACTCACCTGAACTATTGATGCACATTGCTATTGGATTGCAATTACAGCCAAACATGGGTTAGCGATCCTGAAATCCAGCCCTTTTAAGCTCAACCCTCTTTTACTTCACATGCACAGGCAACATTAAGAAAACTCAGAGGTGAACAAGTTATTCTGTCTGAATTTTGTTGAAAGCAATAATTTCATACCTGTGCTCATGAAATATCATATTACGGGGAGACATGACAAATCCAACTGAAACTTGTAGGTTATCTTAGCTCTACATGGGCTGACATGTCTGCTTTTGAAACAGTGGCTTAATCATTATAGCTGATATCTTCAAAAAAATGGTGGATTCTTGCAGTGTATGAAACATGCAACTTGGTTAGATTGCTGTTATGGCTGTGCTGTCCATTAACACACATTGTCACTAGGGAGTGAGATTGCTTGTCTCTTTTCAATAATACTAGACCTGATTCCCCCATCCACACACTTGAGGTGGATGAGGGAATCCTTCCCACTGAGTCACTTGTCAGCTCCGCAGGCTATAGCCTGTGGTACTGATTGAGCAGGGACAACCTAACAGGGTGGTTGTACAGAAATCAGTTCATGTATGGCCGACTTAAAATTGCTTTTATTCAAAGTTACTGTCAGGGCTCCCAGGTATGACCAGAGATGTGTGACTGATGCAGGGAAACGCAGACTTCAGAAATGTGATAAACAATATAATTTATTAACACTAACCATACAAACATAAACGCAGTGCAATACTAAACATAATACAGTGCAAACAAACCCAACCAACCACCCACAGATAACAGTACATACAAGCAAGCGTCGTCAGGCAGGCCGGGTCAATATCAATTGGGCAGGTAGGTACGGGGGGAGCAAGCAGAGAATGGTCGGGGTCACAGGCCAGGTTCAGCAGGTAGCAAGCAGCGAGGTACAGAGGGTCAGACAGAGGGGTGGTCAGGGTCACAAGCCAGGATCAGAGCAGGAGAAGTCAGCAGCAGTTCAGATCAGGGTCAGCAAAGGAACAGAAACGGGATGCAGGACAGATACAGGGCCCAGGACAAACACAACACCAAGGCAGAGTCTGCAAGTCTGGCCATCCCTTAAATACCCCAGTATCATCAGTTCCAGGTGTTAGCTGGCTGAAAGGTTGAGTCTCTGATTGCTGGGAGCACCCGCTGGCCAGCCCTGGTACTGCAGATCAAAAAGGCAGGTGAGTCCCACCATTGCTGGCCAGTCCATTCCTAACAGTACCCCCCCCTCAAGGAGCGGCCTCAGGACGCTCCAAACAGTCCTAGCTGGGCAAAATGTTCCACCGCCCGGGTCTGGCAACTGGCGGGATAGCAAAGACTGGCACACCGGGCAGGACTCCGGGCAGCGGCACACCGGGCTGGACTCCGGGCAGCGGCACATCGAGCAGAGGCACTCCGGGCAGAGGCACACCGGGCAGAGGCACATCGGGCAGAGGCACATCGGGCAGAGGCACATCGGGCAGGGGCACATCGGGCAGGGGCACATCGGGCAGGACTCCGGGCAGAGGCACATCGGGCAGGACTCCGGGCAGAGGCACATCGGGCAGGACTCCGGGCAGAGGCACATCGGGCAGGACTCCGGGCAGAGGCACATCGGATTACCAGGCGAAGCAGCAGGCAGCGGGCCACCAGGCGTAGCGACAGGCACCGGGCCCCCGGGCGGGGCTGCAGGCACCGGGCCCCCGGGCGGGGCTGCAGGCACCGGGCCCCCGGGCGGAGCGGCGGGCACCGGGCCCCCGGGCGGAGCGGCGGGCACCGGGCCCCCGGGCGGAGCGGCGGGCACCGGGCCCCCGGGCGGAGCGGCGGGCACCGGGCCCCCGGGCGGAGCGGCGGGCACCGCGCCCCCGGGCGGGGCGACGGGCACCGCGCCCCCAGGCGGGGCGACGGGCACCGCGCCCCCAGGCGGGGCGACGGGCATCGCGCCCCCAGGCGGGGCGACGGGCATCGTGCCCCCAGGCGGAGCGGCGGGCGCCGGTCCCCCAGGCGGAGCGACAGGTCTCGGGCCCTCAGGCGGAGCGGCGGGCGCCGGACCCCCAGGTGGAGCGACAGGTCTCGGGCCCTCAGGCGGAGCGGCGGGCGCCGGACCCCCAGGCGGAGCGACAGGTCTCGGGCCCATAGGCGGAGCGGCGGGCGCCGGACCCCCAGGAGGAGCGACAGGTCTCGGGCCCTCAGGCGGAGCGGCGGGCGCCGGACCCCCAGATGGAGCGACAGGTCTCGGGCCCTCAGGCGGAGCGGCGGGCGCCGGACCCCCAGATGGAGCGACAGGTCTCGGGCCCTCAGGCGGAGCGGCGGGCGCCGGACCCCCAGGTGGAGCGACAGGTCTCGGGCCCCCAGGCGGGGCGACAGGCATCGCGCCCCCAGGCGGGGCGACAGGCATCGCGCCCCCAGGCGGGGCGACAGGCATCGCGCCCCCAGGCGGGGCGACAGGCATCGCGCCCCCAGGCGGGGCGACAGGCATCGTGCCCCCAGGCGGAGCGGCGGGCGCCGGTCCCCCAGGCGGAGCGACAGGTCTCGGGCCCTCAGGCGGAGCGGCGGGCGCCGGACCCCCAGGTGGAGCGACAGGTCTCGGGCCCTCAGGCGGAGCGGCGGGCGCCGGACCCCCAGGCGGAGCGACAGGTCTCGGGCCCATAGGCGGAGCGGCGGGCGCCGGACCCCCAGGAGGAGCGACAGGTCTCGGGCCCTCAGGCGGAGCGGCGGGCGCCGGACCCCCAGATGGAGCGACAGGTCTCGGGCCCTCAGGCGGAGCGGCGGGCGCCGGACCCCCAGATGGAGCGACAGGTCTCGGGCCCTCAGGCGGAGCGGCGGGCGCCGGACCCCCAGGTGGAGCGACAGGTCTCGGGCCCTCAGGCGGGGCGGCGGGCGCCGGACCCCCAGGTGGAGCGACAGGTCTCGGGCCCTCAGGCGGGGCGGCGGGCGCCGGACCCCCAGGTGGAGCGACAGGTCTCGGGCCCTCAGGCGGGGCGGCGGGCGCCGGACCCCCAGGTGGAGCGACAGGTCTCGGGCCCTCAGGCGGGGCGGCGGGCGCCGGACCCCCAGGTGGAGCGACAGGTCTCGGACCCTCAGGCGGAGCGACAGGTCTCTGGCCCCCAGGCGGGGCGGCGGGCGCCGGATCCCCAGGCGGAGCAGCGGGCGCTGGACCCCCAAGCGGAGCAACAGGTCTCGGGCCCCCAGGCGGAGCGGCGGGCACCGAGTCACCAGGCACGACAGTGGGCTCCGAGTCAACTGGTATGACCGCAGGCACTGGGTCAGACATTGTATGGTCTGGCTGGACAGCGGGCATCGGGTCACCAGGCATCAGGTCATTTGGCTCGACAGCGGGCACCGCGTCATCTGGCAAGGCAGTGGGCTCCGAGTCAACTGGTATGACCGCGGGCACTGGGTCAGACATTGGATCGTCTGACTGGACAGCGGGCACTGGGTCACCAGGCATCAGGTCATTTGGCTCGACAGCGGGCACCGCGTCATCTGGCAAGGCAGTGGGCTCCAAGTCAACTGGTATGACCGCGGGCACTGGGTCAGACATTGGATCGTCTGACTGGACAGCGGGCACTGGGTCACCAGGCATCAGGTCATTTGGCTCGACAGCGGGCACCGCGTCATCTGGCAAGGCAGTGGGCACCGGGTCACCAGGCATTGGATCGTCTGGCTCGACAGCGGGCATCGGGTCACCAGGTATGACAGCGGGCACTGGGTCACCAGGCATCAGATCATTTGGCTTGCCAGCGGGCACCGCGTCATCTGGCAAGGCAGTGGGCACCTGGTCACCAGGTATGACAGCGGGCTCTGAGTCAATTGGCACGACAGCGGGCACTGGATCAGGTACCGGATCATCTGGATCAACAGCGGGCATCGAGTCAACTGGCCTAATAGGATCGTCGGGCTGGATCAGTTCATCATGCTGAGTAGCGGCATCAGGCTGAATGCAGGCATCAGGCTGAATGCAGGCATCAGGCTGAATGCAGGCATCAGGCTGAATGCAGGCATCAGGCTGAGGAGAGGCTTCAGGCTGAGGAGAGGCATCCGGCTGAAGAGAGGCATCCGGCTGAAGAGAGGCATCCGGCTGAAGAGAGGCATCCGGCTGAAGAGAGGCATCCGGCTGAAGAGAGGCATCCGGCTGAAGAGAGGCATCCGGCTGAAGAGAGGCATCAGGCCGAGTAGAGGCTTCAGGCTGAGTAGAGGCTTTAGGCTGAGTAGAGGCTTCAGGCCGAGTCACGGAAGGCAGGCTCACCGGTTTGGATACTGGCAGGATGGTATTGGTTGGAAAGAATTTTCGCTTTTTTCTGGTTTTAACTACTGGAGCACTGCAAGTAAACGCAGGTCTGCAAACGAATGGAGCACCTGGAGACAGAGAAAAACTGGAGGATGGAACAGGAGAGGGAGCAGTTGCTACAGAGGGCTCTTTTACAGGGTTAAAGGCAGGATAGGTGCAGCGAGTGGGAACAGGGGACTGACATGCGGTAGATAGCAGGGCAGGAGGAGCTGGTGGGAATACAGGAGTAGAGTTAGAAGCAGGACTGGGTCTTTGTAAGCTGACTGAGGCTGGGTGCAACAAGTCTGTCCATGTCTGCAGTAGGGGTTGAACAAAGCTGAGCTTACACAAAGCCTGTCTGGTCAATGACTGCACTGCGTTGATACAATCTCTTAGTGTCTGTGGTGAACATGTGGAGTAACGCTCCAAAAGGTAACCCACATCATCCTCTAATAACCACACCAGGGACTCTACCTGGTCTGCACTAAATGGTGGCAAAAATTCATCCCTGCATTCGGGGGAACCAGATGAAACCAACTCTGCACAAACCTCAATCAATGGCTGCACCTCAGAGAACACTGTGCCCTGATCTACTAGAACATGAGCGAGCCGTATACATTCTAGCAATTCATCCCGGGTATACTCCTTCAGAGTTTGATAAGCATACTCCCTGTCATCAAACACTAGCAGATATAAATACTCAACCTCATCAAGATCCATCCTTCCCATCAACAAGCCAAGATGGCTTCCCTGTGCAGCCACTTCTGGTCAGGATTGGCCTTGGTGTAATGTCAGGGCTCCCAGGTATGACCAGAGATGTGTGACTGATGCAGGGAAACGCAGACTTCAGAAATGTGATAAACAATATAATTTATTAACACTAACCATACAAACATAAACGCAGTGCAATACTAAACATAATACAGTGCAAACAAACCCAACCAACCACCCACAGATAACAGTACATACAAGCAAGCGTCGTCAGGCAGGCCGGGTCAATATCAATTGGGCAGGTAGGTACGGGGGGAGCAAGCAGAGAATGGTCGGGGTCACAGGCCAGGTTCAGCAGGTAGCAAGCAGCGAGGTACAGAGGGTCAGACAGAGGGGTGGTCAGGGTCACAAGCCAGGATCAGAGCAGGAGAAGTCAGCAGCAGTTCAGATCAGGGTCAGCAAAGGAACAGAAACGGGATGCAGGACAGATACAGGGCCCAGGACAAACACAACACCAAGGCAGAGTCTGCAAGTCTGGCCATCCCTTAAATACCCCAGTATCATCAGTTCCAGGTGTTAGCTGGCTGAAAGGTTGAGTCTCTGATTGCTGGGAGCACCCGCTGGCCAGCCCTGGTACTGCAGATCAAAAAGGCAGGTGAGTCCCACCATTGCTGGCCAGTCCATTCCTAACAGTTACATTCAGTGTTGAAATAATAGCCGTTCCATTTAACACATCTCCCTGTCTCCTAGCTAGTGGGTTACCTTTGTTATCCAGATCTTTATAACAAAGTGAATTCTAATGATGTATAAGCACACACAAATAGGGGCTGTAATGAAGTTTGATAAAATTTGAGCATGTCTATGGTGCCTGACCACCATTAGGGGTCGCTGCTGCTGGATCCTCGAAGGTTAAGCCAATTCACATCACCAGGTCGTTTTGGGGCTATAGCCTAATATGTATAATGTCTCCTTAGTATTTCCTTTAATCTAGCATGAGCCACACACTTATAATGGTTGTGTAGCCAGGCAGCTGATCCTTTCACCACCCCCCAGCTCATCTGCCTGCCCTCTCAGCTAGCTGTACTGTGACAAGGGAGAGGTACTGTGTGTGGGCTCTCTTCCCTTTCTCTCCTAGCAACATCAATGGACCATTCAGCAGTAAGGAGGAGAGAATCAGACGCTTCTTGAAAAAGGATTCTCCTCAAAGTGTGACAGGAGAGTGATGTGACAGGAGTGTGACAGGATCGTGTCAAGGAATCTCCACCTAAAAGAGAGAGAGCCTGGTCAGCGAAGCCCACAGCCCTGTGAGGGTACAGAGCGTGACCCGAGTACTGAGGTACAAAGCTACTTACCATAGTAGTCACAGGCAACCCAGAGTGAGTGGATTCCCCTTTGGAGAGACCACTGCCGCTATGTCGCTGAGTCTGGTGAGAGGGTCTTGTAGCCGCTACTTGTTATCACTGTTAGTAACTGAGCCATTAGGAACTACCTACCAGCTACCCCACAGCCCTAATACTGACTGCAGGCCTTATTGACAATCTTAACTCACCAACGGGCTCGAACATTTAGCTGAAGAGTCAGGACTAAAGAATTCCTCTAACAGTTGCTGCCCTGACGCCTTGTTTTTTTTTTTTATTAAAATGATACCTCTTAAGAGACACTGCATTCCAAGCCAATCTCTTAGATTGCATTCTAACCTAGTGTAGTGTTATAATTTATCCTCCTTTTACGTTTATTAATTTTGGTTATTGCTGATTTACCCTTTTTTTTAATCCTAGTCAGTGGTGTGAAACCTAATTTTTGCCAATTTGGCTTAGTTAATACTCTGTTTAGTAAGCTACAGTTCCTTGAAAAAGTATTCATACCCCTTGAAATTTCCCACATTTTGTCATGTTACAACCAAAAACGTGTATTTTATTGGGGTTTTATGTTCTAGACCAACACAAAGTGGCACATAATTGTGAAGTGGAAGGAAAATGATAAATGGTTTTCAACATTTTTTTCAAATAAATATCTGAAAAGTGTGGTGTGCATTTGTATTCAGCCCCCTTTACTCTGATGCCCCTAACTAAAATCTAGTGGAACATATTGCCTTCCAAAATCACCTAATTAGTAAATAGAATTCACCTGTGTGTAATTTAATCTCAGTATAAACACAGCTGTTCTGTGAAGCCCTCGGAGGTTTGTTAGAGAACATTATTGAACAAACAGCATCGTGAAGGCCAAGCAACACACCAGACAGATCAGGGATAAAATTGTGGAGAAGTTCAAAGCTTGGGATATTTTTTTATAACCTAACCCTGCTTTAAACATCTCATGGAGCACTGTTCAATTCATCATCCAAAAATGGAAAGAGTATGGCACAACTGCAAACCTACCAAGACATGGCCGTCCACCTAAACTGACAGGCCGGGCAAGAACAGCATTATTCAGAGAAGCAGCCAAGAAGCCCATGGTAACTCTGGAGGAGCTGCTGAGATCCACACCTCAGTTGGGAAAATATGTCCACTGGACAACTTTTAGTTGTGCACTCCACAAATCTGGCCTTTATGGAAGAGTGGCAAGAAGAAAGCCATTGTTGAAAGAAATCCATAAGAAGTCCCATTTGCGAGAAGCCATGTGGGGGATACGGCAAACGTGGCCTAAAAGCAAAACACTGTGTGGCGGAAAACTAACACTGCACATCACCCTGAACACACCATCCCCACCGTGAAACGTGGTGACAGCATCATGTTGTGGAGATGCTTTTCTTCAGCAGGGACAGCTGACAGGGAAGCTGGTCAGAGTTGATGGGAAGATGGATGGAGCCAAATACAGGGCAATTTTAGAAGAAAACCTATTAGAATCTGCAAAAGACTTGAGACTGTGGCGGAGGTTCACCTTCCAGCAAGACGACCCCAAACATACAGCCAGAGCTACAATGGAATGGTTTAGATCAAAGCATATTCATGTGTCAGAATGTCCCAGTCAAAGTCCAGACCTGAATCCAATTGAGGATCTGTGGCAAGACTTGAAAATTGCTGTTCACAGATGCTCTCCATCCAATCTGACAGAGCTTGAGCTATTTTGTAAAGAAGAATGGGCAAAAATGTCACTCTCTAGATGTGCAAAGCTGGTAGAGACATACCCAGACTTGCAGCTGGGAATGCAGCGAAAGATGGTTCTACAAAGTATTTATTCAGGGGTATGAATTCTTTTTCAAGGCACTGTATGTCATATTTCAGCTATGTACTCATTTACGTTCAATTTGACATTTATTCTAACCCGTATCAATAGATTAACAGCATTTACCACTAAACAGGTCAGGGATGTTCAATTCATATTGCCCGGTGCTGGGCCGGTAGTTTTTTTTTTTTTTTTTATCTATAGCCCTGCGTGCAAGCAGCAGGTCTCACCTGTCAGGTAGAAGCAATTGGGCGGCAGCACTGCCGCCCGATTGCTTCCACACAGCCCACTGTGGTGCCAGCCTCTGCCCACCCACTATGTCTCCTGGGCTCCGCTTGCCCATCTGCGGGCCTGGGACTAGTTCAGTGGGTGCGGGTGAGTATAGGGCAGGGAGGAGAGCGGACACATCCGCTCCCCTCCCTTTCTTATCCTGACCCGGAAGTGATGTGACGGCGATCGAGGCCAGGAAAGAATGTAATGCAGTGCAATGTGCACAGCACTACATCCAGTGGAGCACAGGGGAGACATGCAGGGTCTTTTAGACCCTGGATGGCTCAAAATAGAGAACCTGTCACCAAAAAATCATCATATAGGGGACTTTTTGTCCCCTATGTGATGGAAAAACAAAAAAAGTTAAGTGAAAAAAAAACTTTTTTTTTTTTTTTTAAATTAAAGTTACCCAAGCATATAACCCCCCCTCAAATTTTTTAAGGCCCCCCACCCCCACATATGTACACATGTACAAACGTAAAAGCACGCACTGGGGTGCCTACGCATAAAAACGATGATTGCGATACACGTTACATATTGCCATGCACGCCAGAATGACAGCAATAATTCTAGCACTAGACTTCCTCCGTAACGCTAAACTGATGACCTATAAGGGGCTTTAAGTCTATAGAAAATATAGGGTACTAAAGTTTGTTGCCATTTCATGAGCGCACGCAAATTTAAGGTTTGCCATGTTGGATATCTATTTACTCGATGCAACCTTGTCTTTTATATTTTACAAAAACATTTGTGATAATATCGTGTGACATAAAAAATTGGAACTACCACTATTTTGTTCTCCAGGATCTCTGTTTTCAGAACATATATAATGTTTTGGAGTTTTGTGTAATCTTCAGGCCTTAAATGATTTTTAAACGTGTGCAAAACACACAAAAACGGATCTGGCAGCGAAAAGGGATAAAGGATAAGGCCGACACTCCTTTCCTGAGGAGCACCCAATCAGTGCTCATTACACTGAAAGGTCTCTCTCCTCCCTATCAGTCCCTGGGTGCAGTGCTGGAGACAAGCAGGGAGTTTGGTTAAAATGTATTTATTTTTATTAGGACAAGTAGATTGTCATGAGGAACAAGATTGGGGCCCCGATTTAGTCCCTGGACAAGTCGTTTTTTCAAAAATTTCTACACCCCTGCAGGTGTGTGTCTATTTACAGGTAGTAACCCATAACCTGGTCAAAGGTATTTTACACTTGTGTACTTATCCATGCTTGCAGTGATTTTTAATCAACCAGGTGTGTCAGAGGGGCTGAGGTTGTTTTTAGAATCTGGGCACAAAACAGAGAACCCAAAGTTACCAAACGGTTCCTTCAGAGATGGCGCTACAGTTATTATATGTTTATTTGTTGTTGGTATTACATACCTACCTATTTTTTGAGAGGTCAGTCCCTGTGTGGACTGGGGCACTTAGTCTTTTGTTAAAAAAGTACTGTGTAAGGGTGGAATGTCTAAATTAGTGAAGCAGTTCGGTCCTCCAGGGTGTCATCCATTAAGAAGTTTGAATAAAGTAAAAAATTGGGACTTTAAATATACCACTGGTAGCCAACACACAAAATACCAAATATGTTATATGTAAAACACTATTTTTATTACAAAAAATGTATTAAAAAGTCAGACAATTGACCAGATCAACATTACATAAAAGTAATTCATCCTCTTTGCTGTCACATGTCCTGTAGTATATAAAACAAGTATAAAAAAAAAATTATATATATAAAATATTTTTTTTTTTATCTCTTACCTCTCAAAGATATATAGTGGAATCAAATATGTAGCAGCAAATAGGGTGAGGCTGTCTATAGATGCGACTGCTGGCCGATGGGAAGGTTCCCCAAACACATACAGCCCGAAATGGGCTCCTACAGTGAATATGATCAATTTTATAAATTAAAATGAGCCTACTAGGTTGTAAACGATAGGAGGTAAGGAAGGCAGAAAGTAAAGACTAGTCTTACCCTATGGGTTGTTATACTACAGCTCAGTCAAAGCTTCTCAGTACTGATACTGTACAGCTTTGACTATATTATTAGAACCTGTTTTTATTTTATCTTGTGCAATCTCCTGTCCAAAAACAGCTATTATTGGTCCTGAAGAAGCAGATGAACCCGCAAAATGTGTAGACCTATTACAGGATATGCAACAGCAAAGAGAATGACTTACCTTTATTATAATCTTGATCTGGTTAATTGTCTGGCTTTTTGATTGTTTCTTTGTAAAAAAAAAAAAAGATTTTACATATAACATATTTGGTGTTTGTGTGTTGGCTACCAGTGGTATATTTAAAGTCCCAATTGTGTACTTTATTCAAGCTACTTGGCCTTTGTCTGCTTTCTGTGAAAACTAAATAAAATAGTTTTTAAAAAAATGATAATGAAGAGCTGAGTGAGTCTGATTGAGAGGGAAACAGAATAATATAAACTGTATGAACATTCTAGAATTCAGTACAATACCGGTGTTTTATGGTTAGCGTTACCAGTTTACTGATTGTGATGTCTGGTCTACTTTTTTGCCATTAAGATATTCCTGAAAATCGACCCATCGCCCTTTCAAATGGCTTGTGACATCAGCAAAGTATCTCTGGAGATTAAAATTAAGAGCCCATAAGTAGCTATCTCTCTTGTTACTATTGCTAGACAGTGTGATTAATGCTGTGTCTATGGCTGTTTTGTGACCTTACATTATAGCCACATTTGATCTTAAAAGCCAAGAAATCTCCAGCTTCTTAAAACTGCTGTATTAACAATCAGGTGAGATTGCCCGATTTTCACTGACCACGATGATTGCCATAAGGCTAGGTCCACATACTGTATGTGCGGCTGCAGGACCCGCACAAAAAAACCTGCAGCTGCACAGAGCAATGTGGGATCCGCACTTTGCTCGCACTGGAAATCGCAACCGTACTGGGAACCTTGGTTCCTGTGCGGGCTGCGGTTTCCAAAGCAGTGCAGGGACTTCTTCCCTGCGTGTCCCAGGGCATAGGAGTTCATTCACATGAATGGGCTCTCGTACCTGCGCAAAACACGGCCCGCACGTCTACAGATATGTGTACCGGGGTTAAGGAGGAAAATCTATTGCAAACCATAATGGTGCGAGGCTCCTGTTCTGTGATTTATAGATTGTACCAGTGAAGAGACTGACAAAGTCAGACAACTGCTTAAAATCAAGATATTGTGAATAAAGCAGTAATGAAGAAGCAAAAGACTGCTACGCCCACAACGAGATTGGGCTAAGTAGTGAAATAAAAACAGAATTCAGGAAAAATGGTACAAACCCTGTAGAGAAATAACATAGGAGTAGCAACGAAGCCAGCCTTTCTATATATCACAACTACTGCAAGCTACAAAGGAATAGGTTGTCTAGCATTGCATAATCTTTCTTCTATAATAGAACTATATGGAGTCATTTAAAATCAGAGGCTTCTTAAGAATCTGTAGACTCAAAAAAGTCAACACATTATTAAGTGGACTTGAAGAATGTTTTGTTTTTTTTTACTAATATTAGCACCGTTCATTTAAATTTTTTATTTTATTTATAAATTGTATTTTTAGGTCAGATTTTGAAGCAAAGCAATTTTTTTTGCTGTGAAGTTAAGTTGTGTTGATTAATTCAGTCAAGAGGTTTAGGAAACACAAAAAAGAGTGAGAGCATCTGAATTGGCTTTTATTATCTTTCATGGCATTTGAGCAAAGCGGGAAATCCACTTTTGCCATATGATATTTGGGTTTTACACCGACTTTTAATTTTCATTTTGTCTTTAAGTCGCCATAAAGCCCCTTTTTGTTTTTAAAAGCCTCAGACATTACTTAAAGCAAATTTAAATAAGGTTTTGGTTAAAAAATGGTTTTTTTTTAAATTAGGACAAGTAAATTGTCTCCTTTTGGAATGGGAGCATTATTCATGCTCAAGGTTGAAATAGAGGATTTTGGCTGTGCAAAAGCCTTACTGTACATTATACATTCCTTACAATTCAAGCAAGTTCTCATGAGTATCTGGTACTTTTTAAAGGGGATAGGATAATTGTGTCCTTAACACCACTTGATGAGAAAATGAGATCTGGTTAGGCAATTAAAGCTGGGAGCAGATGCATGTAGCATAGACTATAAGGGAATCAGGTAGTCCATTTCATGACATCTTTGACAGTCTAGTCTGGAAATCTTGACAGCATGTATTAGAATTTCATTGGCAGAATATGGAACAAATGATGTTGACATTCTGGAGAAAAATAAGTGGATGCAATTTGATATTGTGAAGTAAAGAATGAGTCATGTTATTTCTAGACCATTCTCTCATCAAAAAACCATGTTTGATGACATGTGTGTAATGCAGAAATGTGCTAGTACATTGTACGTGGAATAAAAGAGGCTTTTTTTATCTGATAAATCGGTCTTAAAGTATACCCTTTACAAATCCTGGCAGTTTATACTGAGTGTACATTTCAAAAATGCTTTTAAACCTTCTCCGGGCAAATATCAACCTCTTTACCACCCATTCACAAACTTTTTTTTTTTTTTCTTTAAACTCCCCACCATTCCTGTACCTTGCCAATGTCTGTGATGACGGGCCCCATTGTTGTGACATCATAATGCTTCAGACTGGTGGATTATGTTAGGGCCCTGCTGAAGGCAGAGGATTGAAAACTACATGTAAAAATGATAAATAGATCCTGCTAGAAAGGGAGCTGGCAGATATTCTAATCCCTGTTGCTCTTGGGGAGACACCTCCCCAATAATAGCCAGCATAACGCATACTGTATACTCTAACCAAACTGGGAACCCTAAACAAAAATACAAATCTTTTAAAGGTGAATTGCAATAAGACATTTTTAACTAGCATAGGAATAGAGTAAAAAAAAATTGTAAAGTGAACCATATACGGCCCACCTGAATGGAGAAACAGACAGGCAAAGGGGATTTGCTTGATGGTGCATTTTCACAGCACTGAATCTTCTCATAGAGGTAAGCACTACCATACCTTTTTTCTTTTTTTTTTTTTTTTTCTTACCCTGCTACGGTCAATAGCTAACAGTCTAGTACTTGGGTCCTCCACTGCAAATGCATTATGCACATAGAGATAATATAAAAGAGAGAGCTTCAAGGAACAATGTTCCACATTCTTTTAGCAAATCTTTGTATAGTTTGAAAACTATTTGCTGTACAAAGCTTGCGTGCAGCAAAAATATGCACAATTTTACAGTTTACCTTTTGTATATCACGGTACCAGCTGTCAGCCTAATAAGCTATCTGAGGAAATCCACTTATTTTGTGCTGTCTAAACATCACCTGCCTCCGCTCCTTTAGGGTATTCGTGACATGTCTGAAAAGTTCATTGCCTAGAAAAACATACACTGGGGTTAATAGACTGTAAAAGCAAATATAGAAGCGTTTTTATTTATAATAGTAGCTGGTTGACTTTTAAACATTGAGAGTTGAGTGTAACCTCTATATTATGTGACGTGTGTATTTGAATGTACAGCATGTGTGTGTATATGTATGTGTATATATTTATGTACAGAACACAAGCGATGAACAATATACATATCTACCCTGTTAGGATTACATTTTTTTTAAGAGTTAACGGGGTTAATAGACCTCTGGCAGGAGGGGTCAAATTTGGGAAACTACTCAGAGCACATGATGGAGCAGTAGAAGTTTGACATACAGTAGGTGTTTGTGAGAAGCTGTGAGAGCTGTTGTATTTCTGGACCTTGCTGGAGACCCTAAAAGCTTTGGGACTGTGACACCCCTCTTGTGGGTACAGGTTTGTTACTGTTTCCTTTTGCTGCTGAAAGTCTTGTTGAAGTGCCTTGGAAAATAAAGACTGTTTTGTGGATATATAAGGCTATGCTGGTGATCCAAGAACTTTAAAATAAATAAATATAGGGTCTGTAATCAATTGGAACTGTCATTGAGATAATACCTCAAATATTCTAGTGCACACTTTATGGCCAGACACTCCGTTTCCACTATAGAATAGTTCCTCTCTTCAAGGGTTACGCATCCAGCTGCGGCATGCTACTATATGTTCATCCTGGACTCCAGAGGCAAAGCTGCCATGCTGGGCTGCCTTAAAGAACTGAATGCTGGAAGGCTCCAAGATGCCTCCACAATGCTGGTTGACGCATGGACAGTCGTGCAGTAGATTCTACAAAAGATTACTACTGCAAAAATTGAAGCAAATGATGCTTTTTGAATGAATTTCCACTAAAGAAGGGCTGCTTCTGACAAACAGGGTGAGTGGGCTAGCTCCTTTTCCAATTGCAGATCCCTAGCAGGCATACTTTGTCTTGGCCTCTGAATTGGCATGTGATTACAAGCTGTTGAAGGCTAAAATATTGGCCAGGCTGGGGCCTCTTTCTATGAGGGAGAGTTTTGTCCATGCTGGTGCTTTGACAAGGCTAAACCTTTCCCCCAAGCAGCTGTATAGCCTGATGCGCCTGCTCCAAAACTGGCTGCAACCTGAGGTGCTGACCACCAATAAGATTGTGGAATGAGTTACTCTAGAACATTTTGTGTGGTTTTTCCAAGGAACTGTACCGTTCGGTGGCCCAGGATAAATCCCAACCCCTGGATGAAATAGCTGCTGCGGTGAAATTATACAAGTGTACAGAGATTCTTAAGGGCACCTAATGACAAGAGAACTGCTCTGGAGCAAGGAGATGTACTCTGGTGTCAAGGTGTCAGCGGACAACCCCATTGTGTCTGCCTGGGTGCATAATAGTCCCATTAAAAGAACCCCAGCATCTAACCCTCCTGAGAATTGGAAGGTTGAGGGAGAACCCTGCAATAGTTTTTGTTGGAACTATTGCCATCTGGTTCATCTGGTGGCCCAGTGTCCAAAGCAGAACAAGCTATCCCATGGCCCTGTCCGTCCCATTGGGAACCAAATCAAAAAGACCAGTGTGATGCCAGGCTTGGAACATGATCCATTGATCGAATGAGACTGCCCCATATTCTTGAACTTGTATGAACAAACGTCGAAGGGTTCACAAGCCTCCCCTAGGGAGAAACCCTCTGCTGAGATAACTAATACCACATTTCAGCTTTAAAACAAGGTTGTTGTGTGTCAGGAGAAATGTGAACCTACAGAGACTGGCCTGGGTTCCCTGTAGATAGTTGCAGATTAGAAGCAGAGACCCTCCTTATCTGAGCGATACCTGCCTGATTTTGCGGTCTTCCATTAAAATCTTTTTAGGGTTCAGGTGAGGAACCCCAGTTTGATCCTTGCCAGGGACCAGGTTACAGTGTTACTGTACCCAAATGCATTTTTTTTAGACAGAGCTTTCTTTTGGTGCTCTTTAATCACCACTGGGTATTTTGGGGGGGGGGGGTTTCGGTGTATATATATATGAAAAAATACTGAAGATTTTGAAAATAAGCTTTTTCTTTGTTTCTGTTAAATTTTAAAAATAAATAGTCTTTCTTCATAAATTTAAGCCAAAATATATTCCGCTACATTCCTTTGATAAGAATAACCCAAATCAGGGTATATTATTTAGTCTGTGTGAAAGTTATAGAGTCTACAAACTATAACCACCAAATAACCCATTTTTGGAAAATAGACAGTCCAAGGTATTTAGTAAGAGACATGGTGCCTTTTGTGAAGTTGTACTCTTTTGTCACAATTTTTTGGGAAACTTAAGAAATTAAACAAAATTATTTTGTGATCATTGTTCTAAGCAATCATTTTTTGTGAATGGCATCCATTCATTGCCAGTGTGTACTATTGTGAAAGCTGTGATTGGCCACAGCTATCACATGGTATAGATGCACTGTGATTGGCCCTGTCTGTACCATGTGATCACTGTGACCAATTAAAGCGATCATCACAATAGTACACAATGAATGGCTATGAATGAAAGCCATTCATTGTGTACACATGTCATGCGATTGCTGTGCTTGGTAACAGCAGCTGGTATGGAGATCTGTCACCTGCTGTGTCCCTGATAGATGGCACCATAACACAGCCACGTGACTAGGAGGACATCATATGATTGTTCACCCAGCATAGGAAAATTCCCACTCATCTGTCATTTGTTTATAGTCGGGCAGGAAGTGGTTAAATACCATACAGAAGGCATCGCAGGTTTCTATAGGGTTCTTGCTCTTTGAGTTGGCTTTTGGGAGACACCCCCATGGACTGCTGGATTTGGTTAAAGAAATGTGGAAATAAGAGGCCATGCCCCATCAGAGTGCAGAGGAACACATTGCACAAATGCAGGACTGAATGGCAGATGTGGTGCCCATTGTCAGGGAGCTTTGTAAACTGTGCAAGAGCCTCAAATTTGGTTGTACAACCAGTCCGCCAAGGTCAGAGTTTCAAACTGGAGACCAGGTTCTTTTGTTTGTGCTAAATGTTGAGAGCAGATTCCTAGCAAAATGACAGGGACCCTTTGAGATAGTCAAAAGTGTAGGAAAGGTTCACTATATTGTTCACCAATCCCACAAATCTACAGTCAGGTACATAAATATTGGGACATGGACACAATTCTAACATTTTTGGCTCTATACACCACCACAATGGATTTGAAATGAAACGAACAAGATGTGCTTTAACTGCAGACTGTCAGCTTTAATTTGAGGGTATTTACATCCAAATCAGGTGCACGGTGTAGGAATTACAACAGTTTGCATATGTGCCTCCCACTTGTTAAGGGACCAAAAGTAATGGGACAATTGGCTTCTCAGCTGTTCCATGGCCAGGTGTGTGTTATTCCTTCATTATACCAATTACAATGAGCAGATAAAAGGTCCAGAGTTCATTTCAAGTGTGCTATTTGCATTTGAAATCTGTTGCTGTCGACTCTCAAGATGAGATCCAAAGAGCTGTCACTATCGGTGAAGCAAGCCATCATTAGGCTGAAAAAACAAAACAAACCCATCAGAGAGATAGCAAAAACATTAGGCGTGGCCAAAACAACTGTTTGGAACATTCTTAAAAAGAAGGAACGCACCGGTGAGCTCAGCAACACCAAAAGACCCGGAAGACCACGGAAAACAACTGTGGTGGAAGACCGAAGAATTTTTTCCCTGGTGAAGAAAACACCCTTCACAACAGTTGGCCAGATCAAGAACACTCTCCAGGAGGTAGGTGTATGTGTGTCAAAGTCAACAATCAAGAGAAGACTTCACCAGAGTGATGACAGAGGGTTCACCACAAGATGTAAACCATTGGTGAGCCTCAAAAACAGGAAGGCCAGATTAGAGTTTGTCAAACGACATCTAAAAAAGCCTTCACAGTTCTGGAACAACATCCTATGGACAGATGAGACCAAGATCAACTTGTACCAGAGTGATGGGAAGAGAAGAGTATGGAGAAGGAAAGGAACTGCTCATGATCCTAAGCATACCACCTCATCAGTGGAGCATGGTGGTGGTAGTGTCATAGCGTGGGCATGTATGGCTGCCAATGGAACTGGTTCTCTTGTATTTATTGATGATGTGACTGCTGACAGAAGCAGCAGGATGAATTGTGAAGTGTTTCGGGAATATTATCTGCTCATATCCGGCCAAATGCTTCACAACTCATTGGACGCCGCTTCACAGTGCAGATTGACAATGACCCAAAGCAGACTGCAAAAGCAACCAAAGAGTTTTTTAAGAGAAAGAAGTGGAATGTTCTGCAATGGCCAAGTCCATCACCTGACCTGAATCCGATTTGAGCATGCATTTCACTTGCTGAAGACAAAACTGAAGGGAAAATGCCCCAAGAACAAGCAGGAACTGAAGACAGTTGCAGTAGAGGCCTGGCAGAGCATCACCAGGGATGAAACCCAGCGTCTGGTGATGTCTATGCGTTCCACACTTCAGGCTGTAATTGACTGCAAAGGATTTGCAACCAAGTATTAAAAAGTGAAAGTTTGATTTATGATTATTATTCTGTCCCATTACTTTTGGTCCCCTAACAAGTGGGAGGCACATATGCAAACTGTTGTAATTCCTACACCGTTCACCTGATTTGGATGTAAATACCCTCAAATTAAAGCTGACAGTCTGCAGTTAAAGCACATCTTGTTCGTTTCATTTCAAATCCATTGTGGTGGTGTATAGAGCCAAAAATGTTAGAATTGTGTCCATGTCCCAATATTTATGGACCTGACTGTATGTTAACCTGATCAAAACCTAGGAGGAAAAAGATTCTTTAATAGTAAGTTTCGGGGGATCTCAACATCTAGATTACAAAGTAGGGATAGCAGAGACCCCCCCCCCCCCTGCTCACTGAGATATTTTCTCAAGCTTGTTAGGCCAAACTAATGTAATTGGGCATGAAATTCTTCCAGGTGGTAGCGTCCATGTAAATGTTAAACCCCACAGCATTCCCAAAGTCTACTTTGCGGAGCTTAAAAATATTTTGGACATTGGAGACCTCCAGCAGCTAGTAAAGGCTCAAGGTTTTTTACCTTTATGCATTCTGTTCATGTAGGAGAAAAAAACCTTCTTTGTGCAGCAGTCCACCCAGCCCCATCGAGATCCAATGATGTGCACGACAGCCTTGGCTGTCTCTGGTCTCTGCCTCCTCATTGACTGAGACAGCAAGCGGGAGCCAAAGGCTTCCGCTGCTGTCAATCACAGCCAGTCAGCCAATGAGGAGAGAGGGGGCAGGGTCAAGCCATGGCTCCGTATGTGAATGGACACACGGAGCAGCGGGTGCCCCCATAGCATGCTGTTTGCTATGGGGGCACCCAACAGAAAGGAGGAGCCAGGAGAGCCTGCCAGGCACCTGAGATGAGGAGGATCCAGGCTTTTCTGTGCAAAACCACTACACAGCAGGTTAGTCTTACAAGTTTGTTGTTTACAAAAAAAACAAAAACAAGTGAACCCTTAGTATCTCTTTAAAGTCTTAGTGCTCAAGCCAAATGGAACTTGGTGGTTTTTTTGAAAATTGAGCGAATTCTCCAAACTAGATAGTGTATTCAGTGTCCCCGGTAGACAAATTAATTGAAAAATTAGGCTCCCTCTATCAGGGAGATTTTCTGGCCTTTGGGGACATCAAGGATGCCTACTTGCTTGTCCTTATCTTCCCAGCACTTCAACACTACCTGTGTTTTACAGTGGGCACAGGACTTTACCAATTTGTGGCCTTTCCCTTTTGTTCTGTAGCTTGGCTCATCACCAAGGTGCTAGCCCTGTTTTTGCTTTGCTTCACTCTCAGGGCATTTCTATACAACCTTCTTCTAACAGATCAGTTGGGACAGTATCTATAAGCCAATGTCCAACGGACTGTTCAGACCCTGCAGAGTTTCAGGTGAATCCTAAATCTCCAGAAGTTAGTTCTGGAACTGTCTCATTGCTTGGGGTATCTAGACCTGGTCCTGGATAGGACCCTGTCCAAGGTCTTCTTGCACAGGAAAAACTCAGGACTCACTTCTCCCAGGTTTGGACTCTACAGACCAGGAGCCAACTAATCTCAGCTGTTGCATGAGGGTTTTAGTCTGAACTGTGGCCTCCTTCATAGCAGTTCCATATACCCATTTCACTCTGTTACAACTCAATGTTTGAGCAACGTTGGACAAGAAGGTCCAGTCTCTGGTTTGTTGCACATGCCTGAATCACAAAACCAGGCTCACCCTGGCCTGGGGGCACGAGTCAGGCACTGAAATTGATGAAATCCTTCCTCCCAGTGATCTGACAAGAGGACTTTGTCTCCAAAGGCAGCTCGCTTCTTGACCATTGTTCTGGAACTTAAATTGATTCACAGTACATCAGCCATCAGGGAGGAACCAGGAGTCTTGCAGCTCTAAAAGAAGCTAATAGGATTCTGGCTTGGGTGAAACTTCTCAACTCAGTCCTTTCAAACTCTCTCAGTCGTCAACATCTGGGTTGTGGACAATGGTCTCTTTACCTCTTTTGCAGGTGAGATATGCTGGTCACAGACTTGGCTTTTAGGTTCATCAATAAATTGAGCAGGCTTATCTCTAGGTGCAGGGATCCTCTGGCCTTTACAGTGGATGATCTAATGATTCAGTGGGATCAGTTCAACCTAATCTATGCCTTTCCTTCTCTGAAACTCTTTCTTCACCTTCTCAACAGGATTGAAATGAAGGGCATAAGGCAAATCTCATTGCACTGACCTGGTCCAGGTGGATATGGTCCTTGGACCTCGTCAGACTTATGGCAGATTCTCTGTAGGATGTACCAGACTGTCCAGATTTTCTGTCCCAAGGACCTGTTTACTACTCTCTCAAGGTCTCTGGATTTAACAGGCTTGCTTTTGAAGCCCAGATCTTGAAGGATAGGGGCCTGTCCGATTTTGGTTATTCCTTCTCTTTTAAAAGGCTAGTAAATCAAGTTCTTGCAAAAAATAATAACATTGCACCTGGAAGGCATATTTCTCATGGTGCAAAGAAAGGAAATTATATCATACAAAATCGGACAAATACAGTATTTTCTTCAGTCTGGATTGTATTATCATTCGGTCTTGAGTAACTTCAGGGGTCTAATATTGGCCCTTGTGGTTCTTTTTCAAAGACAGCTCCTCTCTTACTCCTTGGTGAAAGCCTACGCACAGTGTCACTTACGTTATTCCCCTGTACATCCCCTTGTGAACTGTGGTATCGTAACCTGGTTCTGTCAGTTCTTTGGAGACTGCACTTTCCTCTGTCTGTCCTTACTTACAAGGCTGCCTTCTTCTTTGGCATCATGTCTAAAGGCAAGTTTCCCTCCATTGTCTGAAAGTGGTGCATTCTGTTCATGGCTATCTTTCAGCTCCAGCAGTCTGACTTTGTTTGTCACTCCTGAAAGTCCCCATAGGAGACAACCTGCTTCTTGTTCCACTATCTCTTGTCGATTTAACAAATCATCATTCCAGTCTATAGACTTAAAGTAGTTTTAAAGACTTGGATAAAAAAAAAAAAAATAACAAACAAATCATACTTACTGTGATGATCGCGGCGTCAGACCCCCAGCCCTTCTCACCACACCAACTTGTGACCGAAGGACTAGCCAATCCAAAAATGCTCTGTCAGGTGTGTAACAATGCTACGCTCAGCTGCTCAGGGTGAAAGATATCAGACAACTTGCATTAAACTGAGCTAACCGAATATATGCTTGGTTTTTATGTAATTATTTCCCAGCTCCAGATATAAAATTTAATGGAAAAGTGGGTTTTTAAATGTGAGTCTGTTTTACAGCTAGCTGGGAATGTCTTTGAAGCCCAGTGAAGGACTGGTTTATGGTTTTACGATATCTCAGATTGAGAAGCTTACAGACACCCGGGCACCAGCTAGTTTGGGATTTATAACCACGAAACTGTCCCGCTGTGCCTGATCGCCTGTGCACTTCTGAACCCTAGAGCACAGGGACCATGTGTCACTCAATAGAGAGGGAGGGGGGATTGGAGGAGGGAGACAAATACAAGATGGAGGATCCTTAGCAAGATGGATGACCGTGTCCATCTCTGTGTGCACAATTGCTACACTTACCTGCTGTGTGCAGTAGTTTTGCATAGAGCAGCCCGGATCCTCCTCTTCTCGGGTCTCCTGACGGTACTTCTGGCCCCTCCCTCCTGTTGTGTGCCCCCACAACAAGAAGCTTGCTATAGTTGCTATGGGAACGCCCGCTGCTCCGTGTGTCCATTCACACATGGAGCCGCGGCTTCTCATTGGCTTACTGGCTGTTATTGACAGCAGTGGGAGCCAATGGCTCCCACTTCTGTCTCAGCCAATGAGGAGGGGGAGTCTCTCCAGTTCACATCGCTGGATCGAGAGGGGGCTTAGGTGAGTATTACGGGACGCTGGGGGGGATCCTGCACAGAGAAGTTTTTTTACCTTCATGCATAGAATGCTTGAAGGTAAAAAACCTTGAGCCTTTAAAACCACTTTAGGTACAAGGTTCCACCTTTCCTTTTCAAGCACACTAGGTCATTAGTGCTTCATGGACTTTTCAGCATCAGGTATCTGTTTCTCAGATTTGCGAGGCTGCCACCTGGCCTTCAGTCCAAATGTTTAATAAGTTTTAGCAGGTGGAGGTTCAGACCTCTTGATGCTGGTGGCTTCGTTCATAAGTTTCTTCAGGCAGCTCTGATGATTCCTCTCTATTAATCTATGTTTTTTGTGGGCCTGCTAGCATTTTGTTATTGTGTTCCCTACCCCTACATTGGACTTCTTCTGGATGTTCCAATGTACATTGATTACTACATCCTGTGTCCCTTAATGTATCATTCTGAAAACAGGACTTTTGACTTGTCTTAAAACCCTTTTCATTAAGGAAGTACATTAAGGGATGCAATTCCCTCTCCTCTGTTTTTGTGGTCCACTCTTAGGCCTGCCATAGACAGTTCGAATCTTGTCCAGTTAAGATTCGAACCATGTATGGGCAGGCTGAATGTACGTAAGTTGATCAATCGATCAACTTGGGTACAACCAGCCTGCCAAATTTTACATGCGATTATTGCTAGCGGCTATTATAGCCGCTAGCAATGATCACTGTGTTCTCCAGGCAGGGGCGGCTTCCCCCCAGCCCTCCACCGAGAGAGCACAATGTCTCCTTGAGAGGAATTCCTCTGTCAACGCTGTCTGTGGTTGCAGGAAAGAAATTTGTTCCATCTATGACCTGCCATACTACTACTTTGCTACATAACTGAAACATGATGAAGTGTTAGGGACTATACTGGGCTGTCCTTACAGCTTTGTTTTCACAATGCAAGTATTTACATCTCTTATTCTGTTTCAAACAATGCACTTTCTATATGGATGATATCTTAACAGGGATATTGATTGATTGCAGTAATGTAGACATCTTCCCCATGTGGCTATTCTACATACTTCAGCATTTAATAAAGATAAACAAGCGACATGTTCTGTATGAATGCAAAAGTAACATTAAATGTGACATTAAAGCAGGTCTTGCATCAAAATACAGCAACATTTGTTAGATCACTGCCTCGCATGAAAAAGTACTGCATTACACATTAAATGAAAAACACTCCTAAGGAGAAAAATAACGTCAGGGAAGTCAAGGTATAAAGTAAGTATATTTCTTGTTTGTCCTTGGGTGTATTTTTATTTAACTTGTAATACATGTTTTCAAATGGACAGCAAAGGTAAATCACAATCAGAAATCATCTTAAAAGCATATGACTATAATAAATGTGAATTAATCTGGACCATATCCCATTATTCTTTGCCATACTTGAATAAGTAATCCTGTTTACCTAGGGGTCTACATATACAATAATAGAGGTATATTGTCTTCAAATTATTACCCTTTAGTTCTAACAATCATCTAATAGCAGCTGTCATTCTCGTTTAAATTAGAATATTTCTATAAATATCTTATTGGTTGCTATAAGCAATGATCGTTCATCTCTTTTATGCCAGCTTTCGAATAACTGCATGACAGTTTAAGATATGTATTTTAATTTCGAGTTGGAGATTTTGAAATCTGGGATCCCAAATGTGTCTGTATGGTTTTAGTAGAGCTATGAAGAAGAAATAGTTTGATGTGCAAATGGAAAATATGTGCATTTTACTTATATGTTATGACAAAATTGAGCCTCTTCAGTTTCACATCTGTCAAGAGCCTCTTTACATAATTATCCTGTCTGCAGCACAGAACAATACAAAAGTGTCAATTCTTGCAAAGTGCCTGGAAAAAAAGCTTTGCCCCATTTTATGATGACAGACTACAAATCCACTGTGCTGGTGACCATATCTTACCTTGGTTAAGCATTATGATCTATCACCACCTCATCATGATTGTGTAAATATGACAGATCTTTTAGATTAGGTTGATTAGATAGGTGGTTTAATGATACCTATATTTGCTTGTGGATGCTCAAGATAACTTTGCTCTGTTTTTCTCCCTAGGTTGCTTTGCATAAAATATCACCAGAGAAGATCTCCGAGATTCCTCTTTTGGCTGCCTGGTATGAACGGGTCCAGCAGGTGTCAGGTGTGCAGAGTGCAGCTACTATTTGTAGCATCACCTTCCTTCATTTTCCTGATATGAATAAGACCAGTGAACAGCATTTGCAAGAATCAGATACAAAGACAGAAGAAGGAAATTCCTCAGAAGACCAGTTTCTAGGAGGTCCCAGACCAACCATGACCAAACTAAAAGTAAATGTTTTATTCTAAAAAAAAAAAAAGAAGCTCCTAATGTCTACGTGTAGGTCTGGAGAAAGTCTTCAGTGGAAGACTGTGGGCAAGGTGAATATCCTTCTTAAGCTCAGTACACACGATGAGAATATTGGACGAATGATCGTTCGGTTTTTTTTTTGCATGCTAGTCTCATATTGAAAGTGAAGAGGTTACTGGTATTGTACGAGAAATATTATGGTGCTTGTCCCTTCAAATAATTTTGGACTAAAGCTTTGTACTTATGGTCACTTCAAAAGCGGTATTTTTTATACAATTTTCTGATTGTGTGTACTAGGCTTTAGGAAGCCTTAATGACCTGGCATTCCAGTGATCACTGCAGGAGTTAGATATAGGTTAAACACAAAGAGTCCTTTAACATGTATTTAGGATCTTACTGCTTTTCTTAATTCAGCGGTCTCACCATAAGCACATAGAAAATGTTTGTATGTGTCAACCCTTAGTTGGGTCAGGTAACCTCATGAAAAGTGTTTGGGCACTCTACATTTCTTCATGCTTCTTCAGATCACTGCTCTACCAGCATACCTATTTTCACTGCAATTTACTATGAGTAAAAAACATTTTTGTACAGCTCCCTTTCTTGAATGTGCACCTTTTGGTGCCCAGCTCTGGCTGCCTTGAGTTGTAGTGTTCCTGGACTGTGGCTCAGTGTTTTGTGGTTTGAGAAAAGCCAAGGAACACCTTTGCTCTGTTTGTGGAGTTCTGCACTAATGAGGAGATAAGAGAGTGCATTCTGTAGCACCATATGTGCAATAAGTGATTTTTGGTATTTCATTACCCACTGCCAGAATTGCTGCACGATACCTGCACTACCAGAACTCCTAGCAAGAACTGTTTATCTGAGTTAATTTTTTTTTTTCTGTTCTTTAATAATGGATCTTGCTGATAGGAATATCAAATGTGTACTCAGTAATTTGTAAGGGGCTGTAGTGAGTACATATGTGGGGGCTCTGATTTTAAAAGGGACTGTAATGGCAGTGTTCTCAGTTAGTCTTGTTATTACAGCCACTCCTATACCATGTGTATAATCTCTGGTCATCTCTTGTAGTATGCTAGCAGTCTCTGAGCATCTACTTTAGAGTGTCTCTTACAGTTTTATGTAGAATTGCATACATCAAATATTACATATAAGGCCTTTTAATGGTGTTAGTGGCTGCATTTGAGGCCCTCTATTCCGCTACAGTTTGGCATAGGACTTTGGGATTTATATTTCTGAATCGCTTAATCAGCTTGCCAAAGTTATTTATACATTTAGTTATTTTAGTTATTATACAGGATTTATATAGCGCCAACAGTTTGCGCAGCGCTTTACAAAATTAAGGTAGACCTTACAGTTACAATACAATTTGGTACAAGTAGAAACAAAGGGCCCTGGTCATTAGAGCTTAAAATCTAAGAGATAAACTTTTTAAAAACAATTTGGATAGAGCAGAGAAGGGTCAGGTTACTGTTACTGTATGTGTCCCGTTTGCGAGATTTCCCTTCAATTATTGTACACAACAGAAAATGAAAGGAAATCTTCCCAAAGTCAGGAGAATTCCCAAGGTCAGGAGAATTCCCATTTTAAATGGTTGTCACTGGAAGATTTCCCCACTGAATGATTTGCCCTTACTTCTTGCTTTTAATGACAACTTTAATTACCTCCTCACTTTCTGTCTCGGTGACAGGAAAAATAGAGAGTTTATACTTCTCCAATGGCACACAGACAGCAATAAAAATTTGACAGAGGTACTAACATTCCCCCCTGAGACTAAAAAAAAATTACTTTCATTTACCCTTTCGTTATAATATTACATATGAAGTACACGATTAATGCACTGTAACAATACTGAACAAATAAGTTATGCAGACAATGCATTTTAAATCCTATAGTGCCAATAGGGTAAGAAATATGATACTAGAGTATAGAAACTTACCATTAAGTATCATATATATATATATATATATATATATATATATATATATATATATATGAGAGATACATACAGAATCTAACAGAGTGAGAGTGAGTACACCCCTAAGTGAAAATGTCCAAATTGGACCCAATTAGCCATTTTCCTTCCCCGGTGTCATGTGACTCGTTAGTGTTACAAGGTCTCAGGTGTGTTAAATTTGGTGTTATCACTCTCTCATACTGGTCACTGGACATTCAACATGGAACCTCATGGCAAAGAACTCTCTGAGGATCTGAATTGTTGCTCCACATAAATATGGCCTAGGCTATAAGAAGATTGCCAAGACCCTGAAATTGAGCTGCAGCACCAGCTCCATGATGTTGTCATGGAGGAATGGTAGAGGCCTCCAGTGGCAACCTGTGACGCTCTGGTGAACTCCATGCCCAAGAGGGTTAAGGCAGTGCTGGAAAATAATGATGGCCACATAAACTATTGACACTTTGGGCCCAATTTGGACATTTTCACTTAGAGATGTACTCACTTTTGTTGCCAGCATTTTAGACATTAATAGCTGTGTGTTGAGTTATTTTGAGGGGACAGCAAATTTACACTGTTATACAAGCTGTACATTCACTACTTTACATTGTGTTGTCACATGAAAAGATAGAATAAAATATTTACAAAAATGTGAGGGGTGAACTCACTTCTGTGAGATACTGTATATTCTAAGAATATAGAATGTGTATAATCCATCAATATCGTTTTTGGTTTTTTTTCTGAGTACAGTATAAAAATGTGTATGCAAAGGCAAAAAACAGAAAAGAAACATTAGTGTACCCTGAAAGTAAGCAAGTCAAAGAAATAGTAGTAATGACAGCAGAAGTGTACATATCATCAGGGTTATTCAAAATAATGATTTTTTTTTTTTTTTAAAAAAGTGCTACCTTTTGCAAATCGGTTGTACTTATAAATATTGACTATTAACTGAATCACATTTGATCAAGGTTTTTCCTGCAATATTGAAGTGAAAGATCAGTTGAATTGGTTGATTCTGGAATTAATAATGTATTTTTTGGCCTGCATGATTTTGATGAATGGAGGCATTTTGTGGAAGAACAAGTTAACTGACTTTGTACTTGGCAACATCAGTAGAATTGGTTAACTGTTAACACATAACATTTGGACTCTAAAAATATGGAGAGCCTTTATTTATTTTTGCATTAACTTAGCTGTGTTTATAACAGAAGTGATGCAGTAAAGCTCATTCATTTATCCTTGTTAAAACCATTTCAAAAGAGCCTTATGACTCATACGTGGTTTGTGAAACATGACCACTGTGGAGGTCTTCTGTTGTTATTTTGTTAAATAACAGCTCCTAACCTGTTGCTAATGAATGCAATGTGCACTGCATTCCAGGATTTTTATTGATGTACTTTTTGGCTGAAACTTAAAACACTGGATTAAAAATATTGTTTGAGAAACACAAATGTTAGTGTTACAGAAAGTTAAGCAGATACTTGCATGGTTTCCCAAAGTTTGCTGTGTCTTGCACCACTAACAAGCCCCATCTTTTTTGTATGACTTAAAGGCATAGCAACATTTATGTACCATCTTCATCATAGCTTTGCTTTATCTCTGCTGACTTTTTCTGGATAGTCTTAATTTAGTAATTTGTCCACAAATGCATACGAAAGGAATAGTGAATTAATATTCATGGGGGTCCAGTCAGTAAAATTTTCTTCCAGCAGAGGTCCGAATCACACTTTTGTGTTATGTCCCAAATCCCTCACCCTTCACTTCTCACCACCACCTTCACATCAAAGTCTCTCCCCTCTGTACATCACTTTTTACATCAGTGTCCTCAGCACCTCCTTCACATCAAGGTGCCCCCCTTACATCAGTATCCTCAGCTTTCCCCTTCATATCATAGTCCCCCATACATCACAGTTCCTTTTTTACATCAGTGTTTTTAGTTATACACACAGACACACTCACATGCACACATCACATCGCAGCCCTACCTTCATATCTGTGTCCACAGCCTCCTTTACATCAACCCCACTCCTCACAGTCCCACTTTACACAACAGAGCAGAGTTTGGGAGGTACAGCAGGTCTGGGTGAGAACTAAGCAACTTTGCATGTTAGCAAGTGAGTAACTGGTTGCTAGGACTGCCCTGTGTTCTAGCAACCAATCACTCACTTGTTAACTTGAAAAGTTGTGAAGCTCCCTCCCTCCAGTCATGCCTGCCGGGCCTCATGCTCTCCGCTCTGCTGTGACACAGGCAAAGGGAAGGTGGGGGGTGGAAAGAATTGGAGTGGACACCCAGTCTGCTAAGTGGCAGTCTGCATCGGATTGCCACTCAGTCCTGACCATAATCCACCATCTAGTGATGCTTGTTATGCTGCTTCCTATCTCCCCCTGGGTTCATTATAGGCAGTCCTTTCACTCTTATTAAAATATGGCCAACATTCAGCTCCCCAAGAGAGTGGCTCTCTTTTTTAAAGACATTGCCAAAATGTCCCAGAAACCTAAAGAAGCACATTCAGTACGCATTAAATTGATTCTCTTGTTCCTGTCACTGAATGACTATTCTAGAGTGAACATATTCCGCTCGCAGGGCTGTTCTTATAATTTTTATATACATTTTGAGCTTTTTTTATGTGCCACTGAAGTACTACTACTGGTACACATTGCACGCTTTGGAAACCAGTTGACTGTAGGATATGATGACCAGTGGAACCTTTAAACTCACCTATACTTTACTTCCAAAGAAGCTGTAACAGTTATCGTTCATGGCATGGCTTGAATGTAACAGTTTTGGGAAGCCATTTAATTTCATCTGAAGATAAGAAGGGAAAACAACTGAGCAATACGCATCGCTTACCAGAAACGTTTATGCAGTCATGTCTGGGACACGGGATATGTTGTGTCCATATATGATGTTGTGAGATGGGGATACAGCAGCAGTATGCTGGTGAGAAGAAGGGCCAGTGAGGATGGAGCTGCCTGAAAAGTGTTATCCTTGTTATATGCATGTCTCTTCCTGGTTTTATTCTGAAACATATGGCTTAAACTTGATATTTTTTTAATTGGAAATTGTGCAAAAAAATAGTTAATGTAGATGGGGGACCCCCTGTCACTTTGTTGATAACAAATGTGGCAATTTTAAGTTGGACAACATATTGGGTAGTTGTTTTACAGGCTCATTTCTGCTACTAAATGCTGTTTTATCTGCATATATATTTTGCTAGCTTTTTGCTTTTTCTGGTACTAGCCGTCTTACTGTGTAAGCATAGCACATCTTATTAAGAAGGCTAAAGAGATTATCGTGGAAAATATTTAAAACCCTAGAGAACACACATATTTCAAAACATATCGTATAGTGTTTATTTCAAGTAGAGATAACCCAAATATTGTTATTCCAAGAAAAGCGCATTATGTTACTATTTAAAGATAAATGGTTAACGTGGGATAATCAGGAGGTGTCATTGAAGATTGCTTACTTAGTCCTTAAAAAAACAGGGTCTTCAAGGAGACATGATCTTTAAAAACTTTGTAGAGTGTAATTTTGAATGATCAAATGCAGTTTTTCTCCACAAATCATAGCCTAAGGCAGCTTATACATTCATCATTTTTTTTTCTGGTTTCTTGTCGAACTTAAAAAAAAAAATTGATCTGATTCCCCCATCCACACATTCAAGGTAGTTAGGAGAATCCTTCTCACTGAGGTATTGTATTCTGACAGCAGGGGGCCTTGCTCTCCACCGCAATACATGATCAGTGTTGTTGGCTATAGCTGGTGGCACTGAATGCTCGAGTAAAACCCTACCAGCTGGTTGTACACAAGTAAATCGAAAGATCGACTTTTGTACAACCACCTTGCCCATACATGGATTGAAATTGAGAAGGTCCCTCCTGACCCAGCCAAATTTTGATCCATGTATGGCTGGCCTAAGCTGTTTGTATAAAACCTGGTCTTCATGACTTTCTCTAAATAAGGGAATCTTCTAGGCTTATGTTTATTTTATTTGCCACCTCTCTTTATTAGCCTTTCTGAATATGCACATGACAATCAGACCTACACATTCCAGTGATCTAGCTTTTCTCTTCTACTCTCTGTAGTTCTTAGAATATACAGTACAAGGGGCATTTAAGTCAAACTTACTTTTAATTTTACAGGTATAAAAAGGGATGCTAACGTGGCAGTACTACATGCAGTAGTAAGTGGCGAGTGTGTCCTATTATTGATAGGTGGCGCACATGTCGCAGGCCAGACCAGATCAAGAAGGCACACAACAGTGTTAGTGTGTGCATGGAACAGCGTGTGGTGATGAGGTTTCTTGTGAATGAAGGTGCAAAACCCACGGATACAAAAGACTTCAAGCACAGTGTGCTGATGAGTCGCTTATCTACAGTAAGACAATTGAATGGTGTAAACATTTCAAAGATTTCCTTACCTCTGTCAGTGAGGATCCCAGCCGTGGTTGGTTCCCACTACACAGCAGACATTCCTTTGAACATTTCAACACGTGGAATGCCTGATCCTGGATAATTGACACATAACCTGCACAAGTGATAAATCTTTTCTGTGGGAATGGTGATCACAATCATTGATGAAGTGAAGCAGGCTGTCCTAGGATGATTCAGGCTCACTGACAAATCTTTCTATGCCAAAGCTTTCAAGACATTAGTTAAATGCTGGGGTAGGTGTATGAATGTAGCAGGGGAGTATGTTGAAAAAAATGCAGTTTCCATTCCATGAAATTTGTTTTTATTATATAAACTCAAAAGTCCCGATTTGACTTGAACGCCTCTCGTATAAAAGAATAATGTCAGATCCCTGCTTTGTTTATCAGCCAAAGTTCCTGTTAGGTAAGATAAGCAGATGTGTGCAAGTATTAGCTTTTTTCACAAATAAACATTTTAATATAAAACACAAGATCCTCCGAGCACTATGGGTTATCTAAAAAGACAGCACAAGAGATGCTGCCAGCACTGAGGCTCACTTGAAAATTCAGACTAAGTGTAGCAAGCTAATAATCACCCTTTAACTCATTGAATTGCTTGTGGAAATGTAATAATTTATGTGAATAGAAGGCTTTTGTTTAACTGAGAAACGATGACAGAGGCAACCCTAAAGGTCCACTTGCTGGATCAGAAGGGGAATACAATATAACAAAATGCAATATTCATCATTTACCTGACAAAATGTAAAAGATAAGAAAAAAATATTTTTTAAGTCCAGCTCAAAATAAAGAAATATAATATAAAGTCACTGTACATTCCCTTTTAAGTTTTCAGCACTGACAACCTTAACTAATTACAAATTTGCCAACTCAACACATTTGCGGTTCACAACTAAAAGGAAGCCAAAAGGAAACTAAAATGCTGGTTTTAAAGCCAAAACACCACAATTCAGTTAACATCCAGGCCTACTTACTTCGGACCTTGTGATGCTTAGATACTAGGATTTTTCTTTCTTTTTTTTTCTTTCCTTCATTAGAATATATTATCTAATGTCTTCTACATTTTGATTTTTTTTACACGTTAGGACCATCTAGAGGAACACCAAAAATTGCTTCATTATACCTCTATTCAGGCAAAACCATACTTACTTTTATTAAGCCATCCCAAGAAAATGGTGACAGATCAGAGCTATTTTTTAACAGCATGGAATAAATCTTTTTCTTTTAATCTATTATTTCTGAAACTCTTATTTCTTCTTCTCTATTGTATTTTTTTATATTCACTTCTACAGGAAAATGGCATTGAGGCCATGTTTTCTTCTCATCCATGTCCAGCCCCAACTATTGACTGGGAAAGTCTACCTCCAGCTGTGAGCCCAGCAGAAGGTCAGTATCAGTCTTTATTCTTTTTCTCAGTTTGTTTTCTGTTTCAAATAAAAAAAAAAGTTCTTTAGCTTCTCTAAAGAATTGTGTGTAGCTGTAGGCAAGTAAAAGTGGAGGAGTCTCCCAAATCCATCAGTCACATGTTAGCATTAATCTTAAAACAATCTGTGTAAAAATGGTAGCTAGAGCCTGATTGGCTGTATTGGCCAATATCTGCAGTTATTAATGTTCATGGAATATTGTCACACGAGATGTTCTGTAAAGACTAAGGAAAAGCTAGTTCGAGTAGTTGCCGATTTCAGCTGTTATTTTTAAGGGTATATTTGAAACCACTGAAAATTATTCACAATTCATAAATGATCAGAAAATAAAAAAAACATTAGGCTTAGCATTGACACCAACAGCATTGTATCCACAGCCCTTTGCATATTTGCCAAAATCCCAGGGACTAGCCATGTTTGACTTCTTGGCTAGTCCTTCTTGGAAAACAAAGCCTTTGCTAGGTGGTAGGTGTGTTACTCTGATATCTGGTGATGAATTTACAAATGGAAATCATAAATATTATGGAGTTTGTGTATAAAAATTGTGCTAACAAGAATATTTCTTGTTGCTTAAAGCAGCCCATTTGGGTTCTTGTGTCAAAATCCAAAAGGTTGATTTACTAAAGGCAAATAATCTGTGCACTGCAAGTGCACTTGCTCTAGATCTGAGGGGAAGGTCTGCTGATTTCTATCATCCGACCATGTGCAAGCAAAATGCTATTTTTTTTCCTTGCATGTGATTGGGTATTCTTTGCAAAGTGAAGTTTTGCCTCATTTACTAAGCTCTGGAGCAAGTGTACTTGCAGTGCACAGAATATTTGCCTTTAATAAACGAATCACCAAATCTGCACTGTAGAATTGGAAGATAGAAGCTGATTGGTTTTAAAAGATCTTTCCATTGGCATGCTTTTCATACATAAGCCACTATTATCAGTTATTCTAGTAATGTGACCACAGAATCAATACCAAAACAATTCCATCTTTCAGCAGTGTATGTAGTGTGTTTTTATTGCAGAGGTAACATTAAAACTACTCAGAAATTGGAATAATACAAACAGATATATGCAAATTAGAATAACCCAGAGCATTTATTTCTTCATAGCTGCTCATGAAAAGACTATTATAATTGGTTGCCATGGTTACTGCACCTTGCATACTATCGTTGCTCTTTGCACTTGCTCATTAAAAAAGTCCATATTTATTAACATCCTAAACTACCTTCACTGCTACATTGTGCATTTAATTGTTTGATCCAGTATTCTAATAGTATGATACAGGATTGTCCATCTCATCTCTGAACCTTCGTATCAATCATTCATTTGTTATTGTTGTGAGAATTATGTCTGTTAACAAAGGATATCCTCTCCAGAGAGTAGTCCCCTGAGATCCTGATATCTTGTATGTGACACCTCTTTTCATGCGGGTATTAAAAACCTAAATTTGTGGTTGTGAATTTATTTAACTCTATAAATCGAATACGCGACTTGGTGACAGGTTTAAAGCTTCAAAAATGAACAATAGTATATACTGTACATGGATGTTAAAAGTCTTTCATCTTGGCAATGTCTGGTCAGTTATATATACAGAACAGCACATAGTACCTCACAATGTCCACATATACGAGGCCCATCAAACAAGTGTGTACAGTACTTAATCTGTTTAAGAAATTTGGTGAATGCATTCAGAATTCAAATCAAAACACCATTTCTTTAGGGTTCTATTAACATGCTGGCGGAATTTGGTTACCTTTTATGATCATCGATTCAATCTGATCAATTTAAGTACAACTTATTGATATCATTCTTATATATTTTGGGAAATAATGGGTTCCATTGTCATGCAGTATTTGATCGGATGTTCAATTCTTTCTGAAAACATACTAACACAAAAAAGGCTTTTGCTACTTGCAGGCCACTGGCCTACCAAAGCACATGTCACAAACCAAGATGGTAATTTTGGTCTTGAGTGTTGGAAAGCACTTCATCTTAGACACTTTTGGTCCACTTTGCCCTCCATGTCACAATGCACAAGATTATAACCACTTTCAAACAGCTATGCATTGGAACTGACCCAATAAGACAGTCTTTATACATACTCTTTGTCCAACTTGTCTCACTAACACAAGACTATAAAGCCCCATCCACATTGGAAGTGTGACTGAAAGTGATTCTAAAGGCTGCAAATAACAAACATGTTATGTTTACCGGCATTAGGGTAAAAAAACCTTCTGCCTTTAGAACTACTTTAGATACCTCTACTACTCCCCAAGGATGTCGGAGGATAACTAATTTCATACAAAAATCCTCAATTTGACCTAACTTCCAAAATAAAATTTTCAATTTCAAATAGTTGGTACAGGACCCTGTCCATCCTATATAACTTCTACCCTGCCACCTTGGATGGCAATTGCCTAAGGCCTCGCGCTCACAGGGGCCTTGCGGTTGCCTAATTTGCCTAACTAACGCCAGGGCTTTTTTTCTGGGCTGGCCTGGGGAGCAGCCGAAAAGTGAGCTGGTGGCCGCTGTGCTGCAGCATATGCCAGCGATCAATGATGCGGCACAATAGTTCCTGCTGCACTGCAGCCTGAAAGAGTGGAAAGAAAGGCAGAGTGATATCAACCACAATCCGCCTCTCCCTGCAGACCAGATGCTCCTTGGTGGCAGTCGTACCCAGAGCTGTGTGGAAGAATTGCACCACCGCGTGTAGCCTGACTGCTCACTGATCACTGTGCTGCACTGCTGTGGAAACAGCAAGTGGAGAGAAGTAGTACAGCCGCCTTGGTTAAGGTAAATTGATTGGCAATGTTGCAGGACAGAGACATTTGTCTATTAATGCTGCTTGGTTTTGGGTCTCTTTGTGACTGTCTCTTAGCTGGATTAGACTATCTCTTAGCTGGATTGGGCTGTCTCCTAGCTGTGACTGTCTCTTAACTGGATTGGGCTGTCTCCTAGCTGTGACTGTCTTTTAACTGGATTGGACTGTCTCTTAGCTGGATGGGACTGTCTCTTAGCTGGGACTGTCTCATAACTGGATTGGGCTGTCTCCTAGCTGGGACTGTCTCTTAGATGGATTGGGCTATCACCTAGATGGGACTGTCTCGTAACTGGATTGGGCTGTCTCCTAGCTGGGACTGTCTCTTAGATGGATTGGGCTATCACCTAGATGGGACTGTCTCGTAACTGGATTGGGCTGTCTCCTAGCTAGCACTGTCTCTTAACTGGATTGAGCTGTCTCTTATCTGGATTGTACTGTCTCCTAGCTGGATTGGGATGTCTATTAGCTGGCTTGGACTGTCTCTTAGCTGGATTGGACTGTCTCTTAGCTGGATTAGACTGTCTCTTATCTAGGACTCTCTGCTAAATATATAGGGCATGTCTCTTTGCTGGATATATGGGAGATATCTCCTTGCTGGGTATATGGGGCATGTCTCTTTACTAAATATATGTGGCATGCCTCTTTGCTGGATATATGAGGATGTATCTTTGTTGGATATACTGTATGGGGCATGTCTCTTTGCTGGATATATGGGGCATATCTCTTTGCTGCATATATGGGGGATGTCTCTTTGCTGGATATATGGTGCATGTCTCTTTGCTGGATTTATGGGGCAATTTATACATCTAATTTTTATCGCTTGAATTATTTTTCCCATTATGAGCATAAGTGGGGCCTCGTGTCTAAGTTTTGCTTGCGGCCTCACAAAGCCTAGAACTGCCTCTGGTGCTGCAAATCGAGGTACACCATATCAAATATTCTGGTCATGCTTGGCATTTGACACTTTCTGGGTGTTAGTACCATAGCTCAAAAATTCATGGATTTCTCAGTGCCAGAGGACCCTGACTTCTTCCATCTGCATAGTTCCCGTATCCCATTTAAGCTTATTGTAAATCAGTTTTGAAACACCTACTGACTGCAGCAAAGGCCTGCATACCAGCAAAATGAAAAGATGTTTTTCTATCCGCAATATCTATGTGGCTCAACAAGGTAGAGGAGATTAGAAAGATGGAAGATCTTAGCATTTCCTCCCAAAGCAAGCGCAACATATATCACCAAACATGGTTTTACTGGAATGTCTTTACCTTCTATGAAGTTTCCTGTTGCTTATTGATATCTTTTATTCTCTCCTCCATTGCAGAACCAGGAGGAATTTTCCCCTCATCTGCACCCCTCCTTATCAACCACCAGTTTTACACCACCAGTTCCTCCCTTTCTGCTGCTACCATAGACAATTCCTACTGCTGCCTGGAATGGTTACTTTCCCAAACCCCTGCTCACACATCACTTAATATTTTCCCAAACCTCACACGACCTTCTTTTCATGCACACTCTAATCTCAATCACAATAAATACATGAGCACACGCAACAGAGACCCTGAACATCAGACATGAAGTCATCCAATAATCAGTTAATATCCAGCTGATGTCCCTGCCATCCTTCAATTAATCCCCAGAAGACTGACATACAGTCATGGCCGAAATTGTTGGCACCCTTGATATTTTTCCTGAAAATCAAGTATTTCACACAAAAAAGGTATTGCATTAACACATGTTTTGCTATACACATGTTTATTCCCTTTGTATGTATTGGAACAAATATAAAACAGAGGCAGAAAAGCAAATATGACATAATGTCACACAAAACCCCAAAAATGGGCTGGACAAAAGTATTGGCACCCTTAACTTAATATTTGGTTGCACACCCTTTGGAAAACATAACTGAAATCAGTCGCTTCCTATAACCATCAATAAGCTTCTGACACCTCTCACCCGGAATTTTGGACCACTCTTCCTTTGCAAACAGCTCCAGGTCTCTCTTATTGGAAGGACACCTTTTCCCAACAGCAATTTTAAGATCTCTCCACAGGTGTTCAATGGGATTTAGATCTGGGCTCATTGCTGGCCACTTCAGAACTCTCCAGCGCTTCTTTGCCATCCATTTCTGAGTGCTTTTTGACGTATGTTTGGGGTCATTGTCCTGCTGGAAGACCCAGGATCTTGGACGCAAACCCAGCTTTCTGACACTGGGCCCTACAGTGCGACCCAAAATCCTTTGGTAATCCTCAGATTTCATGATGCCTTGCACACAGTCAAGGCACCCAGTGCCAGAGGCAGCAAAACAACCCCAAAACATCATTGAACCTCCACCATATTTTACCGTAGGTACTGTGTTTTGTTCTTTGTAGGCCTCATTCCGTTTTCGGTAAACAGTAGAATGATGTGCTTTACCGAAAAGCTCTATCTTGGTCTCATCTGTCCACAAGACGTTTTCCCAGAAGGCTTTTGGCTTACTCAAGTACATTTTGGCAAACTGTAGTCTTGCTTTTTTATGTCTCTGTGTCAGCAGTGGGGTCCTCCTGGGTCTCCTGCCATAGCGTTTCATTTCATTTAAATGTCGACGGATAGTTCGCGCTGACACTGATGCTCCCTGAGCCTGCAGGACAGCTTGAATGTCTTTGGAACATGTTTGGGGCTGCTTATCCACCATCCGGACTATTCTGCGTTGCAATCTTTCATCAATTTTCCTCATCCGTCCACGACCAGGGAGATTAGCTACAGTGCCATGGGTTGCAAACTTCTTGATAATGTTGCGCACTGTGGACAAAGGCAAATCTAGTTCTCTGGAGATGGACTTGTAACCTTGAGATTGTTGATATTTTGCCACAATTTTGGTTCTCAGGTCCTCAGACAGTTCTCGTCTCCTCTTTCTGTTGTCCATGCTTAGTGTGGCACAGACAGACACACAATGCAAAGGTTAAGTGAACGTCTCTCCTTTTTATCTGCTTTCAGGTGTGATTTCTATATTGCCCACACCTGTTACTTGCCCCAGGTGAGTTTACAGGAGCATCACATGCTTGTAACATTCTTATTTATCCGCAGTTGTGAAAGGGTGCCAATACTTTTGTCCAGCCCATTTTTGGAGGTTTGTGTGACATTATGTCGAATTTGCTTTCTTTCCTCCCTTTTTTTGTTTTGTCCCAATACACACAAAGGGAATAAACATGTGTATAGCAAAACATGTGTTAATGCAATACGTTTCGTGAGAAATACATGATTTCCTGGAGAAATATCAAGGGTGCCAACAATTTCGGCCATGACTGTATACTAAGTATTGAAACAACTACCTTCTTTCTAAGTGCCTACACTGTAGGAAATGTTGAATGTTCTTATAGCTATTCTAATACCTGTAACATATACTATATATTATCTCTTGTTAATTAGGGAATAGTAAGTTAATGCCTAGATTTCATTCACTGTTTTGTACTGTGTTTTGCTATGTTCTCTAAACATGCATAAATAAAAAATAGGCTATTGCTCAAACTGTGATTTTGTGTGTGCATGACAATGGTAGTGATGAGAAATAACCTGGATAAAAAAAATATAGTCAACCATTGGTTTTACCCAGTTGTTGCATTATCAGTTGTCAAACAAACCATTTCCTTTGAGAAGGAGGATGTTTTCTTTCCACAAATCTGCTGGAAAATCTGATTTTCATACAGATCACCTGGAAACAAATTTGCTATGCCCTTTATATTAGCTTTAAACCTCTAAAATAAATTTCAGACTTTGTGTACTGTAGCTATTGTGACGTTTTTTTCTCATCTACACGCATGTTAATTTCTAATAAAATAAAGGTATTTTCAGTGTGCTTATCTTCTAAAGCTGTCCTCTAGGTATGTTTTGTTTTTTGTTTTTTTTTTTCTTTTTTTTTGCTAGTTGCATTGGTTCAGCTCAGACCAATGTAAGCAAACCTATTCCTTACCTCTCTAGTCCCAGTGGTAGCAGAATATTTCTGTACTAGATGCTGCTTCTACAGCGCTCCTTATTATTTCCGGGTCCCGTGCTGAGCGGCTGCCCAGCTGCATAGTAACCAAAAGTGGGTTGTCTGCTTGGCAAGGGCTCCATTCAGTAAAAACACTGTATGTTTTAAATGAATACAAGGTGTTATCTGATTGGACGAGGTAAAGATTGTGACATCACCCTCCGCCTCTTCACCTCCAATCATCCAATCAGAAAACACTTTGCACTCATTAACACTGGACACTGATGCAAATGTAAACAGACTTGCATCCGCCCGTCCATAGACATAAACTGTGGTTGATTCTAACTAATGAATCCACAATGTCCACGTCAATGGGCCTAACACTATGGGCTAAGAACATTCAACCAGAAAGTGGAAATAATATGAGATCTCTGCATTGTGTACAACGTTTATGCGCTCCAGGGTTGTCCACTGTTTGTGAGGTTCAACAAACAGCCAAGCAAATGGGTGATCAGCAAAGGGAACCTTCAGCTGTAGAGGGAAGTGAAACACTTAGCAGCGGTTCTACTACTGTTGCTAAATGTGGAAGCTTCCTACACAGGGCTCCTGGCTGGAAGGGATCTTGCATCCTACTAACCAGTGACTCACTCCAATCCAGCAGATTTAGCTGTCATCTGGGGATTCCCAGCTGAGAGGTGAATGAAAACAAAGTAGCAGGGACAGTGTTGGAAAAAAGCGGCATGGGATCCCCTCCCAAACTTCATATCAGGCCCTGGAATACGATTTTTTTGTTTACGAACGGTTTTATTTTTTAAGAAATAGGCTGCATAAACAGCATTACAGCATCAAGTACCTGGAATAAATTTTAACCCCACAAAAATATGGCATGAGGATCCCCGAAATTCTATATCAGACCCTTTGGGATTTTACAGTTAGTCCAAAAATCCCATTAGCCACACAGGGAGTGCATTGTTTAGTAAGTTGCCCAACTCTTACACTTGCATTGTTGGTGCTTATATCCTGCATATGTAATGAGCAAATACAGTTTCCTCCATGTACATATGGTAAAGAATTACAAACTATACACCTGGATAGAGCTTTTTATAACCCTAGGAAACCATTGATGTTATTGTACACAACAAACCAACCTCTTCTACGTGAATATCTTAAAATAATGCTAAAAGATTGTTTTCCCTTTAACAAAAGAATTTTGGACCACACTATAGCTTCCACTAATCCTTTTTTTTTTTTTTTTTTTTTTCGTTTTGATCTGAAATGCAGGTTTTTCAGAGTATGCTAAATCTGAGAATTTTTAAAGCATTTCCCAAATGTATAGTATGAATGGTAGAATTATAGCACCTTACGGGAAGAGAATGATGCAAGTTGTCCATGTGGTCTGCTAAATGTACACATACATACACTATATTGCTAAATGTATTGGGATGCCTGCCTTTACGCGCACATGAACTTTAATGGCATCCCAGTCTTAGGCAGGCCGTAGATGGGTCGAAAATCGGCCGAAAATTCGTCCGAAAGAATAATCGGCCGATTTTCGGATCGTTAGTGGGTGAATTTGTTGGCCGTTTTTCATGATTTTGACACATTTTTTAAATCGGTCATGTTGGGAAAAAAACAGCCAATTTTGTCAATTGGCCAATTTTCACAGAAATGATGGGCAAATTGGCCTATCTTTTTACCGATTAAAAAAAAAAGCGCATGAGCCGTGACCTGCAAGAAGAAGGAGATGAAGACAAAGAAAAAGAAGAAGAACATCTGTATCTATTTGTATCCATTTCGGATACAGATGTTTCTATTCGGCTACAAATAGATACAATGTTTCAACCGCAATACTTTTAAATGTCAAAAATAATAGCGGAGTGTCCCTGCAGAGAGCTCCGCTATTATATTTGAAATTTAAAAGTATTGTGGTTGCAACATTGTATCTATTTGTATCCAAATAGAAACATCGATATCTGAAATGGATACAAATAGATACAATGTTGCAACTTTGCTATACTTTTACATGTCAAATATAATAGCTGAGCTCTCTGCTCTTTTTTTTTTTTTTTTTTTTTTTATACCAATGGTGGTAACGTCGGCCGATTGAATGACCGCTTTTTCATTTTCAAAAAAAAAAAAAAAACTGGCCAGTTTTCGCCCCATCTATGGCCTGCTTTAGTCCATAGGGTTCAATATTGAGTTGCCACACCCTTTGCAACTATAACAGCTTCAACACTTCTGGGAAGGCTGTCCACAAGGTTTAGGAGTGTGTCTATGGGAATGCTTGACCATTCTTTCAGAAGCACATTTGCACATGACTGGTGCACAGTCATGTTGGAACAGGAAGGGGCCATCCCCAAACTGTTCCAACAAAGTTTGGAGCATTAAATTATCCCAAATGTTTTGGTATGCTGACACCTTAAGAGTTCCCTTTACTGGAACTAAGGGGCCAAGCAAAACCCCCAACCCCTGAAAAACAACCCCACACCATACTACCCCTTTCACCAAACTTTACACGTGACACAATTCAGTCAAGCAAGTACTGTTCTCCTGGCAACCGCCAAACCCAGACATGTCCATTGGAGAAAAGTGTGATTCGATTTGTATATAGCGCTTATTTGTCTACATAAATGTAAGTGGAATTCAATACTTTTAATAAAATTGTCCATATAGTTTTACGCAATGTTTGCTATCCTGTTTCTTTCTTTATGGACTGATTGAATATATACACCGGAGGATGGGGATAGTCTGAAGGGATCCTTTCCGTTTAAAATGATTGTCAAGCATCTTTCCTCTGCTTGAGAGTTATGGTGGATACAAATCTCCAGGCCATTACATTCATGCGTTTTGACTACTTGATGGTGGTGCACTTCTTTTATTTGAAGACATGCTGTGTTTGATTACACAATATCAGAATATTGGGACTTTTTTATACATTTTTCTTCAGCTATATGGGCTTTTGTACTGTGAAGAGCCTCCATTCAGAATGACACTTTCCATATATACCTGTTTCAACTCTTTATTATACAATTAAGCTTACAAGATTTTTTTAGATTACAAATGTAGACATTTTTCAGTGTGAAAGTTTTTAAAAACATCGCCTGTTCTGAGATAAAATGGTATATAAAAACTTTTTTGCTTTGTTTTACCATAAGACTCCTAAGGAATTTCCAGTATGTCAGATCAATGGATCCCCATTGCATCAATACACAGACACACAAAACCTCATTCTTAGGTGGTAGTAATCATGAATAGATGTGTGGTTTTAAGTACTGGAATTGCAGGAACATTAATTTTGGGGAGTTATCTACATCTTATCTTCAATAGAACAAACAAGATTTGCTTTTAACATTTTTAGACAATAAAAAACCTTTGATTAATGAGAGCTGACCATTTAAATTCCTTGCATATTTACTGTTATCTACCTTGATCTAGTGGTATGTTTTATATACAAAGTAAACCTGCTTGTTCTATGAGAAATGTATTTAAAAAGTCCCACAATTTTATTCAAATATTTGAAATATGTGTTTTATATAGTGGAGCTGATATATAAAAAAAGAAGGGAAATTAAAGTATCTCTGTTGCCCTTGGCAAACAAATGCTTATTTTTAAATAATACTAGTAAATGTGAGCCTGTTCATGAGCAGTGCTCTTCTGAGTATGTGTAGGTTGTTGCCTGTTGGAATTTTGTGCATGTGGAAATTTCCATGTAAGATTAATGTATTATATAAGATATTTTCTCTTTTGTGTAGATATGTGTTAGGCCTGATGAGATGACTTTTATATGAAAAGCTAACAAGGAAAGGAATAGATGGTTTGTGAATATCCTGTATAGCCCCCTGTAAAAGGAAAGAAAATCCAATATCAGATGATCACGCATTCATTGCAGCCTCAAGGAGTGCAAGATGCACTTTTATTAAATCCTCAGAAATCCATGTAAATTGTAAGTAAGCCCTAAATGGGTAGGGGAGAATCTGATTGGGTGGCACTTAAAGCCCAACTCCAGTCCATTACATAAGCCACAGCAAGATAATTAATTTAGATGTAGAGTGGCTTTCCACTTGCAGTACCCAGAATAATGGCATGCAACCAGTCTTAAAATAAGACAACATGTTCATGTTACCAGACTGTTGCTCCATATTACCGAGACTCCCATGTTTGGTGCTGGCATTGTGCTGCTACTGGTGTACGCTAACTGACTTTGGCTAAAGGATGCAATGCAGCTAAAGGTGTTGTTTTTTTTCTAAGTGAGAGCATGAGCTTTTATAGAAGGACTTTTTTGTCAAATGCAGCTTTTTCTATTTGAATGCATTGCTGCTCAAGCATATTAGTTAAACTGTAAAATGCAATGTTTAACAAGAATAGGCTGCATTTGACCTGCTTAGTCTGCAACACACTTTAGTAAGATAATGGATAACTGCTGACCTGCATTAATAGATAACTGCTGACCTGCATTAATAGATAACTGTTGACCTGCATTAATGGATAACTGCTGACTTGCATTTGATTCCAAGTGCAGAGAGATTCCCCATTGCAAGACACATAATAATGTCATGCTGCTAGAATTAAAAGGAATACCCCATTAGCAAAGAGGGAATGGTCATGTTACCAGAGCCAGAGGATCTATATTACAAGAGACAGTACATCTATGTTACATCGCACCCATGTTACCAGAGACAGCTTGACAGTGTTACCACAGAAACAGTGCCCATTTGACCAGAGACATTGAGGGGAATTTATCAAAATTGCAGAAGTCAGAATCTGAAGAAGGTGTGCATGGCAACAGATCAGCTTTTATCTTTCATTGTCAAAGCATCACTAAACAAGCTGAAGATAGAAGCCAATTGGTTGCCATGCACAACTGCTCCAGATTCTGTCTGCTTAACCTCCCTGGTGGTATTCCCGAGTGTAGCTCGGGGTAAAATTTCAGTACCAAAAGCGGTATCCCCAAGCTACACTCGGGCTTACCATGCGGCGTTGCTCAGGGATTCCCTGCAGCGCTTACCTTGTCCTTTGCTCCCGCGATGTCCCTCCTGCAGCGTCCCCGGCCATCTCCTCTGGCCGATGCCGGCATCCGGCTTCCGTGTTCCGGTCCCTGTGACGTTGGGACGTACGGGGGCCGGAACTGGCGGCAAATTTGAAAGTTTTAAAAAATGTCATTTTTTTTGTAAACAGTTATTACAGAGTAAAACCATTGCTGTTTCAAAGCATTTCACATACATTTTGTCCCTACTGCTTTGTCCTGTGCCCTGCCTGCATTTTGACTGTTCTTTCTGCCTGGAAACTTAGAAAAGTCCATGGCGTCCAAAAAGCGTCCCTTTAGGTCAAAATCGGTTTTAGAACAGCTAGAGAACAGCGATAATAAATCAGAACCACTTGCAGAATTGAGTGATAATGATTTGTGGGGAAATTCGTCATCAGACACTGAAAACAATTTTGCGACTTTGCTCAGCGATGAGCGAACTTGGCGCTATATTTCAAATTTCAGTGTTTTTGGTTTGAATATATTATTGAATTACATTTATTATTATAATCTATTTTATGATTATTTATTAAGTTATAATTTATGATTCCGTGTTTCAAGTTTTATAATATCCGGAATGTTTACTAGATTCTTGTTCGGACAGATTTCAGTTATTCCTAACAATGACAGGCCTACAATAGAAAAACTACATATTTCCATGCAAAATAATGGTACCACTTTCAGCACCAAAAATCTGAAATAATCATACCGCCAGGGAGGTTAAAGTTTGATAACATTCCCCCATTGCATCCATGTTTGGTGCCTGCATCATACTGCTAAAACCTGTCAGTACTTTTTGGGTACTACCAGGGGTACTCTAACTGCCGTTGGCTAAAAGATGTAATACAGTTGGTGGTTGCTTTCTACGTGACAGTGAAAACCCATGTAGATGGGCATTCTTGTCAAACTCACCCTTTTCCAGCACAGTGTTTGACAAGAAAAGGCTATATTAGACCTGCTTTGCCTGCAATTCAAACACACCTCAATAAGTCAATGGGAAACTGCTGACCTCTGTTTGATGTGCTTGTCAAATGCAGGAAAGCAATTCCCATCTATATAAGCCCTGATTTAGTTGTATGTTGGGAAAATAAAAACTACTTCTCTGATACTAATAGCTTGGTTTAGAGCCCATTCACACTGAATGGACAGCTGCTGGTGAGGAAACCACAGCGGTTTACCTCTCCGGCAGGTGTCCCTTTCAGCTGCGGTAGGGGCGGTACGATGCACAATTCAGTCCATCACACAGCTTCTTTTTTTTTTCACTGAACTTTATTTGAAGTGTACAAAAGTACACTTCATTCATGTCACTGTAGAGCAATATGATGCACTTTACAATGTGGTAAAACACCGATCTCCGCACATAATGTGAGTCTGCCTGTCAGTTTTATACACAATCCTGGTGGCTGCAGCAAACCCTCTGCTGTCAGGTCCGTATGGCGTATGGATCTGGCAGCGAAAGGGTTAAAGAGTTTAGTCATGCACTGTGCATTAAAGTAGAACTATTATTTATTTATTAACTATTATTATATATTGCCATCTGTGTCCCATTGGGGAGATTTCCCTTCACTTCCTTTCCTATAGCCAAACAGGAAATGAGAGGAAATCCCTGCAAATTAAGAGAATTCTTTGGGGACCTCCAGGTTACCAGAACTCATGTCCCATTGGAATAGTTCTATTACTTTGTGACAACCCAAAATTTGGGATTTTCTTTTACTTTCAGTGATAATGTTATACAGAACAAATAGAGACAGCGAATCTCCTTAATGGGGCCACAGACAGCAGTAAAACTAACATTCTAATCCCTCTTCACTTTGTCCAAAACTAAAAAAAAGTTTTGCCATTAGTTATACTTTAGTGTTAAAAGTGGTTTCATGAAAAACAAAACATTTGTGTATAGATATTAAACACATTATAAATACTTTTTTCCCTGTTTTATAAGATATCACATACCCTCTAAGCTCTTTATGCAGCTGAGAACTGAGAGCTGGGGGAGAAGAAACAGCAGCACACCAATCTTCCCAGTGAATGGCTGTGCAGGGGTGGTGTGTCAGTATAAGTCTGATCATTGGAGGAAAGCACACCAGGTTCCCAGCATAGCTAGAGAACTGACCATGCTGTGCTCTCCTGCCTAGAGTGTTCTAGGTTTTAATAAGAAAGCAAAGGGACTGGCAGGAACACCAGGAATTTCACACAAAGGAAGCAATACAAAGAGAACAGCATATTTTTTTCACATGTACATGGTACAGCAGGCACATACTAGAAATATGAACTGTTGGGCTTACATACTCTTTAATATGTTAATGGAGGTCAGGGTGTGCGTGTGCTGAATGTGTATTTGTGTTAGATTCAGGAGTGGTAAAGAGATTTGCCCTCGAGATCAATACCTATTTGTAGTAGCAAGGGGAGGTTACTGCAAGATCTGTGTTGCCTTCTTGCTGCTTGTCTGCATCTTTGATCTAGGAGGTTGTTCTGCTTATTGCTATAGCCACATTGAGCTAGTCACTTGTGATGATCAACCATTAAAGAAAAACGTGATGACATTGTGAATATTATAACAGGAACAAGATGAACCTCTGTGGTCAAGCAGTGTTGCAAGTTTGCTCATGTTCCTTCTGGTTGATCAGTTGCAGGGCCATGCTAAGGTCCATGGCATAGGTCAACTTTTTAACCTTGGCTGCAGGCATCCATCATACTGTCTTTCATTTAAAAACAAATTAGAAAAACATTTACTGCCCAAGACATGGTTTGGTTCCTATGGATTTTTTTTGCACTGCAGTTGCAAAAACATTCTAGAACACTGTTAATTTTGAAGAAAAAACAGGGACAGTTAAGTTATTGTTTGTTAGAGATCAAATTGTGAATTGTGAATGGTCCTAGTCAGCATTATCTTCCCCAGACATCCAGCCTTGAGACTTATCATCACTGTGTTCTGGGAAAATACAACTAATAAAAATAGCTAGGTATGGAAAACCACAGGAGTATAGCTTTGTAGCAGTTTTAGGTGTTGTGAAAGATATTTCAGAAACCAGCTGAAATGATACAGTAGTTTTGGTATAAATCTAACCGGTTACAAGAGTGCGTATTTATTTCCTGTGGGTATCTTTGTGTGACACAAATGAAAAGAATACAATATACACTATCCCCACTGTTATTTTAATTTCTTGAATTGGAGAGGACTGAGGTCACACTTATATACTGAGCCAAAATGACATCATAATAATTTTGGAAAATAAAATTTGCAGAGTGCTGCCAATTTTTAAAGTATGTCTATCCAAAAAAAAAAGTTTGGGCTTTAGAGTAGGGAATGGTAGTTTTTAGTTCTTTTTGCTATTTGTGTCCTATACAAGAGATTGTTCTTCACTTCCTGTCTCGTGACACAACAGCAAGTATGAAGAGCTCTTCTAAAGTAAGGGAAATTCTCTCTAAGGCTCAGTTCACGCTATTGCGAACCGCATGCCCCACTTTTGCTCTGGGACAGCAGCCCAATCATTTGAATGGGATGCTGTGCCATGTGAATGTTTGTGCCGAAGACTGCGCTAGACTGACTGGATCAGTCACTGGTCGTAGGTGGATGGTTGCATGGGTGGGTAGGGAGAAGTCCATACAGTCAGTTGTACCCAATGCTGGATTCTGGTGCGGCCTTGAGGTAATTTCCGCACGTATACTTGGAATAGCAGAAAAGAATGCCAATGTCCAAAATAATGCACTTTTGATGGTAGATTAGGAGGCATTTGTTGAGAGTAACGACAAGTACATCAAGCCAATGTGTTTCAGGAGAAAAGACTCTCTCTTCTTCAAGGCTGTTGCTGCACGCAATTAAATGGGGAAAATTCCCACGCTGGTTATATATTTTCCATATTTTGGAGGAAAAAATTACAGAGTGGCCATTGTCATTGCTGCCCCTGGAATTACAGCTCTCACTCTGTCATTTTTTCTCCAAAACCTGAAAAATATATAACTGACGTGGGAATTTTTCCCATTTAATAGCTTGCAGCAACAGCCCTGAAGAAGTGAGAGTCTTCTCTCCTGAAACACATTGGCTTGATGTACTTGTCATTACTCTCAATAAATGCCTCCTAATCTACTATTAAAAGTGCATTCTTTTGGACATTGGGTGCTCCTTCTTTTCTACTATTCAGAATGAATGGCAACTCCATGCGTCTTCTAAAAGCAGTGTGATTCAGCTGCGGGTAGTTGCGGGTGCAGAAATCGTTGCATTTCCAGCAACTGGAATGCACAGTGCAGGCTAGTGTGAACTGCCACTGGAACACATGCCTACATTGGTTGATGTCTTCTATTTTCTTGGTCCAGCAAAAACTCAATTTTTTTTTCCACTTTCAGACATGGTGACCGTGATGACTAGAAAAAGTAGAGGGGTGAATCTCCACATTAAGGACACAGACCACAATAAAAACCTGTCAGAGCTGCTAACCATTCCACACACTAAAGCAAAGAGAAAAAAAAAACCATTTATGGGATAGAGGCAGAATCATTTCTATCATGATATAGACTTCATTCAGTATAGAGTATCAACCTACCCTTTAGTTAGAAGCATAAGTAGTCACCATCTTGCAACTAGACTTTGGCACATATGCATTGCATATGAGCAGATGAAGAGACTGCATTCACTCGTCCTCCTACATTTAAATAAAACAAATCCAATTAATTTTGGGAAGTATAGGGAAACTTTTTAATTCCCAGATCATTTAACCTGTTGGCCCCTACCGTACGCAAATGTGCGATCTCTCAGAAGCTGGATCTTGCCACATATTTGCATACCCAAAAAAACCCCACTCATATGTTTAGAGCACGTGCCCAGCACATTTACTGGCACTTCACGGGAAAATTGCGAGTAGGGATTAGGACCTTTTCGATCGTGTGACAGCCAATCATCGCGGTCACAACTTTAAACCCCGCCCTGCCTCCCAGGGTGACAAACCCCTGAAAGGGTTTAAAGGAGGCGCCAGCACCAAGGGTTTAAATGTACTTACGTTTACATTTGTTTATGTGTGTTCACAGTATCTAATCTGCCCCTTGACACACAGGTTTCTATTTGTTCTATATTCAGCTAAACTGAATGCACCTGAGCGTGAGGAAATGCAAAGGGGGAGATTTACTGCACTCAGACATTGGTGCAGCTGTGCATGGTAGCCAATCGGCTTCTAAATTCAGCTTGTTCAGTTAAAGTGGAGTTCCACCTAACAAAGAATAAATAAAAGTCAGCAGCTACAAAAACTTTAGCTGCTGACTTTTAAAATACAGACACTTACCTGTCCCTAGGTCCAGCCGTGTCCTCACCATGGCTGGTTTCTCCGGCTGTCTTCTCTCCCTGGCACCTGCATCTTCAGTGTGGGCACCCGGCGGTGACAGCTTGCGACTTCACAACTGGGTGCCCACTGCGCATGTGCGAGAAGTGCTGTGCTTTGTGAATGGTCCCGTAGTCTTCTGGGACCTGTCACGTGTCCCAGAAGACTACGGGGAGGGAGGGGGGAGGAGGACAACTTCCGCTTCTAATCGCCCCAGGTGATCGCAGTGGAAGTTGGAGCGGGTACCTGTCAAATTTGGGTATCCGCTCCCCAAAGGTACCAATCCTTAATGGGGAGCAGGGGACTGGTCTTTAAAGCGGAACTTCCCCTTTTAGGTGGAGCTCCGCTTTAATCTTTGGCAATAAAACTTGGAATCTGTTTGGTTTCTGTGCAGATCTACACTACGTTTTTCACCATGTAGTTTTAGTAAATCTCTCCCAAAATGTGAAGTATATCATTTAAAATCATTACAAGCATTTAAATGCATTTAGCAATATCCTATAAAAACAAATAAATGTATGTAATAGCATGCCTGGAAGAATGAAGCCTAAGGCTTCTGCGAAAACAAGGCTTAAGCCCCTTGCAGTTTTTGCCACGCCTGTGTGCTTATGCTAGATTGCTACCTATACATTTGGAGATCTCCAGGATTGTTTTCCATGAGCAAGCTCTTTTTAGGCTCACATGTTCTTTGCCTAGACGTGCAGCTGAATCCTCATCTCTATTTGCACCAAAAGAGACCTTATTGCCTTTAGTGATGTCAACCCAACAGGCCGTTCTCTGATCCTCCCCAAATCTTTCAGCCTCCTGAATTGCTCAGGGGAATCGGCAGTGGAATTGATACCCTTTTATAATCTAGTGTGGCAACCCTGATTGTAAGTGTGTTATGAAACTAAAATTAATGTAAAGAAAAAAGTACCTTGTGTATCTCCTCAAGAACCACAATAACCATAATTTGGAAACATAACTTGAATTGTTAAAGATTTTAAAAGGAATTCCATGTACTTGTAATTAATCCAAAGTTAAAGGTCTATGCGTATAGTTAGAACACTTTTTGTTTTATTTTGAACAAGTAGTTTTTTTCTCCAGTTTTGCACAGATATATTAGCAGATCACGTAGGCTGTTATTTCAGTACTTTTCCCCAGTACTTAATATTCTGTTTTCAGCAATGTTTGTGCAGCTTACTAGAGAAAAGATACATGGAAGGATGATGTTAGTAAAGCAAAAAAAATCCCTAGTCTCTGCTGTAAGTCTTTTTAAATGCACCTGCATATATTTCCTGACAAAGACAGCTGACGGAGTTAAAAGCTTCCGTTTCAAATGGATCTACGGGGACATGCTTATGTCTTTGACCTGAGTAAGCCACTTCTGTATGTGTTAATCCCTTGCAAAGCTGCAGACTCACAGGTTATTGACTGGGATGCTAAGTGATTATTGGGGTCGGTTGAATCCTAATGAACCCATCTTGGCAGACACATCTTCTTACTATTGGCACGGGATTTTCCTTCTAAGGCTCAGACATTTCATCATAGCTTTAAGAGGAATGTTTTGAGGGGATTTTAAACAAATCACATGGCTGAACATAGAATAAGCATCTTGTAAAACTCGCTCAAATCCTTCATCACCGACATGTGATTTATTTCCTTAAACCTTTTTTTTTTTAACTTTAAGTGAAAAATTGTAGACCTTTCTGTTGACACAGAGATGAATTGTCAACTGTGAAATGCACTTAATATTGTGCTACAACAGTAGACAGTGGGCAGGCGGGAAACAAGTGGGTGAAGTGATAAAGGTTACAGCAGGCTTTCTTACAGTGTGATTTAAAGTCAGTATGGAGCATCTTTTAATAAGGCTCTGTTAGGCAAAACATTAGGAAGTTCCAGCCAAAGTAACTGGTTCACAGGCTTTATAGAGTAAATTGCAGCAGTCCTACAATGTATGAACCAGGAGTCACATCGTTATGGACATGAAGAAGTTTCTCATGCTTACCTTCTAACAGTCCCTCTTGCAGTTTCTTGACGGCCACTTTAAATTTCCCTACCTTTTGCGGAAAAGACTGTTACACTTGATGAGGTATATCATCTGCTTTTGAATGGAGGTTTACTGCGCTTGACAGTAACCACCCTTCATATCAAATGACAGCTAATGATTACTTAGTGTGGAGCTTAGTTAACACTCTCTAATATAGATCTAGTATGTCTTTTAGAGCACATAGGGTACAGTACAGGTGTAGTACTGGGACAGCCAGAGACACTGTAGCCTGTAACACAGAGAACTGATTTAGGTTCCATACACACTGGGCTTAAACAAAAACCCGCCAGTTCTTTTGGCAGAATCAACGCTCATAGAGAGCGTTGTTGTACAGGTGTTTAGCGTTTTTTTTTCTGCCAGAAAACTGCTCTCAAAAAAAGAGAGGTTTTTTCTTTTTTTTTTTTTCCGGGTTTTTTTCTGTTTATTTTTTTTTCTCTAAAGGCTGAGCTTCAAATATGCCTCTAAACGTCCTAATGTGCATGGACGTATAGAACAACATTAACTGCTTCTATAGGCAAAGCACTAAACTCCTCTAGCTGCAGTGTTTTTGTTTTAAGCCACTGTGCATGGATCCTTAGGGTCAACAATTAAGACGCATTAGACAACCTAGCTAGTTCAGTAAATCAGTAAATGACAGATGACACATAATCTGTTATCTTGTACAGTGCATAAATACTGTATGGTAGGTGCCAACAGGTTAAATTATCTGGGAAATAAAAAGTTTCCCTATACTTCCCAAATTAATTGGATTTGTTTTATTTAAATGTAGGACGAGTGAATGCAGTCTCTTAATCTGCTCATATGGAATGTATACGTGTCAAAGTCTAGTTGCAGGATGGTGACTACTTATGGTTCTAACTAAGGGATAAGTTGATACTCTATATTGAATGAAGTCTATATCATGATATAAGTGATTCTGCCTTTATCCCATAAATAATTGTTTTCTCTTTTGCTTTCATGTTTGCAATGGTTAGCAGCTCTGACAGGTTTTTATTGCTGCCTGTGTTTTTTCTGTGGAGATTCACACCTTTAATTTTCCTACTAATCACTGTCACCATGTCTGAAAGTGGAAAAAAATTTTTTTTGTTTTTGCTGGACCAAGAGAAGAGAAGAAATCATCCAATGTGGACATGTGTTCCAGTGGCAGTTGTCTAAGGCTAGGTTCACACTAGCCTGCACCGTGCATTCCAGTTGCAGGAATTACAATGATTTCCGCAACCCCCCGCGGCTGAACTGCACTGCTCTTTCAAGACATGCGGAGCTGCCATTCATCCTTGCATGGGGGTGCCTGAACGGCACCTCCAGGCAACTCAGCCCGAGCAAACGCCGGACACACAGTCCGCAATAATGTGAACCGAGCCTTTGAGAGAATTTCCCTTACTTTAGAAGTTTTCTTCATACTTGCTGTTATGTCTCAAGACAGGAAGTGAAGAAAAATCTTTTGTATAGGACACAGATAGCAAAAAAACCCCTAAAAACTACCATTCCCTACTCTAAAGCCCAAACTTTTTTTCTTTTTGTTTTGGATAGACAGTTTAACATTGGCAGCACTCTACAAATTGCATTTTCCAAAATGATGACTTCATTTTGGCTGAATATACAATGCTCAACATAAATGAGCACACAGAAACAGATTTGTCAGAAAACCTTTACTTTCCTTTCAGAATCAACATTTTCTATGGGACACTATACTACAAAACATTCCCACAAATGTGAGCCATTGATTGCAAACTAGATTTGTTAAATTGTACACACAAAGTATTTTTCCTAACAAATTCATTCAAGACCACGTTGCAAAAATGAATACACCCAAATGAAAGTCTTAGTCACCAGTTACACCACTGCGATTTAAAATCGCGCAATTTCAGCACAATTTCATGTATGATTTCTGAAGACTTTATAGCTACTTGTGAATATATTCAATGATTTCTTGCAATATGCAGTGCCATTTCCATTATATTCTATGTATGTGAAATCACAACAAAACTGCAGAAAAAGTAATGCAACAACTACTTTAGAAATCGTGCTGCAGCAAATCACGTTAAGACACTGACATTCACATATATTAGATGCGATTTCAATTGCGATTTTAATTTGCAAATTGCATCTGTGTGATCGGGCACTTATGCAGGCCATAGATGGGTCGAAAATCGGCCGATTTTTCGGCCGAAAATAAAATCGGCCGATTTTCGGATCATTAGTGGGCGATTTGGTCGGCCGTTTTTTGGTATTTTGCCTGTTTTTTTTTTTTCGGTAAAGTTGGAAAAAAATTGGCCGATCGGCCGATTTTCGCGGCAATAATGGGCAAATCGGCCGATTTTTTACCGATAAAAAATCTGCGCATGAGCAGTGACCTGCAAGAGGAAGACAAAAAGAAGAAAAAGAAGAAGAGGATGAAGATGATGAAGATGATGAAGAGGAAGAAGAATAAGAGGATGATGATGATGAAGAGGAAGAAGAAGTAGAAGAAGAGGATGATGAAGAGGAAGAAGAAGAAGAGGACGATGAAGAAGAGGATGATGATGAAGAGGAAGAAGAAGTAGAAGAGGATGAAGATGATGAAGAGGAAGAAGAAGTAGAAGAAGAGGATGATGAAGAAGAAGAGGATGATGATGATGAAGAGGAAGAAGTAGAAGAAGAGGATGATGATGAAGAGGAAGTAGAAGAAGAAGATGATGAAGAGGAAGAAGAAGTAGAAGAAGAAGAAGAAGATGATGAAGAGGAAGAAGAAGTAGAAGAAGAAGAAGATGATGAAGAGGAAGAAGAAGTAGAAGAGGATGAAGATGATGAAGAGGAAGAAGTAGAAGAAGAAGAAGAGGATGAAGATGATGAAGAGGAAGAAGAAGTAGAAGAAGAAGAAAAGGATGAAGATGATGAAGAGGAAGAAAAAGAAGAGGATGATGAAGAGGAAGAAGTAGTAGAAGAAGAGGATGATGATGATGAAGAGGAAGAAGAAGAGGAGGATGATGATGATGAAAAAGAAGAAGAGGATGATGATGAAGAAGAGGAGGATGATGATGAAAAAGAAGAAGAGGATGATGAAGAAGAAGAAGAAGAGGAGGATGATGAAGCAGGAGAAGAAGAAGAAGAATGAAAAATTAGAGGAATTCCAGTACGGCAAAAAGTGTCCCTGCAGAGAGCTCCGCTATTTCTTTGACAGTTCTCTGACAGTTCCTTGACATTTACAGCGGTTGCAACATTGTATCTATTTGTTTCCGAATAAAAACATCTGTATCCTAAATGGAAACAAATAGATACAATGTTGCAACCTCTGTAAATGTCAAGGAACTGTCAGAGAACTGTCAAAGAAATAGCAGAGCTCTCTGCAGGGACACTTTTTGCCGGCTCTAGACGGGATGAAAATCGGCCGTTTTTATTTACCATTGATGGTAACGTCGGCCGCTTGAACGACCGATTTTTCGTTTTTTAAAAGAAAAATCTGCCGTTTTTCTCCCCATCTATGGCCTGCATTAGGAGCAAAGCTAAATTTTAGACAACAAAATCCTAATTAACAAGAATTCAACTACAGATGAGTCTAATTATTAAACAGGTGTCCAGCAGACAGTTGATTATAACAGGGTGTTCCTTAACAAGAAAACCCCTTCCCATTTCACGCTGTCAGCAATGGTTCCACATGGAAGAAAAATGTCACAAGGCCTGAGAAAGCACAGCTTTACTTATCAGTCAGAATACTGTAGCAAAAGTGATACAAAGATGGAACTACAACCATCTTACAGAGACGCGAGATTGCCCATGGAAGTTAACACCTCAACGGGAGCGTCTTCTGATGAGAAGGGTTGAAGAAAATCGCCATGCAAATTCACTGCAGTTAGCTACAGAAGTAGAAAGCCAAACTAGGATGATTGTTTCCCATAGCACAATACGGCGTACACTGCAGAGGAATGGCATACATGGGTGTCGTCCACAAAGGAAGCCTCTCCAAATGCCTATGCACAAAAAAGCCTGCCTAGAATTTGCCAGGGCCCATGCTGAAAAGAAGACTACTGGGACTCTGTACTCTGGAGTGATGAGACCAAGATAAATGTTTCTGGAACTGGTGGCTTCAAAACTGTTTGTACTCCTCACCTTTGCAACACGAAAGAAAAATGCATGGTGCCTAAAGTGAAACATAGTGGTGGCAGTGTCCTTCTGTGGGGCTGCATGAGTGCTGCAGGTGTTGAGGAGCTGCATTTCATTAATGGTATCATGAATTCACAAATGTATTGCTCTATATTGAAAGAGAAGATGCTACCATCACTCTGTGCCCTTGGTCGTTGTGCACTTTTCCAACATGACTGATCCAAAACACACATCTAAGGCCACTGTTGCATTTCTGAAGAATAACAGGGTGAAAGTGATTCAGTGCCCAAGTATGTCTCCTGATCTGAACCCAATCCAACACCTATGGGGAATTATGAAGAGTCAAGTTGAGCATCACTCTCCATCCAGCATCCAGGCTCTAAAAGAGGTCATTCTTGAAGAATGGAAAAAGATGTTGCAATATGTGGCCAACTTGTTCATTGCATGCCAAGAAGACTTGGTGCTGTCCTTACAAATCATGGAAAGTCATACAAAATATTTAGTGGAGTCCTTTTTGTTGTGGGGTGTATTCATTTTTGCATCAACTAATTTGAGTGAAACTGAATATTTTGTAATGAAGTTATATTATTAACTTACGTTTGTGTAATGAGCTAAACAAATGTTTTATAAAATTCAGTTTTGTCAAAATTTTGGAAAATGTTCTTGTGTTCATTGAGATACTGATTCAAATCTTACTTTTCAAAAGGGGTGTACTCATTTATGCTGAGCACTGTAGCTTTGGCATGGTTAAAGCGGTAGTAAATCACCCAAAAAAAAGTTGGGTCCCCTGCAGGTTTATGCCATAATGTGATGGTATGCACCTCATATTAGCACATTATAAAATATTTACCTTTCACAAGAAGCCCTCCAGTGGCTCACTGTCAGTACTGCTGGGGCTTCCATCTGCAACCAGTCTTCCCTCCATGTTCATGGACCCCAGCTGTTTGAATGGCTGGAGCTGTGATGCCGTCATTCCTGGGAATGGTCGTGGGAACCACTCTGAATGCAGAGCATCACTGCACATGCACTGTTGATGTCATCGGCTATTCATGATGTGAATATCTCCTAAACGGTGTACATTTAGGAGGTATTCATTGTACCTACAGTTAAGCCTGATTGTTAGCTTACCTGTAGGTTCAAGGTAAGATAGAGTGTTTACTACCACTTTAAAGGTTTGTTAAAAAAGATGAGGACAACACCATACTGTCCCTGTTTCTTACAGAGTTTGTAATTTTATTCAAGACTGTTTCTGTGAGTTGCATACCTCTGCTACTCTGCACAGCTAGGCAGGTGACAAGGCTGCTCTCTGGTTCCTATTTACAGAGTTACCTCCTAACCTCTAGCTTACTGAACAATAAATTTCATGTTCACCTTTGTTCAAAGAGCAGGCAGGTTAAACTGTAAAGATGAAACAGATGACAATATATCTTCCTGGCCACACAGTGTGGCAGAGGTGAAAAGAAAAGCAGAAGAGTTACAGTGACAAACATCACTTTTTGCTGAAAATGTAGGACCTGGCATCATGGACAACACATTTGTACTGTACTAAATTACCAGTATGAGTTTTAAACTCCATAGTTTCAAAGTAGAGCTCTGAAAACTTGTAGCTTTATCACAAACCAGTGAACTATAGAGTGAACTTTTTGAAGACATTTTTAAATAAATAATTTAGACAATAAAGACTGCTAAAACAATGTTTAACCACTTGCCCTCCTGAGGATTTACCCCCCTTCCTGACCAGGCCTCTTTTTGCTACTCGGCGCTGCACTAATTCAACTGATAGTTGCGCGGTCATGCAATGCTGCACCCAAACGAAATTTACGTCCTTTTTTTCACACAAATAGAGCTTTCTTTCGGTGGTATTTGATCACCTGTGCGCTTTTTATTTTTCACGCTATAAACAAAAAAAAGACCAACAATTTTGAAGAAAAACAATATTTTTTACTTTCAGCTATAAAAAATATATAGTAAACTCAAAGTTAGTTATAAATTTAGACCAAAATGTATTCTGCTACGTTTTTGGTAAAAAAAAATCCCAGTAAGTGTATATTGATTGCTTTGTGTGAAAGTTATAGCGTCTACAAACTATGGTATAGATACTGCAATTTACGCCATTTTTTTTTGCTATCCAGCGCTGCGCTAGTTTAACGGACAATTGCGCGGTCATGCAATATGGTACATAAATGCAATTTATGTCCTTTTTTTCACACAAATAGAGCTTTCTTTTGGTGGGATTTGATCACCTGTGCACTTTTTATTTTTGGCGCTATAACCAGAAAAAGTTTTGAAGAAAAAAAAAATTTTTAAAAGTAATATTTTCTCAAAAAAAATCCAAAAAAACTAAAATTTTGTCATAAATTTAGGCCAAAATTTATTCTGTTACATGTTTTTGGTTAAAAAAATCCCAATAAGTGTATATTGATCACTTTGTGTGAGAGTTAAAGCGTCTACAAAATATGGTATAGATAATGGAATTTACACAGCTTTTATTTTCTGACTGCCCATCACATTTCTTGAGGTGCTAAAATACCAGGATAGTACAAACACCCTTAAATGACCCCTTTTCGGAAAGTATACACCCTAAGCTATCTGCTGAGAGGCATATTGAGTCCATAGAAGATTTATTTTTTCTCCACAAGTTTCTGGAAAATGACAAAAACGTGTTTTTTTTTCTTTTTACACAAAGTTGTCATTTAAATGATTTATTTCTTGCACAAGCCATGGGTATATGTGGAATTACACCCCAAAATACATTCTGCTACTTCTACCGAGTATGTGGATACCACGTGTGTGAGACTTTTTGGGAGCCTAGCCACATAACGGAGCCTGAAATCCAATGACCACTTTGAAAGCCTGAAGGTGCGTAACTTCCTCATTACACTTCCTCACTACCTATCACAGTTTCGAAGGCCCTGACATGCTAGGATAGCACCAAACCCCCCAAATGACCCCTTTCTGGAAAGTCGACACCCCAAGGAATTTAAAAAGAGGCACGGTGAGTATTTTGGAGATCTCATTTTTTCTCACAAGGTTTTGAAATATAAAAAAAGAATAGAAAAAATGTTTTTGTTTTTTTTTTCTTCATTTTCCAAAAACATGTGGCAACAAATGAGATCTGTAAAATACTTACTGTGCTTTTTATCAAATTCCTTTGGGTGTCTACTTTCCAAAAAGGGGTCATTTGGGGGGGGTTAGGTGCTATCCTGGCATTTCAGGGCCTCTGAAACTGTGATAGGTCGTCTGGAAGTGTAAGGAGGAAATAAAGCCCTTTAAAAGCCTGAAGGTGCTTATTGGATTTTGGGGTCCTGTACTTGGCTAAACTGCCAAAACGTCTCTCACATGTGGTACCCCCATACTCAGGAGAAGTAGCAGAATGTATTTTGGGGAGTAATTCCACATATACCCATGGCATGTGTGAGCAGTAAATCATTTAAGTGACAATTATGTGTAAAAAAAAAAAAATATTTTTTTTTAGTCATTTTCAAAAAACTTGTGGTAAAAAAAATTAATTCTTCCATTGATTCAACATGCCTCTCAGCAAATAGTTTGGGGTGTCTACTTTCCAAAAAGGGGTCGTTTTGGGGGTGGGGGCATTCTATGCCCAGCATTAGAGGTTTATGCCATACATCACTCACTCTTCTAACCACCTGAAGACCAAGCCTTTTCTGACACTTTTTGTTCACATGAAAAAAATCAGTATTTTTTGCTAGAAAATTAATTTAAACCCCCAAACATTATATGTTTTTTAAAGCAGATACCCTAGTGAATAAAATGGTGGGTACTACAATTTTTTTATGGCACATAGTACTCACGCAGCGATTTTTCAAAAGCAAATTTGTTTTAAAAAATACACTTTTTTACTTTAATGCACAAAAACACAATATATTGGCCAATTATTTGGTAAAATATAAAAGATAATGGTTTGCCGAGTATATAGATACCAAACATGACATGCTTTAAAACTGCGCATGCCCCATGCAATGGCGACAAACTGCAAACATTTTTAATATCCATAGGCAATGCTTTAAATGCTACCATTTTAGATTTACAGAAGAGGTCTAGTGTTAGAATTACTGCCCTTGATCTGACGTTCACGGCAATACCTCACATGCATGTTTTTGTTTTTTTAATCACTTTTAATGCTATAATAGGGAATGCAAATATCCCCTATAACTTCAATGGGCATTGTCATATATTCTTTATTAGCCACTAGGATTGCTTTTACATGAAAGCCGATCGCCGGCTGAAAAAAAACAATACCAGGATGATACCTGCAGCTGAAGGCATCATCCTGGTATAACCATTTAAAGTTCAGTGATGTACCAGTACGTTGCTGGTACTTGTTGGGTATATATGCAGTGTTCTTTTTTTTGTTTTTTGTATGCAGCCTGTGGACTGAATGGAAAAAATGAGAAGAAATCTCTGCCAGAAAAAGCGTGTGGTATGCCCACCATTAGAATATACCGCCCTGCATCCACCCACTTCTAATGGTGGGCACACATTAGGTCACACTTTGCCACACGCACCAGTTCCAAGATTGAACAAATGTCTAAATAGTGGCACGCTTGAATAAAAATTGTCCACGTACAAGTGGTACCCCATATGGAAAAAGGATGACACCAAGTCCCAAACTATCTTACCACTGCTCCCCATGTAGTCTGGGCATCCGGGGGTCTCCATGTGACTATCTTTTCCCTCGTAAATCCAAAACTTATAAGTATAGCCTGTTGTCCTCTCACAGGTCTTCTACATCTTGACCCCATATCTGGCACGCTTGCAGGGGAGAAATTGTTTGAATGCAAGGCGGCCAGAAAAATGAATCAGGGACTCATCAACGCAGATGTTTTGCTGGGGAGTATAGACATCTGCAAATTTTTGGATGAGGTGATTTGCGAGGGGCTGAACTTTGTGGAGCCGGTCAAATTCAGGGTTACCCCGAGGATGACAGAGTGTATTGTCGTTGAAATGCATAAAACACATTATACTCTCATATCTATGCCTGGCCATGACAGCAGAGAACACGGGCATATGATGAATCGGGTCTGCGGACCAATACAACCGCAATTCATTTCTTTTAGTAATGTCCATGTTGAGGGTTAGGCCCAAAAAAATTATAAATTCGAAAACCGTAATGGGTATCCATGCGAATGGTCTGGCAAGGTTGGAATTTGGGTTGGCGGCGATAATTTGTTGTGCATATAAATTGCTTTGATCAAGGAGGTATGTGAAAGACCAAGATGTATTAGACCGCTGGTACTCGCCAGTTCACCAAAAGGTAGACTGGCACTAGTACTGGCACTCTGCTACATATGTCATTAAAATTTACCGGCAAGTGCTAACAGAATCAGGCCTGATTCTGCGAACACTGCGGTTTTGTGTGCAATGTATCAAGTGACAGTGACCTACTGACACTGCACTTGCTGGGGGAGAAGGGGGGGGGGTAAGCGTAGGAGCTAAATGCAGGTGCTGGGGCTGATCCCGCTAACGCTGTGTTTTTGGGGACGCTATACTAATGTGAACGCTGGTATAGTGCTGTTCTGTTCAAAGATATTGACCCGTTCAGACACTATACTAGCAATGGAGGTTTATTGTACATGAGCGTGCTCCTGGCAATCAAGGGGTTAAATGTGATGACTGGTGTACTGACGGGCAACCTGCCGCTATCTGGGAGGGGAGTGAAAACCATGGGAGCGCGAATCACGTGTGTATATATGTGTGTATATATATATATATATATATATATAAAATGTGATTTTGCACACCCATGCCGCCCTGTAGCAGTATTTCTGCTATAGAGCAGTCAGGAAGCGGTTACAGAAGCAGTTTGTGTTACGTCGCTGCGTTACTTTAACTGACAATTACGCGGTCATGCAACACTGCACCCAAATTAAATTTACATCCTTTTTTTCCCACAAATTGAGCTTTCTTTCAGTAGTATTTGATCGCCTGTGCGTTTTTTTTTGTTTTTTTTTGCAGTATAAAAAATAAGGCTGACAATTTTGAGAAAAAAAAAACAATATTTTGGACTTTTTGCTATAAAAGATGTCCAGTAAAAAAAATGTAAAAATCAAATTTAGTCATAAATTTCTGCCAAAATGTATTCTGCGACATGTCTTTGCTAAAAAAAAAACAAAAAAAACCCAATTCGTGTAAATTAATTGGTTTACGTGAAAGTTATAGCGTTTACAAATGGCGGGAAAGATACTTGGATTTTTTTTTTTATTATACTAATAATGGCGGCGATCAGCGATTTATGACAGTGATCAGCAACTTATGACGGGACTGCAGGACTGCGGCGGACATTTTGACACTAGGGGGGAACTGACTTGGGGTCACTGACATCCCCAGTGACACCAATACAGTGATCAGTGCAAAAAAAAAAAAAAACACTGACACTGTACTAATTGCACTGGGGAGGAAGGGCTAACATTTTTATTAAATGAAAAGGTTAACTGTGTGAGGGGAGTGTTTTACTAGTGGGTGGGGGGTGTGTACTTCACAGGAACACGCTGATCCCGAGAGATAAAGTTTTGCTTTCAGGTTCAGCGTGCTCTGAACTGACAGATAGCAGAGCTGCAATGTAAACACTGCAGCCGTGCTATCTGTCAGTGATTACTGGTAATCGCCAGCACCCGGCGGCTAATGACCCACCGGGATCCGGAGATGGACTCCCGCTGTCGCGATGTGCGGGATGGGTAGGGCGGCACGCGCCCCCCACCTGTTTTGCAGAGCGCCGTTAAAAGACGGCGCTGTGCGCACAGGTGCCGCCCTGCCGCAGTGAAAACACTGCGGCAGGTCGGCAAGCAGTTAAAAGAGATACTAGTTCCTCAAGCTCCAATTTGAACCAGAAGTAGATTAAATGATATCTGAATTCTAAAAACTTCAGCTCTTGCACTTGTATACCCTTTGTGGACAATTTCATACTGATTTAGTCATAACTTTTTCGTTACTTAAAGTATTATTAAAGTCACTTTTTTTAAATTAAGATAAAAAAAACATGTTATACTCACCTGCTCTGTGCAGTGGTACTGCACTGAGCAGGCCCGATCCTTCTCTTCTTGGGTCCTCCGGTGGCGATTTTGGCTCCTCCTCTTCCTAGTGTGTCCCCATAGCAAGCCGTTTGCTAAGGAGGCACACCATGTCTGCCTACTCCTGAGCTGTGTGTCTATGGAGCCGCGCTCCGTAGACTCACACAGCGGAACTTTGCCCGCCCCCCACTTCCTCCTCACTGCATGGTATTAACAGCAGCAGGAGCCAATGGAGAAGAGATGCAGCCGTGCACAGCACTGGGTCTATTCTCCCCTCTCTCCCCTTCACACAGGGAAATGGAAAAATGTTTACCTTAATGCAAGGAATGCATTAAAGTAAAAAACGTTTTTAGCTATAGTATCACTTTAAGAGGACAAAATAATATTTGCTTTGTATTTTCTTCTTTTTTTGTCAAACCTTTTAGGCAATATTGTCCTGATAAATTATTTAAATTTTTATGCCATATATAAACAAAAGTTGTAGCAATACAACCAGTGTTTAAAAAAATAATGTTACTGTAGATAAAAAATTCTATAATTTGGCTCATTTATGACAGTACAATTATTTTTCTATTGCACAGCTATATATGAGTTAAATAGATGTGTCTCTTTATTTCAGTTTTGTACATATTTTTTTAAACATGTAACTAAAAAATGAGCAAAACGAATGAAAATTAAAAAAAAATTATAATATTAACTGCAAAAAAAGTGGCAGTTTGTTAATTGTTTTCTGTATAATTCTCTCATAGTGGGGCTGATTTACTAAAACTGGAGCATGCAAAATCTAATTCAGCTCTGCATAAAAACCAATTGGCTTCCAGGTTTTATTGTCAAAGCTTAATTGAACAAGCTGAAGTTAGAGGCTGATTGGCTGCCATTCACAGCTGCACAAGATTCTGAGTATACCAGCTTTAGTAAATCTCGCTCCATTTATATTGTTATTGTACTGTCGCATTTACTGTCCCCCATTGTAATGTACAGCGCTGAGCGAATTGTTGGCGCTTTATAAATACTGTATAATAATAATTTGTGACATTATGTACAGTATGCATTGTAGGGTTGTTGAACTTACTAGAAGTGTGATGCAAATCTAAATACTTCTGTTTGAGCGCACAAAAGGGAAAAACACTTTTCCTAACTTATACACTATATATTAGATCCAGATCAGTAAAGCACTCAAAGTAAATCTGGCAGATTATCTTGGGGTGAAAACAATAGCAGTTTGCTGAGAAAATACACCCTAGTTGATTGCTTTGACTTGGAGATGTCACCTAGGGTCAGAAAAGGCCTGCAGACTATCACTACGCATTTCACTTGGAACTAGCTTAATAATTAATGGGTCAGTCCACCCAAATCTACAGTGTTAAATCTCCTGAGACAGCCCATAGAAGATTCTTTTTTTTTTCGTTGAACCAACGGGTTAAAAGAAAAAAACTGACTCGATTCCCTCATCCACACACTCGAAGTTGATGGGGGGAATCCTTTAACTGAGCTATTGTATAAGAGACAGATCAGCATTGTATACTATAGCCTGCAGTGCCAATTAAGCTGGGAAAATCGTACAGGGCAGTGGTACAAAAGTCAATTGAAAGATCAGTGTCTATACATGTATCGAAAATGAGTCAGAGCCTGCTGAAGTGGCTGAAGTTCGATCCATGTGTGTCTCGCTTGACAATTTCTTATATCTCTAAGTAACTATTGCTGAGATATCTGTGCTCAAGTTTCTAAATCTGCACATCTGTTGTGGCAGTTATAAAGAGAAAGTAACTGGAGGCGCTAGAACTTGCAAAGGTAGGCAGGAACACCCAAAACTATTGAGCTGGCAGGTACAGAGCTAGGGTTACGGCTACTGTAAGATATACTATGTATGAAGTCCAAGTCATTTGTGAACTATGTGGTATGATATGTATAAGAAGACATTTGATCCTAAAAAGATTAATACTAGACAGAATGTACTAAAACTGGTCTGGTCTATATGGTGCATTCGATAAGCAAGAAGAGTTTTAAGGAAATCTATGATCACAGCATACACTTTAATTTTGCAATAGCAATGCAAACAATATTTATTCTTGACAATTCAACATAAGCTTACTTAAGAAATCTCCTTTCATGTTCTGAATTCTGCCTGTCTGCTTTGTCATAACTTTCCACAACTTTCAATTTCTAATCACATGGTACCTTGTTGGTTGCAAGCAGTGAATTTAGTATGGACTATGCCCCTGAAACTCCTCATTGCAGGCTATCAGGCTTGGGGATTTGTTAGACCCCCAATGTCTTCCCTGCCCTCCATAGCAGCTAATCAAGCATAGATCATGCTTGATTAGCTGCTTATGTGGCTGTATCAGTCAGCCAACGAGAGCTCTGAAATCGGAAGTAATGAAATCATTGTTGCTTCATTGGGCACGGAGGAAATCGGGTAGCAAATATCTCCTCTGCTCTCCTGAACGTATATTGCAGTCCTAGGAGAAGGAGAGTCTGGGATCAACTGTGGGAGACAGGAAGAGTGATGGTTCTCCTCGCCACTGTAAAAGTGATCAGGTGGCTGTAGAGCTGCCCAGATCACTTTCACTGAACAGCCAATTGCAAGCTGTAAAAAGTTATACCAAACCATGGGCTTGTTATAACCACTTGGTGACAGGTTTTTCTACATTTGTGCTCAGCAAGTGGTTATTTATTGTTTCCTTTGCATTTTTAAGCATTTGCTTAGGTTTGTGAGAGGTCTCTGCTACATAATGTATGATTTAGTTCAAAGTCGAACAGTGCATTTCGGATTCTTCAAAGTGCTTAACAAAATCAAATCGATGTCAGGAACATAACCACGTATGCAAAAAGTTCAAACAAGCTATTGGAAATGAAATAAGAATATCCTGTAAATGAACTTTTTATGAATATCAAAAGAAATGTGTTTTTCCCCAGAAAGCACTTAAAAGCATGCGTTATCATGGCTACGCTTAGTTTGCTTCTTACACAATCCCTTTAGACCCAAAGCTTAAAATAGAATGGCCTTATTTGTCAAAATGTCTTGAATAAGAACCACCCATGTTCTGCATAACATTCGATCTAATAGTTCCTTTTTTTAAAATAGAAAAAAGACAACAGAATGTTGATTAATTGTCTAGGAATAGTTTGTAGACACAGAGGAATGAGGTAAAATAGACTTCTCTCTCACTCATTAATGACCCTTATATTCTATTGTGCATTTTACTTTGGTCAAGAGTAATGATGAATTTTCCAGTTATTCCAGTGACTCAAGTTTGGAATACCCAATGGAATCCCCTTTTATGAGTTGATTTGCTTAAAGTGAGGATTGAAAAGTATGATGTGCTCAACTAAAAGGCAGATCCTACAACTCAGTCCATCATCATAACTCATTATCTTTTTACTTAAAGCTGTCAAGAGCATGTCTTTTCACAAGTTTGACTTAATGGTTCTGGCAAATAAGAGCATTACACTCATACATTTCGTTACATCATAAGCTCTCAGGTCTTTTTTTTTTTTTGCATTTTTGTATCCTTTTCAAATGTTGTTGTAACTAGATATGTAAGTCGATTATGCTGACCTGTGTTCAGTTTTTCAGTTTGTTTCATGTTATATATTGTAAAAATGTCAGTTTTTCTTGTGCCAATAATTTATTTTTTCTGATCAGGATGAAACAATCATGTTTTTAATGTCTATTTTTTTTTACTTGGGTAAATATGAAATATTTATTTCAGGTACTTGTATAGTGACGTCAATTTACGCAGCGCTTTACATACATATATTGTACATTCACATAAGTCCCTAACCCTCAAGGAGCATACAATCTAAAGTCCCTAACTCACATTCATACATACACATACTAGGGACAATTTAGACAGGAGCCAATTAACCTACCAGCATGTCTTTGGAGTGTTGGAGGAAACCGGAGTAACCTGAGGAAACCCACGCAGTCCCAGGGAGAACATGCAAACTCCAGGCAGGTGGTGCCGGGGTTGGGATATTTGCATTTATATTTTGTATTTTCTTGAGCCAGCGAGTGGAGCTTAAAGTATATTTAAACTCTCACCTTGGAAAACAACATATTCAGTTTTTCTAAAATATTAGTGCAGCGCTAAAAAATGCATGTCATAAATCCCATAAACGCATGTGACTTAAACGCATATGTGAGGAAAGTGCAATATTAATATAACTAGTTCAAGATGACATAAAATGCAATATAATAAGTTCATCAGAGCATTCGTGAATTTAAAACATCTCCTGTGCAAAGATATCAGCTGAAGAAATGCCTATGATTGGCACGTGAAGTTATCTGTGAAGAGGTCAGCAATAGGGCTCCACCCAACGCATTTGGGTGTACCTTTGAGGACGTGTTATTACACGAAATGCATTGGGTGGAGCCTTATTGCTGACCTCTAGTCACAGCTACTGATGAGCTGCGGCCATTTTGGTACTTTATTCATTTATTTATTTTATTAATCCACGTGGATACGTTTTTATGTTACTTGCTATTATTACTTGAAATAAAATACTACACTATAAGCACCTTTCTGGCTCCTGTGGCTGAGCTAATTCCCCCCAGGACCACCAGGCACCCACCCTGACGGATGGATGGATGACCCCGTAGCTGTCAGCTTACCGCTGCACCCCCAGATGTACGATGTATTATCAGTGCGCATTATAATTTATGGTCTGGTGAGTGTACATCTGTACCAAGGGTGGATTTCTTTTTACAAGCTTTTGCACAGTTACTCTTCATGGATAACTTCACGTGCCAATCATAGGCATTTCTTCAGCTGATATCTTTGCACAAGAGACGTTTTAAATTCACGAATGCTCTGATGAACTTATTATATTGCATTTTATGTCATCTTGAACTAGTTATATTAATATTGCACTTTCAGCACTTTACTCACATATGTATTTAAGTCACAAGCGTTTATGGGATTTATGACATGCATTTTTTAGCGCTGCACTAATATTTTAGAAATTGTGATTGTGGGACTGTTATCTATACCCTGAGTGCTAGCTGCTTTTAGATCATTTGAACATATATCATTTTAATATCATATACTGCATTTAGCGCTCACTCTATTATCTTTTCAACATATTCAGTTTAAAATAGAAATGAAAGGCAAACCATTTGTGTATAGATATAAAAAAAACATTATACATACCTTTTTTTTCCCTTTTTTTTTTTATATGATCACATACCCTCTGTTCTCAGCTGCATAGAAAGGTGGGGGTGGCCAAACAGCAGTACACTGATCTTCCCAGTGAATGGCTGTGCAAGGTGGAGGGTGTTCGGTCAGCACAAGTCTGATCATTGAAGGAGAGCAGACTTCCCAGCACAACTGACCATGCTGTGCTCTGCTTGCTAGTGTGGTCAGTTTTTGATTGGAAAGCAGAGGTACTGGCAGGGAAACCAGGAGCTTCACACAAAAGAAGAAATACAAAGAGAACAGGATACTTTTTCATACAAGTAAATGGTACAACAGGCACATAACAGGAACATGAAATATTGGGTGTACATATTTCTTCTAAAACATACCTCAAACCAAAAACAAAAATTTATGCATTTTAGCTTACCAGTCGTTAGATGGGGTAGCTGCATTAATCTTCCTCTTTTCAGGGTTTTTTTCTTTTATTCTCACCTGTTAATCCTCTAAATAACAAACTTTCTGTCCAAGGTTGACTACGCTCCACTATCTGTGTAGGTAACCATGGTTGCCACCAAGGCTGAACTTAAAAAATGTTTGTTTTTATCCATCTCCATTACAATGAGGGTGGGGGGATGGGATGGGGAGATACATAGTTCAGGTCACAGAAAGGGACAAGGATGGTGCATTTCTGGCAATAACAACAGGTATTTCCTATAGTTGCTGAAAATGTTCTTAGCTTGAAAAAAAAAGTAAAACTAATCCCACAGTCAGAAAATTTTGTAAGAAAAAATTCAGTAAGAAAACTTGCGAACAGGATGTTCTTTCTTTTATAGAAAATGTTTTCTATAACAGCAGTGTGACTTTTTTTAATTTTATTTATTGAATTTTTCTGTTACAAAAAAGAACATCTAATACATAAAAAATAAGAAGGAAATCAAATCACGCAAACATCACCAATACATAAGTTCTCTTTGCAACACATTTTCCCCTTCCCCACCCTTCCTTCCATCCTCCCAACCTTCCACATACCCCAGTCCACATCCTCTTACTATCCTCTCTCATGATTCTCTAGCCATACCTATACCGCTCCATTCTACATCCATTCTTTATCTCGGGATCTCCGTAAGACTTCCTCTAATGTTTTCCACCTAGACTCCAACTAACTCCAGATATTTTTTAGATGTTTTAAAATTTAACCAACTACTCCACATTTTCGTAAATTTATCTAATTTGTCCACCTCAATACGATGTAACTCCTCCATCCTGTAAATATTTTCCACTCTGTTTATCCAATCATTTATTCTTGGCGGCTCTGGGACTTGCCAAAATTTGGGAATCAAGCTTTTAGCCACACTGATTAGATGATATAGTACCCTATTCCTAAACAAGTTTATTGAATGCTCAAGTTTATAAAATAAAGACATCCATGGATCTCTCTGTACCATAATCCCACATATTTCCTGGATAAATTGTAGTTTTCCCTTCCAATAATCCTGTATATTTGGGAAGTCCCACCATATGTGTCTTATTGTTCCCTTTTCCCCACAACCTCTCCAACACAACGGTGAAACTATTTGTTGTTTATGTGCCTTACTCTGTGTAATATACCATCTCTCCAGACATTTGTAATTCATCTTGACTGTACTCATATTCATTACTCTATGTGTTCATTTGAATATTTTATTCCTTTGCTGTTCATTCAGTTCTGTTCCAAGCTCCTGTTCCCATTTTCCCAAGAACCGAGGAGGATCGGTACTCTCCATGTCCATAATATTCCTATAGATCCTAGAGGTAATTTGTCTAGGAACTGTAGTTACGTTTACCAGTTTTTCAAATAGATACAGATCCTCCTCAGTCCTCAATGGATGTGGGAGCATTGAAACAAAGTGACTTAATTGACAATACCGCCACTCATCTAATGTGAAAAATAAATCATCTTTCTTCTTTAAATATAAAAAAGTGTGCAATTTCCCTTTGTTCAATATATCCTTCAAATGTGCATTTTTATTCTTAAGCCATTTCCCAGAAATGTTATCCTTCCCTGGGGGGAAATACTCCGTTCCCCCCAGAGGAGTCATATTTCAATACTTTTTGCTTTTAGAACCTATCCCAAACATTTAACCTCTTGCCGTCCGCCTGCTGTTTATAAACGGCAGGGCGGTGGCAGTCCAAGGTCGGGTTGCCGTTCCTAAACGGCACCCGCCTTTTCTAGCTGTGCGCGCTTCCTAGGAGCGCACACCACCGCGATCCGGTGTCCGCTGTGTCCTCCGGACACAGTGAAACACCGATCGTCGGACGGGACCTCTGTACGAGGTCCCGGTCATGTGATCACTGATTGGCGAATCAGTGATCACATGCAAAGTAGTAAGCAAGATGTCACTTGTGACATCATTGCTTACTACGTGTGAAATCTGTGAATGATCACAGAGGTCACATGGTACAAGGCTATTCACAACAGCCTTGTACCATGTGACAAGCTGTGACCAATCACAGCTCACTCAGTATTCCTCAATGACTGCAAGAATGCAGACAGAGAGAAAGAGAAATGATTGCTTTTACATCCTATATGGGTGTAAAAGCAATCAGTGTAAAAAAAAAAAAAAAAATCTTCATCACCCCCCACAAGTAGTACAGTGTCACCATGGTGACACTGTACTGCTAGGGTGACAGTATGTAAAAATAAAAAATAATATAAAAAAAAATAAAATAAAAATGTAAAAAAAAATGTTTAAAAATTATAATGTTTGGTTATAAACTAATTTGGATTTTTTTTTTCTTACTAAAAAAATAACGGAATAAATTTTGGCCAAGATTTAGGATGAAATATTATTTATTTGCAAAATTTTATTAAAAAAAACACTTTTTTTCAAAATTTTTGGACTTTTTCATTTACATAGTAAAAAAAATAAAAATCCCAGCGGTGAATAAATACCACCAAAATAAAGCTTTATCTGTCTCAAAAAAATGGTAAAAAATTCATATGGGTACAGTATTGCATGACCGCGCAATTGTCATTCAAAGTGTGATAGCGCTGAAAGCTGAAAATTGCCCTGGACAGGAAGGGGGTAAAAGTGTCCGGACAGGAAGTGGTTAAAACTAACTTTGCCAGTTAGCTGATATTCACATCTAATGTGCGAAATTTGTGTGGTACCCACACCATCTTCCTTAACTGTGCCCTACTCAGAATCCCTTCCATGTTCACCCAACCTATCCCTTGTGCGTTTAAATGTCCAGTCTATTATATGTGATAGTATCACCGCTAGGTAGTATTTCTTTATATTGGGCATACCCAGGACCCCATTCCCTTTTGCCCTATACAATACCTCATAACTGATTCTCGGTTTCTTATTTGCCAAAAATAAACTTGAGTATCATCTTTTTTATCCCAAAAAATTATCCTGGAAGGTGTACTGGTAGCATGTGAAATTTATACAGGACTTTTGGTACTATCACCATCTTTACCAGATTTATACGACCTATCCAAGAAGCTTCACCACTTGACAGTCTCCTCAGCTCATCCTTTATTTTGTTTATTAATGGGATATAATTCGCCTGATATAGGCCTTTTATTGAAGGAGTTCATTTTACTCCCAGGTAGCCCATTTCCTTTCCCCTCCAAGTGAATGGAAACACTTTTTGAAGACTCCGCTCCTCCTATTTTGATTAATTGATGTTTAAAATCTCTTTTTTTGCAGGATTTAGTTTCAAATTTGACAGCTTGCTGTACTGATTTAACAATCTCATTAAGTTAGGCAACGTTATTTTAGGATTTACGATGTAAAACAACATGTTGTCCGTGTATGCTGCCACCTTTATGTTCCACTTCCCCTATTTTTATTGCTCCTATATACACTTTGTTATCCTTGCCAGGACAAAGTTCCAAGGACAGTACAAATAACAAAGGAGAGATTTGACATCCTTGTCTGGTACCGTTATACATTTTAAACAACTGAGAAAAGGATCCATTGACCTTAATCGCCACTGACGGACCGTTGTAAAGCCCTTGTCAGGAATGGACTTGCCAATAATGGTGGGACTCACCTGCCTTGTGGGCTGCAGTACCAGGGCTGGCCAGCAGGTGCTCTCAGCAATCAGAGACTCACCCCTGCAGTCAGCCAAACACCTGAAGCTGATTGCAGGGGTTGTATTTAAGGAATGGGCAGACTCACAGTCAGGGCCTTGGTGTGTGTTTTTCCATGGGCCCCTGTATCTTGTATCCTGTGTGCCTGTTCCTGTTTCTGCCTGACTTGTTGCCGACCCTGCCTGATCCTGATTTCTGCTGACTTCTCCTGTTTGATCTCTGGCTTGTGACCCTGACCATTCTCTGCCTGACCCTCTGCACCGCGCTGCCTGTGAGTTTCTGAACCCAGCTTGTGACCCCGACCACTCTCCCGCCTGTTCCTGGTACTCTGTTTGCTACTGACCCGGCCTGCCTGACGACTCTTGCATTGTATGTATTGTTATCGGTGGGTGGTTTGGTTTGTTTGCACTGTGTTTATGTTTAGTTTTGCACTGCGTTTTGTATTGTTAGTCTTAATAAATCATATTGTTTATACCATATCTGAAGCCTGCATTTCCCTGTGTCAGTCCACACACCTCTGGTCATACCCGGAGCCCTGACAGCCCTTTTAGCCATCCTAACATTTTAGGCCCTATTCCTAAGGCCTCTAATGTATCAAACATAAATCCCCAATTAACCCTTTCAAAAAGCCTTTTCGCCATCTATCAACAGACCATTGTCCCTACCTTCTCTTAGTGGAATGAATCCTTCCTGATCCATGTGTATCCAATCCGTCATCAGCTCCTTCATTCTGGTTGCCAATACCTTAGCATATAATTTGGTGTCCATCTTTAATAAGGATATGGGCCTATAGCTGGCACACTGTGTGCTGTCTTTCCCTTCTTTAAGTATATCATTATATGTGCCTGCAAAGACTCTTCCCTCATTTGCAGCCCCTCCCCTATTGCGTTCATATAACCACACATTTTAGGGACAAGGAGATCTTTAAACTTTTTAAAATATCCCACAGTGTATCCATTCAGGCCAGGTCTCTTTCCTGCGGCCGTAATTTTTACGGCCAGGGTAATTTCCTCTGGGGTAATTGATCTCTCTAGGGCCTCTAATTTTCATTGTGCTAATCTTGGAAACTCCACTTCATTTAAGTATTTCTGCCTATTTTTCTTCTTTTCGTCCTTTGTTTCTTTTTGATTTCTGGGGCTCACGTTGTACAGCCTGCTATAATATTTTTGGAACCTATTAGCGATATCAGTGGTGGTGTACACCATTTCTCCTTTACCATCTTTAATTCTTTCTGTAAAGTTTATAGATTTCTTTTCCTTAAGCTTCCTCATTAAGTATTTTCCAGGTCTATTCCCCCACTGATATCTTTCTTTTGAGACCCTGGTAAATATCCTTGACTCCTGTTCCATAAGTTCTTTTAATTCTTCTCTTTTAAGGATCACCTTCTGATATACGTCTGTACCTAGCTAATTTTTATGGAACTGTTCTAATTTATAAAGCTCCTCCATCACCCTCTTTATTTTTTCCTCTCGTTCTTTCTTTTTTTTTCTGCACCTATTGAGATCAGTATACCCCTGATATATAAATATATAGAAATCCCCCTGCGCTCCACAGAACCTAGTGAGTAAGCTGCTATCACCTATTCTCTATACCGCAAGATGTGTGAAACAAAATAATATAATAGTGGTGAAGCGCTCAACTAAAATAATCAAAAAACTAGTGCAATACCTCCTTTGTAAATATACCCTGGTGATATAGTGATAAATGATACCTCTTAAACTAAAAATTATACAATGGTAACTGGTGCAATATCCTCATCACTGTATATTAAATCCCTAGTGATGTAGTGATAAACGATTATTATTAACCTATGCAAAAAGAGATACTCAAATACAATTAATCAAACCAATTTAAATAAAAATCAAATAAGATAGTGATGCCACACTGTGCAAAAAAAAAGTGTTCAAATAATATCACTCCATGCTCCAATAGTGCTCTTCGTGAAATCTTGACGGGACTCCCCTCAATGATAGCCAAAATGCCCCCTCACCTTCCACATTCTCCTCCATACTCCTCCACTGCCTTCACCGCTCAAGATCCTCCTCCAGGCAGTAAGTTACACTTCAATACCCCTCACAGAATGGACACAGACACAGGGCGCACATGGAAAACAAAATCACATCTCCATAGTGCAACACCGTTTAATGCACTTAATCGGTAAAATAGAACATTACACTCACATGTCCTTTCAGCAAAGTAAAGCAGTTCCCATGTAATATGGGTGTATACAGGTGTCCAAAGATGGCGTCCGAACCCGGAACCGGAAGTACGTCACCCCTATACGTCGACGCGTTGCGCCACGATCACGTGGCTTCTTCAGGATACCGCATTGGATGGCCGCACTTCCTTATAACCGCTCACCTAATCTACAAGGGGCGTGCATATTGACTCCATTTTCATGGAGCCCACTATACCCAGGACGGCCGCGATCCGCCGCTACTTCCCCTACTTAAAATAATGAATAAGGGGCATATATAACTATATTTATACGGTGACCCATATAAAGACATGCTTTTTTAAAAAATATACAATTAACCCCCCATAAAAAACTTTTATTACCCCATAATTAATATTATTAAAAAAGTATATGGTTTATACCCATAACAATCATATAATCCAAAAGGAATCTAATCAGGGGATAAACCAATGTATGCATCAAAACACCCATATCTAATACCAATGCTTCCCCTGTCCCTAATCATGTTTATTTAAAACCCCCCATTACATCAGCTTAGTTTAATATATTATATTTATTTAAACACATTAATTTGAAGAAATATTACTCAAATAATTTAATTTGATCAATTCCCATAAAACCATGATTTAAAAAATCTACTAAAATTCTAATAAAAATATGATAAAAATCTAGTACAGAACTCCTGTATACTACCCATACCACATGTACACATAAATGAAATCATACATTTCTAAAATCGCCACATCTCGCATTCTAAGTTTTAACCAAATATTATTAAAAGTCATTAATGAAACAATTGAGGTCAAATTCAATATTTAAGCCTCTAGGTGTCAACGTTTGCATAAGAAAAATCCATTTGGACTCCGCCTGACTTATTGTTCTCACTTTGTGGCTCCCTCTCCAGTGTTTTTTATAACGCTCTACCCCCCAGAATTTCAATCCAGAGGGGTAATACCAAATACCTAAAAGATAGATTAGTCCCCAGGAGATTAAGATGGGATGTTCCCATCAGCGATGGGCTTACAGATGCAGATTCTGTAGAAGAATGGTTCTGTTTTTTTAATGAAAAAGGTTTGGAACTGGTGCAATTTCTGCTTAAGAGAAAACAGAAAAAGATGAGGAATTTGGAGATGCAAATAGAGGATATAAGGAAACAAATTGAACCATTTAAGGACACACCGCAAATGGTCAATTTAACAAAACGATTAAGTAAAGACTTGGAAAAAGTTGATACGGAGGTGAAATTTAGAAAAATGAAGAAATACCATAGGGACACCAATGATTTTTCAAAAAATCTGGTGTTCAAATGGCAATCCTCAGCCCCTAATCCGGATATAGGATCTACCAATTCTACACCAGTGAAACCGATAGTGGTTGATAAAGCTCCTACCCCGCATGTGTCATATAAGGAGCCAGTGAGGGGCACTTATAATGAAAGCCAGCAATATAATACACAGTCTTACCCTACTCCCAATAACGGGTGGAGACCTGCGAAAAGAGGAGGATCATACAATGGACAAGGAGGGAGAGGTAAAAGAGGGAGACCCTATTACCAATCATATGGATCGAATCAATCTAGGTCAGATTACCAAAAATCGAGGAATTATTATCCACAACAAGGGATGAATTATCCACCACAAGGGATGAATTATCAACCCTATTACGAGAGAAGTCCTAGGAATGGAGATTGGTATCCACCTAGGTATGATACTCAGGGTCCTGTCCCATTACAGAATAGATTTGAACCGTTAAATCATTATCCTAGTAGAGATTTTTTAGAGAGGGGCAAGGGGGAGAAGAGTCCGATACCAGGGAAACAGAAAAGCCCAGGAAGAGAAGGGGCTGCAGAGGAAGTAAAAAACAAAAGGAAAAGAGACCAATAGGGGAAGGGATTTTTAACATTAGTGGAACATCCCTGTCAAGAGAAGAGATTATGGTCCTTGACAAAGGTCTAAAATTTGCACCCCCTAAGAACATGGATAAGTTCAGTACATACATAGATACGCAGAAATATATCAGGAAACTGAACTTGAAGAAATATTTTTTAGGGCTCACTGGAGCCAAAGATAATACTTTTAAGAGTTGTAATGATAAATTTACCCATACTGCATTGAAAAATAAATCTGTTTTTAACCCTCAGATTAACAGTAATAACCAAGTGGAAGTTTTTAAGAAAATGGTTAATAAAGATTTAGAGAATTTACAAATTCCAATTAAGAAGGTTAACCATGGATTCCAAATAGGTGTGAATAAATTAATGAAAAGGAATGACATAGTAGTATGGGCCGGCAGACAAGGGAGGGGGAATCGTTGTACTTTCCAAGGACTACTATTGCAGTGAATTGCAGGCGCAATTGGATGATGCGGATACATATTTGAAATTACTAAAAGACCCTACAAGGATATACAGAAAAGAATTGGAACAGTTAATTAAAATAGGTGAAAAGAGAAAAATATTAAATAGTAAGGAAGGTAGATATTTGGTACCAGAATGCTGTCGCATACCAGTAATCTATACAATTCCAAAGATGCATAAAGATCCTGCTAACCCACCGGGGAGGCCTATTGTCAACGGTATCCAATCGGTATTGGCTAGATTGGGCCAATATATAGATACCTTTTTACAACCATTGGTCCAGAATACGGTATCGTTTTTGAGAGATACCAAACACTTAATCCAGCTTCTGGAAGAGGAAAAGGGGAGCTCTAATATAATATTGGCTAGCGCTGATGTATCCTCGTTATATACGATCATTAATCATGAGGACGCACTGGAAGCCACGGGGTGGGGTCTGAGGGAATTAAGTAATCTTAATTGGACACAGAGGAAATTTATTATACAATGTTTGGATTTCAGTCTGAGTCATAACTATTTTTGGTATGACAAAGTTTTTTATAGACAGATTAGGGGTGTAGCTATGGGAGCTCGTTTTGCCCCAAGTGTGGCAAACTTGTTCATGGCCCACTGGGAACAAGATTCGGTATATAAGGATAAACCTGCTGAACTGGCGTTGTATAAAAGGTACATAGATGATGTTTTCATCATATGGAAAGGGGATGAAAGTAAATTGATGGATTTTTTGAAACAATTAAATAATAACAATAAAAATATAAAGTTTGTATGGAAATGCAGTAACCAGTCCATCCAATTTTTAGATTTGGACATCCAAGTACAAGGGGAAACTATCAGTACCATAACGCATTTTAAGGTTGTGGACCGGAATGGTTACATCCCGATAGAGAGCTGCCATTTTCCTTCTTGGTTACTGAATATTCCAAAGGGCCAGTTCATTAGGTTAAAAAGAAATTGCACATATAAAAAAGATTATAATATTCAGGCCATGATTTTAGAAGAAAGGTTTGCATCTAAAGGTTATTCTGTGTCTGATCTTGAGAAGACTAAACTGGAGGTGGCCAATATGGATAGAAAGATACTTATTGGGAATAAAATAAAAAGTGATGATAAGGAGAAGGTTGATCAAGTAGCGGTGATTCTGGATTTTAATCTACAATATAAAAAGATTCAAAATGTTTTTAAGAAGCACTGGCCAATTTTAAAAATGGATCCGTTATTAGGCAATATATTGCCAGAACAACCCAAGTTTATCTATAGGAGAGCTCCCACCTTAAGGAATAAAATTATGAAGAACGTATTGGATCCACCTAAGACGAATAGAGAAGGTACCTTGTTTAATGTTACAGGATTTTTTCCTTGCAAAAAATGTATTGTCTGCAAAGCCACAAAAGGGCAAAATCAAAAGAAGAAAGAGTTTGCGTCCAATAGCAATGGTAGGCCATTTGAGATTAAAGATTTTATTACGTGTAAAACCGAAGGGGTCATTTATGTCCTAGAGTGTAACTGTGGTTTGCAGTATGTGGGACGCACTAAAAGGGCTTTGTGGGTAAGATTAAGAGAACATGTGAAAAACATACTGAAGGGGAACCCAAAGCATAATGTTTCTAAACATTTTGCGAGCCATCATGGTAATGACCCCTCTGGATTGAAATTCTGGGGGGTAGAGCGTTATAAAAAACACTGGAGAGGGAGCCACAAAGTGAGAACAATAAGTCAGGCGGAGTCCAAATGGATTTTTCTTATGCAAACGTTGACACCTAGAGGCTTAAATATTGAATTTGACCTCAATTGTTTCATTAATGACTTTTAATAATATTTGGTTAAAACTTAGAATGCGAGATGTGGCGATTTTAGAAATGTATGATTTCATTTATGTGTACATGTGGTATGGGTAGTATACAGGAGTTCTGTACTAGATTTTTATCATATTTTTATTAGAATTTTAGTAGATTTTTTAAATCATGGTTTTATGGGAATTGATCAAATTAAATTATTTGAGTAATATTTCTTCAAATTAATGTGTTTAAATAAATATAATATATTAAACTAAGCTGATGTAATGGGGGGTTTTAAATAAACATGATTAGGGACAGGGGAAGCATTGGTATTAGATATGGGTGTTTTGATGCATACATTGGTTTATCCCCTGATTAGATTCCTTTTGGATTATATGATTGTTATGGGTATAAACCATATACTTTTTTAATAATATTAATTATGGGGTAATAAAAGTTTTTTATGGGGGGTTAATTGTATATTTTTTAAAAAAGCATGTCTTTATATGGGTCACCGTATAAATATAGTTATATATGCCCCTTATTCATTATTTTAAGTAGGGGAAGTAGCGGCGGATCGCGGCCGTCCTGGGTATAGTGGGCTCCATGAAAATGGAGTCAATATGCACGCCCCTTGTAGATTAGGTGAGCGGTTATAAGGAAGTGCGGCCATCCAATGCGGTATCCTGAAGAAGCCACGTGATCGTGGCGCAACGCGTCGACGTATAGGGGTGACGTACTTCCGGTTCCGGGTTCGGACGCCATCTTTGGACACCTGTATACACCCATATTACATGGGAACTGCTTTACTTTGCTGAAAGGACATGTGAGTGTAATGTTCTATTTTACCGATTAAGTGCATTAAACGGTGTTGCACTATGGAGATGTGATTTTGTTTTCCATGTGCGCCCTGTGTCTGTGTCCATTCTGTGAGGGGTATTGAAGTGTAACTTACTGCCTGGAGGAGGATCTTGAGCGGTGAAGGCAGTGGAGGAGAATTATATCTGGCAGAGTCCGTTTGTTGAGGGGAGCTATTGGAGTATTACTTACTGCCTGGAGGAGGATCATGGTCAGTGGAGGCAGTGGAGGAGAATAAATCTGGCAGAGATTTATTTATATATAAAAAGCTCTGTGACCCGCAAGGGTCGAATGTGGAAGGTGAGGGGGCATTTTGGCTATCATTGAGGGGAGTCACGTCAAGATTTCACGAAGAGCACTATTGGAGCATGGAGTGATATTATTTGAACACTTTTTTTTTGCACAGTGTGGCATCACTATCTTATTTGATTTTTATTTAAATTGGTTTGATTAATTGTATTTGAGTATCTCTTTTTGCATAGGTTAATAATAATCGTTTATCACTACATCACTAGGGATTTAATATACAGTGATGAGGATATTGCACCAGTTACCATTGTATAATTTTTAGTTTAAGAGGTATCATTTATCACTATATCACCAGGGTATATTTACAAAGGAGGTATTGCACTAGTTTTTTGATTATTTTAGTTGAGCGCTTCACCACTATTATATTATACCCCTGATATATGCTTTATGTGCCTCCCAAATTGTGGCCATTGAGACCTCCTCTGTCTCATTGCTCTCAAAATGTCTCAATTTCCTGCCTTAGCCTTTTCTCTATTTCTGGGTCCTGTAGAAGCATCTCATTTAGTCTCCACATATTTATTTTGTCCCGATTCCCTCCTACCCGTAGTCTCATTGTGACAGGAACATGATCAGAGATGGACATAACCTATAAGTTGGAACTCACCAACCACTCAAATTGTCTATGCTCGATCATTATATAATCCAGTCTTGAGTATGAACTATGTACCGGAGAGAAGAAGGTATAATCTCTTTCACCTGGGTGTTTTATTCTCCAAGTACCACTCAGTTGGCACTTATATAATAATCTCTTCAGTAATTTAGATTTCCTACTCCCCTCTCTCCGCACACATGAAGACACATCCATCTGAGGATCCAGACACATATTTAAGTCTCCTGCCACAACCAGGCTACCCTTTTTAAATTCAGAACGTTTCCTTAACACACCTTCCAAGAATATTTCTGGATTTTTATTCGGACCATAGATATTAGCTAGTGTATATTCAACTCCTTGTAACTTTCCCCTCAGAAATAGAAACCAGCCCTCAGGATCCTCCATTCTTTACTCCGGGATGAAATTTGCTTTTTTTGAGAACCCAATTGCTACGCCTTTAGCTCTTTTAACTGGGGAATCAGCATAGTACCACATTGCGTGGTGCTTAGTGTATAACTTAACATTTGTATCATGAGTTATGTGTGTCTCTTGAAGAAACACAACATCTATGGAGTATTGGTCGATTTTCCTCAGTATCTTATGTCGTTTTGTTGGAGAGTTTAACCCTTTCACGTTATAAGTCATAAACTTGATCACACTCATTTCAAATATTATTGCATTCCCATCACAGCAAGACAGATACAGACAGTTTGAGACATGGACTTTCTCCCTTCCCTCCCTGCTGCAACCCCCCATTTCCATCCCTCCCTCCCCACTGCTTATCTTCCCTCCTCTCCATGTCCCACCCTTCCTCCCCCCTACTTCTTTAACACCTAAAACCCCCCTGGCCAACATATTGCCCTGGAGTCTGTCGTGGATTAATCCCACTAATGACTCCTAGTCTGTGGTGAGACTCAAAACACGCACGCCGACTCCAATCGTTGGCTCGTATCATCAGGTTGGAGTTGACTGCTTGCTCGACCTCCAGACCACCCGCCAGAATCCCATTTTCAGTACTCCCCACCCATTATTTCCACCGGTCTGGGAGGGACCAGGGGCAAAGAAACCATAGTGTGGCCAACGATGGGTCCGGGGAAAGGAGAGAGAGAGAGAAAGAACATAGCACAACTCTCTCTCTCTCAACCTCCCCCCCGCCCCCACGCCTTCCTACTACAACTTCGAAACTCGATGCCATTTTCCTGCCCACTGCCCGCCACTCTCTCTAAACCGCTCTGACCACCCTTCAAGGTCCATTTTCTGTCAATCTAATTTCTCACAAAAGTCACTGAGGTCTTCTTCAACCTTGCCGATTTTCCCTCTTTCCATCCGATTCCATCCATCTTTCACATGCTCCAGCAACGGTTTCAAAGATCTTCTCCAAGCCAATGTCTCTGAGGCAATGTCCGCAAAAATACTCTCTCTATTTTCAGTTTTTCTGTCGCTGGTCTTCCCATTATTGGATTACAGACTGGCTTTATTTTCTCCTGTAGATCTTCTTTCTGTTCCTCTTCTTCTAGTAGACCCCTAATCCTTAAGTTATTTCTTCTGTTACAATTTTCCTGGTTTTCCATTTTAAATGTGAGCTTTCTCTGTTCTTTCCTCATCTCCTCCACCTGTGATTCTAATGTATTTATTAAATTCATATATTCCTCCTGTCACGGGTTCCCCACACGGCACGCACACAGCGACTAACTAACTGAGGCGCGTACATGTGGCCGTGACTTGGGATAAGAAGGAATAAAGGGGACTTAATTTTGAATATATAAAACCGTATATAAGACCAGCCGTGATATACTTCCACAGCCCGCACTATCTTTTGGCCACCACCGGAGGGAGACTCCAATCCAGATGGCTGACCACACACTGGCCGATACAAATCTTATATACAATCTGGTGCACTGAGTTGAGGAGCAGCTTAGCAATCACACACCCTTCTAGGGTCCCTCCAGCTATCCTACAGCTAGAACCCCGGTGTAAATCACTCTTCCACTGTCCCCACACCAGACACACCACAGAAGGTAGCCTGCCACCACCCAACAGTTCATCCGCAGAATGGTCTGTTGAGACACCCCACACACACAGATCTCCGTCTGGCAGATCTGTTACCTTTTACAATCTGCACACAATCTGTCAACACACAGTGCAATTGTACAGATTGACAATAAGCTTGACTGAGCGTTTAAAGGCACTAAAATACAATAAAATCTAATCTCTCCAATCTAATCTCTCTGAAGATATGAGCCCGTGCTTAAATACATAGAAGTCACTAATTAATTTTAAGATTTAATATCCCGAAAGTGGGCAGTGCATAAAATATCTACAAAATATAAAAAGTTACAGAAATACAAAAAATACAAGAAGACACACAAATGACTATTCACTATAAAATAAAAGGGAATAAACAGAATAAAACTTTTACCAAGATCTATCCTGCGACTGGAGCAAGCCAGAGCGTCAGCAATCCGTCAGTCAAATAGAACCGGCTCTATACGAATTACAAAGTCCCAATGTCTGGGTACTCAAATTATAGGGATATGGACGTAGGCGAGACATTAGTCCTCAGTAAATTGACCCTGGGGGGTGTTCCTGTACCCGCCCACAGGATGTTCTGGGGGCTGACCTGCCCAAGTTCAATCAGACCAAGACCGGCTTGAATCACCAAGTCGGGGATTGGATTTCTGACACCAGCACATCAGTCCAATCTTGACAGTACCAATCACTGTTCAACTGTCACAATCCAGCGCCACCTAGCCATTTCCTGCATTTTCCTGGCCTTCTACCTAAGCCACAAATATGGTTTTTATATGTTGAGGACTTGCCCTGGGCTCTGAGGAAGAGGCAAGTCCTCGAAACGTGTAAGCCTATTGGATGTCTACACTCCCTATTGCGTACTGTTACTCAGCTCCGTGTTGACCCAGCTGTTTTTTTATGTCGTGCCTTGACTTTATTGTCGTTTGTGAGTACAAAACCTTCTTTATTTCTTATTAAACATTTTTTATGGTAATGCTCTAAGCCTGTGCGCCCTCTGTTTGTTCTTTCCTCATTCAGTGTATTTGGATTTCCCTGGTCTATTGAGGGCAGCAAGGTGTGCATGTTCCAGGACATTCTTAATGTGGTTGTAGACTTCATCAAGTCCATCCCCAAGCGCAGGAGCATTTGTGTTTGCTGGTTGCATGTATTTTCTTCTTGTACTTGTGTTTTGCATTCTAATTTGGTTCGGGGATTTTTGATTCCCCCCTTTAACAGCTTGACTCTTGATTTCGTTTTGAGGATTTACAGTTAAATTTCCTCTGTTCCCAAGTAGCTGACTCCAAGATATCCCTCTTTCTTCTTCTATTGGGGTCCCAAATACCCCCACATGTCTTATTTATACAGAAAAAGTCTTCTCGGTGACCCCTGAGACCCTTCTAAAACGTTTTTTTCCGTCCACACAGTTAGTCCCCACAGACTCTTATTTACAATGGCTACTACAGTTCTTTAAAGATTTTTTCGCTGCCAGGGGCAACTCACCATCACCATCCGTGCCACGAACGCGGGACATCACCTTCCCAGTTTATTCCTTCTTTTCAATCCCAACTTCCAGTCTGGATCAATGTTACATAACACATATTACAGAGGGTCTCCCAAGTTCAGGTTTTTGGGGTATTTCTAGGTGGCAGGAATGAAGGGGGCCTTCCTCCGTGCACATCACCGTCTCCTTCTCCACTGTGTCCTCCGGCAACTCCCAGGTCTCTAGCCGCCGCCACACAGGCAGTCCCGTGGCCACCCTTGTCACCACACAGGCGTTTTCGTGGGCACTCCCGGCATCCTTTCCTACTTCTGATACGGCTACCTCCTGACTCTACTCTGCTCAGCCCGTGGAACTCCTCTAGCCGCCTGCTCCCAGCCACCGAAGGACCCGCCAACATGCCGGCTGACAGCCAGGACCCACAGCAAAGTCTTCCATTCGGATCAATGCCCAGGAGGTCCGTGGCCACCAGACAAACAAGCGTGCAAGCCGCTCCACGGACAGGGCTCAGGTAGGCTCTAGAGCTTTTCCCACATGGCTTTCATAGCAGGCGTCCGGAGCTCCAGCATTGTGCAACCTCACAGAGCCATGTTTCAGCCCCTTCCCAACAGCAGTGTGACTTATGCTTAGTACATGCGATGAGAATATCAAACGAAAGAGAAAACATTTTCGGAGTAACCATATGATATTCTGTCCATTAGTACACCGTTTTCGAGAGCCGATCACAACAGTTCATGCAAAATTATCTGAAGGGAAAAGCGCAAAAATGTTTCTCATAACAGAACTAACAATTTTTGTTTAATCAGTAAAGTATTCATCCGTAAACAATCGAGTGACCAAGACCACCTATGCTCTGAATCAAAAGAATGCATTATAATACAATACAATGCATTACATCATCACAGGAAGTTGTATTCTGTCTTTTTGGAAATTTTGTACCTCTAATAACCTATTCAATTTCAATATGAGACTAGCATGCAAAAAAAAAAAAAAAAAGGAAGATCATTCGTCCGATATTTTCATTGTGTATACTAGGCATAAGCAGTATCTTTCTCTGTTCTATTAATCTCCTGTCATGATAACCATCTGTGACACCTCTGTTACCCAGTGCTCTGTCCTAGTGAAAGGTGATGTGTGGTAACATATACTGTGTACGGTTCAGCCTCCGATGCAGCTGGTTTGAGCCAGTCCTTTTGTGGCTCTACCCAGTCCTCTCTCACACTTGGACTGTTTTGACTTGGACTGCTAATTATAATAATTTCATGGGTGACTTTACTTTACTTTTTATTATGTGCATATTATTAAAGCTCTATCATATATGCTCTGGATGTCCTTACATGGATTTATCTTTGTATAATTTGCCTGTACTTTAAGTCATATATGCCTATGGTACCTCATGCTTTATGGGATTTTCAATCTATGCATTAAATGAGAGAGGTTTGAATGGGACCGCTACATGGAGAGTATGCAGTTTATAATTGCCATGCATAAAATGGATCCAAGAGTTGGTCTTGATGATGAGTAGTGGGGTCCAAAATTCATCATCTGGGTTTGATTGCTTATTCATTACAGCTATGGATGGATGCGGCTTTTGAGATAATTTTTGAGGAAGCCAAGGTTTATTATTTTCCCTATAGGCATATTTACATTTACTGTATATGAGCTATCACAAGTTGTGAGTGGAGCTATTTGTTATTCTTAAAGGCACCCTTCTCTTTGTATGGCGTCACTTATGGAATATGAAGCATTGTTGGATACCAAAATATTGGAACGTTTATAAAGATTACCAGCATTTATTTACAGTATCTATTGTGACGCATGAAGATTGATTGAGTTTGCTACTAAGTCCATTTATATGAAGATATTTCAATATGTTGTGGATTATATACATTTATGTTTACATATAAATTTGCATAAAAAATCTGGAGAGTAAGGGATAGAGAGAGAGGGACAGTGGACCACTGTGTTCATTATATGTATATGTTTTTGTATCATGGCAATGGCATTGCTGGTTGGTCCTATAGAACCCGTTAAGATAAAAGTATGGAGTTGAGTGTTAACCAGGTTTTTATTGTTGTTTTGGCGTTGATAAAACGTATATTATGTTATAGAATATAGATTCTGTTCGTCATACATGTATTCAGTACACCAATACATTTGATATAATTTTTTTTTACATATCTCAACATACATGTTTTTGCGCTGCATATTTCTACTGTTCAACAAATATATGATCGATTTGTCTTTAACTCTGATATTGGGAGAGTTTTCAGTGTTGCCTGGTAGGTCCACTTAAAATATGTTTATTTATACTTTTGGTACATGTATCTTTTTCTCTTGTACTCTTTATTTTAGAATGCTGTGCATAAAAATCATCTAATTAATTACTACGAGTAAGCCCCACAGCTATTAGCCTATAATTATTCTGGCTGCTTGTTTTCTAAGAAAGAAAGAATTAGCAGCCAAGGGCTATGAGTGTGCATATTGCTGGACTGCTGCCAATGTTTATCTAGCTCAAGGTACAAATGAATGCTGAGGTGCAGGGGAAGAAGGCTGGTGTGGCAGCGGCAGCTGACAGTATTATGATAAGAAGCAGATCTTCACGGCACATTACTTGACAGATAAAAACAAAAGGCTTACTGTAAATCTGTCATTCCATTGCCTTAGGAATGTTCCAGGTAGGGAGGGACTGCACGATAAAATTAATCCTCTCCCAGCATAGCAAGTCATTTTTTTTTCTAATGTTTATCAATCAACATGGGTTTTGTATGAAAGCTTTGTTGGTTTTTCCATTAGCACATGTTCTATTAGTTGGTTGTGAATTACTCATTTTGTTTACCCATTTAAGCCCCTAATCTTGTAGGGGACTGAAGTCATCACTTTGCAAAGCACCTGATAGTTTCATAAGTATACAATTGATTTTATCCTTGCTGGAAGGAAAACTCCTCCTGTCAGTTGACAAGAAAAAGAAGTCAACCCTAGTATGGATATTGACATGATCAGTCCAGTCATGGTTGACTGTACAGTTCAGCCAGTCTGATGACCTGACTTTTTTCTGCCACACTTAAGTAACACTTCTAAGTCATCGCCTTTCCTCCAACGTGTGACTGCAATGTGAAGTGGCAGGATCAGATTGATAAGGCAATCACTGTGCTCCCCCCTCCTGGAGACAAGTTAATGCAAGACACCCAGTTGGTTCCTAGTGCTTCTCCTCCCATTCTCTGTCAGAGTGTTTCTGTACAGTGGATATTACAAGAAGAGAAAGTCAAATTCAGTTCATGTATTTAATAAAACAATCATTACGTTCTGCTTTATGTCCTCCAGCCCCCCTCCCTTCCTCTTCCTCTTTTAGGTTTGTTTTTTTTTTTGTTTTTTTTAGGGAGTGGGTACCTAGTTTTGACAGTTACCCACTCCCACTTCCATTGGAATTGCCTAAGGCATCCCAGCGGAAGTTCACCATCCCAACTCCCTTCCTGCAACCTCCCAGGACATGTCACAGGTCCCAGGAGGCTGCAGGTTAATTCAGAAAGCACAGTGGGGAACTGGCTGTGAAGCTGCAAGGAGTCACAATAGGCTTCCAACAGTAAACACGCCAGTGCCAGAGCCTCAAGGACCAGCAAATAACCAGCCCAGATGGGGACAGCACTGGATTTCTGGACAGGCAAGTGTCCTTATAAAAAAAGTCAGCAGCTACAGTATTTTTATTAAATTTTGTTAACAAAAGGCACAGGATAACCAACTCAGTTAACAACATTAATAACAACGCCAAGACATCTCAGAAGCAGCTGAGATGATAAAAAGAAGTCTAGTCCTACAGCAAATGAGGAGTAGGTCGAAAGAAAATAGCACCTGCAATAGAGTTGGAATCCCAGATAAGAATGTTCCACTTAATAAAGAGGAGATGAATCTCCACACAACTAGTTCAGGACTCCCCAGCTGGCCACTTGCCTGGGTTCTAAATCCAGTGCCTTTTGAAAAAGTTGAAAGTTTAAAAGTTAAAGCATGTTTCCAGCGATTAAACAGATAAGATAAACATTTAAAAAATAGAGGGGGGGAGACTAAAAAAAAGAGGGGGGGGGTGGAGGTACGGGGCATAGAAAGGGAGGTTGCCCCAGAGGGGGGAAAAAGGTCAGTAAAGGTCTATCAGACTGATATACAACATACGTAGGCCCTACGGAAGTGCTCTAGGTTGGAACCTGTTGAGTAGTGGCAGGTGGTTGGTTAAGACTTAAGACCAAAAGTTGTCCCATATCTAGGAGATACAAAAGGGCTTGATAAGTGGAAGAGCAAGAAAAGATCGGCCATGGATACCACATGACTTTTAGTTTTTTGGGGTTTTTTTAAGATTGAAGAACCTCTTTAAATAATTTGTATGTGTAACAAGTATGAACTTAAAATTTTAATAAAAAAAAAAAGAAAAGGTGAACTAATTCCAGAACCCTCCTTGCTGCACTCAACTGCATCTGATGACAGAGTCCTGCTGCCCCACCAGCTGGTGTAACAGATGTACCTTTCAAAACTTCATTGTGTACATTAAGATGTTATGCAGCTTCCAGGGCCAGTTTTCATGTGTATGGCTCATTATGGCAGCTGGTGGGGGCAGCGGGACTGTGTCACTAGAGCAGTTGAGTGCAGTGGGGAAGATTTTCAGAGTTCACTTCTTATGAAAAGGTGAACTTCGCCTTTAATTTTTGTTTTCATATATACAGCCTGTACTGCTGTTTTTAATATCTGCCTGGAGTTCAGCTTTTATTACATCCATGCACTTATTTTTCACACTGTGCTTTATTATAGTTTCTGTGATTAGCATAGAGTTCTCATCTCCCAGTTTAAGGCATTTGACAGGTTTGTTGGCTGTCATTGAAGGTTGCATGTTATTAACTGGTTTATAATGGTGGGGAAGCAGTGTCTTTTCAGTCCTAATAGACAAGATATTGTCACTGTGTCTGTCCAAAAATGGCTAATTTGAACTGTGCTTATTTCACATTTCAGTTAAAAATACCAGGACTGTAAAACTTGCCTTAATTTTTAGACAGGGATGAGATGTTCACCACCTGACCTAAATCGGGTTGGATTTTTTTCCCACCTAACAAGATATTTTACACTACCTGAAATTCCTGGGCACCAACCTAATACTGAGGTAGCGGCGCGAAAATTTCTAGCTAGGCTGTTAACATTTACTCTAAGATTAGACAGAATATCAGAATGTGAAGAAACTGTAAAAACCACTAGTACTAGGCAAATAACATGTTATGTCTACAGCCAACAGTGCTTTATATTACAATATACCTAAAGTGTATGTATAGCCAAAACATCTTTATAGTTTTGGATAGAGTAGGAAAATGTCGGAACCCCTAACAGCAATACATTTTAATTGGTGTCTCTATCCCTGCTGGGCACATTCAGTGTCTTTATTTCTTCTGGAGACCATTATCACATGACAGAAAGTGATGGGAAATCCAAAATGTTACAGTTGTCACAATGAGGTTGGGGTAAATCTCCCAAATAATTATTCTGGTGCAAAATTCTTCACTTTGTAACAATTTCCTCTAATTTCTGTTGTATCTCTGGGACAGTAAGTGAAGTGAAATCTAACCTAATTAGTAATGTGTGTATGAACATAAAGAGTTTAATGCAAATAATCTTAGACGTTTTATGTTCAGAGACATTCTTATAATTTTTATCTATTTACATATCACATATTGTATAAATGCTGTACTTTCTGTTTAATAGTGCAGCACATGAATTGTGCTTTACTGCTCCTGTTCTCAGAATATAAGTCAGAGGTCTGTCAACAAACTTTCACTGGCAAGTCCACTTTCTATATGGCTAGAATTACAATCACTAGGGAATCATTTGAGGTGTAACCTTCAGATCTCTAGAAGTATGACCTTTGAAATATGCCAAAAATGGCAAACTCTACAGCTGGCCATAGACGGAGAGATGTTCTTTCCTGCAATCACAGGTTGCAGGAAAGAAAATAACTTGGTTCCCCCATCAACCCAGTCAGTGTTGATGAGGGAATCCCTCCTTGCGGAGCCATTGTGTTCTCCCAGTGGGAGCCGTCCCCACCAGGAAAACACAGTGATTACTACTATAATAGCCGTTCGCAATAATCGCATGTAAAACCCAACAGGCTGGTTGTACCCAAGTTGAACAACCAATCAACTTGAGTACATTCAGCCTGCCCATACATAGTCTGAATCTTGGCCTGTTCCTGCTGAACTGGATGTGAATTCAAACCATCTATGACCGGCTTACAATCAGTTTTTCCCTGTAAGACATAGGAATTTCTCTTTAACTATGACTAATCGTTTGTTCAGTGTGAACAGCCACTGTAAGGGCAGGGAGACCAGACTAAGTACGTGCTAATTTTATAAGGCTGATTAACCTAGCATTCAGTTATTTTATACACGTGTTGAACAAGACAATACAACCTGAAGTCTCATGCCACTCACGTGAGAAATCCTATCACTCCTGCCTACTTTATATGAAATAGAAACTCTTTTCTTGTAAACATAAGTACTTTGTACATGCATTTTTGTCTGGTTTGTTCCACTCAGAGCCCAAAGTGGGTGGCACATAACAATTTTCCTCAAAAAAAGGAATGGAATCTGCTTTGAAAAGAATTGAGCTGTCCTTTTAAAAACACGACAAGAATGTATATTTATCACGCTACCTGATGGCTTCTTAAGCACAGGAACACAGATAGTGAAATTCAGCACCATCACTTGGTAATGTAGGTAACTACACTTTCAGCCTGAGTCAGTCACACAAACTAATCAATAATTTGCAATAAAATCACATATAGCCCTTTAGGGATTATTTAGGAAATGCGGAATTGTTACCCAGAGCAACCAGCAAGAGACATTATGAGCTTTATTTATTAAAGCTGGAGAGTGCAAAATCAGGCTCACTTCTGCATAGAAACCAAACAGCTTCTAACCTCAGCTTGTTCAGTTAAGCTTTGGCAAAAGAACCTAAAAGCTGATTGGTTTCTATGCAGAAGTGAGTTTGATTTTGCGCTCTCCAGCTTTAGTAAATAAACCCCTATTTGTTTTTATGTTGCAGGACATGGAGTCTGAGCTAACATCTGAGGGGATTACATTTTTAAAATAGATTTTATAAATCAGTACCTTTTAATATTGATTACTTTCCATGTGGATACCTTTGTGCCAAACATTTTTAAAATAAGTTTATAAAATTCATGATTTTATAAAAGGTTTGTTGGGAAAAAACACATATGTACAGTGGATATAAAACGTCTACACACCCCTGTTAAAATGTCAGGTTTCTGTGATGTAAAAAAATGAGACAAAGATAAATAATTTCAAAACTTTTTCCACCTTTAATGTGACCTATAAACTGTACAACTCACCTGAAAAACAAACTGAAATCTTTTAGGGGGGGGAGTAAACATAAAAAACTAAAATAATGTGGTTGCATACGTGTGCACAACATCTTATAACTGGGGATGTGTTCAGAATTAAGCAGTCACATTCAAAATCATGTAAAATAGGAGTCAGTACTCACCTGCCATTATTTAAAGTGCCTCTGATTAACCTCAAATAAAGTTCAGCTGTTCTAGTAGGTTTTTCCTGACATTTTCTTAGTTGCATCCTACAGCAAAAGCCATGGTCTACAGAGAGCTTCCAAAGCATCAGTGGGATTTCATTGTTAAAAGGTATCAGTCAGGAAAAGGGTACAAAAGAATTTCCAAGGCATTAGATATACCATGGAACACAGTGAAGACCGTCATCATCACATGGAGAAAGAGAAAATATGACGCAACAGTGACATTACCAAGAACTGGACGTCCCTCCAAAATTGATGAGAAGAAATTGGTCTGGGAGGCTGCCAAGAGGCCTACAGCAACATTAACCTCCATAGCGGTCTGATTATGTCAGTATTTCTGTGCTCAAAGCGGTACATTTTTTTGCATGGAAATATGTAGTTTTTTTATTGTAGGCCTGTAATTTTTAGGAATAACGAACAAGAGTCTAGTAAACATCCCGAGTATGTTAAAATTTGAAACACAAAATCATAAATTATAATTTAATAAATAATCATAAAAATAATATAATAATAAATGTAATTAAATAATATAATCAAACCAAAAACACTGAAATTTGAAATATAGCGCCAAGTTCGCACATCACTGAGCAAAGTCACAAAATCGTTTTCAGTGTCTGATGACAAATTTCCCCATGAATAATTATCACTCAATTCTGCAAGTAGTTCTAATTTACTATCGCTTTTCTCTAGCTGGTCTAAAACCGCTTTTGACCTAAAGGGACGCTTTTTGGACGCCATGGACATTTCTCAGTTTCCAGGCAGAAAGAACGGTAAAAATGCAGGCAGGGAACAGGACAAAGCACTAGAGACAAAATGTATGTGAAATGGTTTGATACAGTAGTGTTTTACTATGTGATTTTAATGTATTTAGTGAATGTCACTTTTTCACATTTTTAAATTTCCCGCCGTTCCGTCCTCGTACGTCCTGACGTCGCAGGGAACGGAACCCAGAAGACGGATGCCGGCATCGGCCAGAGGACATTGCTGGGGACACTGCAGGAGGGACATCACGGGAGCGAAGGACAAGGTAAGTTAAGAAGAGACCCTGGAGCAACGCTGCAAGGTATTCCTGAGTGTAGCTCAGGGTTACCGCTTGTGGTGCTGAAACTTTACCCTGAGCTACACTTGGGAATACCTCCAGGGAGGTTAAAGGAGCTGAAGGAATATCTGGCAGGTACTGGCTGTGTGGTACATGTGACAACAATCTGCCGTATTCTTCATATGTCTGGGCTATGGGGTAGAGTTGCAAGACAAAGCTTTTTCTTCCAAAGAAAAACATCCAAGCCGGATAAATTTAGCAAAAACACATCTGAAGTCTCCCAAAAGCATGTGGGAAAATGTGTTATGGTCTAATGAAACCAAGGTTGAACTTTCTGGCCATAATTCCAAAAGATATGTTTGGCACAAAAACAACACTGCACATCACCAAAAGAACACCATACCCACAGTGAAGCATGGTGGTGGCAGAATCATGCTTTGGGGCTGTTTTTCTTTATCTGGAACTAGGGCCTTAGTCAAGGTAGAGGGAGTTATGAACAGTTCTAAATACCAGTTAATATTGGCACAAAACCTTCACGCTTCTGCTAGAAAGCTGAACATGAAGAGGAACTTCATCTTTCAGCATGACCATGACCCAAAGCATACATCCAAATCAACAAAGGAATGGCTTCACCAGAAGAAGATTAAAGTTTTGGAATGGTGCAGCCAGAGCCCAGACCTGAATCCGATCGAAAATCTGTGGGGTGATCTGAAGAGGGCTGTGCACAGGAGATGCCCTCAAAATTAGACAAATTTGGAGTGTTTTCGCAAGGAACAGTGGGCAAATATTGCCAAGTCAAGATGTGCCATGCTGATAGACTCGTACCCAAAAAGTCTAAGTGTTGGAGTCAAATCAAAAGGTGCTTCAACAAAGTATTAGTTTACTGGTGTGCACACTTATGCAACCATATTATTTTTGTTTTTTTATTTTTACTTCCCTCCACTTAAAAAGTTTCACTTTGTTGTTCAACTGTACAGTTTATAGGTTACATTAAAGGTGGAAAAAGTTCTGAAATGAATTATCTTTGTCATTTTTTTTTACATCACAGAAACTGACATTTTAACAGACTTTTTATATCCACTATAGATATACGTGTGAATTAATGAAGAAAAAAAAAAAAAAAAAAATATATATATATATATATATATATATATATATATATATATATATATATATTGCTCAGAAAAATTAAAGCAACACTTTGAAAACACATCAGATCTCAATGGGGAAAATATCAAGCTGGATATCTATACTGAAATTGTCTGGGTAATGTGTTAGGAACGTAAACATGCCCCATCGTTTGATGGAAATGAAAAGTATCAACCTACAGAAGACTGAATTCAAACACACCCCGAAAATCAAAGTGAAAAAATGATGCAGCAGGCTAGTCCATTTTGAGGAAATTTAATTGCAGCAACTCTAAATGGTATTCAGTAGTTTGTATGGCCCCCACATGCTTGTATGCATGCCTGACAACATCAGGGCATTCTTCTAATGAAATGTCAGATGGTGTCCTGGGGTTTTTCCTCCCAGATCTGGACCAGGGCATCACTGAGCTCCTCCTGGACAGTCTGGGGTGGAACCTGGTAGCGTCGGATGGGCCGAAGCATGATATCCCAGATTTGTTCTATTAGATTTAAATCAGGCGAGCATGGGGGCCATTCAATGGTATTGATTCCTTCATCCTCCTGGAACTGCCTGCATACTCTCGCCACATGAGGCTGGGCATTGTCATGCACCAGGAGGAACCCAGGACCCACTGTACCAGGGTAGGGTCTGAGAATGGATCCAAGGATTTCATCCCAATACTTAATGGCAGTCAGGGTGCTATTGTCTAGCCTGTAAAGGTCAGAGCATCCCTCCATGGATATGCCTCCTCAGACCATCACTGACCCACCAAAATAGTGGTGCTGAACAATTTTACAGGCAGCATAATGTTCTCCATGGTTTATCCAGACCCTATCACATCTGTCACATGTGCTCAGGGTGAACTTGCTGTTAACTGTGAAATGCACAGGGTGCCAGCGGTGGACCTGCCAATTCTGGTGTTCAATGGCGAATGCCAATAAAGCTCTGTGGTGCCAGGCAGTGAGCACAGGGCCCACTAGAGGACGTTGGGCCCATAGGCCACCCTCATGAAGTCTGTTTCTGATTGTTTGGTCACAGACATTCAAACCAGTTGCCTGCTGGAGGTCATTTTGTAGGACTCTGGCAGTGCTCAATCTGTTCCTCCTTGCACAGTGGAGCAGATACCAGTCCTGCTGATGGATTAAGGACTTTCTACAGCCCTGTCCAGCTCTCCTAGAGTAACTGCCTGTCTCCTGGAATCTCCTTCGTGCTCTTGAGACTGTGCTGGGAGACACAGCAAACCTTCTGGCAATGGCAAGTATTGATATGCCATCCTGGAGGAGTTGGACTGCCTGTGCAACCTCTGTAGGGTCCAGGTATCGCCTCATGCTACCAGTAGTGACACTGACCCTAGCTAATTGCAAAACTAGTGAAAAACAGTGAGAAAAAATGAGTAGGGAAAAAAATGTCAGTGGCCTCCATCTGTAAAACCATTCCTGTTTTTGGGGTCATCTCATTTTTGTCCATCTAGTACACCTGTTGTTAATTTCATTAACAACAAAGCATCTGAAACCCATCTGCTATTTAACTGACCAGCTCAATATCCCAGGAGTTTAATTGACTTGATGCTATACTCTGATTAAAAAGTGTTCCTTTAGTTTTCTTTGAACAGTGTATGTAATATATAATGTATATCTCTGTGTGTGTGTGTGTATGTATATGTGTATATGTGTATATATATATATATATATATATATATATATATATATTATACACATACACAATCTGTACAATTGTGTGTGTGTATTTACCTAATACACGAGATTTTTTTCATTACTATTTCTACGTCAAAATAGATAAGAATAGAAATGAAGCTAATTGAAAGATAATAGTAGGGCTGGGAAATGAGTAGCCTTCTACCCCCAACTATTTTTGTTTTCACAGGCAAAAGCCTTCATGAGAAAACTGGAGGACTTGCTTCAGTGCTGGTAATGAGTCTGTGGATGGCAGTGACCCTTTTAGTCATTAGTCTTCTCAGCTAGACGGTGGACCTGCTGTAGTTCCATATACATTACTTCTCACAACACATTGCTATTGTAAATATATATGTTCATTATCATTCTGAATTATGCATTACCCCTTTGTAGTGGTGGATTTACAGCACAGTTGATAGCGTCCTGGTTTCCAGGAAAAATCTGCCAACTAAATCAGTCTCACCAAGCCCAACATTTCAGGGAATGTCTTGGCTGTGGGTCTACCACTGTTTAGCAGTTGGACAACCAGGCTACCAAATGTTATTTTTTGCTTGTTCTTTTTTTTGGAACAGGAACATTCGTAGCTTAAACATGCATACTCATATAGGCCAAGTGACCCAGTTTTGGCCTTCTCTCATAGTAATAATATTGAGTTTGGCTAAACTATAGATTCCTATCCAGAGGTAGGTTGGCAAAGCAGAGGTTGATCATAGGTATGCATTCATCTTCCAATCCAGCTGTAAATGGTTGGATTGGGAGACAATGATCCTCTTTTGTCTATGAGTTCTTTAATTTGGAATGCTTACTGTAGAATGTACATTTTTTTTAACTATCACCTTAGATCCAGGAATCATTGAAGGTGGTATGAATCCCTAAATGCCCCCCACCCCCAAGCTTAAAGAATAGTTTCACCTTCTAAATGCAATTTTGTTGCATGTAAAAAAAAATGTGCATTTATAATTTTTTGTTATTGGGAGCCTGTAAAGCATTTCACCTGCGATCATCAGATCGTAGGTGCAATGTCAGGCTCCTTCAGATTGTCAGTATAGCTGTCTGTATCTCTGATACGGGCAGGCTGTTACTGATGTCCAAGTAGATCAATGAACTATGAGAACACTCACCAGCACCCTCGTAGTTCATTGAGAACTACAACCAGTGAGCCACAATGGCTTATGGTAGTTGCAATTCATTTGTTCACAGAACGGAGCCCTGTACAGCCGCGCTGTTTTAAAATTGTGACATTGGATGCGGGGAAAAGATTCCCCACCCATTGTCACAGGGATGGGGGGGATCGAGGGATGAAGTGGTGGATTCTGAACATGAATACCTAATTACTGGTGTAACATGTTCAGAAACATGAACTTATCCTTTAATGTTGTGCCAATGTTATCATTTGTGGGAGATATTTTGTGCTAAATCAGATAGAAGTACAGTACACTGCATGCTTGTAAACTTCCAAGTGCTTCAGGCAGTTCAGAGAAGAAGCTCATTTATACAAAAATCTGGCTTCTTACAAAGCCATACCAACTAAGAAATAAAGAGGTCAGGTGTTGTGCACCAGTTTACATAATGTGTTTGCTTTCACCTGTATGACTTCAACAAAGTAATCTCTGCTTTATGAGCTTCTCTGGATAGTTGGCATATCTGCCTAGTCCTAAAATAAGTAGTGCCCTTCTGTACATATTGTCCTGTAGACTAGGATTCCATCCAAAATCTGTTGCCTTGGTCCAAATCTTGACTGTCCTAAGCAAAAAAAAAACTTAAGGCTTTCCTCCCCCATTTCTTTTGATCTCCTTCAGTGTTTTTCTTTGGGAAAATGTAGAAGCACCTAAAATCGAACTGTTGCTTGAGCATATTTAGGTTTGCATGCTTCTGACTCAGGAATTAATGGGGATTTCTACCTTCCATATTATTATGTTAACAACCAGAAAGATCAACACTTCCGATAAAGTGGAAATCCCCATAAAATAAACATATCACCCTCACATTGCAAGGCCAAAAGTTGAAATGATACATGCTTTATCATCAAGTCTGCTATTTTGTGTAACAGAGGCTTATGATTACTGGAAAAGGAAAAAATCTGACTATTATTTAGGAAACTGCTGCTGATGGATTGCATTGGTGAATGTGCGAGTTGTTACAGGACAATTTTCGTGCAATCTGCAAATAGATGGCTTAAAATTACTATCATAGCACAGTGTGCAGGAACAGGGGTCTTATGTAGGAACTCCTTCCCCGCCTTAAAGGAAATCTGTGGTCACAGCATATACTTTTGTATCAACAGCGTTGTAATAGCAATGCAAACAGTCATTATTATTGACAATCCAATATAAGTTTACTTGAAAAATGTCTTTTCATGTTGCGAGTGCTGACTGTCAGCTGGCCATCTCTTTACACAACTTCCCAGATTCCCAGCATGTTTTGCAGCATCTCGTCTGCTGTTTACTTTCCATTTCTAAGGACTACATATCCCACGGTACCTTGCTGACTGCAAGCAATGATTCCTGTACTGATTCCGCCTCCTGAAACTCCTCCTCTCAGCACCTCTGTAGTTCAGAATGCAGGCTCTGTGAAATGTGTGACACAGCAGTGCCTACTCACAGAGCATAGTGAATACGTGCCACAAAGGAAGTAAATGTGTGTATCTCTTGAGGTCAGGCAAATATTAGTCAGTTTTGAACTTGATGAAAGCGTCCCTGTTTTATTCTTTTTTATTTCGCCTGTGAAAGCGTCATACTGTTGTTTACAGTATATGATTTATTTCCATGGACATTATTATTATTATAGGTACTTATATAGCACCGTCAATTTACGTAGCGCAACACATATATATATTGTACATTCACATCAGTCCCTAACCCTCAAGGGGTGTACAATCTAAGGTCCCTAACTTACATTCATACATACACATACTAGGGCCAATTTAGACAGGAACCAATTAACCTAACAGCATGTCTCTGGAGTGTGGAAGGAAACTGGAGTACCCGGAGGAAACCCACACAGGCACAGGGAGAACATGCAAACTCCAGGCAGGTGGTGCCGTGGTTGGGATTCAAGCCGACGACCCTAGTACTACCAGGCGGAAGTGCTAACCACTTAGCCACTGTGCTGCCCATGATTATTTGCTATATTCTATATAGCATTGGTGTGAACGTCTCTTGTTTTTATTACTGGGAAGATCTCACTGAACATTAGTTTACGCCTCTGTTTATCTGTTCGTTACAACAGTTAAAGTGGTAGTTTAAGTGATATTCACATGAGACGCAGCCAGTGACATCACCAGCACATGTGCTCTGAAGATACGGCATACTCATGCTGTCCTTTCGGAGCTCTGTGCCATGGCCATGACTGCTGCGCGCATGCATGGGTGTGACATCAGCTCGGCCATCAAAGCAGCCCAAGCCCGCGAACCTGGAAGGAAGACCAAGTGAAGGTCGAAGCCCTATCAGCGGTGACAACGCACCGCTTCATTTTAAGGTAAGTATTCCATAATCTGCTAGTATGCAGTGCATACCAACACATTACGGCTTAAACAGCCTGGGGCTCATATTTTTTTAAAAATAGTGTTTACTACCGCTTTAAAATGTGTTTGTCATTTTTAGTTATTTCCGTTTCTCAGTTTTTGTATTTTCTGTAGTATCAGCCTCCAGGGACATTGCTCAGAAAGTACTGAAAGATTTATGCACCTTTTGACAAAAGACTCTTTTGAGGATTGATATGATGTCGAAGACCTCCTGTGCCCTGCCAGTATACTTGGAAAAAAAAAAAGCCACTTGCTTTTTCATGTCAACTGGGATTGTCTGCCTAGTCCTATTAGATGTGGGATTTGCTAATTTGGGTAGTGCTAATTTCATGTCTATGAGCACCTAAAGCAATAGTGAAAAAAAGCGTTCCCCTGCAAAATAATATCATAATATGCTAGTACAGGACTTAAAATTTCAACTCCTGAGCTACTAGCCAGGCCTTAGAGTTACTCGCCACCAACAAATATACACAAACAGAGACACCTGTACACCCACAGACATGTACATACACACATATACACACAGAGACACATGTACACGCACACACACATACAGACACATGTATACACACACAGTGTCAGGAATGGACTTGCCAATAATGGTGGGACTCACCTGCCTTGTGGGCTGCAGTACCAGGGCTGGCCAGCGGGTGCTCTCAGCAATCAGAGACTCAACCCTGCAAGTCAGCCAAACACCTGAGGCTGATTGCAGGTGTATTTAAGGGATAGCCAGACCTGCAGTCTGTGCCTTGGTGTGTGATTTTCCATGGGCCCCTGTATCTTGTTACCTGCATTCCTGTTCCTGTTTCTGTTCCTGACTGACTGACTGGTTGCCGACCCTGCTTGATCCTGACCTCTGCTGACTTCTCCTGTTTGATCCCAGGCTTGTGACCCCGACCATTCTCTGCCTGACCCCCTGTACCTACCTGCCCGTTAGTTGCTGTACCCGGCTCGTGACCTGACTACTCTCTGCCTGCTCCTCCTGTTCCTACCTGCCCGATTGTTATTGACCCGGCCTGCTTGACTACGCTTGCATTGTATGTATTGTTATCTGTGGGTGGTTTGGTTCGTTTGCACTTTGTTTATGTTTTAGTATTGCACTGCGTTTTGTATTGTTAGTATTAATAAATTATATTGTTTATAACATATCTGAAGCCTGCGTTTCCCTGCATCAGTTCACATACCTCTGGTCATACCCGGAGCCCTGACACACAGGCACGTACAGACACGCATACACACAGATACATGTACATACACAGAAATACACATGCACAGACACATGTACATACACACACATATGTACACACAGACACATGTACATACATACACAGACACATGTACACACAGACACATGTACGTACATACACACAAACACACACACATGTACATGCACACACACACAGACACATGTACTCACACACACATACATGTACATACACGCATACACATGTACATACACACAGACACATGTACATGCATACACAGACACACACAAACACACGCACATGTACGCACGCACGCTATTAAGTGCTCTCTCCTCTCCCCTGAAGCCACGACTGGCTGACATAGGGATCATGTGACCAGAGTGAGCTGAAATTAGGTAGACACACACCCTATAAAAAGTTGCAGTACTTCGTTGTTCACTCACAGAGCCGGGTACTGCACTCTAGGGGGAGGCAGAGAGCACAACACACACTCCTTCCTTTGCTTTCACTGCAGTCAGCTATTGAGCAGTTTGACGGCTCCCAGTGCCAATGACAGATCCGGCCTGAGCTCCGAGCCTGCTCAGCAAGAATTTCCTGGGGGGGACACTTGCCCCCACCATAATTTACACTCGCCATTGGCGAGCAGGCGAGTGGAAATTTCAAAGCCTTTGCTAGTATGCACTGTATACTAGCACATTATATGAAACTTACCTTAAAACGAACCCCTCCAGCGGCACGCTGTCACTGCTGACAAGGCTTCCATCTTTACCCATTCTTCTTTCCGTGTTCCTGGGCTGCAGCTGCTTGAATGGCTGAGCCACTGGTGACGTTTCATCCATGGCACACAGCTCTGAAGGAACGTCACGGGTATGCTGTTCCTTCAGAGCACATGCACCGGTTATGTCACCTGCTGCAGCTCTGTAGAACATCTCCTTAACGGTGCACGTTTAGGAGATATTCATTTTACCTACAGGTAAGCTTTATTATAAGCGTACCTGTAGGTAAAAATAGAAATGAGAGGTTACTCCCACTTTAAAGTGTTACTAAACCCACAACAGTAAAATAAGTCTGTATATGCAGTAATGTATGCTTTTTATACTTGCTGTGGAACCTAAGGGGTTAATCCTTCGCACTGTGTAAAAAGGATGTTTGATCCTGACTTCTCTGATCCTCCCCTTCTTTTACTGTCCCCAGTCCATCTACCATAGTTCAGAGCAGCAGTGGCAAGTCTGCACATGCTATGCTAGAGAATTTTTTTGTTTGTTTTTTTGGGAAGGTGCATGTGATCGGCACAGGGCCAAACAGCGCTGTCTGTACAGAGGGTCAGGGGTCATGCAGCCTCATGGGGTAGTCAGAGAAGAATTAAAACTTCTCCTACAAGATTAACCAGTGCTTAGATGGACACTGATAGTCACAAGATTGCTATATACTGCTGATGAGAAAAGGTATTTAGCAGTTTTAATTTACTAAAATAATTTAAGTGATTTAAAGACAAACTGTTTTTTTTTTTTTTTTTTAATTTAATTTAAAAAGTGGCTATTGTTACCTGCTCTGTACAACAACATTGCACAGAGACATCCCTTACCTTCTTTTCTGGAGTCCCTCATCATTGCTGTCTGCTCCTTCTTCATGTCGTAAGCTGTGTGCTATGGGGCCACCAGTGTGGGTGTATTCCCGAGGCCTACTGTGGGTATAGGATTATAACTTTTTTTTTTTTTTTTCTATGGTTGAACTGGATGGACTTTTGTCTTTTTTCAGCCAGACTAACGATGTAACTATGTAATTCCAGGAGCTGTGACATCACCCATAGGCTCCTATGGCCCAGCTGTTGTCAGTGCTGCCTCTTCTCCCATGCAGCTACCACTCACTGACACAGGGGAGCCGAAGATGCAGGATCATGTAACCAGACTGGAGCAGATTAAAATAAGATCGGATAGGTAGTGGGGGGTGGCTGGAGAGTTTTAAGCATAGTTAGCAATTAGGTTGGAATCCTGTTTTAACAACTATTTGACAGTCTGGATCTTGCTGCCCAATAAATAACTTTGTGCTATGTTGGACGTATTCCAGTAACGTCAGATGATCTATCTTGTGATTCTTTTAGGATGGAAATGGATAGATCCATTGTAAAAACAAGAAAAGCAGATATATCCGTTACTTAGCTCATGGATGAATGAATGAATGAACAGCAACAAGTCTGGAGCAGAGGTGTGCATTGTCACAGGCCAGGCGATGACAGCACCTAGTAAGGTTCTGAAATGCACGTAAACCTGACCTGTATATATTGCTCATACCATACTAAGTAAGACATGGGTAGCTGTCATGACACTATCTTTCTTCCACTGAGCAGCACTAATACCTGGGGTTTACTCAAAGAAGAGAGGTGAAGGAGAGGTGGGGAGATTGTGTGAGGTTAGATCTGCATGTCAGTGCCTGACTCTGCCTGTTTATGTTTACACTGGGGCTCCATCTGTCAACCCTGCGTATGTCTAGGCGCCTGGAGCTGTTCACTTTTCTACACACTGACAAGGAGACTGATCATTACAAACCGTTGGTGAAAACCCCCCCATGGAATGTTGGACTCTGTAATAGATGGTCACATGAGCAAATACACAGCAGAAAAGCTTTCAGGTTCAGGAGGAAGGTACTATTTAAAACTCAGCTTGCTTATGTATGGATTTCTATTTAAAGCATTGTACATTATCGCTCTGCTGCACTGGCTAAAAAAAAAAACATTTTTACTAGGAGAAAGTTAACTCCTTCTAGTGGTAGGAAAAAACATCAGCCATCTTAAGCCCTCATGCACACTTGATGTTTTGATAACGCTGGTAACATTAGCTGTGTAATGTCAAGTTAAAAACGTGAGTTTTTCAGCTTTTTTTAGTGTTTTTGTATTAGCGTTTTGCTGTGTTTGCGTTTTTTAGTTTTTATTACCAAAAAACAAAATTTTTTGGTAAAAAGAAATCCAAAAATGCTGGTGTGTGTGGCGTTTTACCATGTTTTACTGTGTTTTGCCACATTTGTCAGTGTTAGAGCGTTTTTTTACAGCTAAAAAACTCCTCTAGAAACCCACTAGTCCTGGGGTTTTTTCCAGCCAAAAAATGTTGATTACAGTCTAAGTGTGCATGGACACACAGGATAACATGCTGGGGGGTTTACTAGCTGTAGAAAAAAAGTCAAAAGCCAAAAACAGCCGCTGTAAAAACGTCCAGTGTGCATGAGGACGAAGTAGTGACCGTTTTATTGGCAACTGTAAACATGTTATGTGTTTCCAGTTCACCAGTAAGTCCTCATGCACACTGGATGTTTTTACAGCGGCTGTTTTTGGCTTTTGACGTTTTTTTTTCTACAGCTAGTAAACCCCCCAGCATGTTATCCTATGTGTCCATGCACACATAGACTGTAATCAATGTTTTTTGGCTGGAAAAAAAACCCAGGACTAGTGGGTTTATGGAGTTTTTAAGCTGTAAAAACACTCTAACACGGCAGAACGTGATAAAATGCCACGAACTGACATTTTTGGACTTTTTTTGAACAAAAATTTTTTTTTTTCGGTATAAAAAAATGCTAAAAACTGCATACGCTGGAAAACGCCAACAAACGCTAATGCAAGAACGCTAAAAAAAAGCTGAAAAATGTTTTTAATGTGACTTTACACCGCTAATGTTACTAGCGTTATCAAAACGTCCAGTGTGCATGAGGACTAATTGTAAATATGCAGCTGTAGAGAAAGGATGTAACCAATATAAAGCATAAGATTCTAGTAGTCAGATAAGCAATGAAATATTCTGTTTGTTTGTATAACCTTTTGAGTTAATGTCGCTGAAGTGTGCTTTTGTCAGGAATGTACAGTTGCAAGAAAAAGTATGTGAACCCCTTGGGATTACGTGGAGTTTTGCATGAATTGGGCATAAAATGTGTTCTGAACGTCACAACAATAGAAGAACACAGTCTGCTGAACATAATACTACACAAACATTAGATGTTGCCATGGTTTAATTGCACATAACATGTAAACATTCACAGCGCAGGGAGGAAAAAGTATGTGAACCTTTGGACTTAATTACTGGTTGACCCTCCTTTGGCAGCAATAACCTCAACCAAACGTTTCCTGTAGTTGCAGATCAGACCTGCACAATGATCTGGAGTCATTTTGGACCACTCCTCTTCACAAAACTGTTTCAGTGTAGCAATATTCTTGGGATGTCTGGTGTGAATCGCTCTCTTAAGGTCATGCCACAGCATTTCAATCGGGTTGAGGTCAGGACTCTGACTGGGCCACTCCAGAAGGCGTATTCTGTGCTGTTGCAGCCATTGTTTTGTTGAATTACTTGTATGCTTTGGGTCATTGTCCTGTTGCATCACCCATTCTCTGCGGAGCTTCAGTTGGCGGACAGATGGTCATACGTTTTCCTGCAAAATGTCTTGATAAACTCTGGAATTAATTTTCCCATCAATGACAACAATCCGTCCAGGCCCTGAGGCAGCAAAGCAGCCCCAAACCATGATGCTCCCTCCGCCATTTTTTTTTACAGTGGGGATGAGGTTTTGATGTTGGTGTGCTGTGCCTTTTTTTCTCCACACATAGTGTTGTGTGTTCTTCCCAAACAACTCAATCTTGGTTTCATCTGTCCACAGTATATTTTGCCAGTAGTGCTGTGGAACATCCAGGTGCTCTTTTGCAAACTTCAAACGTGCTGCAATATTCTTTTTGGACAGTAATGGCTTCCTCCGTGGTGTCCTCCCATGTACTCCATTCTTGTTTAATGTTTTCCTTATTGTAGATGTGTCAACAAAAATGTTAGCATGTGCCAGAGATTTCTGTAGGTCTTTAGCTGACACTCTGGGATTCTTCTTTACCTCATGCAGCATTCTGCGCTGTGCTCTTGCAGTCATTTTTACAGGACGACCACGCCTAGGGAGAGTAGCAACAGTGCTAAACTTTCTCCATTTGTAGACAGTCTGTCTTACCGTGGACACATGAACATCAAGGCTTTTGGAGATACTTTTGTAACCCTTTCCAGCTTCATGCAAGTCAACAATTCTTGATTGTACGTCTTCTGAGAGCTCTTTTCTGCGAGGCATGGTTCACATCAGACAGTGCTTCTTGAAACCAGTAAACCAAAAACAGGTGTGTGTTTTTTAAGGGCAGGACAGCTGTCAGCAACACATCCAATATCATCACACTGATTGGAGTCAAGGTTGGCTCACTCCTGGCTCCAATTAGCTCTGGGAGAAGTCATTAAGCTAGGGCCTCACATAATTTTTCCTCCCTGCACTGTGAATGTTTACATGTTATGTGCAATGAAACCATGGCAACATCTAATGTTTGTGTAGTATTATGTTCAGCAGACTGTGTTCTTCTATTGTTGTGACTTAGATGACGTTCAGAGCACATTTTATGCCCAATTCATGTAAAACTCCACGTAATCCCAAGGGGTTCACATACTTTTTCTTGCAACTGTACAATAGAGAGAGGAACACACACCCCATAGTATAGCATGCATTAGGACGTTTAATGGACAAAATAAAATCAATAGTTGCACTCACAAACAACTGTGGAGAATAGAGGCTTGTCAGGTGGCTTGGAGGATAAGTCCAGTGTATATAGAGTCAGTGTATGAGTTATCCCATATCCCCACCTTGGCCACTGGCTGGGGAAAGCATGGGCTGAAGTGGAATTGACATTGCTGGCAGAGATGGATAGAGCTGCTGTAAGGTCTGGAGTCCAAGACCTCCTGTTGTCACCGCTGTGTACCACAAAATACAGCGACGCGTTTCAAAACAATCCTGCTTCTTTATCAACAGGACAGTTTGTTACACAGGTTTTCCTGTGACACTATCTACTTTGCCTTTGTCAGGAATATGCAACACTTGTCGGTTAAAGGATAAGTTCACCTTTTAGACAAAAATAATAAATGCAAATTTTTTTGCAGGTAAAAAAAAGGGGAAATATATTTTTTTTGTCTACAGGAGCCGGGAAAGCATTGCACCAGTAGATCGTTGATGCCATGCAGGTCTCCTGCAGACCTGTCAGAATATCTGTTTACCATACGGGATGTACGAGCAAGCAGAAATACTGACAGGAAGCTTCAGTGAACTACCATGGCTCTCCACAGCACGGCAGTAGTTAATTGAAAACTACAAGCCCACAGCCGCTAAGGCTGTCGGGACATGCAGTTCATTTGTGGAAGTCCGGGAATGAATGATTTGGCTGTGTGGGCGGAGCCCTGCGCTGTTTTCAAATTTGACAGATAGTACAGGGAGACTTCTCCCCATACTATCTGAGGGAAGGGGGGCTGCGGGAATATGTTATATGTTCCACCCTAAAAATGTATGCAACATGTTCCCAAAGGTGAACTTATCCTTTAGCCTGGGTTCACACTGATTCGCATCGGTTTCTGTGTGATTTCCGCACCGCATCATAACCGCACCCTGTTCTTATGAACCACTGCAGGTGTGTATTTTAAATTAACAACACCCCGAAATCAGTTTGCAAAACGCGGTGCAATGTGCAGAATCAGATCTCATAGGTGTGAACACCCATGCGATCCAATTCTTGTACGAACTAACAAAGGGTCCTGCACTTTTTTTTTGGTGCGGATGTCGTGCGATTTGAGTCATACAAAATGTTTGGCTCAAATTGCACCGCACAGAAGTCACATGTGATTTGCACAGGAATGCAGTGTGGTTCTTGTGCGAATCACATGCAATGTGCTGCACCACATCAGTGTGAACTCAGGCTCAATGTGGTTGTTAACGTGGTTGTTAAAGCGTTGCATATCTTATTTCAAGTGCACCTGTGGCCAGATTATGGATATTATATTTTTCACATCATCTTAAAGGCTGTCTCCACTGCCCCTATTGTGCAATATACAATGAAGCAAAAATCACAAAGTACCGTATTTGCCGGCGTATAAGACGACTGGGCGTATAAGACGACCCCCTACTTTTCCTGTTAAAATGTAGTGTTTAGGCTATACTCGCCGTATAAGACTGCCCCTCTTCCAATGCACACCAGTGGGAAGAATCGTGCCCCATCATTGGTGTCAGTGGGAGGAATAGTGTCCCATCATTGGTGTCAGTGGGAGGAATAGTGTCCCATCATTGGTGTCAGTGGGAGGAATAGTGCCCCATCATTTGTGTCAGTGGGAGGAATAGTGCCCCATCATTGGTGTCAGTGGGAGGAGTCGTGCCCCATCATTGGTGTGAGTGGGAGGAATAGCGCCCCATCATTGGTGTCAGTGGGAGGAATAGCGCCCCATCATTGGTGTCAGTGGGAGGAATCGTGCCCCATCATTGGTGTCAGTGGGAGGAATAGTGCCCCATCATTGGTATCAGTGGCAGGAATCGTGCCCCATCATTGGTATCAGTGGGGGGAATCGTACCCCATCATTGGTGTCAGTGGGAGGAATCGTGCCCCATCATTGGTGTCAGTGGGAGGAATAGTGCCCCATCATTGGTGTCAGTGGGAGGAATAGTATCCCATCATTGGTGTTAGTGGGAGGAATAGTGTCCCAACATTGGTGTTAGTGGGAGGAATAGTATCCCATCATTGGTGTCAGTGGGGGGTGGAATAGTGCCCCATCATTGGTGTCAGTGGGGGGGGGAGGAATAGTGCCCCATCGTTGGTGTCAGTGGGGGGGAAGAAAAGTGCCCCATCGTTGGTGTCAGTGGGGGGGGGGGGGGGATTAGTGCCCCATGTCAGTGGGGGGGGAGGAAAAGTGCCCCATCGTTGGTGTCAGTGGGAGGAATAATGCCCCATCATTGGTATCAGTGACACCAATGATGGGGCACTATTCCTACCAATGACACTTGCTGGCCCCTGTTCCAGTATGGTGCTGCTGCAGCCAGCATATGTGTTTGCAGCAGCACCTCTGGATGGCACACTTACCAGCCGCTCCTTCACTCGAGTTTCGCGGAGCCGCTCGGCTCCACCTCCTCGCCGGTGATTGGCCGCCTGTGTGCCTTTCCTGAGCTACAGTTCTGGCGGCCAATCACCGGTGAGGAGGCGGAGCCGAGCAGCCGCACGAACATCCAGTGGCCGAACGGAATGAAGGAGCAGCCGCGCTTCCTGGACCGGATCATCGTGGGACCGGAGCCAGGTAAGAGACAGCAGCCCCTGCCCAGCCCTGTACTTAGTGTCCCTAAAAAGTGTCAGTATGCCGTATACCGGCGTATAAAACGACCCCCGACTTTTGGGAAGATTTTCAAGGGGTAAAAAGTCGTCTTATATGCCGGAAAATACGTTAAATTCCTTTTTTGTTCATAATTTTCTATACGACCTGCCAGGCTCTGGCCCAGCAATTGCTGACAACAGGGCAGGATTCCCTAGAACAGTGATGTCAGTTATAGGCATCCACTACTCTAGCTTTATCAGAGGAAGAGATAGTCATCTCCTACCAGCCACACAACAAACCTAGGGCCTGCGGCTTTGCAATTATGTAGCTGCTTGAAAATCGAAGAAGCAAATATATTTTTACCTTTGTGCGATTTGTGCTTCGTTTTATGCCTCACAAGGGGGTGCAGTGGGGGTGGTAGCACTTAAAAAGTAATTTCTACTCTAACAAGCAGTAAAAGAGCTTTAAAACAAGCCTTCATTGACCTCTGCAGCTGTATATGGAAGATCGCTTGTGAAATTACATCACCAGCAAGCCATCTGCACAGTATATCCTGCCTACTAGCAATGCTACCCCAGCATAAGCAATCTCCCGAACTTAGCTTTGTGGTATGTAAGCGGACAGTGCTGTGTTTGGGAGAGTGCTATCCTACAGGCAAGAATTCCTTTTTTTATGTCACACGCTTATCTTCACATTTACATGCAGACCAAGTAAAACCCAATACATGTGCACTGAAAATTGGCTGGTCTAGCAACCGGTCGCCTTTTGGTATGTGTGTACCACTCTCTGTTCAATGACTGGCTTCTGTTGAATGGTTTTGCTGGATAACCAGCTTTTGATCAGCGCTTGCAGCCAAATTGATGCAGGGATCTGTCAGTGTTTTTTCCATTCAACCAACTGATTGAACAAAAATAAAAAAAAACTACCTGTGTATACCCAACTTTAGCCAGCAAAAGTAACTTTGGCAAATATTGTGTCCAGCAGCTTAAACACCAATAGCAGAGTTTTTCTCAGGAAGAAGGGTCAGCCGCACAACGGAGAATTGATGAATGTAGTATGTATTTATTGATCCTTAGGACACACAAAACACTAGGACATGACTACAGGACCTGTTAACGCGTTTCACACAATCTCGTGCTTAATCACAACTCATAAAAGAGTTTTTCTCAACTATCACTGTTACCGTAGCAGGAAAACCCAGCCTGTATGTAAATGGGAAGAAAAACAGAAATAAAGGTGTGTGGACTTTTTGTACTGAATAATAATAATTTTGAGCCTGGGTTCAAATTATCTTCCTGCAAGTATCCTCAGATTTCACTCTGAACTCATAGCACCATATGGATCCATCCATATGGTGATACCAAGATTTTAACAATGTAAGCAGTACCATTAAAACTTCTGGATTTTAGTGTGTGGCAGTATTACACTATTTTCTGTTTCATACATGGGTATCTGGATGGCGGATATGGTGGAAATTGGTCTGGAGTACTAGTGTGGATGGATCCATATGGTGCTATGAGTTCAGAGTGAAATCTGAGGATACTTGCAGGAAGATTCATCCCATCATACAGTCTTCTTGGTGATTGATATTAAGGCAAAAGTTATTTTTGAATATTGGTAAGGGTATTCACTCCTTACTTCAGTAGAAGTGCACTGTGTTGTGTGATTTTTGAGCACAAAAAGAGTGATTCACATACACGGTTTTTCACTATACATTGTGTATATGGACATGTGCCTATATATATTTTTATTTTATTTATACACCTTTTTCACTTGGGTGAAATATCACTGGATTGTTTTCACGTATTAATTTGCTTTATAAAGGATAATGCACTATGTGGTTTTTATGTTTTTGTTTTTGAGGTAAATCAAGTTGCTGCAAGAGGCTGAGGATTTGTACACTTGAATCGAATTTTGGACACTTGGATTGATTTATTTATTTATATTTTAAAAGGGACATATGATATTTTGAGATATTTTTGATTTAATTTTTTTTGGACTTTATTTTGATTATATTCATAGATCTGAGGAAAGGATTTATGATATTTATTTATCACTGAGCATATCATTGTTTATATTTGTACACCTCTAAGGGTAGGGGTGAAGTGTGCTTAAAAGAAATTGGGGATTAATAGTGATTATTTATTATTATTATGGGTTCAAATTATAGTGGTGCGGGAAATTGCATGTGATTCGGACTCGCACCGCATTCTTGTTCAAATCACATGCCATTCTTTGTAGTGTAATTTGAGCCCATTTGTTTTGTATGGGCTAAATTTGCACTGCACATGCATGAAAAAAGGTGCAGGCATCTTTTTTTGCCACACCAGAATCGGATCGCATGGGTATAATCTGATTCTTGCAACTGCACTGTGTTTTGTTACCTGTTTTGGGGTGTCATTAATTTAATATTGACACCCGCGGCTAATTGCATGAATTGAGTGTGATTTTAATTTGGTGCAGAAAACGCTCAGGATTCGCTGCATTTCCTGCACCGCATATATGTGAACCAGGGCTTAATATATTGCATGCATAGTTATCAGAATACGGTATTTCTCATGATGTAGACTGAATAGGGGTATATTTATCAATGATTTAACGGGCAATTTGCCCAATGAATAATTATTTTTTGCCAAAGTGAGATTTAACATGATTTCACGTGTTCCACACTTACATTTACTCTATTTACAACGCAATGAATGTGCATCAGGTAAATCCAGCTGCTGGCAAATGCCAATTAAATCTCACACGTAGTATATTATTCTTCTGGTAATAACTTTCCATGGTACTTGGGACACCATGCCTGTAGACTTGTTTTCCCATAGAGTGCCCAAAGTTCCTCAAGAACATAAAGCTGTGCCAAGCAGGGGAAATTTGTCAGCGCTTCAATTGGAGTTTATTTATTATTTATTTATTTCAGGTACTTATATAGTGATGTCAATTTACGCAGCGCTTTACATATATACAGTCATGGCCGAAATTGTTGGCACCCTTGATATTTCTCCAGGAAATCATGTATTTCTCACGAAACGTATTGCATTAACACATGTTTTGCTATACACATGTTTATTCCCTTTGTGTGTATTGGGACAAAACAAAAAAAGGGAGGAAAGAAAGCAAATTCGACATAATGTCACACAAACCTCCAAAAATGGGCTGGACAAAAGTATTGGCACCCTTTCACAACTGCAGATAAATAAGAATGTTACAAGCATGTGATGCTCCTGTAAACTCACCTGGGGCAAGTAACAGGTGTGGGCAATATAGAAATCACACCTGAAAGCAGATAAAAAGGAGAGACGTTCACTTAACCTTTGCATTGTGTGTCTGTCTGTGCCACACTAAGCATGGACAACAGAAAGAGGAGACGAGAACTGTCTGAGGACCTGAGAACCAAAATTGTGGCAAAATATCAACAATCTCAAGGTTACAAGTCCATCTCCAGAGAACTAGATTTGCCTTTGTCCACAGTGCGCAACATTATCAAGAAGTTTGCAACCCATGGCACTGTAGCTAATCTCCCTGGTCGTGGACGGATGAGGAAAATTGATGAAAGATTGCAACGCAGAATAGTCCGGATGGTGGATAAGCAGCCCCAAACATGTTCCAAAGACATTCAAGCTGTCCTGCAGGCTCAGGGAGCATCAGTGTCAGCGCGAACTATCCGTCGACATTTAAATGAAATGAAACGCTATGGCAGGAGACCCAGGAGGACCCCACTGCTGACACAGAGACATAAAAAAGCAAGACTACAGTTTGCCAAAATGTACTTGAGTAAGCCAAAAGCCTTCTGGGAAAACGTCTTGTGGACAGATGAGACCAAGATAGAGCTTTTCGGTAAAGCACATCATTCTACTGTTTACCGAAAACGGAATGAGGCCTACAAAGAACAAAACACAGTACCTACGGTAAAATATGGTGGAGGTTCAATGATGTTTTGGGGTTGTTTTGCTGCCTCTGGCACTGGGTGCCTTGACTGTGTGCAAGGCATCATGAAATCTGAGGATTACCAAAGGATTTTGGGTCGCACTGTAGGGCCCAGTGTCAGAAAGCTGGGTTTGCGTCCAAGATCCTGGGTCTTCCAGCAGGACAATGACCCCAAACATACGTCAAAAAGCACTCAGAAATGGATGGCAAAGAAGCGCTGGAGAGTTCTGAAGTGGCCAGCAATGAGCCCAGATCTAAATCCCATTGAACACCTGTGGAGAGATCTTAAAATTGCTGTTGGGAAAAGGTGTCCTTCCAATAAGAGAGACCTGGAGCTGTTTGCAAAGGAAGAGTGGTCCAAAATTCCGGGTGAGAGGTGTCAGAAGCTTATTGATGGTTATAGGAAGCGACTGATTTCAGTTATGTTTTCCAAAGGGTGTGCAACCAAATATTAAGTTAAGGGTGCCAATACTTTTGTCCAGCCCATTTTTGGGGTTTTGTGTGACATTATGTCATATTTGCTTTTCTGCCTCTGTTTTATATTTGTTCCAATACATACAAAGGGAATAAACATGTGTATAGCAAAACATGTGTTAATGCAATACCTTTTTTGTGTGAAATACTTGATTTTCAGGAAAAATATCAAGGGTGCCAACAATTTCGGCCATGACTGTATATATTGTACATTCACATCAGTCCCTAACCCTCAAGGGGTGTACAATCTAAGGCCCCTAACTCACATTCATACATACACATACTAGGGCCAATTTAGACAGGATCCAATTAAACTAACCGCATGTCTTTGGAGTGTGGGATGAAACCGGAGTACCCGGAGGAAACCCACGCAGACACAGGGAGAACATGCAAACTCCAGGCAGGTGGTGCCGTGGTTGGGGTTCGAACCAACGGCCCTAGTGCTGCCAGGCGGAAGTGCTAACCATTTAGCCATTGTGCTGCAGAAAGCCAGCAGGACCATGCTCTTCAATCCTCTCACCTACTGACATTGGATGGACAGCATAGGCCATCTTCAGTCATTACTGAAACCTGGAAAGGATAATGCTCCTTGTCCTTCCACAGAAAGTTTGCTTTCCTCCTCTAATGGCAGCCCCCTCTGGAGCTACCTGTGTCTGCCTCCTTCAGATGTCACCTGTAGCAAGCTAGGTGCTGAAGAGGCACCCATGTGTCCATAGAGACACACAACACCAGTAAGCCACACCCCTGCTCTCTCCTTACAGGGGTTTGACTGACAGTATCAGGAGCCTATGTCTCCACTGCCCACAGTTTCTCCTCTGAAAGCCTGCAGTGAAGAGAGTGGTTCTGGAGCCGAGATAGTATTAGAACGATGACATGGAATGAGGTGAGTGTTTAGGGATGTAGGTGGGTAGGACAGGTAGTAGGGCAGTTGTTACTTTAACCACTAGCCTACAGGGCACTTCTACCCCCTTCCTGCCCAGGCCAGTTTTCAGCTTTCAGCGCTGTCACACTTTGAATGACAATTGCGCAGTCATGCAACATTGTACCTATATGAAATTTTTGTCATTTTTTTTGAGACAGTGCTTTCTTTTGGTGGTATTTAATCACCTCTGGGTTTTTTATTTTTTGCTAAACAAACCAAAAATAACTGAAAATTTCAAAAAATAAATGTTTTTTCTTAGTTTTTGTTATACAATTTTGTAAATAAGTGATTTTTCTCATTCACTGATGTGTGTTAATGAGGCTGCAGTGATGGGCACTGATAGGTGGCACTGATGGGCACTGGTGAGGAGGCACTAGTAGGTGGCACTGATGGGCATTGACAGGCATCACTGATGGGCACGGAAAGGCAGCACGCATGTGGCACTTATAGGCGACACTGACTGGCACTGATAGGTGGCACTGGCGGGCACTGTTAGGCGGCACTGACGGGCACTGTTAGGCGGCACTGACGGGCACTGTTAGGCAGAACTGACGGGCACTGTTAGGCAGAACTGACTGGCACTGATAGGCAGCACTGACTGGCACTGATAGGCGGCACTGACTGGCAGCACTGATAGGTGCCACCGACTGGCATTGATAGGTGGCACTGATAGGTGACACTGAAAGGCAGCTCAGATTGGCACTGATATGTGGCATTGATGTGCACTGGTAGGCACTGATATGTGGCATTGATGTGGCACTGATGGGCACTGGCAGGTGGCATTGATGGGCACTGACAGGTGGCTATGCTGGGGCTACACTGATCATCAGGGCACACTGATGATCAGTGTACATGTCCTCTCTGTGGAATGCCGATTACCGGCTCTCCTCTCCTCTCGAGCTGTCAGTGTGACAGCTCGTGAGGAGAGAAATGCCGATAACAGGCATTTCCCTATTTGCATGTGATCAGCTGCGATTGGACACAGCTGATCACATGACTGAACCGACATCTTCGGCTCTTTCCGTTCATCGGTGATCCACTGTGTGCGAGGGACACAGCACACCACCGATCGGCTCACACGCGCGGTTAGAGTGGGAGGACATCATATGACGTCCTCCCAGAACGAGAGAACCGCCTTGTGCCCATCATTTACCTTATATGGCGGACGGCGGTTAAAGGATAAGTTAACTTTTTAACCGCTTCCCGACCACCCTATAGCAGAAACACTGCTACAGGGCAGCACAGGTGCGAAAAATCACATATATAGACATGTGATTTTGAATTTCCGGGTACGGGGTGCGTGCGAGACCTACCCGCGCCACCATTCGCGGCCCCGGCTGTCAATCACTGGGTCCCAGCCAGTGATTACTTGCCGCCACCCAGTGATTTCCGAGCATCTCCGATGGGGAGAAGAACTGTTTTGTTTACTAACAGTTTCATCCCTGTCAGCTTGGGCACACTTCTTTGGATGGCTGTGCACAGCATAGCCATCCAAAGCAGTGTGATTACAGTGAAGCACACTGACACCGCCCCCTAGTAAAACACTCCCAGCACACAGTTAACCCTTTGATCACCCTCATGTTAACCCCTCCTGCCCAGTGCCATTATTACAGTGTCAGTGCTTTTTTTTTTTTTTTCCACCACTGATCACTGTATTGGTGTCACTGGGGATGTCAGTGACACCAAATCCGTTCCCCCCCAGTGTCAGAATGTCTGCCAGTCCCGCTATAAGTTGCTGATCGCCGCCATTACTAGTAAAAAAAAAGAAAGCTCAATTTGTTGGGAAAAAAGGATGTAAATTTCATTTGGATGCATGACCGCGCAATTGTCAGTTAAAGTAACGCAGCGCCACCATAACGCTACATTTATTGAATAATGTTGGCTTTTGAGCAGTTTTAATTAACCAACTTCAGCTCCATAAGGTTTTACCCCCTTCCTGAGAGGCCCTTTTTTGCTATTTAGCACTACGCTATTTTACCTGGTAATTGTGCAGTCATGCAACTCTGTACCTAAATTAAATATATATAATTTTTTTCACACAGAGCTTTCTTTTGGTGGTATTTTATCTCCACTATTTTCTTTTTATCATGTCTTTAGTAAAAAAAAAAAAAAAAAACCCAATAAGTGTATATAATGCTTTGCATGAACGTTCTAGAGTCTACAAACTATGGTATATATATAATGGATTTTTTTTCTTTTATATGACTAATGACTATCTACACTGTGATAGTGTGGATGGGAATCTGACACTAACTGACACTGGGTGGGAACTGACTTACTGACACTGACAACACCAGTGACACTAATACAGTGATCAGTAATAATACTGTACACTGTCACTGTACTAATGACACTAGCTAGGGGGAGGTTAACATCTCTGGGTAATCAAGGGGTTAAGTGAGTGCCTAACAAGTATTAATGTATGTATTTTGTGCTGCTTTTTACTAACAAATCCCTTTGTTCCTTCTCTCTGCTTTGCTAGAAGAAAAAACAAAGAGATTGTTCCATCTGTACAGAGCCCTGTGTTGATTGTCCAGGACCTGCTGACAAACTCCCACTGTGTACAATCACAGTGGGAGTCGGCTGGTGGGAGCATGTGCCATGTACCCGGAAGAGGCCAGCAATGCACGGTACATAGCGACCAGTCCTTAAGTGGTTAATACATTGTTTGTTTTTCATTTTTAGCCTTATTATATCTACAAAATAGTTTTTTTTTTCTTTTTTTTTCCTAGGAGGAAGAACATAATTGATTAATATGTCATGCAGAATATGTGATATACTTAAACTGTGTAGCAGTCTTTTTAAAAGCAAACCTTATGCAGGCCATAGACGGGTCGAAAAAAAACAAAAAACGAATCGGTCGTTCAATAGGCCGACGTTACCACCAATGGTAAAAAAAATCGGCCGATTTTCGTCCCGTCTATGGCCGGCATTTAATTACTTCTGTCCCTGCAGAGAACTCTGCTATTATATTTGACGTGAAAAAGTATTGTGGTTGCAACAATGTATCCATTTGTATCCATTTGGGATACAAATATATTATTCGGATACAGATATTATTTGGATACAAATGGATACATTGTTGCAACCGCAATACTTTTCATATAAAATATAATAGCGGACTGGAATTCCTCTTCTTTTTTCTTCTTTTCTTCTTCTTCTTCCTTTTCTTTTTCTTCTTCTTGCAGGTCACGGCTCATGCGCAGATTTTTTATCGGTAAAACGATTGGCCGATTTGCCCATCATTGCCGGCAAAATCAGCCGATTTTTTTCCAACTTTACCAATAAAAAAAATGTGCCAAAACCCCGAAAAATGGCCGACCAATTAACTCACTAACGGTGCGAAAATCGGCCGATTTTTTTTTTTTCGACCCATCAATGGCCTGCATAAGTTATGTACAGACGCTGCCACTGCTAACTTCCCCTGAAAATTCTAGTTGCCTGGCTGTCATTTTTACTTTACTAGCTCAGCACTCTTTGACATACTGACCTGGAATAAGCCCGCAGATCGAGTGTCTGACTTTACTTGCTGCTTGCTTATTGTGGATCAGTGTTTGAGAAAGTACTGAAATCAGACAATAGCCAGGACAGGTGGGGCAAGGCAGCAGTGGATGGCCCTGTATTTTTCTCAGCATAGCTTTCTACTAAACAATGTATTGCTGGTTTCTGAGAGTGTGATTGATCACAAACTGCTTGCTATTACATCTAGGAGAGGGTAAACCTGTCATCACAGAAAAATAATAACTTTAACAAGACTGTTAATTTGGCATAACACATGCAGATATTATGGCTTATTTATACAGCAGATGTTCCTAATGCTTCACCAGATGCCCAGGCCTAAAGGGTATATTGAGTCAAATGGCTTAATGGTTGGCAGTTCAGCTAGCATGGGAAATTAAAATATGAACAGTGTTCAGTATGTGCTCTGCCTTAAAGTAGAAGAAAAGCTTGAGCTTAAGAATCGTGACCAGAACAGGATTAAAAAAAAAAGATTTTTTTTATACATGGTATGCAGGATAGGTGGGGAGAGGGGCATTTTCAAGAATAGTTCATATTTGGCTCTACTACCACTTTAAATCCATGTTTTATTATTGGATAGCTACGGAAGAGTTTTACAGTTTGTATTCTATGACCCTATTGCAGAGTGTTCCCTTCCTTCCTGTACCTGTGTTGCCCTTCAAAAAATAGGAAAGTACAGACCGAAATAAATACATTGTATGAATTTGTTACTATTCTTCACGTTACTAAAAATTTGTTGCTTTTGTTTTTGTTTCCATTTGAGAGATTTTCAAAAGCTTCCTGTCCTGATAGTAGTGAAGTGAGATCGCCCTAAAAGGAATACAGTGGTGGTCTAACTGTTCCCCGCTCTATCCAAAACTAAATAAAAAAAGTTTTGGCTGGAGGTGGGTTAAATAGTAGTCATTACGCTTTGTGCCAAATTTGTAAATACACTGGACTAAACCAGCTTTCTAAAATTTACTACATTCATTTTTATTTTACTTACCCACAATTGCCTATTATCCCACAATCCAACACATTCTGTGAATGGAGGAAGAGCAGGTAAATGATAGGATCTCCACCCACTCACAGAACATGATGCATTGTGGGACGATATTTAAAAAGAGTTCTGAGAATGGGGAAGAGGGCGGGTGAACAGTGCAATGTTTCCCCATAGCAGGCACTGCTGGAATAATTTTTAGCAGAAGCATCCAGCTATACAATGGTATAATTACATACACCTAATGTGTTTGGTGTTGTATCCCAAAAAAGAATTATGCTAAACTCCAGCTCAAATTTCAAGTGACAGTAAAGTGTTAATAAAACCACAACAGTAAAACCACAACAGTAAAATCAGTCTGTATATGCAGTAAAGCATGCTTGTTATACTCACTGTGGAACTTAAGGGGTCAATCCTCTGCATTGTGTAAAAAGGGTGTTTGATCCTGACTTCTCGGATCCTCCCCTTTTACCACGTTCCCCATTTCATCTCCTGATAGAACACAGCCTTGGGGACACTCTGCACATGCTCAATTTGGTGCGTACTGCTAGAGAGGTTTTTTCTTTTTCTTGGTAGGAAGCATGTAATCAGCACAGGGCCAATCAGCACTGTCCAGACAAAGGATAAGAGGTTTTGCAGTATCATAGGGCAGTGAGAGAAGAATTAAAACTCCTCATACAAGCTTTAACCAGTGCTCTCATCTGATAGAACACAGCCTTGGGGACACTCTGCACATGCTCAATTTGGTGCGTACTGCTAGAGAGGTTTTTTCTTTTTCTTGGTAGGAAGCATGTAATCAGCACAGGGCCAATCAGCACTGTCCAGACAAAGGATAAGAGGTTTTGCAGTATCATAGGGCAGTGAGAGAAGAATTAAAACTCCTCATACAAGCTTTAACCAGTGCTCTGCTGGACACTGATAGAAGTCACAAGACTACTCTAGCTGCTGATGAGAAAAGGTATTTGGCAGTTTATATTTAGCAAAATAATTGCATTTCTATATTCTGTGTACTGTGGGAGACCAGATATAGTAAATGCAGAGTCCTGAGTTTAGTAACATTTTGATGCATGGCCTAAAAACAGAAATAAAAAAAAGTATAGGTTGTTTTTTTCATATCAAACTTTGCTCATCTGAAAGGATTTCCCAGCAAATTACAAAATATACATAATGGGTGAACCCAGAAGGGTTAAAGTGGTTGTAATCCTTTAACATGAAAAGAACAAGGAAGCAACTGACTGACAGTCTCAGGTGTGTATGTTTCCCTACAATTCTGTGTAGAGGTGGGTGTGTCCATTCCCTCCACTCAAGTTTCACTGAACTCTGTGCTCTAGCTGTATATTATGTGTGATGTCCCCACCCCCTGCCTTTTACTGCTGAGAAATAGCCTGTGATCTGTGTATATTAAGAGGTTGTAGAGATGAGAGGGCTGCCTATAAACAGGTACAACCTATGTAGGAGGATTTGTTTCATCTCTGTGTGTCACTTGAGGCCAGTTACTTCACTGGGTATATGTACAGACACTTTAAATTACTCACCAACTTCTTAGATCACTTGTGGACCCAAGTGGTAAGATTTACCTATATTCTATATATATATTTGTAACTCCATCCTTCCCTCAAGCGCACGATGGAGGTGCCAAATTCTTGCAGCTGAGATTTTCACTTATTGATTTACTGTACAGTATAAAGAATCCATCAGAGGGCATGACAACATTATCTATTGTTGTGACAGTTGGGTGGGGTTTGGTGGCCAAATAAGAAAATGTTGCTACTGGAGCTTCCGAAAAATAGGCAACATATCATTCGGTTTACAGCAGCAACAAAAAGGAAAAAATAACATGTTAATTTGGGTGAGGTTGTATTTAATCTGTAATAGTAATGTATTTTGTGAGCTATAATAGCTCCATTAAAGTACTGCAATGCATGATATGATGCATGATATGTCTGTGGACATTTTAGAATGTGAGCTAAATACAAGGTTTTCTATACGAGTTTATATTCTTGCTGGGCAGTTAATTAGATAATGTCACAAAAAGACCAAATCTAATAACATGTCACTTACACTGTGTAATAATGTGCTATGTTTATTTTTCCTTAGGAAACTTGCCCAGTGACCGAGCTGTGAGGAAACAGCAGCAGCTGAATAATCTCTTATCAGTCGTAAAAAACATGGCAAAACCTGGAGATATCATTGTGGACTTTTGTAGTGGAGGGGTAATTTATCTAATTCTATATCTCTTTTCTTCTTTTTCTGGTTTGGTGACTATGGGGTCTATTCATAAAGGATTTGTTTTGCGATTCGCTTAGCAAATGTTTGGTGGACATTTGTCTACCTATACTTTACAGCAGTCAGCCATCATTTTCAGAAAGGATTTGCCCATCATCTTCAAAAAGGATTCACCCATCAGCGTACGACATAATAAAGAAATTTCAATTACAAGATTTGTCTGTCACATTTAAAATCAAACAAAGTTCACACATCAGCATACAACAAAATAACTTACAAGCAAGGTTCACTTATCATATTTAAAAACAAAACAGGATTCACCCATCAGCTGCTGCATCAGACATATAGAGGATTCTCTCAAAATGATAGCCAGATGCTTTAAAATACAGTTGCATGTCTGGCAAACATGTGCTGTGTGACTCGCACAGCAAATCCTTTATATTCAGTTTTATTGTATGCAATACACTCGGCATTTTGCCAAATGTGTTGCTTATTTGAGCCAAATAATGTTCAAGTTTCTTTGGTACTTCACTTTTGTTGTGTAACAGGTATAGTGTAGTATACCTGGAGTAATCATCTATAAACGTGGGAAAAATACCTTTTCTTTCCTGGAGTCAATTTTTCCATTGGATCGCAAAGGGCTGAAAGAATTAAGTCCAGAGATTTTTTTTTAAAGCTTTGCCTTTACTCTGCTTTGGGAAGGCTTTTCTTGTCATTCTTCCTTTAATACAGCTGGTGCATTTCATTGTTTGATCACATGGACTAATTTTTATTAAACTTGCGTAGTCATTCTCAGTTAATTTATTATGTCAGGACTTCTATGCCCAAGTCATCGGTGCCATGTGTGAATGCAGTTTGAATGTTTTTCCTCCTTGACAGTATTAACCACCTCATTGCAGTTCAGCTTATACAGCTCATCTGTAATTTTAGCCTTTGCAAGTAAGATATCCCCTTTTGTGATGGCATCTTGGAAGGCCACTACATTGCCTTAGTTTGTGAGCTTCTTGACTGACAATAAATTCATTTTAAGAGCAGGACATTTCTCATTCAATGTAAGTACTGTCTTTAGGGCTTACAGGTTATTTAAAAAATGTAACTTAATATAGGCTTTAAGGTAAGAAAGAACCTTTCCAACTATGACTGAATAGTTCTGCAGGAGTTTACCTTTAACAAGGAAAGTAAACTACTTCTGTATTCTAGTTTCTTATGTATAGGCAGTGTAGTTTACTGCTCAGAAGTGTTCATCTATCTACTGTGGCTTCAGAAAGCAGTGCTTAATAAAAAAAATATATTTCCACTGTTAACTGATTTGCAGCTCATTATTGCTTTTTCCATTTTACAGGGTCATGTTGGGATTCTTTTGGCTTACGTGCTTCCATTATGCCAGGTAAGCAGTAAGGAGGCTCATTTCTGTAGACCACACAAACTGAAGTTCCTGTCTCTGTGCCTCTTGTTTTAAGAACTTTATATGCTGCCCATAACAAGCTGTATATTGTTCAGTGTATGTGTGAAAATGAAAATATTCTGTTTGCTGTGACTAATAATTCATGTAAAATACAATTGATATAAAAAGTCTACACACCCCTGTTAACATGTCAGGTTTCTGTGATGTAAAACAATGAGACAAAGATAAATCATTTCAAAACTTTTTCCACCTTTAATGTAACCTATAAACTGTACAACTCTGTTGAACAACAAACTGAAATCTTTTAGGTGGAGGGAAGTAAAAATAAAATTAAATAAATAAAATTATGGTTGCATAAGTGTGCACACCCTTAAACTAATACTTTATTGAAGCACTTTTTGATTTTATTACAGCACTCAGTCTTTTTGGGTATGAGTCTATCAGCATGGCACATCTTGACTTGGCAATATTTGCCCAGTCTTCCCTTCAAAAACACTCCAAATCTGTCAGATTGCAAGGGCATCTCCTGTGCACAGCCCTCTTCAGATCATCCCACAGATTTGTGATCGGATTCAGGTCTGGGCTCTGGCTGGGCCATTCCAAAATTTTAATCTTCTGGCGAAGTCATTCATTTGTTGATTTGGATGTATGATTTGGGTCATTGTCATGCTGAAAGACGAAGTTCCTCTTCATGTTCAGCTTTCTAGCAGAAGCGTGAAGGTTTTGTGCCAATATTGACTGGTATATGGACCTGTTCATAATTCCCTCTACCTTGACTAAGGCCCCAGTTCCAGCTGAAGAAAAACAGCCCCAAAGCATGATGCTGCCACCACCATGCTTCACTGTGGGTATGGTGTTCTTTTGGTGATGTGCAGTGTTGTTTTTGTGCCAAACATATCTTTTGGAATTATGGCCAGAAAGTTCAACCTTGGTTTCATCAGACCATGACACATTTTCCCACATGCTTTTGGGAGACTTCAGATGTGTTTTTGCTAAATTTAGCTGGGCTTGGATGTTTTTCTTTGTAAGAATAGGCTTCCGTCTTGCCTCTCTACCCCATAGCCCAGGCATATGAAGAATACGGGAGATTGTTGTCACATGTACCACGCAGCCAGTACTTGCTAGATTTTCCTGCATCTCCTTTAATGTTGCTATAGGCCTCTTGGCAGCCTCCCAGACCAATTTTTTTCTCATCTTTTCATCAATTTTGGAGGGATGTCCATTTCTTGGTAATGTCACTGTTGCACCATATTTTCTCTACTTGAAGATGACTGTCTTCACTGTGTCCCATGGTATATCTAATGCCTTGGAAATTCTTTTGTACCCTTCTGCTGACTGATACCTTTTAACAATGAAATCCCTCTGATGTGGACCATGGCTTTTGCTGTAGGATGCGACTAAGAAAATGTCAGGAAAGACCTATTAGAACAGCAGCTGAACTTTATTTGGGGTTAATCAGAGGCACTTTAAAGGTGTGTACTGACTCCTATTTAACATGATTTTGAATGTGACTGCTTAATTCTGAACACAGCTACATCCCCAGTTATAAGGGGGTATGCCCACTTATGCAGCCACATTATTTTAGTTTTTTATGTTTACTTTCCCCCCTAAAAGATTTCAGTTAGTTTTTCAATTGAGTTGTACAGTTTATAGGTCACATTAAAGGTGGAAAACGTTCTGAAATGATTTATCTTTGTCTCATTTTTTTACATTAGAGAATCCTGACATTTTAACAGGGGTGCATAGACTTTTTACATCCACTGTACATACTGACCGAGAGCATAGCCCCAGGCCCTAGAGCTGTTCCATGTCAAGGACCCATCTACTTTGCCTAAATCCTGCTCATTTCTTTCTGCTGCTCACCTGTGGACACTGTGCATCCAAGATTCTTAGCAAGTTTAGCAATGTCACTGCTCAGAAATGTTAATAAGGATACTAATCTCTAAATAGAGCAATGTTTGTAGTGTTGTGAACTGTGATCAGAGACCTCTGTAGAGCTGAGAAGGATAAAAAGTGGGTGACTATGAAGGAAAAAAGTAGCAGGAAACTCAAGATACCCTTCTGTTCCCTGTGGCCACTTTTATTTACATCTGCTGTCATGGCATTGATGTTGCATATACTGTATTAGCATCTGTTTAAGATATTTGAAAGCTGCACATAATTTTTATCTTTTCACTGCAGGTGGAAAGATATGGAACATAGGAGGGGAACATGCAGATATGTGGTTACTGTAATTGAATAATAAAAGTTCAAGCATACATTTGTGCCCCAGATGAAAAGAAAATAGGTCATACCAGTCCAATTCACATTGTTCAGTGAAAGTTTTGCCTTTTTGAAAAATGTATGGTTTACTTAGTACAAGGAACGTTAAAGAAAACTGGAAAAAGATCCAATTTTGCATAACATGCAAAACATGGGCATAGCTCCCAACTGCCCTTCATTTGTCCCTCTTTTGGAAGTAAATCCCTCTGTCTCTTTTTGCCCAGTGAATTTTCGCTCTTTTTTTGTTTGATGTTCACATGATAAAGTGTTAAGATTTAATTATCAAAAGTTTTATTGCTTTTAATATCGCATCTAACCTTTTATATTTTCTGCATTTGTTCAACCAACCATACATGGGTCGTAATTTGGCCGGTTCAGCAGGAACCAGCTAAATTTCGATCCATGTATGGGCACCCTGGTTATACACAAGTCGATCTATTGATCAACCTGTGTACAACAGCCTGTCAGGTTTATTCTGAACTATTACTACCATGGGCTATAGTCAGCAACATCAATCATTTTGTTCTGCATGCAAGGAAAGCTCCCCACTGGTAGAACACAAAAGCACCACAGGAGGGATTCCTCCCATCAACACTGTCTGTGTTGATGGGGGAATTCCACCCATGGTGGAAGCAAAGAAAATGGCATAATCTATGGCCTGCTTTATTTTGAAAAGCCACTATAAAGAAAAAAACATTGAACAAAGCACTCGCGGGTTCATGCAATCTGTTCATGTGTAAGAATTCTTCATGGTCTGCGTAATGCTATAACATGTCCCTCTTTCCTATTTCATCAAATCAGAAGGTATCCTTTTAACTTTGGTCATATATAATAGTAATTTTGTGCAGAAGTAAAACATTGGGATAGTTTTTGGAGAAATAAGTAGCATTAGATCTAATGAGCAAGACTGCACATTTTACAGAGGCATTTCCTTGCAAAACCACTCAAAAGTACCCTGGCACACTTTCAAGCTAGCCAAAAAACACATGTGGAAGCCACAATGTCACATCAAGGTATCTCTGATAAGTGTGGTCCCTAACTCTAAATCTGAGTACCCAACTGTGAGACATATATAACAATGCACAAACAGAGGGCAGGCTCACCTGGAGGCAGCCTTTAAAGCGTTTGTAAAGGCTTGTTTTGTTTTAATAATAAACATGTTATACTTACCTGCTCTGTGCAATGGTATTGCACAGAGTGGCCCCGAACCTCCTCTTTTGGGGTTCCCTACCGGTGCTTCACGATCCTCCTCTTCTCAGTGCTCCACCATAGGAAGTTGTCTTTCTTATAGGGGTGCAACTGCAGGCTCGCTCTCAAGCTAGGCTGTGTGCATCTATAGACCTACACACAGTGCGGCTTGGCTCTGCCCCCACCCTCTGCTCACAAGATTTGATTGACAGCAGCAAGAGCCAATGGCTCCTGCTGCTACCTCTTTGTCCTGAGAGAAGAGAGAGAGAAAGTGCAATGTTGCTGCAGATGGGCACAGCACTGGTTCAAGCATAAATGGAGTGGGGGGATGATACTTCAACTGGAACATTTTTTACTTTAATGCATTAAGGTAAAAAATTGTCCTGCCTTTAGAATCACTTTAAAGGTGCAACAACACATTAGAAGCCCACTCTCACATAAGCAATGCAAGGCAGCTGAAGACTTACAGTTCATGTTTGCACTAGTGATGATCTGTTGTGTGTTCAGACAAGGATTTAATCCCACACGTGTGAGCCTGCAAAAAAGCTTTCAACTCTACTGGCCAGCCATCCTCTGCTGGGGCATGCCTCTTCCTGCAGCTGCATGTATACAAGGGGTATGTATATGTGTATGTGTGGTTGTGGGGTGGGGAAGGCCTGTACAACCCATATGGAAGAAAAATATATTTGAAATATATTTTTTAAATATTCTTCCATATATTTGCAACTCTACAATTGTGGCCATATCCAATATATGTATGTGTGTGTGTGTGTGTGTGTTTATTACAAAATATATGAAAAATATTTTTAAAAATACATTTCAAATATATTGTATGTCTTTAAAAATACAATACACATATATGTTAAAATGACTTTTTCATTTGTTAAAAAAAAATCTGAAGAATATATTTACAAAAAATATTTTTTAAATATATTCTTCAGATTTTTTTTTTTTACATTCATTTTTACATATATTTGTAAATGCATTCCAAAAATGTAGATTTGTGTTTTTAAAGACATAAAGTATATTTGAAATGTATTTTTAAAAATATGTTTCATATATTTTGTAATAAAAACGCATTTCAACATGCAGTATATATATATATTTATTGAAATATATTTTGAAATACATTGAATATGGCCAAAATTGTATTATTTCAAATATATGGCAATATATTTGGGAAGAATATGTTTAACCGCATGCCGCCCAGCCACTGTACATATACGGTGGCAGGGCGGCACTCACAGGCAAAACCACGTTTTAAAACGTGTATTTTGTAAACAAATAGGGGGCGCACGCGAGGCGCGCTGCCGCCCTATTTGTCCTGTGGATCACCGCCGCAGATGTCAGTTGCCGGGTCACAGCCGCTCATTAGTGGCTATGTCCCGGCGATCGGCGGTAAACGGTGACAGAGAGCACAGCTGCAGTAGCTGTGCTGTCTGTCACCTCTCTGTCAGCTCGAGGATGAGCTGATCAAGAAAGAATAGTTTCACTTTCTCGATCAGCCTTGTCCCGCCCAGTACACACCCCCGCCCCCTAGTAAAACACTCCCCTCACTCCTATAACCCTTCCCTGCTAAAGTTAACCCCTTCCTCCCCATTGCCATTAGTACAGTGTCAGGTTTTTTTGCACTGATCACTGTATTATTGTTTTTGGGGATGTCAGTGACCCCAAGTCAGTACCCCCCAATGTCAGAATGTCCGCCGCAGTCCCGCCATAAGTCACTGGTCGCTGCCATAAGTCCCTGATCGCCGCCATAATTCGCTGATCGCCGCCATTATTAGTATAAAAAAAAACCTAAAAATCCCAGTATCTTTCCCGTCATTTGTAAACGCTATAACTTTCACGTAAACCAATTAATTTACACGTATTGGTTTTTTTTTTTAGACATGTCGCAGAATGCATTTTGGCAGAAATTTATGACTAAATTTGATTTTTGCATTTTTTTTTTACTGGACATGTTTTATAGCAAAAAGTCCAAAATATTGTTTTTTTTTCCTCAAAATTGTCAGCCTTTTTTTTTTATAGCACAAAAAATAAAAACTACACAGGCGATCAAATACCATTGAAAGAAAGCTCAATTTGTGGGGAAAAAAAGGATGTAAATTTCATTTATGTACCATATTGCATGACCGCGCAATTGTCCGTTAAACTAGCGCAGCGCTGTATAGCAGAAAAATGGGGTAAATTGCAGTATTTATACCATAGTTTGTAGACGCTATAACTTCCACACAAAGCAATCAATATACACTTATTGGGATTTTTTTTACCAAAAACATGTAGCAGAATACATTTTGGCCTAAATTTATAACCAACTTTGAGTATACTATATATTTTTTATAGCTGAAAATAAAAAATATTGTTTTTCTTCAAAATTTTTGGTGTTTTTTGTTTATAGCGTGAAAAATAAAAAGCGCACAGGTGATCAAATTACACCAAAAGAAAGCTCTATTTGTGTGAAAAAAAGGACATAAATTTCGTTTGGGTGCAGCATTGCATGACCGCGCAATTATCAGTTGAATTAGTGGAGCGCCAAGTAGCAAAAAGAGGCCTGGTCATTAAGGGGGGTAAATCCTCAGGAGGGCAAGTGGTTAAAATATATGTCAAATATATTTTTCTTCGATGTGAGAAGTGTCTGCTTCCTGGCAGATTTGCACATGTGGGTTAGTATCTTAGGCCAAACAAGAGAATATCATTCCACTCACCTCAGCTTATAGCATTGTGCAGTGGCTTTCTGAAACGTGCAAGATTAGAAGTCTCTTTTGGTTTTGTATCTCTTGCACAGTCCATGGATCCTCTGACTCATGCCTTGCCCTCTCCCTAGTCTTTACACTGTGTATAGGCTTTACCTTCTGAGCACTATACTAGCTGCTCCTGCGTGAAAATAGTGTGCATCCAGCATCAGTTCACTGTCTCTACCCAGGAGAGCAGAAGGCATCAAGGGGCCTGGAAGGGAGTTGAGATCTTGTCCACAGTCATTTTGCCTTTTTTAGCCTTACAAGCTGGCATACCATTTAAATGTACAGCTGACAGATCTGTGGAAACATGCTCCTTGCAATATCAGCTGTTCATTGCCGCCATGAATCCATTATTAATCTGTACAGCACAAGATCATCAGTCACTGCTAGGTCAAACAATAACAAAAATAATCACAGGAAACAGTGAAGGGCTGAATCAACTAGCAGTATGAGTTAAGGGAATGCCAAAATGTGCCATGCAATAGTCCCCCATCTGTTTGTAATTGAATGGAGTGCATCCGTAACTGATAGGAAAACGATAACAATGGGTCATCGGTGGAAGTCACCTGAAGCAATATTTTTTTTTTTTAACTGCTTTGACCAATATTTATTAAAATAAACCAGGGGCTAACCACTGTTCCAGCTTTACTTTATAATGTGATCCTTGATAAGATATCCTCAGGCTAGCTGACATATACTTATTTTATTAAATGACATTGCACTGTAGAATTCTTCATGATTTTCCTGGGAACGTTTAACCACTTGCTCTCCAGAGGATTTACCCCCTTCCTGACCAGGCCATTTTTTGCGATACGGGGCTGTGTTATTTTAACTGACAATTGCGTGGTCATGCAACACTGTATAAAAATGAAATTACATTTATGTCATTTTTTCCCCACAGATAGAGCTTTCTTTTGGTGGTATTTGATCATCTTTGCATTTTTTATTTTTTGTGCTATAAACAAAAAAAATCGTGAATTTTCAACAAAAAAAAAATATTTTTGACTTTGCTATAAAACATATCCAATAAAAAAATAAAATTTCTTTGTAAATTTAGGCCAAAATGTATTCTGCTACATGATTGACATTCGCTGCAACCAATGGCAGCGCGGATAAGGCAGCGTGTGCGTGCTCCCCCTACCCGGGACTGCAAAATCATGTGTATATATACGTGATTTTGCAGAGTGGCTGCCCTGTAGCAGTCTATCTGCTATAGGATGGTAGGCAAGTGGTTAAGCTTTAATAACAATTCTGCCAGAAGAAGGTTACAAATCTCCCTACAACAGTCAAACCAACACTGCTCAATAGGACTAATAAGGGTGTACCGAAGAGAAATTTCAGCTTATATTATGTTTTCAAACAGATAAAGCATCAGAGTCATAGTGTGTATGTTGATAAACATAACACACTGTGTCACGGTATAGGGGCTTTATTCCTGATTAATGATCCGGAGTGTCACGAGTTCTCTGCCAGCCCAGTTATTAATTCCCAGTTATTAATTCCTTGTTCCTTTAATCCCTCCTGGCCATAGGAAGAGCATCCTCCAATTAGTATTCTACACCTGTGTGCCAAAGGTCCCTAGCTGTAATTAATGCGCCCCCTCCACAAAAGGTCCCAAATTCAATTAGTGTATCCTCCCCATTGTTATCCTGTTTACAGCTACAAATCCAAGTATTGTGTTTCCTTGTCCATCCTGTCTTGTGCCCAGATGTCCTACATCCTTAATTAGTGCCTTACTTTTGTATTAATGTATTCTCCCCACTGTTATCCTGTTTACAGCTACAAATTCAATTATTGTGCCCATCCTGTCTTGTGCCCAGATGCCCTACATCCCTAATTAGTGCCTTACTTTTGTATTAATGTATTCTCCCCATTGTTATCCTGTTTACAGCTACAAATCCAATTATTGTGTTTCCTTGTCCATCCTGTCCAACCAGTCTTTTGCCTAAATATAATATCCTCCCCACTGTCTTCCTGTTTACAGCTACAAATTCCATTACTGTAATTCCAGTCCTGTCCATTCTCTCATTGTTATCCAAAATGTCCCTAAACTCAATTAAGGCAGTCCCTCCATTGTCATCCTGCTAATGACCCCCCTCCACCTCTCCTCCTGCTCAGGGGGTTTAAGAGGTCAGTGCTGGTCTCTCCTGTTGAGCCATTCTGCTGTGCAGCCACGGAGGGGTCCAGCTGCGGCTGGACTCTAGTGGCCCAGGCTCTGCCTGAGCCCCATTGGAGTAAGGGGGACCCCAGAAGCTACATCAGCCCTGCCTGAGACGCTGCCAGCTCTATCTGGGACTATCCCATCAGCTCTGCGTGAATGTATGCTTCTCCTGTGTTATCTGACCTGTTTATGAACTGCCTCTTACCTCCCTGTTGGATTACAAACTGCTGTAGAGACTTTAACTTTGCCCACCAGGGCTGAATTACAAAATATTTTGGGCTCTCTCTCTGCACTACTCCCCATTGAGTGACTGTTGTCTGTTTTAATAAAGCTTTAAGTGTTTGCCGTCTGCCTTGTGTGTTCTGTGCTGCCTACCCTCCGTCACACACTGTAATGAGAAATAGGATGAGTTATACACCACAATCCTCTTTCTTGTTGTTTTCTACAGCATTGAAGTCATAAGGTGTTCAAATATTGTACACAATACTTACAGATCAACAGTATTTATTGTTGGTGTGTGAGAGTGAACATCATGATCAGTGAGGTATTTATCCTGCTAAACTCTAGGAATTAATAAAAATCTACATATACTGCTGTGCTTTAGCTGCCTGCCCATCAGCATACAGGAAAACTGGAAATTGAGTAGTAACTGCTCTTTTGTACTGAATGATAGCATGAAAACCTAAATTCTGCAAGACATAGCTCCTTGATGTTTTAATGTAAGCGATCTTACATTATGTTTATTTAGTTCAAATAATGCAGATACTTTGAATATTTTGTAAAATTTATTAGCGGAATAGCTGTAGCTGTGGCTGAATAATTTGTTTCTTGTGTGCCTGCAGGTTGTTCTGATCGAGAACAAAGAAGAGTCTCTGATTCGGGCTAAAGAGAGGAGTGATGGATTGGGGTTATCAAACATTTGGTTTGTTCAAGCCAATTTGGATTATTTTATAGGATCCTTTAATATTGGGGTATGCTATCTAAATGTGTGCTATTTCTGCTATGTATGCATCAGAAAAAAATATTTTTTCTCTCACAAAATATTTGCAATTTTATTTTTACATGTACTAAATCTCTTCAGGAGGATGTTAACTCTTGTGTTTAATTTTGCACATCTGCTTTTATTATTATAGGCTGATACATTAGGCTAACAAGCACATTTATGTACCTATTTTAGTGTCTTTTTGTTTTGTTTTTTCTTGCTCTACAATTCTGGAAAATGCATTACTAAATAACAGCAGAAGGGTTTTTTTTTGCCTTAATACATTCTCTGCATTAGGGTAAAAAACCTTCTGCATTCAATCTCCCCAGCCCCCCTTAAATACTTACCTGAGCTCAACATTGAGCAGCATCTCTTTCTGCTCTCCCTCTCCTCATTGGACAGAGAGATATCAACAAAAGCATAGGCGGCTCTAGGATTTGTGAGGCCTTAGGCAAAACTTAGATATGAGGCCCCACTCATGACCATAATGGGAAAAATAATTCAAGAGATAAAAAATAGCTATATAAATTACCCCATATGTCCAGCAAAGAGACATGCCTCATATATCCAGCAAAGAGACATGCCCATGTATACAGCAAAGAGACATGCCCCATATATCCAGCAAAGAGACATGCCCCATAGATCCAGCAAAGAGACATTCCCCATAGATCCAGCAAAGAGACATTCCCCATAGATCCAGCAAAGAGACATTCCCCATAGATCCAGCAAAGAGACATGCCCCATAGATCCAGCAAAGAGACATGCCCCATAGATCCATCTATCAGACAACCCAATCCAGCTAAGAGACAGCCCAATCCAGCTAAAAGCAGATCAGTCCAGCTAAGAGACAGTCCAATCCAGCTACAAGACAGTCACAGAGAGACCAACATCCAAGCAGCAATAATAGACAAAGCCCTCTGTCCTACAGCATTGCCAATTCAAATGCCAATCAATAATTTACCTTTACCAAGGTGGTTGTACAACATCTCTCCACTCGCGGTTTCCACAGTAGTGCAGTACAGTGATCACTGACCAGTCAGGCTACATGCAGTGTCACTCTTCTTCCACACAGCTCCGAGTGCAACTGCCACCAAGGAGCATCCGGTCTGCAGGGAAAAGTGTACCGCAGTTTATATCACTCTGCCTTTCTTTCCACTTTCTTAGGCTGCAGTGCAGCCAGAACTATTGAGCCCTATCGCCAATTGTTGGCTTATGTGGCAGCTCGGCGGCCACCAGCTCACTTTGTAGCTGCTCTCCAGGCGTTAATTAGGCGGCCACAAGGCCCCCGTGAGCACGAGGCCTTAGGCGACTGCCTAATTTACCTAATTAAAGAACCACCTCTGAGCCAATGGCTCCTGCTGCTGTCACAGTCAATAAGAAGAGAGCAGGGAGCAGGGCCAAGCCACTTTCTATGTATCAATGGACACACAGAGTTGGCTCAGGAGCGAGCCTGCACGAGTGCCTACATAGCAATGTGGCTTGTTATGGGGGCAGTTGGCAGGGGGGAGGGGTAGGAACGTCGGTGGGGACCCCAGAAGAGGCGGATCGGGGATGCTCTGTGCAAACTTGTGCAGAGCAGGTAAGTAAGACCTATTTGTAGTTAAAAATAAATAGCCTTTAGAATCGCTTTAATGTCACCATGTCATCAATTTACTACCTGTTATTGCAAACCTTTTATGCCAGTGTAATAAAGCCTACTTTGCTATTTACAAAAGGAATGAAAGAAGGTGCCACTGAATGCAGACCATTAATATTTTAATTGTAAACAATGCTGTAAATGAACACTCATAAGATAGATTAAGGCACATCTGTAGTCCAATGCAATGGTATTCGGGAGCAGATAGCATGTGCTGCATGTGATTGGCATCCAGAGAGCTGAGCAGCCTTGTGCCTGGCCGGGCTGCTCGGCTCTCCGGCTTCTGGACCTAGTAACTGGATGACAATCACCTGCAGCACATGCTAACCACTCTCGGATACCATTGCATTGGACTACAGATGTGCCTTAATCTATCTTTTAAAATGTTAGTGTTCATTTACACCATTGTTTGCACTTAAATATTAATGGTCTGCACTCAGTGGCGCATTCTTTCATTCATTTTTACATGTGACATTGGAGATCTGCTTTCGCTGTACTTTGGAGGCTGCCTTGAGGTACTAACCGATTCGTGGTCCTCCGTGGTCTTTCTACTGGATGCAGCAAGTGGCCCTTGTCCCCTTCTCCCTCTCCCCTCCATCATGCCCCTTTTTAACTTTTACCCCCCCCCCCCCCCTGTGGGGCTATGGACCTAATTATGGACATCTAATTTTGCGCCAACTCACCCCATGTATATACTTCGCTATTTATAAACAAGGTCAGAACTTTTCTTCCCAGTTTCCTCCCTTTTATTTGCATCTAATCACTAACAGATTAAAATGAAACATATAGTGATTTTTGCTGCTCGTTTTGATACTGCAGTCCACAAACGGTATCAGCTTTTCTGTGGTTCTTTCTAGCAAAACCTTGTAGGTTTGATGTTAGGCACATATTTTCCGGTATGCATTTGGTATCCTTTATACTAAAACATAAAACCTTAAAGCTGAACTTTTAGGTAAACCGTTAAATATATAGATTGGAATTGCAGAAATATAGACTGATTAAATCTATAGATGGGAGCCATCTTACATACCAAGTGATTTGTATTTTTGTACATCCAATGCTGAAAGTTAAACAGTTTTGCCGAACAGCACCACATTATCTGACAGAGCAGGAGACCTATTTATTTTCCACTGAAGTTCAGTAAAATTCAAAGGTCTCCTTCTAGTCACACCTAGCCTGTGACAGAACAATCACTGCTGTACATTGGATTGCATAGTTCAGATAGTTACACTATTGCATTAAAAAATGAAATGTAAATATGCATCATTGAATACAGAACTACGTTCATTTTTGTCTTTACATGTGCCTGGAGTTGGGTTTTAAATCACATCTCTGGTTTGAGAATCACTACCACAGAAATTGGGTCTAAGACCTGACCCTTCTAAGATTGAATACAGTATAACCCAGCTAGTAAATCAAAAAGGGGTTTAATAGCAAACATATTTGCAGTGTTATTTCATTATCTTTTATCTATCAGTTCACTAAAATGTAAGCATTTTACCTACTGTCTGTTGTTCCCTGGATTGGTTTCTATGCAGAAGTGAGCTTGATTTTGCACTTTCCAGCTTTAGTAAATAAACCCCTATTTGTCTTTATGTTGCAGGACATTGAGTCTGAGCTAACATCTGAGGGGATGAGATTTTTTAAAATAAAGCTCAAAATCCTTCTAATAGCTTTTATTTCCATACACACAAATGCATTGGGAACACTACACATTCTATTCCAAATCGAAACATGAAGAAAAATATATCAAATTTGTGTTGTTCCTCTAAAAAATTTGAAGAAAAGTGAATATTAGACTGTTCAAAAAAATAGCAGTGTTTGTATTCTTCTTTACAAACTCAAACATTCACCTTATAAACTGAAAAATGTTTGAAAATGTTGCTTTCCTTTGAATCACTTAATTAATATTTAGTTATATAAGCACTGTTTCTGAGAACTGCTGTACATCTGTGTTGCATGGAGTCAACCAACTTCTGGCACCTGTGAACAGGTATTCCAGCCCAGGATGACTGGACTACATTCCACAGTTCTTCTCTATTTCTTGGTTTTGCCTCAGAAACTGCATTTTTGATGTCACGCACAAGTTTTCTATTGGATTAAGATCCGGGGATTGGGCTGGCCACTCCATAACTTCAATCTTGTTGGTCTGGAACCAAGATGTTGCACATTTACTGGTGTGTTTGGGGTCATTGTCTTGTTGGAACACCCATTTCAAGGGCATTTCCTCTTCAGCGTAAGGCAGCATGACCTCTTCAAGTATTCTGATGTATTCAAACTGTTCCATGATCCCTGGTATGCGATAAATAGGCCCAACACCGTAGTATGAGAAACATTCCCATATCATGATGCTTGCACAACCATGCTTCACTGTCTTCACAGTGTACTGTGGCTTGAATTCAGTGTTTGGGGGTCGTCTGACAAACTCCGGCCACTAGACCCAAAAAGAACATTCTTACTTTCATCAGTCCACAAAATGTTGCGCCATTTCTCTTTAGGCCAGTCAATGTGCTCTTTGGCAAATTGTAACCTCTTCAGCACATGTCTTTTTTTCAACAGTGGGACTTTGCGGGGGCTTCTTGCAGATAGCTTGGCTTCACATAGGCGTCTTCTAATTGTAACAGTACTCACAGATAACTTTAGACCTTCTTTGATCTTCCTGGAGCTGATTGTTGGCTGAGTCCTTGCCATTTTGGCTATTCTTCTATCCATTCAAATGGTAGTTTTTCGCTTTCTTCCACGTCTTTCAGGTTATGGTTGCCATTTTAAAGCATTTGCGATCATTTTAGCTGAGCAGCCTATCATTTTCTGCACTTCTTTATATGTTTTCCCCTCTCCAATCAACTTTTTAATCAAGGTACGCTGTTCTTCTGAACAATGTCTGGAACGACCCATTTTCCTCAGAATTTCAGAGAGAAATGCACTGTAACCAGCATGTACAACATTTGCTGCCTTCCTTCCTTAAATAAGGGCAATAATTGCCACCTGTTTTTCAAAGAATGAATGACCTGTTAAGCCGCCTGGCAGAGTCTCTAGCAGCCCACCGCACGGACGCTCCCAGGGCGCGGGGTCTAAGTCCCAGCCTGCTGTTCACCAGGGCCCCTGATGGTGGGGATGGACTTGGTGCAGACTGAAACCAGGTCGCGACCCCCGAGTGCGTCCTGCGGTGGTAGAGAATACTGACAGGGGAGTGCAGGAACGGAATCTACTTGGAAGAGGCAGACAGATACACAGGTCTGACCCAAACCGGATGGATGGATGGATACGGTATGCGTGGTCAGACAGGCCGGTCGGTATTATGCGGGCAACAAGGTACAGAGGAGCGAGCTAAGAATGGTCAGGTCACAAGCCAGGTTCAGCAGGGTGCGGGCAAATACAGTACCAGGGATCAGACAGAAGAGTAGTCAGGCAAGCCAGGGGTCAAACAGGAGAGAGCAGGATCAGGAACAAGCAGAGGTCGGCAACGGAGTATACAGCAACACAGGAACAGGATACAGGACACAGGATACAAGACCAAACGTCATCTAACATACCTGTTCCTGCGTTTAAATAGCCCGCCTCCCGCTGTCATTGGTGCCAGGCGCGCGTCCGTGATCCCGAGTGCGCATGCGCGAACCCCGCCGCTGCCATGCGCGGCCAGGTCCTACCGCCCGCCGGGTAGAGAGAGTGGGTGTTCTGCGCATGCGTCGCCCGACGCGTTGCCGCAGAACACCTGGATCCTGACATGACCTCACTAATAGAACTCCACACTGCTATTATTTTGAACATGTCCCTTTCAATTAGTGATTCAATTACACAGAATCAGCAGCATGCATGTCATGACTGTTGGGTCTGTTGGATTTCTATTACTCTACTACACCTGCTAGTAAATTATTTGCCATGTACAAATATCATTTCTACCAAAAACAGTGATTGATCAGGTTAGTGATGTCTGACTGCTATTATTTTGAACACAACTGTGTATATATACACACACTGATCAAAAAAATGAAAGGAACACTTTGAAAACACATCAGATCTCAATGGGGAAAAGTATCATGCTAGATATGTATACTGATATGTACTGGGTAATGTGTTAGGAACGTAAGGTTGTCCCATCTTTTGATGGAAATTAAAATTATCAACCTACAGAGAACTGAATTCTAAGACACCCTGAAAATCAAAGTGAAAAAATGATGCAGCAGGCTAGTCCATTTTGCTGAAATTTAAATCCAGCAACTCAAAATGGTACTCAATAGTTCGTATGGCCCCCACGTGCTTGTATGCATGCCTGACAATGTTGGGGCATGCTCCTAATGAGATGACAGATGTTGACCTGGGTTACTTCCTTCCAGATCTGGACCAGGGCATCACTGAGCTCCTGGACAGTCTGAGGTGCAACCTGGCAGCGTCGGATGGACCGAAATATGATATCCCAGAGGTGTTCTGTTGGATTTAGGTCAGGTAAGCATGAGGGCCATTCAATGGTATCAAATCCTTCATCCTCCAGGAACTTCCTGCATACTCTCGCCAAATGAGGCCAGGCGTTGTCGCACACCAGGAGTAACCCAGGACCCACTGCACCAGCATACGGTCTGACAATAGGTCCAAGGATTTCATCCCGATACCTAATGGCAGTCAGGGTGTCATTGTCTAGCCTGTAGAGGTCTGTGCATCCCTCCACGGATATGCCTCCCCAGACTGTCACTGACCCACCAACAAAACGTTCATGCTGAATGATGTTACAGGCAGCATAGTCTCCACGACTTCTCCAGACCCTTTCACGTCTGTCACGTGCTCAGGGTGAACTTGCTTTCATCTGTGAAAAGCACAGGGCGCCAGTAGCGGACCTGCCAATCCTGGTGTTCAATGCAAATGCTAATCGAGCTCTATGGTTCCATTCATCACGCACAGGGCCCACTGAAGGACGTCGGACCCTTAGGCCACCATCATGAAGTCTCTTTTCTGATTGTTTGGTCAGAGACATTCCCACCAGTCGCCTACTGGAGATCATTTTGTAGGGCAGTGGCAGTGCTCATCCTGTTCCTCCTTGCACAAAGGAGCAGATACCAGTCCTGCTGATGGGTTAAGGTCCTTCTATGGCCCTTTTCTTCTCTTCTAGAGAAGCCTTTCTCCTGGAATCTCCTCCGTACTCTTGAGACTGTGCCGGGAGACACAGCAAACCATCTGGCAATTGCAAGTATTTATGTGCCATCCTGGAGCAATTAGTCTGCCTGTGCAACCTGTGTAGGGTCCAGGTATGGCCTCATGCTACCAGTAGTGACACTGACCCTAGCCAAATGCAAAACTAGTGAAAACCACTCAGAAAAGATGAGTAGGGAAAAAAATGTCAGTGGCCTCCACCTGTAAAACCATTCCTGTTTTGGGAGTTGTCTCATAGTTGCCAATCTAGTGCATCTGTTGTTAATTTCATTAACACCAAAGTAGCTGAAACTGATTAGCAACCCCCTCTGCTACTTAACAGACCAGATCAATTTCCCAGGAGTTTAATTGACTTGATGCTATATTCTAACTAAAAGTGTTCTTTTTATTTCTTTGAGCAGTGTATTATGTATATGTGGTGTAGATTTGAATTGAGATTAGAATTGAATGAGATTGAACTAGATTAATCCATTAGTTAAAATACCTCTACCCTTCAGTTGGCTGTGAGGTGTATATTTTAAGGCAGTGTTTCTCAACCATTATTCAAGGAACCCTTTACAATTCTGCACAGGTACCCCATTCTAAAATGTAAAAAACTAAACTAATACTTTTGCATAACACAGCAACATCCACACACATAGGACACCCAATGTTAGAGGTGACTTACACCTTTGCACATTGGTACTGACTACTATTCCAATGTGTCTCTTCACCTTCAGCCTGGGTTCACATATGTGCAGTGCAGTATATTGCGAGTGATTCGCACAGGAACCGCACCACATTCCTGTGCAAATTACATGCTATTTGTGTGCGGTGCTCTTTTCTCACTGCACCCACACCAAAAACTGCAGGACCCTTTTTTTGGGTCCGCACTAGAATCGGATTGCATAGGTATTCATACCTATGCGATCCAATTCTGCACATCGCACCGGAATACTTTCGGGGTGTTGTTAACGTACACCTGCAGTGGTTTGCATGAATGGGGTGCAATACTGATGCGGTGCAGAATTCGTATTGAAAACGCTGCAAATTCCGCACCGCATCAGTGTGAACCAGGACTTAGTCTTTATCCCTTGCTCAGCTAAAGTGACCCCAGTGTTCACGGAGAGGGGCAGGGAAGGGCAAACAAGGATGCTGTGCAGGCACCCAATGTCCTCCTTATCAACTGATGATGTCATTGGTTGTTAGGATTCCAGCAGATGGAAGGTTGTAATGCTGCCCAATGAAAACCTGTGGCTTTGTACAATTAAAAGGCAGGCTTCATCCACTTGCTGGTTTGTAAATAAATTTTGGGCAGTTTTTAGGGTTTTTTTCCAAGGCGCCCCTGTAGGCACCCTCAGGGTTCCACAGCTCCCTTGTTGATAAATGCCATTTCAAGAAGAGCAGCATATGGGGCATTTTGATGTGTGAAGATAAATAACCCTTCATGAAAAACAACAAATGAAAATAATACTTCAGAAAAATATTTACAAATCTGAAATTTGGTGTGAAGTAAACCTTTTTCTAAAAAAAAAACTGTTTTAAATTATAATGCAGCTAGGGAATTTCTATTATCTGATTTTTTTTTTTTGTTTTGTTTTTTTAAACATTAAAACTTTTCCATCCAAAATTATCTATAGAGTAATTGAAATTTATAGCAGAGTCTCTACTTAATGCTGTAAAAAATGAACAAACATTTATTTTCTGCATGTTGTACAACTGAAATGGTGTGCAACCACATGTCACTGTGGAATTTCTCATTTCTGAGGCCTAGCTTGAGTAAACATGGTACCAGAAGAGCAATTCCCATAAAGATGCTGGAAGAATGCTGACTTATAATGTGGTTTAACCTAGTGATGAAAGTAAGCTGTCACGACCCGTTCACCCACAATGCCATGTGTATAAGTAATGTTCAAGTGCACTTTTATCAACCAGTCAGTTGTGACCTTAGACAAGCCCTCCCCCTCCTCCTCCTCTTTTAAAAAGCAATTGCTTTGCTGGGATTTAGTTGTTACAGATCATAGCTATCCATCATGGTATCCAGTGATCTGGAAAAAGCCTTGACCCATTCAGATACAAAGAGGAAGCTACATTGCATTAAAAAAGAAAGTACAATGCAGCAATATATAAGTCTACATATCATTATGCCTTTCTGTAAGAATAATGCTAGTTCTCTAGTTTTTTAACACTAAAGAACACATTAAAATAAGCAACAATGGAAAGTTGTAAACCAATGGATATACTATACAGCACAAATTAATCCCACTGCCATTCCAGCCATTTCCCACCCACCTATTAAACATTTCCTGGGCTGTGGACACTTCAGTGAATATGGAAGTACGTTCAGAGTACAAAGCCATAGTCTGACATGGTGCTAATAGGGTTCATAGTGCATGAGTTATGTATGCCTGCTTCATACGTGTAGCATACATTATATTTATTTATATATATATATATATATATATATATATATATATAAATGCTGTTGTGTAAGCAGACTTTTGATGTCAGCCAAGTCACTTGTGAATCTTAAAGGATGACCGCACTCTGGCATGCTTAAAATCTTCTTTTATAAGCAAAGTGATATAAATAAAAGAACACAGGGATCTGAAAAGCATTTTACGCTGAAGTCTGAGCTTTTCGAAAGAGACTTTTGAAGTCAGAAAATACAGCTTTGCAAGTGTATCGAAGCCACTTATGTAAATGATATAACAACATGCAGAGAAAACTGCACATGGCCACTGCTTTATGTTTTATGTCCTTAGCCAGAACCAAAACATTTCTCTTATAGTGTGTATAGCAGAGGACATCTAATTCTTATTGATAGGGAATTAAAGTGGTAATAAACCCAGAACCAAAAATGTAATATATTGCAGCTTACCAATCATCAGATGTGATAACTGCAATAGTTTTCTTTTTAAGTCTTTTCCCCTCTGTTTTCACCTCGTGATCTGGCCAGTAACACACCTCCTGTATTAGAGGTCCCCACTCTGGATAAAGGAGCATAGGGGGCACCTTTGGATAGCAGCATTGTCAGTATGGGGGGAAAGGGAGTGTTAGATGTTCTAGTAGATTTAGATACACTAACAAATTGAAGCCAAACTGATCATTGAAGGAACCCTTGTCATTGGTAACTGATTTGTCTTAACCCTTTAGTGGCTACATCTGCAGGAGAGCTTATTCTATTTATTTATTTATTTATTTATTTCAGGTACTTAAATAGCACTGTCAATTTATGCAGCACGTTACATACAGGTGAAACTCAAAATAGAATATCGTGCAAAAGTTCATTTATTTCAGTAATGCAACTTAAAAGGTGAAACTAATATATGAGATAGACTCATTACATGCAAAGCAAGATAGTTCAAGCCGTGATTTGTCATAATTGTGATGATTATGGCTTACAGCTCATGAAAACCCCAAATCCACAATCTCAGAAAATCAGAATATTGTGAAAAGGTGCAATATTCTCGGCTCAAAGTGTCCCACTCTAATCAGCTAATTAAGCCATAACACCTGCAAAGGGTTCCTGAGCCTTTAAATGGTCTCTCAGTCTGTTTTAGTAGGAATCACAATCATGGGAAAGACTGCTGACCTGACAGTTGTGCAGAAAACCATCATTGACACCCTCCATAAGGAGGGAAAGCCTCAAAAGGTAATTACAAAAGAAGTTGGATGTTCTCAAAGTGCTGTATCAAAGCATATTAATAGAAAGTTATGTGGAAGGGAAAAGTGTGGAAGAAAAAGGTGCACAAGCAGCAGGGATGACCGCAGCCTGGAGAGGATTGTCAGGAAAAGGCCATTCAAAAGTGTTGGGGACTTTCACAAGGAGTGGACTGAGGCTGGAGTCAGTGCATCAAGAGCCACCACACACAGACGGATACTGGACATGGGCTTCAAATGTCATATTCCTCTTGTCAAGCCGCTCCTGAACAACAAACAACATCAGAAGCGTCTTACCTGGGCTAAAGAAAAACAGACCTGGTCTGTTGCTCAGCGGTCCAAAGTCCTTTTTTCTGATGAGAGCAACTTTTGCATCTCATTTGGAATCCAAGGACCCAGAGTATGGAGGAAGAATGGAGAGGCACACACTGCAAGATGCTTGAAGTCCAGTGTGAAGTTTCCACAGTCTGTGTTGATTTGGGGAGCAATGTCATCTGCTGGTGTTGGTCCACTGTGCTTCATTAAGTCCAGGGTCAACGCAGCCGTCTACCAGGAGATTTTGGAGCACTTCATGCTTCCTTCCGCAGACGAGCTTTATGGGGATGCTGACTTCATTTTCCAGCAGGACTTGGCACCTGCCCACACTGCCAAAAGCACCAAAACCTGGTTCAATGACCGTGGGATTACTGTGCTTGATTGGCCAGCAAACTCGCCTGACCTGAACCCCATAGAGAATCTATGGGGCATTGCCAAGAGAAAGATGAGAGACATGAGACCGAACAATGCAGAAGAGCTGAAGGCCGCTATTGAAGCATCCTGGTCTTCCATAACACCTCAGCAGTGCCACAGGCTGATAGCTTCAATGCCACACCACATTGAGGCAGTAATTGCTGCAAAAGGGGCCCAAACCAAGTACTGAGTACATATGCATGCTTATACTTTTCAGAGGTCCGATATTGTTCTATGTACAATATTTGTTTTATTGATTGCATGTAATATTCTAATTTTCTGAGATTTTGGATTTGGGGTTTTCATGAGCTGTAAGCCATAATCATCACAATTATGACAAATCACGGCTTGAACTATCTTGCTTTGCATGTAATGAGTCTATCTTGTATATTAGTTTCACCTTTTTAATTTGCATTACTGAAATAAATGAACTTTTGCACGATATTCTAATTTTTCGAGTTTCACCTGTATATATTGTACATTCGCATCAGTCCGTAACCCTCAAGGGGTGTACAATCTAAGGTCCCCAACTCACTTTCATACATACACATACTAGGGCCAATTTAGACAGGAGCCAATTAACTTACCAACATGTCTTTGGAGTGTGGGAGGAAACCGGAGTACCCGTAGGAAACCCGCACAGGGAGAACATGCAAACTCCAGGCAGGTGGTGCCATGGTTGGGATTCGAACCGGCGACCCTAGTACTGCCAGGCGGATGTGCTAAGCCACTGTGCTGCCCATGTATATAATACATAAGGGGAGATATGATCTCCATGTATAATACATAAGGGGGGGATAACTGCTCCTTGGAGCTTACAATCTAGGAGGGAGGGGATAGTGGTACAGGAGGAAATAGCTGTGGGGGATGAAGTGGTAGGAAGAGTGGAGGAGATCGGCAATTAGCTGAGGGCGGAATAGGCTTCCCTGAAGAGATGGGTTTTCAGGGTGCGCTTAAAGGAGAGAAGAGTAGGTGATAGTCTGATGGATTGGGGTAGGGAGTTCCAGAGGATGGGGGAAGCCCTAGAGAAGTCCTGGAGACGGGCATGGGAGGAGGAGACCAGGGAACTAGAGAGTAGGAGGTCTTGTGAGGAGCGGAGAGTACGTTTTGGGTGGTATTTGGAGACAAGGTCGGTGATGTAGTTTGGGGCAGTGTTATGAACAACTTTGTACGTCAGTGTTAGCGTTTTGAATTGTATCCATTGGCAATCGGAAGCCAGTGGAGGGATTGGCAGAGGGGGGTGGTGGATATGGAGCGGTTAGTAAGGTGGATGAGTCTGGCTGCAGTGTTCAGGATAGACTGAAGCGGGGATAGCCTGTGGTGAGGTAAGCCGGTGAGGAGGGAGTTACAGTAGTCAAGTCGTGATATGATAAGGGAGTGAATGGGTTGCTTAGTAGCTTCCGAGGTTAGGAACGGACGTATTTTGGAGATGTTGCAGAGGTGGAGTCTACATGAATTTGTCAGCGATTGGAGCTGGGGCTGGAAAGATAGATTGGAGTCTAGAATGACACCTAGTACTCTGGCTTGCGGGGTGGGACTGATAGTGGCATTGTTGGTCGTGATGAAGAGGTCGGGGGGGGGGGGCACGGGTTGGGGGGGAAAACTAGGAGCTCGGTTTTGGAAAGGTTTAATTTGAGGAAGTGGAGTGAAATCCAATCTGATATGTCGTTCAGTAGGCTAGTGATTCGGGCAGAGACTGAAGGGGTGAGGCAAGGGGTAGAGAGATAGATTTGCGTGTCATCAGCATAGAGATGGTAGTTGACACCGTGAGAGTGTATCAGTTGGCCAAGGGAGGAGGTGTAGATGGAGAAGAGAAGGGGCCCGAGGACAGAACCTTGAGGGACCCCAACAGAGAGAGGGAGTGAGGGGGAGGTGGCAGCATTATAGGTAACACTGAAGGAGCGCTGTGATAGATAGGAAGAGAGCCAGGAGAGAGCGGAGTTTCTGAGGCCAAGAGAGTGTAGTTTTTTTAGGAGGAGGGGGTGGTCAACCGTGTCGAAAGCCGCGGAGAGGTTGAGGAGTAGGAGCACTGAATAGTGGCCATTGCTTTGGCAGTTAGCAGGTCGTTGGTGAGTTTGAGTAGGGCAGTTTCGGTGGAGTGTAGGAGACGGAAGCCAGACTGTAGAGGATCGAGGAGGTTGTTGTCGGTGAGGTGGGAACTCAGGCGATTATAGACTAAGCTCTCAAGGAGTTTGGATGTAAATGGCAGCAGGGAGATGGGTCTAAGGTTGTTCAGGTCGGTGGTATCCAGGGAGGGTTTCTTAAGTATGGGAGTGATGTGCGCGTGCTTCAGAGGGGAGGGGAATGCGCCAGTAGAGAGGGAGAGATTAAAGATGTTAGTGAGGGAGTGTAGGATGGAGGAGCAGGGTGATCGTAGGAGTTGTGAGGGGACAGGGTCAAGGGGGCAGGTGGTGAGGCGGGCTTCAGAGAAGACCTCAGTGACCTCTTCAGTGGCAGCAAGGTCGACGGAGTGGAACGTTGAGGGGGTTTTAGTGTGAGGAATGTTAGGTGGGGTGGAGGTCTGGACAGTGGCGAGGTCGAAGGAGAGGGGTGTTGAGGGGGTTTTCGTGTGAGGGTTGCTAGGTGGGGTGGAAGTCTGAACAGTGGTTTTGCGCCTTAGTCGCTCCAGCGCACGACTGCGTCGTTTGAGATTTTTGGTATGGTCAGTCTGCCAGGGTTGAAGCTGTCGGGGTCTAATGCTTCATGTGGTTATGATCTCCATGTATAATACATAAGGGGGATATGATCTCCATGTATAATACATAAGGGGGATATGATCTCCATGTATAATACATAAGGGGGGATATGATCTCCATGTATAATACATAAGGGGGGATATGATCTCCATGTATAATACATAAGGGGGGATATGATCACCATGTATAATACAGAAGGGGGATATGATCTCCATGTATAATACAGAAGGGGGGGGTATGATCTTCATGTATAATACAGAAGGGGGATATGATCTCCATGTATAATACAGAAGGGGGATATGATCTCCATGTATAATACAGAAGGGGGATATGATCTCCATGTATAATACAGAAGGGGGGGGGGATATGATCTCCATGTATAATACAGAAGGGGGGGATATGATCTCCATATATAATACAGAAGGGGGAGGATATGATCTCCATGTATAATACAGAAGGGGTAATATGATCTCCATGTATAATACAGAAGGGGGGATATGATCTCTATTTATAATAGAGAAGGGGGGGATATCATCTCCATGTATAATACATAAGGGGGGATATGATCTCCATGTATAATACAGAAGGGGGGATATGATCTCCATGTATAATACAGAAGGGGGAATATGATCTCCATGTATAATACAGAAGGGGGATATGATCTCCATGTATAATACAGAAGGGAGGGATATGATCTCCATGTATAATACAGAAGGGGGGGATATGATATCCATGTATAATACAGAAGGGGGGATATGATCTCCATGTATAATACATAAGGGGGAGATATGATCTCCATGTATAATACATTTTTAAAACCTTGCTCCGGTGTAGCTTTTTATATGTTTAAATAGAGGAACCTGTATTTGTTCATTACATATACTGGCCCTGCTTTCTGGTCCTGCAGTTTTTGGAACTTTAAGAAGTACATACAGCTGATGTGAAGTCTGAGTTGTGGTGTTCCAAGTATATTATTGTTTGCAAAGGCATTGCTAGACATGTAAAGGACCTTTGGGCACCTCAAGGAGGAAAGCATTGCGGTATGTGTAGCACACTGTACAAAACAGTGGATGTGGCCGAATTTCTTAAAAGGCATACATAAATAAAACAAGCCTTTTTGTACCCTTAAAATAGTCTTTGATTGCTGTGCCACAAGCAGAGTCTCACAGACATGTATAAATATATATGGTAGATGCATATAATTTTGTGTGGACTGAAAGTAGAGAGCTAATACTTTTGTCTGAGGTTACCTAAAAGAGGAACTTCAATAAAATAGTCAGGGAGTGCTTAGTAACCAGCAGCTGTTGAGACAATAAACACTTTGATGAGAGGTATGTAATGTACAATATATTGTATGTAGTGTTGGAAACTGTAATACAGACAGTGCTGTGGTCATTGTCCAGTTTAGAAGTACATAGCATGCAGAGTACAGGGGACAGGATTACATAACACACAGAGTTCAAGGGTCAAGAGTACATAACATACAGAGTGCAGAGGTCAGGAATATGTAATACACCAAGTGCAAGGGTCAGGAGTACAGAATGCACAAAATGCTTGGGTCAGGTGTGTGTAATGTGCAGAATACAGGGGCCAAAAGTAAAAGCTGAATAGGGTGCAGGAGTCTGGGTTGTGTAACCTCCTAGAACAAATCCCCCCCCCCTTCCCAAATTCCACCTCCTAGCACAAATCCTGTCCCCCTGAATCCCCTCTCCTCAGCACAAATCCTCTCCCTGCCAGCACAACTCTTCTCATTCCTCCACAGTTACCTCCCAGCATTAAAACCCCCATTCCCCCTCCCCGAAATAATCCTCTACCCCTAGAACAAATCATCTCCCCTTCCTCCAGCATAAATCGTCTTCTCTTCAATATCCCTCCCAGCACTAATCCTCCCCCCAAATCCTTCTTCTACCACATATCATCTTCCCCCTCCCAACATAAATCCTCTCCCCCCAGCACTAATAATCTCTGCTAAAAATCCCCCTACCCAGCACTAACCCCTTTCCCCAACATCCCCCCCCCCCAGCAGAAATCCTGTTTCCCCCCAAATTCCCTTTCTTGGCACAAATCCCAACACCCCCCCCCCCCTACAAATTCCCCTGGCTAGCACACAATTTATCCCTCCTAAATTCCACCTCCCCAACACAAATCATCCCCCCCCAAAACCCCCCTTCCCAGCACTAGTCCTCCCCCATCCCCAGCACGAATCCCTTCAACACATATAATCTCATCCTTTAAACCTTCACCCAAGCACAAAATGTCTTCCCTCCTCCCCATCACAAATCCTGTCCCCCTGAATCCCCTCTCCTTAGCACAAATCCTCTCCCTGCCAGCACAACTCTTCTCATTCCTCCACAGTTACCGCCCAGCATTAAAACCCCCATTCCCCCTCCCAGAAATAATCCTCTACCCCTAGAACAAATCATCTCCCCTTCCTCCAGCACAAATCGTCTTCTCTTCAATATCCCTCCCAGCACTAATCCGCCCCCAAATCCTTCTTCTACCACATATCATCTTCCCCCTCCCAACATAAATCCTCTCCCCCCAACACTAATAATCTCTCCTAAAAATCCCCCTACCCAGCACTAACCCCTTTCCCCAACCCCCCCCCCCCCCCAGCAGAAATCCTGTTTCCCCCCAAATTCCCTTTCTTGGCACAAATCCCAACACCCCCCCCCCCTACAAATTCCCCTGGCTAGCACACAATTTATCCCTCCTAAATTCCACCTCCCCAACACAAATCACCCCCCCCCAAAACCCCCCTTCCCAGCACTAGTCCTCCCCCAGCACGAATCCCTTCAACACATATAATCTCATTCTTCACCCAAGTACAAAATGTCTTCCCTCCTCCCCAGCACAAATCCTTACTCCCCCAAAACAAGTCCTCACCCCCAAACCCACCCTCCTAGCACAAATCCCCCCCAATTCTCTCCCATAGCACAAACTCTTCACCCCCCCCCCCCATGTTCCACCTCCCAGCACTAATTCCATCCCCATAGCAAACATTCCCCCTCCCATTTCCACCCAAGCACAAATCCTCTCCCCTCCCAAATCCTCCCTCTTAGCACAAATCCCCATTATCCCCGCCCCAGCACAAATTTTCTTCCCCTCCAAATCCTCCCTCTTAGTGCTAATCCCCCCCCCCACACACACACACATACACACACACACACACACAATTCTCCCTCCTATTAGAAATCCTCCTATCCAATACTGCTCCCCATTCTAACTCCCTGGACTAATTTTCTTCCTCAAATGCATCCCCCCCCTCCCCCCAATACCTCCCCTCCAGCACAAATTCTCCCCCACACAGAACAAACCCTGATCACTCGTCAAAAATAAAGCAAAATTTCCCCTGCTACCGGTAGCATAATTCTTCTTCCCAAAATCCATCTCCCCAGTTCTGAACTGTTCTACTTCTTCCCGCCCATAACACAAACCCCTTCCTCTCCCAAAATCCAGTCAGCAACTGCAGCCTATATAACTTCTATGAGACTTTTTGTTTCAAGTTTACGTTATGTATTGGTACACCTAAAGCAGCTTGGTTAGTGTGATTTCTTTATGATATGACTATACAATTTCAGATTGTGTACAAATTTGCTATTTTCATAAAATTTGGGAAGCTTGTTCATGTGTTCTGTAAAATTGGGAATTTGCCATGTTAATTTGTAACTTTTGACTCAAACTGATTAGTTTTTGCATTATATAACATATTAAGATTTCAGGATGGATAGACAAATCGTGAGTGTTGGCAGTGACAATAGACATCTGTGGCTGTCAGAATACCTGAGCAGCGCCTGCAGCTAACTGGATGCAAGTGCTGTTCATTTGAGAATTTTCCTGGATTTGCTTCAAATAATGGTGGAATAAGAAAAAAAAAAAGAACACACCCAGTGGCAATAACCCTGGGGGGCATCATCCCAAAATGTATAGATACCAATATAATAGACCAAAGTGAAATTCTAATTATGCGTCCCAGGATAACATCAACACAAATCCATAAAATCATACAACTTTTATTACATAAAGGTTTTTAAAATTACTGAAAGAATATGCTTTTCAATAAACATAAAATCTTCAAAAATCTATATAATCTAAATCTAAAATATTGCAACAGCATACATTCTGACGTTAAATTCTCCAATCTGGCTAAGTGTTTCGCAGACACAACAGCTTCCGCTGCACTTTGGATGCACTGTACATGTCTTCCATATCAGAAAAACGTGTTCAATAGAAATAAGCAGATATATTACCTAAATACATGACAAAGTATAAATAATAAGATTAGAATTCCACATTTGTTCAATTGTTGTAGAATTCAGTTATAATATCTATACTTTGTCTCATAGTTTGGCAACATATCTGTTGGTTTCTATAGAACAAGTTTTTCAGATATTAAAGACAAGTACAGTGCATCCAAAGTCCGGAGACTGTATCCACGAAACGCATACCCAGGTATGACAATTTCATGTTGGGACATACCCTCTTACAATATCTGAACTATAGCATTTTGATGATTGTATTTGTTTGAGAGTATAGTCTTTCAGTAATTTTAAAAGATAAGTTTACTTTTTGGAACATGTGACATGATCCAGCAGATGGAGCCAGGGGCAGACTGACCATTTGGAAACTCAGGCACTGCCCGAGGGCCCGGTGTCAGTTGGGGGCCCCATGAGATGCCCTTGGTGCCTTTTTCATAGGCTTTTTTTGAGTTTGGGCAAGGACACAGGGGCCCCATGATCCCCTGTTGCCGGGGACCCCATGAGTTGTCAGTCCGCCCCTGGCTGGAGCCTCTCAACTCATATCCACTGACCACAGGTGCAATGCTTTCCAGGCTCCATGGGGAAAAAATAATAAATGTACATTTTTTTTTCTGCAAAAATATGTGCATTTATTATTTTTTCCCAAAGGCAAAATTATCCTTTAAATACCTTTTATGTAATAAAAGCTGTATGATTTTATGGATTCTTGTCCATGTTTCTATATGATTTCCTGGGAGTCTCACTTTGGTCTTCTATATTGGGATCTGTTCAGTTTAGAAATTTCCTCCTTAGACATACAGTATGTTGGTTAAGACATTGATTTTTGTTGAGCCATGTGGTGCCGACAGTGTATGGCCAGCTTTCTTTGTTGTTTTTGTATTGTATTTTTTGATGTTTTGTTCTGTTGTTAACCCATGTAGTGTCAGAAATGACATTTCTCTGCATATTGTCAAGGTACTAGATTATTCATTTCTGAAACTTGCAGTTCCATTTTGTCACTGCGATAATAGTTTATTATAAAGACTTTATTAAAAACACCCACACAGAATGCATCATTGATAATTTCATTATTGGATACATTCATGAACCCAACAAATATACAAAAAGAGAACACATTTATAATTTGTTTGGTTTACTTAGTTTATTCTAATGTGAAAGATAAAAAAAAGACTTCTTAAAATATAACCATGTTACTAAACAGATGATTTTCATCTCTGCAAAAGATAACTAGGAAATTACATGTGAACACAAACAAAAATATATTCAACATTTCTGTATGCATATTCCCCCCACACAGTTTCAGAATGAACTGTATCACCAGTATATGGTCTGCTTTTTGTCTTTCATCTTCTCATGTCCTCCTCATCTACTAAAAGCTTCAGAAACACAAGGGTCAGATGGTAATATCTATATACATAGTAGAAGAGCAGATTACTGCTCTCCTTAACTGTACATTGGTCAATGACTCTCATTCTGCTGGTGGGAGGCCACAGATATTTCAGTCTTTATCTTAAATAGGATGCTTTACATTCTTTGAAAGTGCATTCTGTCTAAGTTTTACTTACAGGTTACGTATTAAACTGCTATTCAAATTCCATGTGCGTATGGGCACCAAAAAATGTATATCACTTTTCTTTGAGTTGTTTTTCAAAAGTAGTCCTACAACAGAACCTTGTGAACCATGGTACCTTTAAAGAGAAACTCCCATATTACCATAAGTAACTGTTTTCTAGCAGTTATACTATAGGACTTCATACTGTATAAATTCTTAGTTTTGGAAAGGTAATTAGCCATTGCTTTTTTCTGTTAACATACCTGTGTAGGATGTCTTATTAGCCCTTAAAGGTTAAGTTCACTTTTTGTTTAAAAAAATGCTCATGATTTTGCAGGTAAAAATGTGCATTTATTATTTTTTACACTGCAGCCTTTAACGCATTGCACCCACGATAAGCAGATGGTGGGTGAAATGTCAGGCTCCTGCAGACTTTCAGCCCATACCTCCAATATGGGCAGACAATTATAAAATTGCAGGAAGAGTCAATGAACTACGAGAGCACTCGTCAGTGCCTTCAGAGTTCATTGAGAATTACATGCTGTCTGCCTCAGTGGCAGATGGGTCTGGTAGTTCATTCATTAACAGATTTTTGTGAATGAATGGCACTGCTGTGTGGGCAGAGCCCCATATAGCTGCTCTGTTTTTTTAACCACTTCATGTCCGGACACTTTCACCCCCTTCCTGTCCAGGCCAATTTTCAGCTTTCAGTGCTATTACATTTTGAATGACAATTGCGCGGTCATGCAATACTGTACCCATATGAATTTTTTAGCATATTTTTGAGACAGATAAAACTTTCTTTTGGTGGTATTTATTCACCACTGGCATTTTTTTTTTTTTTGCTATATAAATGAAAAAGTCCAAAAATTTAAAAAAAAAATGTTTTTCTTATAAAATTTTGCAAATAAATAATCTTTCTTAACAAATCTTGGCCAAAATGTATTCAGCTATCTTTTTAGTAAAAAAAAAAATAACCCAAATTAGTTTATAACCACAAATTATAATTAAAACATTTTTTTTTACATTTTTATTTAATTTTTTTATATTATTATTTGGGGTTTTTTTTAAACATACTGTCACCCTATAGCAGTACAGTGTCACCATAGTGACACTGTACTACTTGAGGGGGGTGATGAAGATTTTTTTTTTACAGTGATTGCTTTTACACCCATAAAGGCTGTAAAAGCAGTCATTTCTCCTCCTCTCTGGCTGCATTCTTGCAGCCATTGAGAAATACTGTGATATCTGTGATTAGTCACAGCTTGTCACATGGTACAAGGCTGTTGTGAATAGCCTTGTACCATGTGACCTCTGTGATCATTCACAGATTTCACAAGCAGTAAGCAATGATGTCAGGAAGTGACATCTTGCTTACTACTATTCATGTGATCACTGATTGGCCAATCAGACTGTTACAAGGCCAAAGTATCCTTATTGTTGCTTTTCACTCATTTGTCTTTGAGTCATCATCTATCTAACCTGTTCCTTAGCTTCTGAGCTTCCCAAAAACCCTCCTTTATTTTCACATGGAGGTAGAAGATCCCCACCCGCTGTCACAACAGGTGCTCGGTGGGGCGTGTGGGGGATGCTCATTTAGTAACATGTTAAATTTTGCACCCCTGAATACGGGTGTAACATGTAACATCTTATGAAAGGTGAACTTATGCTTTACAAAACTAGCACACTGGGTCAGAAAGCGGGACTTCACCTCTTTCCTGTCCCACTTTTGGAGGTTAATTTTTTTTGGGGGGAGCAGGTACCTAGTTTTACAAGGTATGTGCTCCAACTTCCACTCCAACCACCTAGGTGATCAGAGCAAAAGTTTCCCCTCTCCCCCCACCCGCAACCTCCTGCAACATGTCAAAAGTCCCAGGAGGCTGCTGGACCATATATACAGCGCGGTTTGCGCATGCGTAGTGGTAAGCCAGCTGTGAAGCTGCAAGGAGCCTCAGCCAATTTCCCATGGTAAACATGCCAGTTCCAGGGACCCGAAGACTGGTAGTGTTCTTTTATCCTAAGTATGTGTAGCTGCTGAATTTGTTTTCTTTTTTTTTGTTTTGTTTTTTTTAAGACTGAAGATCGTTTTCAAAGGTATCTAAACAAAACTGAAGAATATAACATTTTGCAGCTTACCATTCCTTATATGTGATAACTGGAGTAGTTTTCTTTTTCCAGCCTTTTTTTTAATTTTAATGTTACCCTGGCAATCCTGTCAGCAACACACTTTCAGTCTTAGGTTGAAAAACGCTCACGTACTGTTCTGCATATATGAAGGAGCAGCCTTGTCACCTCAGGCTGCTATCCTGATTTGGACTACAAACACCACCCCCTGCCTCATCTTCAGTGCACTGGTAGGAGGTGTTTTGAAGTTTATACAAGATAACTGGTAAGGATGATGTTTGAGATTTCAGGTTCAGCCCACAGGAAATGACAGGATCAATAGGTATTCCTCTGTACCTGCAAAAAATGTACTTGACCTAACGAAAATAAAACTAACACAGCCACCACAGCTTGGGTTTAAGTTTAAAATGCATTTGAATTGCCTTCAAAGCACATGTGAAAATGTTCATTAAAAGACAGACCTCGAATCTTAACATTGCCAAAACATGTCCCTGCGATTTCTATGTACGCTAACGATGTCCATATTCTGTGTAGGTAGCACTGCATGCATGTGGAGTAGCGACAGATATGGTGATTGAACACTGCATTGCTGCCAGAGCAGCCTTTGTCATCTGCCCTTGCTGCTACGGATTTATCCAAAACACAGTGAAGACAACCTTTCCACGCAGGTAATGATATGTGTCTTGTTTTCTCTTTTTAACCTATACTTGACAAATAAGTTTTCTTTCTCGCAGGGCTATAGAGTGTTCTAATGTACCAGATTTGCTTCAGTGTAGCAAAAATGTTTTTTCCCATATTTTTCTACATTCAGAACCAGATTCAAAACAGTGTGTTTCAGATATTCAACAAAACGTATAGTTTTCTGGGAAAGCCAGCACAGCAGTATGGATAAGCAAATTACTGTATTTTTCGCTCCATAAGACGCACCTGACCATAAGATGCTCCTAGGTTTTAGAGGAGAAAAACAAGAAAAAAAATATTCTGAACCAATGGACTGCAGACAGTACAGGAAATGACCAGAGACTGCGGACATAGTACAGGAAATGACCAGAGACTGCGGACATAGTACAGGAGATGACCAGAGACTGCGGACATAGTACAGGAGATGACCAGAGACTGCAGACATAGTACAGGAAATGACCAGAGACTGCGGACACAGTACAGGAGATGACCAGAGACTCCGGACACAATACAGGAGATGACCAGAGACTGCAGACATAGTACAGTAGATGACCAGAGACTGCGGACATAGTACAGTAGATGACCAGAGACTGCGGACACAGTACAGGAGATGACCAGAGACTGCGGATGTAGTACGGGAGATGACCAGAGACTGCAGACACAGTACGGGAGATGACCAGAGACTGCAGACATAGTACAGGAGATGACCAGAGACTGCGGACATAGTACAGTAGATGACCAGAGACTGCGGACACAGTACAGGAGATGACCAGAGACTGCGGACACAGTACAGGAGATGACCAGAGACTGCGAACACAGTACAGGAGATGACCAGAGACTGCGGACACAGTACAGGAGATGACCAGAGACTGCAGACACAGTACGGGAGATGACCAGAGACTGCGGCACAGTACGGGAGATGACCAGAGACTGCGGACACAGTACGGGAGATGACCAGAGACTGTGGACGCAGTACTGGAGATGACCAGAGACTGCGGATGTAGTACGGGAGATGACCAGAGACTGCGGACACAATACGGGAGATGACCAGAGACTGCGGACGTAGTAAGGGAGATGACCAGAGACTGCGGCACAGTACGGGAGATGACCAGAGACTGCGGACACAGTACGGGAGATGACCAGAGACTGCGGACGTAGTACGGCAGATGACCAGAGACTGCGGACACAGTACAGGAGATGACCAGAGACTGCGGACACAGTACAGGAGATGACCAGAGACTGCGGACACAGTACGGGAGATGACCGGAGACTGCAGACGTAGTACGGCAGATGACCAGAGACTGCGGACACAGTACAGGAGATGACCAGAGACTGCGGACACAGTACAGGAGATGACCAGAGACTGCGGACATAGTACAGGGATGACCAAAAGACTGCAGACAGTACAGGGGATGACCAGAGACTGCAGACAGTACAGGGATGACCAAGAGACTGCGGACCTTTGGGGAGGGAAGTGGAGCGGGTACCTGAATTTGACAGGTAACCGCTCCCACTTCCGCGGAGTTGTCCTCCCTTTAGTGTGGGCACCCGGCTGTGTCGGGTGCCTACTGCGCGTGCGCGAGAAGCCCTGCGCTTTGTGAATAGCCCAGTGTCTTCTGAGACCTGTCATGTGTTCCAGAAGACGCCAGACCATTCACAAAGAGCAGCGCTTCTCACGCATGTGCAGTGGGCATCCGGCTGTCACAGCCGGGTGCCCACACTAAAGATGCCAGCGCGGGAAGACTGCACAGCACTGGACCGAGTAACAGGAAAGGTCCTGCTGCAGAGAAGAGCTGAGCGGCCGGCCCGGTATTCTGACACGGTGGTGGCGGCGGAAATACCCGACCAGCCGCTCCATATTCTCTCCATAAGACACACTGACATTTTCCCCCCTTTTTTGGGGAGAAAAAAGTGCGTCTTATGGAGCGAAAAATACGCTAGTCAGTTATTGATGATATTCAGGGAGATACAGCCAGTGAAAGTCAACATGTTTCAGCTATTACAGCCTTAGACTGGCCATAGATAGTTTGAATCTCAGCCTGGAACCGGGCATGCTGAATGTATTAAGTTGATCGATCCATCAACTTGGGTACAACCAGCATGCAAAATTCACTTGCGATTATCGCTAGCGACTGCTATAGCCACTAGCAATAATCACTGTCTTTTCCCAGCAGGGATGGCGCCCAGGAGAAGACAATTGGAGGGATTCCCCTGTCAGCACTGTTTGTGGTTGCAGGAAAGAAATTTGCACCGTCTATGGCCTGCCTAAATACATGAACATGCGCATTCAACAAAACATGTCTGTACTGCCAAACTGTAACCAAATTCATGCCCCCATTCCCTAGTTAAATACCTGTGCAGGTTTAAATATTTCCACTTTTCCTGTCAAATCTGAGAAATCCCCACTATATTTTTTTTATTTTGCATACCTAAAAAAAAAAAGAAAAAAAAATATGAAGTAGTGGCATAGCTGATTTCGAGAATTTCTGGACAGTCTCAAGTGCCTTTGTCCACACACTGTCCCTCATTACCATACAGTTGCAGACAGGTGGTTTCTAAATTTTGAATCCTTTGTTAGAACTGGTAATAAGGAACTGTGAACACAGTACAGACAGGGTTAATTATGTTAAACATTACTCCACATCCACCCTTTCAAACCGTACAATGCAGGGACATCATGTAATGTCTGGTACACACTGGATTGAATGGAAAAAAAAAACTGATGAGCTTGCGAGGAGGTCGCTGTACTAACTATGCAATATTAACCTCTTCCTGTCCGCCGCATGATGATAAACAGCCGGACAGGAGCATTGCCAATGCATGGGGGGGACATTTCTAAATGTGTCCCCGCATCCATTGCCTGAGTGCGCAGCACCGCAATCTGTGCCTGCTGTGTCCACTGGACACAACGGAGCACAGATCGCAGATCACCGTGGTCCCGATTCATGTGATCAGTGATTGGCCAATCAGTGATCACATGAACAGTAATAAACAAGATGTCACTTCCTCACATCGTTGTTTACTACTTGTGAAATCTGTGAATGATCACAGAGGTCACATGGCTATTCACAACAGCCTTGTACCATGTGACAAGCTGTGACCAATCACAGCTCTCACAGTATTTCTCAATGCCTGCAGGAATTCAGCCAGAGAGAAAGAGAAATGATTGCTTTTACAGCCTTTATGGGTGTTAAGGCAATCAGTGTAAAAAAAAAAAAAAAAATCTTCATCACCCCCACAACTAGTACAGTGCCACTATGTTGACACTGTACTGCTAGGGTGACAGTATGTAAAAAAAATAAATAATATAAAAAAAAATTCAAATGTAAAACAAATTTTGAAAAATTATAATTTTTTTTATTAACTAATTTGGGTTATTTTTTTAACCAAAAATACAGCTAAATACATTTTGGCCAATATTTATGAAAGATTATTTGCAAAATAAGATAAACACTTTTTTTAAAAAATATTTTTGGTCTTTTTCATTTATATAGCAAAAAAAAATACAAATCCCAATGGTGAATAAATACCATCAAAAGAAAGTTTTATCTGTCTCAAAAAAATGCTAAAAATTTCATATGGGTACAGTGTTGCGTGACCGCGCAATTGGCATTCAAAGTGTGATAGCGCTGACTAAACCCCCCATCCCCAGAACACACCGACCAATGGCTGCAAACACTCATCTAATGCCAATCGGCAGACAGGCTGCTGTACACAAAGGGTGAATGTCGGCCGGTTTCTGTTGAACTGGCCAATATTCAGCCTGTTTTTACCAGGCTTAAGGATATTTAAAGTAAAAAGTGCTTAAAAAGGTAATCAGCAATTTTTTTTTTTTTTTTCAAGTTAAGCCATGTTAATGGGAACATGTAATAAATATAAAGTAGGCATTGTCCCAAGTTGGCTGCAAATGTGGAAATACACTTTAGATCTAATTGAGGAAAAAGTACCAGTAGAGATGTGTCACCAAATTTTTCCGATAAACTTCCCTTTACTCCTACTGCTCCCCATTTGCCAGCCAAAGTGAAGGAGAAAAAATCCTAGTATAAACTCAGTCAATCTGTAAAGAGCTTACGCATAAGTAAGGATTCTCTTCCCAGCTTCCATGTGACAAGTCACATGTTCCCCATGCTCAGAGGTACCAGGTATGTCACTTTGCAAGGGAAGGTGAATGGAGTGGCAGAGGAGCTAATGGAAGTTTAGTACTAGCAAGGGGTTGGCAGGCAAGTAAGTGAATATGTTGCTCTGCCTTACACTGGGAAAGCACATGTTCACATTGATATGAACAGTTGCTATGAAAGGAGTTTGTGTGACATGTTTCTCCCAGAAGATGCAAACTGTGTACATCCTTCTTGGAAGGGTCTACATGAGCCTTTCTCAACCAGGGTGCCTTCAGGCTCCTTCAGGGGTGCCTTGGCAAAATGCCCAAAAATTGTATAGAAGCCAGCAGGTGGATCAATGCTGCCTTTTAGCACACAAAGCCACAGGTTTTCATTCTGCACTTTTATGATCTAGCTGCCAGCATCCTAACAACCAATGACATCATCAGTTGTTAAGGAGGACGTCGGTTGCATGCACATCATCCTTGTTTGGCCGTACCTGCCCCTTTCCATCAGCACTGGGGTCACATTAGCAGAGTGAAGGAGAGAAAATGAGAGAGACACACTGGAATACTAGTCAGTACCAATGTACAAAGGTGTATTTGCTTTGAATGAAAAAATCACCTCTGATATTGGGTGTACTGAATGTGTGTAGAATAGGTTTTTACATTTTAGATTGGGGTGCCTTGAGATTGTGCCGATGTTTAAAGGGTGCCTTGAGATTGTGCAGAATTTTAAAGGGTGCCTTGACTGAAAAAAGGTTGAGAAGCACTAGTCTGCATGCACACATATTTTGCCATGACATGACTGACGGTGACAGCTTCCAGCTCAATGAAAAGTCTGGAAGTCATAGTATATTATTGCATAGCAATAATTTTTAATCATCTGGAATTGACGTTCTTGTAAAATTTTTTTCAGTGGCCGCTTTCAAGAAGCTTTATCGTACAAGGTAATTTTTCACTTTATCATAACACTTATCATGACATCATCTGCAATGAAACGCTACAGAATGCAATATCACATTTCTGTATTATTTGTTAAATTATTCAAGGTTACATTTTAGAAAAAGGAAATTAGTGTTCTAAACATAGTTAGACATTGAACAGAATCAAAGTAAGGGTCCACAGTTATGGACCTTATTGTGTCATGCAAATGTTAAAATCGCATGCTTAAGAAGATATGCTATCTTCATGAAATATTTTAAGCACCAAATTTTACAAGTATTAGCTTCAGTTCACAATGCTTAAAATGGTGTTTAGCCACCTCAATACTGGGCACTCCCTTCCTGCCCAGGCCAATTTTCAGCGCCATCGCTCTTTGAATGCCAATTGCGTGGTCATGCAAAACTGTACCCATATGAAATTTGTATCCTTTTTTTTTCATACAAATAGAGTTCTCTTTTGGTGGAATTTAATCACCACTGGGTTTTACATTTTTTGCACTATAAACAAAAAAAACCCTGTGAATTTTGAAAAACGTGTTTTTCTTCATTTCTGTTATATAATTTTGCAAATAAACAATCTTTCTTCAAACATTTAACAAAATTCGTTCTGTTACATGTCTTTGGTGAAAATAACCCAAACTATTATTTATTTGGTAGTAAAGTTATAGAGTCCACAAACTACGGTATATATCTGAAAATTGAACAGTCCTGATGTATTGATGGCCGATCTAATTTCTTGAGGCCCAAAAACGCCAGGACAGTACAAATACACCCCAAAGGACCGCTTTTCAGAAAGTAGACAGTCTGGGGTTTTTAGTAAGAGACATGGTGAGTATTATGAAGTTGTCATTTTTTTGTCATAATTTTGTGGAAAATCAGGAAATAAAAAAAAAATTCACAATTTTTTTTTTTTACACACTTTCACCAATGCAGTACAGTGTCATCATAAAATTGGTGTGGCGGTGGTTAGGGACACTGACTGGTGACAGAATGTAAAAAAAAGAAAAAAATTACAAATTCTAATTTATTTTTTAATTTTTTTTATGTTTTTTTTTTTTTTACTCCTGTGACCAGAGCAATACAATATTACTATAGTAACATTGTACTACTCTGGGCAAGTGATCAGGATTTTTTTTCACTTTTATAAACAACTATTTTTATTGAATGAAACTGATTAATTCAGTTGTTATTGTTGTGATTAGCTATGATTGGCCACAGCTGATCACATGATACAGATAGGCTATGATTGGCCCTGTCTGTACAATGTGATCACTGTGACCAATCACAGCTAGCAACACAATTGTGAGCAACGAATGACATGAAAGGAAGCCATTCATTGTTTACAACTGTTGTGATCTGCTGTGATTGGTCACAGCGTTCACATGGTACCGGCAGCGTGAGGCATGATCCTGGGAGGATGTCATATGATAATAGGATAGGATAATAGGGATCCCTCCCGGCCATCATATTACAATAGGCCGGGCAGGAAGGTGTTAATGTGGCCCTGTTGCTATTTTTCAAAACTTAAAGTGGTTGTAAACCCTTACATATACCCAGAGTTTACAACCACTAGCCTCAGATGAAACAAAGAGATGACAGAAATCCTCCTACATAAGTTGTACTTGATTACCTGCAGCCCTCTCACCTCTACATCCATTCAAAGTCCAGAATTTATACAGCTTATCTGAATTTGGAGAGCTGAAGTTGCATGCAAAGCAGGGAAACAAAAGCTGTCACATCCCCTAGTAAAACAGTACACAGTTCACACATCACATATTACAGTTAGGCACATAGTTAACCCTTTGATTCCCCCGGATGTTAATCACTTCCTACACTGTGTCATTAGTACAGTGTCAGTGCATTTTAATAGCACTGATCACTGTATTAGTGTCACTAGTCATGTCAGTGTCAGGTAGCCAGAGTCAGAATGCCTGTTGTACTATCACAGCCCCACAATAAGTTTCTTATCGCCACCATTACTAGTATAAAAAAGAAAAAAATTCCAGTACATATACCATTATTTGAAGATGCTATGATTTTCACGTAAACCAATTAATATACATTTACTGGGTTTTTTTTAACCAAAGACATGTAGCAGAATACATTTAGGCCTAAATTTATGAAGAAATTTTATATTTGTATGGGATATGTTTTATAGCAAAAAGTAATAAAATATAGGTTGTTTTTTTTTTTTTTTTTAAATTTTCAGTCTTCTTTTGTTCATAGTGCAAAATATAAAAAACGTAATGATGATCAAATATCACCAAAAGAAAGCTCTATTTATGCAAAAAAAAGTCATCTAAATTCCATTCCATTTGTGTACAGTGTTGCATGACCACACAATTATCAGTTAAACTAGCGCAGCGCCATATAGCAGAAAATGGCCTGCTCATGAAAGGGAGTAAATCTTCCAGAGAACAAGTGGTTAAAAATACCACTCATAGGAGATAAAAGACTGATAAACATTAAGAACAGCACCACCGTGAGTCCACTGGTGGGTTTGATGACATCACAAACCAAGCCCTTATTATTATTATTATTGTACAGGATTTACATAGCGCCAACAGTTCGCTCAGCGCTGTACATTATAATGGGAGACAGTACATGAGACAGTACAGTAACAATACGATTCAATACACGAGGGGTTCGAGGGCCCTGCTCCTTGGAGCTTACAATCTTATCAATGCATTTCGTCCCTTCGCAGACATCATCAGGGGAAGGAGGCTCCTTTTCCCTAGCATTTTGTTTACTGTAAGAATTACTTTACAATATAAGTAGGATTTGCACTATTTACTGTTTTCACTACATGCATTGATTTCACTTAATCACTTTTCGTGTCAATTATGGTAATTGGATAGTTGTAAGCATTAATTTTGTATTTAAAGAAATAGCACACCTATTTTTAGTTTATGCAATAAATAATTCTGCTAGTTAGATAGCCAGTACCTATGTGCTCAGTCTCTGCTAGCAGCAACAGGTTAATGGCTGCAGTGTCCTCTCACCAGTCCCAGTGATACAGCAACAAGGGTCTCACTGTTTTGATGTCAGCTCACTTCTGAGTCTGCCGCAGCAACCCTGGTCTGCTGGCTTGTGGCAGGTTGATGTGCACATTTTGGTATCCTTACAGCAAAAAGTAAGTTCCTTGGTATTCAGTCTGAGAAAATATAATTCTCTCCCCCTTATACCCGGCTCACATCAGGCATTGTAGTCTAATAGTCCATAGACAGCTGTAGTTTATTTCCTGAATTTTATCTCCCATTATTCAATGCTGCCAACCATCAAGTCTCTTGAGATCTTCCCGCTGGTCCACTCCCTCTGGTGGATGGAGGCGAGGTAGTATTAAGCCATTCAGCTGAAGTCCATTGAGATACAGATAGCACTGAAGCACAGTGTCCTAAATTGCTCTCTGTCTCTAGCCAAGCATCTGGCTACATACAGTTCCTGCAACAATTAGGTGCTTTATGGGGTCAGCAGATTGAAGAAGACATAGTTGATAAAATAGGGCTCAGCCGTGTGTGTGTATGTCTATGTGTGTGTGTGTGTGTGTGTGTGTGTATATATATATATATATACACACATATATACACACACATACATACATACATATATACATACATACATACATACAGTTAGGTCCATATATATTTGGATACAGGCTCAATTTTAGATTTTTTTCAGGTATTTACCAAAATATATTCAAGCTATAGTCCTATAATGGATATGGGCTGAAAGGGCACACTCTCAGGTTTAATTTGAGGGTACGTCATTCAAATTGAAGAAAGGGTTTAGGAATTACAGCTCTTAAGAGTAGCCACCCCCCCTTTTTCAAGGGACCAAAAGTAATTGGACAATTGAATCAAAAGCTGTTTTATGGCCAGGTGTGGGCTACTCCTTCGTTATTTTTTCATCAGTTAAGCAGGTAAAAGGTCTGGAGTTGATTCTAAGTGTGGTATTTGCATTTGGAATCTATTGCTATGAACCTACATCATGCGTTCAAAGGAGCTGTCCATGCAAGTAAAACAGGCCATTGTAAAGCTTCAAAAATGAAACAAATCCATCAGAGAGATAGCAGCAACATTAGGTGTGGCCAAATCAACAGTTTGGTACATTCTGAGAAAAGAAGAACGCACTGGCAAGCTCAGAAACATAAAAAGGCATGGATGTTCACAGAATACAACAGTGGTGGATGATCGCAGGATCCTCTCTATGGTAAAGAAAAACCCATTCACAACATCCAGACAAGTGAAGGACACTCTCCAGGAGGTGGGCGTATCATTATCAAAGTCTACAATCGGGAAAACTTCATGAGAGCAAATACAGAGGGTTCACCACAAGGTGCAAACCATTCGTAAGCCTGAAGAATAGAAATGCCAGATTAGACTTTGCCAAAAAACATCTAAAAATGCCAGAGCAGTTCTGGAAAAGCATTCTTTGGATGGATGAAACTAAGATTAATGTGTACCAGAACAAAAGGAACAAAAAATGTGGAGAAGGCTTGGAACAGCTCATGATCCAAAGCACACAACGTCATCTGTAAAACATTGTGGAGGTAGTGTGATGGCATGGGCATGTATGGCTTCCAGTGGCACTGGGTCATTGGTGTTTATTCATGATATGACAGAAGACAGAAGCAGCTGGATGAATTCTGCAGTGTTTAGACATATACTGTCAGCCCAGATTCAGCCAAATGCAGCAAAGTTGATTCACAGTGCAGATGGACAATGATCCAAAACACACTGCAAAAGCAACCCAGGAGCTTTTGAAGGAAAAGAAGTGGAGTATTCTGCAATGGCCGAGTCAATCACTTGAACTCAACCCAATTGAGCATGGATTTCACATGCTGAAGGCAAAACTAAAGGCAGAAAGACCCACAAACAAAGAACAGCTGAAGACAGCTGCAGTTAGAGCCTGGCAAAGCATCAGAAAGGCAGAAACCCAGTCTTTGGTAATATCCATGGGTTCCAGACTTCAGGCAGTCATTGCCAGTAAAGGATTCTCAACAAAATATTAAAAATGAACATTTTATTGATGATTATATTCATTTGTCCAATTACTTTTGGTCCCTTGAAAAAGGGGGGGGCTACTCTTAAGAGCTGTAATTCTTAAACCCTTCCTCCAATTTGGATGTACATACCCTCAAATTAAACCGGAGAGTGTGCACTTTCAGCCCATATCCATTATATAGCTATAGCTTGAATATGTTTTGGTAAATACCTGAAAAAATCTAAAATTGTGCCTGTGTCCAAATATATATGGACCTAACTGTATGCATAATTTTGTATGATATATCATTTCAGCAGTCTTATTAGAGATTGTCACTGAGCAGTCTGTTACCTTTGAGTATTGAATATTTCAGTCAAAATAAATTTTTCCTGTTGGTTATTTTATTATCTTTATATAGAGATACATTTTCTAGCTATAATTTTATTGTATAATGTATTTTGTAATATTGTATTTTATCCTTGGCTACATGATTACAGTGTTGTGAATTCAGCCTCCCTGAATATATAATTAAAAGAACAATATAGCCTCAAAAACAGCTTTGTTTTTAATCCTTTTGAGCAGGCTGGGAGGTTTCATTTTCCTGTAGGGTCAGTGACCTTCTGGATAATTAATTCTGAAGCAAGGAACTCTTTAGTCAGCTTAAGCTGGTCTGTTGTTGTCTCAGTAAGTCAGTGGGTCATATTCTCACAGTTAACGCACCCGTTTGATGTTTGTTTGTAACTGGAGTTTAACCCCCTGTCTCCAGTGTAAGCCTTCACATGACAATCTTTTGCCAGGTTTTTGGTCCACCTAGGCAATCAATACAATAAATGGATACATCACATAGTATAGTGAATTTTGTGAGCTTGATGTTTTTCTTATGCAGTATAAATACACCAAACTCCCAACAGCCCAATATGTGATATAGGTAAGAAGCTACCTCAGCCCCTGGGGACATGACCCGGGATGAGCCCAGGCTGAGGGAGGTGCCCCTGACCTTTGTACATATACCGCAAGGCCATCCTGATTGACTCCCTGGTGGCCATATCAGATCTGGAAGTAAGTTTTGTTTTCACTCTGTATATGCTGGAATTTTGTTAATTAAAGACCTACTACACTATTGGAAGTTCTCTCTGGGCTCATCTTTTCCATGGGAGCCCACGTTTGAAGGTTCCTGATGACCTGGATTGGTGTGGGACTTCTCCCTCCCCCGCTGATGATCTGCATGGTGGAAGGTTTAAGAGTACACCTAGACCAGCGGTTCTCAACCTGTGGGTCGTGACCCCTTTGGGGGTCGAACAACGCTTTCACAGGGGTCACCTAAGACCATCGGAAAACACATATTTCCGATGGTCTTAGGAACCGAGACACCGCTCCTCTATCTGTCTCCAGGTGTCGGCGGGATGACATGCTGCCCCTGTCATCTGGCCACACCCCGGGATCAATCCTCGCCGGTGATTGGCCGCCGGAACTGCAGCTCAGGAGAGGCACACAGGCGGCCAATCACCGGCGAGGAGGTGGAGCTTGGAGAGGAGGAGCCGAGCGGCACCGCGAATATCGAGCGAGTGAAGAGGAGCAGAGCGGCCGGAGAAGGAAGACAGCTGACCGGTAAGTGTCTGTACCATGGGAGAGGGAGGGAGCGAGCGAGCCCAGGCTGGAGCAGGGGTCAGCAAGGTAAGTATCATTGGTGTCAGTGGGAGGAATAGTGCCCCATCATTGGTGTCACTAATACCAATGATGGGGCACTATTTCTCCCCCCACTGACACCAACGATGGGGCACTATTCCTCCCCCCACTGACACCAACGATGGGGCACTATTCCTCCCACTGACACCAACGATGGGGCACTATTCTTCCCCCCACTGACACCAACGATGGGGCACTATTCCTCCCCCCACTGACACCAACGATGGGGCACTATTCCTCCCCCCACTGACACCAACGATGGGGCACTATTCCTCCCACTGACACCAATGATGGGGCACTATTCCTCCCCCCACTGACACCAACGATGGGGCACTATTCCTCCCCCCACTGACACCAACGATGAGGTACGATTCCTCCCCCAAATGACACCAACGATGAGGTACGATTCCTCCCCCAAATGACACCAACGATGGGGCACGATTCCTCCCCCCACTGACACCAACGATGGGGCACGATTCCTCCCCCCACTGACACCAACGATGGGGCACGATTCCTCCCCCCACTGACACCAACGATGGGGCACTATTCCTCCCCCCACTGACACCAACGATGGGGCACTATTCCTCCCCCCACTGACACCAACGATGGGGCACTATTCCTCCCCCCACTGACACCAACGATGGGGCACTATTCCTCCCACTGACACCAACGATGGGACACTATTCCTCCCACTGATACCAACGATGGGGCACTATTCCTCCCACTGACACCAATGTTGGGGCACTATTCCTCCCCCTGATACCAATGTTGGGGCACTATTCCTCCCACTGACACCAACGATGGGGCACTATTCCTCCCACTGACACCAACGATGGGACACTATTCCTCCCACTGATACCAGTGATGGGACACTTTTCCTCCCACTGACACCAGTGATGGGACACTATTCCTCCCACTGACACCAGCGATGGGACACTATTCCTCCCACTGACACCAGTGATGGGACACTATTCCTCCCACTGACACCAGTGATGGGGCACTATTCCTCCCACTGACACCAGTGATGGGGCACTATTCCCCCCACTGACACCAGTGATGGGGCACTATTACCCCCACTGACACCTATGAGGGGGCACTATTCCCCCCACTGACACCAATGATGGGGCACTATTTCTCCCACTGACACCAATGATGGGGCACTATTCCCCCCACTGACACCTATGATGGGGCACTATTCCGCCCACTGGCACCAATGATGGGGCACTATTCCTCCCACTGACACCAATGATGGGGCACTATTCCTCCCACTGACACCAATGACGGGGCACTATTCCTCCCACTGACACCAATGACGGGGCACTATTCCTCCCACTGACACCAATGATGGGGCACTATTCTTCCCACTGACACCAATGTTGGGGCACTATTCCTCCCCCTGACACCAATGTTGGGGCACTATTCCTCCCACTGACACCAATGATGGGGCACTATTCCCCCCACTGACACCTATGATGGGGCACTATTCCCCCCACTGACACCTATGATGGGGCACTATTCCCCCCACTGACACCTATGATGGGGCACTATTCCTCCCACTGACACCAATGATGGGGCACTATTCCTACCACTGATACCAATGATGGGGCACTATTCCTCCCATTGACATCAGTGATGGGACACTATTCCTCCCACTGACACCAATGATGTGGCACTACTCCTCCCGCTGCAAAATTACAGTTATGAAGTAGCAACGAAAATAATTTTATGGTTGGGGGTCACCACAACATGAGGAACTGTATTAAGGGGTTGCGGCATTAGGAAGGTTGAGAACCACTGACCTAGACTGATGACATCTAGTGGCCTACACGCTGATGACATCTTCCTGGCATTTCCAGTCCAGAGCACCAGGAGCAGGTCTTAATTGCTCCACGCGCAGCTAATGCGCTATCTGGTTAGTGCAATGTTTGTACACTCTCAAGAGTACAAGAGTCACGGTTATCCTTCTATTACGGATTTATGAACACTTGCACATAATCCCTTTGCTTTAGCACCATGTATGGACTGAGTTGCTGAAGTATGATATTGTGCAATTTCTGATTTATTTGATTCTTCACCTGATTTTATATTTTTTATTTGCGCTGCATACATATTTTATATGAGGTTACTTCTTACCTTTATCACATCTTGGGCTGTTGGAAGTGCAGCATCGTTATATGACACAGTTAACCATGTCTTCTGGATGAGCATTTGAGATGGCAGCACCCACACTAGTGTGGATACCTGGAGCGGATACATTGATGCTTAGAGCAGCGCTCCAAGCCATTAGAATGGGTCAGTGTTGTTTTTTACTTCCGATTCTAATCATGGTCATATATGTTAAGAACAAGCTACCATAGGAAGACCAAACTTGAGATTAGGATAATTCATTTTAAACAGGTTCCACTATACATAAGTATGGTCAAATCTTTCTGGATCATTTGACTCCATTGCTGAACTCCTGTATTGTGAGGATACAGCAGAACCGGTTCTAATGTTACCGCATATGTACAGATATGCATCTCTTTATATTGACACAACCTTATAATATCCTAGCAGCTGTTTGTCCATCTCACTGATATGTATAATATTCATAATGTGTATAGACATCTTTACAGGTGCCTTCCAAAGGTTAAAGTGTTCCTAAACCCACAACAGTACAATCAGTCTGTATATGCAGCAAATCATGCTTGTTATACTCCCTGTGGAACCTAAGGATTAATCCTCCGCATTGTGTAAAAAGGATTTTTGATCCTGTCTTCTCTGATCCTCCCCTTCTTCCACCATCCCCGATCCATTTGCTGATAGAACAGAGCCTTGGGAGCAAGCTGCACATGCTCATTTGGTGTGTATAGCTAGAGAGTTTTTTTTTTCTTGGGAGGGTGCATGTGAAAGAACAGGGCTATACAGCGCTGTCCAGACAGAGGGTCAGGGGTCCTGCAGCCTCACAGGATAATCAGGGGAGAATGAAAACTCCTCCTACAAGCTTTTACCAGTGCTCTGCTGGACACTGATAGAAGTCACAAGACTGCTGTAACTGCTGATGAGAAAAGGTATTTAGCCGTTTATATTTACTAAAATAATTGCATCTCCAGTTATAGTGAATGCAGGGTCCTGGGTTTAGTAACACTTTAACTGCTTCCATACAGGGCACTTTTACCCCCTTCCTGCCCAGGCCAATTTTCAGGTTTCAGCACTTTGAATGACAATTGCACGGTCATACAACATTGCACCCAAATTAAAATTTTATAATTTTCTTCACACAACTAGAGCTTTCTTTTGATGGTATTTAATCACTGCTGGGGTTTGTATTTTTGCTAAATTAACAAAAAAAAGGCCAAAAATGTGTTTCTGTTATAAAAGTTTGCAAATAAATAATTGTTCTTCATAAATTTAGGCCGAGATGTATTCTGCTACATTTCTTTGGTGAAAATAACCCAAATTAGGATGTATTATTTAGTTTGTAGGAAAGTTATAGAGTTCACAAACTATGGGATATATCTGAAAATTGATCAATCCTGAAGTATTGACGACCAGTCTAATTTCTTGAGGTCCAAGAATGTCAGAACAGTACAGATATCCCCCAAATGACTCCTTTTTGCAAAGTAGACAGTCCAACGTATTTCATAACAGGCATGGCGAGTTTTTTGAAGTTTTAATTTCTTCATTTCCGAACAATTGTGACAAAAAAATTACATGATTTTCACTATTTTTTTTTTTTACATACTGTCACCAGTGCAGTACAGCGTCATCCTATAACTGGCATGGTGGTGATCGGGGACACTGACTGGTGACAGTACAAAAAAAAAATTGATAATTTTTTTTTTTATTATTTTTTATTAAATTTTTTCTCTTTTTGTAAGATTTTTTTTTTCATATTTCACTATGACCAAAGTAGTATAATGTTACCATAGTATTATAGTGATCAGTATTTTGTTTTTGTTTTTTTACAGAATTTGCTTATAGCAAAGAATTTCTTTGCTATAAGCAAGCATTTACCTGAATGAAATTGATTCATTCAGGGGGGGTTTTTTGTGCTTAGCTGTGGTTTAGCCACAGCTAATCACATGACACAGCTGGGCTGTGATTGGCCCAGCTTGTGTATGTGAGCACTGTGACCATTCACAGCTAGACACACTTGTATACAGTGGATGGCATGAAAGGAAGCCATCCATTGTATACAACTGTCATGTGACCTGCTGTGATTGGTCACAGCAGGTCACATGGTACTGGCAACGGGGCTGGTATGCAGATCTGTCATCAGCCGTGTCCGAGGTACACGGCTAATGACAGATCGCGCCGCTGCACGGCCCTGCGGGCAGGTGCAATGCGCATGCCTGGAAGGACGCCATACGGCGTTCATCCGACCGCCATCTGGCTATAGGACGGGCGGCAACTGGTTAAATAAGAACAGTCAGCAAAGGCAACTGTTTATATTTAGGAACCCACTCGTAGACTCAGATATCTAAAGGTGACTGGATTATGCTAACACATCCAACAACCTCCTAGTGCCTATCGAAATCTTTAGCCAGGTTAAACATTTAGCTGACTGCCCTACATTCTCTAGTGAATATTTAACTCCAGTGCAAAGAATGCAAATTCCAATATGTATACTTGCATCAATGGAGTTCTTCATGATGAAAAGAAATATAAGATCTGAATGGTCCAGGTTGGGGCCAATATCAGCATTATACAGGGATGTATATGCTGGATGTAAAATATCCTTTAACATGATGGGTGGTGATATTGACCAGAAGAGGGAGGAAGGGGTGTGGCCAAGTTTGATAAAGGGAAAGTTGATATTTGCATGTAACATTAGCTGCATATATTTGGATTTGATGATCATTTTGAGTTGTTGTCCTGAACGGTAACTTCTGCAGATGCACTTTTTTTTTTATCGTAGGTTCATTTTGAACTGCCTAGGTATATGACAGGTTGAACTTTAATGAGATGCAAAGTACCATAACCAGTGAAACAGGTCAGATTTCATCACTATCTGGATTAGGTGATAGAAAATAGAAACCCTCAAGCATGTCCTAATCATCATCCTTCTAAAACAAAAATGTCAGATTTATGTAGAATTCTTCTTATTGAACCGTATCAAGGTGTTGTTTGACTAAAAAGAATATTGAAAACTATTGAATAATGGAAAATGAAAACTTTAGTAGTTTAGAAATACATTAGGATGATTGATTACCATCTACCTTAAGGCTCTCAGTGAAGACATCTTACAAATATTCATTCTATGAATTATAGGAATACAGGTGCAAATTATAATAGCTGCCATGTTTTCTTCATTTTAGTTTTATGACTGTTGAAGACTTTTTTTTATTTAAAAAGCTTAGACTAATGACATTCTTTGTTTATTTCCTGTATCACTGTGTTGCCAGCAGCCATATTAGGATATGTGACATATATGTGCACAAGCTGCAAAAAAGAATTCCTGAATTTACAGACTGTAGGGCAAGTAGAGATCTGTGGTACTTTTAATGGACCTCTTTGTGAATTTAGCTTAGATAATTGGCTGAGGGGCCAGCTTTCAACGTAAATAGTCAGGCATTGTCTCCCAGCCTGACCATGTAGATTAAGGCCTCTTGTCTGTTAATTATCCAGTATTAATCCTACTTTGATGATGTTGTATGGTTTAAAGCATTTCCTTTATTTTATTCTCAGAGCCAATTGGTGTAAGGTAGAATGCAGTGGACAATTCAAACACACACACATATTTAAACTGTTTCTTAATGAGATTTCAAGCTCAGTGGCAATATATGTTATGTCGGTGGGATTTGAAAACTGGGATCTGTGTATGGCATCTTTCTTTGCTTTCTTTGTTGTTGTTTGACATTCATAGCCTTTCCATGTGCCCCTTGCTGCAAAGGCCAGGTATACAGTAGGTTGGGGCAGTTGCCGTTTGCTTGTACCTTAGTTCACAAACCTTCATTAGATGAAAAATATCTTGTCTTGGTTAGAATGCCTCATCGGTTAGCTTATGGCACAGAACTATATACAGGTGTAACTCAAAAAATTAGAATATTGTGCAAAAGTTAATTTATTTCAGTAATGCAACTTAAAAGGTGAAACTAATATATGAGATAGACTCATTACATGCAAAGCAAGATAGTTCAGGCTGTGATTTGTCATAATTGTGATGATTATAGCTTACAGCTCATGAAAACCCCAAATCCACATTCTCAGAAAATTAGAATATTGTGAAAAGGTGCAATATTCTAGGCTCAAAGTGTCCCACTCTAATCAGCTAATTAAGCCATCTGCAAAGGGTTCCTGAGCCTTTAAATGGTCTCTCAGTCTGGTTCATTAGGAATCACAATCATGGGAAAGACTGCTGACCTGACAGTTGTGCAGAAAACCATCATTGACACCCTCCATAAGGAGGGAAAGCCTCAAAAGGTAATTGCAAAAGAAGTTGGATGTTCCCAAAGTGCTGTATCAAAGCACATTAATAGAAAGTTATGTGGAAGGGAAAAGTGTGGAAGAAAAAGGTGCACAAGCAGCAGGGATGACCGCAGCCTGGAGACGATTGTCAGGAAAAGGCCATTCAAAAGTGTTGGGGACTTTCACAAGGAGTGGACTGAGGCTGGAGTCAGTGCATCAAGAGCCACCACATACAGGCGGATCCTGGACATGGGCTTCAAATGTCGTATTCCTCTTGTTAAGCCGCCCCTGAACAACAAACAACGACAGAAGTGTCTTACCTGGGCTAAAGAAAAACCAAGCTGGTCTGTTGCTCAGTGGTCCAAAGTCCTCTTTTCTGATGAGAGCAACTTTTGCATCTCATTTGGAAACCAAGGACCCAGAGTATGGAGGAAGAATGGAGAGGCACACACTGCAAGATGCTTGAAGTCCAGTGTGAAGTTTCCACAGTCTGTGTTGATTTGGGGGGCCCTGTCATCTGCTGGTGTTGGTCTACTGTGCTTTATTAAGTCCAGGGTCAATGCAGCCATCTACCAGGAGATCTTGGAGCACTTCATGCTTCCTTCCGCAGACGAGCTTTATGGGGATGCTGACTTCATTTTCCAGCAGGACTTGGCACCTGCCCACACTGCCAAAAGCACCAAAACCTGGTTCAATGACCATGGGATTACTGTGCTTGATTGGCCAGCAAACTCGCCTGACCTGAACCCCATAGATAATCTATGGGGCATTGCCAAGAGAAAGTTGATAGACATGAGACCGAACAATGCAGAAGAGCTGAAGGCCGCTATTGAAGCATCCTGGTCTTCCATAACACCTCAGCAGTGCCACAGGCTGATAGTTTCCATGCCACGCTGGATTGAGGCAGTAATTGCTGCAAAAGGGGCCCAAACCGAGTACTGAGTACATATGCATGCTTATACTTTTCAGAGGTCCGATATTGTTTTGTGTACAATCCTTGTTTTATTGATTGCATGTAATATTCTAATTTTCTGAGATTGTGGAAAACTGGGTTTTCATGAGCTGTAAGCCATAATCATCACAATTATGACAAATCACGGCTTGAACTATCTTGCTTTGCATGTAATGAGTCTATCTCGTACATTAGTTTCACCTTTTAAGTTGCATTACTAAAATAAATGAACTTTTGCACGATATTCTAATTTTTCGAGTTTCACCTGTAGATCACAGTAGCTTAAATAGTTTTATACATTTACGAGTCTATGTAGAAGTTTGGATCTAGGGTGATACCATTTCTTGGCTAACTAAATAAGTTGTAGTGCAGACTTTTAAGGCACGCAGGCTTTTTCCTCAAACAATAAGACCTGGTAGTAAGACGTGTACATTTTATACATGAATCAGCCAAGATATACAAATGTTTGTCTCGTAATGTATAAAATGCATGTCTCTTACTACTACTCTTAATGACTGAAGAAGAGGTCCACATGCTTCGAAAGCTTGCAGTACAACCTATTTAGTCAGATAATAAATGGTACCTTCTAGATTCAAACTTCTACTTTTTCATTGATGACTAGCACGGTACAATGCTCTGCTACTATCACAAGTCAGTGTACAGTAGGATATTTTCATAATTTCTGTGACCAGTTTAAGCTGGCAATTCAGGTAAGTTCAAGTTTTAAATTCCTACTCCTCCTTTTTAACTGTAAATTTCTATCACCTATAGATGTACATTATTGCTCTCACACTAGTTTAACATGGGAATGATCTGCATCTTGCAGTCTTGAGTGGCTTCATAAAGTAACACAAAGGTGTATTTTTCATTCATTTTGAAGTTTTGAGATTGATTCATTTTGTTATGTACATCATATATATATAGTAATACATTCAAAGCAGACATAGCATTTTATATTTCTTGTTACATGCATGCATTTATTAGCTGTATGTACACAGTCCATTTGGCCCATCAGCATCAAATCCCAACATTTTCAAGCACCCAGGAGGCAAAAGTGCACCATGCAACCCGCTGCCATAAGCCTGCCAAATCTTTGACAGGATGATATACACAGTGACTGGATGCTGTACTGAGCAGTTCTTACAGTTAGGGCCATATGCATTCACGGACGTATGCCCTGAGCACCTGCATTCTGGGCATATTTTCCTGAATGCATACAACCCTAATCACGAGTACCACTTGGTACAGCGTCCAGTCGCTGCGTATTTTAGCCTGGCTGATGGAAGTGGGGCTGGATGCTGCACCTTTACCTCCTGGGTGCCTGAAAACGCTGGGATGTGATCCTGATGGACTAAACCATTCATGTGCATAAGGCCTGAGGCAGTCATGTGACTGCACAATGAATGCCTTTTAGCTCTAAGTTTAATTGTTTAATTTTCTCAAAAACATTTATACTGATGCTGTACTGTACAAGACTACAAGAATACATTCCTAACATTTCAAAATATAAAGTGGCTGACAGGTCAACTTTAAATGCTCTTTTTTCATGCAGGAACACATGATACTATGTAGATTTGCAGACCAGACAGCCGTACAGCTTCCTCCAGAACGGAGACTGATAGGTAAGTGTATGCTGCATGGTATATTTGAAAATATAGGTTAGATATTTCTGCTGTAGTTGCATCAATGTTATGGAGCTACCAGGAACACTTCTAGGTATATTATTACATATCACCAGGAAAATGAATTTCTCTTAAGTAAAGTATAATAGAATGGAGCTCAGACAGTAGACAGGAGCCAGTGCAGTTTATTCCCCTGAATGTCAGTTACTCCTTTCTAGAATCTCAGGACATGGAGTTGCATCTCAATCTGCTAACTGCATGCCAATCAGAGAGATTTCTGAAGCTTCAAGCAGCAATGCTTTATTTCTTTTAGTTCTGGTTTAGCATTGAGTATGAACTATTTTTACTGATGAAACAGAACAAAGTCTAGACATAATTAAGAAAAACAAAAGTAAGATACATTTAAAGCCCAGCTTAAATTTTTAACACATAGGAAAGGGTTAGAATATCTTCTACATTTTTATTGCTGTCTCAATCATGTATCAATCCATTGGGTTGATTTTCTCTTCTATTTTATGAATTATGACGCTGAGGGTCATCAGTAAAAGAAGACACAGACAGCATTACAAACCTCCCAGAGGTTCTTACCTTTCAATCTCTACTAAATCAGGTATTTTTGTTGCTTTCTGTGTACCCATTGGAAAGATTTTCTGAGCCTCTGTCACCAGTACAAAGAAAGCAACAGTTACCTGTCGGATGTTCTCACTTATGTAGCACTCTATGCAAAACTAAAGCAAGATAATAGTTTTGTCTGGGAAAGTGTAAATCAGTAAGTGATCGCTAATTGCCTCAGTATCATGCTAAATACAGACTGCCAGGCATGATTCACCAAGTTTGAACTGGCATAGACTGACAGACTCACTTGATTAGCTTAGCTCAGTGGTCTCCAAACAGTGGTCCATGAGCCGGATGTGGCCTTGCATGCCTTGATCCAGTGATGAGGCACTACTCCTCCCACTGCCCACAGGCATTGTGTAATTTATTTACTCTCACTGACCACAAAACTTAAGAAATTGTCTACTCCACCTGACACTTGGGCATTTTCTACTCCTGCTTGCCACTGTCTGACTCCCTAAAGTTCAAAGTCTTAAGCTGGCCATAGGCAGTTCAAATCTCAGGCAGTTCAGAAGGGACCGGACAAGATTTGAACCATGTGTGGACAGTCTAAATGCACCCAAGTTAATCAATCATTCAACTCGGGTTCAACCAGCCTGATGGATTTTCCATGCAATTATTGCTAGCAGCTATTATAGCTACTAGAAGTAATCCCTGTGTTCTACTGACAGGGCTGGCTCCCCCTGTTCCCCACACCAGGACAACACAATGGCTCCACGGGAGGGATTCCCCTATCAACACTGATCAGTGTTACCCATGGTTACAGGAATGAAAATCGCTCAGTCTATGGCCGGCTTTAGCTGGACACAAAACGTTGCCAGTTTGCTAATGCATAGTTAGTGACAGCTGTTTTTTTTTTTTCTTAGAAACTGTGCTATTGACAATACTATGTAAGACAATAATATCAAAGTTGACCTTACTAAATGTATACAGTTTAGTTGTGATTGGCTTTGGAATGGCTGTATATCATTCCTCTATCAGCATGTTTAATTTACTGCCGTACTGAGTACTTATGACATATCATAGTTTTAACTAGAGGAAGAGGGTAATATATTTTTATTTGTATCTCAAAGGGAAGCGATGTATGGGACTGGTGGACCTTGATCGAGCATGGGCTGCTGAACAGCATGGATACAAAGCCCACGTTATCTCAATGGAACCAGAGAGTTGTTCGCCGAAAAATAATTTGATTGTGGGATCTCCAGTGTAAAATGGGACCTGTTTACTGGACTGTAAGGAGAAATCAGTTCCACCTTTATATAATACAATAAAGAGACATATATGAAGTGCAGCAGTAAACCATATAATAGAACTATAGATGAACCAATTCCTTTTTCCTTGGTGAAAACCATTTTAGTTACGACTTTCTCTCTTTGCTGCCATATGTAAAAGACCTATATGCTTGTTTACTATCACTTGATATATATTTTTGTCAAGATTGTGACACCCTACATTGATTGTTTACTGCTGCAAGAACGGTTCAGTAGAGGGTTTTTATTTGTGGCTTTAGTTCACATTCATAGATGCTGTCTGTTTGCACAGTATATTTGTATTGAAATAGTAACAAAAATTAAGTTTTTTTTAATAAACATTGAGCCAACATTTTTAATTTATTGCTGATGTGGTTTCTGTAAATACAATGTAAAAAGGTTTTGTTACTTTGTAATTTTAAAAGCTCATTTTCACTGCTGCATTTTATTTTTTTTAAAAAAGGTACGTCTTGCATTTGTTTTCCTTACATATTGCACGTGTGTTTGCTGACAGTTTGAATGTATTTTGCCTCTGATTGTAGGAGTTATGAAGTTTGTGCCTTTGAAAACAATGAAGAATAAGTATTCAAAAAACCAGAGGCAAAGAGCTTTAGATTACATATTGCTAAACCACAATTTACAGAAACACTTGGATGAAGACAGTACCATATAATACAGTGTACGGCTTTTCCTGGCTGGGTCTGTGTGGCTTGGTTTCTTTCCTAACCACAAGCAAACCACAACAGGGGAAATGGGCCCGAAGTGAGGGCACCACTAAATACTGGGTGGTTTGGAAGGTTTCTGTTTTCAATTGCAGAACTATTTAGATCAATAAAGAAGAACCTATTAACAATAGCAGGGAGGCTGCTAATATTCAAATATCCAGAATAATTAAACAAAGACAAACAAGGCTCTCGGTTCACTTCCCATAAATATCTAATTGAGTTTTCAACATTAGTACAGAAAGTAATATGTAAACATGACAACTGTGAACTATAGGCACACGTTTTTATAAAACCTGTCGATCACGGTACAATAGCTACTGATGGAAAAGTGTTGTATTAGTGGGCTTTCAGTTTGTAGAAGTTCCCCCTCTCTATGGAAGAGGTTGAATGGAGCACCTGTTACATACCCTTATCACTGCTCTCAAGTAAATCATTGCACTGAACTGAGGGGGTAGCAAATTTGCAAAACTTTCTTCTGGCATGTGAGATTCAGCATTTTTGGACTACTGCCACTCAAAATCCAGACTCCCACCTTTGGCCACAAGACAGGAGCTCCCAGACTAATTACTTCAAGCCAATAGGCTTTTTACTTACACTCGCCCACTAGTATACTTGTAAGTTAATTAGATCTGCAGGGTTTTACTGCTGTTAAAGAGCCCATGTATAATGAAAGAAGGGCAAGTTTTATTTTCTTTCTTTTGGCGTATTTAGCTCCCCTGTGGATTTAAGGATACAAATAAGTGGAACTTCCGCTTTTGGGTGAAGCTCCGCTTTAAGAACTGTAGTGACAAGAACCCCTCTTGTCGCTCTCGAGCTACTTCACAGTGTGTCATATAAAAGCATTTAGACATCATGGATGGGGATATATATATATATATATATATATATATATATATATATAGTGACCAATGCTAGCATTAGAGATACACACAGTCTGGATTGTGAGGAACGGAGCTATCTTTTTTGTTTTTTTTCTCTTTCACTTCAGCTCCTGCTGTACTAAGGTCACTGCACTGTATAGAGTGCCCCTTCTATTACAAAAAAGCATTTTCCAGGATGTATTTCCACCCTTATATTGATCTTTTGTTAAGTTTCCATAACAATCAGTTGTGTCCACACTATAAAAAACAGTCTGAACGGTAACCGTTACAAAAAAACAAAACTCTACACTGTATCTGGATTTAGGTTTCTATATTGCATTATTGAGCCCAGTATGTGGGTTCAGTCATCAGTAGTTTATAAAAAGTAATTCTGTTGAACTACAATTACAGGATTATTATTATTAGACAGGATTTCTATAGCGCCAACAGTTTGCTCAGCACTTTACAATATAACGGGAGAGAATACAGCAACAATACAGTTCAATACAAGAGGGATAGGAGGGCCCTGCTCCTTGGAGCTGTTTACACCCTGATTAAAGTTGCTTTCTTTACCTTATATGAACCTCAATTATTGCTGTTTTGCTATCATCTCACAGTATACATTAAGAAGCAATGATAGAATAGTATTAAGGCAATCATATGAAGTAGGAGGAGTTGGCCTGAACTCCCCCATACCTTAGCACACTACCCACACCCTATATCTTGTGTCAAAGCCTCAAGTCAGATTTTATGCACACTTTGTCAGACGGCCAAATTGCATACCTTTAAATCATGAATTATGATGTTATTCTTAAGAGAACGCTGGAATTACTTGCTTAAGGCACACAGGTTTGATTATTAATAAAGTTAATAATTAGACTTTATGTCTTGATAAATAAGAATGAGCTACAGTGAATTGTGGAATTCTGCATCATTTTTAAATATAGTAGTATTTTTGCCGGTTTAGCGCAGTGTTATACTTCCCTACAGCAGAGACATGTTTCTAAACAAAATCAGAAAGCTAGAAATTTGCGTCATGCTTTTAATACATTCAGTTTATCACCATTGCTCTGGTTCCTGGATGGGGCGCCTGAAGTAAGAAGCATGCGGTAGCAACTGCCAGTAGGTTGGCTAGTATCGCAACATAGATAAATACATACTGTATGTTACCAGCACACCATGGGTTCGTAATCAGTAGTCCAAAAGTTTTACTGAAACAATCACATCACAAACCGTGTCACTGGCATGTTTTGAGGCCACAAAGAACCCCTTTGTCAGGTATCTGTCATGTGTCATGTGCTTCCACTTTTTGCAGGTGCACTGAGAAAACTTTTGAACTAATAATTATGGATCCATGGTGTGCTGACAAGATATGTTCTTATCTATGTATTTAATACATGACACTTCAGTCCAAAACATACTTTTACCTTAAGTGCTCATTCACACTAGAATGCAGTGCAGGAGAGCTGCATTCCCGTGTGGATTCTTGCACCGCATTTTGATCGCAATGCCCTTGCGATCTGCTGTAGGGTCAGTTAATAGTTAATGACACCCCAAACGTAGGTCACAAATGCATTGTGTTTGCCTGCACCAAATCGCATGGTAGATAGTACCATGCATTGCGGTTGCCGTGCGTTTCAAAAAGTAGTACATGCACTATTTTTAGTGCGGTGCAATTTCAGCCCATTCAAATGAATGGGCTTGAAATTGCACCGCACAGAGCTGCATATGAATCGCACAGGAATGCACAGCTCGTTCCTGTGTGATTCAGCTCAGGGCATGGTGTGAACCCACCCTAACTAACGTGATCTTCATTTTATATCTCCATCTCTTAATGGTTGTGCACATATTAAGAGACTTTACAGCAGAAAGTTAGGCAGATATAAAATATACATATTAATGTGGCTCTCTGTTTATTAATACATCAGTAATTGTATTTTTTACATTCAGGCAGTGTAGATACCGGATTTTGACTTTGATTTGACTGGTGTCAGCCTTCTACAGTCTCTGTGCAGCAGACTTTGCACTGAAAGAGAGAGAGAGGGGCTGCACAAGGATCCAATCAGTTGTGTTGCAATGCTGACAGGAGGAAATAGCAGAGTGACAGATGACCTCATCAGTCTGCTGCTTCTCCTTCACCAGGGCTGCCAACCTTCCGAAGTGAAATTTACTGACACGACAGAAAAAATTTACTGACTGATCCAAACTTTCCACTGACAGTTCAAAAAGTTAGCTAAAATGGCCATTTTCAGTGCAAATATCAATATTTAAGTTACTGATGTTTAGCTAGAGTGATTAGCAATGTGCGTAAGGTATAACAAAGGGCAAAAAACATTTTTCCTTTTACACGAAGGTCAGGTTAATAAAACCAAACACAGAGTCCCCCCTTCCATCAGAGTCTGCAGGTTCCCCTTTACAGTGCAAGGGGGAACTCCATGGACCCTGATGTAAAAGGGAACACTGTTGACTGTGATGAATAGAAGAAATCTGTGGAGGCTGATGTAAGGGGGAATGCTGTGGGCTCTGGTGTAAAGGGAAACTTTGATGTAAGGGGATCTCTGGTCACCAGAGCCCACCCCCTACCCCATCCCTCCCCATATATCACAGTCCACATTCCAGTGCAAAGGGGGACTGTGTGGACCCTGATGGGGGAACGCTGTAGACTCTGCTTTCTTTGTTGCTCCCTTTAGAAAATGAGGATGGAAAGCATAGAAGGTATTGATTCATTTCATATATGTAATGAATTCATTTAAAAGGGATTAATAATCAGAGATTTGTGTAAAATGGCACTAGATACATCCAGGACTTAACATACAGAGCACACAGCAGTTTTGTTATACTGATTTTTATGATTTAGTAGCGTGTGCCATAAAGTGTCAATGTGGTCAGAAGTTGTATTTGAATTGCACATGGAGCCTATTGATCTAAGTTGCTGGCTTAGAAGCCTTTTCCGGAGGGAAAAAACTAGGCTGGTTAATCTACAAATACAATTTTGCCAGGCTATCATGGCTACTTCTCCTAAGCAGCTGATATCTCTGGTCACCAGACCGAACACTGGTGTATCAAAGCAGAGATCACATGACAAGTGCATCAACATTTGATCATGTTGCATTAGATTGTGAATCAGTAGCATGAAAGATGGGGGGGTGTTTCAGTATAGGTTAGATCTTCCATCTGTACTAAAGACATTTCAGTGCAGTTTTCTAACTTAGTTGTTATTTCAGACTATTGATAGTTGCCCTCCTGGGGCCATCCATATAGAAGTGCTGCAGTTAGTCTTTCTATATTTGCTAAGTTAAAAATTGCTGACATCTTTTTGTGAAAATGAAGTACTGCAGGGAAAAAACTTTAAATTCGAGTATTGCTGACTAGGGGCATTATTAATAAAACAAATTGCCCAGAGTTGGGTTGATGAAAATTGCATCAGCTTCACTGTGTGTTAGCCTCCGAAGTAGTAAGGACATTATACCCCTGGAGAGCTGTAGTGGAACTTTTTCATACAGCAGGAAATATTGTCTAAGCTTCTTCTAAAGCAGACTGTTGAGTGCAGATAATCAAGTGAGCATGATAGAGGTGAACCCCCAATTCCACAACTGCTCACATGAGTCCATCTGTAGTGAGCCCAAATTCAGTATGGATGCCCCATATTTTAAGAGGTGTGGAAAGGTAATTGGCCCAATGACATTGGTCATGACACAAGAAGTGATGACTCATCTAGGATAAATAGGGTAGTATATAGTTACTTGTGATAAGAAACTGGGGCAAAATGGACAATTCTGTGGGTTGCCTATGAACCTTTTCAGATAGCAGTATGGCAAAAGGTCCGTATGAAAGACCCGAGCTGTGTCTTTACACAGAATTCAATTGCAGTCTGTGTCCTCCCCTAGCAATGTAAAGAGCCGATGTTACTGCTAACATGAAAAAAAAACTTTCTTTCAAGACACCAATTAAGTATATAATTTTTTATTTTTTTGCAAAATAAGGCCTCACGCACACTGGACATTTTTGCAGCTGCTTCTAGGGGTGTCAGGTGTTTTTATTTCCTGCCTCTAAACTCCCCGGCATGTTAGCCTAGGTGTCCATCCACACATAGGCTTTTAGCAGCATTTAGGGGAAGTAGCTTTTAGAGGAAGTAAAAAATCCCACTGCCAGTGCGTCCAGGAGCAGCAGAGGTTTGGCAGAAAAAAACGCTAGGTGCGTTTAGCACTTGAGGGGTTATTCATTTTGATAGCGAGAATAAATTATTATTCTGGCCAATGAAATGAACTAATGTCCAAGCTCTTGATAGCTGTAAATACGCTTAAAAGCTTGTAAAAGTTTTAGACACTTTTACAAGAACACACTTTTTTTTTCTGCCAAAACACTGCTGACAGGAAGAAAGACTTCTAGGAGAGTTTTCAAAATGTCCTGTGTAAATGAGGCCTAACACAGAAAAGAATGGCTGCTATTGACTAAGACACATGTAGTTTAACCACTTCACAACCACGCTATAGCCGAAAGACTGTCCAGTTCTGGGAGGGTGTCATATAATATCCTCCCAGAACGCACCCTCCCGTGCGCCCCCAGGGGCGTGCACACAGCGCTGTCTATGATTGAGGTGTCCTACAGACACAGCTGATTATATGATGAGGTGGAAGACCAATCACAGTGGCCTTTTACTTTGTGATCAGCTGTGTCCAATGACAAAAACAGTTGCCGGTTATCGTCAGCACTTTCCTCACGCTGTCACAGTGTGAGGAAGTAATGCCAATAAGAGGCAAATGTCACAGAGGCCATCCACACTGATCATCAGGTCACAGATGATCAGTGCCACCAGTCAGTGCTGCCTATCAGTGCCCATCATTGCTAGATATCAGTGCCTCCATCAATGCCCATCAGTGCTGCCTATTTTGTGCCACCTCATCAGTGCTGACTATCAGTGCAGCCTCATCAATGCACATTAGTGAAGGAGAAAAATTACCTGTTTGCAAAATTTTATAATAGAAACAAAGAAATTTTTTTTAATTTTGTTTTGTTTATAGTGCAAAAAATACACCCAGAGGCAATTAAATACCACCAAAGGAAAGCTCTATTTGTGTGAAAAAAATTATAAAAATTTCATATGGGTACGATGTTGCATGACTGTGCAATTGTCATAGCGTGAGAGCGCTGAAAGATGAAAATTGGCCTGGGCGCGAAGGGGGTATAAGTGCCCGGTAGGCAAGTGATTAATTATATGTTAAAAAGAAAGCTCTTACATTTATGTAAAGACAAAATGATGCCAAGATAGTGTTCTACCCTGGAGATGGAAACCATAGTATTATGTAAACAAATCAGCTGTTTAAAAACTGCATATATTTCTTTTTCTGAAAATGGAAAATGAATTAACAAGACAGCGATAAGGGATATTCCGGAGCCTAGATGTCTGGGATGACCCACCACGTCTATTACCTTCCCTTTACAAATTACTACCTGCATTTCCTCTAAATTCAAACAGTTTGAGAGCTCATGGACAGCCCTATAAGATGATATGTGCGAGGCAGATCTTACAATGGAAAGTATCATAAAGCCTGTAAGGCTGCCTTTATGTGTCACAGTAAAAATATGTTTTATTAAAGGAAACAACAAATGGTTCACTGAAGATGATACTTTTTATAGCTGTGCAATGTTTTTAGCTGAAAGCTTTCCAGACAATTTAGGCCTTTCCTCGGGCCTTGTCATATTTTGCATTCCTCCGATAGGAACAGACTGTATTTCTTTCTAAAGTATTTATTGCTCTGCTTCCCTGGAATTTTACAAGACTGCTCGTCTCTGTGGATATTGTTCTGCACAAGTCATTTTAGTATCTGTTCACCTGTCCTAGTAGAGTTCAAGATTGTTGCTTTAATAATCCAAGACAATCGCTGCCAGGAGCCGCTAGAGCAGACAGCTGATTCCACTGACAAATGATGTAAGGGCAGGGTCACCGGTGGCATAGACTTTATGAGCCTGTAAAGACATTTTGCTTTGTTCATGTTCCTACCGGAACTGAGCTTCACACCAACTTCAATATGTCTTTACTACATTCTAGCAAATTTGACTTGTGCATTGAACGGTGAATAACGACAGATGGATTGTTAAGTATTGTCAGGCATATTATAAAGGCTCCACTGCTTTGATACAAATACATTTCATAGTACTATGTAAAATAATCATCCACTGCCACTTCCTTCTTGCTGTGTGCATACTTTACGATCTTACAGTGGTATTCATACCCCTTGAAATTTTCCACATTTTGTCATGTTGCAACCAAAAACGGAAATGTATTTTATGTGATAGACCAACACAAAGTGGCACATACTGTAATTGTGACGTTAATGGAAAATGATAAATGGTTTTCAAAATTTTTTACAAATACATTTCTGAGGAGTGTGGTGTGCATTTGTACTCAGCCTCCTTTACATACCCGCAACTAAAATCTAGTGGAACTAATTGCCTTCAGAAGTCACTGAAATATTAAATAAAGACCACCTGTGTGTAATTTAATCTCAGTATAAATACAGCTGTTCTGTGAAGCCCTCAGAGGTTTGTTAGAGAACATTAGAGAACAACAAACAATATCATGAAGGCCAAGCGACACACCAGACAGGTCATGGATAAAGTTGTGGAGAAGTTTAAAGCAGGGTTAGGTTATAAAAAAATATCCAAAGCTTTGCACATCTCAAGGAGCACTGTTCGATCCATCATCCAAAAATGGAAAGCGTATGGCACAACTGCAAACCTACCAAGACATGGCCGTCCACCAAATCTGACAGGCCGAGCAAGGAGAAAATTAACCAAGAAGCAGCCAAGAGGTAACATGGTAAAGAAAGGTTTTACCTACAGTGTGATAAGTCTCTTCTAAAGTTCTAATTATTTTTCTTTATGGATATATGCTTGAATTGTGTCTGAATTCTTGGAATCATTTGTCATCGGGACAGGAAGTGAGGGACAATGTAGCAATAAAAAGGTGAAAGAGGTTCTAACCCTTCCCAGTCTATGAAATCTACTCTCTGGGATACTGTTGAAGCTGAACTAGGGGGACAAAATAACTTACCCTTGCAGTGAGTTCCCCTCCCCACTGCAAAAGTTACCTACTTGTTTTGCCTCAGAGCTGTATAGGGTGATATAAGGTGTCATTGGCAGGTGACTGTCTGAACCAGGAAGAGGCAGCCAGCTGAAGAGGACCAAGATGCTGGCGCAGAACCTGGGCTATGTCACCTAAACAATAGATTGCAGTGGGAAAATGCTGGCCTCGCTGTGCAGCAATGCCAGTAAGAGGGGGAAAATACATTTGGAGAATCCAAAGTACACTTTAAAAAAAATTACTTTTTTTTCATTTTCTTTGCAATTTTATATTTGATTAAGATATGTTACTTCAGTAACTTACTGATATCATTTTGTAAAATCTACTGTTTGCAATGTTTCAAAAGCATGACAACTTAATGACATCTAACGCATTGCTATATGGGGTTAATTGCACCTTCTCTGCATTCCTCTCTTTGTTTTTTAAGATGTTATCTATAGGCGGGCATTATAATTGCTTGCACTGTCATGGTGACTGGCTCACCAGAACAGAAATACAGTATAGTAAAATGTATAAGCTCAACTTAAATTTGGCATGTCATCAGTTTTTGCACACTGAGCAAAAAGCTTTTAACAAATTTCACACACACACACTCACACTCAAATAGGCAAATTTTTGCTATTTTGTGTTGATTTTCATCATTTCATTTTCCTATCGCCTTTGTTTTCCTAGGACAATTTTAAAAGTTATTATACTTGTCAGACTTGCACATAGACCTTAAAATATTTGACATTCTTTTTCTTTTTTCTCCCCCAATGTGATACCGTCGCATGATCCCCCTGCACAGTGTTGTGGACAGCTGCCCCTGCTATTCTCCTCTGGTTACACCCCTGGGTAAAGTGATAAATTTAAAATATTACATGGTGGAGCATTAGGTCTTGGAGCAAGTCAAGACTTCTACTCCTTAAAAAGCAATGCAATGTGAAATAACTGCGATGTGTGCATAAAATGAGCAGATGGGGTAGGATAGGATGGTACATAATGCATCTATTTATTTGTATTGCAGCTTAAGTTCACACTCTAGGGAAGTAGAAAACATACTCTTTAACTGCTCAGTCTTTATTATACATTACTATTTAGTATTGCAGCCTTTAAATAGGAGAAAAACAAACAGTTTTGCGAGCTGTTAGAAATTAAATGGCGGTATAGTACTTAAAAATGCATCTAAATCCAAGAAGAAATTCATAGTATAGCAGCTTATGGGTCCTTGGATGTGGGTCCTTTACCTGCATTATTTTTTTTATTGCACACTTTTTTTTTTTTACTTTATTTTAACCTGGTAATCCTGACAATAAAGTGGTATTAAGCAGGGGTCTCCAAGCTTTTTAAACAAAGGGCCAGTTTACTGTCCTTCAGGCTTCAGGGGAGTCGGACTGTGCCCACTGGGGGTAAACTACGACCCATCTTTGGTCTTAGGGAGAGAAATAGTTGGTGTCAGTGGGAAATATAGTGCCCCATCGTTGGTGTCATTGGGAGGAATAGTGCCTCATCATTGGCAATCAGTAGATGAAATAGTGCCCCATTGTTGGTGTCAGTGGCAGGAATAATGCCTCAAGGGCCAGATAAAGGCAAGCAAAGGACTGCATCCGGCAACTGTTTGGAGACCACTGTTCTAAAGTCTAAACATTTGCTATAGTAATGGGCAGCACAGTGGCTAAATGGTTAGAACTTCTGCCTGGCAGCACAAGGGTCATTGCTTCAAATCCCAACCACGGCACCACCCCCCTGGAGTTTTTATGTTCTCCCTGTGCCTGCGTGGATTTCCTCCCACACTCCAAAGACATGCTGATAGGTTAATTGGATCCTGTCTAAATTGGCCCTAGTATGTGTATGTATGAATATAAGTTAAGGATCTTAGATTGTACACCCCTTGAGGGTTAGGGACTGATGTGAATGTACAATATATTTGTAATGCACTGCGTATATTGACAGCACTATATAAGTACCTGTAATACATAAAATAAATGAGTTAACATAGTTGTTTTAGATGACAGCATCCCACAATTCCAAGTGTTTTCACCTAAACAAGTTGTCTTTCAGATGTCTGTGCAGGGATTTGTTTATGCTGGTGCTTCTCAGGAAGGGATGTGGGGGGAGAAATGCTTTGCACTCCTTTCAAATATTTTTATTCCTTTGAGCAAGTGTGAGCGAATCATTTACAATTGCTTTGAAGATTCATTTGGCTCTGCATCAAGAACGTATGGACAAGTTCTCCCAGACTATATATTTTATAGGCAGCAGGAAACCTGCCTGCATTGTAGCACAAGCAGTCCAAATATTTTTATAGATTCAAGGTTCATTGTAGGATTTTATCTTGTTTATACCTTCTTGTCAGATATATGGATACACTTTCCTATAAAAGAAAATATTTTGCTTGGGGTTTTTTATGAATCCTATATAGCTGTAAAAAAGTGTTTATTTTTTTTAAATCATGAATAAATTGTATTAATTCCATAGAAGTGTCACAAATGTTTGTTCTTTTCTATGCCTTTGCCTGTATTTTGGATAGATTTTTCCCAGTACATACGGAGTGATGGCTCTGTTATGAGTATAGTTCACTTGGCGTTCTACCCTGCAACTTTGCCTATTTACATTTTTGTAGCTATAAATTTGGTATTCTTGACAAATTGCTGAACCCAAGGTGCTGCTGTAATATTCAATCCTGATTGTGCAAAGCATTTTTTTAAATGTTGTACAAGAAAACACATTTCTTGTGGCAGAGATTATCCACAATGCTAGAAAATATCTGTGACTAGGATTACTCTAGGTATCAAAGTTTGTCCGTTGTTCAATTACAACTAGAATTGCTGAAATCAATCACAGGACTATAGAAAGGATGACGTAAGTGGTCATCCTTAGTCCCCTATGGAACTACGATACAGTCAATCCTGTGCAGTCCTGTGGAGCCACCATGGTGGCCATATCGTCCGGGGCGGATATTGACTGGCAACAATATCCCAGTACTGTTCAATGCTGAAAAGCGAAAATCGTCCAAGCTTAAATCATTTCCATCGTACCTAGCAGGGGTTGGATAATACACAACTATTGATATATTGAGGTCCACATACCATTATTGTTGGCCATATACCTACATGTTACTGAGCAAACTATTAAACTCATCATATTACCCAGGGTCTGTTTGGAGAACAACCAGTGCCACTTAATCATATTGACTTAATTGCAATGTTATTACATGATGTTGCCCCTACCTTGCTGATGTGCCTCCATGTCTGGATACCCGTCTCTACGCGTCTTGTCTCCCTCCGATGATTAACTACATTTGTGTTTTTATTGCGAGTAATTATGCACCTTTCTCTAGCTCCTGAGGAAGCAACTGAGAGCCGCAAAACATGTAGAGCCAGTGTTCAGTTGAAGTTGTACTAGCTCTTTATGGTGGCAATATATCTGTGTTCAGCCAACTAGAAGGTCAACTTCGTCATCGGTGATCTATTTCGGTACCTTTCAGGTTACAGAGCCATTTAGGAGCAGTATGATTTCAAATTATATAATCATTGAGGTGCAAATTCTCCCTATTTTGTAATTGTGGTACATATTATCATTTTTTTTCAGAAAGTATTGTCCTTGTTGTGTTGTAACCATGTGAATTGTTAATAATGGGAATTGAGATTTTACAATATTCTTTATTATGTTTAAGTGCCTATAAAGTCCATTAAGGTGCAACCATTTCTTGATTAGTCTTCATAGGATGTGGCATAGTTTATGAGTAATGCTTCAATAGTACCACCCTATGGACATACATTTTATGATACAGTCAGACAAAAACTAATTTGTGAAATTCCTTACCATTGAAGAGAAAAGTCTAACTTGAATTTTCAGGAAGTCATCTCTGTAATTCAAAAGATAACAGTATCTGCTATGCCAAGGAGGGGGTGTAACAGCAGGGACTACATCATATCCTCTCCTCTCTCTCTGCAGTAAATGGAAACTACAGTTTCCATCAACCACTGGGTACACTAGACCTGTACATATTGAATATGTACTTGCCCACTTCAACATAAATCACACCCTTTCATTCTCCAGCCACACTGCTCAGCACCACACAGCAGGAAGTTAGGTGACAATCTTATAAATGTAAAGCATGCATGTGCAAATTGTTAAGTTCATTTTATGTAGTCTACTACATATGAAAGGTGTCCCCACACAGAGATGGAGGGTGTCCCTGCACAGAGATGGGGTGTCCCCACACAGATGATGTCTCCTCACAGAGATGGGGTGTTCCCACACAGAGATGGGGTGTTCCTAAACAAAAGGTGTCCCTGCACAAAGATGGGGTGTCTCCGCACAGATATGGGGTGTTCTCACATAGAAAGTGTCCCCACACAGTGATGGGGTGTTCCCACACAGAAAGGGGTGTCCTGCACAAGGATGAGGTGTCCTCTCACAGAGAAGGGGTGTCCCGCACAGACATGGGGTGTCCCTGCACAGAGAAGGAGTGTCCCTGCACAGTGATGGGGTTTCCCTGCACAGTGATGGGGTGTCCTCCCACAGTGGTGGGGCTTCCCAGCACAGAGAAGGAGTGTCCCAGCACAGTGATGGGGTGTCCTCCCACAATGGTGGCGTGTTCTGCACAGAGGGTGTCCCCACACAGAAGGGGTATTCCCGCACAGTGATGGGGTCCCCCCCCACACTGATGGGGTATCCCTACACAGAGAATTGGGTGTCCCACACAGATATGGGGTGTCCACACAGGAGGAGTGTCTCAGCACACAGGGGTGTCCCACACAGAGGGGGTGTTGCGCACAGATATGGGGTGTTCCTGCACAGTGATGGGGTTGGCCCACACAGAGATGGGGTGCCCAGCACAGATATGGCCAGCACAGATATGGGGTGTCCTGCACAGAGATGGGGTGTCCCACACAGAGATCCGTAAGCCTGGGCCTTGAAGAAGTTCTTACTTGTGAGCTGTCAGTGGCTGTCATCCATCAGTGTGGAGTGTCCCAGTCCTCTCCTGGGATACTGGGGCTCCTCATCCCTCCTGCAGCCCCAGGAACAGCTGTGCCATGCAAGGTGAAATGTCAGGGTCCCAGTGGGGGAGTGTGTCTGATCCCCGGGATCAGAGGGGCTACTGCATGCCAAGTCACACCCAGCCTGTCCCGGTACTCTGGAGCGGAGCCCACCCACTACCCTGTGATTGGACAGCCTTTACAGAAAATGTCAGTCCATGAATGGCAATGACATCGCCCTCCACCAAGATCCCGCCCCTCTGCATCACACATCACTGTCCAGTCCCTGCACAAGACATCCTTCCCTCTTCAAACAAAGAGCCAGGACATATGTAACCTAATATACTGACCCTGTATGAAATGTACGTGTCACTCATCCAGCACTACCAGGGCAGTGCCTGAGTGCCCAAACTGTCAGTCAACCAGCCCCTGGCAGAGCATCCTGACCTGTCATTTTTAGAAACCCACCTACATGGCGGTACAAACTATGAGTCTGTGAGTCTCGGTCTGCCCACTACAGCAAGCAGGGATGGAAGTATATCCCTGCTTGCTGTAGATAGAACTACAGATAGGATTTGCCAAGGCTGGTGGCTGGGGGAAAAGAAGGCATATTAGCCACCGGTTTTACAAACAGGAAACACCAGGGAATTAACAGTTTGATTTGAAAATTATCAGACTCTTTCAAAGCAACTACTCAGTTAAGAAGATGGATGACATATTTGGTAAGCTCAGAGACACTCTAGTTTGCCCCATTGGACAGCACTGGGCCAATCACCTAGCACTAGCATTGTCACATGAGAGGACAAGGAGTAAGGCTGGCCAACATTCTTTAGAAAATTGCTTTAGATTTACCAAAAAGGTCAAACCTAACAACAATTTAGCTTTTTTTTGGTGGTATTTGATTGCCTGTGCGTTTTTTATTTTTTGCGCTATAAAAAAAAAAAAGACCGACAATTTTGAGAAAAAAAACAATATTTTTTACTTTTTTGCTATTAAACATGTCCAGTAAAAAAACTTTAAAAATCAAATTTCGTCATAAATTTACACCAAAATGTATTCTGCTACATGTCTTTGCTAAAAAGAATCCAAATACGTGTAAATTAATTGGTTTACGTGAAACTTATAACGTTTACAAATGTCGGTATATATACCGGAACTTGTTTTTTTTTTTTACTAGTAATGGTGGTGATCAGTGACTTATAGCGGGACTGTGGCAAGCATTCTGACACTGGGGGGAACTGACTAACTGTCACTGACATCCTCAGTGACACCAATACAGTGATCAGTGCTAAAAAAAAGCACTGACACTGTACTAATGGCATTTGGCAGGAAGAGGTTAACATGAGGGGTGATCAAAGGGTTAACTGTGTGCAGGGAGTGTTTTACTGTGCACAGCCATCCAGAGCAGTGTGCCTGAGCCCACAGGGAGGAGGACTATTAGTAAACAAAGCAGGCTTCCTCCCCGTCGGAGATCCTCGGTAATCACCGGGAGCTGGCGGGTAATCACCGGCCGGGACCCAGTGACTGACAGTCACGGCCACGAAACACAAAATCATGTATATATACGTGATTTTGAGCACCCCTGCTGCCCTATAGTAGTATATCTGCTGTAGGGCGGTCGGGATGTGGTTAAATGTTATTAAAAATTACCTTTCCTTTTCAATCTGCACGGCTGTAATTTTCTGTAAAATGCAATGCAATACAGCTACCTGGAGGTGTTTTGTACGTAGATGGTGTATAACACACTCCCCAGAAACATAATACCCTGCTTGTGTGATTAGCTTACTGATTTTCCCAGAAGTCTGCACTAACATAAAAGTCAGATTTCAGGCACACTGCAACAAAAATGTAATTTGTGATTAAATACTCCCAATAGGAAATCACATATAAAGGGATGCAGACCCTGCAATTTTCCTCATTAGAGTCCTGCAGGAACAGCAGCTGATTGATAATTATAAAACCACTCCCATGCAGATTCACTTTGGAAACCAACAAACAGTTCTTTCTTCAGAATAACAAAAGGTAGGAATCTGCAACAAACTTTGTTAAAATCCTTGCAGTGTACATAGATCACTCAGAGGAAAATGTTTTTTTCCTCAACAAAAGTGCAGTTACTCTTTAGGAATATTTAATGTTGGTTATCACTGGAAATGTGCTAAATGGTGTTGAACAGACACTAAAGGAAGTTTTATCAGTCTATCTTTATGAATGACCATTCCTCCCCATATATAATTTGGAAGACTCCAATTTTCTTATCAGATTGTGAAAACAAATGTGAAATTAAAAAACACTAGAACAATATTTTATATTACAGAAACAGCTCTAACATTTACATGTGTATAAAGCACAAATGGAATTACTCCTACAGAGTAAATGAGCAATGTGTGATGCCCCAAAATTAAGAAATACGCTGCTCAAAAAAATTAAAAGAACACTTTGAAAACACATCAGATCTCAATGGGGAAAAATATCATGCTGGACATCTATACTGATATGGACTGGGTAATGTGTTAGGAACGTAAGGATGCTCCATCGTTTGATGGAAATGAAAATTATCAACCTACAGAGGACTGAATTCAAAGACACCCCAAAAATCAAAGTGAAAAAATGATGCAGCAGGCTAGTCCATTTTGCTGAAATTTCATTGCAGTAACTGAAAATGGTACTCAGTAGTTTTTATGGCCCCCACGTGTTTGTATGCATGCCTGACAACATCGGGGCTGGTTCCTAATGAGATCACAGATGGTGTTCTGGGGTATTTCCTTCCAGATCTGAACCAGGGCATCACTGAGCTCCTGGACAGTCTGAGGTGCAACCTGCCGGTGTCGGATTGCCTGAAACATGATATCACAGAGGTGTTCTTTTGAATGTAGGTCAGACGAGCGTGGGGGCCATTCAATGGTATCAATTCTTTCATCCCCCAGGAACTGCCTGCATACTCTCACCACATGAGGCCGGGCATTGTCATGCACCAGGAGGAACACAGGACCCACTGCACCAGCGTAAGGTCTGACAATGGGTCCAAGGATTTCATCCCGATACCTAATGGCAGTCAGGGTGCCATTGTCTAGCCTAATATAAAGAAATAAAAAACACAAATGGGATTCTTAGACAATTAAATTAGTATATATAAGTAATATGCCCACTCACCCAACTTGAAGGGCGGTGTCCTCAGGACCAAAACATACAGTAAACATTGAAACCCATGAGTAGAGAACTCACTGGAAAAGAAGTCCTCCTGAGAACAAAGCTGCGGCTTAAAATGCAATATTTATTGAAAATAACATGGCAAGTACAAAAACCTGACATTGCCTTCCACCCAGCACAATAAAATCATGACAACGTTGTCATATAGAAAAACACTCGCCCGGGCACCCTGATCCACACTACATGCACACACTCAGCACATACATTTGCCAATATATTGAAAAACCTTGACACCCAAAGGGTCATATGACATCAAAAATAGAGATCAGGGGAGGTCAAAAATTCTAGTATGATAATAATGGTAATGTGGCCATGGAAGTCAATGCGACTAAATGCAGGTTATTGCAGGATCAAAAACTTCTATATAGTGAGACAGGCTCAATCAGTCCTTATATATGTGTGTACAAGGGAGATCCATATATATCCATAAAAGGCAGTCCACAAACTTCGCATATATGGTGATTGTAAAGATAGTGATACAGCCTGTTGCTCTTGTAAGCTGAATAGAATGACCCCCGATGTAGGAGTATAATGGGATAGCTGGAACCGGTGCATTAATATGAAGAAAAGATAAGCAATCAGCTGTGGTTCACTAGACCATATGGACCAGTCCCTTAATTGCTATTAGGGCCATATATGTGCATGGCAGAACTGTATACTTCCCGTGGAGGACAGTCCACTACATTATCCCAAAATGGAGATGTTAATGGCCATGATGCCGATATGTATAATTTGACAGATAGGTAGGTGGTATACGTGATGCACTGAATGGTGGGTGAGCTGATATGCAAAATTGTAGTGAATCGCTATATATCAGCGGTAGAGGCAAGGATATCCGATATATGTACCTCAGCCAAGCAACTGCAGTTGTGGGGAGTTTCCCCAGTATGCTGACGCCTTGGTGTAAAAACAATGTCCGCTCACCCAACCATATGCTGTCATCTATGGTAATCTTTTCTTACTGCCGAGCTGAAGATGCGGAAGCATGCCATGTGGTTTTCCAAGAGTGGGAGGTCTGCCAGATGGTCCGGTATGAGGTTCCTGGTGGTCAGATGGTAGAGCCGCCAAAGATGGCCTGGATGCCAGGGATGCAGGCATCACGACGCTGCAGCGACCATATTGTTGAAGACTTTTATAGGGGACCTAATCGTCACTTCCAGTTTCCACAGGAAAAATGGCCACCACTAAACAGAGTCATTCCAGCAATGCAAAAGTGCTATAGATCATCATGTAATCAAAACAAAGAGGGGATTCAAATATAAACTACCAAGCAAGCATACCCATACATAGGAGCAACTAGAGCCTCAAATAATATAGAGTATCTGTGATAGTGAGCCAAAGTGACCACACAGCCATGCAAAGCAGTGTGCAGGAGCTGATGGGGAGAGAACTGTTTTGTTTACAAACAGTTCTCCCCCCCCCCCATCAGACATGCTCGGCAATCACCAGGCACCGGCGAGTAATCACTGGCAGGGACCCGGCGACTGACAGCCGCGGCAGCAAATGGCGGTGCGGGTAGGGGGCGCCATGCGTGAGCTCCCTACCCGAAAGTGCAAAATCCTGTATATATATAAATACGTGATTTTGCGCACCCGTGCCTCCCTGTAGCAGTACTTCTGTAGCATTTAAGGAGACTCACCCTCTCTATTCTGCTTACCATTATCATCAAAAGAATAAAAAGGAAAGAAAATTCTAAATTTCAGGTTGTCACCAGAACAGTAATAAAAGGGAACTCCTCCAATGGGGACACAAGTACTGGTGGCCCTGGTGACAACCAGGAAATCCCTCATTTTGGAGGGATTTCCTCTCACTTCCTATTTTTGTTATGGGACAGGAAGTCAAGGAAAATCTCTCCAATGAGATACACATGGCAGAAAAAAAAATGACAGTTGTTATAATCCTCTCTTACTGAATTCAGAATGAAAAAAAGTTTTTCTTTAGTTCTACTTTACTTTGACTTGGTTTCAGTATTTTGCAGTTTCTGTACAGCAGAATTCAGACTGGTAGAGAGGGGGCAGCACAAGTGTGTGTTTGTGTGTTGGGGGGTATTCATTGTGCTGCAATGCTCATGTGTTGATAAGGAACATGCTGATAGGAGAAGAGAGCAGAGTGACAGAATGATGAGCTTATCAGTCTTCTTTTAATGCCCATTCAAATTACCTGCTGGGGGGAGGCAAAATCTGTAACTGTTACTTAACTGCAGGTCTGTGCTTTGTGGCAGAGCTGTGGAGATCTCAAAACTGGATAAAGAAAAATACAAATTATTTGTCAGGTAAAACCACTACGGTATAGATATTTCATCTGTGTATTTAGCTGTTCGGCTGGGGATCAGGTTTAAATTGAGAATTCTTGTTGCTTTTCTCATACCATGTTAGATTTAGAGAAGTAGGAATGCAAGACTGAACTAGTAAGGGTTCAGTAGGGTCTTTACATGTTTTTTGTGAATTTGAATCTGCTAGATCTATGTCACGTTTCAGATTGAGCACATCAATTTGTACCTTTTGATAGAAAAATGAATAAAGGTTATATGTAGTTGGGCCTACTTTTTGTAATAGATGTATAATGTATACTGTCAGTGAATATTTTAGTTTGCCAGTGTTACTTATGTTCAAAAGTGACTTACTTCCCATAATCCTTTGAATGTGGCATCTAATCACCAGCAAACACCAGTCTGTTCATTTATAAACCCTGAGGTTCATTTATTAAACATGTTACGAATGTGTGCGCCAGACAGCAGCTGCTGTTATGTGACAGCAGAATCTCCTAACATTAATGCATCTAATTTTATGAGTATTATAAAGTTTGCTTGCTTTAAAGAATAGAGGAAATGAAAGTGCATCTACACTGTCAGGACTTGTATAAATTACCAAAATAAGTCACAAGATAATAATTAAAATAAACGTGATTGGAGAAGTACGTGCACTGCCATTACTAAAACTTTTTTAAAAAATGCCAAATGACTGGCTGTTATGCTTACCAAATATCTGCAATAATTTCTGATTTACTGACCCAAAACCAGGATGAAGGCCAGGAAAGTCAGAAATCCTAATGTATATAATTTCCTTGGGCCAGTGACTTAGAAGAAAGGCAGCAAGAAAGGGGTTAATTCAGAACAGAGACCAGTCACTAGTAGTGTACCACAAGACTCTGTACTAGGTTCAATTCTATTTAATCGATATGTAAGTGATATAAGGTGAGCAATGTATGTCATTTTGATGATGACACAAAGACTTGCAATAGGATTGATATCCCTGGATGTGTCTGTAACATGGAACATGATTTGGTATTGCTGGAAAATTGGTCAGCTGTGGAAATTTCAGTTCAATATTTCTAAATGTAAAATAATGCACCTAAGAAAAAATAATGTCTTGATAGAGTACAATATTGGGGGTACATTGTTGGCCAGAGCTACAGGGGGAACAGATTTGGGAGTATTTATTTCAGATAATTGCAAAATGAGCAAACAGTGTGGCCAGGCAGTGGGAAAAGCAAATAGAATTCTAGGATACATCACTAGAGGGGTCACCAGCAGGGGAAAGGAGCTCCTGATTCTCCTATATAGATCTTTAGTTAGACCTCATTTATAATACTGTGTCCAGTTGTGGAGACGTCACTTACAAAAAAATAAGATAGAACGAGTCCAGGGAAGGGCAACAAAAATGGTAAAAAGGTCTTAAGGAAAAAACATACCAGGAGAGACTTCAGCAACATCATATGTACAGTCTAGAAGAAAGAAGAGAAAAGGGGGTTATGATTGAAACCTTTGTTCCTCATTGTTGGAAAGGAAAACGAGAGGCGCCTTCTGAGTGCAGTATGTAAAAGAAGTTTAATAATCCACAATGTAAAAAATCACATAATAGAGAAGTAAAACAAGCCCATCAGTGGACCGTTGCTGTGTCCTGCAGGGGTCCATCCGGTGTGGAGCTGGCCGCTTGGGGAGAAGACAAATCCCGTATAGCTGGGGAGAGTGGAGGTCCCACAGAGTAGGGTGAGCATTTAGGCAGGATCCCTGGGAGCTGGAGGCAGTGAGGAATCCAGGGCTCCATCATCCAACAGGAACCAGAAGTGCCCGTAACCAGCATGAACCACAGCGGGGGCAGAAGTGACGTCACACGGGAAGAGAAACAGTAAACTGAAGGGAGGACACAGGCTACGAGCTCGGAGCTAACTGCTCCTTCTACTGGCCTCATAGAAGGAGCAGTTAGCTCAGAGCGCATAGCCTGTGTCCTTCCTTCAGTTTATTGCTTTCTGTTTCTCTTCCTGTGTGACATCACTGCCTCCAGTTCCCAGGGATCCTGCCTCACATTCACCCCACACTGTGGGACCTCCACTCTCCCAAGCTACCCGGGATTTGCCATCTCCCCAAGTGGCCAACTCCACATGGGATGGACCTCTGCAGAATACAGCAACGGTCCACTGATGGGCTTTTTTTTACTTCTCTATTAAGTGAATTTTTACATTGTGGATGATTAAACGTCTTTTACATACTGCACTCAGAAGGCGCATCTCCTTTTCCTTTCCTTTGAATACAGAGCTGGCTGCTATCTGAAGCTATAATTGGCCATAGACTTCATTGGGAATATGGACATATAACACTGGACATTAGCCATTAGTGTGCTGAGATCTCTCTTTTATTCTTGTTCCTCATTTTTGCCACACCAGTGACAGTGTCATCAGACCAGTGCAGCCAACAACAATATTCCTGATCACAGTCACACCAGTGCAGTGTTGCCTCTGGCTGCCACTCATACTGACCCTGGCCTGTTTATTGACCACATTACTGCTTACCATCAGAGATGGACGCGGTTCAACCATTTTGGCTTCAACCTCCATCTTGGCGCGGAGATTAACCGTCTTAAAATATCTTTTTCCTTCATCCTCCCCCTTCTTCTCTGTTCAGCCACCGTGACACCTGTTTGTGGGTCACTGGCAGGCTAGAGCAGCAGGGAGCCCAGAGCTACAAAGCCCCCCTCAGGAGAGCTGGAGTCCCACTGTCCTGAGAACCTGTGTAATTTCACGCCTCGTAAAAAGATAAGGGAGCCTTCCCGGGAGTTCAAGGCATTCCCAAGAAGCCCACCCCAGATAACATTTTTAAAAGATCAATTTTTCCCCTATGTTTCATATCTTGGAATATGAGAGACTTACATAAAAACCAGACATCCCGTCAGATTGGCTAGGAGCAGGTGAACAGTTTGATGGGTCATTCGAATTATCTCGGACCATCAGGGGAGCCGAAACATAGAACTCGTGAACCGTGCAACATATAATTTCATAATTCATATCTAGATAATCATTCATATCTAGATGAAAGATGTTGTCTCCAATTTAGGGTTCCGCCTGACGATCCCTCCCTCAACAGGGGATTGGTATTTTTACTTCAGAACCACCCCCTGCTGGGAAACTTTAAAGCAGGCTGTCAAGCCTAAGGGGGAGAGTTGAAGAATTCTTCCATTTTTCCATCGTAACCTAGGGAGATCAAAGCACCCTCCTGCTCTGACTTGGATCTGCTAAACCCAGGACTTTGGCAAGTACTTTAACCCTTTCACCTCTCTCTGATATCTCTTTACTGTGCTATGGCTCTCTGTATATTTATGTATATATCTTAGTTACATCTTCTCTGTAAATATTTTATTGCACCTGTTTGACCCTTTTAGTAATAAATCTCTATTTCTGAAAGTGTTGAACTGTTTCTATAGTTCTTAATTGCAATTTATGAATCCCTGCCTTTGAAGAGACACTACTGTTTGTTTAAACCTCTGTATAACTGGCCTGCGGACCGTTTTATACAGACAATTATTTCAATCATTATAGTGTTATAACTGATAAGGCGAGTTTCCTCTTTCTCTGTACAAAAAGGAGGTGGTGGCAGTGTGGAGGGCTGGTTGCGTAATTAACCCGACCCAGTAACAATCACTCAGGTTGCAGGTACATAGATTGTAGTCCATTAGCTGGAAAATCTTTGTGCAGGGTGCAGCTGAGTGTGGTATTGTCACGCACGTCACATCGTGGTTTTAGATTGGCTAGTCCTTCAGTCACGAGTTTGGTGAGAAGGTCTTGGGTCTGACGCCGCGATCATGACATATTGGTGGCAGCGGTCGTGGGATTGTCGCATGTTGGTGGCGGCGATCTTGCGATCCGTGACAGCCTGGACTGATCATTTGCCTGTTTGCAATTCATGTCTCTTCCTGCCAACTGAACTGACCCATCTGCACTTCCCACGAGACCTCAGTCCCAGCCATCCCCTGCGGATAACTGGACTCCTAGAACCACAGAAATTCTTTTATTCATCCATCATTTAGCCTTATGTAGATCCTAGCCAGGGAACATGGAATCCTGTGGATAGCTTATACAGTCAGGTCCATAAATATTGGGACATCAACACAATTCTATCATTTTTGGCTCTATACACCACCATAATGGGTTTGAAATGAAACGAACAAGATGTGCTTTAACTGCAGACTGTCAGCTTTAATTTGAGGGTATTTACATCCAAATCAGGTGAACAGTGTAGGAATTACAACAGTTTGCATATGTGCCTCCCACTTCTTAGGGGACCAAAAGTAATGGGACAGAATAATAATCATAAATCAAACTTTCACTTTTTAATACTTGGTTGCAAATCCTTTGCAGTCAATGACAGCCTGAAGTCTGGAACGCATAGACATCACCAGACGCTGGGTTTCATCCCTGGTGATGCTCTGCCAGGCCTCTACTGCAACTGTCTTCAGTTCCTGCTTGTTCTTGGGGCATTTTCCCTTCAGTTTTGTCTTCAGCAAGTGAAATGCATGCTCAATCGGATTCAGGTCAGGTGATTGACTTGGCCATTGCATAACATTCCATTTCTTTCCCTTAAAAAACTCTTTGGTTGCTTTTGCAGTATGCTTTGGGTCATTGTCCATCTGCACTGTGAAGCGGCGTCCAATGAGTTCTGAAGCATTTGGCTGAATATGAGCAGATAATATTGCCCGAAACACTTCAGAATTCATCCGGCTGCTTTTGTCAGCAGTCACATCATCAATAAATACAAGAGAACCAGTTCCATTGGCAGCCATACATGCCCACGCCATGACACTACCACCACCATGCTTCACTGATGAGGTGGTATGCTTAGGATCATGAGCAGTTCCTTTCCTTCTCCATACTCTTCTCTTCCCATCACTCTGGTACAAGTTGATCTTGGTCTCATCTGTCCATAGGATGTTGTTCCAGAACTGTGAAGGCTTTTTTAGATGTCGTTTGGCAAACTCTAATCTGGCCTTCCTGTTTTTGAGGCTCACCAATTGTTTACATCTTGTGGTGAACCCTCTGTATTCACTCTGGTGAAGTCTTCTCTTGATTGTTGACTTTGACACACATACACCTACCTCCTGGAGAGTGTTCTTGATCTGGCCAACTGTTGTGAAGGGTGTTTTCTTCACCAGGGAAAGAATTCTTCGCTCATCCACCACAGTTGTTTTCCGTGGTCTTCCGGGTCTTTTGGTGTTGCTGAGCTCACCGGTCCGTTCCTTCTTTTTAAGAATGTTCCAAACAGTTGTTTTGGCCACGCCTAATGTTTTTGCTATCTCTCTGATGGGTTTGTTTTGTTTTTTCAGCCTAATGATGGCTTGCTTCACTGATAGTGACAGCTCTTTGGATCTCATCTTGAGAGTTGACAGCAACAGATTCCAAATGCAAATAGCACACTTGAAATGAACTCTGGACCTTTTATCTGCTCATTGTAATTGGGATAATGAGGGAATAACACACACCTGGCCATGGAACAGCTGAGAAGCCAATTGTCCCATTACTTTTGGTCCCTTAAGAAGTGGGAGGCACATATGCAAACTGTTGTAATTCCTACACCGTTCACCTGATTTGAATGTAAATACCCTCAAATTAAAGCTGTCAGTCTGCAGTTAAAGCACATCTTGTTCGTTTTATTTCAAATCCATTGTGGTGGTGTATAGAGCCAAAATTTTTAGAATTGTGTCGATGTCCCAATATTTATGGACCTGACTGTACCAGTAGGGTAAGCTTTCTTGGCTTATAACTGCAAGGACTGCTACAGGTGATGGTTCACTAAGCTATATTCACTGACCACTCATACCAAGCCTATCATTTCTGTTTTTGATACAATGTTGGTTGATTTTTGTGATGACAAGATACAATGTCTGGTAGATAATCAGTCCAAAAATGTTAAAGTCTCAAATACTTAATATTCCTATACTTTGCCTCTTAAAAAATACTTTTGAGTGTTTGTTTTCCTTCAAAATGTGATAGGCAGTCAGGAAATTAGATCCATCATTTATGCCCCTTACAAGCCTGAAAGTTATCCTTGGATTTTGGGTCCCTCTTTGCAGCTAGTCCCTGAAAAAAGTATGCCCATAATTTGTGGTAGAAATGTCTTATTTGTTTAAAACTTTGTATAAAATAATACATTTTTATTTTTTTTCTGGTAGAAAAGTTTAATCTTCAAAAGACTCACCATGTAAGTTAAAAATGTTTTGGGGTGTTTACAAACAATGTAATTTTGTAGGTGTTTCTACTGTTCTGGCACACCAGAGCCTCCAAACAGATGATAGGTAGTCAGGAAATTAGATGCCTGACTTATGTCCTGAAAAGCTTTAAGGTGCTTCTTGGATTTTGGGCCACTATATGTAGCTGTCCAGCAAAAAAACCTTACATAAGCGGTATGCCCATACTTGGAAGAATTAGTGAAGAGTCTAATTCTAAGTATGCTCATGGGGTGTGTGAGAAATTTCTTATTAATTGACAACCGTGTGAAAAAAAATAAATTTTCATTTTTTTTCCTTCATTTTCCAAAAACTTATGATAAAAAAAATGTGGTCTTCAAAAGACTTGCCATGCATGTAATTAAATATGTTGGAGGTCTACTTTGTATATGGGGTCATTTTGTAGGTGTTTCCTCTGTCCTGGCAGGCCTTAAGAAGTATGATAGGTAGTCAGGAAATCAGATGCATTACTTATGCCCCTTGAAAGCTTGAAGATGCTCCTTGGATTTTCGACCCCTCTTTACAACTAGGCAGCGAAAAAGTGTGGTATCACTGTACTCAGGTGGAGCAGAAGAATTTGTTTTGGGTAAAATTGTAAGTATGCCCATGCTGTGTGTGAGAAATAGCTTGTTAAAAAGAACATTTTACGAAATAATATAAAATTTTATTTACTTTCTTCAAAAGTCCAACTTCAAAAACTCACCATGCTTCATACTAAATAATTTTGAATGTCTTCTTTTAAAAAATGTGTCATTTTGGAGGTGTTTGTACTGTCCTGGCATGTTTAGGGACTCAACTTAGGAAACGAGATAGGCAGCCATTACATCAAGGTTAATACATTCCTTATACTGTATATACATAGTATATACCATAGTTTGTAGACTCTGTAGCTTTTACACAGACTAAATAATATACACTTATTTGTTATATTTTTTACCAAAGAAATGTAGCAGTATACATTTTGGGCTTAAGCCCTTGTTCACATGGGGCAATGGTATGCATACCCTGTGCGTGGCTCTGCTTTGCCAGCAATGGAATGCACAGGTGTTCCGCTGTGTCCCAATATGACATCTGTGTGGGTGCATGTGGGTGCTGGTGCAGGTCCTGAATTCACACTGTGGTCATTTGGGGAGGCCAGATTTATGAAGAAAGATTATTTATTTTTAAAGTTTTACAGCACAAACTAAGGGAAACATTTTTTTTTTAAAATATGTTGGTATTTTGACTTTATAATTGTGATATTGAAAAAAGACACAGTGGTAATCAAATGCCACCAAAAGAAAGTTTTATGTCTAAAAAAACATGGGTACAGTGATCAAGTAAATGTTAGTCAAAGTACAAGCCCAATTCCAAAAAAGGGGTGCTGTGTAAAATCTACATAAAAACAGAATGCAATGGTTTGCAAATCTCATAAACCCATATTTTATTCACAATACAAAATAAAAAATAATTAAATATTTAAACAGATAAGATGTACCATTTTAAGAAAAAATAAGGTAATTTTTAAATTGATTGCAGTAACATGTCTCAAAAAAGTTTAGACAGGGCAACAAAAATCTGGTAAAGAAAGTGGTACTAACAAGGAAGAATTAAAAAAAATATTAACAAATTGTAAAAAAAAAAAATTAAAAAAAATTGTAAATAAACAATAAAGAAAATGAAGGGCTCAGTCACACTGGTTCTCTGGCCCATACAGCGTGAAAGAGTAGTTTGATTCTGCGGCTGGAGCCGCCTGTTAGTCTATGAGGATGCAGCAGCTGTACAAACAGACTCGGGTCATAATTTGATAGTTGTGCAGGTGTGGGTGAGTGGCCCCAAATGCACACTGTCAGAGTTCAGGGGCAATACACATGCATCCACACACCTGTCATATTAGGGCCTGTAGCTGTGTTCACACAGCTCCTACATCCCAATAGCATAACATAGGCTGCCTGCACACAGCAATAGCCACATAAAAAAAAACACTTATCCACATTGTAGAGGCCACAGCACCTATGTGAATAAACCCCTATACCTCATTTACATGCCATACTTTATTAATTATTCATTCAATGCAGTTTTATCTTTTAGATTTAGCAGGAATTTTGTAACTAATCTTGTTTGTGGCCGCTAATGATTTTAGTGTGTTTTTAGTGAAAATATAATTTTGATATTTTGGGAAGGGGGTGGGCTTCTCAGTTAGACTATATGGGGCCCCATGTTTTCTAACAGTAGCCCTGCCCCAGACCTTTACAGAGTGTCATTAAAAGAAGAGGGTGTGCTACATCGTGATAAATATAGCCCTGTCAAAACTTTTCTTAGACTTGTTGCTGCCATCAATTTTAGAGTTACCTAATTTTTTTCTTGAAATGGTATATTTTCTCAATTTAAACATTTCATGTGCTTTATATTTTCTATTGTGAATAAAATATGGATTTATGAAATTTGCAAAATATTGCATTCTGTTTTGATATAGACTTTTTAGGAATTGCGTTTGTATCACATTCCTGAAAATGTAAAAATCACCTGGACAGGAAAATCAGAGCATCTCCAAAAATGCAGCTCTTGTGGGATGTTCCTAGTCTGCAATGATCAGGATCTACTAAATGTGGTCCAAGGAAAGAAAACTGGTGAACCAGTGACAAGGTCATGAGTGGCCAAGGCTCACTCATACACATGGAGAGCGAAGACTGACCCACGTAGTCTGATCCAATACAAGAGCTCAAATTGCTGAAAATGTTCATGCTGGCTCCATAAAAAGGTATCAGAACACACAGTGCGCTACAGTTTGTTGCATATGGGGCTGTGTAGCCAAAAACCGGTCAGGGTGGCCATGCTGACCCATGTTCACAGTCAAGAGAGCCTACCATGGGCATATGAGCATCAGAACTTGACAATGAAGCAATTGAAGAAAGTGGCCTGGTCTGATTAATTCAAGAATGGTCTGAGAAACACAACATCTAGTTGTTAACTTGGCCTCCACAATCTCTAGATCTCCAACCAATTGAGCATCTGTAGGATGTTCTGGAAAAACAAGTCTATCCACCTCACAACATACAGGACTTAAAAGGGTCTGCTACTGACAGCTTGGTGCCAAATTCCACAGTATACCTTCAGAAGTCTAATGGAGTCTATGCCTGGTGTTCATAATGTTATAGCTGATCGGTGTATGTTATGGTTGTGGCATGATCTAAAATAGCGCCAATGGTTGTGGAACCCAACATCCAACAGTGGTGCACATTTTGTCCCAGAGAAAAATATGGGGCTAACAGGGCTCAAGGAAGAAATTCTCCGCAAATGGTGTAAGGAAAAAATGTCTAAGCATCGGTGGTGTCACTGACAGGATCGGTGGTGTCACTGGAAGGATAAAATGTCTCTACACCAGTGGTGTCACTGGAAGGAATAAATAGCCCTGTGCCAGTGGTATCACTAAATGGAAAACTGCTGCTGCATCAGTGGTGTCAGTCTGAGAAGAACTAATATTGCATCTGTGTCAGTGGGATATAGAAAGCTAGGGATGGTGTCAGTCTGAGGAGAACTAATATGGCATCTGTGTCAGTGTGATATAGAAAGGGGGGATGTTGGAGGTTGAGGGGCAATACATTTAACTAAACAAGCCATTTCCTAGTAAATTTTTCTTTTCCTAGGAAAAGTAAGTGTTTTACAGCTGCAGCTACCATTTCGTTGTTTAGTGGTGCATAAATGTATGTTCAGGTGGGTGCATGATGCAGCAGAGTCAAGCAGCATTCTGTACAGCCTCCAAATACTCTTGTAACAGGAGGCCCACAGGGAGATTCAGTGTAGATCAAAGAATAGCTATCGCTTAAATATTGCATGCAACATTTTGCATGCTTCCCAATTTTCTGAAATGATAGTGAGGGACACCCTTTAGTACACAGTATGCAGGCATAGGACACATTCCTGCCACAGTTCCAGTTACCACAAAGATCTAATATACAAAAAGCACTTTTTTACCTCTATTTTCCTTTTTCAGCACAACCCATTTGGTATTAAAATAGTATATTTTGTATAAAGATGTACACATCAGACCAAAAATAGGGACAACTGAGGCTACACAAGGGACAGAGGGATTTGATCTCAAAAGAAGGACAGTCCCTCCCAATGTGGGACAGTTGGGGAGGGGGGGGGGGGGGCTATAAATTTGGTCAGTGGCACATAAAGCCATCCCCAACAAGTGGGAAAGTGAGTACTGAGCTATTCAGATCAGTATAATCTTGTGGAAGCAAGGTAAGAGTTAAAAGCATGCACAAATTACCCCCTTTTAATGGATGATGCTTTGAAAATGTAGGCTGCTGTGCATATTGTTCATGTACCAGCAGCAAAAGAGAGGGACTGTACAGTACAGTATATTGTGATAAGAGAATCCAGTCTTAACAAAAGCATATTGCTAAAATTGCCTTCAAGGAATAATATAAATCTGAAATTAAATATGTCGGCATGAACTTTGTGACTTAAATGACATAATTTCATCACCTCCTAAATTGCATTATCAAATGACTGATCAACGGGAGTTGTTCTTTAAGCATTATCTGATTCATCTAAACCTAATCATAACTGGATCCTATCTATATAGCACTTAATCACTTTGGTATAGAAATATCAGAAAAATCCAAGAGAATCGGGGCTGTTTGGAGGCCTACAGTGTGTGGATTATGAGGTAGCTACAGTATGTTACACACTGAACTTCCAGTTATAGCAGAACTTAAACTAAAACACAAATTCCCTTTATGTGACAACCCCCACCCCCTAATTAAGAAAAAAGAAAAACAAAAGAACAGTATAACTTCCTCCTTGGCTACTGGCAGGCTTGAAAGGTGAGGGTGGTATCACTGGGTCATCTTGCAAAATCCTGGAACAGCTGAGGATCCCAAATCATGCAAGAATTCCCTCCTGAACAGTGCCGAGATCATGAGATTTGGGATCATGAACTTTCCCAGGATCCCCTTCTGAGGCCCACTAATGGCATCATCAGAAGTCAAGAAGCATTGTATCCCAGGAACAGAGTGAGTAATTTTTATGGGTTTTTTTTTTTCACTTTTTTCTTTTCATTAGATGTTTATTGGTTTTCTAATGTTTCAAGTACAAAGTACAAATTAGACCGCTTTCAGACAAAAACAGAATTACAACCAGAAACAGTAGTCAACAGAGGTTTTACATGTATGAAGTATAGTTAAAGTAGGTAACGATTTGGATAACTTGTCCAAAAACAGAAGCAGAACAAACATTTCATGTCAGACAGGTAGTTAGTGTATAAAATGTTTTTTGATTGTAGGTCAACGGCCGACATCATTAAAGAAAACTATAGCAATGAAGTTATGCTAAATTGCTAGCAAAATAGGAGATGTAAAAACATCATGTAGTTCAGGAGGCATCAATGCAGAAAAACTGCACTGAAAAGAGAGGAGATGAAGAGAAGTAGGGAGACAAGTAAGAAGCAGACGTTTGCAACACTTGAGTTCAGTTAGTGAGGTATGGTTGGGTTAAACTGAAGTAAAGCTATTCGCTGAGGTTTCCGGGTGGACATATTGAATCCACGGAGTCCAAGCTTTAAGGAATCTCTCATGGGTGTCTGAGAGTATACTAGCCAGTTTTTCATTTATTAGAAAGAAGTCAAGGCAGCGATGAACTTCTGTGAAGGATACAAATTGCTGTTTCCAGGCTTTCGCTATGGTTTGTTTAGCCGCCAGTAGTACGTGGTTGGCTAGTTTAAATTTGTGTTTAGGCAGACCCGGAGATTTTAAATGTAAGATAGTGTACCATGGGTCTCTCAGGAAGGGGTAGGTGAGTAATGATTGAAGTAATTTGAGGAGTTTTGACCAAAATCGGGAGATCATAGGGCATGTCCACCATATCTGTAAGACATTGCCCGCTGCGTTACAGCCGCGAAAGCAAGTGTTGGGGGCTGATGAGTGGAGAAAAGTTAGGCAGGATGGGACAATATACCATCTTGTCATTGTTTTGAAAGCCGATTCTATAGTAAGAACATTGCTGGAGCATGAGGTCAGGGTTGACCATATCTGTGACCAACATGCATGATCTTTAGTGCCTTTGAGGTCCATTTCCCATCTGGAGAAGTAAGCGTGGCTATTGGGGTTCCACAGGTTAGTTAATTGCGAGTACAGGTGTCAGGAATCGGGGTGTGACCAGAAATGTGTGGACTGACACAGGGAAGTAGCTGGCTTCAGGAACACAGGCGTAGCCAGGGCTGGAGAGGTGGAATGGTCAGGCGGGCCGTAAGGTACTGTCAGGCACCGCCTGGCGGGATCTCTGGTGACCCACAGACCAGGATTCCCCAGGGCGCGGAGTCTAAGCCCCAGTCTGCCTTTTCACCAGAGCCCCTGATGGTGGGGATGGACTTGGCGCAGGACTGAGACCAGGTCGCGGCCCCTGAGTGCACCCAACTGTGGTAGAGGGGTCCGCCGAGGGTATGTACTGGGGGAAAGCCTGATGTGAAGGGGCTGGCAGGTTCGTACAGTAGTGACTGGATCCATGCGGGATGGATGGATCGTCTGGGTAGCGTCAGGCGTAGTCAGGCAGGCCAGGTCAGCAATGTGCGGGCAGTGAGGTACCGGAGGAGCAGGCAGAGAATAGTCAGGGTCACAAGCCAGGTTCAGTAACTCACGGGCAGCACGGTACAGAGGATCAGGCAGAAGGATGGTCAGGCAAGCCAGGGGTTCAACAGGAGACGGTCAGCAGAGGTCAGGATCAAAGCAGGGTCAGCAACTAGGCAGATAGGCAGGAACACAGGATACCAGGTACAGGGGCTCATGGGAAACATACACCAAGGCACTGACTGCAGGTCTGGCCATTCCTTAAGTACACCTACTGCAATCAGCCCCAGGTGTTGGCTGATTGCAGGAGTGAGCTTCTGGCTGCTGAGAGCACCCGCTGGTCAGCCCTGGTACTGCAGCCCACATGGCAGGTGAGTCCCACCACCAGTGCTGAGTCCATTCCTGACAACAGGATTGAGTTTAGGAGAGAGAGGCGTCCGGTGGAGCATGGTGTGTTTTGTGACCTGAGGTAGTTTTTGGCCCAGATAAAGCACAAAACATGATTTTGAAAAGATTTCAGGGCATAAGAGGGAATCAGGAACAGGAGAGTGCAAAATAGGTATGAAAGTTTGAGGAGGATGGTCATTTTTATTGAGTTTATTCTACTCATCCACGAGAGGGGTTGGTGTGACCAGGTGGAGAGGAGTGTTTTGAGGGAGTGGAAAGTTGAGGTGTAATTGGCCTCGTATAGGGTATAGTAGGAGTTTGTAAGTGTCACAAGTTAGCCTGCAGCCTCTTGTTTGTTTGTCTTACCTCCTTGCTGTTCCTTCACATGTGTGTTTCTCTGTGCTCACCTATGGGCGTCGTCTGCTATTCCCTGGGTTTTATGTGCTTCCATTTCATCACTTCCTGGCCCGCCTCCTAGCTGGCCTGTCTATTTAAGACACGCTCAGTCTGTCTCACTTTGCCTGAGCAACGTTTGTTGTCTGAGCTCCCCTGTGTTCCTCTGAGAATCCGTTCAAGTATATCTGTGTACCAACCCCGGCTTGTCCCTGACATTCCTCCTATATTGTCTATCCGTGTACCGACCTCGGCTTCGTTCCTGACATTGCCTGTCTTCTGCCTGTCCTGACCTCGGCTTGCCTACTGGATCTCTTGAGTCTACTCCCATTGTACTCTGCTCCTGCTGGCGGTCTCCTCTACCTCAGCTAGGTGTACCTAGGGGCCGTGACCTGGTCCCAGCCTGCTGCAAGTCTATCCCCACCATCAGGGGCTCTGGTGAACAAGCAGGCTGGGGCTTAGACTCCGCGCCCTGGGGAACCCCAAGCTGTGGATTAAGAGCTCACTACCACAGGGGCTGACAGTAAGATTAATCCCCAGGTACTGTATATAAAATTTTAATTTTGTTTTAATAAGTGTATTTCCGCTTCAGGGAGGAAACCATTAAGGGCTGCAGATTTGTCTTTGTTTACTGCCAGACCTGATATACTGGAGAATCTAGTTAAAATGGAGAAAAGGGTAGGTAAGGAGGTATGTGATTGGATCAATGTTAGAAGCAAGTCATCAGCAAAAGTTTGGTGGGCAAGTGGAACCCCTTTGATATCCGGGTTGCATCTTATGAAATGGAGTAAGGGTTCCAGGGCTAAAGCGAAGAGTATTAAGGAGAGGGGACATCCATGACGTGTTCCTCGTTGAATAGAGAAAGGGGAGGATTGTCTGGAGAGATAGCGAACAGTTGCAGAGGATCCATGTATAGGGCCTACATCCAACACATGAAGACAGGTGGGAAGCCCCATTTTTCAAGAGCGTAATACATGTATTCCCAAGAGAGTGAATCAAATGCTTTGTGTATGTCTAGGATCAGGATCATGCCGGAAGAATTGTGTAGTTGAAGCAAGTGAATTAGATGAATAACCCTATGGGTGCTGTCTGAATCCTGTCGAAGGGGGATGAAGCCTCCTTGATCTTTGTGGATGAGGTAGCGTAAGAAGGAGTTCATTTTAGTGGCGAGACTAAAGTTATTGGGGTCTTGAGGGTCCTTTCCGGGTTTCGGGATCATGACTATTTGGGCTGCTGTGGACGATGAGTGGAGGTCTGAGTGTGAGCATAGATGGTTAAAAAATTTAGTCAAGTGAGGGGCCAGGGAGTCGGCAAATTTCTTGTAATAAAGTTCTGAGAAACCGTCAGGACCTGGGGTTTCCTGCGTCTGGAGAGTTTTTATTGCTATAAGAACCTCTGTAACAGGATGTTCACTTTGGTGAACTTATACCTTCCCAACTCGAACCAGATTGCATTTCTAGAACAGGTCCTCTTGAAACTGGAGGACTTTGCAGAAAGTCTACTTCTGGTAGGTGGTGATTTAAGTTTCAGTATGGATCTACTGATAGATACATCACGAACTGTATCACAATTGTCTTACGCAGCCTTAAAACGTTTGAAAAGATCTCTTCAGGCGTTTTTCAGTATGGATCTACTGATAGATACATCACGAACTGTATCACAATTGTCTTACGCAGCCTTAAAACGTTTGAAAAGATCTCTTCAGGCGTTTTGCCTGGTGGATGTTTGGAGAGTGCTGCATCCAACCCATTGGGACTATACATTTTACTGCACCCCATGATTCCTACACTAGAATAGATCTCATTTTGCTTCCACAATCTCTTTTATCTAAGGTCGAGGCTGCGTCCATTGGCTCGATCGGTTTTTCGGATTATGCCCCGATTGGATGTGGACTTGTTATACTCTGGCCCTAGGCCATGACAGTGGAAACTGAATAACTCTCATACATACACCAGGTTTGTAGAGGACCTTTCAGCGGAATTGAGTTCTTTTTTTGCCACCAATGCGGTTCCCGAATGACAATATGGGAAATCCACAAAGCCTATGCTAGAGGGATCTTAATCAAGTGGAGTGCGCTGCTGAAGAGGAAAAGAACTCAAATGGTTCTGAACCTACTGGCAAAGGTCGTCATTGGAGGCCGTTCACAACCAATCTCTAGCTGGCGTGGTTTTATCGGAACTTACGGTCCTAAGGGACCAACTGAGTTCGCTGGCCATGGATAGAGCTAAGGCGATACGTGCTCATTTTATGAACACAGGAACAAATGTGGCAAGCCCTGCGAGCTCAGAAGGCTCATACATTTATCCCAGAGCTCCTCGACGAGATTCAGCAGAAGGTTCACAAGTCGGGAGATATTGTGGGTGTTTTTCAACGCTACTAGGAATCACTTTATAATTTAACAGCAGAGTCCATGTCGACGGGTCCCTTTGGGATGGAGGCAATCCAGCGATACTTGGCAGACTAGGGCCTTGCAGGTCTTTTAGATGTGGCAGTGGCTTCCTTGAACACATCGTTGTCAGCAGAGGAGTTAGGGGTGGCCATGTCTCATATGAAAAATGGCAAGGCTCCAGGCCTGCATGGCTATTCCTTGCTTTATTACAAAGTGTTCAGTTCGGTGCTTTCTTGCGGCCTATAATGGTGTAGGTCTAGGGGATGGCTTTCTAAATGACACACTTAGGGCACATAACTCGGTGATCCTGAAGGAAGGCAAGGACCCGCATTATTGTCAAAATTATCGACCTATATCTCTATGGAATGTCGATCTTAAATTATTCACCAAAATTTTGGCTTTGCGACTGATGGACTCCATCCCAGCCCTAGTTCATGATGACCAAGTGGACTTTGTTTCTTCGAGAGAGGCCAGGGATACCACAGCAAAGGCCATTAATTTAATCCGTGTGGCCAAAACCTAGAAGCTGCTGATGCTACTGCTATCCACGGATGCGGAAAAGGCGAATTCGGAAAATTGTGGGAAACCCGTCTTTTAGTCCGGGTTTACAGGAACCGAGATTTCAAATTTTGAAGTCTCATGGGGTTTTTCAGGCCCAACATTTATTATCGTGAGAAGGCTGGATTTCCAGAAGCCATATTATGGAATCAGCGACATTAGTAGAGTTGTCCTTTTGGCACAATGTACAACTGTCACACTTCCTTCATGCTTTGCCTATGGTGGAGGCATTTCGACGTGCCCTCACTCCATTTGAGAACCTTTGTTTGGTCGAATCTCCGATTCGCCATGCGATTTCGCAGACCTATCAACTTTTGATGTCCCCGCCTTCGTCCCCTAAGCTGCCGTACATTCTTAAATGGGAACAAGATCAGGGGTTGAGCTTTACCGATGCGCAGGTGGAGAGGATCCTCAAATTTTCTTCTAAAACATCTGTTTGTTCTAAATACCAGAAATCCAGTTTCAAACTGTTGATGCGCTGGTATTCTAAGCCCGTCAAATATTGGCCTGTCGGGTCTGCAATTTCTAGAGAGCAGGTGAAGGGGGTGTTTTTGTGGAAAGTCATAAGGATGCCTCTCCGTTCTCTTAAAAAGTTGCCTGGAAGACCTGAAGATAATTTTTAGGAAAATATTTAGGGTGAAAGGATGTGGAGAGTCGTGTTTCCTGTAGCCCTATCCGAGGGGAGTTAAAGCCCTGTACATTGTGGGATACGATAGTGAATTTGGATGTAGCCATCATGGTGGATAAAGAGTGAAATAGCTGTTGAACCAAGAGATGAACCGTGGCGTGTCAAGTGTATTATGGTCAGGCGTTTTGATGTTCTGGGAAATATAAAATAAAAAGAAAGTTAAAGAAGGAAGTGTAATAAAGTAAGGTTTAGAAGACTCAACCGCAGGGGTGTCAAGAGAGGGATTGTCTAAGCAATCGTAGGCAGTGGGTAAACGAACTGCAATAGTTGGGGGTCACTGTGAACTTCCTAGGCACACAAAGGAGAAAGGGGAGGGGAAAATAACTTAGGGGGGGGAAATGTGGTGGGGAAGGAGGAGAGAGGGTGGGGGAGGAGGATGAAAGAGTTGAGAGGGAAAGAATGTATGAAGAGAAAGTCAGCGAGGGTGGGAGAGCCATCTTGCACATACACTTGATAACATAGTGAGATACAGATAAATAGAGTAGAAGTAAGGAGTTGCCGGCTGTGCAGTCAGTATCAGGGGAAGCCATGATTAGAGGAGTCAGAGGACCACAATCTAAAGTACCTAGATAAGTGGGGCATTAAGTGGGAAGCACAGAGTATGCCCCACTCTACTACCTTCATGTCAAAGAGGGGGTGGCATTGTAGAAGCTTCACCTGAATCCCGACCATGGCGGTGGGCCCTTAGTCCCAGCTGGAGTGAATACATAAGAACCTAAAAAACAAATGTGAGAGTTAGTGCATGGAGGTTCAAAGGTTCCATTAGAGGCATCCCGGCAGGGAAGGTTTAAACTCTGAAGTAGGAGGGCCCATTTAAAAACGGGGAATACAATGCAATTCAGTCGTCCTACAGAATATCTGGGAGGGAAACATGTTTGGTTTGTCACTGTACCGGTCGTTGCCTTTGGGGAAGAGGTTCCCAGAGGGGAGTAAGGTGGGGAGATTTGCGGGGAGAGGTCTGCCATGTCTGTGAGCCAATGGAAGATGGTAGCATTAGTTGTAGCCTGGTGAAGACTTCCTGGGCTTCTTCAGGTGTGTAGAAAGCATGAGTGTGACCCTGGAAAGAAAAAGTTAATTTGAAGGGGAACTTCAAGCAGTATTTGATGCATTGACTCTGTAGTATCTGGACAAAGGGCTTCACTTCTCTGCATTTCTAAAGTATTTGCGCAGCGAGGTCAGAGAATATTTGATATTTGTCGGATGAAAGGTCAAGTCTCTCTTGGACCAGGCTGCATGCAGGACCGTTTCTTTAGTTTTGTAAAAAGTATATTTAATGATGTTTCGGGGGAGACCCTCAGATCTTTTTGGGCCCAAGGCTTTGTGGATTCTATCAAATTCCAACCGTCCGATTGGGATTCCAGGAATGAGTTCCTGCATTAAAGCTGAAACTGTGGAATTTAAGTCCAGTATTGATTCTGGGAGGCCTCTGATCTGAAGAGTTACCTCTCCTACTGCGGTTCTCCAAGTTTTTGTAAGGCGGAAGAGAGATCCAGTTTGATTGTGTTGATATCTTGTTCGTGGTTGTTGATTACGATGATGGCGTCATCCATTTTGTGTTTGAGATCATCTCTTCAGGACCCTATGGGGTTTATTAACTAAAGCTGTAGAGTCCAAAATCAGACTCCCTTCTGCATAGAAACCAATCAGCTTCTAACCTCAGCTTGTTCAATGAAGCTTTGGCAATGAAACCTGGAAGCTGATTGGTTTCTATGCAGAAGTGAGTCTGATTTTGCACTCTCCAGCTTTAGTAAATAAACCCCTAAGTCTCTAATTTCACGTGTAATCTTAGTGATAAGTTGTTCCGTGGCTGTGTTTAGTTCCTTTTGAAGTAAAAATTTGAATTTCTCAAGTAGGGCTGAGTCACGGATCATCGTATCTGTAGGTTCTTCATTCTGGGTGACTTGGAGACCATCGCTAGACGAATCGTCTAATTGGGAGCCGGTCTCTTGGGAGAAAGGTGGATATTCAGGTGAGGGTTGAGGCGAGGTCATTTTGTATTGAGATCTTTTGATGAGATTGAAGAAAGGAATGGGTGTGATACAAGAAGTGCCATCATCCCTAGAAAATGCAGTGGGGAAGCCCTCTTGTTGACAAAAAAGTTTTCTAACAAATGACAATTTAAAAGAGAACCCTATTTTATTTATACAATCTTATAAGAGACATATAGTTACAAAGTATGGCGGTGTCACCAGACATGATTATACAATGACTAGGCAGAGTTGAGTCATGCATGTATTTCCACTTGATGCCAATGATAATCTCTTCTTCAGAAGATCTCAGAAAGCATGACGCCTAGAATAAACATATCAATATATATATCTCAGATCTTACATGGATATAACAGACAATATAATTAAATAAAACAGGGGGCAGCGCTAAAATGATCCGCTAAATAACATAAAATGTTATGCACAAATACAATATAAATTGAATAAATAAATAGCCAATGTGCATAGCAAATAATCACATGAATAAAGTGACAACGTGCAAATAAATAAGTCACTGGGTGGTGACTAGTATGGTGAAATGGTGTAACACATTAAACTAAATATAGTCCATAAATAGGTGCAAATAAGATCACAGATGATCTTCAGAAATCCAGTGGCTGGATCCGTGGATGAGGTGATAGGTATGTAAAGATTGCGCACTCACCAGATACGCAATCCAAATGCGCATTAAGAGTAGAAGTACTCAGGACATCCAAAGATCCTAATAAAGGTCTGGTCAGATCTGGTCAGGTACCCCTCCTTGCCTGGTAATGCTGACACACTTGTAAATAGCTGCTCTGTGGATGTAGATGGCTCCCAAAGGAGCTGACTTTTAAATTTCCTTATTGTGGCTGTCCATCGTACACTGATATCAAAATCTTCCTCCAGAGCAAAAATGTGAAATGACAGTTGTATCCTGTTTCTTTCACCAGTGATTATTATCCACGTGCAGTTTGCATAATTTGGATACTCGTGTGGAAATCCCGGACTTTCGATTGTACCATTTGGACCCTGGACCAAACCACCACAGTTTTGCCCTTCTTGCTGCAGTTCTGTTCCTGATCCCTTCTCATGTGTTTGTGCTCATCAACCAATGTTCATTTTATTCATTATAAATTAATACAAACTCACGCAAAAAAGTAAAAAAAAATACATATGGGCAAAAATATAACACTATGACTTTAAATTAATTCATTTTGATTTTACGTTTAGGAATCTTTGCACTGAATGAAAAAAAACCTACATCTGTGATGTCTTATTTCTGGTACCAATTAAATCAGTGATAATTTTTGCCAGTATTTCTGCCAAACATGTCAGATGTTCTTGGTATGGGTTACCAGATGGACACATGGACTTATTTTAAATAGAGGCAAGCAGATATGCGGATAGACATATATAGAACCGGAGAATCTTGCTGCCAAGTGAACTTAAAATACATAGTACAAAAATAAGTAAGAGCATCTAAGCAACTTAGTGCAGTAAGCTACCCAAGTAACGTCTGCTGTCTCTATTCACAAGCACTTTGCTATCCTAAGTGATGGATTGAGGAAGTATCAAGTCATATAATATTATTAATTTTGTTGTTATTAATATTTTATCATCATCAACATTGTGGGAAAATACTTAACAAGGCTATCTAGTTTAATTGAAATTTCCAAACTGCTTTTGATCCTTCTCTTAAGTAAGACTTTCATCTGATTGTTTGTCTACATTGGTTGGTGATGAGACATTTGGAATTTTAGATGTATTGATCACATTTAGAACAGATATAGCTGAGTAGTGGGGGGTGGGGACCAGATTTTGTCAGCAGGGGGGCCAAGTTAAGTATAACAATTTATCTCTTATTCTCAGTAGAGTGCCTATTCACATATATGCGGATTGGATGTGGTTTGAACTGCATCTAATCTGCATGACATGTGAAATAACATGCTTCCTATGGTGCCTGTTCACATATGTCCCTTGCATGGCCAGTGCATATTTAGTGCGGTTTTAAAAAGAGTCATGTACGATTTCTGAGCAGCGGCTTCAGATTCAGATGAAAATTACAGACTATTGACGTCTATGGTTTCTAAACCACATATGTGTGAACAAGATAATATCCTGAGCTAATACTGTCCTGAACCTGATGTAAACCTGATGAGAACCTGTGAACAACTACTGTATCAATTTGCTGTAAAACCTGAGGTTCAATAGCCTGTAATTCGCACCTGAACACTGCTCAGAAATCGGACATGAGTCTTTTTAAAACCACACTGAATCTGCACCGCCAGTGCACTGGACATATGTGAATAGGCACAATAGGAAGCAATATTTTTTTCACATGTCATGCGGATTGGATGCCGTTCAAACCGCATCCAGTCCGCATATACTGTATGTGAACGGGCACTTAGTAAAATGAATCTATATGTTGCTACTCTACACACAGCCAAAAGCAGATGAGCGATTTTATTTGAATCCCTTTCCTTCCCCCCCTGAGGGCTCGCGCCGACGATCCGCATCCTGTTCTCCACTAAAATCGCATCCTTTCCATCTTGCCGTTGGTCAACTCAAGAGAGGACGTTTCTTCTCACCTGTTCCAGCTCACCAAGACTCCATGGACTGATGTTTACTTGTCCGCTTCGACCCCCTTGTCTGCACAGCACCGGCCGGTGCCAACCTGCCTGTTGCTCACCCTCGGCCTCCATTTTCACTGGCCTCACACTCAACTGAGGAATTTTTGTATCCTTGCTGACATTTAACACCAACTGTTAAAAATATATCTCTATTGTGTTTTTTTTTCTCCCTTCTGTATTGTTTTTTTTTTTTTTACTTTCTTTTTCTCCATCTTCCCCCCTGCTTTGTACTTGATTGTCTGTTTTTGTTAACAGTTGTGCTTATGCACCCATTTTAGAACCCTGCTCTGGGCCACACACATGCCAAACCCACGTTAAAGCCCACGTTGGGCTTTGCCAAAGGCATGTGTCACATGATTCCAGGGTCCCCCCGACTCCCCGGAAACTTAGATTCCGGCTTTATTCGCAGGGACCTCACACCGTATGTATACATACTTGCTGTCTTCCCCCTGGTGCACGTAACTGCGCACTCGCCACTAGCCCCTGCGGTATAGTATTTTTGTACTGCTCGGGCTACACATGCTCCCTGGGCCTCTCTTCCTCACAGAGACTCCAGGGATCACCACCTGGGCCACGATAGCCCCCGCTACTTTGGCTTTATGCCCCTTCCTACACCTATTCCCCCCCTAACTTTTCTGTGTGACTCCTTACACCCAACTCTTCACGTCTACCATTTTCGCTCCTCTGCTCGAGACAATTTCTCACCCGTCCAGATACAGACTTATTATTGCAGATTTCATCACTCATTCCTCCCATGGGTTTCCTGAATATCCTCACCTTGAATGTTCAGGGTCTCAACTCACCGCAGAAGCGTAACAAAGCTTTCCGATCATTTGCATCACACAAGGCATACATTGTATGCCTACAAGAGACATACTTCTTTACTACATCCACCCCTAAATTTTTTGGCCCCCGCTACTTACAGGTCTACACTGCCTCTGCTGCCTCCAAATGCAGAGGCATTCACATCGCCTTCCACCGCACAACCCCCTTTACACTATCTGCTGAAATCAAAGACCGTTAAGGGCGCTATCTTCTCCTGACAGGAACTCTGCTTGATTCAGAAATCACCATTGCTGCTTAGTATGCACCCAATCAAGGCCCACTACCATTCCTCTCCCACCTGTTCGCGGTTATTGATCACCACAAACGTGGCACTCTCTTCATCTGAGGAGATTCTAATTGTACCCTATACCCCTTCCTTGATAAGTCGCCCCAACCTTCCATCCCACCAGTCTCCAAATATGAATTTCAATCTCTACTACGCCATCACTCTTTGGTTGACACCTGAAGAGAACAAAACCCGGCAAAATGACAATATACCTTCTACTCTCTTCCTCACAAGACATTCTCACGAATTGTCCATGTCTTCCCCCCCCCCCCGCCTCTTGACCTCTGCAATCTTACCCATACCCTGGTCGGACCACAGCGCTGTCTTCACATCCATCGCATCATTGGCACCTTCTCCCTCTGATCCTTAACGACAATTTGCTATCCCACCTATCACACTGCTCAGACATCGAGAGTGCCCTTAGGGAATACCTTTCCAATAACACCACCCCAGACATCTCCCCCCTTCTTCTTTGGGAGGCACACAAACCAGTCTTCCGCGGGTTCTGTATCAGTAAAGCATCTTTCTTGAACAAAAAGAAAAGACTACAACGCTCCCGCCTCGAACAGGCTTATAACCAGTCCCATCAGGCTTTCCAGTCGGATCCGTCATCCACGAATCGAAAAGCATTAGAACAATCATGCTCTAGGTCTCTTTCTCACGGATCAGACAGAATTGTCACGCCGCAGGTCTCGACATAAATACTACACCAAAGCGAATAAGCCCGACACGTTTCTAGCCCTTTCGCTCCAGAGATTAGATCAGACCACCAAACCAATCCAACTACAAGTCTCTCTGGGCAACTACATTAGCAACCCTGAGCGCATTCTGGATGTCTTCCGCAAACACCTTTCTTCACTCTATTCCCCTCCAGCCCTTTTGACCTGTCCCACACGGAAACTCTCTTAGCCCCTCTCTATTTCCCGAAGCTATCAGACCACCACCTATCGGCACTAGAACAACCAATAACTCCCACTGACACCTCAAACCCCATCAAAAACCTGAAGCTACGTAAGCGCCCTTGCCCGGATGGCTTTTCGGCCGCATACTACAAAAAAAAAATTTGCCCACCTCCTCTCCCCTATTCTAACAAATGCCTTTAATGAAGTTCTGTCTGGCCATTCTTTCAACCCAGACACAGTATCGGCGAACATCTCCATGATCCCAAAACCAAATTCTGACGACACGGTGTGGTCAAACTACTGACCAATTTCCCTCCTCAACATAGACATTAAGCTTCTCACAAAAATTCTCTCTACCCGCCTTAAAACATGTATAGGATCCCTAATCCACAATCACCAGGTAGGCTTTATCCCCACCCGGCAAGTGGAGGACAACATCAAATGTGCCGCCCTTCTCGCCCATCTGGCTCAATCTCGTAATATTTCCACTTGCTTCTTGTCCCTGGACATCAGAAAAGCCTTTGATACAGTTTTGTGGCCATACCTTGACTATATTCTACGCCGTTGGGGCTTCGGCCCCCACTTCTTATCCTGGATTTTCTCCCTATATCGTGAACCCTCGGCTAGAGTCAGATAGCTGGGACATCGGTCGGCTCTGTTCCCAATCTCCCGCGGAACTCGACAAGGCTGCCCACTATCCCCCCTACTCTTTGCCCTAGCTATAGAGCCTCTGGCTCTTCTGAGAAGAGCTAATCCAGATGTGCGAGGACTTGGAGCTGGTGGGTCTCACCATAAACTATGTCTCTTCACAGATTATGTTCTACTCTTCCTCACCTCTCCCCTAACTCCTACCCCTACACTCCTCCAACTTCTTGAGGATTTCGGCTCAATATCTGGCCTCCACATCAACCCCCAGAAATCTGTAGCACTCAACATACCTCCTTGCCCCCCGGGATTTAGCCCATCTGAAGCAGATTCTCTCATTCTCTTGGTTGCAGCACTCCATCCCATTTTTAGGCATAAAACCGACGCCTAAACTCTCAGACTTATACATGGCCAACTATACGCCCTTGCTGACCCACCTCGTGGCCCTTATGACCAAATGGTCTTATCTACCATGGGCCTGGCAGGGCAGAATTACAGTGGTGAAGATGTCAATATTACCCAAAATGTTCTACTTATTTAGAGTTCTCCCCATCCCGGTACCCACGCACTTCCTCCGTACACTACAACGACGTATATACACCTACCTTTGGGGCCCCACTCGCCCCCCCCCATTCCACATTACATCGCTCTAAAGCTAGAGGCGGCCTTGGCCTTCCAGATATCTGTAAGTATTACCTCGCGCAACTACCCAAATACCATGCGACTCAAGATATTCCCCAATGGATTGTACTCAAATACATAGACTTTGACCCCTTATCGACCGCTAACCTTCATTGGCTACGACCCCCAGTCCGCTGCTCATTAACTAATCCCATCACAACCCACTATATTTCCCTATGGGATAAACTGAAACTTCGCTACTCCCTGCAATCTCCACACAACCCCTTGCTTTCCTACCTCCGGAATCCAGCCTTTCCCCCAGCCTGGTCCTCCCCACTTGCCTTTAAAAACTGGTCCTCAGCTAATCTCCTCCTCACTCACCATTTCTGGACTAGAGCCGGCTTCAAATTTTTCCCCTCACTTTGCGAGATGCATTCCCTACCAGCCTCTGAAATATTTAGATATCTACAGCTACAACACATTTTATGCTCCTTACACTACCACTCCCTGTCCTGTTCACCCGATGTCCTTCTTTGAACGACGTGCTTGCTACAAAGACCCGCATAGGAGAGGACTAATTACAGACATCTATTCCCTCCTCACTACCCCTAAATCCTCACCCCCCCCATGTCCGCAGAAGATGGGAGACAGACCTTGGATGACCACTCGACCCTGAGGACTGGGACCTTATTTGGTCCAATACTATATCCTCATCACAAAATGTAGTAGCCCTAGAAACGAACTATAAAGTATTGACTCGTTGGTACCTGGTCCCAGAGAGGATTGCTAAATACACCCCAAATTACTCCCGAGTGTTTCCGAGGTTGTGCGGTGGCGGGAACTTTTTATCATATCTGGTGGGCTTGTCCGGTAGCCCAAGCTTTCTGGACAGACATTTTTCATATTTTATCTAGACTCAGCGCAAAGCCGCTCACACCCGACCCAACAGTTGCGCTTCTAAACTTACGCCCTCATGGCATCACTAAACCACAATTCAAACTTCTCCTACAAGTCACCACGGTCGCCAAGCAGATAATAGCCAAGTCATGGAAATCTCCCTCCTTATGCACAGTAGCAGTCAAGAACAAGATCACACAGGCTATGATCCATGCCAAAATTGAAGCTACCATCCTAGATAATATCCCTAAATTCATGGTGATCTGGAACCCATGGGTGGAATGCTTCCTTCCACCTAACTTCGACGATTTCCTCCTCCTTCCCTGATCTAACTACCTTCACTGCCTTGTTACTAGGAGTCACACGCTACCCTATCACCTCTCTATCCTCCTCCTACCCTCTCCCCCTTCTTACCCCCACCACCTTTCTACCCCCCCCCCTCTTTTCTCTCACTCCCTCACAATAGTTCTTTCCCTTTTTTTTTCCCCCAACACCCCTACCTGAACCCAGGGAGAACACCCCTATAATGACTTTACACTAAACCAACATATACGTCAAAATACTTGTATACAACTATACCTTCTCTCGGTCATCTAACCTGCAACATTTTGTATTTTGGTGCTTTCTCCCCTCCTTTATTTGGACGCCATATCTGTATTCACAAATTGCATTGTACAAATGTTTATGGAATGTCCCATGCCTATGTTCCCTCCCCTTGAAAACAATAAAATGTTTGAACAAGGAAAAGAAACCTGGGACCGTGGAATATTTAGTAGCAAGGAAATTTCACAGATGGACTTATTGCACAGGTGGCAACCTATCACGGTACCACACTTGAATTCACTGAGCTCCTGAGAGCGAACCATTCTTTCACAAATGTTTGTAGAAGCAGTCTACATGCCTAGGTGCTTGATTTTATATACCTGTATCCAAGGAGGTGAATGGAACACCTGAATCCAATGATTTGGAGGGGTGTCCCAATACTTTTGGCAATGTGTGTGTGTGTGTGTGTGTGTGTGTGTGTGTATGTATGTGTATACATATATATATATATAATACCTGCAAGGAACGGGAAACCATCAAGACAAATACATCTGCTACTGATATTAAGTGCGCATATCCTAAAAATAGTGATTTCAGAGCTTTCCTTTAAGACACTTGACTATCTCATGCAGTGTACGTTAATTGAACTTTAATTATTTCAGTGGCACTCATCATGGGGTGCTTATTTTAGCAAGAGTTATTCAATTTGTGAATGATACTCTAAATGATAATGATCCTTAAAATGTTCTTGACATTATAACATTAGACTTCTAATGCTGTTTTTGTAACAATTAGCAAGTTCAACATTCCCATGTTGGAGGAATCAGAAAAAAAGGGAGAACAAATATCATCCAGCTTCCATCACAAGCACCTCACAATCTTGCTTCATTGCTCTGTGCTATAGTAAATGGCAATCAAGTAATCTCTTTCATTTATATCTCATGCCTGAGCATTTAGGTAATCTGTTACTACCATGATAAATATTATACAAAAGCAATTTTTAAAATGAACAATAATTATCAGAGGTGTAACAAGAGAATTTGGCCAAGATGTAAGATATTTTGCTCATTTTAACTGCACATTTCTACTAAAAAAGTCACAAGGGGCACTTGTAAAAAAGGGTATTCAGGAATGGCAGCATGCTATCCCCCTATCTTCTTCTCCTGGTGACAATTGTATGCAGAAAAGGAAAGAGATGAGTGAAATGAGGATGCAAATTAGAAATTTCCCCAAACTTTGGGATGATTTTCTATTACTTTCTGTTTTGTCTCTGAGGCACAAACAGCAATACACACCTGACATAGGTGTCTCCGCTGAAGCCTGATTTGTTAACAAAAAAAATCCCTGAACTGCACATTTAGTAACCAACAGCATCCAATCAGAACTTTTTCTTTACTAATATGATCTCTATTTGTGTCACATTGGAAAGACTTATTTTCACTTCCTGTCCCACAGAAACAACAGGAAGTAAAGAGAAATCTCTGAAAAACTAGGCGAAACCTAGCTCGGGTATCCACATTGCAAGATTTCATGTCCCTTTCCCATGCCTGTGACAAATCTAAAATGTAGGATTTCCCCCAATTTTTCATCCCAGAAACAATGGTCACCAGTAAAAATAGTGAGGGTGAATCTCACCAGAGTGGACAAAGGCACCAAGAAAAAGAGAAGTTCTAACACATGTGTCAAACACAAGGTCCGCAGGCTGATCCAACCCTCCAGGCCATTTCATGTGGCGCTCTCACCCAGGGCCTTCTGTGTTTACAATAACAGCTTTCTTCTCCCTGCCTACCCTGTACTCACGGTTGGGACAAGGGAGATGCAGATGGAAGGTCAGTGCGGGACGGGGCATTACGTGGTATGTTCCACTGTGATTCCCACCTGTGCCTGGGTACACAGATGCTGTAGAAACAGGAATGGTCAACACTCAGGATAATATTCAGCCGTATACTTCTTTATTGTAGGAACATGTACATGGCAAAAAAACACCAATGCGTTTCGGACAATTAGTCCTTAGTCATGGCTCAAGAGCTGACTATTGATCTACCTGCAGATGAGAGAGTTGCTTACACTGCTGGGAGGTACTAGAGCCAGGTCAGGTAGGTGAGATGCGAGGACACTTTTTGGGGAAGGGGGGGGGGGGTTGAGGCAGAGATGAGGTCTGTTGGAGGAAATTTGTGCAGAGGTGGGGATTGGGGGAGCCAAGGAGAGCTGAACCCTGCACACTGTGCATAGCAGAACCCTAAACCCTTTGCTCTGTATGAAATACACCCCTCAACCCTGCACTCTGTACACAGCACACCCTTGAACTCTGTGTGTAGGGCACCCCTGAAACTGCACCCTGTATATAGCGTATCCTTGAACTCCGCACATAATATACTCCTGGTATTTATTGCCCTTTTAGGATCTTCCCACTGTTAGTACACTGTTAGTGCAGTTTGCCCATTCCCATCATTCGATGAAGTTTGGCGAGGGGGTGTTTGAGTTCCTGCACCTATTCTCTGAGACAAAAAGCCCTGGATAAATTTATAAAATCTTACAGATACAACCAGCCCTTTGAGGGCAACCATAGTGCTGATATGGCCCACAATAAAATTGAGTCTGACACCCCTGTTCTAACACTTTTCAATGTATCAAACCCAAAAAAAAAGGTTCTAGCTTTACTTCCACTTTTAATACATTTGATACATGAAAGGACCTAAAAACTGCATGCCAACCAAATCCCTCGACATATCGGCCATTTCAGTTCCAAGTAGATTTTTAGTCTGATGAAAAAGCCCTAAGTAGACCACTTGTAATAGGTTTGTTCTGTGAAGAGGAGTCTGGTTTACTGAAAAAGATATGATTATACTCTTCTTGCTGCTTAGAATTAAAAAAAATATATAATGTAAGTTGACAATGATAATAATTATCCTGTTTATGAGCACACGACTGTGACTAATTACTTCCCAGCTTCCTAAAAAAATGGTATGAGACGGCTCACAGCATTTTTTAAGTTCAATCACTTAACACCAGTTTTGCTTCTGTTTGCCGTACAATATTTGCAAAACACACACTTGCAGCTGTTTGGAGTCAATCCACATTCTTTGCATTTTTGGATTGCAAAAATATATAAAAGATTTTCTTGATACTTTTCAGATCATTACCAGCATGATAACACGAAGACCACTCTAAGACAAGGTCTACACATAGGAAAACATTAGGAAGTAAGCATTCTTTTTTAAAAAACAATTATATCCTTTTCGTGCCACACACACATTTTATTTCTTGGCAAGTTGATTAAAGCAAGGGCTTTAAGGGTATTTAAAGGCAAATTTGTCTTTATTACATTTTCTATCGGAATTTACAGAACATAACAGAAATGAAACATGGACTGCATATACATATGAGCAAACATAAATCAAGAGCATGGAGAAAATCAAAACAAATATTTATGACATACTGCACTATGCTCAACAGTGAAATCAGGGACTCAAGGTCAGATCACAGAAATATGGCGAATATATATATCCCAGGGACTAAACCCAGAAGAAGGTACAAAAAGGAGCATCCCAGCAGCAGTCACTGTATAAGACAAAATTAAAAAAGAGAAGTAAAGAAATGATGAGGGGAAACAAAGGAAAGAAACACCAGAGAAAGAAAAAAACAGAGGAAAAAAAGGGGGGGGGGTAAAAAGGGGGGTCGGGGAAAACAGGAAACGGCCTCAGCAACACACCCCCATAAGGCCTGGAGGCAGAACCTAATGCATCGTATCCAAAGTATCGTGGTGGAGATAAACAGGTACAGTTGCAATTAAAAGTATGTGAACCCCTTGGGATTACGTGGAGTTTTGCATGAATTGGGCATAAAATGTGCTCTGAACGTCATCTAAGTCACAACAATAGAAGAACACAGTCTGCTGAACATAATCCTACACAAACATTACATGTTGCCATGGTTTAATTGCACATAACATGTAAACATTCACAGTGCAGTGAGGAAAAAGTATGCGAGGCCCTAGCTTAATGACTTCTCCCAGAGCTAATTGGAGCCAGGAGTGAGTCAACCTTGACTCCAATCAGTGTGATGATATTGGATGTGTTGCTGACAGCTGTCCTGCCCTTAAAAAACACACACCTGTTTTGAGTTTACTGGTTTCAAGAAGCACTCTCTGATGTGAACCATGCCTCGCAGAAAAGAGCTCTCAGAAGACCTACGATCATGAATTGTTGACTTGCATGAAGCTGGAAAGGGTTACAAAAGTATCTCCAAAAGCCTTGATGTTCATGTGTCCACGGTAAGACAGACTGTCTACAAATGGAGAAAGTTTAGCACTGTTGCTGCTCTCCCTAGGCATGGTCGTCCTGTAAAAATGACTGCAAGAGCACAGCGCAGAATGCTGCATGAGGTAAAGAAGAATCCCAGAGTGTCAGCTAAAGACCTACAGAAATCTCTGGCACATGCTAACATTTTTGTTGACACATCTACTATAAGGAAAACATTAAACAAGAATGGAGTACATGGGAGGACACCACGGAGGAAGCCATTGCTGTCCAAAAAGAATATTGCAGCACGTTTGAAGTTTGCAAAAGAGCACCTGGATCTTCCACAGCACTACTGGCAAAATATACTGTGGACAGAAGACAACCAAGAATGAGTTGTTTGGGAAGAACACACAACACTATGTGTGGAGAAAAAAAGGCACAGCAAACCAACATCAAAACCTTATGCCCACTGTAAAACATGGCGGAGGGAGCATCATGGTTTGGGGCTGCTTTGCTGCCTCAGGGCCTGGAAGGATTGTTGTCATTGATGGGAAAATGAATTCCAGAGTTTATCAAGACATTTTGCAGGAAAACGTACGACCATCTGTCCGCCAACTGAAGCTCCGCAGAGGATGGGTGATGCAACAGGACAATGACCGAAAGCATACAAGTAATTCAACAAAACAATGGCTGCAACAGCACAGAATACGCCTTCTGGAGTGGCCCAGTCAGAGTCCTGACCTCAACCCGATTGAAATGCTGTGGCATGACCTTAAAGAGAGCGATTCACTCCAGATATCCCAAGAATATTGCTACACTGAAACAGTTTTGTGAAGAGGAGTGGTCCAAAATTACTCCAGATCGTTGTGCAGGTCTGATCTGCAACTACAGGAAACGTTTGGTTGAGGTTATTGCTGCCAAAGGAGGGTCAACCAGTTATTAAGTCCAAAGGTTCACATACTTTTTCCTCCCTGCACTGTGAATGTTTACATGATGCAATTAAACCATGGCAACATCTAATGTTTGTGTAGTAATATGTTCAGCAGACTGTGTTCTATTGTTGTGACTTAGATGACGTTCAGAGCACATTTTATGCCCAATTCATGCAAAACCCCACGTAATCCCAAGGGGTTCACATACTTTTTCTTGCAACTGTATCTACAAGCTAAACAATTCCATTGGATGAGGCCCAGCCTTAGTGAGATGCAACAAGGGCACACAAATCCCTAAGGGTTGATTTTAAAGGTATTTAAAGGATAACAAAGAATTGTGAAAATGCCCCAAATTATGCAGTGGTTGATACAGCTGCACCCCAATAACCCAAAACCAGCAATATTTAATCTATACATTCTCACACATTTGGAATATAAATATTCAAAAAGCTGAACCTAGCCACAAAAATACTCATAATAGTTTGAAAAGCAACCAGGTACTTGCTATGTTCTATAATACAGATCCTTTTAACACAATTTGGGCATCTGTATGATAATAGAAGTTTACAATGATGAAAAAGCTATGATATGGGCTTTTTGTAAGTCTCCATTTTAGGAAGAGAGCATCCAAAGGAACAGTGGCTTGCAGAAACAGTATTTGGCTCCAGTTAATTTCAGCTTGTTTGCAAAAACCTTGTGGTGACTAAGAGTACCTAGGTTAGTCTTAAAATCGAACCTTGTATTGCTGTTGAGTCCATTGGAAGCTAGAAACAGGCTCTACATAGGAGCTTACAAGAGAAGTATGGGGTGTAGTTAGAGTGTTGGGCCGGTGGACCCCTAGTCTGTCCTTTCTCCTATGATCTCACTGACAGACCGGGAGTCTCAATCTGTGTCTGCAGGTTATTAAAATCTCAAGACATCCATACTGTGGGCGGGGATAATGTATAATGTAGTCACACCCCCAAAATGTGAAAGTAGAAACGTATGCAGTGTGTGTGTGTGTGCAGTGTCCTATGAGTGGAACAATGATCTTCTGCACACACACATCGATGGTCCTATTCACTCGAGACTAAATCCCAGGGTATGATGGGATTTGTAGTCTAAGTTAGTGGCAACGAACACTAACAGGAGGTGATGCCGCCACTTCTGAGATCCCTCCTACTAGAGCCCAAAGATTGAGGAGGAAGCTTTCAAAGAAATGATGTCATCGATTTTAAAAGCAGTAAGATTTATAAAAAGTGTTCCCTTTTAATAAAAATCACATTAGCGTTTTTTCTGAAGTATCCACATATGGCTATTGTACAGATTGTTACACTATCCTGGAGTTCTTCTTTAAGCAATAAAGAGATGCCAATGATATTAACCTGACACGTGTGAGTGACAAGTTGATAATATCTGCATCTCTTACATAATTACCTGGTTGGTAAGGTTGAATAAAAACATAGGTCCATCCACTTAAATCTACATGTGTGTGTGTACATGTCACTACAGATTCCCATATTCTTGTATATTGTGGTCACTGACAATGAGAAACTTGTGTAAGAATATTTTTAAGGTAACTGAACTTTCAGATGATACTACTAACTGGAAGGGAATTCCATATTTTACACCTGACTGTAAAGAACCCTTTACACAGTTCAAGATTCAATTGATTTTCATCCAACTTCATGTTGTGGCCAGATGTCTTCTTTAGAATCCATTGAGTGAACAGTTTATTCCCAAAAATGGTATAACCGTACATTTTAAGAGCCTTTTTTCCAGGGAGAATACATATAATTTCTGTGAACTTTCCTAATAACTTAGGTCTTCCACCCCCTATACTAATTTTGTTGCCATTCTCTAAACTCTAATTCCAGGACATCTTTACTGAGCATTGGTGGCTAAAACAGAGGGCATACTCAAGGTGGGGCCAAACCAGTGTTTTGTAAAATGGCAGAATTATACTTTTATCTCTTGAGTGACTACTTTTTTTACTGCATGATAGTAGTCCGCTGACTTTGCTAGCTGCAGACTGGCATTGCATGCTATTGTTGAATATAGGTCTACAAGGACTTCAGAGCCCTTTCCATTCCTGATTCTCCCAGAGGAGCACCTCCTTTTTAATAGCTTGCTTACATATTTTTAGTTCACAAATGTATAACTTTACATTATTTAATATTGAACCTCATCCGCCATGTAGCTGCCCACCCCTCAGTTTGCGAAGGTCTTTTTGTAGAGTTTCTATGTCCTGTTGTGAAGTATTGCCCTTTATAACTTGGTATCAACAAACAATGAGAATGATTTATTTATTCCCACCTCTATTAACCGCTAGGGGGCCACCCGCAGTACATATACTGCTACAAGGCAGCCCCTGTGCGCAGGATTACATATATAAACGTGATCCTGCTTTCCAGGGTAGGGGGCACGTGCATGGTGCGCAACCGCCTTACCCGCGGCACCAATCGTGGCCACGGTTGTCAATCACCGGGTCCATGCTGGTGATTACCTGCTGGAGCCCAGCGATTGCCGGCAATCACTGACAGAGGGGAAGGCTGCATTGTGTTCAATGGAGCTTTCTTTCCTGCCAGCTTTTAGCACACTGTTCTGGGATCACAGGACACAGTCTCCCAACACAATGTGTAACAGAGCAGTACACACCCCCGCCCCCTAGTGAAACACTCCCCTCACATAGTTAACCCTTTGATTGTCTCCAAAAGTTAACCCCTTCCTCCCCAGTGCCATTATTACAGTGTCAGTGTTTTTTTTTTTGCACTGATCAGTGTATTGGTGTCAATGGGGATGTCAGTGACCCCAAGATAGTTCCCCCCCAGTGTCAGAATGTCCGCCGCAGTCCCGCAGTCCCCCCATAAGTCACTGATTGCTGCCATAAGTCGCTGATCGCCACTATTATTAGTAAAAAAAAAATAAAAATCCAGTATCTATACCGCCATTTGTAAATGCTATAACTTTCATGTAAACCAATTAATTTACACATATTAGCATTTTTTTAGCAAAGACATGTCGCAGAATACATTTTGGCCGAAATTTATGACGAAATTTGATTTTTAAATTTTTTTACTGGACATGTTTTATAGCAAAAAGTCCAAAATATAGTTTTTTTTCTCAAAATTGTCGGTCTCTTTTTTTTATAGCGCAAAAAAATAAAACCAATAGGCAATCAAATACCACCAAAAGAAAGCCCAATTCGTGGGGAAAAAAGGATGTAAAATTAATTTTGGTGCAGCATTGCATGACCGCGCAATTTTCAGTTAAATTGATGCTGTGCCACAACACAAACCGCTTATGTAACCGCTTCCTGAAAACCCTATAGCAGAAATACTGCTACAGGGTGGCACAAGTGCACAAAATCACACACACATATATATATATATATATATATATACACACACACATGATTCGCACTTCCGTGGTTTTCACGCCCCTCCCAGATAACGTCAGATTGCCTGGCAGTACACCAGTAAACACATTTAACCCCTCGATTGCCAGGAAGATGCTCATACACAATAAACCTCCATTGCTAGTATAGTGTCTGAACGGGCCAATATCTTTGATCAGATCAGCACTATACCAGCGTTCACATTAGTATAGCGTCCCCAAAAACACAGTGTTAGCGGGATCAGTCCCAACACCTGCCAGCACCTGCGTTTAGCCCCTACTCTTACACCCCCCCTTCTCCCCCAGCAAGTGCAGTGCCAGTAGGTCACTGTCACTTTATCTTTTGCACACAAAACCGCAGTGTTCGCAGAATCAGGCCTGATTCTGTTAGCACTTGCCGGTAAATTTTGATGACTCTCATATGCAGCAGAGTGCCAGTACTAGTGCCACGCTACCTTTTGGTGAACTGGCGAGCACCAACGGTCTAGTACATCCTGGTCTTTTACATACCTCTTAGATTGTAAACTCCAAGGGGCAAGGCCCTCCTAACCCTCTTGTATTGAACTGTATTGTTGCTGTATTGTTTCCCGTTATATTGTAAAGCGCTGAGCAAACTGTTGGCTTTGTATAAATCCTGTATAATAATAATAATAATACCAGCACTGCAGTATCACTTGGTGATGTGGCAAGTCCCATAAGTGTAGTACAAGCTGGTGCATTGGCGAGCACAAATATTGTCCCGCAACCACCAAGAATTGCGCACACAGGCCCATAGAGCCCCTAGTATCCTTCCAGATGTGCTTGCAAATCCCGATTGGCAGCCCACAAATTCTGCAGCACTTGCACTTCTCCCATTCACTGCCCAACCCGGAATTCAGGTGGAAATAGCAAATTTAACTACTCCCCTTGATTTTTTGGAGCTGTTTTACACGGAAGATCTGTATGCATTGATTGTGGATCAAAGCATTTTATATGCACAACAATGTATCGCCGCCAACCAAAATTCAAACCTTGCTAGACCATTCGCATTACGTTTTTCGAATTTATATTTTTTTGGGGCCTAACCCTCAACATGGGCATTACTAAAATAAATGAATTGCGGTTGTATTGGTCCACAGACCCGATTCATCATATGCCCGTGTTCTCTGCTGCCATGGCCAGGCATAGATATGAGAGTATAATGTGTTTTATGCATTTCAACAACAATACACTCTGTCGTCCTCGAGGTGACCCTGAATTTGATCAGCTCCACAAAATTCAGCCCCTTGTAAATCACCTTAACCAAAAATTTGCAGATGTCTATACTCCCCAGCAAAAAATCTGCTTTGATGTGTCCCTCATTCATTTTTCTGGCCGCCTTGCATTCAAACAATTTCTCCCCAGCAAGCGTGCCAGATATGGGGTCAAGATGTAGAAGACCTGTGAGAGGACAACAGGCTATACTCATAAGTTTCGGATTTACGACGGAAAAGATAGTCACGTGGAGCCCCCCAGATGCCCAGAGTACATGGGGAGTAGTGGCAAGATAGTTTGGGACTTGGTGTCATCCTTATTCCATATGGGGTACCACTTATAAGTGAAAATTTTTATTGAAGCTTGCCACTATTTAGACATTTGTACAATCCTGTAAATTCTTGAATACAGTCTCTTACCGTTCCTTGCCATACCTTGCATACTATTCATGTAAGGCTCACTGATCTGTAGTTATCTGGTATAAATTTCTATCCTGTTTTGAATATTGGTTCCGCATTTGCTTTTCACTGATCAGTTGATGCCATTGCAGTCAGTAAGGTCTCCTTAAATATTATGAACAATGGCCTGGCTAATACTTGGCTAAGCTCTTTGAGGACTCACGGGTGTAAACTTTCTGGTCATAAAGATTTCTTTGCAATAATTTTTTTAAGTTATTTTTGAACCTTGATTTCTGTCAGCCACAGAGGTACTTTGTTGCTTTATGTATCAAATACCATGTTCGTTACTGCACATTCATTATGCTTTCAGAAGAGGCCTAGAAGCTTTGAACGTGTGCCCAAAAATCTATGTAGTTAGCCAATAAATGGTATCAACCTAGATCCAAGCTTTTTCTTTCTTCAGTTAAGCTTCTGAACAGTGTTCTGAACAGTGTTTTGAAGCTTCAGTTTACACAGGATTAACTCCCATAAATACAGCAGAAAGCAATACACAGCAAATGCCCAGAAAAATATGTAAAAAACATGGTCTTTAATACATTAGCCTTTATACAACACGATTTAAAATGTGTTTATGGCTAGAAACTTTGTAGCAGAGATTTGAAGCTATCTGCATAGTTGCTGCTGTAGCTGAATCAAAGGCTTATCACATGACCACAAATCACTGGCGTTCCATGGTCATAAGCAGCTACTTAGGATAACATGACTAGCTACTGATGCTTGCTAGTCTTTCACACTGCCAGTGTGGTATGGGCCTTTAAATTAATGCAACAGTAAATGCTGCAACAGGGGAACTTTGTGTTCTGGGATGTCTCTAAGGTAGAATATCCCACCACACAATCAGGGGAACTCATAAAGGTTGTCTAAGACACTCTTTAGAATTCCGACGTGTCTCACATGATAAATATTGGTGCAAGCCACAGATTCATGTACCTGTTGTAGACAGATACATGAATCTGGGGCACACATGGAGTGTGGAAGCACGCTGAGACCAGAGCATCCATATGGACACTTCACCCTCGGTGTAACTGTGTTTCCTCCTTCCGCTACACCTGTCAGACAGCACAGCGGTGGGGAGTTTTGTACCTGGGGGGGGGGGGCAGAGTCTGATGGGAATTCACAGACACTAGTTTTCACACCCCTTATGACTGACAGCAGGCACGTAGCCAATAGACAGTCTGCTATCAGCTATAGACTCTGCCCACTGCCTGATATTAATTACAAGTGAGAGTGGACCTGATGGCAAACTAGTGTCTCAGTTTCCCCTCATCCCAGGAATCTATATGTTCTCCTTTTCCTATTTCCCTCCTCCCCTTGCTCTCTACCTCTCTGACCCTGTGCATTGCCCTCCTCCCTCCTGACTTACAGCCTTTTATACTACAGGCATTTCTTTCCTCTTCTTTGCCTCCATGGAGGCAATCATTACTGCTAGCGAGGAACAGATCCTGGAGGCGGTGTTTGCTACACTACTCCCTGTGCTCTGTGTGGACTCACTGTTACTTTGATAGTACATGCAACTTGCCTCTGTACCTATATCTTGCTGTAACAATAGGATATCCATTGTGCCTCTTCTTTATTGTCACATTTTATTGCACCCTCTCACTGTGCTGCTGTATGAGGTATCCTCAAAACCTAATACATTCTTTGTGAAACAAAAAATGAAATGATCAGACCATAAATACTGACCACTCAGACTATAATGATGACACGGTGGCTCAATTTAGAAATAAAGGCAGCTCTATTACCACTAACCAGCTCTTTCTTGCTATCATCTGTAAGAGAACAATCAGCAGAGCATTGTGTGACTGATGGGAGTTTTGTCTGGTTATCTTATTCGTATATGTTATATCAAAGGAATGATACTATATTTCCTTTTAGTGTACAGTGTAGAATCTTGAATATTATTGCATATTACAATCATGTCATCTTCCTGTTTTTTATTTTCCACTTTCTTTAGCTTCTTTTCTTTTGCTCTCTTTACAGGGAGGGTTTGAAGTACAAATAAAATATAAAACAAAACGTAACTCTTATAAGGAATGTTAATATATTAGGGCTCCATGCAAACTGGGCATTTAACATTGGTGCCTGGGGCTCTGCGAGTGGAGAAAACGGGTTCTCTGTCCACCCCGGCTGGCAGCAGCCTGTGAAACTCTCTGAGAAGCTTGCAGCTAGAGGGGGCTGGATGGAGCACCTAGTGGTACAAACATTTGGGGCAGTATGCACCCAGGGATGAATGCCTGGAATGCAAACTTCTTGCTATGTTATCTTAAGACTCTTTGCTATTATCCTTGGAGTCCATGCATACTAGGCATACAAAATGCTGGTTATATAGGCTTTTGGCAGTTTTTTCTTCAGTCTGTATAAGCAACTCTATATAAGCCTATTTGACCATGCACTTTTGGACATTTACTGACATATTTGCAGAGGACCATTTTCAGATAGAAAAAAAAAATCTGTGCGTTTTTTAGAGAAGCTTTTGAGCAGAAAAAAAAAACGTTTGACACGTATTAACATGCCTAAACGCTATGTTTAGGTTTAGGAGTGTTCTACATTTTCCAGTGTACATTGCTTATAGTGAAAAGTGAGCAGAGGAGAATGTTTTGAAAAAAAAACACTTTTAAAAACAAATGCCCATAAACTCTGCAATACGATCCACAGTGGGCATTTTTATGCTGCTTTTTCTGCCAGAGGTTCTGGCATTTTTCAGAAGCCTAATGTGCATGGGCCCTTACTGTGCTATCTGCAAGAAACTTTGCAATTTTTTTTTTCATCTCTACCCCCTCCCCCTTTCCCCAACTCTCATAACACACATGGAATTTTGAAGTGTTTTACTTTTGTCCTTACAAGGAATATATAGCCTTACACAAATATCTTACAATGTAATTGCTGTGGTACCTTGGCTTAGTTTAAAGATATGCCAGCTTGAAGCAATATATCAATGCCTGTTTAAATGTCTCAATTTAGCATTAAAAAGAGGTTAAAACATGAATTTATATTTTATGTTTTGGCAGTTTTTTAAACTCCAGCAAGCTCATGTCAGCTTACAAATTGCATACCTCTTGGAGAACACTGTAGACCAGGTATGTCAAACTCAGATGAAACAGTGGGCCAAACTGAAAGAAGTAAATCTTCAAGGAATGAGTGAGACATGTTATGTCTACTGATAGACGCACCTACTTAATTCCAGAAAAAGATTATAGTAAACATTGCAACTTTTATCCCAGAGAAAGGGGTCAGAAAACACCAACTGTAATATTTAGCTGCAAATTTATATATGAATGTGTAACTTATCAACTAGAGAACAGTTGGAGGTATAATAGTTTTTTTTTTTATTTTTAACCACTAAAGCCTGCAGAGAAGGAATGAGAAGGCTGCACGCGGTCCATAAAACACCAGTTTGACATGCCTGCTGTAGAATTTCCCAAATCATCTTCTTCTCCAGCTGTATGTGCAAGGAGTCTCCTGATGTGATAGCTTTGTACAGGGCTTTAGCCATTACTTCTTCTCGGGCAATGCCATACTTTAGTACCCTTCCCACACTTCAATGTGTACCCCCTCAACAGCAAATTGCACCTTATGACAACTAGAAAATTAATTTTTGCGCAAAGATGTGATCAGATTTATTTGATGGGAGCTACGAAGCCTCTGAAGGAAACTTTCTTCCATACATTTCACATGGTTACCTCGGGGGACTTTTGGTTCTATGAGATGGGATTGCCATGCTGTTTTTCCATATTCACAAACAGACTATTACTATTGGCCCTACCAACATGGTGGGAGATTCTGGAATACGTTTGTTCATCTCCTATCAGAGGTTCTGAGTACAACAATACTGCTCTTCTCTACAAATATCTACTAGGTTATACCTGACTGAGTGCTTCACCTCCTATAGCAAAAGAATATGATTTTTCTGATCTGGCCCATCAGCACAAATTCACAAACTCTGTTTCAATATAATAAATGAACAAACGACTAATTTGAGACCAGATTCTATAGTCAGACATGAGAAGACATGGTTCCCAATGCAAATTAATTTTAAACCCAACTCTTGTCTTTTCTTTGATAGTGGGGAATGGTTACAGTGGGAGTAAAGTCCCTTGGATGATTTTTACCTATAGGTAAGCCTATAATAAGGTTTACCTATAGGTACAATAAATATCTCCTAAACGTGCACTGTTTAGGAGACATTTACTTTAGAGGCAGCCGGTGATGTCACCAGCACATGCATTCTGCAGGAATGGCATACCCATGCCGTTCCTTGAGAGCCCTGTGCCGTAAACAGTGACTCCTGCATGTATGCGCGGGAGTGACATCATCATGGCTCAGCCAATTATACAGCTGAAGCTCGCGATCCCGGAAGGAAGACTGGGTGAAGATGGAAGCACCTACAGTGCTGGAGAGCTTAGTTTTCAGGTAAGTCTGTCATAATGTGCTAGTATGCATTGTATACTAGCACATTATGACTTAAACTGCCCACCACCCAATTTTTTTTTGTTTGTAGCTGTGGTTTACTACTGCTTTAAGCCTTTGTCAGAGTTTTATTGCTTTCTGTTTCCTCAGTGGAGTGTATAAAGACAGTGGGGTCACTTCACTAACCATTATTGTATGCAAGATTTGTGGGGTTTTTTTTTTTAAATATTGCATCTAATAATAAAAATGTCAATTCATCAAAACAAAATATTGAATTTGCAGTAACTCTCATAAATGTGTTAAATATGTGAGGTAAAAACAGCAAAAAAAAATTAGACAAATCATTAAAGTCAATTCACAAAAAAAAGCAAAAAAACACAGAAGCGGTTTCCTCCCCAGCAGCTGTCTGTTCCAGCTGTGATACGGGGCACACAGCTCTTTTTTTTCACTGAACTTTATGTCAGCAACGCATCGCAACATGCAAAAATAGTTTTCTGTGTGTCCTTGTGGTGACCGGCATTTTACAATGCACTGGTCACTGCACATAGAGTGAATACAACCTAAGAATGTACACATTAACAACAAGGGGAACTCTGCATTGGCCACTAAGTTAAAAGTATACAATGTATCAGTGTGGAACTGTTCTGCCCTGAGATCAGGAATGAAAATAAATTGCAACATTTCATGAGAGGGAGATGGTTCCATGAATGAAGGCACACTAAGGCTATGTTCACACAATTGCCAGTGCATGTAAAACGCACCTTTTCCTGCACCTGCAGCCAAACGCGCTATGGTAGTGTCAATAATGGTTTTCAGGTGTGCACAGCCCCATGCTGTCGCAGCAACATGGAGTTCTGGGTGGCTGCACTGCAGCTGCATTTTGGAAAAAGGTTCAGGGACCTTTTCTTTGCATTGTGCACAGGTACAGCAGCACATTAAAATTAATGGCCTCTCATGCCTGCGCACACATGGCACACAGGACTCACATAGGTGTGAACCGAGATTTTTTCACAGTTTCACAATATTTCTGTGTGTCTTCATTCATAGACCAATCTTTCTCTAATGCTAGAACTAAGTGGTAAATATCGCAAAACAAATATTTAAAGCATTTGTTAACCACTTGCCCTCCAGAGGATTTACCCCCCTTCCTGACCAGGCCATTTTTTGCATTACAGCGATGCGTTATTTTAACTGACAATTACGCGGTCATGCAACACTGCACCCAAATGAAATTTCTGTCCTTTTTTTTCCCACAAATTGAGCTTTCTTTCCGTGGTATTTGATCACCTGTGCATTTCTTATTTTTTGCGCTAGAAAAAATAAACCCCGACAATTTTGAGAAAAAAAAACAATATTTTTAACTTTTTGTTATTAAACATGTCTAGTAAACAAATTTAAAAATCAAATTTCATTGTAAATTTAGGCCAAAATGTATTCTGCAACATGTCTTTGCTAAAAAAATCCCAATACATGTAAATGAATTGGTTTACGTGAACGTTTTAGCGCTTACAAATGGCGGTATAGATACTGGAATTTTTTTTTAAATTTTTACTAGTAATGGCGGCATTCAGCAACTTACTGTGGGACTGCAGCAGGCATTCTGACACTGGGGGAAACTGACTTGGTGTCACTGACATCCCCAGTGACACCAATACAGTGATCAGTGCTAATAAAAAGCACTGACACTGTACTAATGGCACTGGGCAGGAAGGGATTAACATGAGGGGTGATTAAAGGGTTAACTGTGTGCTGGGAGTGTTGTACATAGGGGGCCATGTCAGTGTGCTTCACTGCTGTCCACGGCCATCCAAAGCGGTGTGCCCGAGCTGACAGGGAGGAGAACCGTTAGTAAAGAAAACAGTTCTCCTCCCCATCAGAGATCGTTGAAAATCACTGGGCGCTAGCGAGCAATCACCGGCCGGGGCCAGGTGATTGACAGCCGCGGCAGCAAATAGCGGCGCGGGTAGGGCACACACAGCTCACACACGTCCCCCTACCCGGTAATGCATACTCACATATATATATACGTGATTTTGCGCACCCATGTCACCCTGTAGCAGTATTTCTGCTATAGGGTGGTGCAGAAGTGGTTAAATAACATGTTTTTAGTGAAATGACTACTTTTAAGATAAATACCAAATGAGAACAAATATAGGTGTTCATGCACACGGACACATTTGCTCATACAGCATAGACATGCTGCATATTTTGGCGCCTGGGATGCCCTGATGCTGTGTGTAACCCCCAACATGAATGGGTGAAGATGGCTGCTTGCAGCTTGCACCACTTCTTCCATAAAGTGGTGCACATGCACAGATGTAAAGTCATACGCACACCCCCTGCATTCAGAAAATTACATTTGTGTGCATGTGCCACTTAACACACAGAGCAGCACATAGCTGTGTACAGCTTCCTTCACTCATTCATGTTTATATGCAGCTGTACACAACACCAGGAATTCCCAGGCACCCAAATATACCAGTGCATTTGTGATGTACGGGCAAATGTGCCCATGTGAATGAAGTCTTAGACTGTACACCCCTTGAGGGTTAGGGACTAATGTGAATGTACAATATATATGTAAAGCACTGCGTAAATTGACGGCGCTATATAAGTACCTGTAATAAATAAATAACTCACATTGACCAACCTGAAGTCAGCCTTCCTTAGTTTACCTGTCCTAAAATGCAGTATGCTAATGTCCTACTGATTGCCTTAGTTTACTGCACAGAATTGCTGTTTGCCCTTACTGAAAAGGCCTGTTGTATGCATAACTGGTTTGGCTTTGTATTTTATTGCCATATGTAATCCATTCATAGAACTTTATCCTCCCTAGAACAAAAGTGACACATGTTGCGGCTCTGTAAATGAATATCTGGTGTTTCTCCATGGCATTCAATGGCTATCACATTATTCCAACATGCTCCTGATGTACAAGGTCCAATGAACAGAACACATCAAAGATTTTTAATGTTGGCAACCTTTCATTTTCTTTAGAAAACACATGCAAACAATATTATGTTGTTAATTATCACTATTAAAACAATAACTCCTCCATCTTTTTTTTTTACAGAATTTCAGCAGCTGTATGGCCTCTGTTCATTTTTTTTCTATTAATGTGAATGGATAGAAGTCCTTACTTAAACTTTACTTGCTTAGAATTATCCTTTAGAAGACTCTCCCCTTCCCCAAGGCTGTATATTCACCAGTCCATGATCCTGGCAGATCCATTCTGTGTGGCACTTGGAGAAATTGCACAGCCCTTGCTGGAAACCCTTTCATCTGTCCCTGAAGTCTTCTGCTCATGTGCAGGCAGTTCTTAGCCCTCTGCCTGTCTTTTTTTGGGCACAGCTTCCAGAGTTCAGTTCTATGTTAAGCTTCTTTTGCAAACAGATTGGAATCAACTATCATTAGCAAACTGGATAAAGAAATCTTGCACGTGAGATGTATCCTTACTGCCAATGTCAACCTAAATTGTATTTGTCAATGTCTGAAAGTATGTTTAATGTAAAGTAAATCTGGCCATGGAGCCTATTTTTAAATTACAGTTAGCCTGGCATCACACTATGTGGTGCAGGACACCGCATTTCTGTGCGAATTACATGCAAATGTTTGAGTGTTGCGATTTGAGCCATACATTTTGTATGGCTCAAATTGCATCCACACCAAAAAAAGGGGCAGGACCCTTTTTTAAATCTGCAGTTGAATCACATTGCATGGGTGTTCTCTCCCATATTATGCAATTTCTGGCAATTGAATTGCATTTTGTGATCTGTTTCAAGGTGTCATTAATTAATCATTCACATCCGCACCAGATCCAATGAATGCGATGCAATTGCAGTGCAGTGTTGGAAACACATAGGATTCTCAGTGTATCCTGCACTTCATTGGTGTGAACCTGGGCTTAAAGTGGAACTAAACCCTCCTATCATTTTCAGCCAAGGAAGCTGCCATCTTAGCCTCAGTTTGATCTGCAACTGGCATGGTGGTGCACATGTGATAAGTTATGACTCCGGCCATTTGATGGTTTGACAGTTTGGTTCAGAACACAAGCAAATGTGGCAGTTAGCCTTCCTGGGATATATAAAAGTTCTTTTAAACCATTAAATCGATGGATTTAGTTCCTCTTTAAACAGTTGCTTTTGAATGAAATACACTTTGCCCAATCTTGCAACAATAGCCTTGCCCACGTTGCTACCTGAGTGTTCGGCGGTCCATTGGTGGGCTCATCATAGGGTCCTTATAGCTCCAATAGTGGTGTGATGATGTCTTGACAAGGAGTGGAAAAAAAGACCTTTTGGCAGGAGATCTGGACTGCATTGGTGGATCATTTGTCTTCATTCATGGAATAGACTAGGTAAGAAAGCATGTTAAAAAGGGTTTGGAAGTTTTTTTGTTTTTTTAAGGAGTTGGATTTTAACATTTTTCCCAGAGATTGGTATAACAATATTGGTGTTGGGCACATTTGGTGTTGGTCACATTTGTTCAGTTTAAGGCTCTCAACCATTAAGAAAGAGAAATCTTAGGCAGCCAGATCTGCACTTGTATGGGCAAATTATAGAAAGCCTGACATTACAGAAATATGACAGCAGCCATTTCCAGCTTAACACTTGTTTTCTGGCTGTTATGCTGAGCATCTGGCTTTAGTACTTTCTGACTCAGTGACATGGAACAGGTACAGTATGCATATCAGGAAAGTTGGAATAAAGTCACAGTTCCTGTCTGCATATTTGCTCAAGCATATATTGAAGTTTTGAAACATGGCAGCCAGGCAATTAGCATTTCTAAATTCAGCCATCAACAATAGCAGCCTTCCTGTTTCTCTTATGAAACATTTACTTTAATTAACTGCAATGGTTGAGAAGTCACAGTCCCTAAATCTTATCACACCCACATAGATGCAACTGTGAGGTTTCCATTTGTTGCCATTATAACAATTGTATGTAGGGAATTTTGAAAAGCACACCCTTTTTGATGGCAAACTGTGATTGTTTTTTCAACCCAACATGAAAGGTCAAAGAACATTTGGGCACGGCAATAATCTCATCAGTATAACAGGAATCTGGTTGATTGTTAAAATCCAACTACAAAAAAAAAAAACACTATGAGGGAGATTTACTAAAACTGGTGCACACAGAATCTGGTGCAGCTTTATATAGTAACCAATCAACTTCTAGGATGTATATTCAAAGCTTAACTGAACAAGCTGAATTAGTAGCTGATTGCTTACCATGTACATTTGCACCAGATTCTGTGTGCACCAGTTTTAGTAAATGTGATTTTCTTTTGTTCAGTAAATCTCACCAAAACACTGCATGGATGTGTGATGGCTCCAATTATATCTTTTGCTACAGACAACTGATTTACAATTCATTGCTGGTTCACCTAAAATCAGTTGTAAATTCTACCAAAATCTAAACATGTGGACAGCCGAAGATTGGGTTCCATTTTTTTCTGTTAAGCTGAAGCACAGCGAGCGTGAGACAGTGACTACTACTACTATAACCAACCACCAAAGAAAAAACCAAAATAATTTCTCCTGCTCCTGACGATTGCAGCGATACCACATATGTGTATGTTAGTTGTTGTTTGTACCCGTAGTACAGCCCAGAAGCAATAGTGCGCATTTTGCTTTTTTTTATTCTGCCACTAACTGACACTGATACTAATTTTTTTTTTTAAATACTGACAAAAAAAAATACTGACCATGAGCTTTGACCCTGATCTTTACCTCTGACCCTGACCTTGACTCAAACACTAACCCTGGCACTGACCTAGATCAAACCTTGATCTATGTATTTTTATTTATTTATTAATTATTGTTTTGTATTTATTTATTTACAAACACTTTTTTTTCTCTCTGAAAGGACAGAGAGAGATACAATGTATCTCTCTCTTCCATTCAGAGAGAGAAAACAAGGGGGGCGGGCTTCACAATGACTGATAACTGTGATATGCAATCAGAGTCTTTCACAGCGATCATTTTACCTGGAATCGGGAGTTCCAGGTCCTGATCATTAGAACAGGACTCGGGGCTTTCACTGACACCTTGGTCTTTGTTCTGGGAGCGCGCCGCACAAAGACTGGTACACAAATTAGAGGCCCCACAGAAAAAAGTCCAGTCCAGTGGGGCCACTAATTTGCATACGCTCGGCGCCAAGCGGTTTAAGTGGATGTAAACCTTTACATATACCAAGTGAAGTGACTGGCCTCCGGTGATACACAGATGAAACAAATCCTCCTACAGAAGTTGTAAATGTCTATCTGTAGCCCTCTCTTCTCTACATCTGCTCAAAGTCCAGAATTTTTTACAGCTGAACCTGAATGTTCAGAAAGCAAGGGGCAGAGAGCTGAAGGCTGCAGAGGAGAGCTGATTGGAGGAAAGGGACACACCCCCTTCACACAGCACACAAGAAGAGAGCTGAAGCTGTCAATCACAGACTGTGTAGTGTATTGGAAGTCCATCCCCTGTCACCTTTTTTCTCTTGGTTTCAGGAAAACTTGTCAGAAGTGACTCATGCTGATAGCAGAGGAATGAGACAGCAGAGAGAAATGACACTTAGGTGTCCGTTTATGAACCAGCGGTAATAGATCGCTGCTCAGTTCTCCGGCATTCTCGGAGAACACAGATCTCCTGTGAATGCAGTTTATGAAGCAGTGTAGATCAGTTCTCCAAACGAAGGGAGAACGGTCTACGAACGCTGGAGAACGGTCTACAAACACTGGAAAATGGCTGATTTTACTATAATCTGGCGAGATTACTGTAAAAGATCAGTTTACTAAGCAGAGGTAAATATCGCTGCTTAGTTTGCAGTCCCTCCGATTCTCCAGCTCTGGGCTGGAGTATCTGGAGGGAGAACACAGATCACCAGTGAAGGGCTGAACATGTTCTCCGCTGAGCTCCTGAGTGTCATAAACTGTGAATGACCAGAGAATAGCTGCAATCCTCTGAATCGCAGCTATTCTCTGTGTCATAATTGGACACCTTAGTGCTCTGATTTGGGATAAGTACACACTATAGAGGGATATGGTTTGTTCATATTTCATGTCCGAGGTTTACAACCACTTTAACCACCTTCCGCCCGCCCTATAGTACAATGACGGGCGCAAGGTGGTTCTCTCGTTCTGATCGAATGTCATATGACGTCCTACCATTCTCACTGCGCATGCGCAGCTTAGGGAGCGTGCAGTGCGGCGATCGCCGGTCCACTGTGTCCCTCGGACACAGCGGATCACAGAAAGAGCCGAAGATGTCGGCTCGGCCATGTGATCAGCTGTGTCCAATCACAGCTGATCACATGTAAACACGGAAATGCCGGTTATTGGCAATTCTCTCCTCTCGAGCTGTCACGCTGACAGCTCGAGAGGAGAGGAGAGCCGGTAATCGGCTTTCTGCGGAGGGGACATGTACACTGATCATCAGGGCACTGATGATCAGTGTGCCCTGGTGATCAGTGTGGCCCCAGAAGTGCCACCTGTCAGTGCTCACCAGTGCCCATCAGTGCCACATATCAGTGCATACCAGTGCACATCAATGCCACATATCAGTGCCCATCTGAGCTGCCTTTCAATGTCACCCATTAGTGCCAGTCAGTGCCACCTATCAATGCCAATCAGTGCTGCCAATCAGTGCTGCCTATCAGTGCCAGTCAGTGCTGCCTATCAGTGCCAATCAGTGCCGCATATCAGTGCCGCCTATCAGTGTCATGTATCAGTGCTGCCTTTCAGTGATGCCTGTCAATGCCCATCAGTGCAACCTACCAGTGCCTCCTCATCAATGCCACCTATCAGTGCCCATCACTGCAGCCTCATTAGCGCACATCAGTGAAGGAGAAAAACCACTTATTTACAAAATTGTATAACAAAAACTAAGAAAAAACTTTTTTTTTCAAAATTTCAGTGGTTTTTGGTTTGTTTAAGAAAAAATAAAAATTCCAGAGGTGATTAAATACCACCAAAAGAAAGCTCTATCTGTCTCAAAAAAATTATAAAAATTTCATATGGGTACAATGTTGCATGACCGCGCAATTGTCATTCAAAGTGTGACAGTGCTGAAAGCTGGAAATTGGCCTGGGCAGGAAGGGGGTATTAGTGCCCTGTAGGCTAGCGGTTAAATACACTTCTAAAATGCTTGCATTAGCTTGCAAAACTCTCAAATAAAAACACCTGAAATTTACTCTGCTCATGTGTGAATGCAGCCTAATGAACTTGATAGAGATGATTCAATAAAACATTTGCAACATTTTTCTGGTGAAATGTCTTGTGTCTAATTTATCAAAGCATTGCGACAGTTTTGTTAATAGTTCCTACACCTGTAACTGATTGACATAATTCTTAATTGCGTTAGCTGAAGAATATAGCTTCAACAGATCTGTAAAGAATTTCCGACAGTTCATAGATAAGCAGAATAGTGGTAATTAAAACCTCGAAGTTGGGTACAGAGACATGCATGTGTTTGGTGCTTGTTTGCTGGGCATGTGTTGGATGTTGTCAGCTGTGGTCACATAATTTCATTTGCTAGGACACAGGCTCACTTTGTTGCTAGGACACAGGCTCACTTTGTTGCTAGGACACAGGCTCACTTTGTTGCTAGGACACAGGCTCACTTTGTTGCTAGGACACAGGCTGCCAGCATACTAGCAAACAATGAATCTGGGCTGAACATTGACAATAGATGGAGCCTGATGGGGATGCTGAGACTATTTCCTCAGAAGGTCCACCTCCCTGGTGATTGACAGCAGTTGACAGTGGGCGGATACCATAGCCGCCATTGGACTGTTTAACAGCTATGGAATCAGCTCACTGCTAAAGATGTGCACGACTGAACCATTTGTTTTCTTTCGGATTCATTTGTTAGGTTAATAATTTCATTTGGTCATATTCGTTATGTGAGAATGATTCCTTTTTGGAATTTCTTTCATATATTCAGATTAGTTTCATATATTTGGATTCAGTTAGTATAATCAATTTGATTTAAATTTCGGAAGATGGCTATATTCATCCTAATGTGTTAATCCATTATTTCGGAAGATAATACTTATGCACTCTGGATTGGATGGTGGTGGATTCATCAGAATCTCTGAATCATAACATACTAAATAAAACAGAATTGATTTCGGATTCATTCTTTATGTTATGATTCAGAGATTCTGATTGATCCACCTTCACCCAACCCAAAACAATAAAGGCCTTTTCACACTGAGCAGTTTTTGATCAGTTTTTCAGTTAAAAAAAGTTGAAGCAAAATGCATGGAAAATGAATGCCTTTAAATCCTATGGAACTGTTCACACTTGTCCTTTGTGTTTCAGTTGCGTTTTTAGGCTGCTTTAATACTCCATTTTATTTTTGATGCGTTTTTCCTGGACAGAGCACTTCCCACAGTTGCATTGTGTTTTTAATGCATTTTTGCCATGTTTTCCATTCATTCAATGGAGAGGTGCATTTTTGGTGTGTTTTTTTTCCATACCAAACATGCACCAAAAATGCAGCAAGCAGGACTTTTAAAAATGCAACTGAAACACATCAAACCAGCGTGCTCCTTGGGATTTAAAGGGATGCATTTCTCTTCCACTTTTTTTAAACTGAAAAAATTATCAAAAACTGGTGTGAAAGGGCCCTTAAGCCTGGGTTTACACTGATGCGGTGCGGAATTTGCATCAGTTTCTGCATTGCATCATAATCACACCCTGTTCATGCGAACCGCTATGGGTGTGTATGTTAAGATAACACCCAGAAATCAGTTCGCAAAAAGTGGTGCGATGTGCAGAATCAGGTCGCATGGGTGTTTATGCGGTGCGATTTCAGCCATACAAAATGTATGGCTCAAATTGCATCACACAGAATTCACATGTGATTTGCAGAGGAATGTAGCACGGTTCCTGTGCGAATCACATGCGATATGCCGCACTGCAGAAGTTTGAACCCAGGCAAAGTCTTGCTTGCTGCATTTTTGGTGTATGTTTCATGCAGTAAAAAAAGTACCAAAAATGCACCGTCAGAAACAGTGACAAAAAGGCTTTGAAAACGCATAAAAAATGCATGGTACCTGGGTCTGGGATTAATAATCCCATCTCAGGCTTTGCAGATGACACCAAGCTGTGCAGTGGAATAACGTCCTTACAGGATGTCTTCAATTTACAAGCTGACCTCAATGCACTGTTTAATTGTGCAACTATGTGGGAAATGAGGTTTAATGTTGATAAATGTAAGGTTATGCACTTGGGGGCTAAGGATATGCATGCATCATACATACTAGGGGGGTACAACTGGGGGAATCAATGGTGGAGTAGGATCTGGGAGTTCTGGTAGATCACAAGCTTAATAATGGCATGCAATGCCAAGCTGCGGTTTCTAAAGCGAGCAAAATCCTCTCTTGTATTAAAAGAGGTATAGACTCCAGAGAGAGATATATCATATTACCCCTGTACAAATCATTAGTAATACCTCATCTGGAATATGCAGTTCAGTTTTGGGCACCAATTCACAAAAAGAACATTGGGGAACTGGAGAAAGTACAGAGAAGGGCAACCAAACTGATAAGAGGCATGGAGGGGCTCAGCTATGAGGAAAGATTAGAGGAACTGAATTTATTATCTCTTGAGAAGAGGAGATTAAGGGAGGATATGATCAACATGTATAAATACATCAGAGGTTCATATAGTGAACTCGGTGTAGAGCTATTCACCCTGGGGTCATCACAGAGGACAAGGGGGCACGCTTTACGTCTGGAGGAAAAGAAATTTAATCTCCAAACACAGAAAGGTTTCTTCATAGTAAGAGCTGTGAAAATGTGGAATAGACTCCCTCAAGAGTTAGTTCTGGGCAGCTCAGTGGATTGCTTCAAAAAAGGCCTGGATTCTTTCCTAGATACACAGAAGAAAACTGGTTACTAACATTTATAGATAAAGTTGATCCAGGGAATATCCGATTGCCTCTCAGGGGATCAGGAAGGAATTTTTCTCCCTGCAGGAGCAAATTTGATCATGCTTTGCTGGGTTTTTTGCCTTCCTCTGGATCAATTGTGGTTATAGGATTATAGCTTTAATGGTTGAACTGGATGAACTTTTGTCTTTTTACAGCCAGACTATGTAATTATGTAACCTATGGGAAGTGCTGTGTCCAATCATATGTCCAGGGGAAAAACGCGTCAAAAACAATGCGGTGTAAAAGCAGCCTAAAAACGCAACTGCAAGCATGGCAAAAATGCAACACACCATAGCAAAATCAGCAAAAATGCATATGCATTTTTGCTGTTTTTGCAATAGAGCAGTGTTGAAGCAGCCTAAGTAGGTATCATCTTATTTCACTTTTATACCTTACTGTATAAAACAGGGAGCCTTGAGCTTCAGTGCTGCTTGCTCAGTGTGGCACATTCTTTTTCCCCACTAGTGCAGAGATCTGTCACAAGCACCGACATTTGTGGTGCAACTGAACTCTAAAGAGTGTCTATGACATTTTTTATACATTTCAGAGGATTTTTTATTTTAGTTTCTACTAAAAGGTCATTTTTTCAGTTTTTGTTTTCTGTGGTCACGCTCTTCTAGGTCCAAGCAGTCTGTTACACAGCAGAATGTTAAGACAAGTACCATCTCATAGCATTGTGCTAATCCTCTGCATATTCATACTCCTTGGACCTAGAAGAAGGCAGACCCCAAAAGCATGTCCTGAAAAATGCACTGTTAGGGTCATATTAGATGGGCAATTTTGTAGCAGCGACTTCTTGATGCTACAAATTGCTAATGCCAAAGATTACCTGTAATTTTGTAGCTAGCTAACAACGTAATTGCTATAGTCTATGTCAATTGGTAGCTAAGAAGGGATTTTGGCAGGTACTGGTCGAACGTGTGCTACATCATTCTAATAGTGCTCACTGCTACAAATTGCTCTTTCATTCAATTGTAGCTCAGGCATAGAGGTGAATGCAGAGTGACTGCTGGAGGTGAGCTTGCGGATGATATGAGACACTGCACAAACTCAACTGCTCAGTGACTAGGCTACACATCGCTCTAAAATGAGCAGGTAAGTGAATCCAGAGAAAGAAAATAGGAAGGAAGGGAGCAAGGAAGGACCAGAGTAGGAGAGAATGAAAGAGAGAGAGTGAAAAAAACATAGAAAAGAAAAGTGAGGGCACAGAGAGAGAATGAGAGAGAGAGAATGAGAAAACATAGAAAAGAAAAGTGAGGGCAGAGAGAGAGAATGAGAGAGAGAGAGAGAGAGAATGAGAAAACACTGCCTGGCTTCCCTTCTTCCTCTCCTCTGAGCTACCAACCATCATCCTCGGGGACTTCAATATCCCCATCAATGACAACAGCCCGGCTACTTCCCAATTCCTCCACCTAACCTCCTCCTTCGCGCTCACACAGCACACTCAATCCTCCACCCACATCATTGGGAACACCCTGGACCTCGTCTTCTCCCACCTCTGTACCCTCAACCAGTTCTCTAACACCCCCTTCCCTCTCTCCGACCACCACCTCCTCACGTTCTCCATCTCCCCTTCCCCTAACTCCCCCCCCCCAGAGCGCCAAACCATCACCAGCCGCAACCTTCGCAACCTGAACCCGGCCCCCCTCCACTCAGCTGCCGACCGCCTACACGACAGCATCCTTCCACTGTCTTGTCCTGACCTAGCCACTAACACGTACAACGACTCACTATCAGCTACCCTAGACTCTCTGGCACCCCTAACCACACGCTACATCAAACCCAGACCGCTCCAACCCTGGCAGAACGACCACACTAAATGCCTCAAACGTCGCAGTCGCGCGCTAGAGAGACTATGGCGCAAAACCAAGTCCCCCCGTTCATTCTCCCTCTACAAATCTGCCTTCCTCACTTACACCTCCTCCCTCCACGCCGCCAAGCAGGCTTACTTCGTAAACCTGATTAACACCCTCTCCTCCTGCCCTCGCCGACTCTTCTCCACCTTCAACTCCCTGCTCTCTCCCCCCCCTCCTCCACTCAGTACCTCACTCACCGCCCACGAGATTGCCACTCATTTCCACAATAAAATTGATGCTATCCATCAGGACATAGTCAACTCGCAATCTACCTCCCCACCTAGCCTCCCCCCCCCTATCTCCCCCTCATCTCTTCCCTCCTCTGACCTCGCAACCGCACTGCCCCCCTCCACACCCAAGACCCCGCTTACCGTAACCCCACCAGCTCTGCACTCCTTCAGCCCTGCTACCACTGAGGAAGTCACCAGGGTCTTCTCTGAAGCCCGCCTCACTACCTGCCCCCTAGACCCTATCCCCTCTCGACTCCTCCAGTCACCCCCCTCTTCCCTCATCTGCTCCCTCACCCACATCTTCAATCTCTCCCTCTCTACCGGCGTATTCCCCTCCCCCCTAAAGCATGCGCACATCACCCCCATACTCAAAAAGCCCTCCCTGGACCCCTCTGACCCAAACAACCTCAGACCCATCTCCCTGCTGCCACTCACTTCCAAACTCCTGGAGCGCTTAGTCTACAACCGCCTAAGCGCCCACCTAACTGACAACAACCTCCTTGATCCACTACAGTCCGGCTTCCGTCCCCTACACTCCACCGAAACCGCCCTCCTCAAAATCACCAACGACCTACTTACCGCCAAAGCCAAAGGCGACTACTCTGTCCTCCTCCTCCTGGACCTCTCCGCGGCCTTCGACACAGTTGACCACCCCCTCCTCCTTAATAAACTATTCTCCCTTGGCATCAGAGACACCGCTCTCTCCTGGTTCTCCTCTTACCTATCCCGACGCTCCTTCAGCGTTTCCTACAATGGTGCCACCTCCCCTTCCCTCCCCCTCTCTGTTGGGGTCCCCCAGGGCTCTGTCCTTGGACCCCTTCTCTTCTCCATCTACACCTCCTCCCTTGGCAAACTCATACACTCCTACGGCTTCAACTACCATCTCTATGCTGATGACACTCAAATTTACCTCTCCACCCCTCACCTCACCTCCACTTTCTCCGCCCGCATCACTCACCTCCTAAACGACATCTCTGACTGGATGTCGCTCCATTTCCTCAAACTCAACCTCTCCAAAACCGAGCTTCTCGTCTTCCCTCCTGCCCGCGCCCCCCCCCCCCATCCTATCCATCACTACTAACATCACCACCATCAATCCCGCCCCGCAAGCCAAAGTCCTTGGGGTCATTCTGGACTCTAACCTCTCCTTCCAACCTCATGTCAAATCACTGACAAACACATGCAGGCTCCACCTCCGCAATATCGCCAAAATACGCACCTTCCTTACCCCAGACACCGCTAAACTACTTGTGCACTCCCTGATTATCTCACGCCTTGACTACTGCAACTCCCTCCTCACCGGCCTACCCCAGTGCAAACTCTCCCCGCTTCAGACCATCCTGAACTCCGCTGCCAGACTCATCCACCTCACCAGCCGCTCCACCTCTGCCACCCCCCTCTGCCTCTCCCTCCACTGGCTCCCTATCGCCCAACGCATCAAATTCAAACTACTCACTCTGACCTACAAAGCCATTCACAACACTGCCCCTAACTACCTCACCGACCTGATTCCCAAGTACCACCCTACCCGTACCCTTCGCTCTTCACAGGACCTCCTTCTATCTTGCTCCCTGGTCTCCTCCTCACACGCACGTCTGCAAGACTTCTCCAGGTCCTCCCCCATCCTCTGGAACTCACTACCCCAATCCATCAGACTGTCACCTTCCCTCCTCACCTTCAGGCGCTCCCTGAAAACCCACCTCTTCAGGGAAGCCTACCCCACCCTCACCTAACTGCTGCTCTCCTTCATTCCTCCTACCACTCCATCCCCCACAGCCACTTCCTCCTGTACCACTACCCCCTCCCTCCCAGATTGTACGCTCGAAAGAGTAGGGCCCTCTTACCCCTCGTGTGCTGTTCGTAGCTGCTGTAATGTTTCATGTATTGTCCCCCCCTCTATTGTACAGCGCTGAGCAAACCCTTTGGCGCTATATAAACTCAATCTAATGTAATGTAAAACATAGAAAAGAAAAGTGAGGGCACAGAGAGAGAATGAGAGAGAGAGAGAATGAGAAAACATAGAAAAGAAAAGTGAGGGCAGAGAGAGAGAGATAATGAATGAGAGAAAACATAGAAAGAAAAGTCACAGGAGAGAGAGGGGGGGGGGAATAGAAAACAAATGTGAGGGCAAAGAGAGAATGAGAGAGAGAGAATGAGAAAACATAGAAAAGTGAGGGCAAAGGGAAAATGAGAGAGATAATGATCGAGGGAGAGAATGAGAAAACATAGGTGAGGGCAAAGAGAGAATGAGAGAGAGAGAATGAGAAAACATAGAAAAGTGAGGGCAAAGAGAAGATGAGAGAGATAATGAATGAAAGGGAGAATGAGAAAACATAGAAAAGTGAAGAGAGAGAGAGGGGGGGGGGGGTGAGAAAACATAGAAAAGTGAGGGCAGAGAGAGAGGGAGAGAGAGAGATAACGAGAGAGAGAATAAATGAAAGAGAATGACAAAACATAGAAAAGGAAAATCAGGGCAAAGAGAGAGAGAATGAGAGCAAGAGAATGAATGAGAGAGATAATGAGAAAACAGAAAAAAAAGTGAGGGTAAAGGGAGAGAGAGAAAGAATGAATGAAAGAGACCGAATGATAAAACATAGAAAAGCGAGGGCAAAGAGAGAGAGAATGAGAAAACATAGGAAATAAGGGCAAAGAGGGAATGAATGGGAGAGAGAGAATGAATGAATAAGACAGAGATAATGAGAAAACAGAAAAGAAAAGTGAGGGCAAAGAGAGAGAGAATGGATGAATGTATGAGAGAAAATGAGAAAGCAGAAAAGTGAGAAAAGTCGGGGCAGAGAAAGAGAGAGAACATAGAAAAGGAAAATGAGGACAAGAGGGGGGGGGGAATTAATGAATGAAAGAGAGAGAACGATAAAACGTAGACAATAATAGCCGGGGCAGAGAGAGAGAGAGAGAGAGAGAGAATGCGAAAATATAGGAAAGTGAGGGCAAAGAGAGAATGAGAGAGAGAATAAATGAGAGAAGATGAGAAAACATAGAAAAGTGAGGGCAAAGAGAGAATGAATGAGAGAGAGAAAATGTGAGGGGGTATGAGAGAGAAGGAATGAGAAAGGGAATGAAAGAAAGAGAATGAGAGAGGGAAAGAGAGAGAGAGAGAGAATGCGAGAGGGAATTAGAGAGAGTAAATGAGAGGGGCAATGAGAGAGAGGGAATGGAAGAGAATGAGAGAGAGAGAGTGAGAGAGAGAAAAAATGTGAGGGGGAATTAGAGAGAGTAAATGAGAGGGGAAATGAGAGAGAAGGAATGAGAAAGGGAATGAAAAAAAGAGAATGAGAGAGGGAAAGAGAGAGAGAGAATGCGAGGGGGAATTAGAGAAATGAGAGGGGGAATGAGAGAGAAGGAATGAGAAAGGGAATGAGAGAGGGAGAGAGTGAGAAAATGCAAGGGGGAATTAGAGAGAGTAAATGAGAGGGGGAATGAGAGAGAAGGAATGAGAGAGAGAGAGAGAGAGAGAGAGAGAATGCGAGGGGGAATTAGAGAGAGTAAATGAGAGGGGGAATGTGAGAGAAGGAATGAGAAAGGGAATGAAAGAAAGAGAATGAGAGAGAGAGAGAGAGGGGGGAGAGAATGCTAGGGAGAATTAGAGAGAGTAAATGAGAGAGAAGGAATGAGAGAGGGAATGAAAGAAAGAGAATGAGAGAAAATGAAAGTGAGAATGAAAGAGAAAATAAAAGAGCGAGAGATAGAATTAGAAAGAGAGAATGACAGAGAGATAATATCAATAAAAGAGAATTGGAGGAGAGAGAGAGAGAGAGAGAGAGAGAGAATAACATAAAATAAAGGGAGAGAAAGTGTGTTTGTAGTGGCAGAGAGAGAGTGCAGTGTGAGCAGTGAGGTGCCATGTTTTTGTGGTATAACGTCCTCTGTCTGATGTCTAGACGGTGCGTGAGGTGAAGCTGCAGCCACAGCCGGGTCAGTGTGATGACTGAGGCGCTCCAGGTAGAGGTGGGGATAGTGAAGGTGCTGCACTTGTGTATCGGGTGGGCGGGTGTGTTCAGTACAGAGGCTCCTCCCCCTCACTCTCTGTCAGGGTTGGGAGGGAGCGGAGTGTCAGAGTGCTCCCAGCAGGGAGAAGGACACATTGAGTACTCAGACGTGCGCTGCCGCCCGGGACTCCGGGTCTGGTCACCTGTTGGCGGTGTTCTGGGGATCTCCTCTCACCTCAACCTTCTCGGAGACTTGCTGCAACTAAGTATTCCTCTTCCTGCCTCACCATGGATTTAGTGTTCAGGTTAATGGTTGCCTGTGCTGTCTACATGAAGGCTGCCGGGGACTATGACGGGAGGTAAGCCCACCATTTGTCACCTTTCTGCTTGGCCATTCGAGCTGTTCTATCACCTGCTGCTGAGGAGTGTGACTTGTCCCTGTCCGGATGGGAGGTGTACTTCTCTGGGTGCCCTCAGCTGGCTGACAGAAAGTTTCTAGAAGTGCAGCCCAGGACTTTATCACGACAGTCAGTGGTCCCATCTTTGGGGAAAGGTGTTGCTAAATGGATTAAATCTCTGTTGTGGAAGCCCCGAGAAAAGAACCCAGCACCTTTCGATCAGTGACATTGGGATCCCTATAGCTGGCTTGCATTAGGTTAGAACAGTGTTTCTCAACTCCAGTCCTCATGGACCCCAACAGGTCATGTTTTCAGGATTTCCATTATTTTGCACAGGTGATTTGATCAGTTTCACTGCCTTAGTAATTACCACAGCTGTTTCATCTGAGGGAAATCCTGAAAACATGACCTGTTGGGGGTCCATGAGGACTGGAGTTGAGAAACACTGGGTTAGAAGAATAGTCAGTCAACAGGGTTCTATGAAAGCCCAGGGGTCCTCCCCAGTTGATTGGGTTTTCCTGAGTTGTGGATGATCACCCTCCCATCTTGTGGTACCTGATTAATTCCAGATCCAGGGCCACTTGGAAGAGCCAGTGACACAACATCAGTTATCTTTTGGCTGTTTTAAGGGTTTCATTCTTCCCACTGACCCCCCCCATGTAAGGGTTCCATTCTTCCCACTGACCCCCCATGTAAGGGTTCCATTCTTCCCACTGACCCCCCATGTAAGGGTTCCATTCTTCCCACTGACCCCCCATGTAAGGGTTCCATTCTTCCCACTGACCCCCCCATGTAAGGGTTCCATTCTTCCCACTGACCCCCCCATGTAAGGGTTCCATTCTTCCCACTGACCCCCCCATGTAAGGGTTCCATTCTTCCCACCGACCCCCAGTGTAAGGGTTCCATTCTTCCCACCGACCCCCAGTGTAAGGGTTCCATTCTTCCCACCGACCCCCAGTGTAAGGGTTCCATTCTTCCCACCGACCCCCAGTGTAAGGGTTCCATTCTTCCCACCGACCCCCAGTGTAAGGGTTCCATTCTTCCCACCGACCCCCAGTGTAAGGGATCCATTCTTCCCACCGACCCCCAGTGTAAGGGATCCATTCTTCCCAACGACCACCAATGTAAGGGTTCCATTCTTCCCACCGACCCCCCCGTAAGGGTTCCATTCTTCCCACTGACCCCCAATTTAGGGGCTCCAATTTACACAGCACTTTTACACACACACACACACACACGTTTGTAAGAGTTCCATTCTTCCTACTGACCACCAATGTTAAGGTTAATTCTGCCCACTGACCCCCAATGTAAGGGTTCTATTCTTCCTACTGACTCTCAATGTTAGGGTTCCATCCTATTGACCACCAATGTAAGGGTTACATTTTTCCTATTGACCACCAATGTAAGGTTCATTCTTTCCTACTGACCACCAATGTAAGGTTCATTCTTTCCACTGACCCCCAATGTAAGGGTTCCATTCTTCCTACTGGCCATCAATGTAAGGGTTCCATTCATCTTACTGAACACTAATCTAAGGGTTCCTTATTTCCTACTTACCACCATTGTAAGGCTCATTCTTCCCACTGACCCCCAGTGTAAGGGTTCCATTCTTCCTACTGACTCCCAATGTTCGGGTTCCTTCCTGCTGTCCACCACTGTAAGGGTTCCATTCTTTCTACTGATCATCAATGTAAAGGTTCCATTTTTCCTACTTACCACCTTTGTAAGGGGCATTCTTTCCACTGACGCTCAATGTAAGAGTTCCATTCTTCCTACTGACCACTAATGTAAGGGTTCCACTCTTCCTGCTGACCAGCAATGTAAGGGTCATTCTTCCTACTGACCCCCAATGTAAGGGTTCCATTCTTCCTATTGACCACCAATGTAAGCTTCATTCTTCCCACTGACCACCAATGTGAAGGGCATTCTTTCTACTGACCCCCAATGTAAGGAGCATACTTTCCACTAATGTAAGGAACATAGTTTCTACTGACCACCAATGTAAGGGTTCCATACTTTCCACTAACCACCAACGCAATGTGCATTCTTCCCATTGACCACCAACATAAGGGTTCCATTCTCCCCACTGTACAGGACATTTTTCCCACTGACCACCAATGTAAGGGGAATTCTCAGTGACTACCAATGTAAGGGCATTCTTCCCAATGACCACACATTTAAGGGGCATTGTTTTTTACTGACCACCAATGTAAGGAGAATTCTCAGTGACTACCATTGTAAGGGCATTCTTCCCAATGACCACACATTTAAGGGGCATTGTTTTTTACTGACCACCAATGTAAGGGGAATTCTCAGTGACTACCATTGTAAGGTGCATTCTTCCCACTGACCACTAATATAAGGGTTCCATTCTTCCTACTGGACCACTAATGTAAGGTTCATTCTTCCCATTGACCAACAATGTAAGGTTCATTCTTCCCACTGGCCACCAATATAAGGTACATTTTTCCCACTGATCCCCAATACATTCATTTTAGCAGGAGTTCTTTAGGACCTGGGGTAAAGAGTTGGAGAAAGGTTGATCTATAATATATGTATGTGTATGGTATCTTGTAAATCATGTTCATTTCACTGTTTAAGCTGAACTCCAGGTAGATAGAAAACACACCATTAAGTGCAGTTCTGTATTCATGAATACATCATGAAAGGCTTGTTCACATCATTGCATGCACTAAATTGGGTTTATGCTGGTGTACAATGCATAGGGGATGTGCTTTCTTTACTTTTTTTTAACAGAAAATTACACTTTATTCAACTCTATGTGGTAACAATCTGCATTCTTATGCTATGTATCACAATATACCTGATTGGTGAGGACAGGGCACATAGAACATCATTAGTTATGTGCCCTTTTGCTGAGACTGTATTGATCTATACAATTCAGCACAGCTTAGGGGGCCCTAAATGTATATATTTTTTTTAGATCTTGCAGAGAATGTACCTAAATGAGACCTGGTATTAGCCTCTCACAGTCACTGTAGGGGTGAGCTCATACAGGGGGAGGGGGAAACAGCAAAAAGAGACAATTAGTTGTTCTGAAGTGCAAGAAACATGCTAATAGGAGGAGAGAGCAGAGTGATAGAGAGATGACCTCATCAGTTTGCTGCTTCTCCTTTCCCTGCCTAGTACAGCTATTCTTAACCAGGGTTCTATGGAACATTAGGATTCCTCCAGATATATCTAGGGATTCCTTGCCATGTGGCTAATTGATCTCCCATCTGATGGTGCCTGCATGATTCCGAGGCCATTGCCACTTGGCAGAGCTAGCAGCATGCCAAACGTGATCTCTTTAGCTGCCTGTAACAAAACAATTTTGGCTACCAATGAAATAGTTGCATTCTTTATACTGACCACCAATGTAAGGGGCATTTTCACCATTGACCTCTGATTAATTGGTCTCTGAACCTAAAAATGTATTTTAGGGGTTCCTTTGGGGTAAAGAAGAGTTGAGAGAGCTGGTCTAGCAACTAGATGGAGAGGGACAAGACATTTCAGTGTTACATAACAGTATCGGAGAAAAATCAGGTCTCCAGCCTGGCCAGACGGAGCTGTATAAATCTCAGGACTGGGTGGACAGAAATATAAATAATTTAGCAAGTTGCACAGCTGCATTATACAGTATGTATTTCATCTGTATATTTAGCTGTTATCCTGGAGTTCAGCTATAAATCATGGACAGTGATTTGAATTTTCAGAATGCTGGTGCAGTTACACTTCGCCGCACAGAGTATCTATTCCTCCCTGGGTCAGTTTAGAGAAGCTAGATCTTGCCAAGAGTCAGAAAGTTAATGCCGAGCAATCAGGAGTGAAGACAATAGCAGCCATTTGTATCATTCATCCCCCAGGGGCACAGCACCATCCTTATCACCTGCCAATGACAGATGACTCTGTAGCAGCATCAGCTCTCATTATAAGACACTGGCAAGCTGCAGCTTGGCAGCGGCTGACTTTGACTTGTTACTGTGGAAAAGATCACACCTCTCCCAGCTGCCCGGCATGTAGTGGAGGATAGATAAGACTGCCGAGTGAAAGGTGTCTGAGTCATTGAGCCTGGCAGATGTGCGTGTGGAATGAGGCGTACACATGTGCTGACAGATAGGACACCTGCAGGTTGTAGGGACTGCAACCACGAGGGAGGGAGCAACTGACTATCTTAGGACAAATTCACTATAGATTTTTTAGCTGGATTCACATTTTGGCTTATATGAAGAATATACATATCTGTCCCTCAGCAATACTATGGGCCAGCTCTCTGGGCATCATGTCTCATATGCTTATATGCCTTCATAGAATTTTTTTGGCAATTGCTTTATGAGGTAGGTTGCCAGGTCTTTCTTCAACCCTCCCCAATTGCTGGGACTTGGACTGACAAGCACAATGTGATAGCACATGTGCATAAGTAAACTGTACACACAAACTAGGGCCAATTTAGAGAGAAGCCAACTAACCTATAATGTATAACCCACAAACACAGGGAGACCATGTAAAATCTATGCAGATAGTGTCCCTGCTGAAATTTGAATCAAGGACCCCAGTGCTTCAAGGTCTAAATGTTAACCACTGTCCCCATATAGATATACAAAGTACTTGCATAGATGTTTGGCACATCTTAATTGAAATAACTGTTTGTTTTTCTCAAGCATTAACGATCTTATTCTGTTTTTAATCATTTCCTCATTAAAATGTTCAAGAGGCATTTCTAGCTGGAAGGGACTGGGTAATAAAGTGTTATTGAAGATGTAATTACTTGTATTGCTAAGGGCAGCCTCAATGCAAGAACCAGCTGTTAATTACTTGGACTAGTGTAGATCTCTGCTTTCTGCTCAGTTTTTATTCCGTTGTGCTGAAAGTGTAAGCAGAGTTCAAATAGAGCACCCTTTAGGGTAATGGATCCCTAGAGGTGGTACAACTGGTTAGCTAGACATTCTTCAACAAAAGATAACATACACTATATTGCCAAAAGTATAAGGACACCTACCTTTACATGCACATGAACATTAATGGCATCCCAGTCTTAGTCCGTAGGAATCAATATTGAGTTGGCCCACCCTTTGCAGCTATAACAGCTTCAACTCTTCTGGGAAGGCTGTCCACAAGGTTTAGGAGTGTGTCTATGGAAATGTTTGACCATTCTTCCAGAAGCGCATTTGTGAGGTCAGGCACTGATGTCAGACGGGAAGGCCTGACTCGCGATCTCTGCTCTAATTCATCCCAAAGGTGTTCTTGTTGAGTGGTGAGATCAAGACTCTGTGCAGGTCAGTCAAGTTTCTCCACCTCAAACTTGCTCATCCATGTCTTTATGGACCTTGCTTTGTGCACTGGTGCACAGTTATGTTGGAACAGAAAGGGGCCATCCTCAAACTGTTCCCACAAAGTTGGGAGAATGAAGTTGTCCAAAATGTCTTGGAATGCTGATGCCTTAAGGGTTCCTTTCACTGGAACCAAGCCCAAACCCTGAAAAACAACCCCCCACCATAATCCTCCCTCCACCAAACTTTACATTTGGCACAGTGCAGTCAGAAAAGTACAGTTCTCCTGGCAACCACCAAACCCAGACACACTCATCAAATTGCCAGGCAGAGAAGCGTGATTTGTCACTCCAGAACACATCTCCACTGCTCCAGAGTCCAGTGGCGGCATGCTTTACACCATTGCATCTGATGCTTTGCACTTGGTGATGTAAGGCTTGGATGCAGCTGCTCAGCCATGGAAACCCATTCCATGGAGCTCTCTGCACTGTTCTTGTGGTAATCTGAAGTCCACACAAAGTTTGGAAGTCTTTAGCTATTGATTCTGCAGACAGTTGCGACTTCTGTGCACTGTGCGTTTTAGCATGTGCTGACCCCGCTCTATCATTTTACGAGTTGCTGTTGTTCCCTTTTGCTTCCAATTTGTTATAATACCACTAATAGCTGACTGTGGAATATTTAGTAGCAAGGAAATTTCATTGATGGAGTTGTTGTACAGGTAGCAAACTATCATGGTACCACACTTGAATTCACTGAGCTCCTGAGAGTGACCCATTCTTTCACAAATGTTTGTAGAAGCAGTCTGCATGCCTAGGTGCTTGATTTTATATATCATGGAGATGATTGAAACACCTGAATCCAATGGTTTGTAGGGGTGTTCCAATACTTTTGGCAATATAGTGTATCTGAGTCTCCCATGCAAACCGACATTTCGATATTTTAAGCATTGGCTATATTTACCATTATGGATCATTTTTACTCTTGAGTTTACTGAAGCCAGAGTGCTGAATGAAAAAACTAAAGGCTACCATAGATGGAGTGATTTGCAGGGAAAGAAGATTGCTTGATTCCCCTATCAACACAGTCAGTGTTTGATGGGGGAATCTCTTCCGTGGAGCAATTGTGCTCTCCCGACAGTGGGAGCCATAACCAAGACTAGGCAAACTTTACTATGTATCCTTCATTTTTTTTTTTTTTTATCATTTTTTAAAAATTATTTGTTAATTTTTTTAAATATCTTCTTCTTTAAATATTTTCTTACATTTTTTTTTTGTCTTGTCTCCAAATATCACCCAAACCATGCTCTCTGCTGTTCTCATGATCTCCTGCTCTCAAGCTCCCTTGTCTCCTCCTCCCATGCTCGTCCCCAGGACTTCACCAAAGCCTCTCTCATCCTCTGTAACTCTCTACCTTAATCTGTCCAGCTATCTCCTACTCTGGCTGACTTTAGGCGATCCCTGAAAGCTCATTTCTTCAGGAAAGCCTATCATGCCTCCAATTAAACATTTATCACTTCAATCAGCTCATCCCGTACAATTATAACCATTTGTACCACTTGCCCCACCCTATTAGATTGTAAGTTCTTGTGAGCAGGGCCCTCTTATTCCTCTTGTTTTTAGGGTATTGTAACTTTACTATTTCCCTTTATTTTGTAAAGCGCTGTGCAAACTGTTGGCATTATTAAAATCCTGTATAATAATAATGGCCCCTTTCACACGGGCATTCCGATCTGGTCCATCATTCAGTTTTTCAGGTAGACCTGATTGGAAGGCCCATGGAGCCCTATGGATAGGTGGATAGAAATAGATTTGTGTCCTACCTCCGAATTCAACTAGATTCTGTAAAAAAACAAAACAAAAAACAAACAAAAAGATCTGTATCCTTTTCTGTTTTGGCAGACCAGATCAGAGATACCTGATGTAAATGAACAGTGGAGTTTGTTTACACCCAAGCCCATGGTGCTCAGTGGTGTCTGGCCATGTCTGTTCTGCATTCTGAATGGGCAAAGATTGGCTCTGAACCCACTTGATTCCAATCAGCAGAGGATCGGTTCAGATCCCTGCTGGTTGGAGCGGACTCTGCTCCTTGTGAAAGAGCAATAAGGGTGCATTCACACTGGTGATTGGGGCATACAGCAAGAATTAGTGGATTCTTTGAGGCTGGAAATATATCTGTATGCTATAGCTGCAGCCTGCAAGATGTAAAAAATTCAGAATTATTTCATAGGATGCTGTGATCGGTGTATGTTTAGTGAAACATGGTGGTAGTGGCTACTGTGCATGTGTGTGTAGGAGTTAACTGCAGAGTTGACCATCCCAGTGATGATCACTATCAATCTAGTGGCACTTGTTATCCTTCAAGCTGGAAAATGTGTGCAGGGTGCTGCTGAGTGTCGTCACATTCTGGTGGCAGCTGTGGGAAAAACATGCAGGTTGGTTCATCTGAGGTGGACGTCTATATGGTTTGTAAAAAAAAAAAATTGTTACTGTTTAAGTTTGTGAGTTTATGGTGGCCATGTGTACACTAGATTATTGAATCCTAGTGATCTGTGCCAAGTGTTCTGTACTGTGCTCATTTTTATTGTCTGATCTCTTGCGTTTGAACTTTCTGTAGTTGGCTCATACATTTTTCAGAAAAAATCTGCTTTATGCAGGTGACACTGATAAGCTGCAAAGGCAAGGAATTAGACACAGGAATAAACCATTTATTAAGAAGCCTTAGAGCAGTTTCTGTCTGGAAGAGTAGCACTGTCTGTGCCATAAGCTTCTCAGCTTGCCTTAGCTCAGTATATAGTTACAGTTTTCATCTGTAACAAGGATGGTATATTGTCTGCTGTCAGTGAAGTGGAAACTCCCCAAAAATCGGAAATTAGTAAAATATAAAGGAGCAATGAAGAAGATGAAATAGTAAATAATGTTTGCCTCTGTTGCAGAATTAGTTCATGAACATAGTGATTCCTGGTTTATCAAATGTTTAATCAGTAGATAAACTTATGTGCAAGCCCCTCAACTCCCGGTTCTTCTATTTTGTGAAACAATCTGTTTAAGAAACAAATTAGCCTGCCCCTCTTTTCTCCACAACTGCCTCTCTTTTCACTTTGGTATAGAGTTGTACTGAATACATGTACTATTTCACTACCAAAAACTGTTTGTTTTTTTGCATTAGACTGTAGGTTCAACCTCCAAATCAGGGTTAGGCAAGCTAAGGCATGGGCGCTAGAGCAGGAATGCAATAACATTTTCAGTGGCAAGCAGAAGATCATCACAGGCTCAGATTGGCTAATCGAAGGACCAGATGATCCTTTGGTGGACCCTGTTCTCTACAAATGCAGTGCTGCTGCTATAGGCTGTAATTGCCAGCTCACTAGGTTGTCGGTTATAAAGCCTAACCTGCCTCTATGCGCCTGTAGCCTACTGCCGTTCATGATGTTTCAAAGTGGCCCACCCATCACTGACATTCAAATGGCACGTCTTCGTCGCAGTACCAGTGTAAACCTGCCTGCAGCATTAGACAACATTCTGTGAAGACGCCCACCCGCCTAACCTTTCTCTTCTTAGTGAAACCATCACCTATAGTAGATATGGGCTGGTGTGAAGGTGCATGATTTGAGGCAGATCTGAGGTGTGAAGGTGCATGAATTGGGGCTGATCTGACATGTGAAGGTGCATGAATTGGGGCTGATCTGACATGTGAAGGTGTGGGAATTGGGGCTGATCTGACATGTGAAGGTGTGGGAATTGGGGCTGATCTGACATGTGAAGGTGTGGGAATTGGGGCTGATCTGAGGTGTGAAGGTGCAGGATTACAGGTTGATCTCAAATCGGCACCAATTCCCACACCTTCACATGTCAGATCAACCTGTAATCCTGCACCTTCACACCTCAGATCAGCCCCAATTCCCACACTTTCACATGTCAGATCAGCCCCAATTCCCACACCTTCACATGTCAGATCAGCCCCAATTCCCACACCTTCACATGTCAGATCAGCCCCAATTCCCACACCTTCACATGTCAGATCAGCCCCAATTCCCACACCTTCACATGTCAGATCAGCCCCAATTCCCACACCTTCACATGTCAGATCAGCCCCAATTCCCACACCTTCACATGTCAGATCAGCCCCAATTCCCACACCTTCACATGTCAGATCAGCCCCAATTCCCACACCTTCACATGTCAGATCAGCCCCAATTCCCACACCTTCACATGTCAGATCAGCCCCAATTCCCACACCTTCACATGTCAGATCAGCCCCAATTCCCACACCTTCACATGTCAGATCAGCCCCAATTCCCACACCTTCACATGTCAGATCAGCCCCAATTCCCACACCTTCACATGTCAGATCAGCCCCAATTCCCACACCTTCACATGTCAAATCAGCCCCAATTCCCACACCTTCACATGTCAAATCAGCCCCAATTCCCACACCTTCACATGTCAAATCAGCCCCAATTCCCACACCTTCACATGTCAAATCAGCCCCAATTCCCACACCTTCACATGTCAAATCAGCCCCAATTCCCACACCTTCACATGTCAAATCAGCCCCAATTCCCACACCTTCACATGTCAAATCAGCCCCAATTCATGCACCTTCACATGTCAGATCAGCCCCAATTCATGCACCTTCACATGTCAGATCAGCCCCAATTCATGCACCTTCACATGTCAGGTGTGAAAGTGCAGGAATTGGGACTGATCTGAAGTGTGACAATACAGGATTCCAAGCTGATCTGACATGTGAAGGTGTGGGAATTGGTGCTGATCTGAGGTGTGAAGGTGCAGGATTACAGGCTGAGTTGAGGTGTGATGGTGCAGGAATTGGGGCTGATCTGAGGAGTGAAGTTGCAGGATTACAGGCTGAGCTGAGGTGTAAAGCTGCAGGAATTGGGGCTGATCTGAGGAGTGAAGGTGCATGAACTGGGACAGATCTTTTTTTTTTAACTTCTTTTTGGACTAACTAAGCAGGGACGTGGTGCTGATGGGTCAGCTATACCAGTTATTAGATCAGATCTGAGGTGTGAAGGTGCATAAATTGGGGCTGACCTGAGGTGTAAAGGTGCATAAATTGGGGCTGATCTGAGGTGTTAAGGCGCATAAATTGGGGCTGATCTGAGGTGTGAAGGTTTATAAATTGGGGCTGATCTGAGGTGTTAAGGCGCATAAATTGGGGCAGATCTGAGGTGTTAAGGTGCATGAATTGGGGCAGATCTGAGATGTGAAGGTGCATGAATTGGTCTGATTTGACATGTGAAAGTGCGGAAATTGGGGCCCATCTGAGGTGTCACGGTGCAGGATTCCTGGCTGAGCTGAGGTGTGACAGTGCAGGAATTGGGGCTGATCTGAGATTTAAAGGTGCATAAATTGGGCTGATGTGACGTGAAGGTGTGGGAACTGGGGCCGATCTGAGGTCTGAAGGTGCAGGATTACAGGCTGATCTGAGGTGTGACAGTGCAGAATTCCAGGCTGAGCTGAGGTGTGAAGTTGCATGAATTGGGGCTGATCTGTGGTCTGAATTTGCATGAACTGGGACAGATCTTTTTTTAACTTTTTTTTTTGGACTAACTAAGCAGGGACGTGGTGCTGATGGGTTGGCTATACCAGTTATTAGATCAGATCTGAGGTGTGAAGGTGCATCAATTCGGGCTGATCTGAGGTGTGAAGGTGCATCAATTCGGGCTGATCTGAGGTGTGAAGGTGCATTAATTGGGGCTGATCTGAGGTGTGAAAGTGTAGGAATAGTGGCTGATCTGGTGATCTGGGATCTGAAAATGCAGAAATAGGGACCGATCTGAGGTCTGAAGTTGCAGGAATTGGGGCAGATCTGAGATGTGAAAGTTCATGAATTGGGCTAATCTGACATGTGAAGGTGCGGGAATTGGGGCCGATCTGAGGTGGGAAGGTGCAGGATTACAGGCTGAGCTGAGGTGGAAGGTGCAGGAATTGGGGCTGATTTGTGGTGTAAAAGTTTGGGAATTGGGGCTGATCTGAGGTGTAACGGTGCAGGAATCCAGGCTGAGCTGAGGTGTGATGGTGCAGGAATTGAGCTCATCTGAGGTGTGAAGGTTCATGAACTGGGGCTGATCTGGGATCTGAAAGTGCAGAAATAGGGACTGATGTGAGGTCTGAAGGTGCATGAATTGGGGCTGATCTGACATGTAAGGTTGCGGGATTTGGGGCTGATCTGACATGTGAAGGTACCGGAATTGGGGCTGATCTGAGGTGTAAAGGTGCAGGATTCCAGGCTGATCTGAGGTGTGAAGGTTCAGGAATTAGGGTTGATTTAAGTTGTGAAGGTACAGGAATTAGGGCTGATCTGACGTGTGAAGATGCAGGAATTGGGGCTGATCTGACGTGTGAAGATGCAGGAATTGGGGCTGATCTGACGTGTGAAGATACAGGAATTGGGGCTGATCTGACGTGTGAAGATGCAGGAATTGGGGCTGATCTGAGGTATAAAGGTGCAGGATTCCAGACTGATCTGAGGTGTGAAGGTGCAGGAATTGGGGCTGAATGGAGGTGTGAAGGTGCAGGAGTTGGGCCTGATCTGTGGTATGTGGAATGCTGTTGTTCACTGTTACACCGGTTGTCTACTGCTACTAAATTGACACTGTGGATTAGGCTGCTGAGCCCTGTTCTAGATAACATTGCTAATTTTCACACAAGAGAAAAGTAATGGTGAAAAATGACTGATGTGTGTAGGTGATTTGTACATTCTGTAGTATTCTTTGTATGGTATTGACTATTAAAGGTCACAGCAGTGCTATCTGGATGGCATTTGTAATTTTGTACTTCTGGTTTTTGCTCTGTGGCCTCATTTTCTGCAGCTTACTAGGAACTTATAGACAGCAGGGCCATCGTTTTCAAGACCGCAAAATATATTGGGCACTATGCATTGGTAATGCAGCACTGTTTGAGGTACCGTATTTGTGCCTAAATTAAAAATTGTAATGAGCTGGCAATTGGCATGTGGTGAGGATAGCTATCTTCACTGTCCAGTATTTTCAATATTTAAAGTCCATCTTTAGGCAAAGCTTGCATAGTTACATGAGGCCAATGCGGTTGAAAAAAGACACAGGTCCATCTAGTTCAGTGTGTGTGTGTTGTGTATTTAAGTTGTTAAGGTTTTCCATCCCTCTGTATCTTGTGTTTACTGAAGAAGACATCTAAGAGTTTTTTTTTTTAATGTATCCTTACTCTTGCCTAGCTGATACAGCTACAGGGAACTCAACATGTTTAATGCTATTACAATAAAGTACCCTATTAAACTGGGGACCTCTGACGGGTTTTTATTTCTGTGTGTTCCCTGGGCAGAATTCCTCTTATTTTCCATTGATACCCTGTGTGTAACTATGTGAGTAAGAGGTGAGGTACATCTTCCCAACAAGGTTACAGAGACTGGGAAAACCTGAGAGAAATTCTCTTTTAGAAACAAAATACAGTTTTCAGGAAACCCTTGCTAAAAGCAATTTATTGAGGGTCCACAGCAAAAATGCCCCTTATACTGGTGGTCAGAATGTCATTGTTACAGGCAGTCATGCCAAGCAGCTGGCTCAGGAACTTTGAAGCTACCATAAACTCAATCAGCTGCAACTTGAGGAACCCCAAGCAACCCTTGGAGGAATCGTAGGGTTTCACGGAATTCTGGTTTGAAAATGGCTGCAGTGGATGGTAGTAAGAGTTATTATTTACTTTGGTAAACAAACGGGGCATCTATGCGTGCCAATACTGGAGATCAATATTGCTTTTAAGATCAAAGAACAAAAACATTACTTCTGACAATGAAGGTGGCGATAAGGTAGTGGCCTAAGCCATGGTGTTTTGTAATGTTCTGACATGTGCAGTTATATATTGCTGACACCTTACTTTATAGTTATTAATACTGTGAATCATGAAGGTTCAATCTAAGGACACCAAGTACAAGCTCCATAGAGACAGGACCCAGCATACACCAAACTGCACACCCATTAAGCTTCCTTCCTGCACCTGACATACATTTTCCTCATCGTGTCAATCTATGGCTCTGTTTGAATGAATTAATTGGCTTTATAGGCAGGTACAGATTTGTCAAAGTTCACAGGTTATTTTTACACATCACATGGACCTCTTCCCTCCGCTAGTTGTTTGAATTGGCGGTTTAATTTTGGGTTGAGCCAACACAAAGGAGGAAATTTAGTGGGAAAGATCTGGCAGCACAACAAAAGGTACAGATTGCAATAAAAAAAATATTGCTGATATAACAGTAACAGAGATGACGGTAGTTATAGCTAACAACATACCAAACTGCTGTGGTGTCATTGTACAGAAGAGTAAGGAGAAAGGATCTTTGTACTGCACCTCCAACTATCAGTAGTGTCTTCTGGTAGAAATATGTCATTTGCCATTGTTAAACTCTGTATAATTCTAGTTGTCTGGTTGTCAGGTGGATCCAATGACTGTAATATTTTCCATGTCACTGCTCTGGAACAAGAATGAAGCACATAATCAGAACTCAGATCTGCATGTTTTCCCTATGTCATTGACTGAAAAAGTATTGATGGTTATTGGTTGAGCTTGACGGCTGGCATTTTTAGAAAGAGTAATAGCAACGTACATATGTCACTTAGCACAGTTATGCGTTAAAGCAGAACGATCATCCAATACCTCCCTGAAGTGCCCACATCTTGATCCAACATCTGTTCCTTGGGGAATGAACCACCCATCCTACCTCATTCTTCATCCTCTGCTGTTGTACAGCTACTGCTATAGGTAGTAATATCCATTTTAGAGGATTGGCATATACTTATGTCCCCTGTACTTCTATCATACCTCTGCTGGCGGTACTGCCAGGTGGCATCACATTGTAAGAGTAGAGCTTTTCTCGGGTTATTTCTTATTATTTTTTTTATTGGCAGTTTTATTAATATACCTAAATGCCTAATGTTTTGCATATTCTTATGCAAAAATGTAATAAAACAGAAATTTTCAAACAAAAAAATAAGAACAATTTTTATATTCTTCTGAAACTCTGTTCTGCATTTTTGATATGTTTATGGTGTATTCTATGTACAGTATTTGTACAATTTGCTGTAAAAACATTCTTGTATCTCAGTGTACTGCTGAAGCAGGATATTGTTTGGGATATTTGTATTGTTACCTCAAAATTATTTAATTAAAGGATATCAGAAATCATACAAGAGTTCATAGTAGAAATTGTTGCTTTAGGATCCATTGGTTGCTGGCTAGTTTGAAAAATTTAAGCAACAAAAAAGGGGAGTTGTAGTTGCATAATGCAAACTACCAAAGTAGGTAATAACCACCCAGGCACTGTAGCTCATATGTAAAACTGCATATTTTTATTAATCTCATGTTGGGAGATAAAAGTGGTATCCGTAGATGGTGACACATACAATCACTGAACACATATTTAAAAACAATGAAAGATAAGCAATCCGGATTGCAACATATATATTTCAGTGGTATTCACTTTAGACTGGTATGAGATTTTGTACAATACTGAAACGTTACATGTGAAACTATAATTTAGCATATAAATCATGACTATGGACAAATTACATAATAAATATGCATTTGGACTATTGAAAGATACAGTAGATGTGACTAAGCACATGTCATGATGTAGTGGTTGCTTCCGATGTGTGGGAACATCAATTTAAGATGCAGGTTGATCAGATATCAAGTATTGGAATACAATGGAATAAAATCATGGAATTATACCGTGTTGAAAATGGATTCATACTGTCCCATGTTATTTCAAAAACTTGAAAGCTGTGTGGAATACATCAAAAAAATATCGTTGAGACCTCATATTGTGGATTGCAAAATGTGCAGTGTTCCCACCGAATCGGAAAGCATGTTGAGTGGGACAGCATCTGAAACCAGTCTGTGATATCAACCACGTGCTTTCACGTTTTTTGAAATAACATGGGACAGTATGAATCCATTTTCAAAACACTGTATAATTCCATGATTATATTCCATCATATTTCAATACTGGATATCTGATCAACCTGCATCTTAAATTGATGTTCCCACACATCGGAAGCAACCACTACATCATGACATGTGCTTAGTCACATCTACTGTATCTTTCAATAGTCAAAATGCATATTTATTATGTTATTTGTCCTTAGACATGATTTATATGCTAAATTATAGTTTCACATGTAACGTTTCAGCACTGTACAAAATCTCATACCAGTCTAAAGTGAAAACCACTGAAATGTATATGTTGCAATCCGGAGTGTTTATCTTTCATTGTTATTAAATATATGTTCAGTGATTGTATGTGTCACCATCTATGGATATCACTTTTCTCTCCCAACATGGGATTAATAAAAATATGTGGTTTTACATATGAGCTACATTGCCTGGGAGGTTATTACCTACTTTGGTAGTTTTCATTATGCAACTACAACTCCCTTTTTTTAGTTAATTTATTTGGTTAGCAGCCACACCGCTAAAAAGGTGCGTTCTTTGAGCTCACTATTTGGCTACCCTGCCTATCTTTGTGGTAATCTTACATTTTTGCTAGTTTGAAATATACCTAGAAATTGGGTCTCGTTATCTCTGCTAGATCAACCAGTCTGAGCTTCGATCTCTCCGTTGCAGAAATGATCACTAAACCAAATGCCTAGCCTTCCTAGATTTCCACTGTAAAGCTGGCCATACACTGATCGAAATTTGGTTGATTCAGAAGGGACCATCTGAATTTTAGTGAGTGTGTGGCAGTCTTCACTAGACAAAAGTCAAATCGTTTGATCAACTTCATCTGTTGAAGGGACAGGTTGGAAAATTTTCCTTGATCAGTGGCTGCAGCCACTGATTACTGTATTCTGACAGCAGCAAGAACCATGGTCTGTATAAAATGTCTTGCTGGCTGATAGAAAAAAAACTGTGCATGGCCAGCTTAAAGGTATTTCTAGCCACCTGATATCTTGTATTATTTATTATTTATCGAGTTTATATAGCGCCAAAGGGTTTGCTCAGCGCTGTACAATAGAGGGGGGACAATACATGAAACAGTACAGTAACATCAAACAGCACACAAGGGGTAAGAGGGCCCTACTCTTTCGAGCTTACAATCTAGGAGGGAGGGGGTAGTGGTACAGGAGGAAACGGCTGTGGGGGATGGAGTGGTAGGAGGAGGGAAGGGCAGCGGCTGTTAGGTGAGGGTGGGGTAGGCTTCCCTGAAGAGGTGGGTTTTCAGGGAGCGCCTGAAGGTGAGGAGGGAAGGTGACAGTCTGATGGATTGGGGTAGTGAGTTCCAGAGGATGGGGGAGGACCTGGAGAAGTCTTGCAGTCGTGCGTGGGAGGAGGAGACCAGGGAGCAAGATAGAAGGAGGTCCTGTGAAGAGCGAAGGGTACGGGTAGGGTGGTACTTGGGAATCAGGTCGGTGAGGTAGTTAGGGGCAGTGTTGTGAATGGCTTTATAGGTCAGAGTGAGCAGTTTGAATTTAATGCGTTGGGCAATGGGGAGCCAGTGGAGGGAGAGGCAGAGGGGGGTGGCAGAGGTGGAGCGGCTGGTGAGGTGGATGAGTCTGGCAGCTGAGTTCAGGATGGTCTGAAGCGGGGAGAGTTTGCACTGGGGTAGGCCGATGAGGAGGGAGTTGCAGTAGTCAAGGCGTGAGATAATCAGGGAGTGAACGAGTAGTTTAGTGGTGTCTGGGGTAAGGAAGGAGCGTATTTTGGCGATGTTGCGAAGGTGGAGCCTGCATGTATTTGAAGTAGAGTGGACTGGGTCATGAGGGGGTTCTGATTTGACTATAGTTTTGCTTTGGGAAGCATATAGGCTGCCATCCCTAATCTTTCCTTCTGAAAACTCTAGTTATGCTTTGTACCACTAGAGAGCTGTAGTCCAGAGCTATGATGTGGTGTTGCTCAATTTTCAATTTTGGGATGTAAAGCAGATGGTACAGTTCTAGCCCTAATGATATAGGTGTCATGGTAGGGTCAAGTTTTTAAGACACAGAGGCAATGAACACCGCTCCAAGTTGGTCCCCTCTTCCACTACCATTCACAAACCTTGCTCCGGGTGCTGGCCCTGTCCCCACAAGACTCCAATAAGCACATCCAGTAAAATTACCTTTATTAGAAAATCCTTCTTAATAAATTCTTCCACAAACACATAATGGGGAACACAGTACTCCAGCTAACACGTTTCATGCTCCATCGGCACTTAGTTATAGCTTGAAGAACATTGTTTTTTTAAAGACACAGCTTGGTCCTTTTATGCTCCTAACTCATCTGCAAACACCTGATTCTTACAACATGGACACTTTCTATTCCAGGGGTCTCCAAACTGCAGCCTGAGAGCTGGATGGAGCCCTTTACTAGCCTTTATCCGGCCCTTGGGGCACTATTCTTCCTAATGATATGAGGCACTATTCCTCCCACTGACACCAACAATGGGGCATTATTCCTCCCACTGGCACCAATTGGGCACTGTTCCTCCCACTAATAACAATGATGGGGTACTATTCCTCTGACTGATACCAATAGCAGGGCACTGCGCCTCCTACTGACCACCGGCCCTGAGGCCATGTTTATTCTCACTGATGCTGGGCCTGGGCCATTTCCTTTTCCATCTGACCACACTAAAGTCTGAAGGAGAGTAAACTGGCCCTTTGTTTGAAAAGTTTGGAGACCCCTGTTCTATACTGATTTCTAGCGGTGAGAACCAGTAGAAGGAACTCTAGTGGTACACAACCAGTTGCAAGGCTGTCTTGATGATGCTTCACTGTTTCAGTACTTTTTGAACAAGTGATCATTAATTACAACATTCCTTTGTCTGGCCATATATTATACAATTTTATTGTACAATTCTCCTTTGGATTTACCAAAAAACGTATAATATGAGGTGAAAACATTTTCAATTTGTGCGCAATTAGGCTCTTGCACTACATCGCTGAAGGTAAACCTAAAGGATATTGTATAGAAATTGTAAAGAAAATTATATATTGTATGACCAGCCTTGATTGCTTGTTCTGTATCTATGAAGTATTGAAATTAGACACGGCTAAACAACTAGTATTTTCAGGAGGAAATTTGCATGTCTCTCTCATTACAGGTGCACCTTATGTATTATAAGCACTGATGCGCAGTGACCTAGGCAGTTTTGGTTTGCATCAGAATAAAGGATTTTTGGTTGCTTGTTCTGGGCTATCCAGATTTTTTTACACTGGTCTTTGTTTTAAATAAAAATGGACAGTAGATGACTTTGTTTCAGTATGTCTAATATGCCATACTTAGTAGCAGCCAGTAGAATGAGTCTTACTATACAATGTAAAAATACAGTGTAATCCACAGGTTTAATGTGATACAAAAACAGTGTTATGTAGTTACACTTGGCCACCAACCAATAAATCATCATTCTTTCAAGTGACTGCAGGAAGCTGTTAAATGATCTTGGATTGATTGGTGTTGGTTACATTACATTAGTGTTCCATTGTATCCGTACTCTTGCAGCTTTAGCAATCCTCTGTTTGCACATTACTAAAGCCCTTTTTTATTGAAACACACCTAACAGTGTTTTTTTGGCACCTACTGTATATTTAAATGATTGATATTATTATGTTAATTTATGTATTCAACCCAGCATGAACTTTACTAAGTTTACAATGTACCACTAATATTTACCAAGGTTGAGATGCCAGCTGAAATAATTCTGTATAAAGGGCAGCTTTTGGTATAAACTAAACATATCATGTGATCAGTTACAAAATTAATGATGATTTCATTATTCAAAGAGGAATTCCAGGCAAATGGGTAAATACACAGATTAAATATTTATATGGGAGCTTTTTTACCTGCAAAATGTTTTATAATCTGTCTATCCAGTTCCATTTACACAGCTCTGCCACACGGTACTGACCTGTCTGGCAGGGCCGGAGATCCTTTTTTTCCCTCTGTTGCAGTAACATTTATCGGTCCTGTGCCTGCCCCAGCCTGTGATTGGATGATGAAAGGAGAGGTAGCAAACATATGAGGAGTTCATCTTTATGTCACTCTGTTCTCTCCTCCTATCAGCCTGTTTCTTGTTAGCATTTGAGCAGTGCAGCACTGCTGATTGACTCCTTGTGCTGCTTTTCCCTTTCCCAGTCTGAGTCTGCTTTACAGGGACTTTAATAGGCTGATACAAAATCTAAATCGGGCTTGTGTCCAAACATGCCTGAGCTCATCCCTAAGGCTAGGTTCACACTATTGTGGGTGCGGGGATCTCAGCTGTTCCCGCACCTGCAACCACCCGCAGCCAAAATGTGTTGCTTTTTTAAAATGTGTGAGGCTGCCATTCATTCCTAAGGGCACCCCTACACTTATATACTGCATGTCTGCATGTTGAAATGCGTTTTTATATATTACAAAATATATGAAAAATATTTTAAAAAATATATATTTTTTAAATATATTATTTAGATTTTTTTAACATATAAAAAAGTAATTTTAACATATATTTTTACATATATTTGTAAATGCATTCCAAAAATGTAGACATGTATTTTTAAAGATATATAGTATATTTAAAAATATTTTTCATATATTAAAATATATAATAAAAACGCATTTCAACATGCAGTGTATGTATGTGTGTAAGTATATATATATATATATATATATATATATATATATATATATATATATATATATATATATATATATATATATTTATTGAAATATATTGAATATGGCCAAAATTGTAGCATTTCAAGTATATGTCAATATATTTGGGAAGAATATTTTTTAAATATATTTCAAATGAATTTTTCTTCCATGTGGGTGAGAACAATGCTAACTGATAACTGTCAGCAGATGCAGAGCGCATAGGAAGTTTTCAGCTCACATGGCAGAACCACTGTGTAATTTTGTGAACGTATCTAGAAGAAAACCCTTTCAATGGTGTATTTAGCAGCTCAAAAGGGATCAAATAAATGAAGTCCACTGCTGGGGTTTACATGCACTCACCAGGTACATGTGTTCAATTGCTTGGTAACGCAAATTGCTAATCAGCCAATCAATGCATTTAGGTATGTAGACATGAAGCTGACTTGCTGAATTCTAAATGAGCATCAGAATGAGGAAGAAAGGGGATTTAAGTGACTGAACGTGGCATGGTTGGTGGTGTCAGACGGACTGGACTGAGCATTTAAAAAACTGCTGATCTACTTGGATTTTCCCGCACAACTATCTCTAGGGTTTACAGAGAATGGTTGGAAAAAGAGAAAATATCCAGTGAGTGGCAGTTGTGTGGATGAAAATACCTTGTTGAGGTCAGAGGAGAATGGGCAGACTGGTTGCTGCAACATTCAGATGGTTGGGCCAGAATTTGGCATAAACAACATGAAAGCATGGATCTACCTGCCTTGTATCAACGCTTCAGGCTGGTGGTGGTGTAATGCTGTGGGGGATATTTTCTTGGCACTAGCCAGGTGTACCTAATAAAGTGACTGGTGAGTGTATGTGATATACATGATATGATGGATACTGCAGAACTAATCAGGGAGTTCTATAAGTGAGAAATCATCAGTTAAGTGTCTAGGTTGGTCCAATTGACAAAGAAACGTAAGCTGGCCAGAGACAGTTCAAACCTTGGCTGGTTCAGCAGGGACCAGCCGAGATTCAAACTATGTATGGGCAGGCTGATTATTCCCAAGTTGATTGATTGATCAACTTGGGCACAACCAACCTGTCAGATTTACAGATGGGACGGCTCCCCATGCTGGGTGAGCACAGTGGTTCTATGGCTGGGATTCCCCCATCAACACTGACTGTGCTGATGATGGGAATTCAGTGATATAATTTTCTGCAATCCATAGTTGCAGTAAAGAGAATTGTTCCATCTATGGCCGACTTCAGTTTCTCTGTTGGATTTTTAATTTACTTTTAGTATAGACAATGCGACAGGAGGTATGAGACCTCCAGCCTTGAAGTGTTACAGGAAGGACACTACTTCAAAGCTGCAGGAGGGAGGGAACGTTTTTGCCATTTGAGTCAAGTAGGTAATTTTGTGCTTTAGCATCTATGAAAAGCTAAATGATTAGCTTTGTGGGGACTGACCTTTTTCAGAACATTCTTGTCTCAACCATGTACTGTACGTTTTAGGAAGATGAGCAGGTTTATTGGATAATGGTGCATTGGTAAAAGACCTCCATTTACCTCTTCACCTGTCAAGGTACCAGGCCTCTAACTGTCAAAAGCACCCATGTGATCACAGATTTTATAATAAGGATTAGGATGAACATACCGTGCCAGGAGATTGCAGGCCATGCTGCTGGGAACAGGTAAAATATCATATGAACAATTGATCAGAGGCTTCAGGGACAAGTACAAATGCATTTCTTATAGCCTAAATATTGTCATACAATAACATTTATCTAAAGCCAAAATATACCTTTAATGTTGGATAGAGAGCGGAAAGTTAGAACCCCTGTCAGTTTTTGCTGCTTTCTGGGCTCTGTTAGGAAGATTTCCCTTTGCTTTCTACTTTTGGGGGCAACATTTTGCTAGAAAGATGAAGGCCCAGTTAGTCATATGCTGTAGTAACAGAGCTGTAATATACATTACACTGTTATTGCATTGCAGTACCATTTTTTTTAAACATACTCCAACTTGCTCCATTGCCATGTGTTGCTTTAGAAAAAAATACAATACTCCAGATTATTTTTTTACACATTTTAGGTGTGTTGGCAGGCCAATATGTTCAGTGGGTTGCCTTAATGCAATGCATGTAAGTGCACAACATAATGTGTATTAAGACACATGTGTTAACGTTTTGCAATAATGTAAATGGACCATAAGGGAAAATCTTCAACAGGGAGAAAGACAACCATTAACACTCCTCTACTTTACAGAAAAACAGCTTTGATTGTGTTGTTATTGCTGTTGGAAAGTTTGTCTCACTTCCTGTGTGGTGAGAAGTTTGTCCTCAGGATAGTGAGTGGGGTAAGTGTTTCTAACAGAGCCCCAGATAGCAGTAAAACCTAACAAGGGTTCTAACCCTTGCACACTCTAACCGAAACCAAACAAAAAACATTATAAATACACTTTAGAGAGGCCTTGTCAGCTTTCTTGTTCAGGTCAAATGACAGGACCTGTGTAAATTCCACCCGGTAGCAATCTTATGCTCGCCTCTCCAGCTCTCCCATTTTTCCTTCATCACCACTGCCAAAATCACCGAAATCACCAAAATAACTAGAAGGAGATTTACTAAAACTGATGCGCACAGAATGTGGTGCCGCTCTGCACAGAAACCTTCAGCTTCCAGTCAATTAAGTCAAAGCTTAATTGAACAAGCTGAAGTTAGAAGCTGATTGGCTACCATGCACATCTGCACCAGATTCTGAGTGCACCAGTTTAAGTAAATCTGCCTCCTTTGCGTCAGCTAGTGTTAGTGCTTAAAGGGAGATGTAACGCCACCTCTTCCACCATGTGATAATGTTCAGATTTAGTGACTGGTCACCAGGCCCAAGCACTGCATCATGGTAGGAAGTAAAATGATCCAAGCATTTTCCAACAGCAACCACACAAGGAGAATAAGCATCAAAGTTTTGGAGAGGAGAGTATAAACTGGCTGGTGGGTGGGAATAGTGACAGGGACTGTTTAGCATCCTTAAAAACCCTTTTTGAATATTTAAAATGCTTCTTTTAATAACAAAAAAAAATCAGTTGGGAGGATGGGGGAGCTGACAGGCAAATTGTACATAATGGAGGAGGTGTGGGGGAATCAGTCCTGTATGCTTGGGATGAGAAGGGGCTATTTGTGCTGGAAAGGGTGATGGGGGTTCTGCTAGGAGAAGGAATTGGGGGGTTTAACTCAGGACAGGGGTTGGGGGGAATTTTTGTGCCTATTTGAGCTAAGAGGGGGTGGGGGATTTGGGCTACGAGGGGGTGAATGATTTGGAAAGGCAGAGGATCTGTGCTGGAAAGGGTACCTTGGCAGGGGGTTGTGCTAGAATTTTTCATAGGGAGGGGATTGGAGGATGGGGATTTGGGGGGGGGGGGGCGATTTGTGCTAGAAGGGGGGATTAATGGGGAGATTTGTGCTTGGAGGGGGGTTAACAGGGGATTTGTGCTAGGAGAGGGGATTAGCAGGGGGATTTGTGCTAGGAGGGGGGATTAGTGGGGGGATTTGTGCTAGATGGGGGCATTGGGGGGATTTGTGCTAGAAAGGGGGATTGGGGAGGTTTGTGCTAGGAGGGGGGATTTTAAGGGAGATTTGTGCTAGGAGGTGGTGAAGGAATTTGGGTTAAGGGGGGACTGGGGGGGATTTGTGCTAGGAGGGGGGAAGGGGGGGATTTATGCTAAGAAGAATGTTGGGTAGATTTGTGCTGGGATTGGAAATTTGGGGGGAAAGTAGATGTGTGCATGGGTGTTTTTTTTGGTGAGGGAGATTTGGCTAGGGGGGGGGGATTGGGGGGCATTAGAGGCGGGATTGGGGGGGCCAGGAATTGTGCTAGGACAGGGGTCTTTACTGGGAGGAGGGAGAATTTTTGCATTTTTGTTTGGGGAGAATTTTAGCTTGCAGACAGAAGTTATGCTTGGGGGGGAGCGTGCTGATTAGTGCTGTTTTTTTTTTTTTTTTTTAAGGGGGAGGGATTTATGCTGAGACAGGATGCCCACACATGGGGGGGGGGGGGCTTAGTTTGTCATCTCTGCCTTGGGAGCTACATTACCTTGTCCTGGCACCACACAAAGGGCAGTCAATATATCTCCTCCTCCCCACACAGAGATAGCTGAGATCAGATTCCCTTTTAGACACAGCCTCAGTCTGCAGTGTATAGCTGGCTGCTATGTTGCAGTTCTGACCCTGTCCTCTTCTCTTCTGACCCCTGGCCTCTACCCTGCTGACCTTCTGTACCCTGCCCTGCAGAACACTGTCCTCTATCCTGCTGACCCCTGTACACTGCCATTCTCACCACTGTCCTTGGCCCTGCTGACCCCCTTTTCTCTGCCCTGTTGACCCCCTTTTTTTCTTCCTTCCTACCCTGTCTTCTGGTCTATTGCCCTGTCAACCCCCTCCACTTTGCTGACCCCTGGTATCTCGTCTGCTGACCCCTATCTTCTGCCCTACTGAACCCATGTATACTGTCCTACTGACTCTTGTACACTCCCCTGCTGACCTCCTATCTTCTGCCTGCTAACCCCTATCCTGTGCCCTACTGAACCCCTGTATACTGCCCCACTGACTCTTGTACTCTTCCCTGCTGATGTCCCATCCTCTGCCCTGCTGTCCCCTATTTTGTGCCCTACTAACCGCCTGTGCATTGCCATACCGACTCTTGTTCACTCCCCTGCTGGCCTCTCTTTCTCTGTCCTGCTGACCCCCTCTACACTGCCCTGCTAATTCCTGTACACTGCCTTGATAATGTGCTGTAAACTGCCCTACAAACTAATGGCCTCTGTACTCTGCCCTACAAACTGCTTTCCCTATCTCTCTGCCCTGCCGGCCCCCTTGTACACTGCCCTACTGACTCTTATACACTGCCCTGTTGACCTTGTACCCTCTGCCCCCTGATGTTTTTTACTGCACCCCCACATCAGACAGACTAGATCTGGCCCAGAGTAGAACACATTTGAAGCTTAGTTGGGTGATGCTCATAAGAAAATGTATAGAGTACAGTACAAATAATGAACATACTGTATGTGAAGACAAGAGTCGTTGAGATCTAAGTGACTGTGTAAGATAAGAACTGCAGGTCATGTTAAGACAGGCAGCACAAAAAGGACTAGAAGTGGCGGAAGGATGGAATGCAGGGCCGGCTGTGAAATATTTTGGTGTATGACTCATAAGGGCAGCACTGAAGATCACTGGGTGCTGATAAAAATTCTGAACCTGAAAAAGCTAAAAGCAGTAACAATTAAAAACAAAATATGTGCGACTGTTTAATGAGGCAAGATCAATGTGTTTAGAATGATAAACTATAACAAGCAATCACCAGTAAGCCTTCTTTGTTCTGGTTCAGAAGCTGATAAAAAATGAATTCACATTGCTACAGGTTACTGCATTTTTAACAACTGCTCCAATAGTGTTACATTTCCATTTTATTTTAATCAAAGTGTAACTATAGTTAAAAAATGTATTTTAGTTTTGGATAGAGTGAGGACTAGAGTTTTGGATAGAGTTAGAACCCCTGTCAAGTTTTACTGCTATTCAAAGTGATTTCCCCCTCCCATTATGGGGACAAACCTTTGGGCCTCATGTCCAATGGGCATTTAGCCCCAGTGCGTAACCTTGCAGTATTTAGGTGTGGGTGAAAGGTACAGGTGCATTGTGCAGTCTGTAAAAGTCTAATGCAGGCCATACACTGTACGAAAAATTGTTGCTTTCAAAAAACGAAAAGCGCCCATGATACCACCATTATGTAGTGACCAAGTTTTGAAAGATTAATTATTCAATGGACATAAATTAATTGTTTTATTCCTTTTATTTACATTAGAAAGGAAGTGATGAAATCTATTTAACTTTTCCACCTCTCATCCGTGTATTCCCACTTTTGTGTGGAGGAACTAGTGTTTGTTACAGAAAGATCTTTCTTTGCCTCTGTTAGCATCCCCGTATCTTTCCATCCATTATGGATTATGTGGATGGGAGGACCATTTCTATAACAATGGCATGTAGATGAATGTAAATTTTTTTTTTTTTTTTAATTGAACATTCGTTCTAACAATGTAGTTTACCTACAGGTTACTGTACATGTGCAGTAAAAATCAAAAGATGTTTTGGTGATGAAAAGTTAAAAGCTAATATTGTTTTTCACCCAATTAATCAAAAATCTAATGAACATTACAGTTAATAGAATTTAGTATGATATTTGGTGTAGTGTATGGCCACCATATAAGAGGATGACAGCTGCTTGTGGATGGATAGGAAACCTATCTTTTGTGTATTATGCGCCCTGGCACAAATGTCTGGACTGCTTGCGTTTCGGGCCTTACCAAACAGGAAATTAGGGAGATTTTTTTTTTTTTTTAATTAAAATAACAAACATGTTATTCTTGTAAAGTTAACCAAAACAAAATTAAAGTCCAAAGTTCCAAATATAAGTGACTCCTACCAGGTGAGTGAGATTAACTTTTCCTGTTATTTATATGTCTGTAGCGCTGCACTAGTTGGCTTTTTGTTATATGTAGTATATCCTGTATATGGTGCTGGCAACTTTTTTTAAAGAGACTTTTAAAAGGCTTTTTCTAGCACAGCAGTCTTTTTTTTCCTTATACACAGAATGCTATTCTTACCTGCTGTGAGCAAGGGAGTGGCCCCGAACCTCGTCTCCTGGAGTCACCCACTGGTGATCTTGTCCACTCTTTTCCAAGTGTCCCCATAGCAAGCCTCTTGCTATGGGGGCACTTGTGCGGGCTAAATCCTGACCTAAGCTTTGTGTTCCATAGACGCATACAGCATGGCTCAGCCCTGTTCCCTGCTCCTTCCTCCCTCCTCTCTAGATCTGACTGACAGCAGTGGGAGCCAATGGTCTATTAATGCATGGAAGCAAACAAAAAGGGGCTGCCTGTGGGGACAGCATTGGATCGAGAGTCATGTCAGATGTTTAGGGGAGGGGGGAACAAACATATGAAGGTTTTTGTACCTTAATGTGGAGGAGCATTAATACAAAAAAAACCTTTTTGCCTTTAGAACAACTTTAAAGAGCTGAGTAATTTTGTGGTGAATTGTTATGTTCAATAAACATACTCCAGAAAATGAACAAAAAAAAAAAAGTTCTCCGGTAAATGTTAATGGTGATAGTAATAATAGTACTGAACACTGCAATTTGAACTATTACTGCTTTTGGCACAGAGCTGATAAAAATATGCAAGGGTCAGTTTGTCTCTCATTGATGTTTGTGAATACTGGGACAGCTTAGACTTTAGTTTGTGTAGCTACAAGTGCATAGTTTCTTAATAGATTTCCAATAATAGCCTTCAACTTGGATCTCAGCCTAATTGGTTTCCACAGAAAAAAACCCCCAAAAAAACATAAAACGGCAAATATCCAAGTCTATGAGATTAAGGCTGTCAAATGTAGATGACGCTACCGACTTTTGCTGAGTTTTGTTTTTAATAAACTTTAGTTTGCTTTCTGTAAAACTTTACTTCATAGAGTACATACTTTACATTTTCAAAGTTTTGTGCGACTTGCTATTTTGGCAGGCAATGTTGGGCAATAGATGTTTCAGGATGAATCCTATGCCAAATTTTACATCAGGCTCAGTCATCTGCTCCCACCGAGCAAACTGAAACTATAGAAATGACGGCTGGATGCTGATTGGCAGCAAGAAACTTTTTATGTAGCACAGCTTTCATATATCAGCAAGTGGAGGGACAGGGGTGACAGCAGAGGTCCAAATAATATATCACCAGCTCACTGAAGATGAAGACAGGACATTTATTTGTTCCCGTAAGAAGCAATGTTTCGATACCTCTTCCTTAGATAACGGTGACAATAAAGAGGTCCTCATTGGCCTCAAGCATTACATCTTTTTTTTTTTTAAAGAAACTTTATTGGGTTTTATTGTGCATACAAAATAACCAACGATGAAATACGACAGTAATCATAGCGTGGCAACATGCCAAATCAGGTGAATAAATTCCAAGATAACAATTTTACTCATAGACTCGTTACAGAAGCCCTGAACAAATCAGATAAGAAATTAGATAAGTTTAGGAAGAAAAGAGTTTCTATGAAAAAAGTATAGAGCATGTAATGTAGCAGGATACAAGGGCTTAAAGTGTAAATATACTAAGTGTAGAGAGTCACGTATACATAATGTAATCAGACATAAGAGCAAAAAGAATAAGCGATGAGAGCAATGTTGACCATTTGTCGTAACGACCAACAGGGAGGTCATTGTGCAAAAAAGTAGGAAATAATGAAGAAATGTAAAAGATAGGGTAGAAATAGACCAGTTAGAAAGTAAGACAACAGAGCTGAAAAGGCCAGCATATAGAGAGTATACCATCAAAGAAGGGAAGAAGGAGAAATAGAGAACAAGCAGTCACGTGCCTGAATTCTGAGGCCAGAGGACCATGGGAACCTGCCAAGATATAGAGAGTTAAGCAGAAAAAAAAAAAAAAAAAAAAAAATAGAATGAACGAGTAGTCATATAGTAAGGTGTAAGTAGTAAGTAGTAAATAGGTAGGAGCAGCGCATCAGTATGTATAAAGGTGAGCTAGCAGGAGACCACTTCACATAGGTCAGCAAGGAGGATAAGAGAGCGAATGATATGCCAGGGCACCGAAATGAGAGGAGGACATAGCATAAACAGAAAAGGAGATTTCTGAGAAAGACACAGCATTCATAAAATAAGAATCAGTTAACCCTTTAGACAATAACAACACCATGCATCAGGAGTACCCTAGAAGCTAGCTAATGACTAATTTAAAAATCTAAGAGAGGGGTGCTGGGGCTCCACAGTAGGGAGAACTTTTGGAACATATTGACCCCACTTGCGGTTGAACTTTTCCACTGCTGTTGTAGAAGGAGCTATATGCATGCCGAGCCGATCCAGTCGAAGTAGAAAGTTAAGTTCCATTTTGACATCTGAGATGGTAGGTGGAGAGGTGGAGACCCATTTTTTCAAAATAGCCCTTCTTGCCGCCATCAAGCAAATGGATAGCCATGGTTTGGCTGCTCTGAGCAAAGCAAGATGGCGGTGTGGGGCAGCAGACACTGAAACTTCCAAGTTGCCAAAAAGAAGTAGCAGCGGGTCTCTAGGTAACTGAAGAGTAGTGATGAAGAGCACAAAATCCAAAAGTTGAGTCCAGAATGTACAGACCAATGGGCAATTCCAGAATCTGTGGTGAAGTGACGGTTTATATGATCCACAGAGCAGACATGTAGAGATCCTTGAGTCTGCTCGGGAGTACAGGCAGGGCATATAAGCATGGTGCATAATTTTAAATTGCTGCTCCCTCCAAAATTCGTTCGTATTGAACGCACAGGTAGTATTAAAACCTGTGAGCATCTGCTCCGCGGTAAAAGCATTGTCAAAGTCTCGTATCCATGTTTTAGCGGAAGAATAAGATTCCATCGGTTTAGCATAGTGCATAGACAAATGACCATATATATTGGATATGTTGTATTTTTGATTTCTTACAAGGACTTCTATCATAGTCGAGCAAAATCGAGTGGACGTATTTTGTGCTATAGATTTCACATAATTCCTGACTTGCAAAATATACAAAAAATGGTGGGAAGGAAGATCAAACGAGCTAAGAATATGTTGGAGCGGAAGGGGGGAGCATTACATCTTAAGAGTAGTGTATGCATGGAATACATGTCCTGACTTAATCTATGATTAGCGTGTGCTGGTGATATCATCATTTGGAGCTCCATCCATTATTTCACCTTAGAACATGCTGATAATATGGTGTATTGCTTTATGGAATACACTGGATTCTTTGTATTAATGTTGTGCTCCAGAGCAGCCCAAACCCTTCCTTTCCAGCCTCCAGTTGTAACCCTAAGACAGGCCATAGAAGATGCGCTTTTCTTTCCTCCAACCATAGGTTGCAGAAAAGAAAAATGCTCGATTCCCCCATAAACACAGTTGGTGTTGATGGGGTAATCCCTCCTGCAGAGCTTTCATGTTCTTTCAGAGGGAGCTGTCATTACTGGGGGAACAGTTGCATGAAACATCCAACAGGCTGGTTGTACCCAAGTCTGAGGGGTCCAGGAACTTTCTCTAGAGCAAAGTTGTGTTTTGTTTCCCCTGCATTTGGACATGTGAGCTGAAATTACATGACCCAAAGCCAGAAGAAAAATAGAGAATGTTGCTGCGTTCTGTACATGCCCAGTGCAGCTTCCCTTCGTAGCTCTTCTCTGGAGTATGGTACCAGTACCTGTCACCATGCTCTATGTTAAAAGCAGGTGTAGCAGAGCATGTAGTTGGAAGGGTGGGGGCAGCAAGAGGGCTGCAAGGCCCAAAATCAAACTGGGCCCCAGGCATCATTAGCTACACCAGTAAATATCAGCCCCCATATGTTTTAAGAACAACATTTGTTCTAGTTTTAAATCTTCACATCTACCTGTGGATCAGACTTGTCATGCAAAAAAATAAGATCATTCTTAGTTTACCCAGATGTGTTTAGATCCTCTGATTAACCACTTGCCTACAGGGCACTTATACCCCTTTCCTGCCTAGGCCAATTTCCAGCTTTCAGCGCTTAGTTTTTGTTATAAAATTTTGTAAATAAGTGATTTTTCTCCTTTACTGATGTGCGCTAATAAGGCTGCAGTGATGGGCACTGATAGGCTGCACTGATGGATACTGATAGGTGGCACTGATGAGGAGGCACTGGTAGGTGGCACTGATGGTCATTGACAGGCACCACTGATGGGCACTGAAAGGCAGCACTCATATATGGCACTGTTAGGCGGCACTGATAGGCAGCACTGATGGGCACTGATAGGCGGCCCTGATGCACACTGATAGGTGGCACTGATTGGCAGCACTGACTGGCATTGATAGGTGGCACTGACTGGCACTGATGGGTGACACTGAAAGGCAGCTCAGATGGGCACTGATATGTGGCATTGATGTGCACTGGTAGGCATTGATGTGGCACTGACAGGTGGCACTGATGAGCACTGACAGCTGGCATTGATGGACACTGACAGGTGGCATTGCTGGGGCTACACAGATCATCAGGGCACACTGATCATCAGTTCTCTGATTTATCAGTGTACATGTCCCCTCTGAGGGATGCCGATTATCTCCTCTCCTCTCGAGCTGTCAGCGCGATAGCTCGTGAGGAGAGAAATGCCGATAACCGGCATTTCCCTATTTACATGCAATCAGCTGTGATTGAACACAGCTGATCACATGATCGAGTCGTCATCTTTGGCTTTTTCCGTCGATCGATGATCTGCTGTGTTCGAGGGACACAGCATACCACCGATCTGCGCGCTCCCGGAGCCGCGCATGTGCGGTTAGAATGGGATGACGTTCCCTCAGAACGAGAGACCCGCCTTGCGCCCGTCACTGTACTATATGGCGGGCGGGAGGCTGTTAAAGAGAAGCAAATTGATTTATGCTAAGATGCCACATTCCGTTTGCTTGGTAAACCTTTACATATATACAAAATATTTTAACTGTTTTATTTCATTTGTTTAAGTAGCTTAGAAGTGAACACTTTACAGAGGTCCTAAGCACTAGTATTTGTCTTGATGTCAACCTCCTAAAACCCCCGCCGCTGCAGGACAGTGCAGGAGTCAGTCAAACTCAAACAGTATCATTGATGAGTCTATGCAGCATGAGGAGACATTTAAAGTGATCTTCTGTTTTCCACTTGAACTCTTAGTAGTAACTCAGGATTCTAAATTAGATGGTTACAGAGTGCAATATGTACATTGTAGACAGAAATACAAGGGCTCATGCACACTTGAGCAAAGAAAATGCTGCTTACAGGCATTAGAGCTTTTTTTTTTCCTCTGACTCTAAACACCCCTCCATTTTAGCCTATGGGGGAGATTTACTAAAGCTGGTACACTGACTCTGGTGTAGCTTTGCATGTTAGCCAATCAACTTCTAACTTCAGCTTATTCAATTAAGCTTTGAAAATAAAACCTGGAAGCTGATTGTTTTCTGTGCTTGAGTTGGTTTCTGTTTCTGAATTGCACCAGATTTTTCACTCTCCAGTTTTAGTAAATAACATCCTTTATGCACACTGTAGGTATTTACAAGAGTTTAGAGACAGATGTTTAGAGGCAATAAAAACCTCACCAGTCATGTTCAGGAGTTGAGCTTTTGAGCATAAAAACGCTCAAAAGCACCTAAACGAGTGTTAACCCCAGGCACGTTTGTGTGCGTTCACCTGTTATTATGTTCTAAAATAAAATAACATTCTGGCCAATAGAATGCAGTAACAGACATAAATGGTATTAACGTGCATTCAAAAATGTGGCTTTTTACCTTGCTTTTCTGCTGTTAAACTTCTGTAGGAGAAAAGGCGTCATAGAGAATACAGTGTGCATGCAGCTTTATACAGAGAACTGTAGGAAAGTTAGTCCAATTATTAAAACTGTGGAAATGTGTTATTTATGATCACTAAGCAACAGATACTGCCTGGTATCATGATGTTTATTTGTTCAGTTGTTTTGCTGATTTGTTGACTATGCACAGGTAACATCTATTACAAAATGGGTAATGTTTGGAGGTTTTCAAAAAGCGTTGACTTGTAGTGATGATTCTTGAGTTGGCTTTCAATTGCTGATAACCCATACACTGCCCAGTGACACAGGTAACCCTCAAATCTTCCAATTACTCCCCTACTAACTGTCAAGGACCAGCAGGTGTTCAAGAAAGGGTGAATGCTTGCCAGGCAATCATGATTTAGGGCATAGAACTTGCTCTGAGTGCCAGTAATTTGGTAATTTTCCCTCACCAGTGTAGATTTTTTACCATTTAACAGCTGTACAATGAATATGTATGTGTGAGTGCTAATTACAAGCATTATTTATACATACAGAAATTCTGTTCAGTGCTGATCCAGAATACACAAAGGACCAGAAAGTGGTGGTGGAGTTGGTTTAATTATTACAGGTATTTAAATGTCTGACAATATTTGCAGCCCTTTACATACTATACATTGATATCAGTGCCTGCCCTCAAGGGGCTTACAGTGCAAGGCTTCTATCTTCTATGGTTACATATATACTCCTTTTAAGTTGTTGGTGGTAGGAACTACAGTAAGTCCTTCTGTTGATAGTTCTCTTTATAGTGGTGGTCATTGGTGGTTTTTGTGCTATCTTCATAACAGCCCTTCCTTCATTGGTGTCTATTCATGACTGAAAACTTCAAACTGTAACCAAATGTGCAAACACTTCACATCTCATGCTATATAAAAGTGTGGTTAAGGCCCCATGTACACGGGACACTTCTGAACGATGGAAACTGACTGCTGGAAAATGTAAGTTAAAAAACGGCCGTTTAGCCGCTTTTGCATAACGCGTTTATGCGCGTTTGCGTTTAGAAGTGTTTTTTAAAGGTATGCACAGGAGAACCTCCCAAATGTCCAGAATGCACTGAAAAGTGGTAAATTATTAACTATTTCAGACTGTTTCAGAGAAATACAAAGAGTAGAAGCAGAGAGAGCAGTATGTGTTGAGATTAGCTAGGTGTGAGTTGCTCATTAACATTTCTTTTGTTTCCAAGAGTGGGAAAGGTGTCTGGTGGAGTGAGTCATTAAGGCCACCTGGCAGTTGGTCTTCATGAGGAATTTGAGGTGTGACTGGTCATTACCGTATCTTTTGTTTCCAAGGGTGGGAGAGGTCTGAGGTGTAAATTGGTCATTACAATGTGTGACAAGCTTGGTAGCATCCTGTGTTCAGTGTTTTGTCTATCTGAGTACCTTGAAAACACTTTGCGTGCATTTTTCATGATGAAAAAAGGCTCAGGACAGCATTGGAAACTGGAAGAGTTAAAAAAAAAATTTCCAACACAACCGCTTTGCCGCGTTTACAAGCATTTTGCGTTTGAAACGCTGATAAAATCGACTGCTGAACGCAAATTTTGTGCGTTCAAAAAAACGACTGTGAACTCAAATGCCTGTAAATGACTGTAAACGATGATGGTGCATGGACACATAGGAAAACATTAGGGAGAATTCAGGGACTGCTGAAAAAAACGCTGAACAGCTCCTAAACGCAAGTTTATCAGCTGCAGTGTACATGAGCCCTAAGGCTTTCTCCTTTACAGCTGCTGTTGCTGCTGAAGGCTTCTGCTTCTCTCCATCTGCAGTGTGTGTGAGGATTTAAATAAGCAAGCAACCTGAACCAAGCAAGTGGGATAGGAATTTAGACTATTCAGGCTTAAGCTGGCCTTTGAGTGATTTTGTTTCCTGCAACCATGCAACTCGATTTCCCCATCAACAGAGTCCGCGTTGATGAGGAAATCCCTCCCATGGAGCCAGGCAGAGGATTGAGGAGAGCTGTACCCGCCGAGAGAGCACTGTGATTACTGCTAGCGGCTATAATAGCGGTGTAAATAATCGCATGTAAAAACCAACAGGCTGCTTGTACCCAAGCTGATCAATTAACCTGGGTACATTCAGCCTGCTCATACATGGTTTGAATCTCAGCCGGTTCAGCCATCTTCGAACCACCTATGACTGGCTTTAGGCAATATCCAAACAAACATTTCTGGCTGTAGATGCACATGAAACCTAAGCCAACAATCAAGTAACTGCTGAACTTTCAGTTTCTACAATAAAAGCTGGACAGTGATCAAGTGAGAAGGTGGTGTATGAAAACCACAGAAGGTGAAGTCTTTTTTTCCTTTGCTTTTAGTGACCCTCTCCATAAGACATGTATGGTTCATTTTGTTACGAATCGAAATTTGGAGGAAATTTACGTTATTCAAAGATTTAGATATATCCGTATGTCTGAATCACAATTGTAACGAATTTAAAAAAAAACAAATTATAATGAAAACAACAAATGTATTCTTATTCATTTGTTTCATTTGGAAGACATGATGCAATAGTTTTGGCCTTTTGTTAATGATTGAAGCATCCCAAATAACGTAATGATCCAAATGTAATCAGATCCATTTGTTTTTATTCCAGTGAGCGTAGTGTAGAGTGAATATTCTAATAGTATTCTTTTTGTATTGGGGTTCAACTTGAGAGACCATTCATTTAATTTTGTATATGTGTGGCCCAACAAACACAGTCATTAGGGAATGGGGAAATTAATTCAATTTAACAAATTCTCTCTTGAGAAGAGGAGATTAAGGAGGGATATGATCAACATGTATAAATACATCAGTGGTTCATATAGTGAACTCGGTGTAGAGTTATTCACCCTGAGGTCATCACAGAGGACAAGGGGGCACTCTTTACATATGGAGGAAAGGAAATGTATTCTCCAAACACGGAAAGGTTTTTCCACAGTGAGAGCTGTGAAAATGTGGAATAGACTACCTCAAGAGTTGGTTCTGGCCAGTTCAGTAGATTGCTTCAAAAAAGGCCTGGATTCTTTCTTAGATACACAGAATATAACTGGATACTAACATTTATAGGTAAAGTTGATCCAGGGAATATCCGATTGCATCTCAGGGGATCAGGAAGGAATTTTTTTCCCTTCAGGAGCAAATTGGATCATGCTTTGCTGGGGTTTTTTTTGCCTTCCTCTGGATCAACTGTGGGTGTAGGATTATAACTTTTTTTTTTAATGGTTGAACTGGATGGACTTTTGTTTTTTTTCAGCCAGACTATCTATGTAACTATGAATTAATATGTATTATTTATGCTAAAACTAATATAGCCAATTTTCCGAAATAGCAAAAGAATAACAGAACTTCCAAAAATACGAATCAATTCGAAACAACGAATAAATACTCTCCCGAAATAACAAATCGTTCTGAAAACAAATCATTCCAACATAATGAATATGATGAATTAAATGATTTAGTTACACATTTTTCCATCATGCACATCTCTACTCTCCAGGATCCTGCCCCTGAGTCCTCCTAGAACTGCCATGTGGGCTGCTGGGGTAGTTGTTCAACACTTGCCTGTTCACTGATTGTGTAATGTTAAAGAAACTCTAATCGTAGCATTCTGAGTGCTTGACTTTAAAATTTTCATTGATTTTTCTTATTTTTTCATATGCAAATATGTGTCAATTCTTATCGACTTCTCCCAGTGCGGTGTTGTACATCATAATGCCATGATGTTATCTGTACACGTTCCTTGTGCAGTCTGCTTTCAGACAAGCGAAAAATCCCCAGGCTGTGATGGAGAAACTCACAATTAAGCATTAGAATTCCTGTTGGTAAAGTTAACTGTATCCTCTGAGTATCCGTCATGTTGCTAAAGGTTAAATACTCTTTGCTATTGTTCAACTGGCAGAGTGTAGACTTGATTAGACTTCCAAAGTACAATGCCTAACACAACATAATGTCTATCTATGTATCTATTTTCATTTAAACCACTACTTGGCAAAGAAATAAGTAAATTCCAGCCACTAAGCTTATTACATTTTTCAAGAATAAAAAAATACTAATACCACAATGCCAAGTGCAATTATGTCTGGCTTCAAACAGCTTAATGGTCCTTCTAAAGAAATCTGATTCCCTTTACTTTGCTGACATTCCTAAACATATTTGTATGACAGCACAGGAATAAACTCAATGGATAAGTATAAATAGATCTATACACTATACATTGTAGTAGTATAGTAATACCATGGACTTGCTTGTAGCAACCAGTTAGTTGTTTAGTTGTAGTGAACACCAGCAAATGTAGGTCATTGCATTCCATAACATTCCTTAGGAGTGGATATGAACCTGTAGAGACATTGAGCCAGAGCAACAAGTTGACCTGTTGTTATTTTATCAGGGATGGCCTTGGGGATATTTCCATTAAGATTTAACAAATGGAACAATATATTTATAGATGGAATGGCAGCATAGGTATGTAACTAGTAACTGACTACACTAAAGCACAACAAGTTAAATTAAGCTGCAAAGACTAGCCATTTAATGATCTAAAATTGTAATTAGAAACATTATCAAACTGTGGCATGCTCACTTAAAACATTAGTGAGCATGAAAAGTTATCCTGATCAATAAGCATAAACCTATTGGAAAATGTGTATTAGTTGGGCACAAAATGTATTAATACGCTAAAATATCACTTAATGCATATAAACAATATAAAAATTGATTATCTGTTTAGAAAGTGTCAGCAGAAGCTCATGATTAATGCCTCAAACACTTCTATAAGATGAATGAGAACACTTTATACTGACTAGCTTAACAAAAGTGTAGAAACCCCCCAAAAAATGTTTTTTAAGGAGTGATGTGTATTGTTTTGAGGAACTGCGGCAAATGCAGTATGTGCTATGCCTCTTACTAAATACCTCAGATTGTATAATTTTCAAAACAGGGTCATTTGGGGGATATCTGTACTATCCTGGCATTTTTCGGTCTCAAGAAATTAGATTGGCCGTCAGTACAGCAGGATTGATCTATTTTCAGCTATATACCATTGTTTGCAGACTCTATAACTTTCCTACAGACTAAATAATATACACTGATTTGGGTTATTTTCACCAAAGAAATGTAGTGGAATACATTTTGGCCTAAATTTATTTGCAAAAGTTTATAACAAACGAAGAAAAGCCTGTTTTTTTTTGCAAAACCTTTGGTAAATTTTTCATTTATTTCACAAAAAATAAAAAACCCAGTGGTGATCAAATACCACCAAAAGAAAGCTATATTTGTGTGAACAAAATTATAAAAATATCATTTGGGTACAGTGTTGCATGACTGCACAATAGGCATTCAAATTGGGACAGTGCTGAAAGCTGGAAATTAGCCTGGGCAGGAAGGGGGTAAAAGTGCCCACTATTGAAGTAGTTAAAGCAGAATTCCAGTTTACACATAACTAGCCTTAAAAATATCCCCTCACAATTTCTAACTTTCTAATTGACTAACCTGTGTAAGAAACAAGTATACACTTCTAAATAAATAGGATGGAATATTGTATTTACTCTTTTTAAACCTTTTTTTACATTTCTTCAATCACTTCCTGGTTTCTGGCCTAGACCAAAATGATGTAATACATCCCAGGAGTCTTCAATGGGCATCATTTTTGTCTTTCATCTGGAGGGGAGGAGGGGCTTTCTTGGCTAAGCAAACTCTCCTATCTGCATGTCTGAGCTAAGGGCAGAGAGATCAGGAAGTAAATGCTACATGAATTATCTGCTCTTACCCAAGATGGCTGCAGCTAGGAATGCTAGAGGGGTGTTTTTAAAAGATTTGTCAACAAAGTAAAGCATGCAGACATGGATGGATGTGTGTTTGCCGTGAATATTATAAGTTAATTAAATAGTGTTTCCAGTTTGTGGCATTCAGGTACAGTTAAGTTCCACTTTAAGGTTGGAAAAGTTGGAGACAACTTTTTAAATGACAATAATATGTTAGGATTTTAGTAATTGGAATAATACCTAAATAATGCATACTTTGGACACAGAGCTAAAAAGTGGAAGAGATGTGTTACAAAACCCTATGTGATACTTAATATATCTGAATGTTATTTTGCCTAAACATAGTTTGGAAAGCTTAGGCTATATGGATATTCTTTGGACCCCTTTCAAATGAGCATTCCGTCAGCCCATTTTTGATCCATGATTAGATGGATCAAGAAAAAACTGCAATGTATCTCTATGGGCAGCTGCATGTAAATCCATGTGCATTTATTTACATCAGGATCTGTTGAGATATGGGAGACTGAACACAATAAGTTTGTGTCTAGGTCTACTTTTGGGGATCTGAATGGATGTAAATGGATACACATAAAATTACATCCTGATACCCATATGATTTACCTGGGTCTGTTTTTCTTCCATTACAAGAAAGAAAGGAAAAAAACACAAAGGAATTGGAATAGACATGTTTTGTGTTTCTGTTGTGATCTGACTCATCAAGGGATCTGGATACAGGCTGCCTTGTGAAAGGAGCATTGGAATGCTCCTATATAAAGTATTCTTAGCTTGTGAGTATAATATTCTGCCTCAGTAGAAGACGATTAGTAATAATGTCCTATCTGTTTGCACAGGTGGCCCACGCAGGTTGCATCTTCTACAGGACTTTGCCGGTACGGTAACAGGATTGACTGCTGTTGGGGGTGGGCTCGGCAATCTTGGGGACATTGTACACGTAAGTATTGTCATTGCTGGGGCTCTATGCCATGTAAAAGGGGCTTTTTAAATATCTAATATAAGCTTCCATATATTATAGCAAGGCTTATTTAACGTGGGCTTTTGCACGTGCAGATGTTTTAAAATGACTCTTCCTGACCAATGTTGGTTTTGTAAAGATGCTTTAGCAGTCCAGCTCTCAAGTATAATGGTTGTGCAGCCATAATTACTGAACAGGTATATTTTACAAGGCATTTCCCAACACAGAAGCTTCTCATAGTATAATAGCTTCATGTGTATGGAAATGCTTTCTGAAGTAGCCTTGCTTGGTACTTATGCGCAAGTTTTTGTGAAGGAAATGTAGGGGATCCATGCCCATTCTAAAGGATCACTAAACCTAAAATATAAGGGGCTGACATACAAAGGTGCAGGTAACATTCACAATTGTAGATTTAAATTGTGCATTCCTCAACAAATATTTCAAGTATTTGACATTGTGTTTACATGTATTATCCAGCTTAGTGAGGGTTATTGTTTGATGGGACTTTTTTTTCAGAGAAAAACTTAGCTGTCAGGAAGTCTTTAGTATGTACAAAAGAGTATATTCCCAAACACTCAAAGTATTTCAAACATTTTTATATCCATATAACCTTTATATATACATGTATGAATGTTTTCTGCAGCTTGTCTATATTGTGGCAACTTACATTCTAGGTTTAATGGTCCTTTAACACCTCTGTTGCTGAAGGGTATGTGGAGTCAGCCATTAATCTTTTGTGACATCCAGATTACTCTAGACAGTTCATTGGATTTTGGTTGAATGGCATTTTCTTATCCCTTGTGTTGAATTTAAGGTTGAGGGATATATACAAATCCACATTTGACAGGTTCTAATATTTTGAAATAATAAAATCTTAATATGAGGTCTTTGACAGATTTTACAATGTGTTTTTTTTATTATTTATATATACATAAGCAGTATTGTTCTCTGCAGAACTGGCATATTGGCCAATAATTGCACAGGATTTTCTGGTATGTTGTTTTTGTTGCCAAAAGTTCTCAGCACACTACAGTGAGAGAAATTAAAAACGTTCCCCCTAAACTCCTTAACTGCAACCTGACCCTTAGGATAATCCTCACACCTGAAGCCTAGTCCTCGACTAACACATAGCCCTGAACCTAACTTAAAAACTTAACCTTAACCCAACTCTAACACTCATCCTAACATTACCCCTTAAAGTTAACCTTTATCACAGACAGAACCCTAAAATCTATACTCTCACCCTAATCTTAATTCTGATCTTACACATAACCCAATCTTGACACCAAATTAACCCCTTCAAAACCATGCTTACCTTGTTTTTAGCTGAAATATGGAGCCACCCTTTGCCAAGATTGGTGCTCATAATTCCTGGTCTCTTAGCCAAAAACAAACAGAGCTGAGGTGCCAGCAGCAAAACCAGCTGATTCAGATTTTCCTGGTGTATATGACATAGACTTCATGAACTCACTATCATGCTAGATTGTTTTAATTTCTTTCAATATATAAATAATACAGTGTTGTACATACCACTTCACCAATTTACTAACCATTATGCACACCGATCACTGTGGAAATGCTTGTTCTATTGCACAGTGTGTTAAAAGCTATATTTTATCATAGCAATTAGATGAACATGTATGTTTTTTGTTATGCAGCTTTGGTTAGATTTCCAGTAATGTTCTCACTAATGTTCATAACTTGAAAGTTAAGCTACTACCAATGTAATCAGGTAAAGCATACCGAGACCTACATTTTAAACACAGTATTTGAATTAAAAAATATATACTAAAGGTATGAAGTTATGAAACTTGCTAAACAATAAATGTGGTCAAAACAGACCATAAGAAGACTGAAGAGTTACAGTACATGCATTAATTTGTCGGACTAGACCACCCCATGTTTGTGCATGGGAAAATAAAAAAGAAGTAAAAAATCATCTTTTAAATAAAAAAAAAAAAACTTTCAAAAGCCTAAAGATCCATCAAAGTGATTAAAGTATCTTTAGAAGCAGCCCAATGCTATTTAGAAACAATTTAAGTCAATGTCAACTCCATGCTTCCCTTCTTAATAAAGCACCTCTCCAGCTGATGGCCCTTGCTGGCTATATCTCATGCTATTTTTTATTCTTACACTTTTTGCATTATCTGAAATCTTCAAGCTGGTCACAGGGCCAGCATCTTCATCTTTGCCTCTTCCATGCCTGGAAGGTCGTTACTGATACAGATTGGTATGCGATGAAGTCAGCGTTACTCTCTGTACCAGTGCACAGTAAACTAAGGGTGGCATGTTGTGACCTCCCAGGGGGCATTGCTAAGACACCCTTCATTCACCATAGAGGCCAAAGTCTTCTTGGTTAAGTGATACTGGGCATTATTCAACCTGGAAGACTGAGGACATTTTGTAGGCAAGAAGGACTGAGGACAACTTATGGCCAATAAAAGGTATGTGGGGGACAATTCTGGATTAAAGATGAGTATTACAGTTAGAGCTGCTTTCTTGTTTCAACACCTGAGGGACATTTGTTTTTAAATTATTTTTTCTTGTGGGACATTTTTTGAAAATTAAATTTTAGCGCAGAGTTCAACTTTAATCATAAGCCAAGTCAAAAGCAAGATAAGGCAATGCAAAAACACACTATGGTGTTGATTTACTTAATGCAAATAGACTGCAGTTTTCAAAGTGCAGTTGCTCCAGATCTTAATAAATGAGGTAAAGCTTCACTTTGCAACCCAATCCCAAACCCATTCATGTGCAAGGAAAAAAAAAAACCCTGCATTTTTGCTTGCACATGATTGATGATGGAAGTCAGAAGGGCTTCTGCTCATTTACTAAGCTCTGGAGTAACTGTACTTGCACTGTGCAGCTGCACTCTGCAAAGTGCATAGTCTACTTGCCTTTAGTAAATCAACTGCTATATTTTACTTGCTTCTTTTGTCTTAACTTTTGTCCAAAAAAAAAACCTTAGAGTGACTTTTCAGGTAGTTGGAGATTATTCTAGAGTGAAAAAAAGACTTTAAACATGAAAGTGATTGTTCATGCTATAAATATAAGGGTTCCTATGTAAAGCCCCAGACAGTGTACAGTTGTGTTCAAAATAATAGCAGTCAGATATCACTAACCTGATCAATCACTGTTTTTGGTAGAAATTATATTTCTACATGGCAAATAATTTACTAGCAGGTGTAGTAGAGTAATAGAAATCCAACAGACCCAACAGTCATGACATGCGTGCTGCTGATTCTGTGTAATTGAATCACTAGTTGAAAGGGGCATGTTCAAAATAATAGTAGTGTGGAGTTCTATTAGTGAGGTCATTCATTCTTTGAAAAACAGGTGGCAATTATTGCCCTTATTTAAGGAAGGAAGGCAGCAAATGTTGTACATGCTGGTTACAGTGCATTTCTCTCTGAAATTCTGAGGAAAATGGGTCGTTTCAGACATTGTTCAGAAGAACAGCGTACCTTGATTAAAAAGTTGCTTGGAGAGGGGAAAACATATAAAGAAGTGCAGAAAATGATAGATTGCTCAGCTAAAATGATCGCAAATGCTTTAAAATGGCAACCAAAACCTGAAAGACGTGGAAGAAAGCTAAAAACTACCATTCGAATGGATAGAAGAATAGCCAAAATGGCAAGGACTCAGCCAACAATCAGCTCCAGGAAAATCAAAGAAGGTCTAAAGTTACCTGTGAGTACTGTTACAATTAGAAGACGCCATGTACAGCAGTTCTCAGAAACAGTGCTTATACAACTAAATATTAATTAAGTGATTCATAGAAAAGCAAAATCTTCAAACATTTTTCAGTTTATATAGTGAATGTTTGAGTTTGTAAAGAAGAATACAAACACTGCTATTTTTTGAACAGTTTAATATTCACTTTTCTTCAATTTTCTTTAGAGGAACAACACAAATTTGATATATTTTGATTTGGAATAGAATGTGTAGTGTTCCCAATGCATTTGTGTGTATGGAAATAAAAGCTATTAGAAAGATTTTGAGCTTTATTCACTTTTTTCAACACACTATTATTTTGAACACAACTGTATGTAGTGAGATCTCTTGCTTTCTGCATGCTTGGGTGGTAAAGAGGGGAGTTACTGGCAGAAGTAGTGGAGCAATTCAAAACTCTTATAAGCAAACACAAATTCATACAAAAAGAAAAATGAATGGCCTCCTAATTCAGAGCTATATTCACAAATCAAGCACACCGAGGTAAATATGAACTGTACATTCCTAACCGTTGATGAATCTCTTTTCACTATAAAAGCCATATCACAATTCATTGACTTCTATTTATGCTCAACAAAGTTCAGAATTAGATCAGCTCTCTCTAAATGAATGGTGTGAAATCCTTCTCAGCAAGAGGCATTACATTTAGAGGTCAGCTCTCTGTAAACGTATAAACAAACCAGTATAAAGTAACCATTTTGACGCAATAAAGCTTAAGGTTTCATTTGTAGATTTATTTAAACTGAAATGTAGTGCTGGAAAACATGCAAGTATTAAAGTCAAAGCAGGATATAAATTCCCTAAAATATACATATAAACGGGAAGAATAAACTGCTTGGCCTAAGCATTAACCACACATAAGATGGGGAAATTAGATGCATTTGAACATATCGAGCCTAACGCTCAACCCCAGGCAAACAACTAAATAAACAATTGAAATACAGTTATGCTCAAAAGTTTGCATACCCTGGCAGAAATCGTGAAACGTTGGCATTGATATTAAAAATATGACTGATCATGCCAAAAAACTGTCTTTTAGGTAAGGATAGTGATCACATAAAGCCATTTATTATCACATACTGTAGTTGTTTGGCTCCTTTTTAAATCACAATTTTAACAGAAATCACCAAAATGGCCCTGATCACATTTACATACCCTGGGATATGTGGCTTGGTACAGACACACAAGGTGACACACACTGATTAAAATAAATGTAAAGATTAATTTCAAACATATGTGGCTTTTTAAATTACAATTAGTGTCTATGTATAAATAGTCATTGAGTTTGTTAGCTCTCAAGTGGATTCAATTAGCAGGCTAGATAATGAACCATGGGGATTAGAAAAAAAACTGTCAAAAGACCAGTGTAACAAGGTAATTTAACTTTATAAGGATGGGAAGGGAAATAAAAAGATCTCCAAACACTTGACTATGCCAGTCAATGCTGTTCAATCACTTAAGAAGTATAAAATTCAGGGATCTCTTGTGTCAAACCAAGACCAAGTAGACCAAGAAAGATTGCAACCACAACTGCCAGAGGAATTGTTCGGGATACAAAAAAACCCCACAGGTAATCTCAGGTGATATACAGTCTTCTCTGGAAAAAGATGGTGTGGTTGCTTCAAGTGGCACAATACAACAATACTTGAACAAAAATGAGCTGCATGGCCTAATTGCCAGATAGAAGCCTTTACTGCGCCCATGCCACGGTTACAATATGACCGACAAAACCTTGACACATCTCACAGCTTATGGCACTCTGTAATCTAGAGGGACGAGATCAAAATAGAGCTTTATGGTCAGAACCATAAGTGCTATGTTTGGAGAGGGGTCAGCAAGGCCTCTAGCGACAAGAAAATATCATCATCACTGTGAAGCATGGTGGGGGCTCAATGATGTTTTTGGGGTGTGTGAGCTCTAAAGGCACTGGGGAAAGTTGTGAAAGTTGATGACAAGATTAATGCAGCATGTTATCAGAAAATACTGACAGACAGTTTGCATTCTTCTGCATGAAAGCTGCACATGGGATGCTCTTGGACTTTCCAGCACAGCAACGACCTTAAGCACAAGGCCAAGTTGACCTTTCAGTGGTTACAGCAGAAAAGGGATGAAGGATCTGGGGCGGCCATCACAATCTCCTGACCTTAATATCATCGAGCCACTCTGGGGAGATCTTATACATGCAGTTCATGCAAGACAACCAAAAACTTTGCATGACCTGGACTAATTTTGCCAAGACGAATGGGCAGCCATTCTGTTATGACCTTCAGTTGAATATGAATCCCATAAGAAATAAAATAAATGTGTTTTGCCTGTTCACTCTTGTTTTCTTTAAAAATGGTACATACTGTATATTACTAATTCTCCAAAGGTATGCAAACTTTTGAGCACAACTGTACATATATAAAATGATGGTTTACCTTTCAAAGAATTTTTATCTTAGTACATCTAGTGCTGTCTAGGGCAATAGGCCTAATTTTGCAATGGCATTTTTAGGCCCTGTTCACAGGTTCACAATTCCCACTAGTGAAACGTGTGTCATGCATAGGGCAGCCTGTTCACATGAATGGGCTGCCCTATGCACATTTGTTGTTCCAAAGAAGAGCAGTGAACAAATTTTGACCCTGAGCCAGGCATGATTTTACAATTGCGCCAAAATTGTGCTGTGTCTGGGGTGCCATTCAGGGTGAATGGCACCCAAACTTGCATTGTGCATTTTGCTGTGATTTGGAATTGACTATATGTGAAAGGGGCCTTACAGATTTTGGCCCTTCACAAACCTGAGACTGTACAGTGAAATGAGAAGCAGTACACTGATGTGCTCATTTCTCTGTCTCTGCTCGCTTCTATTTTCAGCATTCTCCTTGTTAGCCATGAGCACTGCAGTACAGCTGTGCTGTTTTTCTTCTGTCAGGCTAAGCTCTGCTATCCAAACAAATATGTTGGGTACTCCAGATAAGCTTTACTGATGGATGAGTTTATCATTTCACTAAGTTACATAAAAATCATACTTACGAGATACCCTGTTAGTGACTGACCTGGAATAAGTATGCAGAGAAAGAAATTTGTAGAAAAGACAGAAGTGTGCATCCTTGTTCAGGGTCAGTAACTCCAACCAGGCAGTCTTCCTGACAGCCAGGCAACCAGCATTTTTAGAAGGCGTCAGCAGTGGAAGCCTCCATGCTTTTCTTATGACAGGTTTCCTTTTACGAGCTTACATACCTAGGAGCCATTGTTGGCCCTTTGCAGTAGCTTACTTCATGTCTTGACACGTGTGTTACACTTATAAGCTGTAAATTTACTTTGCATCACATTAAAGAAATAAATATTTACTTTGAAACCCAATTTGATAAAGACTGCCTTGTGCTTTGGGGGTTTGATACTTTATCTACATGTGTAAAAAAATATTATTGTAATCTGTTGCCTGTAGCACACCCCTGGAATACTTATTTCATACGATACAGTTTCATTGCGCAAAGATGAACTGAGGATTGAAAACATTATTTGAAACTTTTTTGGCCAAAAATAGCTTGTTGAAGTTGAAGCCAGCTGACACGATACATGACACAGCACGCATAACACAGAGGAGAGGTGTGTGCTCTAGACTGCTCTTGGCTGTGTATGATCTGCAGATAATTAACCTTTTATTTCTAATCATAAATAATAGACATTTAAGAACACTTCTTTATAAACTTCGTAGATTTTACCATACCAACTGTGTTTCATGATCTGCCGATCTTACACGAGTGAAATGGGAACTGATGAATATTAAAACTCATAATGGGAGCATGCTTCAATAACTGTGTATGCTAAACAAACACATATAATTGGTTTAATTGTGCTTTAATTATTTTTAAACACTCACATCATCCTTTGCAGTACGGATGGCAATGCCTGCTGCTCTGATGTGTATATTTAAGGCATGTACAGCACTGAATATGTATATGCTTTTAATATTCATGTTTAAGAAATAAAGGAGGCTTACAGGAAAAGAGATGGTGGGGAGAAGGACATTTAATAAAGTCTTAATTGCTGATGCTAAAATCAGACCATAGAAATTTTTCTGTACTGGGCCACTCTGCTGAATAACAAAAGTCCAATGTTGGATTGCCTTGTGTGATAGTTTAGTGTTAATTATTCAAGCATCTGTTTTGTTTACTTGAGTTTATTGGTCATTATAACCACATATAGATGTAAGACAAGCACATGTGACTGTGATATCTAACCATGCTCTGTGTTTATCAAGGGCACAGCTATGTCTGGGACATGTCACACAGTATGAGCCAGAGCATCATAATAACCCCTAAAGCACAGAAGGTGTGTGGGCACTGCTAGAGGGGCTTTGCTTGCTGCATGTGGCTGCTGGCTTATCACAATTGCTTTTGTTGCATACTGTTATTAAAATGCTTGTGCTGCTTTGAAGTGCAAATTAGTTACTGTGCACATTTCATTCTGTCGCACTTTTACTTTACATTTATACATTATTAAAATGAATGGCATAGCACTGCTTGCACTGAGTTATATTACTGAATGTCAAAGTAGATTGATATGTGTGATATTTGATATAAATGCTATCAACTCTGTACAATACAGGTGGTAAGTGTATGTATTATTTTTAACTGTACAATGGTTTTGTAACATTTCAGATTCTTTCTAAAGATGAGCTTCAAATGTTACCTCCAAAACTGAATCCACCATGTATAGCCTCAGTAAAGAATCCCCTAGAGGGCGAGTAATGTGGAAATGCTGTGTCACCTGCCCATAACTAGATTCCTTATTAGAATGTATGGAGAATTCTGTATAGAATGTGATAGTGAACTCTAAACTGAAAATACAGCCCATTGTTAAGCCCCAGCTAGTGATGCTGGATAATCTCTGAAGATCATAGACAGTTTCATAAAACAGTCAAGGTAGTCTTAGTCTTACTACAGCCAAAATGAGTGTTTCACTTTAAAAAGGATCTGACTTTTTTATACAGCTGCAATATTCAGAAACACCTTGATAATGGGCACCTTGAGGTATGTGCTCTGGGGTGTCCCAGGGTAACAAACCTGGGCACAAACTTAAAATACATCCCAACCTGCATTTCAAGTCAAGACTTGTGACTTAAATTAGGATTCTGGATGCTTCCACACCCCTCCTAACACTTACAGTGGGGAAAATAATTATTTTATCCCCTGCAGATTTTGTAAGTTTGCCCACTTACAAAGAAATGAAGTATCTGTAATTTTTATCATAGGTGTATTTTAAATGATAGAGGCAGAATATCAGCCAAAAATCCAGAAAAAACATGATACAAATGTTATAAATTGAGTTGCAGTTCAGTGAGTAAAATAAGTACCAACCAACAATAATTCTGGCTCCCACAGACTGGCTATGTGTTCATGTGATACACAGATTAGTCCTGTCAATTTAGGAAGGTGCTCCTAACAACAGCTCGTTATGTGTATAAAAGACACCTGTCCACAGAATCTCTTTCTTCCATTCAAACCTCGACATCATTATGGGCAAAACCAAATAGCTGTCATAGGGTGTCAGGGACAAGATTGTAGACCTGCACAAGGCTGGAATGGGCCACAAGACCATCAGCAAGAAGATTGGTGAGGAGACAACTGTTGGAGCAATTATTCGCAAATGGAAGAAATACAAAATAACCATCAATCGCCCTCGGTCTGGAGCTCCATGTAAGATTTTGCCTCACGAGATAAGGATAGTCATGAGAAAAGTGAGAGATCAGCTCAGAACTTCACGAGAGGAGCTTGTGAATTATCTTAAGGCAGCTGGGATCACAGCCACAAACAAATCATTGATAACACAATATGCCGCCATGGATTGAAATCCTGCAGCGCCCACAAGGTTTCCCCTCCTCAAGAAGGCACATGTACAGGCCTATCAGAAGTTTGACAATAAACATCTAAATGATTCAGAGGAGGATTTGGAGAAAGTGTTGTGGTCAGATGAGACCAAAATTGAGCTCTTTGGCATTAACTCGAATCACTGTGTTTGCTGACTATGACCCTAAGAACACCATCCCTACAGTCAAGCAAGGAGGTGGATACATTATGCTTTGAGGCTGTTTCTCTGCTAAAGGTACAGGCTGACTTTGCCATATTGAGGGGCCAATGGACAGGGCCATGTATTGTAAAATTTTGGAAGAGAACCTTCTTCTCTCCAGAACAATGAAGATGGGTCGTGGATGGGTCTTCCAGCATGACAATGACCCAAAACATACCGCCCAGGCAACAAAGGAGTAACTCAAAAAGAAGCACATTAAGGTTATGGACTGGCCTAGCCAGTCTCCATACCTTTAATCCTATAGAAAATTTATGGAGGGGGCTGAAACTTTGAGTTGCCAAGATTTAGAGAAGATCTGTAAATAACAGTGGAACAAAATCCCTCCTGGGATGTGTGCAAACCCGGTAACCAACTACAAGAAATGTCTTACCTCTGTGCTTGCCAACAAGGGTTTCTCCACCAAGTACTAAGCCATGTTTTCCTTGGGGATCAAATACTTATTTTACTCACTGAACTGCAACTCAATTTATAACATTTGTATCGTGTTTTTTCTGGATTTTTGGTTGATATTCTGTCTCTACCATTTAAAATACACCTATGAAAAAATTATAGACCCTTCATTTCTTTGTAAGTGGGCAAATTTACAAAATCTGCAGAGGATCAAATAATTATTTTCCCCACTGTATACTAAACCTGTGTCAAAAAAAAAAGTACATACTTACCTGTTTACAGGCTGCTTCAGTCCAGTCACTTGATCTCCAGCAAAAAATGGTTGGTAATTCCTTAATAATGATATCATCCATAGGCTTACTATGGCTCATCCATTGTCGGTGCCCCCTCTTTTCCCCTGCAGCATCCGCTGCCAGACGCAGGGGAGCCAATCATGCGACTGCATTAGAGTGGCTTGAAAATAGGTAAGAATATGCATCTTTTTACACAAGTTAGTATAGGCGTTAAGTGGGGGAGGGAGTGTTTTATACATAGTTAATAAAAGCTCAGAATTCTGCTTTAACCCTTGCATTCAGCAATACAGCAAGATTCAAGCTGTGTATAAATATTGCAGTGTTATAGTAAAGGACACAGTAACTTGAAGTGTTCATTTACACCCAGTAACACTTGCATGCGTTACTGTGTTGCAATGTATTACTGTACCAAAAAATTATTTTGGTCATGTTAGGGTGCATTGGCAGCCAATTCATTTCAAAGGGTTGCCTTAATGCAATACATTAGCGCCTGACATAACACGTATTAACACACTACAAAGATCTATTTAGAGTCCTAAATCCTGGTTCACACTCTTGTATTGGAAAACCATATGTCAAATCATGTCTCTGCAAGAGTGAGGCAACGCAGATTCTCAGGATCCTTTTTATTATAGCAGGTTGAAGACACCTGAAGCACATCAAAGTTGCTAAATGTCATTTTTGTGTGCATTACCCAGTGCTTTGCAGGGTTAAAGGAGAAGTATGGCCAAAGCTCTTTTGGCTATACTTCTCCTGTGGGTCATAGGGATGCCCTTAGATCTGCACTCCTGTGACCAAGATTCCACCAACAGCAGACCGAAGCCTGCTGTTAGCTGACATCACAGAGCCGGTCCAGGAATTGCTGGGATCCTGACAGTAATTACTAGTCTTACTAGCACCAAAAGCCTTTGCAGCTTTTTTTCTGTGCCACCTTGGATTTGGAAGCCAGCTGTCACTTCCTGATCTCTCAGTGCTGGTCCCCTCCTGAAGTGTCACTGTACATGCACAAGATTGATGAACTGCATGGAGACCATCCCGAAGCCTCCTAGAATGGGTGAAATGCATTTTCATAAGGCTATGGGTGGAACAGGCAGGCCGAAGGCTATGTCTTCCTTGCCTAGGCAAGGAATGAGGAAGTGTGAGCATGCACCGGGAGTAAAAGTTGCTTGCTTCCTCCTCCAAAGTAAAACGGGAGGATTGGAATGATGCTGAGTTGAGTCTGCTTTATTTGTGAGGTTAATTTTTATCTAAATAAAAAAACTAAATTACATTATTTTTGCCTTGACCATAATAAACAAAATATGTACAAAACCACCATACAGGTACATCTCAATAAATTAGAATATCATCAAATATTTAATTTATTTCAGTAATTCAGTTAAAAAAATGAAACTCATATTACATAGATTTATTACACACAGAATGTATTTTAACCATTTCTTTCTTTTAATTTTGATGATTATGGCTTACAGCTAGTGAAAACCCAAAATTAATTATCTTGGAAAATTAGAATATTACATAAGACCAATAAAAAAAAAAAAGATTTTTAATGTTGGCTTACTGAAAGATATGTCCATGTACAGTATAGTATGCATGAAATACTGCATCAATGTGGCATGGAAACGATCAGCCTGTGGCACTGCTGAGGTGTTAAGGAAGCCCAGGTTGCTTTGATAGCGGCCTTCAGCTTGTCTGCATTGTTTCACTTTTTGAATTGAATTACTGAAATTAATTAACTTTTTGATGATATTCTAATTTATTGAGATGCACCTGTATATTCTCTGTTTTCTTTAAAGCACACCTTTCCTAACACCATGCCACACCCACCATCAGTCAAATTTTAAACACTACAGCTTCAATTCTGAGATTTAAGAGGCTAACTGGCAAGGTGGTGGGGATGTACTTGGTGCCAAGAGGGAGCAGAGCTTAAGGTTGACTTGGATAAAATCAAAGGCCATGTTTACAGTCTTGGCCTAAAATCCAAGAGCCGACAGAGTTGCACAGGGATCAGATTAAAGATAAATGCAGGTACCTGGTTATGTTATGTAATTATTTTCATTACCTTAAGCAGTTCTAAGGCCAGATAAGGTTCATTTTAAGCAGGGGATAGTTTTTAAAGATTTTTGAAGAATGTTTTTCTTTTTTAAATAGCACAGATAGTCAGACTGAGTGTCTTACTAAAAGTCCAAATCCAATGCCCTTTGTAAAAGGTTTTTTTCCTATTAGGCTTAAAGAGTAGTCTGTAATTAAATGCCTCCCTCTTCATGTCATAAATGTGCTGTGGTGTTTGAAATTATAATTGTGTTTATTTAGAGATGCAGCAGAAAGTGAAATGTGTTATTGGGTCGACTCTTTGTATGTGTGCTGGAACAATAAAGTTGTTTTTAACCTCTGATGTCCAGCTATTTGCAGTATACTAAGAGTTGAAAGGTCCCCAAGAATATGACATTGGTATTGGTCAGTATATAGACTGTATACTGATAAATACTCAAAAGTATCAATTGGTAGTTGTCATGAAAAACAGACCTTGATGTACATATTCAAAACTTATTGGATCTGAACAACATTATTGGAGGACTGGTGATCAGAAAATGCTCTTTTTTTTTAAAGTGGAGCTATAAACCCTCCTATCTTTTTCAGTCAAGGAAGCTGCCATCTTTACTTCTTTTTGATCTGCAACTGCCGTGGTGCTGCACACGTGGTACAACAGCAGCCTTTTGAAGGTTTGACAGTTTGGTTGAGAAGGCAAACAAATGTGACAGAATTACTGGCATGCTGAGAAAGTAACTTTTTTGAAACCATTGTTGATAGGTTTAGTTCCGCTTTTATTCAAAGGTTTTTCCTCCCAGCAGTATATTTTACTCACACTCTGCTAATCAGTTTGTTGGATACTCCGCATCTCCTCCCTTGACAGTCTTTCAAGGGAAGAAAATGCGGTTGTATTTTTTTAACTGCTTGTTGGCCTTCTTGATGGCCTCTCGTTTCAGATTTTGTTTTTTTATCAAAGATTTATTCAACTTTAACTAATGATTCACACATTTGTTTACACGAGATTCAATTGTAAAAATATGTGAATCTTGGATAAATTGACTCCTAACCTTTCTAACATTAGCCTGGAATCTATTGTAATATTGACATATTCAGGATATATATTTAAGCATATGTAAACCCAAGAACGAAAATGTAATATATTGCAGGTTATTAGTCCTTAGATTTGGTTACTGCATTATTTTTCTCATGCTTTAAATTCTCTTTTTTTCACCTAGTGATCATCCCAGTAACACTCTTCCAGTCCTGGGGTGACAATGCTCCATCACCTCCCAGTAACTATGGAGCAGAAATGTTGTTTCCGTAGGCTTCTCACCTGATTTGTACTACAAAAACCTCCTCATCTCTCAAAAAGGGCAGGTGTTTTGTAGTTCACAGAAGATAGATGGGAAACTAATACAGCCACCACATCAAAGCACTAGTAAGCTACAATATATTTTTGTGATTACATTTAGATACACGATAACAATGCTTTGTCATTTCAGCAAAAAAAAAAATCTAATATTTTCAATTTTAATAGAGTAGATTTATAGATGAAATTAACTGATAAATTTGCTGAAGGTGAACCTAAACTATATATAGATTGCTTTTACCCAACTCTAGCTTTGTGGAAAAGTCTGTCTGATGTTATCAATGCAGTAAAACAGAAAATGGAGCAATAAAAAATAGTTTGTGTCTGTATATGAGAAATTGTGTTATCACTGCCAGCTTTAGTCATCTGTAACAGCTGAACAACTGCCCAATTAAAGAATAGCAGCAATATCTAGATTTATTTACAGGCATGATTTAATGCCACTATCCCTCAAAGAGTGGGCATACAATATACAGTTGCAAGAAAAATTATGTGAACCCCTTGGGATTATGTGGAGTTTTGCATGAATTGGGCATAAAATCTGCTCTGAACGTCATCTAAGTCACAACAATAGAAGAACACAGTCTGCTGAACAAAATACTACACACACATTAGATGTTGCCATGGTTTAATTGCACATAACATGTAAACATTCACAGTGCAGGGAGGAAAAAGTATGTGAACCTTTGGACTTAATAACTGGTTGACCCTCCTTTGGCAGCAATAACCCCAACCAAACGTTTCCTGTAGTTGCAGATCAGACCGGCACAACGATCTGGAGTAATTTTGGACCACTCCTCTTCACAAAACTGTTTCAGTGTAGCAATATTCTTGGGATGTCTGGTGTGAATCGCTCTCTTAAGGTCATGCCACAGCATTTCAATCGGGCTGAGGTCAGGACTCTGACTGGGCCACTCCAGAAGGCGTATTCTGTGCTGTTGCAGCCATTGTTTTGTTGAATTACTTGTATGCTTTGGGTCATTGTCCTGTTGCATCACCCATCCTCTGCGGAGCTTCAGTTGGCGGACAGATGGTCGTACGTTTTCCTGCAAAATATCTTGATAAACTCTGGAATTCATTTTCCCATCAATGACAACAATCCGTCCAGGCCCAGAGGCAGCAAAGCAGCCCCAAACCATGATGCTCCCTCCGCCATGTTTTACAGTGGGGATGAGGTTTTGATGTTGGTGTGCTTTGCCTTTTTTTCTCCACACATAGTGTTGTGTGTTCTTCCCAAACAACTCAATCTTAGTTTCATCTGTGCACAGTATATTTTGCCAGTAGTGCTGTGGAACATCCAGGTGCTCTTTTGCAAACTTCAAACGTGCTGCAATATTCTTTTTGGACAGCAATGGCTTCCTCCGTGGTGTCCTCCCATGTACTCCATTCTTGTTTAATGTTTTCCTTATTGTAGATGTGTCAACAAAAATGTTAGCATGTGCCAGAGATTTCTGTAGGTCTTTAACTGACACTCTGGGATTCTTCTTTACCTCGTGCAGCATTCTGCGCTGTGCCCTTGCAGTCATTTTTACAGGACGACCACGCCTAGGGAGAGTAGCAACAGTGCTAAACTTTCTCCATTTGTAGACTGTCTTACCGTGGACACATGAACATCAAGGCTTTTGGAGATACATTTGTAACCCTTTCCAGCTTCATGCAAGTCAACAATTCTTGATCGTAGGTCTTCTGAGAGCTCTTTTCTGCGAGGCATGGTTTACATCAGACAGTGCTTCTTGAAACCAGTAAACCCAAAACAGGTGTGTGTTTTTTAAGGGCAGGACAGCTGTCAGCAACACATCCAATATCATCACACTGATTGCAGTCAAGGTTGGCTCACTCCTGGCTCCAATTAGCTCTGGGAGAAGTCATTAAGCTAGGGCCTCACATATTTTTTCCTCCCTGCACTGTGAATGTTTACATGCTATGTGCAATTAAACCATGGCAACATCTAATGTTTGTGTAGTATTATGTTCAGCAGACTGTGTTCTTCTATTGTTGTGACTTAGATGACGTTCAGAGCACATTTTATGCCCAATTCATGCAAAACTCCACGTAATCCCAAGGGGTTCACATACTTTTTCTTGCAACTGTATTTATATAGGGCTTTTGTTGATGGATGAGCTGTCCTTTTATGCTGCTGTCTAAATGTTTACTTAAAAGTATTTTATTCATTTTTCTATTACAGCTTTTACTGACATTTCTGAATACACTCAGAAACATTTGAACAATATGGTGAACATGACCTTTACAGTGCCCTAATAAACACATATAATTCTATATAATTATATATCCTTTCTTAGTGGTATGCAAAGGAAATACCCGTGGCTTCACATGTGTATTTCATGGTAGAATAGACTATTGTATGTGCTAATCATGCCTTATCCTGAGATCCTAAATATGGACCAGCTCTGAATAATTTGAGACCCAACTGCTATAATGCTCTCAGAAGCCAGACAGTGCACATAGGAGCAAAAATTCTGGATTTTTCATTTAAATAACATAAACACATAACTGATTGTCTCACACCAGCATGAAGCAAGTGTGAGTTTTTACTAGGAAATGTTTTCAGTTAAAGAATATTTCTTTTCAGTATTTCATTGCTGCCTGGGTCCCTGCATTGGCGATTTAAAATATCTCAAATATTGTGACAGAAACATTCTCTCTATTTTTACAGCAACCATTGTCTCTGGAACTGAAAGGTATGGAAGATCCAAAAATGTAGAGTTGTCACTGAATCAGGAAATATGAGGAAATGTTCCAATGTAGTCACCTGTTCCAGAGACAGCTGTCTAACCAAAGATTTCCTTTATGTCCTGTTGTATCTCCAGGATAGAAAATGAAGGGAAGCCTCTCTATTATCTCTATTATAAGCTCTCTATTATATTCTTTAAAACTGAACTCTGGACAGAAAATGTGTAAAACCAAAAATTGTTTCATACTTACATAATTTTCATTTGCTGGTGCCAATCTATGGCAGCATCTAGTATTAAAGCTCCATCTTGATTTCTCCCTCAGGACCAGTGAATAACATAAAAGAAAGTCACACATGACTCCAGAACTTTCTTTAATATACAATACAGAGAATGGGAGCATGTGCTGCCATGGATTGGCACCAGGAAAGGAAACATACAGTTAGTATGAAGCAATTTTCTGTTTTCCTAGCACCTCCAAGGCAACATACTAGTGATAAATAAGTAGATTACATGGGTGGGGTGATGCTTAACAAAGTATATTTTAAATAGACAAAGAGCTGAATGAACTGCTTTCCTCTCAAACTCCACTGTTGTGAGAGCTCATGGATCAATTCGATAGTGTTTGAGAAACGTGCTGAGACCAAGTGGCTGCCCTGCAGATTGTCTCATGGGAAACATTTGGCCTTGCCACCCATGAGGCTGACATGGCCCTTGTGGATTGAGCATTCACCTGAGATGGAGGCTCCATGTTCTTCACCCTGTAAGCCCTTTGAATTAGTTTGACAACCCAGGATGCAAGAGTTCTGGGGGAGGCTTTTTTCCTCTTGTTCTTTCCCCAAGGGAGCACAAATAGTCTATTGGAGTCTCTGAGCAAAGAAGTCGCTTCTAGATAGGCTCTGAGTACTCTGGATAAGTCCAGGTAATGAAAGGAATCAGTTTGGGAGTCTGTAAAAACTAGCAAAGCCCAAGGTTCTGTTAAATGGCATGGGGTAGTGACTTTAGGCGTCAATCCTCACAAAGGTTGTAGTTCTACTCTGTCAGGGAAGAAGGTGATGTGAAACATGAGAACAATCTGATGATTGGTCAGAACATTTTGGACTAAAGAAAGATTCTACTTGGGAAAGGTACATCTAGAGGGTGGATGGATCTTCAACACTCCTCTGAGAAATCTGATTACTAGAGAATCCTCAGTCCATCTTCTACTGGTTGCTGCCAAGATTGCCGCCACTTGTACTTTGAGCAACTCAACCTGAGGCCCAAATCAAGACCAGTCTGAAGGAAGCCCAGTATGTGATAGGCTGATGGAGAAATCAGATCAAAATCTCTTGTGGTGACATAAGAAACACATTTGTCCCAGATTTTTGCATAAATGGTATTTGTTGTCGATTTCCTAGCCTTAAGAAGGGTAGAAATGACTTCTGGAGATCAACCTAGGGACTCAAACCTTGTCCTCTCAAATTCCATATTTAAAGATCTAGTTTCTGCTCGTTTGGATGGGTGAATCTGCCTTTTGTCAGAAGATGTGTAAAGAGAGAGATCCTCAGTGGAGGACACATACTGAGGCTTATTGCTAGTGGAGACCACAGCCTCTTCAGCCAGTAGGGTAGGATGGCTATCACTTGAACCAGTTCTCTCAGGAGTCTCGAGAGAAACTTCAATATGAGTGGAGGGGGAGGGAAGGCATATGCCATGGTGAAGTTCCATGGGCATGACAGACCATTCACTGCTCTGCTTGGGGATGAGGTTGTCGTAAAAAAAACCAAGGAAGCTTGGTATTCTCTGGAGAGGATAGATCCATGTCCGGTTGACCCCAAAGATCAGTAATCTGCTGGAATATGTGTGGATACAGGCTCCATTAACTGTTGTCTGGAAACTCTCTTGATAACATGTCTGATTCCCTGTTCAGTCTGCCTGGAAGATACATCACTCTTATGTCCAACAAGTTCTCAGCCCAAAGCATTCTAGGCTCTACTTCTCTCAAGAGCATTCTGCTGCGAGTACCTCCCTGCCTCTGTAAATATGAGACTACTGCTCTATTGTCTAAGCAAAGAAGCACCCTTTGCCCTTTGATCTGAGGGGTCAGGGATGAGAAGGCTACTCTGATCTCCAGAATGCTTGATATCACTCCCACAGTAGGGAATGACCATCTTCCTTGAACCCGACCTCTTCCCAATGAGCCCTCCATCCTTGACTGCTGGCGTCTGATGTAAATATGGTTCAGGAGAAGAGATCCAACTGGTGAGATCTGGGTAATGTGTCTAGACTTGTCCACCAGTGTAGTGCATTATCATTGTAATCTTGATCACCTGTGATCCATTTTGCCAGAAATCTTGACTGAAAATATCTAAGGTGCCAGTTTAACCATGAGACTGTCCACTGGTGCATATCAAACAATGTCCCCAGATAGCCCAGCGTTACATTGGGCTAAACTGACTCTTCTCATGGTATATAGGCAAACCGACCTCTGTCAGACTGTAACAGGATCTCCCTGTGAGAGATAAGCTATTCTGGATTGTTCACTAGAAGAAGAATATTGTCTTAAGTGGTGGTATACCCTGAGTTTCTTCTCTCTGAGTGCAGAGGTCGAATGGAATGCTCTGAAATTGTAAATGAACCGAACTCACTGCAAAGCTCAGATATTTTGAAAGGAAGGTAGAATAGAAACATGCAGGTATGCATCTTGAAGATCTACTGAGACTAGCCAATCACCTAGATGGAGAGCTTGAATTTTCATTTGTAGCGATTCCATCTTGAAGCTCTCAAGGTGTATATACTGATTGAGTCTCTTCAAGTCTATCACGAGTTTCCCTCCACCTGTCCCCTTTTGGACCAAGAACTGAGTGGAACAGAAACCCGTAAATCTTTCCAAGCAGGGAAACTGTCTTTGTGAGTAAGCTGGAATTTCCCTTACCTTGAACAAACTTAGAGGTGTGTAAGAGAAAGTCCACAAGTGGCTGCAATGTATTGTTGATAGAACCCAAGGGTCCTGACAGCGAATTGCCCAGACTGGCATGAAGTGTTTCAGCCTGGCTTCTTCAGAAAGTATCTGGGCTGACCTCACTTCAAAGGACTTTGTTCCCTCCTGGGGTGCAGTGAGAGTCTTGTTCTTTCTGATGCCCAAGAAACAGTGCTCCTCCTAGAATCTTTGTTTTGACGATATTGTGTGGTGTCTCTTGATCTAGCTTGCTAAAATTTAGATGAGTATATTTTTGATGTTCCTAGTCTACTGTTTTGAGGGAGCAGGCCAGATTTGTCTCCGCCTATCACTCTAGAGATCGCTTTCTCCAATTTTTCTCTAAATAGAACGATCCCTTAAAATGGCAATTTGCACCAATTTTGCTTTGATGCTAAATTAGCCACCCAGGGCTTCAGCCACAAGGCCTGCTTGGCCATAATTGGGTGTAACATTGATCTGGCTGACAAGCGGATTGTATCTATTGTGGCTTCTCCCACAAAGTCTGCTGATCAGTCGTGAGCTATGAAGAAAAAAAGGAGAATGCTGGGGGGTGAGTGTGTCTTTTATGCTATTCACTGGTCCTGAGGGAGGAGTTGAGGCAGAGCTCTATCACTAGTATGCTGCCATGGAGGTGCCAAGAAAGTTGAGGCACTAGACATAAGTTATTTTTTGGATAATGGAAAGTATGTAGTTGGGCCTAAATGGCTGTGGTGCTGGAGCTCTCCAAAACACAGGGGTCTTCATAATAAGAACTATAACCTATCAGCTGCAATGGTTGACAGTACTCTTAGTTCATTCATTTACAGACCCACCCAGCTGTGCTCTTTTTAAAGTGTCACAGTGGATACAGGGAGAAGATCCCATGCCCACTGTCATAACGGGGGCTCAGTGGGGTGCGGGGGCTGCTGAATTAGTAACATGTTACTCCTTGAATATGGAAGAACTTAGCTTTGAACAGGTTAATGAACTTTTCTGCTCCTTCATGTGGCAGTGTTTGGACCTGGTCACTAAGGCCTACAACGTTTCATCTTGGGTTGAAGGTAGGAAGGTCAGGTGCTCCCTAATACCCAGAAATGCTGGGTATTTTCGAGGAATTCAACAAAGAGACTAGGAATGTTGTGAAATTGAATATATGTGTGTGTTTGGGTCGAATAAGCAACAGACCTAAAGTCAAGTTTTTCTTTTGGTCCACTTTAAACTAACTATTTACAAAGAGTAGAGTGGTTTTTATGGCTTCATTTTTATGTATCTTAGAGGAAAAAGCTGCAGTTTGGCTTTTGTAGGATACCTAGACAAACTTTTTTCTTTACCCAGTTACCCCATTTTGTCAAAATTTTATATTTTTAAAAAATGATATTTGCATTCTATAAATCTTAAAATCATTGTTCACGACATTTGTATAAACACTGGAAGAAAATGGGTTGAGGTATTGTTGATAGGAACCAATCAGATTTTATCTGTCGTTTTTTTTTTTTTTACTGTGTTTTAAAAAATGAAATCAAGCATTTGACTGGTTGATGTAGGCATCATCTCATGTATATCACCATACCGGTTCCCAGGTATGGTATTACAATGTATTTATACTTAAGCTCAAACTTACTATCTTGATTTTCATTATCTTCTATTAGAATAATCAGAAGAACCTTTATTAGTGCCACTTCAATGCCCTTGAGAATTTAAAAGCTTGCAACACAAAACAAAATGTGTGATGATGATGCTTGAAACAAACTTACTAAAGGGCATTGATGTTTCTTTATTTTTCTGAGATGTCTGTGCAAGCATGTATAATGTCTAGTAATAAATGGTCCGAAACAGAACATGTGAAGTAGGGGACATTTGCAATCTCTCTGAATAGAACTACATTTTAAGGGAACATACACTTAGCGCAGTTTTGAGTTAACCTTTCACAGTCTTGCTGGGATGGATGAGTAAAGAGTAGCGGAGGGGCTGAAATACGTACCTATACCAGAATGTAGAAAACATTGCTTTGAGTTACTTTCAGCATTGATCATATGATTTATGTTAAACAGAGGATCAGAGTTCAGCTTGGCAGTGTGCATAGGCCTCTGTTTACATAAATAGCCCTCACAGAAGTTTAGAGTGGCATTTTCTCCAAGGATACTTTTTTGCAACTTTAACATTTTGAGTGTAGATTCAGTTTCAAATTATTGAAGATTATCATATAACTTTAACTCCTTATTGGTTATGAGCTATTCATTTTTCGTAACAAAAAATGTTTTGTTTTATGTTCGTATATATTAGTGGCCATATACCTCATGCTTTGCCTACAGCTGAATTCATGCTAGGCAGTGTTGAATATTTTTATCCATATTTTTTAAGTCCTTCAATATGCTATTGTATGATTTTGATTTACTATTCATTTGCATATTTTTTTATAAACTCATTTTAAATTGCTTGTGGCCAGTAAACAGATAATCAGAAAGTTTACTGCCTGATTATTATCACTTGTCAAAAAACAATGTTCTGTTTTTCTTGTAAACAAGTAGGAGTGTATTATGTGTTGGATAAGAGCATGGATCAGTGCCAGCAAGTGCCAGACACCACTGTACAGTCTCTTCCTTCTCCACTTTTATGTTTTTAGTATGTTCCACATACAAGTGTAAAATTCATAAACAGTTTAGTGCATCTCTATATTTTTGCAGACTCTTTCTGTAAAACTCTGCAGTTCATTTCATGTAGGAGTGGGGCAAGTTACAGATTTGTGTTGGACCCATAAGAATGATGGATGTGGGTCTCAGCTTTCTTCTTGCCACTTTTCCATAAATGCCAGATTTGTGGAGTGCACGACTAATAGTTGTCCTGTGGACAGATTCTCCCACCTGAGCTGTGGATTTCTGCAGCTTCTCCAGAGTTTCCATGGGCCTCTTGGCTGCTTCTCTGATTAATGTTGTCCTTGCCCAGCCTGTCAGTTTAGGTGGACGGCCATGTTTTGATGGGTTGGCAGTTGTGCCCTACTCTTTCCATTTTCAGATGGCTTGAAAAGTGCTCTGTGAGCTGTTTAAAGCTTGGGATATCTTTTTATAACCTAGCCCTGCTTTAAACTTCTTCACAACTTTATCCCTGACCTGTCTATGTTCCTTGGCCTTCATGATGCTGTTTGTTTAATAATGTTCTCTAACAAATCTCTGAGGGCTTCACAGAACAGCTGTATTTATACTGAAATTAAATTACACACAGGTGGACTATTTACTAATCTGGTGACTTCTGAAGGCAATTGGATCCACTAGATTTTAGTTTATCAAAGTAAAGGGGGCTGAATACAAATGCACGCCACACTTTTCAGATATTTAGTTGTAAAAAATTTTGAAAACCATTTATCATTTTCCTTCCTCTCTGTTCGTCTATCACATAAAATCCCAATAAAATACATTTACGTTTTCGGTTGTAAGATGACAAAGTGGAAAATTTAAAGGGGTATAGATCCCTTTTCAAGACACGGTGTGTGTATGTATATATATATAGATATATGTGTGTGTGTAAAAAGTCTACACACCCCTGTTAAATGTTAGGTTTCTGTGATGTAAAAAAATTAAAAAAAGATAAGTCATTTCAGAATTTTTTCAACCTTTTAATGTGACATATAAACTGTATAACTCAATTGAAAAACAATCTGAAATCTTTTAGGGGGGGGGGAAGTAATCATAAAAAACTAAAATAATGTGGCTGCATAAGTGTGCACGCCCCCTTATAAGTGGGGATGTAGCTGTTTTCAGAATTAAGCAATCACATTCAAGATCATGTTAGAAAGGAGTCAGTGCACACCTGCCATCATTTAAAGTGCCTCTGATTAACCTCAAATAAAGTTCAGCTGATACAGTAGGTCTTTCCTGACATTTTCTTAGTCGCTTCCTACAGCAAAAGCCATGGTCCGCAGAGAGCTTCCAAAGCATCAGAGGGATCTCATTGTTAAAAGGTATCAGTCAGGAGAAGGGTACAAAAGAATTTCCAAGGCATTAGATATACCATGGAACACAGTGAAGACAGTCATCATCAAGTGATGAAAATATATTTTTTTTCTCACAAATAGAGCTTTCTTTTGGTGGTATTTACTCGCCACTGGGTGTTTTTATTTTTTGTGCTATAAACAAAAAAAAGAGCAAAAAATTTGAAAAAAAATGTTTTCTTTGTTTCTATTATAAAATTTTGCAAACAGGTAATTTTTCTCCACTCATGTGTGTTAATGAGGCTGCACTGACTGGCAGCACTGCTAGGCACTGCTGGGCGGTACTGACTGGCGGCACTGGTGGGAGGCACTGCTGAGCACAGGTGGGTGGCACTTATGGGCACTTGTAGGCTGCACTGCTGGGCACTTGTGGGCAGAATTGGTGGGTGGCACTGCTGGGCTGTGATTGGCCTTTTACCACATCACGTGATCAGCTGTGTCCGTAGGACACAGCAATCACAGAGATCACCGGGTGCACGTTCCCGGGGGGTACGCAGGAGAGCGCGTTCTGGGAGGACGTCATATGACGGCCTTCCAGAACTGGCCGGCCGGAGTGCAGCCGTCAATTGGCTACCTGCGGTTGGCAACTGGTTAAAGGAGCTGCAGGAATATCTAGCAGGTACTGTGTGGTATAGGATTATAACTTTTTTTTTTTTTTAATGGTTGAACTAAATGCACTTTTGTCTTTTTTTCAGCCAGATTAACTATGTAAATATGTACTGTCTGTGTGGAACATGTGACAACAATCTCCCATATGCTTCATATGCCTGGGCTATGGGGTAGAGTGGCAAGAAGGAAGCCTTTTCTTACGAACAAAAACATCCAAGCCCAGATACATTTTGCAAAAACCCATCTGAAGTCTCCCAAAAGCATGTGGGAAAATGTGTTATGGTCTGATGAAACCAAGGTTTAACATTTTGGCCATAATTCTAAAAGATGTGTTTGGTGCAAAAACAACACTGTACATTAAAGCGCTGAGCAAACTGTTGGCGCTATATAAATCCTGTATAATAATAATAATACATCACCAAAAGAACACCATACCCACTGTGAAGCATGTTGGTGGCAGCATCATGCTTTGGGGCGGTTTTTTGTTCAGCTGGAACTGGGGCCTTAGTCAAGGTAGAAGGAATTATTATTATTATACAGTATTTATAAAGCGCCAATAGTTCGCTCAGCGCTGTACATTACAAAGGGGGACAGAACATGTGACAGAACAATTCCAATACAATGCAAGACATGAGGGGATCGAGGGCCCTGCTCTTTCAAGCTTACAATCTAGGAGGGAGGGGATGGTGGCACAGGAGGAGATAGCTGTGGGGGATGGAGTGGTAGGAAGAGTGGAGGAGGTCGGCAAGTTAGCAGGGGGCGGGGTAGGCTTCCCTGAAGAGATGGGTTTTCAGGGTGCGCCTAAAGGAGAGGAGAGTAGGTGATAATCTGATGGGTTGGGGCAGTGAGTTCCAGAGGATGGGCGACACCCTGGAGAAGTCCTGGAGGCGGGCATGGGAGGAGGAGACCAGGGAACTAGAGAGAAGGAGGTCTTGTGAGGAGCGGAGTGTGCGTGCTGGGCGGTACTTGGATATTAGGTCAGTGATGTAGTTCGGGGCAGTATGGTGGACAGCTTTGTATGTCAGCGTTAGGATTTTGAATTTGATCCGTTGCGCAATCGGAAGCCAGTGGAGGGATTGGCAGAGGGGGGAGGCGGAAACGGAGCGGTTGGAAAGGTGAATGAGTCTGGCAGCCGTATTCAGGATGGACTGAAGCGGGGATAGCCAGCGGCGAGGCAGGCCAGTGAGGAGGGAGTTGCAGTAGTCGAGTCGTGATATGATGAGGGAGTGGATGAGCTGTTTAGTGGTTTCTGGAGTTAGGAACGTGCGGATTTTGGCGATGTTGCGGAGGTGGAGTCTGCATGAGTTTGTTAAAGAGTGGACTTGGGGCTGGAAGGATAGGTTGGAGTCCAAAATGACACCAAGTACTCTGGCCTGCGGGGCGGGTTTGATGGTGGCGTTGTTGGACATGATGGAGAAGTCAATGGGGGGTGGTGTCCGGGCTGGAGGGAAGACAAGAAACTCGGTTTTGGAGAGGTTCAGTTTAAGGAAGTGGAGCGACATCCAGTCTGATATGTCGCTCAACAGGTGTGTGATTTGGGCGGAGACCGAGGGGGTGAGGTGGGGGGTTGAGAGATAGATTTGTGTGTCGTCGGCATAGAGGTGGTAGTTGAAGCCGTGAGAGTGTATGAGTTGGCCAAGGGAGGAGGTGTAGATGGAGAAGAGAAGGGGCCCGAGGACAGAGCCTTGAGGGACCCCAACAGAGAGGGGGAGTGAGAGGGAGGTGGTGGCATTATAGGTAACGCTGAAAGAGCGTTGTGACAGGTAGGATGAGAGCCAGGAGAGAGCAGAATCTCTGAGGCCGAGGGAGTGTAGTTTTTTGAGGAGGAGGGGGTGGTCGACTGTGTCAAAGGCCGCAGAGAGGTCAAGGAGTAGGAGCACTGAATAGTGGCCATTAGCTTTGGCGGTTAACAGGTCGTTGGAGAGTTTGAGTAAGGCAGTTTCGGTGGAGTGTAGGGGACGGAAGCCGGACTGTAGGGGATCGAGGAGGTTGTTGTCGTTGAGGTGAGAGCATAGGCGGGCGTAGACTAGGCGCTCGAGGAGTTTAGATGTAAATGGGAGCAGGGAGATGGGTCTGAGGTTGTTCGGGTCATTGGGGTCCAGGGAGGGCTTTTTAAGTATGGGGGTGATGTGTGCATGTTTCAGAGGGGAAGGGAAAGTGCCGGAGGAGAGGGAGAGATTGAAGATGTGGGTGAGGGAGCGTAGGATGGAGGGGGAGGGAGGTTGTAGGAGTTGTGAGGGGATAGGGTCAAGGGGGCAGGTGGTGAGGCGGGCATCAGAGAGGATCTTGGAGACTTCTTCGATGGTAGTAAGGTCAAAGGTGCGGAGTGTTGGGGGAGCTTCAGTATGAGGAATGTAGGGTGGGGTGGGAGAGGAGGTCAGAGCAGTGGTGGGGCCGTGGGAGAGGGGTGTAGAGGGGGTAGCTGAGTGAGGGGGAAGGGGGTTGGAGGGAGTTTGAGCAGCGACGAAGTCCCTGTGGGTTATGTCGAGGGGGAGGGGGGATGAGGGGGTAGCTGTGTGAGAGGGGACGGGTTGAGAAGGCGTGTGAGTTGCGGCAATGTCCTTGCGAATTGTGTCAATCTTGTTTTTGAAGTGATTGGCAATCTCAAGGGCAGTGAGTGAGGTGCTGGGTGGAGGTGGGGGTGGCGAGAGTAGAGAGTTGAAGGTGGAGAAGAGTCGGCGAGGATTGGAGGAGAGGGCCTTGATGAGGGTCAGGAAGTAGTTCTGTTTGGCAGTATGGAGGGAGGAGGTGTAGGTGTGGAAGGCAGATTTGTATCGGGTGAAGGCTTGTTGGGATTTGGTTTTGCGCCATAGTCGCTCCAGGGCACGACTGTGTCGTTTGAGGGTTTTGGTGTGATCAGTCTGCCAGGGCTGGAGCGGTCGGGGTCTGATGTTGCGTGTGGTTAAAGGCGCTAGTGAGTCAAGGGCTGTTGACAGCGCATTGTTGTAGGCGGTCATAGCCAAGTCGGGGCAGGACAGGGGGAGGATGCGGTCATAGAGTTGATCAACTGCGGAATGGAGGGAGGCAGGGTTAAGGTTGCGGAGGTTACGGCTGGTAGTAGTGTGACATTTGGAGGGGTAGGCGTTGGAGGACGAGGAGATAGAGAAGGTAATCAGGTTGTGGTCAGAGAGAGGGAAGGGGGTGTTAGTGAGGTTGTGGGGAGCGCAGCGGTTGGAGAAGACAAGATCAAGGATATTACCGTCGGAGTGGGTGGTGGATTGTATGCACTGTGCAAGTTGAAAGGAGGAGGTTAAGTGGAGGAGACGGGCTGTGTCCGGGTTGTCGAGGTTGACAGGGATGTTGAAATCCCCAAGGATGATAGTGGGTAGCTCAGAGGAGAGGAAGAAGGGTAGCCAGGAGGAGAAGTCTTCCAGGAAGCGGGGTATGGATCCAGGAGGCCGGTATATCACAGCAATCTTCAGGGGGGTTGGGGAGAATAGTCGGACGCAGTGGGCCTCGAAGGAGGAGAAGGATAGGGAGGGGGGGTTTGGGAGGATTCGGAAGGTGCTCAGCGGTGACAGGAGCAGGCCAACCCCACCACCTTTACGACCGTTGGGCCTGGGTGAGTGGGTCCAGGTGAGACCGCCGTAGGAGAGTGCAGCAGGGGAGGTAGAGTCAGTGGGCTGGATCCAGGTTTCTGTAATCGCCAGGAGGTTGAGGGAGCGGGAAACAAAGAGGTCGTGGATGGCGGTAAGCTTGTTGCACACCGATCGGGCGTTCAGGAGTGCACATGAAAACGGGGGGGAGATTTTAGGGAGCAGGGGGACAGATACTAAGTTGCGGCAGGACGTGGAGGCGGGAGGGTTTTGTGCGGGTGAGGGCGGTGGTGGAGGGCCAGGATTCGGGGAGATGTCCCCCGCGGTTATGAGGAGGAGAAGGGTGAGAAAGGTGGCATGGGAGCAGGATGTGCAGGAGCGTGAGAAACTACTAGTGGAGGTGTTGGGGTCAGTGGGAGAGTGGAGTAATAGGAGGAGGTGGTAGGTGCCATAGAGGGGTGAAGGAAGCAGTGAGGGCACAATATACAAATGTTTGGGAGGAGCAGAGGGATATAGTGAATGGATTTTGGGAACAGAGGAGAGGAAAATGAGAAGGAGGAGTGGAAGAGGCATTTTGGGGAGGTGATGAAAGCAATAGTAGGGAGATGATAGCAATGAGGGGTAGATGTACAAGTTTTGGGGTGGAGCAGAGGGGTAAAGAAATGAGATTTGGGAACAGAGGATAGTAATATGAAGAGCAGAAGAGGGGTGTATTATATAAAAAGGTACACGGAGTGGGACTCAGGTATGTAAGAGATGTTTCCCAGGGTGTTTCCTTGCAGTCTGTCCAGCATGCAGTAGAGTTTCTTGCTGTTGTTGTGTTCCTGCTGCTTAAGTTCTCCTGCTTTAGTTCAACTGCTGTGTTTAACTGCTCTGCACTCATTCAAAGCCGCACTCCATCATAAGCAGCACCCCCATCAGAGACTGTGCCCCCCATCAGAGATCTCCCCCATGAGCTGAACTAAATTTATAGGGAGATGCTCAAATGAGCATTCAACTCCGCCCCAATTAGAAGCTGATAAGGCTCACATGAATAGGGGGGGATGATTCTTAGGAACCAGGCCACAGTCATAAACCTGAGTGCGCCTAGAGGTGAGGACAAGTCAACAGATACACAGATATAATTACAACATTTGTTGAGAATTTAACAGGAGTCAATGCGTTTGTCTGGTTAAGAGTGGAGGTAGCAGATAAATGCAGTTACCCAGAGAAGAACAGCAGGAGTCAATGCGTTTGTCTGGTTAAGAGTGGAGGTAGCAGATAAATGCAGTTACCCAGAGAAGAACAGCAGGAGTCAATGCGTTTGTCTGGTTAAGAGTGGAGGTAGCAGATAAATGCAGTTACCCAGAGAAGAACAGCAGGAGTCAATGCGTTTGTCTGGTTAAGAGTGGAGGTAGCAGATAAATGCAGTTACCCAGAGAAGAACAGCAGGAGTCAATGCGTTTGTCTGGTTAAGAGTGGAGGTAGCAGATAAATGCAGTTACCCAGAGAAGAACAGCAGGAGTCAATGCGTTTGTCTGGTTAAGAGTGGAGGTAGCAGATAAATGCAGTTACCCAGAGAAGAACAGCAGGAGTCAATGCGTTTGTCTGGTTAAGAGTGGAGGTAGCAGATAAATGCAGTTACCCAGAGAAGAACAGCAGGAGTCAATGCGTTTGTCTGGTTAAGAGTGGAGGTAGCAGATAAATGCAGTTACCCAGAGAAGAACAGCAGGAGTCAATGCGTTTGTCTGGTTAAGAGTGGAGGTAGCAGATAAATGCAGTTACCCAGAGAAGAACAGCAGGAGTCAATGCGTTTGTCTGGTTAAGAGTGGAGGTAGCAGATAAATGCAGTTACCCAGAGAAGAACAGTTCCAAATACCAGTCAATATTGGAACAAAACCTTCAAGCTTCTGCTAGAAAGCTGAACATGAATTTCATCTTCTTTCATAAAGCATACATCCAAATCAACAAAGGAATGGCTTCACCAGAAGAAGATTAAAGTTTTTTGGAATGGCCCAGATCTGAATCTGATCAAAAAAATCTGTGGGGTGATCTGAAGAGGTCTGTGCACACGAGATACCCTTGCAATCTGACAGATTTGGAGTGTTTTTGCAAGGAAGAGTGGGCAAATATTGCCAAGTCAAGATGTGCCATGCTGATAGACTCATACCCAAAAAGACTGAGTTCTGAAATAAAATCAAAAGGTGCTTCAACAGAGTATTAGTTTAGGGGGGTGCACACTTATGCAACCATATTATTTTAGTTTTTTATTTTTTTACTTCCCTCCACCTAAAAGATTTTAGTTTGTTGTTCAACTGACTGAGTTGTACAGTTTATAGGTTACATTAAAGGTAGAAAAAGTTCTGAAATTATTTATCTTTGTCTAATTTTTTTTACATCATAAGGAAAGGATACTGAATAACCAAATGGCTAATCCACACAATGGATTTATTTACTGCTGCAGGGCAAACACAGATACTGTACATAGGTAAGTATGCTGAACATCAGTTTCAGGCATCTCTGCATTTCATCTGGTTAAAACTGAAACTGTTGTTCAATGCCCCAGAGAACCTGATGAAGTGTAGAGACATCTGAAATGGCAGAAGAAGAAGAAGAAAAAAAAATCAGTTCTATGGATTTGCCATAGTGCAGCATCCTTTTCTTGGATACACTGTCTTCATTTTGGTGTTTGGAGCTTGTCTGATGCTTGGCAGCCACTGGACAGGTATTACTTTCCCAGTTCAGCTTACCTCTATTGTGAATTATAAACTTTTTTTTTTTTGTAGTATCTGAGAAGTGTAGAAGTTTTTCTGTTTTGTAGCATATAAAATTATGTTCCACTTACTCATTGATTACGGTTGAAATATTTGGTCATTTTGGTCTTCTACCTCCTAAGATTTAGACAACAAAGCCTGAATTTTGAAAAGGCTGGGCAATTGATAGCTATTACAATGGGGAGAGGTTATGCACAGATCCAGTGCTGTGGTACACCTGTTCTTAACCGTTGGTACGTACATTTCTGAGAGCATCTCCAATGGGTTCCAGGGGTACTTCTGCTTCTTTGAAATTGGCTAACGATTACAGTTTGAAGTTGTTTGAGATACTTAATACACATTGGCATTTATGAAGGGGTACATACGTTGAACACTGCTGTAGTTCAAGCTTTGGTATCCCTACATAACCTACAGCCACAATCTATCACTAGCAAATTGAAAAGTATGTCAATGTGTCAGGCCAAAGCATAATCTCCTCAGTCTACAGTATGAGCAGACCATGCCTGGCTAAGCTTTGCTCCTAGCACTTGCTTTCACTATTCAGAACTGCCCCAGGAACAATGAAGATGTCCATCTGACTTGTACGACTTCCTATTTCATGGCATAGTGCTGGAACTTGAATCAGGCCCTAATATCAGCGCTGCAAACACAGTCTGGCCAGCACTTGTAAGTTTCTCATATCTTTGGCTCCATGCACACTAGAATTCTTTTAAGCTCCTAGCAGCTATTAGCATTTTTTCTGCTCCTAGAAGCTAAATAGTGGTATTTATGTTTCCATGCCCACTACTTCAGCGCTTAGGAGCAGGAAAAACAATTGTTTTTGTAGAGTTTATGGGAGCGTTTTTCCATCAGAAAAAAACGCTGAATGCTCCTAACAGCTACAAAATGCTGCCAAAATGCTCCAAATGGCTTTTTTGTAGCTTTTTTTTTTTTTCATCATGTACTGCAAAAATGCTAATAAAACACTATCACTCCTAAATGCTTCTAAACACTACTAAAAAGCTCTATTACCAGCGTTTTTTTATCCAGTGTTTTTTCCAGCGTTTTTTAGCTAGTGTGCATGGAACCTAATACTTCTTATAAACTACACAGCTAATTGTTGATCATTTTTAGTAGCATTGTACTGACCATGTGTAGACAAATTTCAACATGTTTCTTCATCCAAGGGAGTGATTTACCAAAGAGTATTTGTTTATATCCGACAAGCAGTTCTCTGGCCACATCCAAAGTAAATGGAAACTAAAGAAAAGACAAAACTAGAAATTTGCCTCTCCCTGTTGGGTATTTGACAGAAGCAACAACAAAATGTATGCATAACACACCTTGCTGAACATGTATCATTTTTTTTTTTGCTGATCAGAAGTGAATGTGTGAAAACATGGGGCATCAGTAAATCTGGAAACATTTAATCAGTTATATCATTTCCAGCCAAGAGAGTTTGAGAATGACCTCTGCTAGTGTTTGTTTTACCATTCCTGTGTGTTTAGATGACATAAAGCAGCAGTGCTATGCCATGTATAACTAACTTGTTTTTTCTTGCAGCATGCTTTCTGCATTTCAGTAACAACGTTATGCTGTGCTTGTTTTGTGCTTTTTTTTTTTTCTATTAAATCCTGTCCAAGATTTGTTTTCTTGTTGCAGACTTTCTGTGAAAGTTGAATGTCTTTAAAGCTGCCGGAATGTAGCATGTTGATTAAAACCCAAGTCCAGCCTTTCCAAAAGGAACTAAAAAAAATAATAAAGATCTTCAATTCCTTTTTTGGACATTTGTTTTGCAGCTTTCTACTACGTCTTAAGGCAGAGAATAGCCAGCGTAAGGTGCCGTACACAAGGTTAGCTAAACATATTTCTTACAAATCATTTTGGCAGAGTAAAAATGTGTCTGCGGAGAGCAGTCTTCAGTCACAAATGTTAAAAAAGAAAAGATATTGAAGAACCAATAAATCAAAAACAAGCTTTAATTACCATAACTGTTATTATAGGAGCCATATGTTCTAGCATACAGTATGTTTCCTACCAAGTGTTCCTTTCACACCTATCGGCTGTAATGTGTGGTGGTAATAACACCATGCATGCGATGTGGTGCATTTAATTTTCAATCCAATGCACATGAAATGCTTATGTATTACAGCACACTGCAGAGCTCAGTAGCAGACTACTGTGCATTGTGGTGTGTTCTGTCAGGAAAAAAAAAGGTGTATGTCCGATATTTGGTGCATTGAAAGCCAATTCAAATCCAATGCTGGAGCAGTGTGAATGAGCCAAGTAACTACACTTTTCTCTGCTAGTGGAAAAAGGATGTACATACACAAATGCAAAATGTGGAGCATGCAAATATATGTCAATACCTGGAATATTAAAGGGATCCTGATTGCTTATACTTGTCTGAAAAGCAGTTTAAATCCAATGATGGTGGCTACTGTTTTGCGACTCCCTGGAGTTATAGAGTGATTACTGTCAGAGGAGATTTCATTGGCTTCTCGCACAGGTATCTGCAGTCATGAGAGATTTCATTTAATATCCTATTTGTGTAAGCCTGCTTATATTTAGCCATATTGACCCTTTGATTTGCCCTGTTCATGGACTTAATTAAAGGACACCTGTGATGATCAAAACGTGCAGGTTTTTCATTGCTGAACTTCATCTAAATATAGTTTTTTAGCAGCTTTTGGTTGTAATCCTTTCTCAGTTGTTGATCTGCAACAGGCATTGAAATCACAACTCGAGGTCTGTGCCATGCAAAGTTCTGAAGCCACTGGATCAACATGACAGTCAGCATTTCAGCAGTGTTAGTCTATATATTTATAATAAGTTTCTTTGAATTATATCATTACACTATGATGAATAGATCATTAGCACTTTTAATATTAAACGGAAAATATATAGACCATACAATTTCAGGCTTATACAATAAAAATTGCTTGAAATACTTTGCTTGAAAAATGTGTTACTGCATGTTCAATGTGTTTTGTATGGCCTAATCCTTGTCCTTCCCCCTCCCCCATTTTATAGTAAATTAGCATGTTTTACCTGTGCACGTATACAGGTGTTGCTTCAGTTTCCTGTGCCTTGCAGCATGTATATTTTACTGTGCCCCAAGGACATTGTCATTTACCTATGCTACAGAATAGCTGACATTCCAGTGTCAGCTGGGTTCTCACGTAATGTCTCAGCCTGATGAATGCAAGTGAGAGTTCTATTCTAAAGGTCACCTGTGCAGGTTTAAGTGTAAACTTTACTTTTTAACAACCACATTTATTAGATGGTTTCCTTCTCACACACAAAGGCCACATAAACTGTAGGTTATGCTGGAGGTGCTAAGTTTGAGTTACTGAAGACCAAGCTCGTGAGAAACGAAGAGGATTGTGTTGGCCATATAACCAGTCCAATTCTAAATAAAAAAAAAAAACCCCCAAAGAATTCTGACATACAGACATAATTGCCTTCAATTATCAATAGAGTATTCAAAAGGCTGTGGAATAAAAGTAGAATTTTGTTTGTCGCAGTTAATCATTTTATTTTAGACCTGTGCTAGAAATCTAATAGGTGAAACCAATTTTCATTCTCTTTCCCTTTCCCTTTCCCTTTTCCCCTTTCATCACATTTATACACCATAATGGTGTTACCTACCTAATTTAATCACAGCAGTTTCCACGAAGACAGATTTCAGAAATAACTGTCCATCTATAGATAGTGTGCTAAAGCTTGCCTATTGTTTTTGTTTTTAATTTGTATTTTCAGCATTATTAGTCCTAGTTATTAATTGTAATTTACTGTACATAGGCATGTGTGTATTATTCTGTAAGATACATCCAAATTCATTCTAAAGTAATACATAAGTTCTGGTGGTTTGAATTAACCAGTGGCATATACTTTCTATAGCAGTAGGGTGAGTCTCGCTCTTTTCACTGCATTCTCCAAAATGGGAAATAGAAAAATTAAATAGGGAAAATAGGATCTTGTTGGCATAGGTAGGGAAAGGCTCTAAACTCTACTGCAGAAGTCCTGCTAGCAGAGGTCCAAAAATATACAAATCATCAGGAAATCAAACTAAATAGCATCATTCCAAAACATTATCAGTTGTGTGTGGACTACACCCTTTAAAAGTACCAGGTACTGATGCCACACCTGTAAAAATATATGTATTTGTTGAGAACTGATGTCACACCCATAAAATATAAATATCTAGAAAATAGTAAGATCAGATGACTTAGGCCTCATACACAAGTGTGCCAGATAAGGGTGCCAAGTGCAACTTACCCTGATGAGGGTCCCCTAAAGGCCAGGTCTAAAATTGTTCATGAACACTCAATGTGGATGTAAATTTAGTGTCATCACTGTGCTCTCCAAACACAGCAACTTTTGTTTAAAGCCCATTTATTCTCCTTCCTGTTCCAAGTAGGTCCCCACCAATAGAGAATTTGACAAAGGTTGGCTGGACCTTTTTGGAGAGTGTTATCTGAAAGATTTCATAAAAGTATATTTAATAAATGGTTTGAGCAAGGTATACTCAGAGGAAGCCAAAATTGTCATTATATAATATATGTACATGCACAGAAGAAGAAGCTGCTTGGCCCAGGGGACTTTGAGGTGGCCGGTAAAAGCAAAGATAGTCCAGTATAATACTTTAGGTGGGTGCTGGGGAGGAGGGAGGTCACTAAAGGATAACTGTACTAAAAGTTCAGTTATCCTTGAAGGGCTAAGTTTTCAGAAATAGTGGTTATGTTCAGCATAATGGTAAATTAGTTGTTATTTTGGGTTTATTAGTTTGTATTTTTCGATGTAATCAATTATTTTTTAGGTTGTTTTCACTATTTTTCAGGTGTGGCATGCCTTGGCAATTTTTCTAAAACAAACCCAGGAAGCACATACTATTTTATTTTTTATATAATCATTCCACTATTAAACAGAATGGGCACAATTCACTAAAGCTTATCGCATAAGTTAAGTCAGTCACATGACCACATATCGCATGCGATATTGAAAATGTCAATTCACTATTGCTAGTATGAGGTATTTACTGAAAATAGTAAAAACATTTGGCCATATAATTTATCAATAAATTTATGAGTTGCTTACTGATTAATGCACAAGGTTGGTGCGCTTTGTTTTTTGTTCTCTAACACAAAGCTGGGGAAGCTCGATATAGACTGTAGTAGAGCCGTACAACCTTTGATCAGTGTTGGATGAACATTTATCATTTTATTCGATTGGCCGCCTTCTGATCTGGGTCTCTGAGCACAGGAGGTGTTGGATGTGTGTCAATTGATCTAGTTCAGTGCCAGGGTTAGTGTTTGGGTCAAAGGTCAGAATTTTTTTCTTTTTGTAAATTGGTATCAGTGTCAGTTAGTGTCAGTGTGTTTTAGGTAGAAAAAAAAATGCACTATTTTTCCTGAGCTGTAGTACAGGTACAAACAACAAATAACATGCACATATATGGTATCACTACAATCGTGAAGAGCTGGAAAATGTATTTTGGGTTGTTCTTTGGTGGTAGGTTATGGTAGTAACAAGAAATACACAGCTAAATTAAAACATTTTTTTTTCATTTCACTATTTTGGGCCAGTTTTCCTTTGATAATAAAAAAAAAATTCAGGAGATATCAGTTACCATTTACCACCAAATGAAAGCCAAATTTGTCTTGGGAAAAAAAAGGTGTAATTCACCTGGATGTACAAAGTAGTTGTGATGATATGTATGGTTTTACTAACACATGTCAAAGTTGTAAAATTTTACTTAGGCTTTAAGATTGGTTTTACCCTTAGGCGTGAAGGGTTTAGTAGTGGTATGTACTGGTATTGGTCAGTACTGTCATGGGTTGTTAAGGACTGGGTGGCTGCGGAGTCCTTAACAACCTATGAGTCATCAGCTGTCAGTGGGGTTCCCCACTGATAGCTGATTGTAAAAAAAAAATTGCCAGCAATTAAATGTTTTAAAAAATATTGTGGTGTCCCACCTCCATCCATACCAAGCCCTTTGGGTCTGTATGCGTTTTGAGGGGAAACCCTACACCAAAATTAAAAAAAAAATTATGTGGGGGTTCTCCCAAAATCCACACCAGACCCTTATCTGAGCATGCAGCCCAGCAAGTCAGGAAAGGGGGGGGGACGAGCGAGCACCCACCACTGACTCAAGAACCGTACCAGGCCAAATGCTCTCAACATGGGGAGGTGCTTTGGGGGTGGGGGGCTCCCCCCCAAAGCACCTTGTCCTCATGTTGATGGGGACAAGGGCCTCTTCCCCATAACCCTGGCCTGTGGTTGTGGGGGTCTGCGGGCTAGGGGCTTATTGGAATCTGTAAGCGCCCATTAGCAAGGGGCCCCCCAGATCCCACCCCCCCTTTGTGAATGAGTATGCGGTACATACCCATACCCATTCACAAAAAAAAACTAGAGTGAAAAAAGACAGGAGACAGTCTTTGACAAGTCCTTTTATTAAAAGAAGAAAAATAAGCCCACCAACCCAAAGCCCCCCCCCCCATATTGAGTGCATGTGGCATGGTACAGTTCAGGAGGGGGTGGGGCGCTTACCTCCTCTTTCCTGACCTGCCGGTCTGCATGCTCGGATAAGGGTCTGGTATTGATTTTTGAGGGAATCCCCACGCCATTTGTTAAAGTTTGGTGTGGGGGTTCCCCTCAAAATCCATACCAATCCCAAAGGGCTTAGTATGGAAGGAAGGAGGACCCCACGCCGTTTTTAAAATAATTTTTTCATTTGCCGGCAAATCTTTTACATTCAGCTGTCAGTGGGGAACCCCAATGACAGCTGAAACATTAACACATGGTTGTCACTACTAAAATACTGCATTACTTGATAAAAAAAAACTCTTGCAGTATTTTAGTAGCGTTTTTTAGTGAATTCAGTCTTTTTTTTAAAAAAATGCTGTGTGGTATCCTACTGCATACTCTGATGCGGTAAGATACCACTTAGTGAATTGTGCCTAATGTTTACTGCAAAGGACCGTTATTTTTACCCTTAGTGGATGCACAGGGAAAGATGTAGCTTATTTGGAGAAATAAAGCACAGTTGTGTTATTCATGTCCATCAACCACTTTTATGATATTCATAATCCACTTTATCAAGTCACATTTACATCAGTGAGAAAACATCTGTTCCTACATAAAAATAGTCCTCTAAATTCCTCTTTGTCTTGTGTGCTTTGTAGTATTGCCAGCACAAACGGTCTCTGAACAGCTGAATGTGACTTTTTTTGACATGTATCACAATTGGTCATTGAGTGACACGGTGCTTTCAGTCCCAAGTTTCATAAAAACTTGTATTCCACAATATGTATGATAGCTGTCATTTTTATAAAAGGAGGCATTTCCTTATTACTGTTAAAAATAAATTGTAAACCTAAAAGGGTTGCTTTCTTTTGACAGATGTCCAGAAATGGCAGACACACTGTGTATTGGCTAATATGCCTTTATTTTCTTGCAGCCCCCTGTGCCAGTAAATGTTTATTTTAGCTTCAATTTATTTTACTTGTGCATTTACATTGTATGCCATGTGCATTTCTAGGTCTGGCAAGTACACAACACAGGCAATAGTTGTCCAGATGGCTAATTCTGACTCTTAATGCTTAACAAGTCTTTGTTTAACCCATTATTGCTACAGTTCTTCCTCCACTCTTTCCCCATTCTGGCCAGTCTAGATTTATCATCACAGAAGCACTCTGTTCTCCATACCAGACCAGCAAAACCAAACATTCACTCATATCAACTTGTCCATCTGCTAAAACAGATGTTATCTGGTTTGTACTGGAAAGGTTATCATTTCCAACACACAACCATTTTAAAATGTAGATCAGATGCTGATCATCCACAAATAGTAACAAAAGATGACAAACGCCAAAGTCCATACTGCATGGATAAGAAAACCAGCCCCCATACAATGAAATCTTCGGAATTTGACAATATTCTGAATTGAGAATATTTACAGTTTTCTTTTTTTTGAGAAACATTCTTCGTTCTTCAAATTAGCACTCACCAGTGAGAAAAGTGTATTTGAATATTCTAGGTGGTCTGTGGTCTTAAACTTAAGACTAAATGTACTGTAAATCACTGCTTGAACAGTGGTGTCTATAGTTAGGTTCAGTCAAAGTTTTTGAAAGAAGTTCGTAAATGAACCTGTAGGTTGTGTGACTGTAGGGGAAATGCAGGGAGGACACAAGATGTTTTAACGTGCTTAACAGTAAAATGTATTGCAATGGCTTCTTATGAAATAAAACAAACATTTTAATAAATATACCTATCAAAAGATATGCCTACGATTGGCAAAGTTTTCATGCAAATTCCGCGCCTTGATTCCTGGTCAAGGTAAAGCATACAGTACATGCCATGTCATTGTGGACAGTGTACTTAGATAAATTAGCAGTTTATTTTTCTGGTGTTAGTTTAGATGTATAACTTAGTCTAAATTAGAGCTTTGTTCTTTCCTGTATAAAATAGAATATAAAGTTCGAATTGTTTGCAGATTAGTTTGACAATGTCCTCTTAGATACAAAAAATCTTGGATGTTTTTTATGTATAAAAATTCTCTAGATCATAACCAAAGGCTTGATATACTCCAGAAGCATTTCCAAAAAGTGCAGTCAGGAATTCTGGGGAGTTTACTAGCATCGCTGAATCAGAACAAAGCTTGATATGTCATCAGGTATCTTTCTCAACTTGGTCTTTATTTATATTGAGAAGTCACTCTTTGAGTCCTCCTATAAAGTGGCTTATCTTATCACAAAGAGTAAAAGGCCTTGGATCAAGCCTTGTGCCCTTCAAATGGCTAAAAATAAAGCTCTGTAAACAAGCATCATCAGAACATGATGTTTAAATGGTTGAACTGGATGGACTTTTGTCTTTTTCAGACTAACTACTGTATGTAACTATAGAACATACACAGAACATTTATACATAACAACATTTGATATGGATTTAGATAAAATCATGGAGAAAATCAGGAAAGTAAAGCTACCTAGATGGATGAACGTATTGATGAGAATCAGGGTAAGGATGGGAGATCTGCTACTAAATTGCGTAAAAATGAAGAGTTTTTCTGTGAATCCATGTTGGCTATCTGCAGCAGTATACTGGTTTACTGATGGCTATTTACAAAAATGCACTGAATTGGGAGACTACCTGTGGGGAAAAATTCAAGTTCGTAAAGGGTGTTCTTGTTGGTATATTTGCATTCATTCAAGCTCACTGGGAAAGCTTTTTGTTATTGAACATACTGTATGACCATAGTGCAGCCTTTCTCAACCTTTTTACCCCAGAAGAATCCTTTAATCAATTTTACGGTCTCGGGGACCCCCTGGTAAAATTAGGCCATTAGAGTCATTGGTAAAATGATGTTTATATTGGTGGTGGTAAGTGGGAAGAATGCTCCCCTTATACAGGGGTTAGACAAAAAATGGAAATGCTACATGATTTTCTGGTGAGAAAGTGACGACATGCTTCACGTTGAAAGTGGAAGTGATGTAACATTTCTTTGCTTCCGCTTTGTGATGAGACACCTAAGTAACAGGTGGGAAGCCTCACTTCCGTTATTCACTGCGTGCGCTGCTACTAATATGGAGTCATGTCAGAGCTTATTGAGCTTGAAAGTGGGCAAATTGTTGGTGCCAACTTAGCTGGTGCTTCTGTGACTGAAAAAACTTAAAAATATTTATTTACCTTAATGTTTTTAAATTCCCTGTTCTCCCCCTTCTCTGTGTAAACAGGAAGAGATCAGTGCTGTGCACGGCTGCATCTCTTCTCCTCTTGCTTCCTCTTCACACAGGAACTTGAACAGCAGCAGGAGCCATTGGCTCTTGCTGCTGTCAATAAAGTGCGGTCAAGAGGATTGTGGGGGGCTGGGCTAAGCCCCACTGTGTGTGCCTGTGGAGGCCGGTTCCGTAGACACTCCGGTCGGGAGCGAGCATGCAGTGTTTGTCCCCCTAGCAAATGGCTTGCTATGGGGACACACAAAGAAGAGGAGTAGCAAGGATCACCAGCAGGGGACCCAAAAAGAGAAGGATCAAGGCCACTCTGCGCAATACCATTGCACAGAGCAGGGGAGTATAACATGTTTGTTAATTAAAATTTCTGCATTTATTAACACTTGAAGTTGGCAATTTATTTGCCGTGCCGCAAATCAGTACCAAAAGTTCTATAGATATACAGTCCCGTGAAGACTGACAATTTGCCCTCTTTGAAGCTCAGTAAGCTCTGACATGACTCCATATTACTAGCAGCGCATGCAGTGAATTACGACAGGCTTCCCACCTGTTAGCTAGGTGTCTCATCACACAGCAGAAGCAAAAGAATGTTGCATCACTTTCATTTTCAATGTGAAACGTCATCACTTTCACACCTACAAATCATGTAGTATTTCCATTTTTTTGCCTAACACCTGTAGGCTGGCTAGAATGACATCATTGTAGTCATGCCATTTCCTCTTCCAAGTGGTGTTGGACCTGGAACTATGCAGGCATCATGGGATGGGATGTCAGCCAGAACTCAAGGAACCCCTAGACTCCACTGGAGGAACCCTGGTTGGGAATGGCTGCCATAGTGAGAACAAAAAAACAAACTCACATAGAGACAGTTCATCTCAAGTTGAACTTCAAAGACACAAATTATTGCAGTTCTGTGTTCATCAATTCAAGCTTACAGGGGAGAGATGCAGTGCAAGGAGACAATGCAGTGGCCTTTCAGCTTATCAGTGTGCTGCTTCTCCTTTCACTGTTCAATCACAGGCTTGAGGGAGGGACAAGACCTGTAAGAGCAGCAAAGAAAAATCATGTCTCCTGACCTGTCAGACGGGGCAGTGTAAGGGCCCATTCACGCTATTGCATTGTGTTTTCAAAAGTGCATTGACATACATTGCATTAGGCAGCCCAATTATTTGAACGGGGTGCCTCATGTACCATTTCCAGCAGTACAATGCAAAACACATGAATCCTTTGGCAAGATTCGTTGGGTGGCATGTGGAATAAATGGCACCGCATTGCTTTAACACATACATTGGCACTTGTCAGTTGTGTGAATGGGCCAGCCGTCTTAGAACTGGCTGGGCAGAAATACTGGCAGATAAAATACTGGCAGACAAAACACCTGCTTATTTGTGTTTCATTAGTGTATGTAGCTATTTTCTTGGAGTTCAGTTTTAATTAGGGCTGGTTCACACCAGAACATGGTGCAGGAAAGGCTCGTTCGGTGTGCGTTTCCGGCACCATGTTCAAAACACACTGCCTTTGTGATCTGCTGCAGGTGCCAGTTCAATGTTAACAACACTCCAAATGTAAATTGCAACCGCAGTGCATGTGCAGGCACCAGATCTGATTTGGCGTAGCACGTTTTTCAAAAATAGTGCATGCGCTACTTTTTGAGCAGTCTGGTTCAATTTAAATGGAGGAAAGTCTGGCGCTCAGGGGTATATAAACTCCAATAAAGAAGAGGGAAAAATACTGCACTTAGCTTGGCACCTCCTGTTCCTTTTATTTCCTAGTCTGGTGCAATTTGCAGCCCTTTAAAATTAATGAGCTGCAAAATCGCACTGCAAGGGACTGTGCAGAAAAAGCACGAGAATGCGGACCTCGTTCCTGGTCAATTCTTTTGTGAGCCAGCACTAATGAACCTTCACCTGACTTCTGCAGTGCATGGCTAAGGCTGCATTTGCACAGGCAAATCCCAGTGTCAGGAATCTACTGATTCCTGCTGCCGAGTGTGATAGCTGCAGCCAGCGACAACCTGTCATTGCAGTTTACAGGCTCAGCGGCCACAGCTATCTGCTCACAGCTGTCAAGCCAAGCAGCAGGAATCAGTAAGTTCCTGCCACTAGGATTTGCACCATGGCTGAAGGCCCATGCAAATGCAGCCCAACATTTCCTAAGGCTTCCAAATGTACTTTCAGGTATTTATAAAACTCCAGTACTTCCAATACACACTTCTATTTATAGTCCATTTTTTCATCCATATTAAAATGACAATATGCTCAAGTATTATTTATCTAGTTTAACACCAAACAACCAGAGCAAAACACACATATATAAAGTTATGTCCTGGCATACTATGACCCCTAATGCCCTGTAAAAGTGTTATTATATGTTTATTAGCTTTTTTAAGTGTGTCTAAATTGATTATATAACAACATAGAGGGCTTTTTTTTTTTGAAGCTGGAACTTGGTGGAATTGAGTTCCCTTCACTGGACCTGTGCTTGTTGCTCACGATTGTCATTTGAGAAAACACAGAAGCCTGGCTACTGTCTACAAGTGACAGTGCTCCTCTCCTCGGACAGCCGGAGGCGCCATAGAACCCTCACTTCCCTCCTTTGCCCCTTGATCTTTCCCAGCACTCTGCAATGCTTGTGCTCTACCTCTAGTGCTGGCTACAGAAAGATGGCTCAGAGGTGAAGGAGGAGTATTTCTACTGGTGATGTTGAAACGTGTTACAAGGGAGCTCATTGCCCAGCCTTGAAGATACTGCCATGTGAGATGTAACCTAAAGTAGTTTGTTCCAGGATGTGTATGAGGAGGTAAGTTGGTGGCACTCCTTTCCTACACTCACTGTCATACACACCGTACTCCATTCCTGCACACCGTCATACACACCACACTCCTTTCCTGCACGCACCGGCATACACACCACACTCCTTTCCTGCATGCACCGTCATATACTCCGCACACCTTTCCTGCACACAGCGTCATACACACCACGCTCCTTTCCTGCACACAGCGTCATACACACCGCGCTCCTTTCCTGCACACAGCGTCATACACACCGCGCTCCTTTCCTGCACACAGCGTCATACACACCGTGCTCCTTTCCTGCACACAGCGTCATACACACCGCGCTCCTTTCCTGCAAACAGCGTCTTACACACCACGCTCCTTTCCTGCACACAGCGTCATACACATCGCACTTCTTTCCTGCAAACCGCGTCATACACACCGCGCTCCTTTCCTGCACACCCCGTCATACACACCGCACTGCTTTCTTGCACACACCGTCGTACACACCGCGCTCCTTTCCTGCACACACTGTCATACACACTGCACTGCTTTCTTGCACACACCGTCATACACACCGCACTCCTTTCCTGCACACCCCGTCATACACACTGCACTGCTTTCTTGCACACACCGTCATACACACCGCGCTCCTTTCCTGCACACACTGTCATACACACTGCACTGCTTTCTTGCACACACCGTCATACACACCGCACTCCTTTCCTGCACACACCGTCATACACACTGCACTGCTTTCTTGCACACACCGTCATACACACCGCACTCCTTTCCTGCACACACCGTCATACACACTGCACTGCTTTCTTGCACACACAGTCATAAACACCGCACTCCTTTCCTGCACACACCGTCATACACACTGCACTCTTTTCCTGCACACATTCTGTCATACACACCACACTCCTTTCCTGTACACACAGTCACACACACCGTAGTCCTTTTCTGCACTTGCTGTCATACACACCACACTCCTTCTTGCACACACTATTATACACACCACACTCTTTTTCCCGCACACACGGTCATACACACCGCACTCTTTTCCTGCACACACGGTCATTCACATCGCATTTTTTCCTGCACACACAGTCATACACACCATACTCCTTTCCTGCACCTACCGTCAAACATTCCATAATTAAATGAATGCCTGCCCTTCTACAGTGACTTGTTGCGTGATCAGCTAAAAAAAATTCCCTGGAATGATATTTGAAATGCTGGTAACTATGCATTCTGTATGTAGAGCACTTCTGAACTCTGTACATAACACACTCCTGGAATTTAGCAATGCATCTTTAAGATACACTGTTCGTGCAATTGGCCGCGCCCACCATTTGATTAACCACTTGCGGTGGCATTCCAGGGGCGGGTTGCCGTTCATAAACAGCACCCACCATTTCTAGCTGTGCGCGCTCCCTGGGAGTGCGCAGCACCGCGATCCGGTGCCCGCTGTGTCCTCCACACCGATCATCGGACGGGACCTCTGTACGAGGTCCCGATCATGTGATCACTGATTGGCCAATCAGTGATCACATGCAAAGTAGTAAGCAAGATGTCACTTCTGACATCATTGCTTACTACGTGTGAAATCTGTGAATGGTCACATGGTACAAGGCTATTCACAACAGCCTTGTACCATGTGACAAGCTGTGACCAACCACAGCTCACTCAGTATTTCTCAATGGCTGCAAGAATGCAGACAGAGAGAAAGAGAAATGATTGCTTTTACATCCTATATGGGTGTAAAAGCAATCACTGTAGTAAAAAAAAAAAATTAAAATCTTTATCACCCCCCCACAAGTAGTACAATATTAGTAAAAAAAAAAAAAAAAGTAGTAAAAAATTCATATGGGTACAGTATTGCATGACCACGCAATTGTCATTCAAAGTGTGATAGCGCTGAAAGCTGAAAATTGCCCTGGACAGGAAAGGGGTAAAAGTGTCCGGACAGGAAGTGGTTAAGCACACGTTCGCCCTGTGAAGGGGGTGTGGTTGAGTTTCTGCACCTATTCTCTGAGAAAAAAAGCCCTAAAAACACATATTAGAAAACTGTGGGGTTGATTTACTAAAATTGGAGAGTTCAAAATCTGGTGCATCTCTGCGTAGAAACCAAGTTTCATTGAACAAGCTGAAGTTAGAAGCTGGTTGGCTAGCATGCACGGCTGAACCAGATTATGCTCTCTACAGTTTTAGTAAATCAACCCCCATTAGGCCCCTTTCACAAGACTGTTCTGATCAGGTCCTGTGAGTTTCTCAGGCTGACCTGATCAGACGGTCTATTCATCTCAGTGGATGTAAATGGACTCTGCTGGTATGACCACCCTGTGTGAAGCATAACCAAGTGCTATGAATCTACTGAACCTTACATCACTCTTTGTCCACAAATAATGGATATGTTGCATATTGGAATCTAATGATGGTAACTACTAAACAAAACAACCTTCTACTGACCTTTTGTACACCTTGTTGAAGATCATAACAATAGTATATTTAACAACCTGTGATTTCTTCTCGTACTCATGGTCTACACCTTGTCTTGTATATTCTTTTTCAAATAAATAAATATTATATTAAAATGAAATTAAACATAGTGCTAAAATGTTTCCTCCAATGCTGATCATCTGGGCCTTTCTGTAAAGCTAACAGACTCTAGACAGGTGAGCTCTGCATTCATACTGCTGCTGCTAAACATGTGCAGTTAAAATGTACTAATTAGGCCCCTTTCACATGGGCTGGATCCGGTTTTGCTCAGCAGGGGATTCGTCCGCTGATTCCCTGCTCAGCTGACAGGAACTGCCAGATGACAGGTCTGTGCCTACTCCACTTTTGCAGGTCTGTGTCTGCTCTGTTTTCCGGCTGCCCATAGAGGAGAATGGAGGATCTGGTTGGGTCTGTTTGAAAAATGGACAGTCGAACCTGACCAGGCCACCCGTGTGAAAGGGGCCTTGTTTTTTTTATTTGCATAAAATTAATATGTTGAAATGATAAGAAACGTACAAGGAAAAATATTTGCACACACCTTTCTTGTTCATTGCTTTTGTGTTGGTGTAAAACATATACCTATTACTCCCAAAGTACAAAAAAGTGGTAGGAGGCAACATCAAAAGTTGGCATATCAGGTTCTGCAGACTTCATGTCTGTTATATTAGTGTATGTTCACTAGTTTATATTTTCATCATTGTGGCTGCTTATCTCCCAGTATGACTTTATGAACTGCAGAGTGTTTATTCAAGCTGGACTGTTTTTCAGTTATCTACCAAAGATATATTACAGAAAGATGTGAAAGTATTTGCTAGTGTTAAAGCTGGACTTTAGCCAGGTATTAAACATTTTTTAAAATGCAACATTGACCCTATGTAGTAAAGGAAAAAAAAAAAATTCACTTAGTTTAGTGAATGTGGTAAAAGAGTAATGTGCAAAGAAAATCTTTTAAAAAAATTGATTTTTGCTCGCACATGTTTGGATGATGTTTGCAAAGAGAAAATTCAATTAAGCTGGCCAGAGATGGATCGAAATTTGGCTTCTTCAGCAGGGACCTGCTGAATTTTGATCTATATGTGGCTGCTTCTGCTTGATAAGTCAACCTAATGATCAATTTCTGTCAAATTGGCTTGTTGGAAAAATGTTTCTATTGGTGGCTGCAGCCGCTGATCAGTGTGCACTTACAGTGGAGAGTCCCGCTGTCAGCAGACAATGTCTCTGCTGGTAGGATTCCTCCATCCACCTCAATTGTATGAATAGACAAAACTGTCCATTTTTTTAACAAAAAAAAAAAATCTATCTGTGGCCAGCTTTAGTTTAACCACTAGCCTACAGGGCACTTATACCCCCTTCCTGCCCAGGCCAATTTCCAGCTCTCCGCGCTGTCACACTTTGAATGACAACTGCGCGGTCATGCAACACTGTACCCATATGAAATTTTTATCATTTTTTTGAGACAGAGCTTTCTTTTGGTGGTATTTTAATCACCTCTGGGATTTTTATTTTTTCTTAAACCAAAAACCACTGAAAATTTAGAAAAAAAGTTTTTTCTTAGTTTTTGTTATACAATTTTGTAAATAAGTGATTTTTCTCCTTCACTGATATGCGCAAATGAGGCTGCAGTGATAGGCACTGATAGGCTGCACTGATGGACACTGATAGGTGGCACTGATGGGCACTGATGAGGAGGCACTGGTAGGTTGCACTAATGGGCATTGACAGTCATCACTGTTGTGCACTGAAAGGCAGCACTGACACATGACACTGATAGGCGGCACTGACTGGCATTGATAGGTGGCACTGATGGGTGACATTGAAAGGCAGCTCAGATGGGCACTGATATGTGGCATTGATATGCACTGATATGTGGCATTGATGTGCACTGATATGTGGCACTGATGGGCACTGGCACGTGGCACTTCTGGGGCCACACTGATCATCAGGGCACACTGATCATCAGTGCCCTGATGATCAGTGTACATGTCCCCTCCACGGAAAGCCGATTACCGGCTCTCCTCTCCTCTCGAGCTTTCAGCGTGACAGCTCGAGAGGAGAGAAATGCCGATAACTGACATTTCCGTGTTTACATGTGATCAGCTGTGATTGGACACAGCTGATCACATGACCAAGCCGACATCTTTGGCTCTTTCCGTGATCTGCTGTGTCCGAGGGACACAGCGCACCGGCGATCGCCGCGCTGTGCGCTCCCTGAGCCGCGCATGCGCAGTGAGAATGGTAGGACATCATGTGACGTCCTATCAGAACGAGAGATCCACCTTGCGCCCGTCGTACTATAGGTCGGGCGGAAGGTGGTTAATGAATGAGGTGAAATAGTGTTGACTTCAATCATCCAATCATATGCATGCAAATAATGTGTTTATTTATTTTTATTTTATTTTCATGCATATGATTAGGTGTTCTTCGCAAAGGCAATTTTCACTTTGTTTTACCTTAAATGAAAATTCACTGTGAAATCTAGCATTCTCTACTGCATAAACAACCCAGTAATGCTGTTGTGTATGTTTTTATAAAACATTCATTGTATTTTTTAAACAAAAATGCCTCTTGTAATGTCCTGTACAGAAACACTCGGTTTGGCAATAAGCCTGCAGATAGGAAGATAGAGCAGAGTGAGTAGAGACTTAATCTCATCAGTCTGCTGCTGCTTTTTTACTTCCCAGTCAGCAGGCTGGAGAGATGACACCACTGTATTTCTTTACTGTAAAATGTGCTGGATTTTATAACAAATAATTAGATGTGAACTGACATTTAGATTAATATTGGGGATTGGAATCCTGTTGTTTTAATCCAGTTCTGTATTCACTGAAATCCATAAAAATATATTTAAAATGCAACCACTTTAGTTATCTGAAATGTGTTTTAACCTTCTATTCGCTCCTGCATGCTACAACCTAGTCTGAAAGAGGGAGTGGCCAGCACTGTGAGCCAATCAGGTTCTATTGCATTGAATAGCATTGTCAGTGTGACTCTGGGAACACAGGGCAAGGGGAGACCAGTGATGAGCATCAGTCTGCTTTTTTTTCCTTTAGCAGGTGGTCTCAGGTAGGCTACAAATGAGGAGAAGCTTCAGGACCCTCTTTTTTTTTTTTTCTACAGTCACCTATCACAAGTTTGATGCAAATTTGGGAGGGGGATGCTGAACTGTTCAATGCTGTAACAACAGGTTGAGATAAGTGGGTGACATTTTGATTTTTTTTCTGAAACTCTGATGGATGGTTTTTAATACATAAAATGGGGGCAGCACAGTGGCTAAATGGTTAGCACTTCCACCTCGCAGTACAAGGGTTGTTAGTTCAAATCCCAACCACGGCACCACCTACCTGGAGTTTTCATGTACTCCTTGTGTGGGTTTCCTTCGGTACTCCAATTTCCTCTCACACTCCAAAGACATGCATGCTGGTAGGTTAATTGGCTCCTGTCTAATTTGGTCCTTTGTATCTGTATGTATGTGAGTTAGGGACCTTAGACTGTACACTCTTTGAGGGTTAGGGACTGATGTGAATGTACAATATATGTATGTAAAGCGCTGAGTAAAATTGACAGCTCTATATAAGTACCTGTAATAAATAAATAAACAATAAATGGGACACTGCATTTTAAAACAGAAGCCTTTAAAACAGTTCATTTTTATGTTTAATCACAGCTTTGTTGTGTCGTATTTGCATCTAAATATATAGGAATTAAATATATCAGGAATTAAAAAATTAAGAAGAAATTAAAACTTAATTATACAAACTAGTGCTGTTTGCACTTTTTCCACTCAAATATAAGCCTTCAGGGTGCACTTCTAAATGCCATTAGCTCTCCAGCATGCATGTGCTATTCTGGAAGAGTACACTCTGTATAGCATATGTGCCAGTAAAGTAGCAGAATACTCTTCTGCAATATCAGGAGACTTGAAATTGAGTTCTTTTAACAGAAAAAAAAATGTTTACTTTGAGCTATATTTAACAAACATTTTTGAGACACTTTCAGAAGGATTTTCATTAATCAATTTCCTAAGTGATTTTTGATTCTTTTATAGAGCAATTAATGTATTTGACACAAACAATTTTGGCATAAGCCATAATGGAGCGGCACAATGGCTTAGCGGTTAGCACTTCCGCTTGGCAGTACTAGGGTCGTCAGTTTGAATCCCAACCATGGCACCACCTGCCTGGAGTTTGCATATTTTCCCTGTGCCTGCGTGGGTTTCCTCCGGGTGCTCCAGTTTCCTCCCACACACCAAAGATATGCAGGTAGGTTAATTGGATCCTGTCTAAATTGACCCTAGTATGTGTATGTATGAATGTGAGTTAGGGACCTTAGATTGTACACTCCTTGAGGGTTAGGGACTGATATGAATGTACAATATATATATGTAAAAGCGCTGCGTAAATTGACGGCGCTATATAAGTACCTGGAAATAATAAATACATTGGTATGACAAAGTCATGCATGGCAGAATTGCTCTTGTACCAGAAGAGAGTGTGGATCACCAGCACATCATGCGCTCCTTTTTAAAAAAAAATTTTAGTCACATACAGTAAATACAGGAGGAACATTTCAGTGCTATTAAAGTGTTTCTAAACCCAGGACCCTGCATTCACTATATCTGGTCTCCCACAGTACACAGAACATGGAAGTGCAATTATTTTAGTAAATATAAACTGCTAAATACCTTTTCTCATCAGCAGTTAGAGCAATCTTGTAATTTCTATCAGTGTTCAGTAGAGCACTGGTTAAAGCTTGTAGGAGGAGTTTTCTTTTTGCTCTAGGAGGATGCAAACCCCCTGACCTCTGTCTGGACAGTGCTAATTGGCCCTGTGCTGATCACATGCACTCTCCCAAGAAACAAGAAAAAAAAACCCACCTCTCTAGCAATACACACTAAACTGAGCATGGGCATGTGGCTACGGGTTGAGCATGTCTTAGGAGATGAGACATGGACATTTGAACAAGAGGAGGGGCAGAGAAGAAAGGATCAAATGGCCTTTTTACACAATGCAGAGGATCCTTAGGTTCCACAGTGAGTATAACAAGCATGCTATACTGCATATACAGACTGATTTTACTGTTGTGGGTTTACTAACACTTTAATTTAACTTCTTCATCAGAAAGTAGTAGTGATGGCAGCCTTACTGTTACCTGATGAAGAGGCTGAATTAAGAGCTCTGAAATGTTGCTGCTGTAATTATGTGACTAATAAGCTTAAAGGAGTTAAAGAGGTGCATGATGTTCTGGTGATCTACACTGTCTCTCAAATCCATGACCTTGCAATGGTGCCATTCTTCGCAGTTCACTGTAGTGCTGAAAAATTGAAGATCTTCTACCAGGTGGAATGCATAAAGGTCTTCTATTTATGTTGATCTGTGCTGGTTTGATTTCGGTAGAGAGAAATCTGATTTGCGTAAATTTACCCTTTTTCTAAAATGACCACATTTAAGAATAATATCTTCTTACATTAAATAAGCCAAGTGATGAAGCACCTACCAAGGTAGACATCTCCCCATTTGTCTTTCTTAACACGGTATCTGCCGAACTGTGACCACTTTTAGGTAGAGTGCCGAAAGGATAATTAAACAATGAATCTGGCCACTGCATTTCCTTTAAAATGTGAAATCTGTCTCAAAGTACTACGCTGTAATAGGCCATTTTACATAATGCAGCAATTATCTCCATGATATTCAACGTAGACATTGCTTCTGCTTAATTTTGCCTGATAGATTCTGTAGGAAAGCACATAATGGTAGCTGCATAGTCTTTCAAATAAGGGACAATAAAAATACCCATGCCCTAGTTTTTACTATGGGGATATTTAGGGGATATCTTGTGTTTTGTCACTGAAAACATGATAAAGAACTTAGAACTTATTTCAAGTTTTACCATCTAGTCAGTGTGGATTCAACAATGTTTTATGTCTGGCTTCCAATACAGCTTCTTTTTTGAAGAAATTATAAGGTACACAAACTCGGAATAATTTGTGATACAGCAGCAAACTTTTAGGATCCACTTGTTTAAACATGAATAATAAAGGAATTCCTGGCAAAAGGGGAATATAGGTACAAATGCTCTCTTATTTAAAATAATAATCAAAACTAAAATTGAGATCATCCAATAGAAAATAAAATTGTACAATTACTTTTTAACACTTATCAATGGGATGAACATATTCCTGTTAAATTTTTTCCCAGCATATTGCAAATTTATGCATATGTCCTTTATCACATGTGTTGCGGTGTGCTGAGAAGCAGGAGCAATTTCTTGGTCCAGGTATGTACATTGAGGTGCGATTGGAAATGAATGTCAAAGCAACATCTGCTGCACATTGTACCAATATCATGCATGCAGTAGTGTGAACATGGTTATTACTATCACTCCAGTTTTAGCAGTTTTGAATTTATTTGTGGTATGCGTTCCAGGCACTTTGGAGAGCAATTTGTGCTTAAAAATTAAACATTGAGAATATTAACAAATAACACCTAAATAATCCAAGAAGATAAAAAAACATTTGTATTAGTATATCCTCAACAATTTGCAAGTGGTTCTACATTAATGGGCTTTGGTTATTATTGGAAAGCTCTATATGAAGAAACAGAATGCAATGCTAGGCAAGCTCAAGTCTTGATTTTAAGATCACATTTATCTTTATATTGTTTTAACTAACTATGTAAATTATATCTTTTGTCAATTATTAACACTAAATTTATTGTATATATCTTCTTTCTGTAGCTGTTTGTCAGCCACCATGTAAACATGGAGACTGTGTAGGTCCCAATAAATGCAAATGTCACCCTGGTTACACCGGAAAGACCTGCAATCAAGGTAAAGTATGCATGTTGATTTTCTCTTTGCATTGTGATTTTCCCAAGATATGATTGTTCCTTTTTACTTTTTGATGTATTCGTATTTGATGCAGTAACTGATTTTGATTTATTCTTTTTGATTTTTGATTTTATTTTATTTTAATTTATTATATTATGCAGTAACTGATTTTAAGCCAACATTCTGAAATCAAAGCAATAAACAAAACCTTTATAAATATATAAAATTGGAAATATGATACTTGAAGAAAAAGTATAATTCTTATCTAATCAGATAAAACGAGCGCTGGATAAACATATAAAAAGGAGCAGCTAGCATGAAAAGGTAAAAACCTCAAACATGCAAAAAACTGATCACCTGCCCAGGTCTATAACTGGCTTTTTAAACAGGTAAACCTCAAACAATCTCATCAATGATAAGATAAAACTCATGCAGCGCTAAATGTATGTTAAAACACATAAAATTGTAAATTATAAATTATATGATACCAATATAAGGAAATTTAAAAATATGAAAGTGACCAAGTTCAATGACCTTATCTATTTTAGTGACATAAATAGATGACAAGATATAATATCTGCAAATTTTAAGGTGCCAGAAATCAATACACGCACTATAGCGTATGGTGAAGTGCAAATGTACGCACTATAAACATATGGTGAAGTATAGATGTGATAAGAACGTCCCCAATTGGCGTTTCCAGTTGTATATGTGATTAGTCTCTGATTTGTGTAGATCCATGATGGTGAAAGATAAAATAAATGGCCATAGATTGCACTCACCAGAGAGCGCAAATGAATGCGCATTTGAGTATTAAGGACCAACTCCTGGTCATCAGCATCAGGTTACTTAAAACATCAGGTCATCTTGTGGGCATCAGGGGGGCAGACAGCACACCATCAGGTAGTATTCGGCACCGAGGATGGATTAGCCACCAGGGGAATCACACTAGTAACTTCAGTCAGGTCACAATGGGTATCCTTGTGGAAAAGACTCACCAGAAGTGAGCCAAAACAAAAAGACTTCCCATAGTGTAGTAACTTTTAATTTATTCAGGGTTAAAATGAAAAGATGAAATAAACTCACAATGAATAAATGATGTCCAAATAGTAACAATCTGGTAGTTTGGTGTCCATAAGAAAGTGTACCAAGCATACTGTGTCAATGAGGCAGGCTTCCTACAGGAATACCCATTGTGACCTGACTGAAGTTACTAGTGTGATTCTCCTGGTGGCTAATCCATCCTTGGTGCCGAATACTACCTGATGGTGTGCTGTCTGCCCCCCTGATGCCCACCAGATGACCTGATGTTTTAAGTAACCTGATGCTGAGGACCAGGAGATGGTCCTTAATAATCACAAATACACCTGGAAATGCCAATTGGGGATGTTCTTATCACATCTATACTTCACCATATGTTTATAGTGCGTACATTTGCACTTCACCATACGCAATAGTGCGTGTATTGATTTCTGGCACCTTAAACTTTTGCAGATATTATATCTTGTCATCTATTTATGTCACTATATTAGATAAGGTCATTGAACTTGGTCACTTTCATATTTTTCAATTTCATTATATTGGTATCATATAATTTATAATTTACGATTTTGTGTTTTACCGTACTTTTTAGTGCTATATTTCTTATCTGGAATGGTGATAGTACATATTCACAACTGTTTAAAGTCCAATAGATGGGACGGACAGCTTTTCTGACCATAAATATGTGTACCCATAGTTAGTGACACAACCCAAATAATTTCTGCACAATCATTCGACAGTTTTACAGTGCATGGAAAGAGAATGCTTTTATCAGGTCAGTGCTGGTAATAAAAGATGTTATTAGGGTAGGCTGGAAAGATTTGGAAATTACATGTTCTTGACCGATTATACGTATATAAGCCAGGATTGCATTTTTAGCTTAAAGACAGCCTTTTGTTACTAGGGTTGCATGGAACCCTGGAGTTCCCCGGAGGTTGCTAGGTGTTCCTTGATGAAAGAGCAGAGGCAGATTGGTCTCCTGCCTACACAGACCACCAGTGTAAGGGGTTACTTCTACCCTGACCCCCAGTGTAGGGGTCACTTACTTCTATCCTGACAACATAAGGAGTTACCGTCTGTGTTTCTTTTCTGTCCATTATCATTATTTGAACTGAGATTTTATTTAAAACTCTCTACAGCTTACTGAGCTTGCTAATGTACTGTAAGCTGCGGACATAAGAATTTTAGTTGGGTTAACCTATTAAGAGTGAAATGAAAAAAGTCACCTGATGGTCTGAATATTTGTGATGGAACAGTTTCAAGCACTGGTATATAATGGCTACCATACTTACAGAAACAAAATGAAATGAATTAGAGTGTTGTATAAATGTTCCTTTATCCTGAATTCTGAACAATTAACATGCTTCATTACTAAGTTAAGCCACGTACACTGATCTGTTTTTCAGAGTACTGTTGCCTTGTGACCACACAAATGATCTAGTTATTTCCTGGTTACCATTTAGCCTAATTTAAAGTCCAAAAGAATCAGAATAAACTTAAGTTGATCTTGAATGATCAAAGATCATACTCAGATGGTGAGTAAAACTGGCCAAGAATCTTTCCTTTAGATTATGAGATTAATCTCAGCGTGCACAGGTATTATATAATAGTGGTATTTTTCATGTAGACATATCTTCTCAGCCTAAAAACAATATACACACACTGGCCCCTGTACACACATCTAGAACCATTTGGCACATTAGCCTTTTGATAATCACCACTAAAAACCAGGAAGTGTATGTTCATTAAGGAGTGAGTGCAAACACCAATATATGCTGTGACATTCACAAGGTGCTCATTTGATACGACAAGGCTTATCATAGTCCAAGAAAACATCCCTCTCACCATTGTACCACTGAATTGTATTCATGCCTTCTGGCTTAAGTAGCAAATATGATTCACTGTTTGAATATTTGCATAAACTTGATTAAAGTGGTTTTAAATCCTTACATATACCCAGCAAAGTGATTGGCCTCAGGTTATAGACAGATGAAACAAATTCTCCTACATACGTTGTACAGTACCTTTCTATATGCAGTCTCCTCTTCTCTACATCTGGTCAAAGAGCTGAATTTACAAGCTTGTCTGAGAGTTCAGAAAAAAACGGGTGGAGAGCTGAAACTACCCTCTTCAGAGCTCAGTGAGGAGAGGTCTGAGAGCTGATTGGAGGGAAGAGACACACCCCTCTTCACACAGCACATAGGTGCAGAGCTGAAGATGTCAATCTGCTGGAGATCACTCCCCTGTCACCTTTGTATCTCTTGGTGGCAGGAAAACTTGTTAGAAGTGATTCATGCTGATAGCAGAGAAACGAAGCAACAGACAGGTCACTTAGTGCTATGAATTGAGACAAATACAATCTAAAGAAGGATATGCTTTGTTCATATTTCATGTCTGAGGTTTACAACCACTTTAAGGGGCCACTGAGTGTGAGTGTAGCAGCTAAGAGCATTCATATATGTGTTGCTGGAAAACAATGTACTGCAGAGATTAATTTTCAACCTATAATGAATAAATTCTTTGTACATCTGCTGCATTGTATAACCAGGAATACTCCAATATGTACTCATTCAGCTTTCTGTGCCACATGCCTACTTATAAGAAAATTAATCATCTATAAGATAAAACTGATTTATTGTCCAGGGAGTAGACCAGAGGTGGTGAGTAGACATGGGAAGCCGGAAACCAAAAAATAAGGTCACCTGCTTGGCTGTGCTTGTATGAGGGGCAACTAAAAAGTTCTTGGCCTACCTATGAAGCATTTGTCTCACCCAATATTATTTTTGCTACTCATAGTACATATCTTTGCAAGGTTCCATACCAAATTTTTCACATATAGTTTTTTCTTTGTTTCAGTTATTGAAGACTGAAGCACAGAAGGTCATCATTGTCTGAAAGATGGAGAAAGTGAGCAAACGTGCTGTTATCCAATACCTGCTGTTATCCAATACCTGCTGTCTGTCGCGTTTGTTTTCAACAGTCAACATTCTTGGGACCCACCGACTTGACACCTTGTGCATGTTCAGCACTACTGTTAAAATGAGTCCAACGCGTTCCTGGGATATGCCCACTTTCTCTGCGATGAAACATTCTGTCACATGCCTTTCTGCCAATACGAGATCCTGGATTGCTGTGATGTTTTCCTCCATACAGGCAGTTGCTGGCCTTCCACTGCGAGGGGCATCTTGGACAGAGGGGTTCCCCCTCTTGAATTCTGCCACCCACTTTTTAATGGTGGAATAGGAAGGGAATCCTCCCCTAATGTTTCCATCATGTCCTTGTGGATGTCCTGTCCACTCCTTCCCTTTTTCAGCAGGTATTGGATAACAGCTCGTTTGCTCACTTTATACATCTTTCAGACAATGATGACCTTCTGCGCTTCAGTCTTCAATAACTGAAATAAAGAAAAAGCTATTTGTGAGAAATTTGGTATAGAACCTTGCAAAGAAATGTACTATGAGTAGCAAAAGTAAAATTGGGCTAAGACCAATACTTCATGGGTAGGCTGAGAACCTTTCAGTCGCCCCTCATAAATCATAAGATAGGCTGAACAAAATTACAAATCATTTGCCAAATGAAACAGTTACCAACAATGAGTAAAATAATTAAGCATACTAAATGGCATGCTTGTTTAATACCAGTAGTAATATGCTATTTATGTAGCATGGAGGAACCAGTCAGAAAATTATGCTGTTGTTTCTATATCAGCCTTCTCCGTTGGTAGCCATCCAGTTTGTAATACATTTCTTGTATTTTGCAAATGTTTTCAATGATCTTTTGTTGATGAGTTGATAAATTGAAAATTATGCTCTTGGCAAGATAGGAAGTAAATTCTCAAATATAAGAGAACAGATGTTGTGTTTGGTACATTTTCTGTGTGTGGTGTTTTTTGTTTTATGTTTTTTTTCTAAAGCAATATTACAATCCAAGACGTATAGTTTCTGTGCTGTTGTTTTATTTCAGTATACCACTTACATTCTTCCAGAGCAGCTGTGATGTAAAGGGACTGTTGCCCTTTATTTGGATTGTAATTCATATGCTAGTTGTTTTTTTTTTTTTTTTGCTGGGATACCTACTGGCATTATATTCACATCAAGTGAATTCACATTCAAGTGCTACATTTGTAGAAGCCTTTTTTTTTTTCCATAAACCAGTAAACAACTTGGTTTATGTCCACCCAGGGCATATCGCCAAGATAAAACTGCATCCCCATTTCATTCCCATACTCAACATTTAATTGATGAAACACAGCATCAGTGATATCTTCCTCTTATTAAGTACAGTGAGTGGACAAGACTCTATATTTAGCAGCTGTTTCCCAGATTATAGAACAAGAAGCAAAAAGCGTGACCAGTATATCTTTTATCCTTTGGTTAAAATGAGGTTTGATTATGGATTTACTGTTCCGCATATATGAATATTGTTATTAAGAGTTAGGTTGTAGTTAAAAGATTTGCATTTTGTATGTAATGCAAAGCTTTTTTTTTTTTTTTGCTTTCCGTGTCCCCAGGGGAGATTTCCCTTCATTCATCCAATCCTCAACAGGATATGAGAGGAAATCTCTCTAAAGCAACCCTAGACACATTTTGCAAAGATTTAGGAGCCAGCAAATACAACCAGTTGCCATGGCAATTGATATTTCCCAAACTTCTTTTACTGACATATTTATACAAATTTACAAACACAAAGCAAAGTGTGGATGTGTGTAAAAATAAATATATATATATATATATATATATATATATATACAGTGGGGATCGAAAGTTTGGGCACCCCAGCTAAAAATTTGTATTAATGTGCATAAAGAAGCCAAGGAAAGATGGAAAAATCTCCAAAAGGCATCAAATTACAGATTAGACATTCTTAGAATATGTCAACAAAAGTTAGATTTTATTTCCATCATTTACACTTTCAAAATAACAGAAAACAAAAAAATGGCGTCTGCAAAAGTTTGGGCACCCTGCAGAATTTATAGCATGCACTGACCCCTTTGCCAAGCTGAGACCTGCCAGTGTCATGGATTGTTCTCAATCATCCTCTGGGAAGACCAGGTGATGTCAATCGCAAAGGTTTTAAATGCCCAGACTCATCTGACCTTGCCCCAACAATCAGCACCATGGGTTCTTCTAAGCAGTTGTCTAGAAAACTGAAAATAGTTGACGCTCACAAAGCTGGAGAAGGCTATAAGAAGATAGCAAAGCGTTTTCAGATGTCAATATCCTCTGTTCGGAATGTAATTAAGAAATGGCAGTCATCAGAAACAGTGGAAGTTAAAGCAAGATCTGGAAGACCAAGAAAAATATCAGACAGAACAGCTCGCAGGATTGTGAGAAAAACAATTCAAAACCCACGTTTGACTGCACGATCCCTCCAGAAAGATCTGGCAGACACTGGAGTTGTGGTACACTATTCCACTATAAAGAGATACTTGTACAAATATGGTCTTCATGGAAGAGTCATCAGAAGAAAACCTCTTCTACGTCCTCACCACAAAAATCATCGTTTGAACTTTGCAAATGAACATATAGACAAGCCTGATGCATTTTGGAAACAAGTTCTGTGGACCGATGAGGTTTGGCCGGAATGAGCAAAGGTACGTTTGGAGAAGAAGGGACACAGAATTTAATGAAAAGAACCTCTGTCCAACTGTTAAGCATGGGGATGGATCAATCATGCTTTGGGGTTGTGTTGCAGCCAGTGGCACAGGGAACATCTCACAAGTAGAAGGAAAAATGGATTCAATAAAAATTCAGCAAATTTTGGATGGTAACTTGATGCCATCTGTGAAAAAGCTGAAGTTAAAGAGAAGATGGCTTCTACAAATGGATAATGATCCTAAACACACCTCAAAATCCATGGGGGATTACATCAAGAGGCGTAAACTGAAGGTTTTGCCATGGCCTTCACAATCACCTGACCTCAACATAATTGAAAATCTATGGATAGACCTTAAAAGAGCAGTGCGTGACAGACAGCCCAGAAATCTCAAAGAACTGGAAGACTTTTGTAACGAAGAATGGGCAAAGATACCTCAAACAAGAATTGAAAGACTCTTGGCTGGCTACAAAAAGCATTTACAAGCTGTGATACTTGCCAAAGGGGGCAGTACAAGATATTAACTCTGCAGGGTGCCCAAACTTTTGCAGACGCCATTTTTTTGTTTTCTGTTATTTTGAAAGTGTAAATGATGGAAATAAAATCTAACTTTTGTTGACATATTCTAAGAATGTCTAATCTGTAATTTGATGCCTTTTGGAGATTTTTCCATCTTTCCTTGGCTTCTTTATGCACATTGATACAAATTTTTAGCTGGGGTGCCCAAACTTTCAATCCCCACTGTGTATGTATATATATATGTGTGTGTGTGTGTGTGTGTGTGTGTGTGTGTGTGTGTGTGTGTGTGTGTGTATATATATATATATATATATATTAAAACAGACCCAGACACTACTGATGCATACTCACATGTACACAAAATACTGGCCCATATTATTTCTCATTCTCCCTGTACTGACCCATACGCTCACTCTCTCCCACAGTGCTGACCCACATTATTATTATTATTATTATAATACAGGATTTATATAGCATCAACAGTTTATGCTGGGATTTACAACATAAGGGCAGACAGTACAATTACAGTACAAATTAATACAGGTAGGATCAGATGCTCTCTCATTCTCACAGTATTGACCCACATGCTCTCTGTCTCGCAGTCCTGACCTATATGTTCTCTCCCTCTCTTATACACAATAAAAACACAGCGAGAAACAAACTGTTGTGATGATTGAAGACATGCACTAAGTGCAATCTAGTGGCATCTGGTAGAACTGCAGTAAAAAGAAAGTGCACATAAAATTATCAAATACCTGCTTGACAATGGGCATTATAGTGATCACTATTGGAGGGATTCTACAGATATATTGGGGGTACGACATCCCTTCAATGTATAGAACTCTAAAATGTTATATTCAGTGGACTTTTGAGCTACCCAAAGATTATACCTTCACTAATTTATAACATTTCTTTTATTCAGGTAAAATACAGCTTAATACAGCTCCAGTATATGAAAACAACTTGACAATGGGGATTTGTCTAGCCCTACTTTATAGTGAACAGAATCCCCATATTGAAGAACTGTCATGGGGACGGTGTGCCAATTAGAGGATTGCTTTGGTGACAACTCCAAAGATTTTTAATTTCCCTTCACTTTGTGTCTCAGTGATAAAGGTCTCCAAGACCAATATAGAGGGTGAATCCCCCCAGCAGGGACACGGCAATGAAAACCTGACAGGGGGTCAAATGCTTACCCACCCTATCCAAAACAATCTATGCTTGCATAAACTAAGTCTCGACAGTAAATTTCAAAGTATTTTTAATCACAGAGTGGTATGATTATGTGGTTCCCATAACTGGTAATACTTTCCAATTCTCTACACACAATTATAGGTGTGATAATGAATGCTTTTGTTTGAAATTTTTTTAACCACTTTCTGTCCGGCCGCTATATATAAACGGTCGGACAGTGGCAGTGCAGGGGCAGGTTGCCGTTCATAAATGGCTCCTGCCATTTTGGATTCTGTGCGCTCCCTGGGAGTGCACGGCACCGCGAACTGAACACCGATCGCTGTACGGGACCTCTGTGTAAGGTCCCGATCATGTGATCACTGATTGGCCAATCAGTGATCACATGAATAGGTGTAAGCAAGATGTCACTTCTGACATCATTGCTTACTACGTGTGAAATCTGTGAATGATCACAGAGATCACATGGTACAAGGCTATTCACAACAGCCTTGTACCATGTGACAAGCTATGACCAATCACAGCTCTCACAGTATTTCTCAATGGCTGCAGCCAGAGAGAAGGAGAAATTATTGTTTTACAGCCTTTATGGGCGTAAAAGCAATCAATGTAGAGAAAAAAAAACCTTCATCACCCCCCACAAGTAGTAGAGTGTCACTATGGTGACACTGTACTGCTAGGGTGGCAGTATGTTAAAATAAATAAATAATATAAAAAAATTAAATAAAAATGTAAAAACATTTTTTTTAAAAAATTTATAATTTTTGGTTATAAACTATTTTGGGTTATTTTTTTTTACTAAAAAGATAACTGAACAAATTTTGGCCAAGATTTATGAAGAAAGATTATTTATTTGCAAAATGTTATAAGAAACACTTTTTTTCAAAATTTTTGGACTTTTTCATTTATATAGCAAAAAAAATAAAAATCCCAGTGGTGAATAAATACCACCAAAATAAAGTTTTATCTGTCTGACATGAAGTGGTTAAGTGGTCAGTACGAAGATCTAATAGGTTTTTAGGCCCTTAATACTGTGCAATAGGCAAATAAACTTTACTTAGCTTGGACGACAAACTATTTTGTCACCAGTGTTGAAAGGACATTTTCACTGTAATGACGGTCAGTGTTTTGGATGTTGTGCCAAATGAAATAGTTGACATGAACCAGCCATGTTCACCAAAGCATATGAACAAATATTGCTGATACATGCATAGAAGGAGCAACTGTAATCCAGTGAATCCAGAAGTGAAAGATATATACAGCAAGCAATGTATACATCACACAGCCCACATCAATTTGAATCACTAGATTGTCCTGTCTTTGTATTTTTCTATATCAAATATGAGAACCTCTAATGGCCACAAAAGCTTTTTTAATCTTTGACAGTTGAATGACGGGGGGTTTTAGGCTGACCATACACAAGTAGAATTTCATTTGTAACTTTTTATTGTAAGAATGTTTGATTCTCTAGTCACTAGCAGTGCTGAAAATATCAGGAGCAAGATGTTTGAATAAACACATTTCTAACAGTCAATGTGGTTTGCTTTGGAAATTACATTAATTCTGAATTTGAATGTTATAACATTTTTTAAATACTTTTGAATGACATTCGTCAGGTCATTGAATATAATGAAAATGTTTCACATAAATGTTCAAAAGAACATTCCTTCAAAAATCTACTAGTTTATGGACAGCTTTAGACAAGAGAGGATGCTGCTTACTTTTTCAGTAAAATGCAGATATTGGCAGGTTAAATAAAAAAGGTGCCTGCACTTTACTTTTTAAGTTAACCACTTGCCCTCCATAGGATTTACCCCCCTTCCTGACCAGACATTTTTTCCCGATATGGCGCTGCGTTATTTTAACTGACAATTGCACGGTCGTCATGCAACACTGCAGCCAAATTAAATTTTTGTCCTTTTTTCCCACAAATGGAGCTTTCTTTTGGCGGTTCTGCATTTTTAATTTTTTGCACTATAAACAAAAAAATGAATAATTTTGAGAAAAGAAACAATATTTTTGACTTTTTTGCTATTAAACATGTCCAGTAAAAAAATTTTAAAAATCAAATTTCGTCAATTATTTAGGCCAAAATGTATTCTGCTACATGTCTTTGCTAAAAAAAAATCCCAATACATGTAATTTAATTGGTTTTCGTGAAAGTTATAGCGTCTACAAATGGCGGTATAGATACTGAAATTTTTTGTTTATCTACTGGTAAAGGTAAAATACCATAAGGTAAATGAAAAATAGGCTAATTTAGTTGGTTGCCTTTCTTGATTTAGATTATACTTTGGAATGATGGTGTTACATTTTTTTGGTGCAAGGACTGGGTGGTTTGGCCACTAGTCCCAGTGTGGGGTGACCTTATAATTTAATTGATGAGAAGGTAAGTATGGATTTGAATTTATTAGTGTTAGTGGTTAGGTGAAAATTAGGCCAAAGTTCTCTTTCTTCCTGTCATGGACAGGTAGTGAAATGAAATCTACCAACAAACACAGACAACAACAAATCAGCTGGCAAGGGTTTTTCCTTTGCCCCTCTCTATCCAACACTAAAAAGAAATATTTGGCTTTGCATATAGGTGTATCTATAGTCAAAATACTTCTATTTTTGGATAGAGTGGTGAGTGGTTAGAACCTCTGTCAGTTCTCTCTTGTTGTCTGAATCACATTCATGTTGTCTTTAATAAAGAAAACATTATTAAAGATTCATGCTCAGCTGCGTCACATGAGCTTGTTTTTCATTTGTTGAGTAAACTCTTTTGGTGTATAACTTTGATATTTAATGTGTGTCTCTACCAGGAAGCCTGGTGAAAGTAACCTGATAGTAGTTATCAAATAACCCTATGGACAGTACCATCTTTGTTCTCTGTGCCAATTCTCATAACAATATCCAATGGGTGTAGTGTATTGGTATTCTCTGCACACTCTAAAGTCTGTATGTAATAACGACTGACTATGTCTTCTTCTTGTACATGAAGATGAACGTCTACTGACCATCCAGCCTGACTGGTACCATGATGTGCCTGTTTTCTACCCTGTGGATGTTCCTGTGACAGGGTATCCTCCTGAGGGTGAGATTGTCTCCTTTCTCCTACGCCAGTGCTCTTCTTGTCAGCGCATGGCTGTAGAAGACTGAAAAGCCTTTTCCACACTGTGCTTCTCCCTAAAAGGGGTGATCTATTGGCTTTGATATGAAAACCATGCTCCTAAAGCCTAAGGCATGCAAATTAAAATGCAATGGCAGGAACTTTCTTTTTCTAAGAATGTCATATTTTTACTTTGCTTTCTTTCTTTATGAGCACACTTTCTTTTTCACATTTTCTGGGACAACTTTGTTGTATAGAAATGAGGAAATTAAAAAAGTGTTTTTTTTAGTGTTTAATATGTTCGGTATCTAGACATAAGACATACGTCCTTTGCAATTTTTACTTACTGCAGCAGATAGACTGGTAGTGAAAGCTAACAGCAGATAAGATCAATCAATCAACTTAGCAAAGTTGCCTGCTCATACTTGGCATATATACTAAGTTTAGAATAATATTCTAGAAGTCATAATTAAGACTTAATGTTCTTTATATCTATATTTACTATATGGCCACATGATACCTATATAAGCTTGTCCATTCCAAAAACCATTGGAGTTGGTCCACCCTTTAACTCTTCAAGGTAGATTTTTCCACAATATTATAAAGTGAGCTTCCAATTAAACCTGAAGAGCATCTATGAGACCAGGTATTGGTGTTGGATGAGAAAACCCGGCCCACAATTAGCATTCCAATTCATCCTAAAGGTCTTCAGTAGGGTCTAAGGCAGTTTCTCTGCAGACTACTCAAGTTCCTTCACCACAAACTCATTAAATCATGTCTTTTTGAACCTGGCTTTGTGACCAGGGGCACAGTCATGCTGAAAAAAAAGAAATCCGATTCCCCGGACTGTTGCCACAAGGATTGAAGTACATAGTTTTCCATATTGTTATGGCATTAAGTGCAGCCAAAAAAAATCATAAACAGAAAAATCAGCACAAGGGACATAACCTACAGTCAGTAAAATGTGTCCCATGTGCTGATTTTTCTTTTGTTAGTAGAAAACCTCATTCATACTGCCCACCCTCTGCCGTAATTTTCCAGTGCAGTGGGGGTTAATACAATTAAGGGGCTGTCACAAGCTCTCCTCAAGAGACTATGGCTACTTTTTCCACCTAGCTGCTAGAAGCCGTACTAGAACTTCTATGAATGGAACACCATCTATGAGTGTTCCATTCATAGAAGCTGTAGTTTGGCTGCTATAAATGAAGCAGTGGGGCAGAAAGGGCAGGCATAGTCAGACCCCTGATGCAACGGAAAATTAAGATAGTGGGGGCAGGATGGAGGGAGATTTTCATTAACAGAAAATAAATTGGCACATAGGTTGCATCCTACGGGCTATGAGTTATGTCCCTTGTACTGAGTTTTTGGCTTGTGATTTCCACTGCACTTAGGCTTTAACAGTTTCCCTTGCTAGAAACATTGATACTCAGTAATTTGGAGTAGTGTTCGTATACTTCTGACCATATAGGTAGATGTAATGGCCATATAGTGTATATGGTAATAGGTTTTAATAAAATTCATGAACAAGTTTGTAAATTTTCTGAAGCTCATTCAAGATTAATCTATTAAAAATGAAGAGATATTTTCGCTATTAAAGAAAACTGACAACTGCTCTTTTCTTCAACACTACCAACACTATGCAATAGGAAATTATGCATTATAGAAAATGGCTTAAGAAGCTAAACTAGTGTTTGACAATATTAATCCTATGTATACACTGCACAGGAAATCAGTTTCCTTTGACGAATATCACACCCTGTGATCCCATCTTGATCGATTTGAAACATTGAATACCTGTGTAGTGCTGAAACATTTTTTGATTTATTCATAAATGCTAATTTATAGAAAATACTCTTTATTCTTTCTTTAAAAAAAAAGTGACTGGATGGTCATTAGCCTATTTATGGCACAAACCTGATCAATAAAAAATGAGCATATTATAAAAACTGTATAAGAAGAGGTCATCTTCTGTCAGAAACTATATGCCAAAAAAGTTCATAGATCCAGAAATATAAACAGGTAAATTCATACATGTAAAGCTTGACTTTTCCTATAAAAATTGAGCTTGGCCCAACTATTCCTACCTCCAAACCCCCCTATTAGGTGGGTGATATCAACCAAAAGAGGGGGAGGAGAGGCAGAACCAAATGTGACCTTGCACATGTGCAAGAAAGGTTGAGATATGCAAATAACTTCTTCTGCCTGTATTTAATAAAAAAAAAAATATATAATCATATACTTTATTTTATATAGTTCCTTTTCCCTCCGTTTACACTGGTGTCGTGATGCGGGATGCGGCATGGCAGCTCATTTGTTTGAATGGGCTACCGTGCCTCGTAAAACACAGGAAGAAGGTCTCTGCACTTTTCCAGTGTGGGTGCGATTTCCAGTGCGGGCAGCCTGCCATTAAGATTAATGGCACCTGCCTACAGGTCCCACTTTTGTGTGCGGGTGGTTGCAGCTGCAGGATGAAGTGTGGGTCCCACAGCGGCTTCTGCCCGCAGTAGTGTGAACTGAGCTTTAAAAGTAGCTTCTCAAAGTGCTTTACAAAGAAAACACAAGAAATACAAAGGATAAAACAAAGGAAAAAAGGGACAATTATGCAAAAGCTTATCTAAAGAAATAAGTGTTTAGAATGTATTTGAACGAGTTTAGAAAAGATGACTCTCTGATGGTCTCTGGAAGTGATTTCCAGAGTTTTGGAGCATAACAGGAGAAGGCTCCCATCAAGTGTAGGTGAGTAGGAGGGGACACACAGAAGACCAGAATTTGAGGTTGTGAGGAGGGAGTAAGTTGATAAAATTTCAGACAGATAACAGGGTGCCAAGCCATGAAGAGCCTTAGGGGTCATAACTGGTGAGTAAGAGGATCTTAAAGTCTATGCGAAACTGACGGGTAGCCAGTGCAGGGACTCCAGCATAGGGGTCATAGCTGAATATAGCTTCTGCATTTTTCATTCACATGCTCAGTTTAAAAAAAGGCTTGTGACTTAACTAAAGTACCATGTCCAGTTCTGGAAATATTCCCAGCAATATATAGCAAGCTAAAAAGAAGTTCACTTTAATTAAGAATATTTGAATGCAGGCTGTACATTGCATGCAAGGTCAAACCTATAATTCTCCTAGAAAATGTAGGATACTTAGCCATTGTCCCTTCATATTCTCTTCTGCTGCTCCTCATTATGAACAATGTTCTTATTGTATGTGCCTGTGCTTTTATCTACCTTCACTTAAAGCACCCTGCTCAGACAACGAGGCTGCACTTTGAATTTTGTAAGCAATACATTTCTTAGCACTGATTTCTTTGTGCCTCATGAACAGCATGTTAATCTGTCCAAATGGAAAATGCAAAATATTTCAACATAACTGACATTTCCTCATCATTAGTTCTGGGTGGATCTTTGTGTTATTGAACTAGTCAGTTTGTCAAATGTCAGGATTTCTGCTACCTGGCTTATAAAGACATGCTCTTGGGAAATCAAAAAGGCAACCCTTAGCAGGGTCAGAGAAGTTCACTGGAATATACTTTTGTATCCTCTTCCTGTTTTAGACTATTATGGAAAAATTGCATGTACTATTAATTTTTTAAACAGTTTTCATTATCACATAGGTCAAGTAAGAATAAATTACATTAATATAAGAAACAACAAACAGTTATTATCATTTTAATAGCAGCTATGTTGGAAGTGATGTTAAATTCCCACTACATAAACACACAATTGTTTGAAATTGGCTAAGCAGTTTCCAACCAGCAAAATGCCTATTTTGATATTAATGTGTTCTTGAGTTCACAATCGCTGTTATTTTAATGGGATCCTGAGCAGCTTACAAATGCAACAAAAACCCAAATATTAGGGATGTATTTATAAAAAATTAGCAGAGCTATTCTTCCTGAAAAAACAGTACGTGCATTCAATATGTGTGACATCAAATATTACTAGACCTTTTTTTTTTCTATAGGTCGGATGGTATTCATTCATAAGAATGACACGAATCGGGAAAATACCTCATTATGACCACTAGATAGAGCCAAAAAGGAATTTGTTGCCTATGATCATCATTCTGTAGATGCTTTTTTGACAAGCTACAGGCAGTAACAATGAGCAATAACAATAAGTAACAAGCAGTAACAATGCTGCAGCATTTTTTCATCCAACTGTAGTGCAAGCAGGTACAGCCTACATGAAAGTGGCAACTCTGCTCTGAACTTAGAAGTGATTCAGCATCATTGACACACAGTAAGCTGCATTAGGTAGACTTCTCTAGAAGGAGCAACAGATATTTGTGGGACTTTACACGGGTATTAGGATAATATGTACAGTTGCACGTATAATAATTTTTTAATGGGAAGCCATGGGTCTGCATTAAGATACAAAGGTTTTCCAGAGAGCCATGGGTTATCTACAGAGATGTCACAGTAGAAGCAGCCTTCATCTGGCTTTTTTTGATTGATATGTTGGACTGAGCAGCCATATAAGGAACGTCACTGTTGATGAATCATCCTGTTTTGTGTGCATATTTCAGCTTGTGCTAATGTGGTTGGTAAACGGGAATCGTTTAACTTCAAAGAAGCGAACTGAAAGCTTAAAACCTGAAAATGACCCTAAAGCTGTATCTTCTGCCTCAGAAGAAAATACAAAATATCAAAAATATGCAATATGTCACATTTTTCCATATGTAAAAAAATGCTATTTGTTTTAGTCCTCATAATAAATACATAAGAAAATATACATAATAAATGCACAAATAATTTCCAGCTCCCTTTATGACAATAGTTTGTGGCCATAATTTTCTTTCATTTGTAATTTTATTTGAATTTTAACCATATTTACAGCTTTAGTCAAACAAGTTTTATAATTCTTACTCTGATTTGTAAAGCTGGTGGGTGTGAACTTTTTATGGGCCGCTAAGGTAGTTTGAGTTAACTGCAAGTGTTTTTCCTACAGTTACCTTTATATATCAGTGTAATCACGTGAGTGGCAAAATATACATAATTACTTTGGAAACTCATATTTTTTATAAATATTAAAATGTGATCATATTTGTTTACATTAGACTGAATATTGTCACACCCAGATTTTTTTTTTTTAATTGACTAACTCACAGGCTATGTAGTAGGCACGCAGAATAATATGCTGACCAGGACACTATCTGCATGGAGTTTGCATTTTCTCCTTGTGCTTTTGTAAGTTTCATTTATGTGGTAGAAGGAAGTGTCATATGTAGAGACGGCTTACCAGTTCACTTTTGCAGTTGCCCCATACCAAAACAAAAAGTCATGGTTCCTGCTTTAATGCTGCTGGTGTTTAAGTGGTGAAAATCCCTACTTCGTCATCAGAAAGAAGTATTATAATCTCCCTGTGTTACAGCACTGTCCTAATAATGAAGTATAATACTGTATAGTTAAGTTTCTAATGTCACAGAGAATCCTTCCCATAAGCCCCAGCAGCCTTAAAGCTGAACTCCAATAAAAGTAAAGCAGCCTTACAGTGTTAAGTTTGACGTCAAATTTCGATTTAGCTTTAGTCATAATCTTTTGACTAAAATGCCATTTTAGTTTTAGTTGTATTTTAGTCATCTGAATTTTTAGTTTTAGTCGTATTTTAGTTGACTGAAATCTCTTACATTTTAGTCGACTGAAATCTCCAGTACATTTTAGTCGATTAAAATCATTTTAATTGACTAAAACCTAATGGATTTAGTTAAATTGTAATGTATTATTTAAGCATTTATCTAGATTTTCCAAACTCATTATATACTCTTGGAGTAAAAATCTTATAACATGGTATTATTTATGGTATTTAGGTGTGAACATGCACTACAGACACAGATTTAGCCATTGTGATATAACCAGTGTTAATTGTGATGTCAAATTTCATTTAGTTTTAGTCATAGTCCTTTGACTAAAATGTCATTTTAGTTTTTAGTCATTTGAATTGTTTTAGTCTAATTTTAGTCAACAGAATTAACACTGCTCCCATGTAGTTTAGCTGTGCTTGCACTGCAAGGATTTAATGCGTGTTTCTGTCTAGAGGACATGTTGCTAAACTACTCCTGGCAACCTCATCTCTCCGTTCCAGTGGTCTAATGTCCTCTGACGTCATCAAGACTGATGCAAGGCACATAGCCCTGCATTGGATGTGAGGATGCTGGGAAACAGTCCACTGCTGGAGTGTTCTCTGGGGGACAGTGGAGGATTGGGTAAGCAAAAGTGCTTTTCTGTCCCCTAGACAAAAATGAGCGGTTAACCTTTGCAGTGTGAGTACATCCCCACTTCAAGGAAGAAAAGGGAACAGATGGGGATATTCCTATAGAGATTTGCTTCACTCTATGGGGAGCTGCCTCTAGCGTGGTGTTTCTCCGATCTGTGAACTTTATGGACTGTTTATATTATGGACTCTTTTTCTTTTGAGGACTATAGATTTTTTTTTTTAGCCGCTTGATGCTTGCCTTGATTTTCCTGCACCATTCCTTTTTTTTTTTTCCACTTCGAAGAAGAACTTTTATATTTCCCCAGATTTTAGCTTTAAATTTGAGATTGCTTTGGACCCATTAAGTGACTGTTGAGGTAGGCCCATTGCTACTCGGCTCTATAGTGAACTACTACAAAACGGATAGTAGGGAGATTTGGCATATTTTCCAGTATTTGCTTCTTATTTCTAGTCACTTAAAGTGTTACTAAACCCATAGCAGTAAAATCAGTCTGTATATGCAGTAAATCCTGCTTGTTAAACTCACTATGGAACCTAAAGGGTTAATCCTCCGCATTGTGTAAAAAGGCTGCTTGATCTTGACTTCTCTGATCCTCCCCTTCTTTTACTGTCCTCAATCCATCTGCTGATAGTACAGAGCCCTAGGAGGCACTTTGCAAATGCTCAGTGTAGTGTGTGTTGCTAGAGAGGTTCTTTTTGTCTTTGGGAGGGTGCATGTGATCAGCACAGGACCAATCAGTGCTGTCCAGAGGGTCAGGGGTTATGTAGTGTCATAGGACAGTCAGAGAAGAATGATAACTCCTCCTACAAGCTTTAACCAGTGCTCAGCTGGACATTGATAGAAGTCAAAGAACTGCTATATGCTGCTGATGAGAAAAGGTCTTTAGCAGTTTATATTTACTAAAATACTTACATTTCCATTATTCTGTGTACTGTGGGAGACCAGATATAGTGAATGCAGGGTTCTGGATTTAGAAACACTTTAAGCAAGACATAGATGATGCATTTGGTTGCAGGAAAGAAAATTGCTTTATTTCCCCATCAATCAGTGCTGATGGAGGAATCCCTCCCACAGGGCTATTGTATTGTGTCGGTGAGGAGCATTCCCTGCCAGAGAACACAATGATCACTGCCTGCAACTATAGCTTCCAGCAGTGATCACATGCAAAAAAAGCGATGGGCTGGTTGCACTGAAGTCAGTTGATGGATCGACTTCAGTACAACTAGCTTTTCCATAGATGGAGTGAATCTTAGCCAGTCCCTGCTGAACCAGTCAAGGTTTGATCCATCTATGGCCAGCTTTAAGTCTTATACCCTGAAGTACAGTTCAATTCTTAGGCCTAGGGAGCAGATCAGGGCAGAATCAGAACATGGGAAATATAAGAACAGGTGCCTTAGGGTATTTTCTACATAGCCTGAAGGTTAAAGTGCTACTAAACCCAAGACCCTGCATTCACTCTATCTAGTCTCCCACAGTTCACTCTACATGAAAAAGCAATTATTTTAGTAAATATAAACTGCTAAATACCTCTTCTCATCAGCAGTTAGAGCAGTCTTGGGACTTCTATCAGTGTCCAGCTGAGCACTGGTTAAAGCTTGTAGGAGGGGTTTTTTTCTGCTGTAAGAGGATGCAGAACCCCTGACCTCTGGACAGTGCTGATTGGCTCTGTGCTGATCACATGCACTCTCCCTAGAAAAAAAAACCTCTTTAGCAATACACACCAAACTTAGGTTCCACAGTGAGTATAACAAGCATGTTTCACTGCGTATACAGACTGATTTTACTGTTGTGGGTTTTGTAATACTTTAAGTAAACCTTTACAGTGTACAGATTTGCTTAATTTGAAGTTTATTAATAGTTGAATGAAGCAACCAATAGTTGAAGATTTTTAGACTTTAATAATGGACAGAGGGGTGTACCTTTAAATTGGATATGAGACTATGGGGTTTATTTACTAAAGCTGGAGAGTCCAAAATCAGACTCCCTTCTGCATAGAAACCAATCAGCTTCCAGGTTTCATTGCCAAAGCTTCATTGAACAAGCTGAGGTTAGAAGCTGATTGGTTTCTATGCAGAAGGGAGTCTGATTTTGGACTCTCCAGCTTTAGTAAATAAACCCCTATATGTCTATGCTTAAAGGTGGCTATCTGTTTTTTTGGTTGTTGCTGCAAGATGAATACAGCATCAATTGTAAGGACAAGATTACCTCCAGTTGCTGCAGAGCAAAGGTAGATCAGGTCCAAGATGAGGTGGGTCACTGCTTGTTTTTGCAATGCTTACAAGGTTTCCAAGTTACCCCTGCTATGTGTGGGAGCCATCTACTGCCTTCACAATGCACATGCCCCCTTGCAGAGGTTACACGTGCTCAATATTACTATTTATGACTACATTCACTCTCTGCAGGAGATAACTAAACAGCCTTGAGAAAGCTGAGTTTCAAACATATGAGAAATAATCTTTTGTCCATTATTTCTCTACATACACACATTTATTTTCCCACTTAAATAGCTTCTCAATGTTATTTAACGTCTCACTGTATTACCCAAGAATTTGTGCCTGTGATCAGACCCAAGACTTCTGGTATGAGATGCTTCTCTACCCATTTTAAAGCTTCATAAATATTTAATTGTGGTGGAGATTGGGCTACTAAAGACTTCATTATTTCAGAATTCTGCACAATAGGACTTGGCTCCTAACCCCTAAAATGTATGTTTTGTGTTTGTTTTTACATGGTTATTATATTGTTAAAATTGTGTTAGCAAAAATATTTTACAATTTCATTGTGCTTTACATTCTCAAAATTACTGTTTTTGATTAAGTTGTGGATTGTTCTCAAAAACAAAGATCAGTTAGTATTTTTTACAATTTAGGAAATATACATTAATTAAGGTTTATTTATTTGGTTGTTTAAACCTGAAATCTGTGCATGCTAGCAGTTACTTTAAGGGTCATGAATGCAATGTATATACTGTATTTTTCTGTATGTTTTCTTGCAGGAGCTAGAACCTCATTGCTGCATACTGAAGTTCATTATAAACTCATGTCCTAAACATTCACAAAAACATAATGAATCATAATAATTACACATAGAAGTTTGTATACTCATTTCTTTTTTCATCCTGGTGCTACTTAGATCTAAATGAATGTGGACTGAAGCCTCGACCCTGCAAATACCGTTGTATGAATACATATGGAAGCTACAAGTGTTATTGTCTGAATGGATACATGCTCATGCCTGATGGATCATGTTCAAGTATGTCTACTGTCTATGTCCAGCATTACTGCATTGCATTATTATTTGATCAATACTGGTTGATCGTAGAAACAAATGACTGCCTGCACAGATCTAAACTTGTCTTGTTCCAATTTCCTAAATAGAACAAATCTGTTCTAATTTGTGTTCTGGTAATATTAAGTACTTTAAAATACCTTGATATATGCTAATAGAATAGGATTATTAAAGAGAAATGAAAAAGATTAATAAAATGACATTCAAATAACATAGCACTATCGATGTTTGAAAGCAAGGGTGCTGAACCAGTGTAAGTGAGAACTCGGTGCTTTCAATTACAGGGCACAGATGTCTGCTTCAGAGAGAATATATTTTAATTATGAACATAGCTGCATAGCATGTACATGTCTCTCATTGCTGAATGCATCTTGGAATTGCATATAAACGGCATTGATTCCACACTTTGCAATTGATAGCCATGAACAAACAACAGACACTGCAACATGGGGAACTCACAAAACGCTTGTGAACTGCTCTTAACTACTGAAGGAGTAACACTGTTGTTGAGAAAAAAACAATCCCCGCAAACTTTATTGCAGAGCCCTCTGGAATAAATAAATGTAGGGATGGCATGACGAGTCCATAAATCAAGGATGGAAGTTCTATACTAGAAAATAAGGAATATTGGACATTGACAACCTGGTAGTAGGATATTAAGACAAAAAAATATATTCCAAGTCCAATTGTTGGACTGTGATGTACTAAAGCACACAGATCAATGAAAGGAATCCCCACTGTCCATGTCAACAGTAAGAGGTGTATAGTCCCAAATATACTGCAAAAAGCAATTTGTTCGTTGGTACAAATGTATGTGTCCGTTATATGATGGTATGTAAATCCACACACATCTATCCAGTATCGGTATGTGTGTCACCAGTAAACTGGATGTAAAGGGGACAAACTACCTCTTCACCTCATGAGGATCTAATAGATTCAATGTGCGATGTATTATTGTTCATGCATAGATCATTGAGAAGTGTCCCAATAGATTAGCATTGATCATCAACCTCCGTATAGCAGTTGCATAGTTGCATCAAATTTAAATACAATACAGCGGCATGTACATCGCCATGTGTGTAAGAGATATATGTGCTAAGCATCCACTTCAGCCTTTACCCCACAAGGGGATCTAGAAAGCCATGTGTGTTTAAGTTAAATTCCTTACAGACCATGAAGTAATATCCTGCCAGTTCATGCAATCGCCATCCACCAAATGATATATATGATAGGTCTGCACTGTTGCACTTTAAAAGTCTTTGAAAGTCAGAGTGCTTTTGTGTAACTGCACGGAACAGTCTTACTGCTAAACAGCCATCCCCGTAGTAGTGATGTACAAGCCCTATATGTGGTTGATGACCACCAGAAGTCCAAATCGGGATGTATCAACCATCACTACATCCACAGCAACCACCACCCTCGTGGTCGGGCCAGTAGGTGTGGAAATGTGATGTCACTGGGGAGCTACAGTTCATTGAGGGAACCATGAATGCCAACATCTACTGTGACATACTGAAGCAGAGCATGATCCCCTCCCTTCAGAGACTGGGCCGCAGGGCAGTATTCCAACATGATAACGACCCCAAACACACCTCCAAGACGACCACTGCCTTGCTAAAGAAGGGTAAGGGTGATGGACTGACCAAGCATATTTCCAGACCTAAACCCTATTAAGTATCTGTGGGGCATCCTCAAACAGAAGGTGGAGGAGCGCAATAACATCCACCAGCTCCGTAATGTCATCATGGAGGAGTGGAAGAGGACTCCAGTGGCAACCTGTGAAGCTCTGGGGAACTCCATGCCCAAGAGGGTTAAGGCATTGCTGGAAAATAATGGTGGCCACACAAAACATTGACACTTTGGGCCCAATTTGGACATTTTCACTTACGGGTGTACTCACTTTTGTTGCCAGCGGTTTAGACATTAATGGCTGTGTGTTGATTTATTTTGAGGGGACAGCAAATTTACACTGTTATACGAGCTGTACACTCACTACTTTACATTGTAGCAAAGTGTAATTTCTTCAGTGTTGTCACATGAATAGATATAATAAAATATTTACAAAAATGTGAGGGGTGTACTCTCTTCTGTGAGATACTGTATATGATTTGATAAATAAAATACATTTGATTTACTGAATGAGCTGTATGTTGTAAAGATACATAAAAACAGTAAACTTGCATGCTCTCTTCACCTCAGATGCACATACTTGCACTATGGCAAATTGCCAGTATGGTTGTGATGTAGTAAAAGGAGAGGTTCGCTGTCGATGTCCATCTCCAGGATTGCAGCTTGGACAAGATGGGCGAACATGTGTAGGTAAGTGCTATACACATACATAAAATATATAGAAATAAGAAAAAAGCATACATCATAATGTAAAGCTGAATTTCAGGTAAGGCTACTTTTGCATAGTTACACTGGTCCAGCTTTGGTCATTGGTCACATTGGTCCAGCCTGGGTCATTGGTCCAGCCGGGGTCATTTGCCTAGCAGATGCCCTGCTGCTTAGTGAACACAGGAGGTACCATACAGAGAACACTTTGCTGTTTTACAATGACTGCAAAGCGTTCTCTGATTGGACAAGGTGAGGCGAAGCCTACTACAGTGATTTCCAGCTTCCACAGGGATTGGCCAGGTATGTCACTTGATCATTTAGGAAACATTTCTATACAATTGTACTAACATGAGTAAATTGATCAAAATGCTGGATTTTTTCCAGCCCATGCACTAACCAGCTAACAAATGTGATGCTTAAATCCCTGTACTTGGTCAGAACTCTGTGTATGAGTATCTTTATTTAATGGTTTTCTTTGCTTCATGTTGCATTGTATCAAATCTTGACTTGCATAAAATGTGCTTGGAAAGCACATTTACTATGTTTGCTGTTAATAATAGAACTGGTAGGTTAAAGATACATTTTCAGTCTTACCAGCCCATCTGGCATGAAACAGAGTTGCTTAATGGTTGAAAGGGAACAGGGAAGCCCCATTTTGTATTCTGCAAGGAATCAGTATCTTAACCATTTGACGCCAGGCCAATAGCCGTATGGCGTCTGGAAAAATGCACTAGCTTTCCAGGAGGCCGACATTTGGCGTACATCCGCACATGCGCAGTTCGTGCGCTTGCAGAGCCGCGCAGTGGCGCAATCTGTCACGGGCCGTGTACCTCGGACACGGCCGATGACAGATCTGAGTATCAGCCCCATTGCCGGCACCATGTGACCTGCTGTGACCAATCACAGCAGGTCATATGACAGTTGTATACAATGGATGGCTTCATTCATGCCATCCATTGTATACTAGTGTCTAGCTGTGAATGGTCACAGCTAATCACATGCACATGTCATGTGATTAGCTGTGGCCAAATCACAGCTAAGCACAAAAAAAAAACCCCTGAATGAATCGATGTCATTCAGGTAAATGCTTGCTTATAGCAAAGTAATTCTTTGCTATAAGCAAATTGTGTAAAACAAAATACTGATCACTTCCCCAAAGTAGTACAATGTTATTATGGTAACATTGTACTACTTTGGACATAGTGAAATATGAAAAAAAAATCTTAAAAAAAAGAAAAAAATTTATAATAATAAAAAAAAATAAAAAAAACATATTTTTTTTTTCACAGTCACCAGTCAGTGTCCCTGATCACCGCTATGCCAGTTATATGATGATGCTGTACTGCACTGGTGACAGTATGTAAAAACAAAATAGTGAAAATAATTTTTTTTATTTTTTCATTTTCTGAAAAATTATGACAAAAAAAATACAACTTCAAAAAACTCGCCATGCCTCTTATGAAGTATGCCGGACTGACTACTCTGCAAAAAGGGGTCATTTGGGGGATATCTGTACTATTCTGACATTCTTGGACCTCAAGAAATTAGATTGGCTGTCAGTACTTCAGGATTGATCAATATTCGGATCTATACCATAGTTTGTGAACTCTATAACTTTCCTACAAACTAAAAAATACATCCTAATTTGGGTTATTTTCACCAAAGACATGTAGTAGAATACATCTCGGCCTAAATTTATGAAGAACAATTATTTAATTGCAAAATTTTATAACAGAAACAAAGAAAAACATGTTTTTTTTCAAAATGTTCGGTCTTTTTTTGTTAATTTAGCAAAAAATAAAAACCCTGGCGATGATTAAATACCACCAAAAGAAAGCTCTAGTTGTGTGCAGAAAATGATACAATTTTAGTGTGGGTACAGTGTTGTATGACCACGCAATTGTCATTCAAAGTGTGAGAGCGCTGAAACCTGAAAAATGGCCTGCGCAGGAAGGTGTAAAATTGCCCGGTATTGAATTGGTTAATAAACATGACGTAGAAAAAATGCTTCATTCCATAGTAAACGCAGTCAGTTCCAGACTAAACATTCATGTCTGTTTCTTAGATGTTGATGAGTGTGCAACAGGAAAAGCCGTATGTCCTCGGTTTAGAAAATGTGTCAATACGTTTGGCAGCTATATCTGCAAGTGTTATCCTGGATATGACTTAATCCATGCCCATGGGAAGTACCAGTGCTTTGGTAAGCAAAATTAAGAATTACGCACTCTATTTTGCAAATTTTGATTCTTTTTACATTATCGATGTAATTGTGTTAAGGGAGCATGCATGGTCAAATATCTTCTGACCCTCTGTACAAAAAAGAATAACATATTACATGTGTCCTTATCTGTAATGATATAGTACTTCGCTGTTGGTGTTATCTACCGTTATAGGCTAAAAGAGGTTTACAAGCTCCTACTATTCCTATATTGGATAACTAAACGGGAAGTCTGTCATACTTTACTAACTTTATCTCAAATGCTGGTAGCCTGTGAAGCTTTCAGATCTTTATCAGCAAATGTTATATTATTTTTTTTGTTTAAATTACCAACTTGTAGTTTGTTTTCTTGCATTACCATTGTATAAACTTTTATCATTTATGTAGTCATTTAGATGAAATTTGATGTGGTGTTTATTTAAATGATGTTTCACTTTAATTTGACAGATATTGATGAATGCTATACTGGGCAGTATCAGTGCAGTAATTATGCAAGATGCTACAACACACCAGGATCGTACAAGTGCAAATGTAATGAAGGCTATCGTGGAAATGGAGCAGACTGTACACGTAGGTGTCGTGTGTGCTAAACATATTTTATACAAACATGCATTTTAGCTTTAGAATGTTAAAGCCCAGTTGAAATCTTAAAGCTGAACTCCAGGCAAACAGCTAAATGTACACATGAAAAACATATACGTGAGGGCTGTTTTAGTTTTAAATTTTAAAGCATTTATTTTTCTGTCCATCCAGTCCTGAGATTTACACATTTCTGAGCAGCCCTGCCTGAGGGGACCTGATCAAGGCAAGCCATAATTTATGCAATTTTCTTTTCTTTCAATGCAGTTGGAAGGATAAAAAATTTCTTGATTCCCCTATCAATGCAGTCAGTGTTGAAGGGGCATCCCTCCCACAGTGCTATTGTGCTCTGCCTCGGGGGGGGGGGGGGGCTTCAGGGACCCTGAACTCAATGATTAGTGTTGCAGGCTATAGCCAGAGGCACTAATTCACTCATTGTTTAGTAGAAGGCTGACAGGCTTTTTGTACACAAGTTGATCAAAAGATGTGTACATCCTGAGTGCCAATACATGGATCGAAATTTGGCCAGTCCCTGCTGAACCAGTCGAATTTCAATCCATTCACGGCAGGACTAAGTAACACAGGTTTTGTCCCTGATCCCAGCCTGTGACTGACCAGTCAAAGGAGAAGCAGCAGATTGATGAGCACATCTCTACGTCAGTTCAGTCTTTGCTCTTTTCAGTGTGTCCTCTCTTAGCACATGAGCACTGCAGCACACCTGATTGGATCCTTGTGCTCCTTCTTTCTCTCTCAGTATTGCAGTATAGGGACTGTACCGAGCTAATTACTAGTCGCATGCAGATACTTACATTGCTTTTAATTAAAAAAATATACTTTTAATAATATATTATTGAATATTCTGTTGCATTAATATGTGTATTTTATATCTGGAGTTCAGATTTAACTTGTATTACTCTAATGTAGTGTAGCTGCTATTACTTTTTTTATGATGTATTATTTTTGTAGTTCTATATGAAGCAGCCCTTTGACACCAGCACATCAGCACCCTGGAGACTGGATCTGCTGCTTTCACACAGAACTTAGTAGTTATGATCTCCAGCACTTCACTCTGTGTGAGAATTGCAGCCTCAATTTCCAGGGAAAAGGGTAGCTTCATATAGAGCTGCAACAATAGCACATCATAATAAAATAATAAGACAAATATCTTCTATTTTAGCCAGCCTAAGTGGATTAGGTTAATACAAGTTAGGTATTCAATTGGCTTTAAGTGAAAAAGCACACCACTGAAAACTGTAATCATTTGCTTATATTGACACACAACATAATACAGCATGATGTGTTATGACATTATGGGGATTTATATTTAATATACATACAATGACTTTCTGAATTTATACATCATATATAAATATAACAAACCTAAACCTCATGCAGCAAGAACTCCATATATACTGTTCCTGAGAAACAGAGTCAAGACTATAGATGTAGAATAGGAATCTGCCAGGTGTAAAGACCTACAGTGAAGGAAATAAGTATTTGATCCCCTGCTGATTTTGAATGTTTGCCCACTCACAAAGAAATGATCAGTCTAAAAATCGAATGGTATGTGTATTGGAACACTGAGAGACAGAATAGCAACAAAATATTCAAAAGAAATGCATGTCTAACAAATTATGCACTGATTTGCGTGTTCATGAGGGAAATAAGTATATGATTCCCTTCACAAAACATGACTTGGTACTTGGTGGCAAATCCTTTGTTGGCAATCACAGAAGTCAGATGTTTCCTGTAGTTGGCCACCAGGTTTGCACACATCTCAGGAGGGATTTTGGCCCACTCCTCTTGGCAGATCCTCTCCAAGTCATTAAGGTTTGGTGGCTGATGTCTGGCGACTTGAACTTTTAGCTCCCTCTATAGATTTTCAATTGGATTAAGGTCTGGAGACTGGCTAGGTCACTCCAGGACCTTAATGTGCTTCTTCTTGAGCCACTCCTTTGTTGCCTTGGCCTTGTGTTTTGGGTCATTGTCATGCTAGAACACCCATCCATGACCTATTTTCAATGCCCTGGCTGAGGGAAGAAGTTTCTCACCCAAGATTTGACAGCACATTGCCCCGTCCATCGTCCCTTTGATGTTGTGCAGTTGTCCTGTCCTCTTAGCAGAAAACCCCCCCCAAAGCAGAATGTTTCCACCACCATGTTTAACAGTTGGGATGGTGTTCTTGGGGTCATAGGCAGCATTCTTCCTCCTCCAACCACGGCGTGTTGAATTGATGCCAAAGAGCTCGATTTTGGTCTCACCTGACCTCAACACTTTCAGCCAGTCCTCCTCTGCATCAGTCAGATGTTCAGTGGAAATCTTCAGACGGGCCTGGACGTGCTTTCTTGAGCAGAGGAACCTTGCGGGCACTACAGGATTTCAATCCTTGCTGGCGTTGTGTTACAAATTGTTTTCTTGGTGACTGTGGTCCCAGCTGCCTGGAGATCATTGACAAGTTCCTCACTGTTCTCAGGATCATTGATACTCCACGAGGTGAGATCTTACATGGTGCACCAGACATAGGGAGACTGACAGTTGTTTTGTGTTTCTTCCATTTGCGAATGATTGCATCAACTGTTGTCACCTTCTCACCAAGCTGCTTGGCGATAGTTTGGTAGCCCAGTCCAGCCTTGTGTAGGTCTACAATCTTGTCCCTGACATCCTTGGACAGCTCTTTGGTCTTTGCCATGGTGGAGAGTTTGGCATCTGATTGTTTGATTGCTCCTGTGGACAGGTGTCTTTTATACAGGTAACAAAATGAGATTAGCAGCACTCCCTTTAAGAGACTGTTTCTAAACTCAGCTTGTTACCTGTATGAAAGACACCTGATAGCCAGAAAGCCTGCTGAATGATAGGGGATTAAATACCTATTTCCCTCATGAACATGCAAATCAGTGCATAATTGGTTAGACATGCATTTGTTTTGAATTTGTTATTGCTATTCTGTCTCTCAGTGTTAGAATACACCTACCATTTGATTTTTAGACATTTCTTTGTGAGTGGGCAAACATTCAAAATCAGCAGGGGATCAAATACTTATTTCCAACACTGTATGTCTGTTAGTATATGTGGTGAGTTGGGTTCACTGCGATTTAGCTCCCTGAGTTGTCACTATGAACCTTAGGCATTTGCATTTAAAAATGCATTTTGAATAATGGCTTTTAGACGTCTCATCTTGAATTTTTTAAAAAAATAACATACACATTGCTTAATTTTCAAAAATCTCTTCAATTCCAGCTACCCCCAGAGTTGTGATTGATCCACTGGGGCCTCATAATTTCCTACCAGGTAAAGATAATGTTGGAAACATTTTTAGAGGTAATGGCAGTGCACTCAGTGGTAGTGAAGGAAGCAGTAACAGGATTCCAGACTATGGTGGCAGACATCCTAAGTGGCCTCCTTCACCCTCTATTACAGCCAAGCCTTATCCAAAGACAACTGCTAAAACTACAACCAGATCACCACCAGTGACTAGGCCTGCGCCTAATCCAGTGACAAGGCAGCCTCAAAAGCCAGTGACAAGGCCTCCTCAGCCAGTAACAAGGCCTCCTCAGCCAGCGACGAGGCCTCCTCAGCCAGCAACGAGACCTCCTCAGCCAGCAACGAGACCTCCTCAGCCAGCAACGAGACCTCCTCAGCCAGCAACGAGACCTCCTCAGCCAGCAACAAGGCCACCGCAGCCGCCAACAAGGCCACCGCAGCCGCCAACAAGGCCACCGCAGCCGCCAACAAGGCCTCCGCAGCCATCAACAAGGCCTCCACAGCCGCCAACAAGGCCTCCCCAGGTTGTGACCAGACCACCTCAACCAGTGACCAGACCACCACAACCAGTAACAAGACCTCCACCAAAACCAACGACCACCACAGTCATTTATACAACCTCTACACAGCCCTCAACTAGACCTTCAGATGATAACCGAATCCAGGACCAAGGCAAACAACGGGGTGATGTGTTTAGTAAGTATTCACATTGACAACTTGTAAGTGGCTCAGTTTACTGAAACATTTATTAGTACTAATGACTAAACATATGATAACATCATACTTCACATGTGAAGAGCTGGAGATATTGTTTCATTTAAAATATATCTTTTAGTTGGATGGGATAGAGCAGATGTTTAGTGAGTTGAGTTGCTTTTTAAATAACCCATTAATAGACATTTCTCTGGTGTATTGCCAGTTTCCTTTGGTACATACCGGGCATGCCATTCTCATTCAGCCTTGAGCTAGTTTGATTCACAAGCTATTCTACTCGTTTTACTAATTAGCACTGCTGGCAGCAGTAAAGAGAGTCCTTTTGAATAGCATAACATTGAGGAGTAAAATTTTCATGGATGATAAACGGCAGTTAATAAATATTACATTCCAGGTAAACATAATACGTCAACTTCTGTATATATTGGGCCAACTGTCTATTATTTTAAAGAGTCAAGGAACTCAGAGTAAATCACCCACTGTGTTTTTGTATCTCCCAGGAATTTTGTTGGAGCCACAGGAGTGGGATGTAATAGGAAGAGGCAATGCCAGAAGTCTGAGCAATAAAGTGATATTAAAGGCATTTTTTTTTTAAATGTAAAGCTTTTAGTCAGACTTACATGCTCTTATTGTTCTTTAAAAAAAACCTCCCCTTTCTTTTTGTTATGCTGACTGTGCCCTAGCCGATTTCAGGTATGTGGGTGGCCCCTTTGCCCTTCAGACCTATACAATATCTCTGGAGTCTCCACTTTGTGTTTGCTCCCATGAATCAGAGGGAGCTCACTTCTGTAATAGTGAGGGTGCAACAAGGCAGGATGGGGTGATGCCAACTTTGAGAGTTTAGTAGGTACGTAAATGATTTACACTTACAGCAGGGGTATTATTCAACTTCAATCAGAGATGCATGGTTGTTTTTCATTTACAGGCACCCCTTAATCTGGCCATAGACTGATGAAATGTGATCAGTTCATCAGGGAGTGGCTGAATTTTGATCAGTGTGTGGCTGTCCTCTTGACAAAAGTCAAGTATTAGCTACACCAAGAACAAAATTCTAGGTAGCACATTCATTTTGATCATCTTGATTCTACCCATCCATGTGAAACAAAACATTGCTCCAATTTTCCAGATCTGTTGATAGTCTGCAACAGTGGAACATGGTTCCTAGAATAAAGCAGATGATTAGAGTTTCAAGCTGAATGCCCAGCTATTTTAGAAATTGCTGTTGCCACTTAAAAGTATAAGGTTGAAGGGAGTCTGCTTCTGCAGATTTATTATAGTTAATTTTAAAATTTGGTCAGGTGCCAAAATGTTGTAGCTCTAACACAAGGCTAGGCAGGGAGGTGATCAGTTCAGTCATACAGAACAAAATATCTTCTTTATAAGCAGAACGTTTGTGTTCCCTGGAACCTATACTGACTCCTTTAATATTCTGATTAAGCCTAACTTTTTTTTATAGTAGGGCTTCAACTACAAGGGAGAACAGTAGGGGTGATACAGGACAACCCTGCCTGATTCAGTTTATCAGAAAAGGATGAGAAAGGACTCCTTTGACCTTGATCCTGGCCAATCAATCTTTATAAAGTGCCATTTTCCATCTCAGGATGTTGTGGCCTAGTTCAAAGGATTTAAGAGTTTCCTCCGTGAACAACCAACCCACCCTATCAAATGCCTTTTCTACATCAGAGAAAATTAGAATTGAAGTGTATCTTAAATTGTACACAGTGGGCTATATGTACAGCTCTGAGGGAATTATCTCTGGCTTCTCTGCCTGGTATAAATGAAGACTGATCAGGGTAGATTATGTCTAGGAGGAATGTCCTAAGATGGATCGCCAGGACCTTAGAGTGGATGTCTGTATTTAACACACAAGCTTAATAATGGCATGCAATGCCAAGCTGCGGTTTCTAAAGCGAGCAAAATCCTCTCTTGTATTAAAAGAGGTATAGACTCCAGAGAGAGAGAGAGATCATATTACATATGTACAAGTCATTAGTAAGACCTCATCTGGAATATGCAGTTCAGGTTTGGGCACCAATTCACAAAACGAATGTGGGGGAACTGGAGAAAGTACAGAGAAGCCAACCAAACTGATAAAAGGCATGGAGGAGCTCAGCTATGAGGAAAGATTTGAGGAAGTGAATTTATTCTCTCTTGAGAAGAGGAGATTAAGGGGGGATCAACATGTATAAATACATCAGTGGTTCATATAGTGAACTCGGTGTAACGTTATTCACCTGGGGTCATCACAGAGGACAAGGGGGCACTTTCTACATCTGGAGGAAAATAAATTTAATCTCCAAACACGGAAAGGTTTCTTTACAGTGAGAACTGTGAAAATGTGGACTAGACTCCCTCAAGAGTTGGTTCTGACCAGGTCAGTGGATTGCTTTAATTTTTTTTTAAATTATTTCTTAGATACACAGAATATAACTGGATATAACATTTATAGGTAAAGTTAATCCAGGGAATATCTGATTGCCTCTCGGGGGATCAGGAGGGAATTTGTTTCCCTGCAGGAGCAAATTAGATCATGCTTTGCTGGGTATTTTTGCCTTCCTTTGGGCCAACTGTGGGTAGGGGATTATAACTTTTTTTCTTTTTTTATGGTTGAACTGGATGGACTTTTGTCTTTTTTCAGCCAGACTAACTATGTAACAGGAAAACCAGACAGTAATTTGTGCACAGAACCTGATATTTTCCTTCTTTTGGGATTAGAATTATGTGTGCTAGGTAGGTTAGTTGGAAGGGTCCCTTTTTTTTAATAATATGCCAGGGCTGTTCCCATTCTGGAGGACTTCGTGTGTTTTAGTCCTAGTGAGGTAGTTGGGTGATCAAGCTCTGTAAAAGCTTGTGGGGGAGTTTAGGGTTAGTCTTATTTTACCAGACTTATTTCCTGTTCATAAAATTTGTGGGACAAATATCTATATATTTACTGAGTATGGCTGTCTAAGTTGTTGGTAGTTTAAAGTGGAAGACATTCAGCTTGTGTTTTTCGTTTTCCAATCTTGTGTTTGTTTTCCAGAATACATATTTCCTGAATAAGCTGTAATATATCTGCTTTCCTCATTTTTTCATGTGGACACCTTGGGAGATAAGCTCCCCCCATATTACTGCCTTATATACAGTATGTCTTGTATTACTGCCTTATATACAGTATGTCTCACAGTGACCTTTCAGTCACCTACCCTGAAATGGTGCTGGTATATTAATTTGTAATGGCAGTTCCTGTGGAGGCGTTAACTGTGATGCCATCTAAAAGACTGCTGTGGGCTGGCTTTTTAAAACTTGTTGAATGCTTGTTAAAACTTTTGTCAGGTAATATTAAAGATAATGTCTAGATATCTCTGCACAGTATAACAGTTTTATTTTTGATACAGGTTTGCTTTTTTCTTTTGTTATTTTGGATAAATGATAATGTACATTGTTTAATTTTAATTCATTCCAAATTAAAGTGTTTCTAAACCCAAAACAGTAAAATCAGCCTATATATGCAGTAAAGCGTGCTTGTTATTCTCACTGTCGAAAGTAAGTTGTTAATCTTTTGTGTGTATAAAAAGGCTGTTGATCCTGTCTTCTCTAATCTGCCCCTTTTTCCACAGTCCTCAATCCATCTGCTGATAGTACAGAGTTCTAGGAGGCAGTCTGCACATGCTCAGTTTGGTATGAATTGCAAGATTTTTTTTTTTGGAAGGTGCATGTGATCAGCTCAGGGCCAATCGGCACTGTCCGGACAGAGGGTCAGGGATCATGCAGCCACATAGGACAGTCAGAGCAGAATGAAAACTCTTCCTACTGGCTTTACCCAGTGCTCGGCTCAACACTGATGTCACAAGACTGTTATATACTAATGATAAGAAAAGGTGTTTAGCAGTTTATATTTACTAAACTAATTGCATTTCCATGTTCCGTGTACTGTGGGAGACCAAATATGGTGAATGCAGGGTCCTGGGTTTAGTAACACTTTAATTCTAATTGAAAATAAAGATTCCTTGATTTCGCTAAGACAGCTAGGGGATACATACCAAATAGTAGTATTTTGACTGCAAATTGGTGCTGGTGAACAGAAGTTGAGCAGTAAAGTATTTAACCACTTCCAGTCCGGACACTTTTACCCCCTTCCTGACCAGGGCAATTTTCAGCTTTCAGCGCTATCACACTCTGAATGACAGTTGTGCGGTCATGCAACACTGTACCCATTTGAATTTTTTACCATTTTTTTAGAAAGATAAAACTTTATTTTGGTGGTATTTATTCACCGCTGGGATTTTTATTTTTTTTGCTATGTAAATGAAAATGTCCAAAATTTTTGAAAAAACGTTTTTCTTATAAAATTTAGCAAATAAGTAATATTTCATCATAAATCTTGGCCAAAATGTATTCCATTATCTTTTTAGTAAAAACAAAAAATAAGCCAAATTAGTTTATAACCAAAAATTATAATTTTGAAACATTTTTTTTTTTTTACATTTTTATTTTTAGATTATTATTTATTTTATTTTTTTTTACATACTGTCACCCTAGCAGTACAGTGTCACCATGATGATACTGTACTACTTTTGGGGGGTGATGAAGATTTTTTTTTTATTACACTGATTGCTTTTACACACATATAGGATGTAAAAGCAATCATTTCTCTTTCTCTCTGTCTGCATTCTTGCTTCTATTGAGAACTACTGAGTGAGCTGTGATTGGTCACAGCTTGTCACATGGTACAAGGCTGTTGTGAATAGCCTTGTACCATGTGACCTCTGTGATCATTCACAGATTTCACACATAACAAGCAATGATGTCACAAGTGACATCTTGCTTACTACTTTGCATGTGATCACTGATTGGCCAATCAGTGATCACATGATCGGGACCTCGTACAGAGGTCCCGTCCGACGATCGGTGTCTCACTGTGTCCGGAGGACACAGCAGGCTCCGGACCGCGGTGCTGTGCGCTCCCGGGGAGCGCGCACAAGCAGGGTGCGGGGAGGCCATTTATAAACGGCCACCCTACCCTGCAGTGCCACCGCCCGGCCGTTTATATACAATGGCTGGTCGGGAAGTGGATAATAGACAGTATTTTGGAATCTTTCTCTGAATGTTGCCACGGCTATGTACAAGTATCTGTACACAAAAACATTGTAGCCCAAGGGGCGGACTGACCATTTGGAAACTCGGGAACTGCCTGAGGGCCCGGGGTCAGTAGGGGGCCCCATGAGATGCCCCTGGTACCTTTTTCATAGGCTTTTTTGAGTTTGGGCAAGGACACAGGGGCCCCATGATCCCCTATTGCCCAGGGCCCCATGAGTTGTCAGTCCGCCTCTGGTTAGCCCTCTTGGTAGTGCAGTCAGTATCAGTGTAGTTCCCCTATATAATATACTTCAAGTATACACATATAACGTGTGAGCAGATTAAGGTAGAAGATTCCAGGCAAGCAATGTTTGATGAACATTGTGACAGATGACAGTTTGGTCATTATGTTTCCACTAAAATAAATGACTACTTTGAGATTATTTTATGAGTGACATTTTCTAAATCCAGCATGCTGAATTTATGTTGACTTTTTCTTTGGTTTATTATAGTCTCTTGGCCCATTCTGATTTAGCACACCTGGAAATGGGCTTGTTAAGGAATGCAAAACAAAGTAGACTGCAATTCTAGCATAAAGTTTCTCAGGCTCCAGGCAGAGTGGTGTTGATGTGGGTATCAGCTATTGTGCATGGTGGCTTCACGTAAACAGGCAGTTGGGTAAAACTGATCAGTTCTGGAGGTATTACATTTACACTAACTTCAAACATCTTCCTTGTTTTACTGTGCCTCCAAGTAAAGTGCAAAAGGCAACAGATAACACTCCCTCTGTACAGTTGAATGTGGAGTTTGTGACTCCTCCCCCTCCTACCTGTTTTTGGCCATGCTTGCAATGACATTTTGTCATGCATCCAGGGATATCACACATATAGTAAGATTCTATTACTATTGCCTACACGCTGGCATTTCCATTGTATAGTAATATCAGTCAAGTTTGCCCATCTTCTTAGGTAAGTGCTGCTGGACCTAGTCTACACTCAACTATTGTTTCTTCTTGATTCCTCCAGTACTCCGTTGCTGCTAATATTGCTTGAATTTGTCATATCACTAGTGAAAATATAGTTTATGACCAGCCAGAGCCTTCATAGACAACAGGCAAAGCTCTAGAGCACAAGGCATTTTCATATTAGGGCACCTTAATATGAAATTTCCAGCAGCGCATAGCAATGCAGAATGCTGCCTTTTTACCTTCCACACCTTTCTATTGGCCTGGCACTGTCATGGGTGGCTTCACTAGCCAATAAGAATGGACGTGGAAGTGGCTGGCAAGCTCTTAACATTGCTAGGAAGTGGTAGAATTTGCATTTTAGTGCGCCCTAGGTTTCAGCTAAGATTTTAATCTTGTTGGAAGTTTAGCAGCTTTTACCAAATGATTAGTGTACTTTCCTTTAGCTCTGACTTTACCACATTTCAGGAAGGATCAGTAAACTGTGTCCATTAAATGTATTCTTAATTATCTGGGGATAATCCTCTTTGAATAGGATTTCTTCTAAAACGATAAATTGGACACTTTCAACGGCAATGCAGATAAGTCTCCTTCTCTTCCTGGCTGGGCCATGATATTATCAGATTTCACCTGCAGGACATTCAGTTTTAGCTCTCTAAGTTATTTTGAAGTACTACTTTGAAATGTGTTTGCGACAAGAAATATGTCTTTGACTTTGACTCTATTCCACTACAGAGAAAGCTCTGAACTTTGTGTATAGAAGACAGATCCAGCTCTAAAATTAGAATGTGTTAAGAATACAAATGAAATAATTTTTGGAAGTAGATTTTGCCCACACATGGTTAGTACTTTGTCTGCCCAAGTCTCTCAGCCAGCTTTTCAAGCAGCCATAACAAGTCTTGGGATTTTTGTCTGTATTCCATGGACATATTGTAATCTATCTATGTCATGAAACTTTACTCTACGGGCACTACTATTTTAAATATAATTCTGAAACATGATTGTTCTTTATTTCAGTGAAACAGAGTGGAGTGAAGTAATTCATTTTATTGTTTTATTTTTTTGCCTACATATCTTTAAAGAATTAGTATGGATGGACTGGTAATACAATCTTTAGTCACCCTGGCACCCAGTGTATCCCAATCACCCCCATAGCCTCATTTATTTAAGAGAAGGAGAAGCCACTTGGTTACATAAGCCACCAGCTTCTTTTATATAGCCTGTAGGTTTTAAACTTTAAACTAAATGTGGACCTTTTGTTAGAATAAAAATATCTAAAACATTTCCAACAGGGGGGATACACACTATGTGCAGAGTTTGGCAGCGCGTTACATGCATAGTGCAGCATTCGGGGGTACACCGCATACAGAGTGCAGACTTCATCCTTCCACAGCTGCTTACCTCTGCATCCCCATCTCACTTTCACCCCTCTTCAGATGTGACCTCTGCATGCAACCCCTCCTCCACTGTGCCCCCCCTCCTTTAAAACTCCACCATCTTCCACATGTCTTACTTTTGTTGCTATATTAATCTGAAGCACCCAGCCGCCTCTAGTTCCTCCACGCACACTTTAGGTGGCTCCACCTCTGTCACTTGCAGGGAGATCACCCAGTGTGGGTGTCGGCATCCGCACTGCACCCTGGTCACCTCCATCTCCCTTGTTCCCATCCTGCACTCAGTGGGAGCTGCTCAGGAGATCAGATCTGTGGATGCCGTTAGGAGAAAACCTGTCGCTTGTTAACACAGAAGCTGGACTACTGTGTTTAAAAGTGATAGTGTTGAGCAAGGAGCAGAGGGTTTGATCCAGAGGTGGTGGAACTGAGTTCCACCAAATTCCAGCTGAAAAAAAGCCCTGCCTACACCCAAAATATATTTGTGTTCTTTAAGTTAGAGCACCATTCAGAGATGTTAGAGGCTTAAAGGGTAAACCCTCTTGAAAAAATAAATGTAGTTGAATACCTTATGTCACCATTGCTTTTTGTCCCCAGTTTTGTGCTGTCTTTACAGCCAGTGAAAGTTTCCTATGTGGAGTTTCCACCTATAGGGTGTCTCTTTTGTCTCCAGTGTCACCCTGGTGCCACCCTGTGTGCACTACCCCCAGCTGGTGCCTTGATTATGGGATTCATGTACAGTAGCAGCTGCTTGTGCTGTGTCTGGCCAGCCCATAATCAGTAGTTGGGATCGCTGGCGCTATGCTCATCTGGCACATGCACAGTACAGCCATGTGCAGTACTCGGCTTGAATTTCAAACATAGAGCCAATGGCCCCTACTGCTGTGCACAGGTTGTGCTACCGAAAAGAACTATAAAAAGTAAGGATTTAGGATTAGGGCATGGAGCTTAAAGGATAAGTTCACCTTTGGAAACATGTTACAAGTTCTACCCGTTTATAGGGTAGAACATGTTCCTATAGCTGCAGCTGCGCCCTCTGCCCCCCAACCCTTCTCCCTCCCTCTGACAGTACGTGGAGAAGCCTCCCCGTACTATCTGTAAAATTTGAAACCAGCGCGGCTGTACGTAGCTCCCCCCACATGGACTTCCGTGAATGAATGAACTGCAGGTCCCAACGTCCTTAGCGGCTGTTGGCTTGTAGTTTTCAATGAACTACCACAGTGCTGTGGAGTGCCGTGGCAGTTCATTGAAGCTTCCTGTCAGAACATCTGCTTGCCGTACGGGATGTACAAGCATCCCGTATGGCAAGCAGATATTCTGACAGGTATGCAGGAGACCTGCATGACATCAGCGATCTACTGATCACTGGTGCAATGCTTTCCAGGCTTCTTTGGACAAAAATAATAAATGCACATTTTTTTACCTGCAAAAAAAATGTGCATTTTATATTCTTGTCCAAAAGGTGAACTTATCCTTTAAATAGCTTTTTGCAATGGACAGCATACCTTTTAGGATTAATACTACTTTAAATCTGGTAAATTTAGAAATATCAGCACTAAAGATTACAAATCAGTCTGAGTCCAGGAAGCATTTCAGGAAGATATGATTGTAAGCGTGTGAAGTGGGATTCTGCTAGAGGCCTGTAATGATGTGGAACATCATTACTTTTTCTGCCAAATAGTGTGTATCCAGAAAGGGAAACACATAAAAACAGGTAGGTAATTGTGTATAAAACAAGACATGGATAGATATCACTAGAATATAAAGGTTGTACTGATTCTTCTTACAGCTTTGGTAGCATACAGTGCAGCTACTAGCAAAAATGTGAACCATCTCACAATCCACATTTACATTCAAGGCCATAGTTAATCTCTTAGCTAAACTGTTGTAGATTCAAGACTGATTTAAATCAATTTGTTTGGAATTTGAATGCCAGTATAGGAAAATTGATTTCTTTGTTAGCAAGGCAATTTTTGATGTCAGCAGATTAGCGAAAGTCAAATATTACTTTCTTCACATGTCTCCAAACATCATGTCATTTCCACACCATTGATACATTGATAGTGTGAAACAAGGTAATGAGAAAATAAACTTTGTAAATAGTCTTCATTATTTATCTTGCTTTTTTTTATAGACTGAGCACCTGAAGGGCAATGTTCACATTTTGCTGTTTGCCATGCTGTCTGTATTCATCAATCTTTGTTTATTTAAGGGTAACTCCACATTTGAGGGAAAAAAAATAACAATTAAAAAAATAACTAATATAGCATATACAATTGCCACACAAGCCATAATGCATTTTAATGTTAATAAGAAATGCCTTTCCTTTTCAATCTGTAGTTCTGTACTTTTATGTAAAATGCAAGTCAGTATGGTTACTTGGAGGTGTTCTGTACACAGATGGTGTACAGAACACCCCCAGGAATGTCATTTCCTGCTCGCGTGATTGGTTTACTGGTTTTCTCAAAAGTCTGAGCAAAGATTCAAGACGTTTTTTAGGATCCCCTGTCATTTTTGCTGAGATAATCCCAATAGGAAATCATGTCTAAAGGGATGCAGACCCTGCAACTTTCCTCATTAGAGCCCTGCAGGCGCAGCAGCTAACAGATAGGTATAAAAACGTTCCCACTAAATTCACTCTGCACATGGACACAGATGAAGAAACAACTATATCTTCAGAATAAATAAAGGTAGGAATCTGAAACAAAGTTTGTTAAAATCCTTGCAGTGTACATAGATCACCCAGAGGGGAAAGTTGTTTTCTCAACAAAAGTGGAGTTACTCGTTAAAGTTGGCAATTGAATGTACATATGCACACATTTCTCTAGTGCCCATAGTGCACCACTGCAGATATGTAACTTGATAAACACTGCAGATTTTCTATAGGCAGTATTGATGGAAGTAAAAATAAAATGTAAGCAAACAGGACAAGATTTTAAAAACCTGACTTAGTTGCACAAAGAATTTTGAGTAAGGCATAGTTGAAGTGAATATATAATGTGAATTGAGTTTATTCAAACCTAGTTTTAGGATGGACGAAAAGGATGTTACTTACATTTAATCCAATGTGTCCCTTGTGCTGGTGTCAGCCGTAATAGTGGAAAGTCAAATCAGTAATCTTCGGGTACTTTGGGGGTTATTACCACAAATTTGAAAAAAATCTCAAAATCCCACATATACGAGGGGGCGTTCAATTCAAACCAGAACTTTTAATTTTATAGGTATAAAAAGGGATGCTAGCAGGGTGGTACTACATGCAGTAGTAAGTGGAAGTGTGTCCCATTACTTGTAGGCGGCGCACGTGTTGCGGGCCAGTCCACAGATCATTAGTCAAGATGGTAGACAAGTTAGTGCATGCATGGAACAGCATGTGGTGATGAAGTTTCTTGTGAACAAAGGCGTAAAACCAATGGGTATCTACAGAAGACTTCAAGCACAGCATGGTGATGAGATGCTCAGACGCAGTGAGACATTCAATGGTGTAATCCTTTCAAAGATGGCAGTATGTCCATCAGTGACGATCCCAGCCATGGTGGTTACCAGCCCACAGCAGTCATTCCTGTGAACATTCAGTGCATTGAATGCCTGATTCTGGATAATTGACGCATAACCTGTCATGAAATTGCACAAGAGATGAATCTTTCTGTGGGAACGGTGAACACAATGATGACGGAGTAAAGCAGGCTGTCCTAGGATGGTTCAGGTGTACGGACAAATCTTTCTTTGCCGAAGCTTTCCAAGCATTAGTTAAATGCTGGGACAAGTGTATAAATGCAGCAGGGAAGTATGTAAAAAATAAATGCAGTTTCCACTCCTTGAAATGTGTTATTTTATTGTATATAATCAAAAATCCATGTTTGACTTGAACGCCCCTTGTACATTACATTATATAGGAAAAATGCAGTAGGGAGGAGTCGCCGGAGCTGAACCACCTAGATACAAAAAATATGCATAAAAGAACCTTGCTTAGACTCAAAACTCCACCTCTGATGCAGCCAGTTTTACTGGCAAAAGCCATCTGGCATTCACTGAGCATCCTCTTCATGCCTGTATTCTCAAGTGAACTTTCCATATGAACTGATAAGTATATTTCCACATTGTGATTTTATGAGACCTGGTCATGCTCTGTTTGCTTGCCCTAATTGATTGAAGACTGATTCATGCTGCTGGGTGTTGAGATGAAAGATGTGATCAATCTGCAATATCTGTCCACCTCCAGTGTGCCACAGATCCATAATGTGTATATCTTGCCATTTTGCTAGCCTTGGAAAAGGCCCTATTGTTAGCCAGGTGCAGCAACACGGCTCAGTGAAGACTCCATATCATTCAGGTGCAGTAACACTGTTTTCACAAAAATTACATGTGTTGTTACTGCAGATAGAAGCCTACTTGTTATATTCTACATACGGTAGGGACCTTGTGCTATGTACTATCATGGCTCTTTGGAAGGTCAGTAAAGGCCTAATGCAAGCCTGGTGCAGCTATGTAATTTTCACAGCTTGTCGCTCAATATAAAGCCCTAAGATAAGTTATGTGCAGCAATAATATTCCCATTGATTATTAGATAAATGTTTCCAAAGGTGTGTGAATCACATGTGGAAGTTCTGCACTTTATAAGCAGGTTTTTTTTTTTTTACACAGTGGTTTTATGATTTACATACAAGGAACAATATACAGTCAGGTCCATTAATATTGGGACATCGACACAATTCTAACATTTTTGGCTCTATACACCACCACAATTGATTTGAAATAAAATGAACAAGATGTGCTTTAACTGCAGACTGTCAGCTTTAATTTGAGGGTATTTACATCCAAATCAGGTGAACGGTGTAGGAATAACAATCATTTGCATATGTGCCTCCCACTTGTTAAGGGACCAAAAGTAATGGGACAATTGGCTTCTCAGCTGTTCCATGGCCAGGTGTGTGTTATTCCATCATTATCCCAATTACAATGAGCAGATAAAAGGTCCAGAGTTCATTTCAAGCGTGCTATTTGCATTTGGAATCTGTTGCTGTCAACTCTCAAGATGAGATCCAAAGACCTGTCACTATCAGTGAAGCAAGCCATCATTAGGCTGAAAAAACAAAACATTAGGCGTGGCCAAAACAACTGTTTGGAACATTCTTAAAAAGAAAGAACGCACCGGTGAGCTCAGCAACACCAAAAGACCCGGAAGACCACGGAAAACAACTGTGGTGGATGACCGAAGAATTCTTTCCCTGGTGAAGAAAACACCCTTCACAACAGTTGGCCAGATCAAGAACACTCTCCAGGAGGTAGGTGTATGTGTGTCAAAGTCAACAATCAAGAGAAGACTTCACCAGAGTGAATACAGAGGGTTCACCACAAGATGTAAACCATTGGTGAGCCTCAAAAACAGGAAGGCCAGATTAGAGTTTTCCAAACGACATCTAAAAAAGCCTTCACAGTTCTGGAACAACATCCTATGGACAGATGAGACCAAGATCAACTTGTACCAGAGTGATGGGAAGAGAAGAGTATGGAGAAGGAAAGGAACTGTTCATGATCCTAAGCATACCACCTCATCAGTGAAGCATGGTGGTGGTAGTGTCATGGCATGGGCATGTATGGCTGCCAATGGAACTGGTTCTCTTGTATTTATTGATGATTTGACTGCTGACAAAAGCAGCAGGATGAATGCTGAAGTGTTTTGGGCAATATTATCTGCTCATATTCAGCCAAATGCTTTTGATTTATGATGATTATTCTGTCCCATTACTTTTGGTCCCTTAACAAGTAGGGAGGCACATATGCAAGCTGTTGTAATTCCTACACCGTTCACCTGATTTGGATGTAAATACCCTCAAATTAAAGCTGACAGTCTGCAGTTAAAGCACATCTTGTTCATTTAATTTCAAATCCATTGTCATGGTGTATAGAGCCAAAAATTTTAGAATTGTGTCGACGTCCCAATATGTATGGACCTGACTGTGTGTGTGTGTGTGTGTGTGTGTGTGTATATATATATATATATATATATATATATTCAAAGCATGTAGCAACCACTGCTACTAACTGGAAATAATGCATAACTGCATAATTTTTGGTCCTATTTTGGCACTCTATATATAGACTATCATCCATTCATTACAATATATCGTGAACATTCAACCATTATAGAGGCCCTGCAAGAACTTTGTAAGCCTAAGGCTAATATTTATTGCTTCTCAAAGTATAGACATAGTTAATTGATGGATGAGAATGTCTGCATTGTATTTTCAATGTGTTATCAGCCAATTGTTTTATTTTAATCCAGTTTTCATGTATGTGCTATATACAGTACACTGCTCAAAAAAATTAAATGAACACTTTTTAATCAGAGCATAACATCAAGTAAATTAAACTTCTGGAGTATTGATCTGGTCAATTAAGTAGCAGAGGGGGTTGTTGATTCATTTCAGCTTCTTTGGTGTTAATGAAATTAACAATAGGTGCGCTAGATGGGCAATAATGAGATGACACCCTACTTATCTTTTCTGATTGTTTTTCACTAGTTTTGCATTTGGCTAGGGTCAGTGTCACTATTGGTAGCATGAGGCGATACCTGGGCCTTACAGAGGTTGCGCAGGCAGTCCAACTCCTCCAGGATGGCACATTAATACATACCATTTCCAGAAGGTTTGCTGTGTCTCCCAGCACAGTCTCAAGAGCATGGAGGAGATTCCAAGAGACAGGCAGTTACTCTAGGAGAGATGGACAGGACAGTAGAGGTCCTTCAACCATCATCAGGACTGGTATCTGTTCCTTTGTGCAGGGAGGAACATGATGAGCACTGCCAGAGCCCTACAAAATTATCTCCAGCAGGCCACTGGTGTGAATGCCTCTGCCTCTGACCAATCAGAAAACAGACTTCATGTGGGTGGCCTGAGGGTCCGACATCCTCTAGTGGGTCCTGTGCTCACTGCACGGCACCATAGAGCTCGATTAGCATTTGCCATTGAACGCCAGAATTTTCAGGTCCGCCAGTGGCGCCCTGTGCTTTTCACAGATGAGAGCAGGTTCACCGTGAGTATGTGATAGATGTGAAACGGTCTGGAGAAGCCGTGGAGACTATTCTGCCTGTAGCATTGTTCAGCATAACTGTTTGGTTGTGGGTCAGTGACGGTCTTGGGAGGCTAATCCATGGAGGGATGCACAGACCTCTACAGGCTAGACAATGACACTTTTACTGCCATTAGGTATCAGGATGAAATCCTTGGAACCATTGTCAGACCTTACGCTGGTACAGTGGGTCCTGGGTTCCTCCTGGTGCATCACAATGCCCGGTCTCATGTGGCGAGAGTATGCAAACAGTTCCTGGAGGATGAAGGAATTGATATCATTGAATGGCCCCCATGTTTTCCTGGCCTAAATCCATTAGAACACCTCTGGGATATCATGTTTCGGTCCATCTGACGCCGCCAGGTTGCATCTCAGACTGTCCAGGAGCTCAGTGATGCCCTGGTCCAGATCTGGGAGGAAATGCCCCAGAACACCATCCATTGTCTCATTAGGAGCATGCTCCGATGTTGTCAGGCATACATACAAGCACGTGGGGGCCATACAAACAACTAAGCACTATTTTGAGTTGCTGCAATGAAATTTCAGCAAAATGTACTAGCCTGCTGCTTCATTTTTTTACTTTGATTTTTGGGGTGTCTTTGAATTCAGTCCTCGTAGGTTGATAATTTTCATTTCCATCAAACGATGGAGCATCCTTACGTTCCTAACACATTACCCAGCCCATATCAGTATAGATATCCAACATGATATTTTTCCCCATTGAGACCTGATGTGTTTCCAAAGTGTTCCTTTCATTTATTTGAGCAGTGTATGTCAATAAAATGTTTGGATATCATTCTTTTGGTTGGTTTGCACCTGATGGTTGAAAAAATAACATTTTATTTTGTATTTTGACCTTTTGACTATGGATTATTTTGATGGTATTGTTTCTCCCTCTAAGTAGAGTGGAGTGTAAGTGGAGTTTTGCATCTAAGCTAGGTACTTTTATTTATATATATATATATATATATATATATATATATATATATATATATATATATATATTGTATTTAGGGGGTGCAAAATCCCCCTATGAGTGGAAGACAGGCAGATGAATAAAAAGGTCCGCCTTCTCCATTCATGGATCTCTTTTTATTCATGGGGGCAATAGTACAACTTCTTTGAATTGGGGGCGGGGTGAAAAGGGTGGGCATAGCCAGCACTCTAGATGAGTGCTTGTATTAACTCCCTGTTTTTCCAAACTGTGGCTGAGGAGAAGACACGTGAGGTCTGCCATGTTCAAGCTGTATTTGAGGTTTCCATCACAGTGTGACATTTATGTGTGATTAAGCCATGCTACATTGAAAACTCTTCAATGTGTTTGAAAAAAATGAGGTCTGATCAAGGAATTCACACATCAAAGATGGTGGCAACAGCACTGACAGTGATTTTTGGAGGAATTGATGTGGGAAGATTGTACTAAACCCAATATATTTGTAAATAAAATATTAGATTTGGTCACATACTCATCCATACCCAGAAACACTAGGTATTTCGCTGTTGCTTCTACAGAGAACAGAATGGTGGGTTAGTACAGTAGACATGAGTATAAGTGGGTCGGAGTGTGGGTTTTCAAGAAACTTCGTCGCTTTTCCTTCAATAGGCAGAGTGACAGAGTCTCTTTAAGGAGGCTGAAAACTAGTTAGACCTTCTTTGGAGTTGATCATCCAAGTGTAAGGGCCTGTTCAAAGACTCCATTCAGCTTATAGCTATTAAGGCAGACCCTTGCACATTTTAATGGTCAGAATCCAACTAGTGGTAAGAATCTAACTAGTGTTTGGCCTGGTTTAGACTGCAGCAACTGAAAGTTGGTTGTTACACACATCTTCTTGTCAAAGGCGCCATCAGTGATCCTTTGATTCTACTGTGGGAATTCTCTTACATTTGTTTAAGAAAACCTATCACCTTCTCACCTGCAGGTATGCACAGGAGGTGCAAAGTACCATGACATTGTTAAATGCATTATGTAACAGGCTACATTCCCTTGGTAAGATTAATTTCAGCTTTTCCATAGAAAACTATGTGATTGGGATTTGTGTGAAGACTTATTGTGGGAATCCCGCATGTTTTGGTCTTGAAAGTTTGTCAGTTGGTGCACCTGCAAGCTGAAATATACAGTATGGTACTCACACACAGACCTCCCAGATTAAATGGAGCACGTCTAGAATGTCCGACTTTGACATTCTTTCTTAAGCAGCCGGTGTCAGTGGAATGAAGAGTCTTCTCATGCTGGATTAGTGCTATGCTTAGAGGAAAAAGAGGGCCTAGATTAGGTAGCATGGATTTATTGTCACAGACCACAGTAGAAATTGTTTAGATAGTTTACCGACTTATAGGACTGTGGCAACAACTGTAAAGAACTATCTCAGGTTCCATGCTGTTGTTTCATAACTATTGTCATCCAAACCTCTCTCCAGTGAGAAAATCTCTGCTATTACTTACAGTATTTTATTGAGACTACAGAGCGTGACTGCTTTCCTGACCTCTCTTGGAATCCTCTCTATTTTTATTCTAATTTGAAAGAGGTAGTGTAGAGCAGGTAAATGAGCTGTAGTGGCAGCAGTTCAGTTTACAGCTGGACAAAGGGAACACATATTTTCTAAATAGGGGTTATCTTTTCTTTTTCATTGTTCCGCATGTTATACATTCCTTTTAGAGCACATATACATGACTGATTATGCCGCTATATTGGCACTTAGCTGTTTTACCCAAATCCCGCACATAGCATCATTTACAAGTGGTCTTTCTGGTCTTTTGCCAAGCATTAACTTAGAAAACAAATTAGGCTCCATGCACACTGGGCGTTTTGATAACACTGGTAACGTTAGCTGTGTATTGAGTTTTTCAGCTTTTTTTGGCGTTTTTGCATCAGCGTTTTGCTGCGATTAGTGGTGTTTTGCCACATTTGCGTTGTTTAGCGGGTTTTTTTTTGCCAAAAAGAAAATTTTTGGATGGTCAAAAAAATATCCAAAAACACCCGTTTGTGGTGGTTTAACGCGTTTTACCAATTTTTTAGCGTTAGAGCATTTTTACAGCTAAAAACCTCCTCTAGAAACCCACTAGTTCTGGGTTTTTTTCCAGCGAAAAAACGTTGATTACAGTCTATGTGTGCATGGACACATAGGATAACATGCTGGGAAGTTTACTGGCTGCAGAAAAAAAACATCAAAAGCCAAAAACAGCAGCTGTAAAAACGTCAAGTGTGCATGAGGACTTATTAATATTCAAATACATTAGACTTAGTCAAACACATTTGGATGCTTAGTACCTGAACTGGCTTAAAATGAGGAACCTAAAGGTACCTTCGAACATTAGGGAACATTCACCCTTTCCAGCCATTTGTTGTCAAAGTAGAGAACTGTCCTATGTATATCCAGATAAGATGGTGCAGCGCTAAATAATAGTACACGATTAATACACACAATATGCTAGTGCAAACTTGTGTGAATACGTGATGTCACTCAGATGGTGATCAATAAATATTTAAAAAGTTCAATATAATGGTGCGGATCATAGAGAGATCCTAATTCCAGGTGAGTGGACGTCCTGATCTAAGGTGTGATAATTGGTGCAAACCACACAAATAGGTGCTTTAATACTGTGCAAACATAGGACAAGTAGCCCAAAACTCAAAAAATTATACAAATAATTCCATAAATAGTGTAGCATACGTAACGTTTCTTTTTTTTCAATTAAATATGACCTAATAACTTTTCTATTTCAGCTTGTGGCCATCCACAATATATCTTACAAAATGTTAGTACTATATTTTACATTTTACATAAATGTCAGGTTGATAAAAGATACCTCTAATTCAACCAACAGAAAAAAATAAATCAATAGAATAAATAGAAAAAAACTTAATATACAGAATGCTACACCCACAGTTGATCCAGAGGAAGGCAAAAATCTCTATAAAGCTTGATCCAATTTGATCCAGTGAGGGGAAAAATAAATTCCTTCCTGATCCCCCAAAAGCAATCGGATATTCCTTAAATCAACAATCACTGGTGGTATTACCTAGAAATGTCAGCATCCAGTTATATTTTGTGTATTTAGGAATGTACCCAGCTCTTTTTTTTAAAACAATCTACTGAGCTGGCCAGAACTAGTTTTTGAGAGAGTCTATTCCACATTTTTACAGCTTACTGTGAAGAAGCCTTAATTACCATATTTTTTTGTCTTAGCATGAAAATAAGCCCCTAATTAAACAGAACACACTAAAGCAATGTTATTCAATTTGTAATAAGTATCATGTCCTATAGAAACTTTTTTATTGACTATAAATAAGGTATAATTCAGAACAAGAATCTGGGAGGCCAGATCTTCTCTGCTTAACTGTAGTATGAAAAAAAATGATGTGTGGAATATAATTACATTTTCACCGAAAGCCATATCCTTTTTCTTCTACGTGTTTACAGTTCCACATCATGAAAACAACATATTTTACCATTTTGATGTTGAAAGAGGGCTGAGCGCAGATGAGAATGAAGAAAACGATGATCCAGGTAAGAAATTGTATTAATGGAAATAGTTTTACTCTTTATTGGATTCTCTACTTACAGATCCAGTACCTTTAGTATCTAATAGCTCAAAATTGCAGCTTACCCCTTTTGGCCAATTAACTCCTCCTCCTCGGACAGAGATTTGGCATTGTGTCATTGAATGATTGGCTACACACTAGGCAATGGGGGCAACTTTTTGAATGAGCCCTACTTTCTGTTTTATTTTCCATAATACGATTTTTTGTTTCAGTTTACCCTATTTAATTCATCAGTATTATTTTTATTAGAAGCTATCAGGCAAGTGTTGGCTAGCAGCCTGGCTTATCACTTCATATACAAGACAAATTCCTACATGTAATGTTGTGCCAGCCATTTAAGTGATTATGATATGCTAGAACCACTGCCATAACTACAGAGGTCGCAACAGCGACCCTGCATCTGCTCCAGGTGGCCAATGCGGCTGGTAGAGAATGACTTAAAGTGAAAGCAAAAGGTGGGAAAGGTGTTTTCCCCAGTAGTGTGCGCTCTGCCTCCCCCTACAGTGCAGTACCCCGCTGCATCAGGGAAGGTACTGTTCTGCTGATTTTGTTTTGAAAGGCTGCATACGCGTGTGTGTGTTTTTCAGATCTGCTTCTGTATGTGTGTATGCAGTGGCAGAACTACCAGGGCTGCAAAAGTCACACTTGTGACCAGGCCCTGGAATTCAGCCAACATGGGGGGGAGGAATGGGCAAATCGTCAGAACATGTGAAAGGGTCCTGCTGCGGATCAGTGGGAAGGGCCCCGGGACCAGCGGAAAGGGGGTCTTCATTGTTTCTTGCATCAGGGCCGTGAAGGTTCTAGTTATGCCTCTGGCTAGAACCCATAGCAAGTGTTAATTCTAATATAATATAGAGCTGCATATGTCACACCAAATAAAGCTTCACTTACTAAATTGAAGTGGAACTCCAATCAATCACCTAAAAACGTTGTTTAATACATATATGTTAACTATTTTATTTGCCAAATGATTTTTAATTAGCAATTTACACACCTCAGCATTTTCACCTCTGTCCAGTTAGCAGGGAGATGATAAAGGAAGGAGAAGTAAGTACAGCATCTGGAAGTAGTGGAGTGATCTTACTGGCTGTGCAATAAGGCAAATCTATGTAAATCAGAAGAGTAATGCAATGAACTACTGTTAAAATTGCTCTTTACACTGATGTAATTAACACCCATTAGGAATGAGAGCCATTCAAGCAATATTGCCTCATTTGCTTTAGTTTTTACTTGGCCATAGACACAGGATGGTGTTTTTAGATCTAGTTGCCACACAGTGATTCAGTGCATTGGTCATGGTATACTTTATCTCAGGGGAACAGTATACATTCTACCTTCAAGATTGATTGCCCAAAGGTATACAATCACTTCCCACTTTGACTGTTATCAGTCAGATTGGACAGCAGTAATCTTGCCTTTTGTTTCCCCTAACAAGCACAGCAATTGGTTACAGGGAATGTTCAGTAGGAAGCAAGAAAACGATAGGATAAATTGTTGTAAGGAACAGAGAAAAAATAAGCTTGAGTTGAGTGTGGAGTAAAATGCTTAAAACAGACCTTCACCCTCTTCAACTACTTCCCTTCACTCCACCCCTCCTTCCACCCTTTATATGTATCGCACTGGGTTTTTTTCCACCTCTTTTTAAGCAGAAATGTGCGGCACACACTGTACCTCCTAGGATATACACATCACATATCCCAGGAGGCATAGCCTTCAATTCAGGAAAGGAGGAGGGGCTGGCCTTTCAGTACATCCTCTGGAGGCCCTCTTGATCTCAGAACATGGCGGCATGGGACAGAGCTGTGGCCGGACATGAGAGGATCTCAGCGGGACAACGTTGGATCCGCTGGATGAGTGGGTATATGAAATGTGCAAATACTTCCTTAAGGTAAGCGGGAGTGAAAAGAAAACTAGGAGGGGGGGGTGGAGTTGACTTTTAGTGCACCTACGGTTAGCAGCCCTCATCGCCCACACCCAGCATCCAGGGCATACTAACCTGTCCTCCCTATTTGCCCCGATCTTCACTGTACAACCTGCTTGGGCTTTGCTTCTCCTAAAAAAGAAGAAAAAGGCAGCTCAGTCTGCAATACTCAGTTTCAGTCCACTGACCCCTGCAATACCTCTTCTCCACCATAAGATGTCTTCAGCCCTCCTGAAAGATTGAAGTGTATGGGGGGGGGGGGGGGGTGTGAGACATGTCACTATGGGAGGTAATTGCACTGTACACCTCATCCTGGGTGTACATCTGGCTGATGGGTCATAAGGGAATGATTTGCCTGTCTTTGCTCACTGTCCTGAAATGAGGAATAATACTCTCATTTTTGGAATATGTGATGGACCAAGACATGTAAATACTTTCTGTTTTAAGAAGGATGTACTGTGTTATACTTGTTTAATTGAAAACATAAGGGTTCGCATATCGTTTGCATTTCTTTTTTTATATTTTCACTGATCAATAAATCTTTGGCAAGTTTTAAACTTCTCATTGCATTATTGTTGTGGAAAACCTCAAATGATATTTTACTGGGTTTCCTATTGCATATTATGCTTACTTAACAGCATTCTTTGTGTGCCTTGCACTTGCCTTCTGTAGGAGTATTGATCCACAGCTGCAATTTTGACAATGGACTATGTGGCTGGATTAGAGATAAAGACAATGAATTACACTGGGAGCTGGTCAAAGATGCTTCAGGTAAGCCCCCCATTCTGCAACGTGTAAGCATGTAATTAAAAGTGTTCATATTTAATAATCAGTCATGCCATGAATTATTCACATTAATAAGTACATTATTTAGATCATAAATATTAATATGTATTCTGAAATTGAAAGTTAACCAAAATTACATTGTTGACCGTTACATATGGTAGATTAATGTGGACAAATGCAGGTAGTCAACATTATACAGAAGAAGCAGTAGTATAATAGCAATTTACAAAATGTAAAAGTTTGCATATATTATAAAAAGAGTCATTTCTGTATTTTAGATACAGATATAGATAAGAGTAGGGATAAGCAGATCAAATTTTGGTCATGTTTTAGGTATAGTTTGTGGGTAATAAAGTGAAAACCCATGAAATGTTATGAAGAGAAATACAGCACAATGAGTTAGATCAGCAAGGTGGACATACAAGCTGCAACATAGGTGGTGGATTTGACAGGGCGATTTATAAGTAGAAATTAGGGAAGGGATCCCAGGGGGTCAGTATCTGGTACTAGGTGACACTGGTGCTGGTGGCAGTCAGCAGACATAATATATAGGAATATATGCACATTTATTTGTTTTATCTCTTTAAATACATGGCAAATACAGAAAAGTAAAGCTGGCCATACATGGATCAAAATTTGGTCAGTTCAGTAGGGACCAGACTAACTTTGATCCATATATAGACACTCTGGTTGTACGGAGGTCAAGCTACTGATCGACTTCTGTACAATCAGCTTGTCAGGCTATTACTGATTGTCCAGTGCAGTTGGCTATAGCCAGCAGCACTGATCAGTGTATTGTGAGGGTTGGACAGGTTCTCTGCTGTCAGAACACAGTAGCACAGTGGGGGATTTGATGTGGATGAGGGAGTCAGGTAATTACTTTTGCTCAACCCGTTGGTTGAAGGCAAAAAATTATGAATGTATGGGCTGCTTTACAGTTGAAAAGCAAAAAAATCTAGCATGCTCCTACCTTTATCTTTGACTTTACAGCACAGCTCTCAATTCCTAAGCATGTGATGTCAGCCCTGCCTACTTAATACCTGATAGATTGCAAACAACACAGCCCTTTCCTGATCATTTTCTTCCTCCTAATCTCCAAAACTATGACTTGCAGAAAGCACATGAACTTATCTGCTCAAAACATTTCTGGCAAAATCAACAAACATTTTTGCACTTATCAATCAGATATAACAAACACTTTTAATGGTACATTTAGCAGACAAAAAGTGAGCAAATAGGAGAGGTTCTTTGTAAGGCTCCATGCACACTGGACGTTTTAATTACGCTGGTAACGTTGGCTGTGTAAAGTCATGTTAAATACATGAGTTTTTCAGCGTTTTTGCATTAGCGTTTTGCGTCTTTTTTTAACACAAAACATTTTTTTGCTCAAAGTCCAAAATCGCTGGTTTGCCGCGATTTACCACGTTTTTCAGCATTAGAGTGTTTTTACAGCTAAAAAACTCCTCTAGAAACCCACTAGTTGTGGGGGTTTTTTCCAGCCAAAAAACACCCCTGCCAAAAAACATTGATTACAATCTATGTGTGCATGGACACATAGGATAACATGCTGGGGAGTTTACTGGCTGTAGAAAAAAATGTCAAAAGCCAAAAACAGCCGCTGTAAAAACGTCCAGTGTGCATGAAGACTTAGGGTTTACATATCAATATATGGTTTATAACTTCTTGCTTCTCCCTTCATATTATGTTTGAAATACTCATATTTCATGCCTACTTTGATTCTTAAAATATTGGAGTGTAATACCTTTGATTTACTAAAATGATGATAAAAATAGTCTTTCTGATTACCTAAATTTCAATGTTATTCTCACATTTTTGTGGTATGTTTTAGGAGGACAGTATCTAACTGTCATGCAACCAAAGGGAAAATCTGGAAAAGTAGCTCGCTTAGTCCTTCCTCTTGGACATCAATCACACCCTGAAGATCTTTGCCTATCATATAGACATTTTATGTCAGGAGTAAATGCTGGAAAACTACAAGTCTTTGTAAGAAGGTCTGGGGCACATGGGCCTCCTGTATGGGGCAGGAATGGAAGTAATGGTTGGGGAGAGACACACATAACCCTGCCTGGGTCTGGAATCAAAAGTGTAAGTACAATAGATTATTTTCTAGGATTGTTTTGGAACTATCAACTTATAAAGTACACATTTGTCCTTCCTTTTCACCACTGCTTGCAATTCTCTAATGTTAACCTTGACTTGCTTGTCTTCCCTATCTGGATATATCCTTTTTATTTTCTTTCTAAATAAATAGTTAATCCATCACAACTCTGTCTGTACAAAGAAATGCTCTGTAATTAAAAAAAAAAATCTCAGGATGTACTCTATTTGGGTTTTCTAATCCGGTGGGAGGGAGAGAATATTAGGTGGCATCTTTTGCTGAGGACTTTCTCCTCTTCGTCACATAGCCGGTGACCACCGTTTCTTGCAATGTCTTCCCTTAGTCATCTAAGACAACAGATAAGCTAGCAAAACTTTCCCCATTTTATAACAAACATGGGAGTTGCCTCCAAGAGCTGGGTTCATCTCCAAATATATGGTGGAACTGTCTCGTACTTCAGTTTTTTTTCTGGAAAAAAGTTAATTTCAATTAACTTAACCTTTCCTTGATTCTTGTTTCTGCTATTAATGTTTTCTGCTTCTGTTTTTTAGAGAGGAGCCACCTCACTAGTTCAGGGCCTCAGGTGTCCCTGTATTCCACCAGTTCCTTCACTTAAGTCTTATTGCCCTCAATTGTATATCTTGACTTACTCAGTTTCATAACACTTATTCATGTTCAGTATGATCGATGATGTGGTATATTTAACATGATATTGGTTCCATATACATGTATATGCCTAAAAAATGTTATGTTTGTTCATTGGAAAGTGACCTACTGTATGCCATCCTCTTTGTGTTGCGCTTAAGATGTAAAAAAGAAAAAAAAATCTAAATTCACAGTAAAAAGGTAGACATTAACCACTTCTAGTCCAAAGACTTTTACCCCTTTCCTGTCCAGGCCAGTTTTCAGTTCTATCACACTTTGAATGGCAATTGCGTGGTCATGCAAGACTGTACCCATATGAATTTTTTAGCATTTTTTTTAGACAGATAAAGCTTTATTTTGGTGGTATTTATTCACCACTGGGATTTTACATTTTTTTTGCTATATAAATGAAAAAGTCCAAAAATTTTGAAAAAAGTTTTTCTTATAAAATTTTGCAAATAAATAATATTTCATCATAAATCTTGGCCAAAATGTATTCCATTATCTTTTTAGAAAAAAAATAAGCCAAATTAGTTGCTAACCAAAAATTATAATTTTTATACTTTTTTTTTTTTTACATTTTTATTTTATATTGTTTTTTTTTGCTTTTTTTTTTTTACATACTGTCACCCAAGCAGTACAGTGTCACCATGAGGACACTGTACTACTTGTGGGGGGTGATGAAGATTTTTTTTTTTTTACACTGATTGTTTTTACACCCATAAAGGCTGTAAAAGAAATAATTTCTCCTCTCTGGCTGCATTCTTGCAGCCATTGAGAAATACTGTGTGAGCTGTGATTGGTCACAGCTTGTCACATGGTACAAGGCTGTTGTGAATAGCATTGTACCATGTGACCGCTGTGATCATTCACAGATTTCACACGTAGTAAGCAATGATGTCACAAGTGACATCTTGCTTACTACTCTGCATGTGATCACTGATTAGCGCGCAAAAGCAGAGGGCGGGGAGGCCGTTTATAAATGGCCACTCGCTCCTGCAATGCCACCGTCTGGCTGTTTATATACAACAGCCGGATGAGAGGTGGTTAGGCACTAGAAGCATTATATATATATATATATATATATGTGTGTGTGTGTGTGTATGTATGTATATGTATATACAAACACAACTTTTTACTGATGTAATTTTTTGGGATTTATATATAAATTTTGGGGCCAGTTTAAATTTGTCACAAACGCACTGTTATACACAACTCAGTCAACATGGGCCTCACACAGGAGAGTTATTCAGGTGCTTCTGCGCATGTGTTGGTTTAAATAGTATGACAACATATAGCTGTGAAGGGAAATTAAATAACCTTGAAATGTTATTCTACTATTTTCTTAAAATGAGGTAACATTAAAATGTTATCATAGAATTGATCTACTCTAGATTTCTTTCAACCATATTAAATTTGTTTTGTAGATAATTTTCAAAGCAGAAAGAGGCAGAGATCGAACGGGACAACTTGGCCTTGATGATGTCAGCTTAAAAAGAGGCCAGTGCACTAAAGCATAAAAGACAACACACCTGCAGCTAAAGTGAATGACAACCCAGTGCAGAGAGGGGCAGGAAAATGGATCATCAATCACCAAAGCCGTTGTGAAACAAGAGACAAAAATGTCACAACAAACGAGAACGGAAAACCCAGCAATCGCTCCTCTTTGACAACGGGCACAAGAACTTGAAGATGGTTTGTTTCCAGAGAACATTTTGATGGGCTATGGTTCCTAATACTGTACACACCCTACAAGAGACCATATCCTGAGGAAGAGAACCTATTCAGGAGGAACTTGTCTGGTCTGGTGTGAAGATGATGCTTGAAATATATGTGCTCGAGCTTCTGAAAGTACAAACACCACTGATATGACGATCATTTTACCACTTATAGTGGAGGGAAAAGCTTTGTAAATGCATAATGTATACCTAAGTATTTATCAACAGAGATGAACTCCGCATTTTTTATGGGAATAGCATGTTAATAAATTATGGTGAATAACTGTCAAGGTCAAACATCCACTCAGTCCTAATGGTGCTTTTCATTAGTTATTGTTGGCTACCATGTTGCATATTCTTCTGTATAAAAGCTAAATCCATATTGGTGGCCTATTTAGTTTGGAACATGCCTGCAGGAAAGGATCCGAAAATGGGACAATCTTCCCTTATTTTGTAAATTGTAATAATGACACATCAGTACTTTCTCAAATGGTTGCTTGCTGTCTTTTTTTTTTTTTTCCAGTCCTAATATGATATATACATGTGTATTGCTGCACAATACATAATATAATGTCCCTGCTATATAACGGGGTTTAAATACTGACAATGCCAATGACATAGAAATGTTAGTAAAACATAAATAAACGTTCATGGAAGTTGGTTGGGGAGACAATGGAGGCAGAAGAGTGAATTATGGGAACTACACTAGACCTTGTCTGTGTGCATGAAATAAGCTTCTGACTGTAGTGAGAAGCCTAGTCAATGCAAAAAAAATGGGTAAAGCAAAACAGAAGGCCTCAAACTAGACACATAGTATACCAAGCAAAATGGTTACGGTAGATTAAATTGCTGCATTACAAATTAGTATTCTTTAAAACTTTTGGAAACTTAGCCTGGGCAAAAAAAAACTTGGCCTGTAAAATATCATCCCAGAGATAACTCTGATCATGGATCTGTGATGACAGTTGAAGTGATAGAAAATGTATTCCAACAATGGAGAAACTGTAAGTTTTATGTTACAGTCTCTTCAATAGATATATTATGAGTTTTAAATGATTACATGCATTTAAAGTAAGTTGTAATTAACATATGGATAAATATTAGAGTCAGATCATTGCATTTTTAGACCTAAACTGTAGTAGAAGAGAAAAAGAATAATGAACAGTTGTCATTTTGGTTGATCAAATGTCTGGGTGTACACATACAAAGAGAGGAGCGATGTTAAAGGGGGCAGGACTACACCTACAGGCTAATTTTACGAGATTTGCTCAAGCCTATCGCCAAACTGATGTGGAATTGTGACATTTCTATATGATGTTTATCTACATCTAGGTCATTTTCAGCACAATCTAAAATATGTATGTTACAGTAGTGCTGTTTGAGGAGGAAAATGTTTGGTTAAGGTACCCTAACTTAATGACTTGGTCACCAAATGTAACAAGTGCAGGCAGTGAGATCTTTACAGATTTTACCATGATGGATCAAATGTCTAGATCAATGCAGATATGTGCACTGAGTTATTTGGTTTGCCACAGTTTTTATACCTGATGTTTGGTGGCAATTCAGGAAGTGCCCCTTTCAACAACCATCTATATACTGTAAGCCTTTAAAACAGCAAAGAGCAGTGCAGGAACACTGACATATATGAAATTATGCTTGCACATCTGCAGTGTATCTGGAAGTGTGGGCTAAAGAACCTAAATCACCCAACTCACATTAGGGGTGCTGCACTTGTCAGGATGCCGTATGGGTGACCTAAGGATCCAAAGTCTGCTGCACCTCTATGATTATGATCAGTAAAAATGTTCTAGTACTTCCAATTAACAGAAAAGTAATCTCACATGTGGTCCCACCACACAGATACATCATTGGGGAGCTAATGTTTTCATATATGTAGGACACCACTGCAGGTTATAACTTTCTCAACCTTCTCCAAAACAGTGGAATTGAGTTATTAAAGAAGTATAGGCTGAATTTTCACTTAGCTTAATGAATGAGGTGAGTTTGTGCTGACTTCAATCATTCAATCATGCGTGAGCTAGAATACGGTTTTTCTTTTAATTTTCCTTGCATGTATTTTTTTTATTTTTTGCAAAGTGAATTTTCACTAAGCTAAGTGCTAGTTCCCTAATTCACTTTGCAAAGTGAACATGCTAGATTTGTTTAGTAAATCAACACCACTATGTAATTATATCCTTATCAACGCTGGACAACCCAATTTACTAAAATTATTATATTATGTAAAAAAAATTTGTAAAAAGTTATGCTTTTTATTCACATGTATATAGTTTCAGATACAATTATATCAAATTCCTTAAACACCTATTAGGTCTCAAAGCAAACAATGCAAACTTTTGTGCCGTTATCCTTAAAAAATGTGTTAGAGCTTACTTAAAGCGGTTCTTCACTCTATAAAAAATAAATTAATAAATAAAAGTCAGCAGCTACAAATCCTGTAACTGCTGACTTTTAATAAAAGAACACCTACCTGTTCAGAGATCCAGTGCCATCTGCACCCAGGCTAATTCTTCACTAGTCTTTGGGTTCCTGGCACTGGCATTTTTAGTATGGGAAGCTGACAGTGATAGCTTGCAGCTTCACAGCTGGTTTCCTACTGTGCATGTGCAAGCCATGCTGTGCTTTTTGAATGGTCCCGCAGCTTTCTGGGACCTGTGATGTGTCCCAGAAAGCTATGGGTAAAAGAGGGGGGCGACCTTCCTCTTTAATTGCCTAAGTGATCCAAGGGGAAGTGGGAGCAAGTACCTCCCCCACTAAAAAAAACAAATAAAAATGACCTGCCAAATGTGGTAGAAGAGGGGAGGAGGACTTAAAGTGGAACGTTCCCTTTTGGGTGAAGTTCTACTTTAATAAGGCAAGCAGCAGTTTGCTAACTATAGGAATCTTTGACAACCAGTCAGCGTTCATCCATAACAGGCATTGCTACAGTGAACTAAAAGATTACTCTGGTTTGTAGCATTTTGCACATCACGGCTTTGACTTATTAAATATTCCTGAGACCTGTTGTATAAAGAAATTGAGGTGTTGCCAGTACAGTCTGATCAGATTATAGCTCACAAGATCTGCATAGTACATTCTCTGAAGAACAGGAATCTCTGTCTATTCCTACTTACCAATAGCTGTGCAGAAAGTGAGTGAATGACAAATACAATGGGGGATGCATTTTTCTTCAGGACTGAAAAATTGAAAAAACTGAAAAAACTAATATGATATTTGTCTCAATGTTCCTTGTGGAAACCGTTGTATTTGTATATTATTTATTATTCTGAAAGGCAATAGGCAACAGTCACTCCCAACATTACTTTTATCCACAGATACTGTATATTACTATGCTATAGTCATCTGACATTCCAGCTCACAGGTATAGTGTTCACCACAGGGATTTATCAATATTATAAACAAGTATAATATTTGTGTAGCCCGATTTTATGTATTTAATAAATGGAATTGTTTTCACAACACCAGGTGTATGGATCTTAATATTTTGCATGTATAGTTTTAATTAGTCTTTCTTAATATTTTGTGAGAAGAAACCAAAGCACTAAATGTACAGGAATACTGCAAAAGCCTGGTTGGGTAACAGCATAACTTTTTATGTCTATAATAGGCTCCACCATAGCCACAGTCTTCTACTGCTTAGAGTAACATTTTTGATATAGTATAAAAGCATGAACACAGAAAATGACCGGGGCAGCCCAGCGTAAGGTTGCATTTGAGGATTGGACCATTATTCCTAGTGTACTTTTGGCAGCTGAATTCCCTTGGCTCAGTATGGCTTTAAAACCTTTGAAGATTTTTTTTCTCAAAATATCCATGGTTTTAATTCTCCGACCAAACATTCTAAAGTGTTCCATCATCTTAAGTCCCAAGACGTGGACATAGTCTGTCTGCAGGAAACAAGGTTTTCTCAATCCTCTGCGCCACGCTACCTCTCTCACCATTATCTGACCTTTTTCTCTGCTTCGGCCCTTGAGAAGCATAGGGGCTTGGTGATTGCTTTTAGATGCAATCTGCTGTTTATTTGCAACCTGGAAATAGCTGATCCCACCAGTAGGTATTTGCTCCTCCGGGGTACCCTTTGGGACCAGGAGGTGACCCTGGTGGTTATTACGCATCAAATAGATTTCAAAACAAATTTTTTTTTTTGTTGAAGGTGATTTTGCACCACCAACGTGGTATTCTCTTATTGCTGGGCGATTCGAATGTTGTTCTTAATTCCTCTGTCGATCGCCATTAGGGATCCCTAGCCATGACCTTTCTCAGAAATTGCGTGATACACTGCAAGCTTATGATTTGATTGATGTCTGGTGGGAAATGCATCCTATGTCGCGGGAATACACTTTTTATTCGGCCCCACACTTGAGCTTTTGTAGAATAGATCACGTTTTCATTTCCTTCCAAAATGTATCTTTAATTCAATAGAGTGTCATCTCGACCTCACCCTGGTCTGATCATGACCCATTGATCTTTTCACTGTGTCTTTCTGTTATGGCTCAGCCCTCTTTTCTGTGGAGACTCAATGAATCTCTGCTCGCCACTCAGGCTTCTTGCTCTCAAGTTCTTTCGCACATTCAATCCTATTTTACGGACAATGTGGGTTCTGTATCCTCGGCTGTCTCTCTATGGGAGGCTTATAAAGCCACTATTAGGGGTCATTTGATTCAGATCGCCTCGTCTAGGAAACGGGCAAGAGAGAAGAGGATGTTGGAATTGACCTCGAGATTGGCCGTGGTGGACGCTACTTGGAAAGCCTGCCCGACTACGGCCAATAGGAAGGCTCGAGATGTGGTGGCTGCTGAACTTGATCTTCTCTCCACTACACGAGCTGGGAAGGCCTTACGTTGGGCTGGAAATAGGTTTTACACATGCACCAATAAATCGGGGCCAATGTTGGCCAAGAAACTTAATTCGTTTGGTCGCACGCATAAACCTGTTCGACTCCGAATGAGGGGCGGTGGCCTTACCTCGGACCCTGTGAAGATTACTCAGAGATTTTCAGGTTTTTTTGTCCTCTCTTTACCAAAAACCAAAGACCTTTGTCGCTGAACATGCTGATAGTTTTTTCGCTGAGCTGCACCTACCCTCTTTATCTGTTGCAGCCCGAGATGCCCTGAATGCAGATATCTCTGAATCTGAACTCTACCAAGCTATCAAATCTTAGAAGGCCTCCAAGGCTCCAGGCCCACATGGGTTTTCTGGGCTCTACTATAAAAAATTTGCCACCGTTCTGGTTCCTCATTTGACGGCCTTTTTCAATTCTTTGAAGCAGGGTTCCCGGCTTTCTTTGGAGTCTCTTCAGGCGCATATTACTATGATCCCTAAGAAAACTGAAGATGCTTTTGAACCGCAAGCTTTCAGACTAATCTCGCTGCTAAATGTGGACTTGAAGATTCTGGGAAAGGTTCCTAGCACCCGAATTAATAAGTATCTACTCTCACTTATTCATTGAGATCAGGTTGGCTTCGTTCCCGGGCGACAAGCTGCTGATAACATCCGTAAAGTCATCCATCTGATTCATATTTTACATAGCTGCGGGATACCAGGGTTCCTTTTATCCCTGGACATTTATAAAGCGTTCGATTTACTTTCTTGGGAATATTTGACATATACGCTGTCTAGATAGGGGTTTGGCGACGCATTTCTGGCTTGGATCTCAGCTTTATATTCGTCGGCCTCTGTTAAATATGCAGGTTTTTTTCCTTGTCCTTCCCTATTTTCAGGGGCACGAGACAGAGATGCCCATTATCACCTGCTCTTTTTGTTCTCACTCTTGAACCTTTAGCTGCAGCCATTCTTAATCACCTGGATATTTCTGGTGTCCCCTATGCCGGCACCCAATACAAGGCCAACTTTTATGCAGATGATGCCCTTTTGGTTTTAACCAATCCTCTCATCACTCTCCCCAATCTCCAGGTCATATTGGACCATTTTTCGACTATATCTGGCCTTCGCATCAATTTGTCTAAAACCACGGCATTGAATATTACGCTCCCTGCCGTCCTGGTTGAACGGTTGCAGACACAATTTCCCTACCGTTGGGCATCCCATTCTCTGGCTTATCTTGGCGGTACACTTACTTCCTCCTACTTTGCCTTATCTTCGGCTAATTATTACCCCGTATTGCGCTCTGTTACTTCCCTGCTTCGTTCTTGGCAGTTTCCTTCTTTATCATGGATTGGCTGGATACATGCTGTCAAGATGACTATCTTGCCGAAGATCCTGTACTTTTTCCGCACTCTCCCTATTCAGGTCCCTGCGTCTTTTCTTTGTGTACTGCAAAGCCGGATTCTCAGTTTTATTTGGGCTCATAAACGTCCTAGAGTGCCTAGAGCCTCACTGTATACTCATAGATTGCAGAGAGGTTTGGGAGTTCCACATGTTTCTAGATACAACTTGGTGGCTCAGATTTCCCAGTTGTCTATGCTTCATGCCACAACAGATATCCTGTTATGGGTACTCTTGGAATTACCCAACTGTGCTCCGCTTTCCTTAAGTACATTCCTCCCGCCTAAGTTGCGCCCTCCGGATTTGAGCCCTATCATGCTTCACAGTTTACGAACCTAGGATTCTGTAAAATATTTGCGTAATTTGATTTCATCATTTCTACCTCTTTTGCCAATCACGCATAATCCTTTATTTCCACCAGGCCTAGAACATCCTCCTTCTTTCTCTTGGTGGACCTCCTATGGCTTTGTTATTGTACATGATTTTCTGAGTGCTCGTACTTTTCCATCATGGGAGTCTCTTCAAGAATCAAGGGGGGTCCCACCACGGGATTATTATAGGTATTTGCAATTGCGCCACTGGGTCCTATCCCTCCATTGTACCTCTACATACCTTTACCGTAAACGCCCTTTGAGCATGTTTGTCAGCATTCCCCAGGTCCCCTAGTCTCATTTCTGTAATTTATGCCTCCCTTAACAGTAGGTCCTCCTCACCACCCCTGTCTTATGTCTCTCAATGGGAGCGAGATCTGGGTGTCTCGATTGTGGCGGAGGATTGGCGTAGGGCCTGGGGGATGGTGGTGAAATGTTCATTCAATACAGACACTCTTGAGGCAGCCTACAAAGTTCTCCTGTGGTGGTACTGGGTCCCGGCTCAGACTGCTCACTTTAATCCGACTGGCGGAGATAGGTGTTTCTGGAACTGTGGTCTACGCGGGGATGTCTTACACATTTGGTGGCCGTGCCCGCGATTGATAGGCTTCTGGTCTAGGGTTTTTGGTTTGCTACAAACGCTATTTGTTATTATGATCCGTAGGGATGCAAGGGTGGCCCTCCTGCATTGCCCAATTTTGGGTCTATCTAGGTCTCAGCAGAAATTGGCATCCTACCTATTTATTTCGGCGAAACGTGCTATAGCTCAAGCTTGGAGAACCCCTTCGGTTGTCTTCCAAGGGGTGAAGACCCGGATGAATGCTATGTTGATCAATGAACAGATGTCTAGCATTCTTCATGATTCTCATCCGAGATTCCTTAAGGTTTGGGAACCTTGGATACGTTATTCCTTGCCATCCCTGCCTCCTACTAGTTATGGCCTCTTATAGTCGCTGCCTGTGCTAACCCTGGATCCGTGATTCTTCTAGTTTCCCTTTCCTCCATGTTTTCTTTCTGATTCCTTTTTTTGTCATTTTATTTTCTTTATCCTTTTTCTAACCTTTTTCTTTTCTCTTCTTTTTCCAGTAATATGTTGGATTACTGCTGCTTTTATTTGGTTCGGCTTTTTGCTGTCCCTCCTTGATGTCATTGGACATTTTGTTGTTTGGTTAATACAAGTCAGCAGGATGTATCTGTTTATGTGTTATTGTTCTGCTCTGCCCCTGCGTGAGTGTGAGAGCTTGTTGTATTCTTAAAACAAAACTTTCTTAATAAAAATATTGAAACAGAAAATGAAAACAATTTTGGTCGTGACGGTGACAGCATAGAAGTCGTAAAGCATTTTAGTCTCCTAGGCTCTCTCATAACCATGGAAGCAACCAATAGTAATGACATATTCAGCAGAATTGCACTTGGTAGCTATACAATGAAGACTCAACAAAGTTTTCAAATGCAAAGAAATTTCACTAAAAACAAAGATCAGACTTGTCTATGCTCTCATCATCTCAGTTGTCAACTATGGTTCTGAAAGGTGGACACTACAGAAACAGGATAGAAAGAAGATTGAGACTCATTTGAGTTTTGGTGCTGGAGACGGATTTTATGTGTGCCGTGGACAGCCCATAGAACTAATAGATCAATTTTGGAAGAGCTCAAACTAGCTATGTCACAAGAAGCCCAAATGATGAAGTTGCAACTGTTCTTCTTTGGTCACACTATCAGAAGGGAGAGATCACTGGAGAAAGAAATAATGTTTGGGAAGATCGAAGGAACCAGGTGAAGAGGAAGACTGACTACTAGGTGGTTGGACACATTGACTACAGTTGTGGGGATGACATTGGAGGATCTCACAAGACTAGCACAAAGCCAACTTCTTTTTAGAGCTCTTATTCATCAAGCCGCTAGGACTGAGGATCGAGTTGATGGCAGTTAATAATAATAGTTTATAAAGGCCAAGATCATCCAAAACTCATATAGGGTTGGTCTCTTGGTGTAGTATAGTTTTCTTCTAAAAATCAACACAACTGGCCAATATACTCCTGTTACATATACACCACAGTGAAAAGCTTGTCTGGAAATGTTAATGGACCTTTTTGTGTATGCTTGATGGTAGTTGGTGATGGGAGGGCAGGAATATGGACATTCCCTTTTTTTTTTTTTTTTTTTTTTCTTTTTTTCAGTCCTTGGATGTTGAAAAGGGTTGGTCAAGGTCCATCAAGCAGACATGGGCTTCTACCTTCCCTTCCTCAAGGAGGGTTAAGTAAACATCAGCAATGTGTTAACACTATGAAGCCTGGGAACCCATAACATAGCCACACTCTTGACTAGGAAAACATCCAAGATTTTTGCTGTCAGAAACATTCTTCTGCAATGAATATTCATTTTCTGGCAGATGGAGATTTTATAGCTAGCCTGAGGGATGTAGCAGTTAGCAGAAATGTTTTCTTTATCCTATGCCTTTTTTTGTAGTAATTGCCAAATTAAAGAACTTGCATAATTTGTCACATTTTTATCAAGTCATGTGATTCTTTCCTATCACGTAAGCATGTAAAAATGCTTTGTCTGTGCTATAATAATAAAGGGTAAGTAATGTCTACTCGGGGAAGAACATGGAATTTAGTTAAAGCGTGCATGGCACACTGGACAGACCTACAGGAAGGACTTTTTTTTTATATAAATAATGCAACTGCTTTGAATATTGCCTATAATAATGAGACAGTTCATTTGATATTATGCCAAGCACTCAAAAGATCAAAAGGGCTTGTTATCACTCATATTTTCATCCGCATCCAATGAATGAAGGTCCCCTTTTCAAAGTGGAAATATAATATTGCTATTAACTACATATATACCACATTAAAATGTCTCCTGAGCTGAAGGAAATATGAAGTAAGAGTTGAGGATGAAATCATTGTGGAAAATAGACCTATAAATGAGCTACAACACAAAACCACTACTTCTTTGCAATCTACTAGGTGTGGGGCCTGTATCTGGAGACAAATGCTCAAATTCAGTGAGATGTCTGGAACAGTGGGTTTTAGATAGATTATATAGGAGAAGGAATCATGGATGAGTTCAAGGATTTTTGAACAATTTCAACCGCATCTGCCCCAAGGACAGGATGAGCTCCCTTCATTACAAACAATGCAATAAGCCCAGAGACTAAACCTTTAACCCTTTGTTAGAACAGACAGGGTTAATTATGGCATACACGGTTGCCCAGCCTCCTCATAAGCAAAAAGAACTATGTAGGCTTTCACAGTGCTGGAGATTCCAGAATACAGCTTCAAAAAAGGTAAGCTAGAATTTTTTATTTTTTTTTAAAGTTATGCTAGGTGAAAAAGAACAAGTAACCATATATGCCAATTTGGCTTCAAAGATGGAAATACACCTAAGGTCAATTTATTCTTTCAGAAATAGGATCCTCAAGTCCTGTTGATCCTAGATGGAATGAGTGGACCTAAGGTAAAGCAAATCTATCTTCTGGCTCAGCCAAAGGTATCTAGGGTGGCTCCAATCAGCTGATGCTTCAGAATCTCTGGGTAAAAATAGCAAGGTTTATGTCAAGGAGGAGATTGCAGAAGATCACTTTTGAAGAAATGCTCAGGTTCCAACCAATCTTTGTTAAAGAGTCCAGAAACCAGTCAATAAGTCTGCTAAGATTACATAATTGGTTATCATTTAGAATATTTGGAGCAGCTTTTGACTTAGAATTTTGGAAGTGGTAAAAGTTTCATGTTTCATGCTGATTTTCTAACTGCCCATATAGGAATAAAACAGGTAAAGCCAAACAGGACCCTAGGCACCCTCCAATTTCATTCAGTTGTCTAACATAATTATCTTACTTTTTCATGTAGTTCATCAAAGGTCATGCGTCCCCTACCTTGTCAAAAACACTTCTGTTTCAGTGGGACGATGCCGTGTTTTTTGGTCAGTGTTTCCTCTGGCTGATTGGTCCTCTGAGCATTGGTGGCGCTACCTCCATCTGAATCCATGCATTTTCACCGCCCTTATGGCTGTATGGAAATCCAGGTTGTTGGTATCTGCGCAAGCGTGGGGGCGGCATCCCCGCATGCACAGTGACACTACGGACGTCTGCACCCGACCGATTACGCCACACACCGGCTGGGTGGAAGGTATTTAAGGGCCGATAAGAGTGGAGATGGTCTTTTGGCCACACGGGTGACGCTTAAACACCGAGGCTGTGCTCAATCTTCACATGATTATGGATTCAGTGCTTGGTAAGGCTGACATGGTTATGTTTTTCTGAGTGATTATTTACTGATAAGATTTTATAATACTCCTATCTAGTGTTTGTGAGGAATTTTCTCTTGGTTTTTCTCTTAATAGTGCGGAAGTGACTAGTGCTAGATTTTGTCCTTTTTTTAATATAGAGGAATAGCTGATGGTTATATGCACATATCTTGTTTTGTTAGAATTCTGTCCTTTAGGTTCCTTCTGTAATCACATGGACGCTTGTGCTTTCCATCCAACCTATGCTTATTTTTGCCTTAAAGAATGATATTGACACTATAGTCCCAAGGGTAAGCAGGGGCTCATATATATCTGGACAATTAATCTGTTGGAAATGTAACTCTATGTACTGCAGTTTGATGTACTGTATATTGTACAACCATATATGATTGATTAATGTTGTATTTTTGATATAATTGTAGACTGTATTGAGGATAGCCTTTCTCTCCCCTGAGGAAGCCCAGGTTGAGCGAAACATGTTAGGAAGTATCATCTGTGCACCACAGGAAACAGTCAAGCGTGTTGCGATTGTTAAGGCTGTTGTAACCATTTATATTTAATGTATTTGTATTTACATTAATTTTCACAGCTGCTTCCCCCGTCAGGATGACCTTCCCCCCCCCCCTGCTGTCTCTCGTCCTGCCGCGGCTCTTTGAAGCCAAGCTGCGCAGGATGAGAGGCGTGGCCCCTCTCACCTCTGCCACTATCTTGTCTCCATCCGACAAGGCTGGAGGAGACGGGATAGCGAGGTGCGGACCTCCTGCAGAGATGAGAGGGATCACGATGACAGGCTGATGCCGCATGATCCCTGTCATCCACAGCGCGGGCACTGGAAGTTCCCGCACTTGCGGATGTCCCTGGACAAAGGTTATGCTCATGAGAAGCGCGGCCCGTATCCAGGGGGTGTGCCTCGTTGCCAGGCAAGGAGGCACACCAGCCCTGGCCCACCCCTAGTTGCCAGGATGACCGGAGAGCATCCTGCATCAGCTTAAGAGGCTGATGCTGGGCTCTCCGATCATCCATTCCGCTGTGCAGTCACGGAGGGAGCCCAGCTGCGGCGGGACCCTCATGACCAGACTCTGCCTGAGATCCCCAAGTCTAGGGGGAGATCGCCCACACCTGCCTGAGACCCCAGCTAAGGGGGGATTACCTGCTACCTGCCTGAGACCCCCAAGTCTAGGGGGAGATTGCCCACACCTGCCTGAGACCCCAGCTAAGGGGGATTACCTGCTACCTGCCTGAGACCCCCGAGCCTAGGGGGAGATCGCCTGCCTAACACCCCAGCTAAGGGGAGATTACCTGCTACCTGCCTGAGACCCCTAAGCCTAGGGGGACATCGCCTGCCACCTGCCTGAGACCCCAGCTAAGGGGAGATTACCTGCCAGCTCCCTGAGATCCCAAGCCTAGGGGGAGATCACCTGCCAGCCTAAAGGGAGAGGCCACTCGCCTATTCCAGGCCTCAACAGGTACCTGTGTCCTACTTTCGTATCCCTGGGAGACCAGGCACCCTGTTGGATCCGTGAGCATATGATTTTCCCTGTTTTACTTGAACTGTTCCCATGTTGACCCCCCTACTCCCCCTGTTGGATTACAATCTGCTACAGAGACTTTTTCTTTGCCCCAAGTGTTTTAGCCCCTCCTTGCTGTTCCCCTACCGGCGAGTGTCACCCTCCCTGCGAACCCCCCTATTGAGTGACCCCCCTATCCATTTTGTCTCAATAAAGCTTTGTGCGTTTGCCATCTAATCTGTGTGTTCTGTCCTGCCTACCCTCCGTCACGTACTGGTTGGCAGCGGTGGGATCAGAACACTAAGGATATGGCAGATAGTGAAAGCCAGCTGAGGGTGGAACAGGCCCGGCCCAGCGAATACAGAAAGTGGACTATATCGTGTCTACAGGAAAGGGCTGAGGAGCTGTCCCTTACCTGGAGGGGGATAGCCAAAGACGATCTGGTCACAGCCATTGAGGAAGCTGACCCCCAAGACGCCCCAGCAAGGGAGGAGAGCAGACCAACCCCAGCCTCCCCAGCACACCATGACCCAGGGCCCAAAAGCCTCGGGTGGAGGAAGAGATGGCCACCCTGGGGCCAGACGCTACAGTAGAGGACAAGCGAGAGGCTATCCGGAGGGCGCACGAAAGAGAGCTAAGGGAGCCACCGAGAACTAAGCTGTCCTTCCACCCCCAAGACCTCAGGTTACCCCCCTCCCCAGGTCAGCCGCAAGGACTTTAAACCCTTCAAAGAAGGGTGTGGAGGGGTTATTTCAGGACTTTGAGCAGCAGTGCCAGCTCATGGAGGTACCAAGCACGGATTGGATACGGCACCTCGTGGGTCTGCTAGAAGGGGGTGCAGCCGCAGCTTACTACACTCTGGATTACTTGGACAGTCGAAATTACGCCCGGGTTAAACAGACTGTGTTGGAGTATTACGTGGTGACCCCAGAATCGCACCGGGCGTGCTTCAACGCCATGCTCAGCCATCCTATCGAATGTATGCACACAAGATGTCGCAGTCCTGCCGGCGGTGGCTAGAAGGGGAGCAGGCCCGCACTGCAGAAGAGATCCTTCAGGCCTTCCTGAAGGAGCAATTCTACAACCAATGCCTGGCGGAGGTGCGCAGATGGGCAAGAGAAAGAGCCCCTACCACCCTTGCAAAGGCCGCTGCCCTGGCCGACGAGATCCTAGCCATCAAGCCCCATTGGAAACAACGGGCCCCTGAGCCGCCAAGGGCCCCGCCCCCCATCCACCCACCTCTGTATCCTGCCACCACCTCTGCCAATACGGCCCCCCCACCTACCAATGCCAACCCCGCAGGGCCGCCACCCAGAGCCCTGTTCACAGGGCCACCCATGGACCACCGCTGCTACGGGTGCAACCAACCAGGGGCACCTCCAAGCCAACTGCCCCACCTCCCGAAGCCATCGCTTCAACCGTTCAGACCACTACCTGGAGCTACATCACGCAGAAGAACCCCTCCCGGCGAGTGGATGAACCCCCCAGAAGCCAACGACCCCCGGGGAGTCTACAGTGTCCACCCCCAGGGGCTACCTACCCTGCCCAGAAGCAACGCCACCTGCAGGCCATGCGGGTGGACGGACACCCCGCCACCAGGGCCTTCTTGACCATCGCCGACCCCCTAATGATCCGGCCGGAATCCATCCAACCCGGCCCTGGATTCGCCATCGAGCTGGTAGGAGGAGCCAGACATCATATCCCCAGGGCATCAGTACACCTTGACTATGGTTTCGGGGAGCAACAGTGCCAGATTGGCATCATGGGCGGCCTCCCGGCGGATGTTCCGCTTGGAAATGACCTAGGGGAGCTGCAATGCCAGTACGTCGGGGCGGTGACCCGGAGTCAAGCAGGTCGAGGTCCTCCTACAGACGAAACCACCACGGGACCTTCCCCCCGTATGGGCTCGATGAGTGGCCCCACCCACCTGACCCAGACATTTCCCTGTCCTGGGATCGGGAGACCTTTAAAACTGAGGTAGCCACAGACCCCATCTTGACCAAGTTTAGGGCCCAGGCCACAGCAGGGTGGCAGGAGGGGGGTGGAGACCGGCTTTGGTGGGAGCAGGGGCTGTTGTACCGCCAGGCAGGCCCAAGCCGCTTGGGACAACCTCCTGCTATCTCCAAACAACTGGTAGTGCCTAGACGGTTCAGATTCCTGCTACTCCAGATAGCCCATGACATTCCAGGTAGCCGACCACCTGGGTAAGAGGAGAACAGAGCAGCGGTTGACCCAAGCCTTCTACGGGCCAGGCATATCCCAGGCCGTCGCCCACTTCTGTCAAACCTGTGACACCTTTAAGAGGAAGGGACGCCCAGGGGACCACCCCAAGGCCCCGCTCCGCCCCTTACGCATCATTGAGGAGCCCTTTCAGCGGGTAGCTGTAGATATCCTGGGACCCCTGGCCCGCCCTAGTAAGTATGGGAAGCGGTACATTCTCACGGTGGTGGATTACGACACCCGCTACCCAGAGGCTGTCCCCCTGTCCAACATCTCCGCCCCTAAGGTGGCCTGAGGCCCTAGCCACAGTTTTTTCCCGCGTGGGTTTCCCCAGTGAGATCTTGACTGAGCAGGGTACCCAGATCATGTTCGATGTGGTCCAATCCCTCTGGCGCATGTGCGGGGTACGGGCGATCAAGACCACTCCCTATCATCCCCAAACCAATGGCCTCTGCGATTGCTTCAATGGAACACTGAAGAGCATGCTGAGGTTCTTCGTTGAAGGGGAGACAGACTGGGAGAAGCTCCTCCCTCACCTGCTGTTTGCATACCGCGTGGTACCGCAAGAGTCAGCGGTGTTTTCCCCCTTCGAACTCCTGTACAGGCAGAAGGTCTGTGGTCCCCTATCCCTGCTCTTGGAGCATTGGGAAGGGCACATAGAGGACACAGGTACCCCCATCGTCCCCCATGTCTACGAGTTGCGGGAGCGACTGACCTGCCTGGCTGCCATGGCCCGCGGCCACCTCCAGGTGGCCCAGACACGCCAGAAGGTATGATACGACCGCAAGGCACGCGGTTGAGAGTTCACTGACGGGCAGCAGGTGCTCAAGATAGTCCCCAACCCCCAGAACAAGCTCCAGCACACCTGGGAAGGCCCCTACAAGGTCCTTCGCAAGTTAGACGAGACAAGTTACGTCATTAGTCTCGACGTCCGCGACCACCAGCAGCGCACGGTTCACAACAATATGTTGAAAGAGTACCATAACCGGACTCTACCCATGCTAGCCGTCTGCCCCACCTCCACAGGCGAAGCGGATGAGAGAGCCCTGCCTGACCTCTTACAAGCCACCAAGGTCACCACCCCCCTACATCAGATCCCCACTGGGGCTCGGCTGAGTCCCCGCCAGATGGCCCAGATGCGGACCGTGCTAGCAGACCGGGCCGTCGCCTTTTCGGCCACCCTGGGCCGCACCGGATTAGCCCTCCACCATGTGGAGACTCACAGTCAGAAGCCCATCCAGCAGGCCACATACAGAGTCCCCAAATCCGTGAAGGCGGCCATTCACTCAGAGCTCTCAGAGATGCTCCAGCTGGGCATCATCCGACCCTCCTGCAGTCCCTGGGCCTCTCTGGTGGTAGAAAGATGGGAGCACCCGCTTTTGCGTGGACTACCGGAGGTTGAATGACTACACCGTCAGTGACGCCTACCCCATGCTCTGCATAGACGACTTGCTGGACTGTCTAGCCAGGGCCCGATACGTTAGCACCCTAGACCTCAGCAAGGGCTACTGGCAAATCGCCCTCACGAAGGAGGGCGTTGAGCGCTCCGCCTTCATTACCCCGTTCGGCCTGTACAAGTTCCTAGTCATGCCCTTTGGCATGAAAAACGCCCCCGCCACCTTTCAATGGGTCAAGGACCAGCTACTAGAGGGATGCCAAGAGTTTGTGTGTGCCTACCTAGATGACATAGCCATCTTCAACGACACATGGGAGGAGCACCTGGCCCATGTGGGGGCCATCCTGGATTGCATCTGTGGGGCCGGGCTGACAGTGAGACCAGACAAATTTGGGAATGGCTGAGGTACAGTACCTCGGACACAGAGTGGGGGGGGGGCACTGAAACCTGAGCCAGCCAAGGTCCAAGCCATTTATGACTGGCCTACCCCCCAGACCAAGAACCAAGTGATGGCATTCCTCGGCACTACCAGCTATTACCGTAAATTTGTACTGAACTTCAGCTCCACGGCCCAGTCCCTGACCGACCTGATTCGGGAGAACAGTCTCAGGATGGTGAACTGGACCTCGGCCTGTGAGTCCGCCTTCGGTGACCTCAAATCCGCCCTGGCGTGCAACCCCATCCTGGCCGCCCCTGACCACAACAGACGCTTCCTGGTGCAGACAGACGCCTCCACCTACGGCCTAGGGGCTGTCCTCAGACAAGTCAACGAGGCTGGGGAGGAACATCCCTGTCCTTCCTCAGCCGCAAACTACTGGACCGGGAAGTTGCCTATGCTACAGTGGAGAAGGAATGTCTGGCCATAGTCTGGGCCCTAAAGAAACTACAGCCCTACCTGTACGGCTGGGAGTTCACCATCGTCACCGATCACAACCCCCTCACATGGCTGAACAGGGTGTCCGGGGACAATGGGCGCCTCCTTAGGTGGAGCCTCGTCCTCCAGCCCTACAATTTCACCATTTTATATAGACGGGGAAGCCAACACCAAAATGCAGATGTCCTTTCCCACCAACAAGACTCACAGTAGCTAAGTCAGGGCCCACAAGTGCCTTCAAGGGAACCCGGTTGGGTCTCCCCTTGTCGGCACTTGTGAAATGGAAGGGGGAGGAGTGTCACAGCTGCTTCCCCCGTCATGATGACCTTCCCCCCCGCTGTCTCTTGTCCTGACGTGGCTCTTTGAAGCCAAGCCGTGCAGGACCAGAGGTGTGGCCCCTCTCACCTCTGCCACTATCTTGTCCCTATCCAGCAAGGCCGGAGGAGACGGGATAGCAAGGTTCACACCTCTCTGTGGAGAGGTGCGGACCTCCTGCAGAGATGAGAGAGATCACAATGACAGGCTGACGCCGCACGATCCCTTTCATCCACAGCGCGGGCACTGGAAGTTCCTGCGCTTGCGGATGTCCCTGGACAAAGGTCGCGCTCATGAGAAGCACGGCCCATATCCAGGAGGCGTGCCTCGTTGCCAGGCGAGGAGGAACACCAGCCCCGGCCCGCCCCCCAGTTGCCAGGACGACCAGAGACCGTCCTGCATCAGCTTAAGAGGCTGATGCCGGGCTCTCCGATCATCCATTCCGCTGTGCAGTCACGGAGGGAGCCCAGCTGCGGTGGGACCCCCGTAACCAGACTCTGCCTGAGACCCCCAAGCCTAGGGGGAGATTGCCCACACCTGCCTGAGACCCCAGCTAAGGGGAGATTACCTGCTACCTGCCTGAGACCCCTAAGCCTAGGGGGAGATCGCCTGCCAGCCTAAAGGGAGAGGCCACTTGCCTATTCCGGACCCCAACAGGTACCTGTGTCCTACTTTCATATCCCTGGGAGACCAGGCACCCTGTCGGATCCGTGAGCATATGCTTTTCCCTGTTTTACTTGAACTGTTCCCGTGTTGACCCCCCTACTCCCCCTGTTGGATTACAATCTGCTACAGAGACTTTTTCTTTGCCCCCTGTACTGGACTACAAGTATTTTAGCCCCTCCTTGCTGTTCCCCTACCGGCGAGTGTCACCCTCCCTGCGAACCCCCCTATTGAGTGACTGTCATCCTTTTTTGTCTCAATAAAGCTTTGTGCATTTGCCATCTACTCTGTGTGTTCTGTCCTGCCTACCCTCCGTCACATAAGAAATTGCTAAAAATTATTTTTTTAAAAAAAGATTCTAATTATTATTAATACACACCTTCAAAATCCCACAACCTACTCTTTTATTCACAATGTTTATAGGGATGTGGTGCAATACGTTGATTGTCAACCACTCGTCATTTTTTCAATTTTTTTATCAGGGTGTATATCAGCTCACAGAGTCCATAGGATTCAGGCTGGTAACTTTGCAGGTAAAGTTGCATTTTGCAAGGGAATTTTCTGCAGAGCTTAGTGAATGAGGCAAAGGCTTCCATAATCCAATCACGAGCAAGCAAAAAAGCAGTTTTTTTTATTTTCCTTGCTTATTTGGTTGGTTATTCTTTGCAAAGTGAAACTTAATTCTAGGGAAAATTCTAAGTGAACAGCCTATTTTCCTTTAGGAAACCAATCCCAATATATACTGCTCTGATCATTGCATGCCAGGACATAGTAACTGAGATGCCTGTGCTATTGCTCTTTGTGTGTTCTTTGTTATTGTGTGTTACTACTTGCATTAGGTGCAGTTATTGCTTTCACCTTGGAAGGAATTCGTGAATGTTTAGTCTATGCTCTGACTTACCATTTATTTTTCATATACAGTATAAATTGGTATTGATGAAATGTGTCTTTACATTATAATTGCAACACTGTCCAAATGTAATATACTGTACATTAGACCAGTTTTTTTTCAACCAAGATTACATGGAACCCTAGGATCTTTCAGAGGTTGCTAAGGGTTCCTTAAATAATGAGAAATTTCTCCCTCTCGGATACAATCGCAGTTTTTAGCTATCTATAAGGGGGTAATTCTTCCCAATGATTACAAGTGTAAGGAGCATTCTTTCCACTGACCAACGCACTAATGTTTAGCAGGGGTTCCCTGAGACCAGAAAGTTATTTTCAAGGGTTCCTCTGTGTTGAAAAGGTTGAGAAAGGCTGCATTAGACTGTATTCTTTCTATATCATTAGTCACATAGGAGATTGAGTATTTCTTGCCATAGCAGTCACACCACCTGGCTATTCCAGGTGGATGGGTCATTTAAACACCTTTTAAAGGTTTTTATTATGGGGTTAAGATTCAAAAATACAGTCATTTGAGTAAAGCTATATAAGGCAAACAAAAAAAACTGAAAATCAGCACTACACTTCCTAAAAAGTGAAATTTTGTAAGATCAAAATTCAATAGTGTGTAGGGGGTGCTATAATAACATGTGATAATACTAAGATCAATATTTGCTGAGCAATAGATTTACACCATGTATAATAAAAGAGAATATAAAAATGAATGAATAAATAACAGAGAAAAGGAATTAAAGTGGTTTTAAGGTCTCAAGGTTCAACAGCCCCCACAGTCCCCCTAACACTTACCTGAGCCCCTTCTAGATCCAGCGATCTCCATAACAGCCTCGGTTCTCCAGGGACTCTCACTCCTGATTGGCTGAGGCAGCAGCGGGAGCCAATCAGGAGAGGGAGGGCAGGGCAGATTTGCAGCTCTGTGTGTAAATGGACACGCAGAGTCGCGGCTTGGGAGCACACCTGATCAGGTGCCTCCATAGCAGGCTGTTTGAACTGGGGACACCTGACAGGAGGGAGGAGCCAGGAGTGCTGGCAGAGGACCCAATAAGAGGAGAATCCGGGCTGCTCTGTGCAAAAACTGCTCACAGCAGGTAAGTATGAGATGTTTGTTATTTTTAAGAACAAAACAAAACACTTTAGTATCACTTTAATCCCGGAGGTATAGGTTATTTAAACGGTGTCTTCCTATCACAGCTGGCTGAAGCTAAGCTGCCTTTCTGAGTGGGCTGGGAACTCAAGCACTGCACAAGAGTTAGAGAAGGTGAGGCACCAGGCCACCAATAGTGTAGTAAGATTTATTCATGTCAAATTTAAAAATATTAATTATGAACCTACATATACAGTTCATTGTAGAGCCATCTGATAATAGTATGGTCCAAACAGGAGCTGCTGTGATCATAGGAGAGCTGCAGATGCCAGTGCAAAGTTCCAATAAAGCTGCCAGAGAGCTGCCGTGGGAGCCTCGGAAGAACTGTCAAACAAGCTGTCAGATGCCTGGGTAGCTAATCAGGATTGCGTTTCAGAAGCCAAACCATGCCTCCTTCATCAGTTAACGAAAGAAATGTGGTTTGACCTCTGAAATGAGTTTCCGATTGTGTTGGACACATTGGACTTTATTAGATTGACGAATTTATGGACTATAATTTATTAAAGGCATTGGTAATGGTGTATACATTTTTGATTGTGTTAGCACCTTACACATCCTTCTTTTTATATTTAGAGTGATTATTTTTCACTATATGAGGGCTGCTTCATGGTTTATGTCTCTCTCTCTCTATATATATATATATTTTATGATAGTATGCGCCTTTTTATATGATATAATGCGTTCCTGATTGTATCTGTGTTGGGACAGTATAATGTAAGCTCCTTAGCTGCAAAGACTGATGTGACTGTTTTAGCATTCTTTGTACAGCACTGCTGAATATGATAGCACTCTACAGTATATAGTAAATGTATAAAAACAGTGTGACTAGGGCAGGGGACCTTAGATGGTAAGGTCCTGGGTTGCAGAGATGGTGTGACTAGTTCTGTGTTCTGTTTACAATGCTGTGTCCAGGGGCGGACTGACCATTTGGAAACTCGGGCACTGCCCGAGGGCCCAGGGTCAGTAGGGGGCCCCATGAGATGCCTCTGGTACCTTTTTCATAGGCTTTTTTGAGTTTGGGTAAAGACACAGAGGCCCTATGATCCCCTATTGCCCGGGGGCCCCATAAGTTGTCAGTCCGCCCCGGGCTGTGTCAGAGCTATATGATTGTATAATAGTGTACGTCTGTGCCATGAACATTAAAGTGTACCTTTTCTGGTGCAAACTGATGTGAACAGTAACGTTTTTCTGTGTAGAATTATGGAATATGTCAGAGCTACAATATAAGCATGTATCTTATTAATAGTGTGTGACAGTGGTGGGACTTTAGAGTGTAAGCTTCTCTGGGGCAGAGACCAATGTGAATGATACAATGCTCTCCTTGCAGCACTGTGGAATATGAGAGAAATACAATTTTGGTCCTTCCAACACACATTAAAGGCCAGCCATATCAATGTAAAGACTAGGACTGCAGTTATGGATGAGATCACTGATGACCTGAAGTTCATTTTACTCTATCATTGATTATTGTGACAGGACAGCAGCCAGCACTCCTCCCTTTCATAACTTCTACCTAGGTTGCCTTATGTGTAATCCAGCCTTACATATAGGATCTGCTCACATACTTTTATGGGGAAGGATGATTTCTGGATTTATGATTGAATAAAATCCTACCCCGACCAGAAGAAAGAATCCTGGCTGCTAGGTGTTTAGGGTAATTCTGCAGAGGCAGTTGTTCTAATAACATCTTTCTTTGAGTGCTGGAGACTCACAGGCCTACTATACAGTAGCTCCCAGCAGTGGCTTGGCAGCCTTTCATCCATCTAATCTCTACTTGAAATACAAAGCAGATGATGTGAGATAGGGAGAACAGACTGAAAAACTTCAGTGCTTGTGCTGTAAAATTTGAGAATGAATTGCTCTACAGTGCCCGCAGCTAAAGAGGTCAGTGAGGCCTTGCTTTCAACAGCAATTACTGCTTCTAAGCGGAAAATATTTGATTGTCCACATGTTGGACACAGGTTGATTTAAACCCAAAGTTAATTTCCCCTTTGTTCATTTTTTGTTCATTATATACTAGTTCCTTTAAAAGGCACTAGTATATAATTGGTCTACGTCACTGGCATGCAAATAGCAATATCTTTAAATTGGGTGTAGTTTTTAACAAATACTTTATAAAATGTATTGTTTTAGCTAATACCAAATCATATAGAACATGGAGATCAGTAATCATTTTTAGGTATTTTGAATTATTCAGAAAACATTTGCACAGTTATGGGGTACTTTTAATAACTGCAACCACACAGTGGAGTACTCGAGATTGGGTGACTCTTATTGGCTTCAGTAAAGAGGTACCAACTTTGATCACTTTGAGGAACGCTAACCTAGAATAAAAAATACAACCTGTGTGGAAGAAATTATTTAACCCTGTGACTGATTAGCCAATTTATATTTATCTTTTTTTTCTGAATTTGCATGTAATGATCATTTTCAATTACTTTGATTAAATTATAGCAGTGTTTCCCAAACTCTCTCTGGAATCTACCACTACCACTACTATTTTTCTGTACAGAAATCCGGCAAATGCAATATACTTTGTTGCCATGACTTCACGTTTCTGCCTATTAAGATAGCCTAAAAATGATGAGTGACCCTGTTCTGCTTTTTAGCTTCCATGTGATTACACATGGCACTTAGTCGTAACGGAAACCCATGTTATTAAATAATACGCTTGGCCATTGGGTACAAACTGCTTGGCTTTTACAAATCCCTCTTGTGTCTTAGCATAGCAGATAAATTAATTAATTTACATTCACACTCTACCGCCGAAATGATATAATTAGTCCCTATGAAAGCACAGTGCAACATTCTCGTTAACCCTTGTCTAGCAGGTAGGTGGTTGCATGATACTGTGATCTTCATGTCAGGCAGATAGCACAGTGTCCTGGGGTCTTATAAGTAACATTCCCAGTCTGATTTGCTGCTTTTAATTAAACGCAAAAAAAGTCAGTTGACATTTGCTTAACTTTGACGTGAGCGCTGAATGTTTAGAGGAGCGGTAAGATGCGAGGCCGCCTAGCCAGCACAGGCAAATGACACAGCTAAATAGCTCAATTACATGCAAAGCCACAGCTCTTGTTTAAATGCAAATTTCTCTACTCCCAGACATCGTTATGGTCTAATTAAAAGCCTCATTAAACAGCTCGAGATTCATTCACACACGTTCATCAGCGGTGAATTATAGGAAATTGGATGTGGCTTAGCACCAAAACAGATGACCATTTGGAAAATTAAAAATGTAATGTTCTAATCACACATGGTGTGCATGAAAAATGTAGCAATGCTTGGATAGTGTGGAGAGATTAATCATTATTAAACGGAGTTAAGTACTGCGGTAATGAGAATCACGTAATCTGATTGGATTATTATACGGGGCATTATTCTTCCCCAAATAGGCATTATTGCTCACACGCTCCACATTAGAGCGCAGAGAGTGAGAGAAGAACAAAAGGACATTACGACTGGGTGCCTTTCACTCTGCATACAGGGACCCAATATGGAAGGATAAAATGTTCCTTAGAAGACTACAGGATATTTATTTGCCGATTAATGTTCACTGTTGAAGCCAGGAGATCCTTGTAAAGGTCATCTCAATTCCCCAACTTATAATGCAAAGCTTTTCATTTCATAAATTGGGAGAAACGTCATACATCATAAACATTTGAATGAATAAATGTACATTACTGTAGGCTGAGCATACTTCCATACTGTCTAGCAGGTATGTAGGCATGTGTTCACCTCTTAGCTGACCAGCAACATTCCACCAAGTAGCAGCAATGTTGTCTCTTGACATGGTGCCAGAACTGTCAACTAGATAGGGCATTAAAGTTTAAACCAATGTACGTTTTCAGGTACATCTGTAATGCTTAACCAGAAAGCTTTTTTGTTAAAATGTAACTCTCACATGTCCAATATCTTAATTACTGTATTACATGTACAAATTTGTAGATTCAACCTGCAGTGGCTGTCTTTAATCTAATACAATGACTCCCTAAAATCTCAGCTACGCAAAAAGTGCATTGATTTCAGCATACAGTATAGGTGGGTGCAGGCATTCCTCCAACTTGTAGGTGGCACTATGCCATTGTTACTGGTGGACAAGAGTTTGTTAAAATGGTATCAAACCTAAAACCAAAAATCTAGTTTATTGCAGCCGACCACTCATTAGATGTGATGGTTCCGCTTTCCCCCTCTGTTTTTACCTGGTAATCTGACCAGTAACACAAATCCTGTATTAGAGTGCCCTCAGGCTGGATGAGGGAGCACCTTTGGACAGCAACATTGTCAGTCTGGGGGCAGGGGATTGTTTGATGTACTAGCAGATTTAAATACACTAATAGATTGTAGCCAAAACCCAGCTAATTCTATCTAAGAAATTGCAGCAAACCATTTATTTCCTTTTGGAATAAACGTTTTATATAGCTAAATAAAAGCTGATCATTGTAAGCACCCTTACCAGTGATGAATGCTTTGTTTCAACCCTAACTGCTACACCCGCAAGATAGCTTTTTCTTTTGAAAAACAATAGACTTACTAGCTGGATCACTAGATGAAAATAGAAGAAAACAAGCCTGAAGAAAGCAAATGAATGCAACCATCAAATCTATGAATTGGTAAGTTGCAAGTATAATTGAGTTTAATACCGCTTTAAGGGAACCGTCTTATCTGGGCTCCGCCAGCCTTCCCAGAAAAGTCTGATTGGCAGCTAGAATCCCTCAAGATCTCAGGTGGCCATCTTGACAAAAAACCTTTTAAATAGGGTGACCTGCATCATTTAGCCATGCCTGGAGTGAGTGGTAGTTGCCTCTGGTCAGGGCAAGAGACTAGCACAGGAAAAGGTTTCTGATGGCAAGAGACAGGGAGGACTCCTGTAGTGTGGTGTACTGCCTGGTGTCCAGAATAGAAGTGTGAAGTCTCCTCTAGCAGTGAAAACCATACTACTTTGGTATTTCATATGCTGTCACCCCTCCAGCAGAAGCCACCCTCCAGTAATACCACCCATATAGCAAATAACACAGAGAGAATAAAATTTTTGGATTACTTTGCATTGGCGCCCATCGTACTGTTCATGCTTGATACTGATGACCTATTTGTATTACAGGTACTTATATAGGGCTGTCAATTTACGCAGAGCTTTTACATATATTGTAAAATCACATCAGTTCCTAACCCTCAAGGAGCCTACAATCTAAGGTCCCTCACTCACTTTCATACATACACATTCTAAGGACAATTTAGAGAGGAGCCAATTAACCTGCCAGCAAGTCTTTGAAGTCTGGGAGGAAACCCACACAGACACAAGAAGAACATGCAAATTCCAGGCAGGTAGTGCTGTAGTTGGGATATGAACCAACGACCCTAGTGCTGCCAGGTGGAATTTCTAACCACTTAGCCACAGATATAATACATTGCACTAGAAGGCTGTGTGATTTCTCCAAACTTGGGTATCTGGACTGGGGCCCCACCTACAAGCACAGTATGGTGGCTTAATAGTTGGCTGCAGATTAAATTGGAAAGGTCATGTAGTAGGACAGTAATGACGTAATAGCTAGTGGGTGGATTCATGGAATTTGACACATCCAGAGGCTTTGCAGCTTTTAATTCAGATTGTGGGGATAACAGAAGGGTTTTAAGTGTCAATGAGGATTCTATCTATTCTTCTACACTCACCGGCCTTTTTACTAGGTACACCTGTTCAATTGCTTGGTAACACAAATTGCTAATCAGCCAATCACATGGCAGCAATTCAATGCATTCAGGCATCGAAATGTGGTGAAGACGACTTGCTGAAGTTCAAACTGAGCATCAGAATGGGGAAGAAAGGGGATTTGAGCGACTTTGAACGTGGCATGGTTGTTAGTGCCAGACGGGCTGGTCTGAGTATTTCAAAAACTGCTGATCTACTAGGATTTTCACACACAATCATCTCTAGGGTTTACAGAGAATGGTCTGGAAAAGAGAAAATATCTGGTGAGCGGCAATTGTGTGGATGAAAATATCTTGTTGATGTCAGAGGTCCAAGGAGAATGGACAGACTGGTTGCTGCAGCATTCAGATGGTAGGGTCAGAATTTGGCATAAACAACATGAAAACATGGATCCATTCTCCCTTGTATCAATGGTTCAGGCTGGTGGTGTAATGGTGTGGGGGATATTTTCTTGGCACTAGCAAGGTGTACCTAATAAAGTGGCTGCTGAGTGTATTTCCAATACTTTCACAGATGTTAAGGTATGTATGTTATTTTTCCATGGAAAAATATTTTTGATATTCTTCCCTACCAGCCTGAATATATTTCATCTTCTTACATCTCATTAAGTAAACTAAAACTACAAATGATTTTCTATATACCCATTGATTTTTCACATTCACATACAGCTCTTTTAAAATCAGCCTTTTAAAATAGCTGTAGAGATTGTTTTAAGAATATCCTAATTACTGATTTGTGACCTTTTATTGAACCAAAGAATAAACTCTTGAATTCATCTTTACATTCTTGTAGTGAAGGAATGCTGCTGACAACTTGGCAGGGAAATCAAAACCTAATTACTACTGACACTCTTCACTAAGCAGGTAAGTGGTGTAAATCGGAGGAATAACTTTAGCCAGCATGTCTTAATGTAGGTATTACGATGTTCATTTACCAAGCTCTTATTCAAAAAATACTTTGTGGTATTATTATTATTATTTTGTGTAGTGCTGAAAGAATTAAAGTGTTTCTGAACTCCAAAACATAAATGTAATATATTGCAGCCTATATTTTTATTTTTCACCTTGTGATCCAGCTTAGTAGCTCACTTCCTTCCTTAGGGTGTCTCTATCTATGGAGGAGCGAGTCACCCTGGACGGCAGCACTGTCTTTAGAGCAGGGGCAGACTGACCATTTGGAAACTCGGGCACTGCCGGGGGCCCAGGGTCAGTAGGGGGCCCCATGAGATGCCCCTGGTACCTTTTTTATAGGCTTTTTTGAGTTTGGGCAAGGACACGGGCCCCATGATTGCCTATTGCCCGGGGGCCCCATGAGTTGTCAGTCCGCCCCTGCTTCAGAGAGTAGTTTTTAGATGACATTGAAGATTTTACATAAGTCACCAACAAATTGAAGCTGAAATACATCTAATGCATGCCATACATGGGTCAAATTCTGAACTCTTTAGAAAATCGGAATATTCGTGCATTTTTCAATTCGATGGTGCCACCATTGATTTTGAAATTCGACCAACCAAGCATTCAATCTCACCTCACGTTGCTAAAGAGAAGAATTTTCATGGCTGAGAATCTTCTTTTCTTTCCAGGTCACAGCTCATGCTCATTTCTTTTTCAATTACATTTCTTGGCTGCACTAATGGTGCGATATTCAAATGAAAATTCTTAGGATTTTCTAAAGAAAATTCTTTTGTAATTTGACCCATGCATAATTTGTATAAATTGGTGTACTCAGAATCTGGTGCAGCTGTTCATGGTAGCCAATCAGCTTCTAACTTCATCTTGTTCAATTAAGCTTTGGCAATAAAAACTGGAAGCTGACTGGTTTCTATGCAGAACTGCACCTAATTTTGCACTCTCCAGTTTTAGTGAATAATCCCTATGTAAGCAGTTACAGAAACATGTTTTTCCTTTTGGGATAAAGGTCAGTCAGTGGTAAATGGTTTGTCTCAACCATCTAAAGCCTGGTACACATGATGAGAATATTGGACGAATGATCGTCTGCTTTTTTTTATTGCATGCTAGTCTCATATTGAAAATGTAGAGGTTACTAAAGTTCCGAAAATTTTTGTACGACAGAATACAGCTTTGAAAGTGATGTATTGCATTGCCATGTATTCCTTTTGTTTCTGAGCATGCGTGTGCTTGCTCTTTTGATTTGTTCTTGATGAATATTAAACGAAAATTGTATGATCTGTGTTTGTCCCTTCTAATAATTTTGGACAAAAGCTGTGTTCTAAGGATCAGATTATCGTATGATTGTTTCAGAAATCGTATGATTGTCTGATCATGTATACCAGGCTTAACTGATATATTTGCTGCATGGATTGATCTGCTAAAGGAAGTTGAAAATTAACAGTAGGATCAACAGGTAAAAAAAAAAAAATGACATTACGAGGTGACAGTCTGCATCATACATGTCATTTTTGATTTTACATTTCGTGCAACTTTAAAGTGTAAATAACAGCTCCAAAGTAGGGGAAAAAGTTGTACAGCAAAATATATGTAATATAATATAAATTTGAAGTGAAAGGCCTGTCCTGGAAAACTTTACATTTTTACTATATACATCACTTCTGTCCTGGGTTGACAATAACAGGAACTATATTTTGTTTGTTAACATACCAACAAAACCAGAATGGGAAAAAAATACTACCACAACCCACTCACAGAGCAGAGTTTCACCACTATAAATAGTGTAAGAAATAAATATGGCATAGCCAGGGGATAATATGTTGCACAGGACCAGAAATCCCATTTTTTTAATATACAGTACTGAACTGGGAACAATAAATGACTTTGGCATGTAACAAATACAGAAGCTAAACTGGCAGGAATGATAGTTTTGACTGTGTTTGAAGTGGCAATAAACCAAAAAGCAAACATATATTATAGGCTTTCTTGCTTTTATTTCCCCCTGGTGATCCAGCCAGTAAGTCTGTTGTGTTTCAACAGAACAAGCTCTCCAGCAAATGTATAAGTTAGAGGGTTGAGACAAACTAGTTACCCCTGACAGGGATGCTTAGAATGATCATTTATTCATGTAAAACCATTATCCCAAAATAAAAGAAAACTGTTGCTATAACTGTTTATGTACATGCAGTATGAGCTGGCTTTTGGCTTCAATCTATCACTCCCCTCCCCCAGATTAACAATTCTGCGCTCTGCTGTGCAACTGTGCTCCTTCATCCAGTTTGGGGGCACTCTAATGTAGGTGGTGTCCCTTTGGGAATGTCATGTTTGATGAAACTAGTCAGGGCGGAGCTATGCTGACATTGTTACCCACTGGAAGTGTCCCCAGAGGTGGAATTTGGTCAGTTTGTGTATACAGCACTGTTTTTCTCTTGCTCATGTGAGTGCAATTTTAGTTTTTTTTTTTTTAAATAAAATTCCTGGAGCAAGGGTCTCCTCTTTGTTCTAAGGCGTGGTCGCATGGGGGACTTGAGAGTGAGACATCATTGCTAGCCATATGTGAGGAATTTGGGAGTGCTTTTTGGGACACGTTTGCATACAGCGGAGTGCCCTAAATTGAACCGGTGTCCAGCCAGCAACCAATGGGTGGATCCTGAAGAGTCCCATGATGGTGGATCTGCATAATGACATAATGACCTTTCTATAATCTGAAGGTCATGCATTTCTGGTAAACCTCACATGGAATATTTGTGTTGGAGGCTGACTCACTGGCTGGGGATACACTTTTTTTTGCCTTCAAGTGGAATTTGTTTGGGGACATTTTATACATTGGGAACATTGTGATTTGTGTACTTTTGTTACATGGTTATATAGCATGGTGGTGTTTTCTATATTTATTAAGACCTGGTGCATACCTATGCAGTTTGCTTTTGATCCATTTCTGCGGTATGATTTCATTTTTGCACACACACTTTTTTTTGTTATGGGTTTTGTGTTTTCAATTCTTTTCTTTAGCCAATTTGTTGTTGGGAAGGTTAAAAAGTGCAAAACACATCAAATATGCATCAAAAACGTGTAAAAAAACACACTACATGCTTTTCTGCAGTGTCTCCATTGAAGTCTAGGTGTGAACACAGAAGTGTAGCACATTAGTATTTACTAATACAGGAGGTGTCTTACTGGCCTGATCACCAGATAAAAATAGGGGTTAAAAAAAAAAAGAAGAGAAAACGAATGCAGCCACCATATCTGATGATTGGTAAGCTGAAATATATGACGCTTTTGGTTTAGCGTTTAATACCGCTTTAACATTGTGGATATAGAGTGATTTATTGCATGATTTAAGATTTCTGTAGCTGGGTGTACTTATCAAATGCAACCTTTTCCATTTGAATGCAGGGTTGCTGAAGCACGTATTTCCAAATGCAAACTGTAGCATTTGACAAGAAAAGACAATTTGCCTGCAATGTAAATACATCTTAATAAGACAGGCTGCATCCAAAAAAAATCATCAATGCTGCTCCATCAAAGCCATGGGCAATCTGCTGACCCACAAATGACAGGTGGTTTTTAAATGCATATCAAATGCATGAAAAGCATTATCAATCAGGATGGGGGGACATGGAAGACATCGGTGGTTGGGGGGGGGGGGGGTAGAGCACCACTGACTTACCTTGCAATGCAGTGTGTGCAGGGGCGGACTGACCATTCAACCACTTGGGCACTGCCCCAGGGCCTGGGGTCAGTAGGGGGCCCCATGAAATGCCCCTGGTACCTTTTTTGGGTGTGCTTTGAGTGTGGGCAAGGACACAGGGGCCCCATGATCCCCTATTGCCCGAGGGCCCCATGAGTTGTCAGTCTGCCCCTGAGTGTGTGTACTGTGTTGTGCCCTCCCTCCATCTTCTTCTGCTGGCATTTATGCACATACTGTCATACAGGAGATTACACTGTTGGACAGTTTGTGCACAGAGCTGGAGCTGGATGCTGGAATGAGTATTCAGACAGTTGGTTTTGCATGGGATGCAAGGATTCCACCAAAGCTCCAGGAGAGCCCTTTGCAATCTTGGACCACTGGAGGTATGTGTTATGTGTAATGGATTTTTAATTATTTCACAAATACAGTATAAATCACCTCAAACAAATACAGTATAAAACTAATGACACTGCAGATGCCACCTCAGCCTGAAGGTGGCAGTGTTCATCTGCAGACTGAAAGCCTCCAGCCTGTGTGTAATCAGTGTGTAGGGGCAGACTGACCATTTGGAAACTCGGGCACGGCCCGAGGGCCCGAGGTCAGTAGGGGGCCCCATGAGATGCCCCTGGTACCTTTTTCATAGGCTTTTTTGAGTTTGGGCAAGGACACAGGGGCACCATGATCCCCTATTGCCCGGGGGCCCCATGAGTTGCCAGTCCGCCCGTCAGTGTGTCATAACTAATATTGATCACATGACTGGGAACCACTCTGATTGGTTACTGTTTGTCTACACTGTGTATTTACACTTTTCCATTCTCTAAGCATGTAAACATAGTGGTATCTTCATATTCTGCCCTTTTAGCATTTTGGAAGGGACTTATTCTTTCCCTGGGCAGCACAGTGGCTAAGTGGTTAGCACTTCCGCCTGGCAGTACTAGGGTTGTTGGTTCGAATCCCAACCACGGTGCCACCTGCCTGGAGTTTGCATGTTCTCCCTGTGCCTGCGTGGGTTTCCTCCGGGTACTTCGGTTTCCTCCCCCCCACACTCCACAGACATGCTGGTAGGTTAATTGACTCATGTCTAAATTGACCCTAGTATGTGTATGTATGAATGTGAGTTAGGGACCTTAGATTGTACACCCCTTGAGGGTTAGGGACTGATGTGAATGTACAATATATATGTAAAGTGCTGCGTAAATTGACGACGCTATATAAGTACCTGAAATAAATAAATTGTGCAACCTAAGAAGAATAGCCAGTGCTGTGGCCTTGTATGCAAATTATTACTTTTTGTCCATGACACTAAATTTTAGTTTAATAAAATATTCTATTTAAAGTATTACTAAACCCACAACAGTAAAATCAGTCTGTATATGCAGTAAAGCATGCTTGTTATACTCACTGTGGAACCTAAGGGGTTAATCCTCTGCATTGGGTAAAAAGGCTGTTTGGTCCTGACTTCTCTGACCCTCCCCTTCTTTCAGTGCCCCCCTCTTATTACCTGATAAGACATATCGTGTGGAGGCATTCTGCACATGCTCAGTTTGGTGTGTATTGCTAGACAGGGTTTTTTTCTTTTCTTGGGAGAGTGCATGTGATCAGCACAGGGCCAATCAGCACTGTCCAGACAGAGATCAGGGGTTCTGCATCCTCCTAGTGTAGAAAGAAAACTCCTCCTACAAGCTTTATCCAATGCTCTGCTGAACACTGATAGAAGTCACAAGACTGCTCTAACTGCTGATTAGAAAAGGTATTTAGCAGTTTGTATTTACTAAAATAATTGCACTTCCATGTTCTGTGTCCTGTGGGAGACCAGATATAGTGAATGCAGGGTCTTGGGTTTCGTAACACTTTAAGTATGTCTTATTAAAATAGAAGGTTGGTTTTAAAAAAAAAACAAAATTTATACGCACCTAGGTGGTGCAGCATCACTCTGATGCTACATCTGTCCCCCGCTGGCTCTAAGGCCCCATGAACACGGGACACTTTTGAATGATGGAAACTGACTGCTGGAAAACAGGTTAAAAAACGGCTGTTTAGATGCATTTGCATAACGTGTTTATGCGCGTTTTTTTAAAGACCAGTACAGGAGAACCTCCCAAATGCCCAGAATGCACTGTTTCAGAGAAATACAGAGAGTAGAAGCAGAAGAGAGAGCAGTATGTGTTGAGATTAGCTAGGTGTGAGTTGCTCATTAACATTTCTTTTGTTTCCAAGGGTGGGAAAGGAGTCTGGTGGAGTGAGTCATTAAGGTCATCTGGCAGGGGGTCTTCATGAAGAATTTGAGGTGTGACTGGTCATTAACATATCTTTTGTTTCCAACGGTGGGAGAGGTCTGAGGTGTAAATTGGTAATTACCATGAGTGACAAACTTGATAGGAACATCCTGTGTTAAGTGTTTTGTCCATCTGAGCACCTTGAAAACGCTTTGTAGGCATTTTTCATGATGAAAAAAGGCTCTGGACAGCATTGGGAACTGGAAGAGTTAAAAAAAATTTCAACCGCAAACGCTTATAAACATGATTTGCCGTGTTAACACGCGTTTTGCATTTGAAACGCTGATAAAATTGACTGCTGAACGCAAGTTTGGTGCATTAAAAAAAACGACTGTAAACTCAAATGCCTGTAAATGACTGTAAACGATGATGTGTACATGGACACATAGGAAAACATTAGGCTGAGTTCAGGGGCTGCTGAAAAAACACTGAACAGCTCCTAAACGTGAGTTTATCAGCTGCAGTGTACATGAGCCCTTAGAACAAGTCCACTAATTGCTCAGTTCTTGGTCTTCAGTAAGCAGAGAGTTGGTGACTATCAGTCTCTGGCTATCTGCTCTGCCCCTCCAGCACTCACTGGAGTGCCAGGCTGAGGAGAGGCTAGGAGCGGTTGGATCAGGCTCTCAGTGGCTCACTGAGAGGCTGAGCCAGCTGTCGGTCAAAGGCATCTGGGTGGATCCTGACCCTAAAGTCTTGATCTTTAGAGAGTCTGGACCGGCTGAGTGACGTGAGCCAACAGCAAGAGTGCAGAACGAAGTGTACACCTGTAATCCATAGGAGTAGAGCTAAAATAGCTTTGGCCATACTTCTCCTTTAAAAGTACGTTCTATTGCTCTCAGCCTCCTCCAAATTCCTCTTTTTTTTGCTGCTGTGATCTGACTTCCTGTTAGAGGGTGGCTATATTTGTTCTCCATGGTACCTGTGTAAGTAGGAATGTAGCCACCCTCTCTTGCTCACTCCTGAGATAGACTATGCCAGTGGTGGGCAACCTTTTTTTTCAACTGAGCCAAATCTCGTCAAAACCACGATTGAAATTTATTTTGAGAGCCACATTTTTAAAACTGAAAATACATCCCCCATATAGTAATTCATCCCCCAGAGTAATTAATCCCCCATAGTAATTAATCCCCCATATAGTAATTCATCCCCCATAGTAATTCATCCCCCATATAATAATTCATCCCCCATATAGTAATTCATCCCCCATATAGTAATTCATCCCCCATATAGTAATTCATCCCCCATAGTAATTCATCCCCCATATAGTAATTCATCCCCCATAGTAATTCATCCCCCATATAGTAATTCATCCCCCATATAGTAATTCATCCCCCATATAGTAATTCATCCCCCATAGTAATTCATCCCCCCTATAGTAATTCATCCCCCATATAGTAATTCATTCCCCATATAGTAATTCATCCCCCATAGTAATTCATCCCCCATATAGTAATTCATCCCCTATAGTAATTCATCCCCCATAGTAATTCATCCCCCATATAGTAATTCATCCCCCATAGTAATTCATCCCCCATATAGTAATTCATCCCCCATAGTAATTCATCCCTCATATAGTAATTCATCCCCCCTATAGTAATTCATCCCCCCTATAGTAATTCATCCCCCCTATAGTAATTCATTCCCCATATTGTGTCAATTCACTTACCTTTGCTCCGCGCGTTCCTCTCGCCGTGTTCCCGCGCTGTTCCGGTCTTCAGAGCGGACTGTGAGAGGAGAGGAGTTCGTCACGCTACCCCGCCTACATCCTGACAGCCAATGTTTGCCACGCTCCGCGGGCCGGATTAAAAGGTCCGCCGGGCCGTATGCGGGCCATAGTTTGCCCATTGCTGGGCTAGCTGCAGAGTCCTGACTTTTGGGGCGGCCGCCCGAGAGGAGGGAGGGGAGCGGGCGCCCGGCACACAGAAGAGCCGCATTAAAGTGTGCAAAGAGCTGCATGTGGCTCGCGAGCCGCGGCTTGCCGACCACTGGACTATGCAATAGTGTAGTGTGCATAGACCACGACTGCTACTAACATGCACTGCTCATTGCAAACAAGAAGCGAGGGAGAACAGAAGAGATTTGGGAGCTCACAGAGAACTTTACAAAGAGGCAGAAAAACACAGTAAGAAACAGGTTAATGAAAAACAGATCACAGAGCAATTAAGTAGTTGTTGGTTATTAGATAATAAGGATATTGTTTATCATCAGTTGCTGAAACTTCTTTCCCACCTCTAACTACTCCTCCTGGCACCCCAGTCTTAGTCCATAGGGTTCAATATTGAGTTGGCCCACCCTTTGCAGCTATAACAGCTTCAACTCTTCTGGGAAGGCTGTCCACATAGAGTGTGTCTATGGGAATGTTTGACCATTCTTCCAGAAGCATATTTGTGAGGGCAGGCACTGATGTCGGATGAGAAGGCCTGGCTCGCAGTCTCCACTCTAATTCATCCCAAAGGTGTTCTATCAGGTTGAGGTCAGGACTCTGTGCAGGGCAATCAAGTTCCTCCACTCCAAATTTGCTCATCCATGTCTTTATTGACCTTGCTTTGTGCACTGATGCACAGTCATGTTGGAACATTAAGGGGCCATCCCCAAACTGTTCCCACAAAGCTGGGAGCTTGAAATTGTCCAAAATGTCTTATGCTGACGCCTTAAGAGTTTCCTTCACTGGAACTAAGGGGCCAAGCCCAACCCCTGAAAAAACAACCGCACACCATAATCCCCCCTCCACCAAACCTTACACTTGGCACAATGCAGTCAGGCAAGTACCGTTCTTCTGGCAACCGCCAAACCCAGACACGTCCATCAGATTGCCAGAAGTGTGATTCATCAATCCAGAGAACACATCTCCACTGCTCTAGAGTCCAGTGTCAGCATGCTTTACACCACTGCATCTGATGCTTTGCATTGCACTTAGTGATGGAAACCCATTCCATGAAGCTCTCTACACACTGTTGTGCTAATCTGAAGGCCAAAATATAGTTTGGAGGTCTTTAGCTATTGACACTACAGACAGTTGGAGACTTCTGCGCACTTCAGCATGCGTAAACCTGGCTCTGTCAGTTTAGGTGGCCTTCCACTTTGTGGCTGAGTTGCTGTTGTTCCCAGTTGCTTCCACTTTGTTATCATACCACTAACAGTTGACTGTGAAATATTTAGTAGCAAGGAAATTTCACAGATGGACCTATTATACAAGTGGCAATCTATCACGGTACCGCGCTTGAATTCACTGAGCTCCTGAGAGCGACCCATTCTTTCACAAATGTTTGTAGAAACAGTCTGCATGCCTAGGTGCTTGATTTTATACACCTGTGACAATGGAAGTGATTGGAACACCTGGATCTAATTATTTGGAAGGGTGTCCCAATATTTTTGGCAATATTGTGTATGTAGAGAGCAGTAACGGACATAAAGAATTGAAGTGCCTGGGGGGTACCTTTCCTATGTGGCAGGAAGGGTTAGATGGCAGCACTTGATGGTAGAATAACTGGATTTTGGAGGACAAACTGCAGCATAATTTTTGGGCAGTAATCATGCACCGCTGAGCTGCTTATAAGCTGAATAGTTTTATTTAGCAGCATATTCTGTAAACATTAGCAATGTAAAGGGTTACATTAAGGAAACAGCCGATCAGATGTACTTTTCTTGAAACAACATTGTGCGATAATCTTGTGTAGCCAGAGGAGCCCATTAATGAGAAGAGTGCTTAGCAGCAGACAGACAAAAGGTAGTCTGTAGGACTTAAAAAAATAATCTGCCTTTGGTACTAGAGTAGTACAGTGATGATTATGCTGAAACATGACAAATGAATCAGTACATTGTATGTCTTGATAACACTTCCTAGATACTACAATAACAGGACTTAAGCCTTTCCTTGCTGTAGGGCTTCGGCTACTCTTAGATTTCTTCATTGGCTTAAGGTATGAATTAGAATCCAGTGCAACAGTTAAATATGCAATATAATTGTCAGGTTTTGGGAACTGTTACCGCACTGTAATTGCATAAATTAAAGAAACAACAACAAAGCGTAGAATGGAAAGTTGCTATAAAGCAGTGGAGGAAGATTTAAGGAATAATACTAGCTTTGTTCTATGGCGCCTGAAATCTGACCAATCCCCAGTAGTCAGCTGTAAGATAAAACACTCAGTAGGATGTATCCCTCCCGGTTCCTGAGATTCGGAGGGTTCTTTGATAAGCCACACACAAAGAAAGACTTGCTTCACTTTTCTACATTTTAGATTATAGAGAGAATATGAAAGGAGTATTCCCTGTACAGGACAATGAACTTCCCATCCATCCCTGAGCAGTCATAGATGAGCAGGGTTCTCCACTACACTGTATGGAAAGAAAACTAGATCATATTTTGTTCACAAACTGCTTTATTACTAGATCATTAAAAAGACTGGCATTTTTGGGTTGTAACCATTATGAGTTTCAAGTTAGCTTTTACAATGCAAATAACGAATTTGCATAGCCTCGCTTTAATAGTTAAATCAAACAACTAAATTAATTCTGTTACAAACTTAGCATTTATTTTGTCTTAGAAATTGCAGATTACCCATTGGAAACCTTGTTACTTTACAGTTCAACAAAGACTAAATGACATTTATTAACCTAAGAACATGAACATAGAAACTATCAAAGGTTTTAAAGGCGATGATGTGATCACCCTTCCTTTATACCCCCAGTGTAGGAAAATCCACACCCCTTCACAAACCGCATCAAGATTTGAAGTGTCCTATTATGGCAGATGGACAATCCGGCCAGATCTAGGGGGTGCTGCGGTGGGCTTCCCCCTCCCAGTTTTCAGTTGTTCCCCTCCAGGTCTCAGAGTGCATCCACTGATCCATGGGGACACCTGATATGAGGGGGAACTCTGATGGAGACACCTGATATAAGGGGGAACTTTCATGGGGACCTGATGTAAGGGGGCACTCTGATGGGAACTTGATGTAAAGGGGGACTCTGATGAGGACTCCTGATGTAAAGGGGGACTCTGATAGGGATATCTGCTATAAGGGGGAACTTTCATGGGGACCTGATGTAAGGGGGCACTCTGATGATAGCAATTGATGTAAAGGGGGACTCTATTAGGGAAATTGATGTAAGGAGGTGTTCTGATCAGGAAAATTGGTGTAAAGGGGAACTCTTTTGGGGACACTGATGTAAGGGGGTGCTCTTATGGGAACCGTGATCTAATGGATCACTCAGATAGGCACACTGATGTAAGGGGGCATTCTGATGGGGACATCTGATGTAAGGGGGCACTCTGATGGGAACTTGATGTAAAGGGGGACTCTGATGAACAGTCATAATGTAAAGGGGGACTCTGATGAGGACTCCTGATGTAAAGGGGGACTCTGATAGGAATATCTGATATAAGGGGGAACAGGTTTTGTTTAATCACCCTAATCTAAAGACAGCCTAAGGCCTCTTGCACACTGCAGCTTGAAAAAAGCTCAATGCAGTGTTTTTTTTTTTACCGAGGTAAAATGTAGCCCATTATTTACAATGTGCCTTTGCAAACAGGCATGTAAATAAACGCTACGTATTCCTCGGTAAACAAAATCGGAATATCAGCATTTTTAGTCAGTAATTTATGGCGAATACGTGCATATGAGCATAAATATTAATTTTCCCTAAGGACATACTGTATGCACAAATGCGCATGTATGCACAAAACAAGCAACTGAAATTATGTTAAAAAAAGCAGATGCTCAAAACATTAGTACCGTGTGCAAAAGGCCTAATACATAATAGTGTTTCCCAGGTCGTGACACTGTGTGACAGACTGTCAAGAGACTTACACAGTTTTGCCATTATGCCTCCTGATTTTTTATTTTTTTTTATAACCACACCCCCAGATCAGATAGGCTAACTCTGGACCTGTGTACAAAGCCAAAACACCTTTGTTCACTTGCATTGGGACTCAGGGATCACCATAAAGTTAACCTATGCCTAGATTATGCACTCTAAATTATTTACATTTTCTGAACAAATTCAGCAAAAGCATCATAAAACAAGACATCAGTCATCTCTGTATCTATAAGCATTGTGAAGAAATTAATTTTCAAATTTCTCAACAAAGACATTGCTTTTTTTCTATGAAAAAAAGATCTTGGAAGGCCGACAAGCCCCAAATTTAAACAAACAGTAGTTGTCTCTAATTTGTTAAGTGACTGGAAGTTCACTCTAAAATCTTTGTTGTGATCTCTGAAGATCCTTATGAAGGATTAACTGCACATCAAAGCTGAACTCCAGGATCAGAAAATATTGTCTAAATACAAGAGGCATGTGCATTCTTACTTGAATCTGGTGTATTTCTTCCAGATCTGTGCAATAATCCAGTGTGAAACTTTACATCTGTGCAGGAGTTTTCCTCTACTGAAGACGGGTCCACTGTAGCTCTCTCTTCTTGTGCAGAGTGACATAATGATGTTACTGGTGCTTTCACAAAGTAATATCTGGGTTTGCAAAGGCAGTAGCTGCACACTAAGTGGATTTATATCTACGGAGGCTATGTAATATATATTTAAATTCACTTATTTTTGTTCATGGTCTTCAGCTTTAAAAGCAACTAAGGAGGTTGGGGATGGCTTACTTTGAAGCTTGTTAGGAATATGTAACATGTTTAATGTCCATAGCTTGGGCACAGGTGCACTTTAAAGTCATATAAAGTCCCATAGGTGGATATGAAGTAAAGAAAACATTGTACAAATGAAATCACAGGGCCCTGTACAGCCTATGTGGCAGCATTCCCCCACCCGAATTACAAAGACTACAATTTTTTTTTTATTTTTCCAATTTTTAATTTTTTTTTTTTAATTTTAAAAATTATTTTTTTACAATTTATTTTTTAAAATGGTTTTGCACATTTTTTTCTTCTTCAGTTCATTTCTCTGTCCTTAGCTGCACTGAAGATGAATGAATAGGAGACAGAGGCTCTTGCTCATTCTTAAACTGAAGCATAGTAAACACAATTTACTATACTCAGTTATCAATGGACACAGGAGCAATCGGTACCGATTGCTCACTGTGTCCAATTCAGAAAAGGAAGGGGCTGGTAAATAACATATTTACCGGCCCCTTTCCCTACTCTCCATTCACCTGTGTACCCACAGCAGGCAATGATAGAGGAAAGCTGGCAGTGCTGCGGAAGGGGGCCTGGGCACACAGGAGGGAATTAAATATGGGCAGCACAGGGAGGGGGAATTGGTGTGGCAAGATGGGAGGACAATTACAGAATGATGCACTGTGTCTCTCCCTCCACCAGCTAAAATCGGTGAAAAGGAGAGGGGAGAAACTGTCTTTCAGTTTCTAGAGGCACAGACAGTTAATATTCTGTAATTGTCCTCCCATCGCGCCACACCGACCCTTCTGCTGTCAGGGCCCCCTACAGGAGACCCGGTGGTAACCCCCATGGGTGGCCCTGCCTGTTATAGCAGGTGTGATGGGCAGCCTAATAAGCACCAGAAAACCTACTGCTCTCAGTAATTCACACAGACCTGATCACATAAACTACCTCCCCTTCTCTGCAATACGAGTCTGTGCGAGGACACTTGTGATGACGGGTGTGTCTGTAGCTCAGCGATTTCAGCATTGAGCAAAGCTGCAGCATCATCACTGAGAAAAAAAAAGTTATATTTATACCTTACTCCCATCTTACTTACTTAATTGCGGTTCTTAGGCGAGGATGATGTCACAATCCTTGAAGCTGAGATTCTGGGGAATATAGAGCAACAAAATTCTAGTGAGAAGACGCTCTTGTAATGTACTGGAGTGTATTCTGGGCAGATTTCATCTGCTGTGTATTCCCAAAAAACTGTGATGCAGGGGAGGAGGGAGGGCTGGTATTGGTTGGTATATGAAGTATAAATCTAACCTTTTTTTTTTTCTTTACAGTTAATTTTTCCACCTAATAACACCAGGTGATTTTTCTTTTACAGAGAGGAGAATGATTATTAGTCATGAATTTATTGGTCGGCTTTAATCTTAAATCATAGTCACGTTTAAAAAGAAAAAAAAAACACTTGACAGAAACTCTGATCCTTCACCATTCTACTTGTGGTCTGTGTCCTCATGGAGAGATGCTACTGGCTTCCTGTCCCTGTGACTACACAGAGAATCCCTCCAGCCCAGGCCTTTAAAGTCTTAATAACATTATGGCGTGAGTTAAGCCGGCCATACTTGGATGGAAATTCGGCCTCTTCAGCAGGAACCAGCCAAATTTTGATCCAAGGATGGGCAGGCTGATTGTACAGAAGTTGATGTATCGATCAACAAGTGTACAATCAGTCGGCTGGAATTTTTTTCTTGATCAGGTGGTCCTGATGAGTGCCTTCTGATGGTGGATAAGTCTCCCCACTGTCAGAATACAATAGTTCAGTAGGAGGGAATCCCCCAGCCCCACTGAGTGTGTGGATGGGGGAATCAAATAATTTTCTGTTGTTCTGGTTGAAGAAAATAAATTACTCATTTATGGTCAGCCTTAATCTTTCTTTAAAGTTGTTCTAAAGGCTCAAGGTTTTTTTACCTTCATACATTCTATGCATGAAGGTAAAAAAACCTCCCCCCCCAGCCCCCTATTACTCACCTAAGCCCCCTCTTGATCCAGTGATGTGAACTGGAGTCTCGGCTATCCTGGGACTCCCTCTCCTCATTGACTGAGACCTGCCATTGGCTCCCACTGCTGTCAATCATAGCCAGTGAGGCAATGAGAAAAGAGAGGGGCAGAGCCAAGCCACAGCTCCGTGTGTGAATGGACACACAGAGCAGCGGGTACTCCCATAGCAAGCTCCAACAGGAGAGAGGGCTAGGAGCGCCGCTGGGGGACCCAAGAACAAAACCACTGCACACAGAAGTATAGACATGTTTGTCATTAAAAAAAAGCCTTTAGAATCACCTTAAACATTGAAATGGCTGTATTTAACCAAAAGGTAACTTATAGACTTTTACATAAAGTTTAATATGATTAGAACTTTAAAAAGTTTAGTAAACATTTTAAATAATTTTATACATTTTTAATAATGTAAACATGAAATGTTGGACCTGAATATTTACAAATTGAAAACAGGTTGAGCCCTAAGCACGCCTTGTTAGTACATTACATTACATTGAGTTTATATAGCGCCAAAGGGTTTGCTCAGCGCTGTACAATAGAGGGGGGGACAATACATGAAACATTACAGCAACTACAAACAGCACACGAGGGGTTATAGGGCCCTACTCTTTCGAGCTTACAATCTAGGAGGGAGGGGGTAGTGGTACAGGAGGAAGTGGCTGTAGGGGATGGAGTGGTAGGAGGAATGAAGGAGAGCAGCAGTTAGGTGAGGGTGGGGTAGGCTTCCCTGAAGAGGTGGGTTTTCAGGGAGCGTCTGAAGGTGAGGAGGGAAGGTGACAGTCTGATGGATTGGGGTAGTGAGTTCCAGAGGATGGGGGAGGACCTGGAAAAGTCTTGCAGACGTGCGTGTGAGGAGGAGACCAGGGAGCAAGATAGAAGGAGGTCCTGTGAAGAGCGAAGGGTACGGGTAGGGTGGTACTTGGGAATCAGGTTGGTGAGGTAGTTAGGGGCAGTGTTGTGAATGGCTTTGTAGGTCAGAGTGAGTAGTTTGAATTTGATGCGTTGGGCGATAGGGAGCCAGTGGAGGGAGAGGCAGAGGGGGGTGGCAGAGGTGGAGCGGGTGGTGAGGTGGATGAGTCTAGCCGCTGAGTTGAGGATGGTCTGAAGCGGGGAGAGCCTGCACTGGGGTAGGCCGGTGAGGAGGGAGTTGCAGTAGTCAAGGCGTGAGATAATCAGGGAGTGCACAAGTAGTTTAGTGGTGTCTGGGGTAAGGAAGGAGCGTATTTTGGCGATATTGCAGAGGTGGAGTCTGCATGTGTTTGTGAGTGATTTGACATGAGGTTGGAAGGAGAGGTTAGAGTCCAGAATGACTCCAAGGACTTTGGCTTGCGGGGCGGGATTGATGGTGGTGATGTTAGTAGTGATGGATAGGATGGGGGGGGGGGGGCGCGGGCAGGAGGGAAGACGAGAAGCTCGGTTTTGAAGAGGTTGAGTTTGGGGAAATGGAGCGACATCCAGTCAGAGATGTCGTTTAGGAGGTGAGTGATGCGGGCGGAGAAAGTGGAGGTGAGGTGAGGGGTGGAGAGGTAAATTTGAGTGTCATCAGCATAGAGATGGTAGTTGAAGCCGTGGGAGTGTATGAGTTTGCCAAGGGAGGAGGTGTAGATGGAGAAGAGAAGGGGTCCAAGGACAGAGCCCTGGGGGACCCCAACAGAGAGGGGGAGTGAGGGGGAGGTGGCACCATTGTAGGTGACACTGAAGGAGCGTCGGGATAGGTACGAGGAGAACCAGGAGAGAGCGGTGTCTCTGATGCCAAGGGAGAGTAGTTTATTAAGGAGGAGGGGGTGGTCAACTGTGTCGAAGGCCGCGGAGAGGTCCAGGAGGAGGAGGACAGAGTAGTCGCCTTTGGCTTTGGCGGTTAGTAGGTCGTTGGTGATTTTGAGGAGGGCGGTTTCGGTGGAGTGTAGGGTACGGAAGCCGGACTGTAGTGGATCAAGGAGGTTGTTGTCAGTTAGGTGGGCGCTTAGGCGGTTGTAGACTAAGCGCTCCAGGAGTTTGGAAGTGAGTGGCAGCAGGGAGATGGGTCTGAGGTTGTTTGGGTCAGAGGGGTCCAGGGAGGGCTTTTTGAGTATGGGGGTGATGTGCGCATGCTTTAGGGGGGAGGGGAATACGCCGGTAGAGAGGGAGAGATTGAAGATGTGGGTGAGGGAGCAGATGAGGGAAGAGGGGGGTGACTGGAGGAGTCGAGAGGGGATAGGGTCCAGGGGGCAGGTAGTGAGGCGGGCTTCTGAGAAGACCCTGGTGACTTCCTCAGTGGTAGTAGGGCTGAAGGAGTGCAGAGCTGGTGGGGTTACGGTAAGCGGGGTCTTGGGTGTGGAGGGGGGCAGTGCGGTTGCGAGGTCAGAGGAGGGAAGAGATGAGGGGGAGATGGGGGGGGGGGGAGGCTAGGTGGGGAGGTAGATTGCGAGTTGACTATGTCCTGACGGATTGCATCAATTTTGTTGTGGAAATGAGTGGCAATTTCGTGGGCGGTGAGTGAGGTACTGAGTGGAGGAGGGGGGGGGGGAGAGCAGGGAGTTGAAGGTGGAGAAGAGTCGGCGAGGGCAGGAGGAGAGGGTGTTAATCAGGTTTACGAAGTAAGCCTGCTTGGCGGCGTGGAGGGAGGAGGTGTAAGTGAGGAAGGCAGATTTGTAGAGGGAGAATGAACGGGGGGACTTGGTTTTGCGCCATAGTCTCTCTAGCGCGCGACTGCGACGTTTGAGGCATTTAGTGTGGTCGTTCTGCCAGGGTTGGAGCGGTCTGGGTTTGATGTAGCGTGTGGTTAGGGGTGCCAGAGAGTCTAGGGTAGCTGATAGTGAGTCGTTGTACGTGTTAGTGGCTAGGTCAGGACAAGACAGTGGAAGGATGCTGTCGTGTAAGCGGTCGGCAGCTGAGTGGAGGGGGGCCGGGTTGAGGTTGCGGCTGGTGATGGTTTGGCGCTCTGGGGGGGGGAGTTAAGGGAGGGGGAGATGGAGAACGTGAGGAGGTGGTGGTCGGAGAGAGGGAAGGGGGTGTTAGAGAACTGGTTGAGGGTACAGAGGTGGGAGAAGACGAGGTCCAGGGTGTTCCCAATGATGTGGGTGGAGGATTGAGTGTGCTGTGTGAGCGCGAAGGAGGAGGTTGGGAAGTAGCCAGGCTGTTGTCATTGATGGGGATATTGAAGTCCCCGAGGATGATGGTTGGTAGCTCAGAGGAGAGGAAGAAGGGAAGCCAGGCAGCGATGTCATCCAGGAAGCGGGGTATGGATCCGGGCGGCCTGTAGATCACTGCGATCCTTAGGGGGGTGGGGGTGAAGAGCCGGATACAGTGAGCCTCGAAGGAGGAGAAGGTTAGGGAGGGAGGATTAGGGAGGACCTGGAAGGTGCTCAGCGGTGATAGGAGCAGGCCGACCCCACCACCTTTGTGACCGCTCAGTCTTGGTGAATGGGACCAGACGAGACCTCCATAGGAGAGTGCCGCAGGGGAGGTGGAATCAGTGGCCTGTACCCAAGTTTCGGTGATGGCTAGGAGGTTAAGGGAGCGGGAGATTAAGAGGTCATGGATGGCAGTAAGTTTGTTGCAGACCGAGCGGGCGTTCAGGAGTGCAACCGAGAGAGGGGGGATGGATGCGGGGAGAAGGGGCACAGATATGAGGTTGAGGGGGTTACGGCAGCTGGCGGGAGCAGGGGGGTCCCTAGAGGAGGGGTGAGGTGGTGAGGGGCCAGGGTTCGGGGAGATGTCCCCAGCAGATAGGAGGAGAAGGGTGAGGAAGGTGGCATGGGGATGGGAAGTGTAGGAGCGTGTGGGTCTGATAGTGGTGGCACGTGGGTCGACGGGGGAGTGGAGTAGCAGGAGGAGGTGGTGAGTGCCGTAGTGGGGAGAGGGGAGAAGTGAAGGGGCAATGTAGAACTGTTTTGGGGGGGTAGGCGGGTAGAGGGAGGTGATTTTTGGGATGGTGGAGAGGAAAATGAGGAGGAGGAGTGCAGGAGGCATGTTGGGGTGGGTGGGGTGACAGTTGGGTCAGGGGAGGTGAAGGGATACAGGTCAGGGCAAGGTGGTGTGGGGAATCTGTATTACCGTGGGAGAGTCATTTGAGTCCTTCTGTAGGGGTAGAGTGAGGGTGGAGGGCGGCAGCTGGTTGGCAGCAGTCTGTGGGTGCAGTAAGCTGGCGACCATGGGTGCTGTGGCATGTCTTCAGTGGGTACGGTGGTTCGGCTAGTGGAGGGGTCGTAGGGTGCGATGGCTGGGGGCGATGGTAGGCACGGCGACTGGTGATGCTGGCGGCTCGGTGACTGGGGTTGTTGAGGCCAGGCGTCGGGTGCTGAGGGCTCGGCGTCGTGAGGCGCTGAAGGTGTTGAAGGATCGTCATCAGGGTCGAGCGGGGCGTTGCGGTAGCGATCGTTGGCCCTGCGTGGTTTGTGCTCAACCGTGATCTGTTGCGGCCGGTAGGAGAGACCGCGGCTTCAAGGGTCGTGGTGGGCCATTAGTCGCCGGGGCATCGCCAGAGGGAATAGCGTGCCGGAAAGCAGGGTGCTGGGCGAGCGGTCCCTGGTGTGGTGGCTGGCTGGTAGTCCCAGGTGGGGTGGTGGGCAGGGGATCCCCGGTGGGATGGTGGCCGTGCTATCCCTGGTGGGGTAGTAGCGATCCCTGGAGGGATAGTGGCTTAGGGTCCCTGGTGGTTTGGGGTTTCAGGTGGATGGTGGGATCCCTGAGTCCCTGGAGGCTGGCGGTGTGATGGTGGTTGGGCTCCCTGGTGGGTAGTGGGCGCCCCTGGTGAAGTACCTGGTGTCCTGGAGCGTCGGGGTGGAGGTGGATCCCTCCTGGGTTAGCAGGACCGTTGGTGGTGGTGGTAGCTTCCCGGAGGAGCGGAGGCGTCCCGCCGCGGCCGCAATTCCCGCCGCGATTCCAGCCACGGCTGGCAGGAAACACCGCGGCTTCGGGTGCCGTGGTAGGCCTCAAGCTGCTGCGAACCGCCGGAGCTCCGCTGGAGGGACGGAGTGACTGTGGGTGTTGGTGGGGTTCTCGGCAGCAGGCACAGGGGCCCGGATGGGCCCTGATGGCAGCGGTAGGGGCGCAGGGGTGCTTAAGCTGACCATCCAGGGGCTGCTCCGGGCGATAGTACACACTGCTGTGGTCACAGTGAAGCAAAATGTATGCGGCAGGTCACATTTAGTAAGCAGTACTGTTGCGCCGTGCCATAACCGTGTGTAAAGCACGTGGTACTGTGGGCTTTCAATGGTTAACACAGACAGCAAGGAGGCGACACATCTTCCAGCCGCCTCTAAAAAGTGACCAAATGCAAATCAGTTTTCAGAGGAGCAGCAAACATGACTGCACATGTACATGAGTGCTTGGACTTTGGAATAAAAACAGGAGAAAGGATGAAGAGGCAGTCTCGTGGTCTTTTTTAGTTTATTTTAAATTATTGCTGTAAATTAGATTTTTCAATAACATACTGATCCAACATGTTCTGCTTTATTTGCTTTATATCTGCTCTTCTGTAAAATGTAGTTTTCATTAATATTAACATTAATAAAACTTACCTTCCAAAAATGTTACAGGCTGTTGTCAACAAGCTGAACTGAATACCTACTAAATTCAAGAGCTTTTGCGCATGTCTGCGCTTCTATAACTTATCTAATGAGATGTTCTATGCTCTGTGTCAAGAAAATAAAGCACAGAAAAACATTTCTAGTGACATGTATGGCAGATTTATTAAAGAACATCATTTTCAATGAATCTCTGTAGACAAGCACATTATTTTATAAGAGGTCGTTCATTTGGATTATGAACATGCTTACTGTACAATATGCTGACGTGCTATGATCAAACTGACCAGTGGACAGAAAGTTGAAAAAATGGATAGGGTTTAAAGCAGATGTTAAAAACACAAGTCAATAGAGCTGTTCATGTATTGTAATTGGACCTGAGCTCAAAAAGTGACGATTTACTATAGGGGATAGATGTTTTCATGAAAAAATATTCCAATACCCCTCCTGTGGCTTACTATATACCACCTGGGTCTCAGTTGTAATGCATGCTTATTGGGTCTACCCTTTGGGATTTCTGCACATCCTTAGGTTAAATTATTATAATATTATCATTGGTGGTGAGATGGCTTTAATCAAATTTTGTTATACACTTATGTCTGTATGTATAGTATTGATTGCAAAATTGAATTAATTTTCTGTTCATATCTCGATACAGCTCATTTGTTGTAGTGCTACATCTCCCGAGGAAGCCAAATTAAAGGAGAAACATGTTGAGATGACTACATCAAGCAATCATCATTGGATAAATGCACCATTTCATGTCATAGCAAACAGGGGCGGACTGACCATTTGGAAACTCGGGCAGTGCCCAGGGGCAGTATGGGACCCCATGAGATGCCCCTGGTACCTTTTTCATAGGCTTTTTTGAGTTTGGGCAAGGACACAGGGGCCCCATGATCCCCTATTGCCCAGGGGCCCCATGAGTTGTCAGTCCGCCCCTGATAGCAAATATCTGATGTAAATGATGAGACCTGCATGATTTTAGATATTTTTAATTCAACTGATGTAATTTTTAATGGATCTTTGGCATATATGAATAAAATTGAGAGTTTCATATTGTTTAATACATGTATTTATTGGCACCTGAAAAGCCCCAATGTTTTAATTCACTGTTTGTGTGATACTATAGCGAGATGTGGTGCTGTTGATCTCCCCTTTGGCCTGCGCATACATTTCTCCTATATAATAAAGTTAATAACAATAAAGTGAAAGTAAACCCGAAATAATGCTTTAACTCGAACAGAGAAAAAAGGAGTCAGGGCCAGTTCACAGTAGAAAGTGGCACAGGAAAGGAACGTCCTCCGCAGCTTGTTCAAAATGCCTTGCCTTTGTGATGTGCTGTGGGTGACAATACATTGCTAAAGACACCCCAATGGCATGCCATGTTTGTTCCAGGTCAGTTATTTAGCAGGTGGGGAGGCAAGTGAGGACCAGGATGACAGCTCGGGAGCCTGCAACCCTAAATAGCAGATCAGCAGTAGTAACTTGTTTCCATGTTTCCATCCTAGCAGGTTCACTTTGAATACCACATGTAGCATTACATATACTTTTTCTGATTGTGGTATCCTTTTATCATGCAGCGGTAAATGACTGCTGCTCAGTTCTCTGGCATTCTCAGAGGAGACCGTTCTCCTCTGAATGCCTGTTCATGAAGTTGTGTGGATCGCTTCTCCTAATGAGGAGAGAAGCGATCTACAAATGCTTTGAACTCTAGAAAACGGCTGTTAGCTCTGATTGAGGATGAAGGAAGTCAATAATCTTCCTCCTCAGTTCTCCTGGGATTCACTCTTCTCTTCCTGATTCTCTACCTCTGGGTTGGAGAACCTGTAGGGAGAATTTTCACACAGACCGCCAGTGAGGGGCTGACATCGCTCTCTCACTCTGTGTGCGGAGATTATCAGCAGAGAACATGTTTTCTGCTGATCATCTCTGGTTCCTAAACCACTAATGATCTGAGATCAGCAACGATCCTTAGGATCGCCGCTGATCTTAGTTTCATAATAGGATACCTTTAATGAGCATAGCAAGTCATGAAATGCTCACAACAATGTACAGTAAATGTACATATATGGTTTTATCTTAAAGAGAGAATAATAAGAGCTATTCTTCAAGATACACACCCTGCAACAGTACAAATACTTTTTCATAGTAATAGCTGATAACTATATAAATATAATGTTTGTAGTACAGCACTGTACACGGAATGGTGAATCTGAACAAACATGATTAGTTTACTTTTATAAAAACTAATGATAGTAAAGGTTACTTTTTATAACTAAAAAAGATGTAATAATTGCAATATTGCACAGAGCAGACTCGCTTACCTCCCCTTTTTCAGTTCCCTGCAAGGCACTGTCTGCTCCTCCTTCCTCCGAGTGCCCCCTCAGCAATCTAGGAGCTAAGGGGCACCAATGCAGGTGCACTCCTGTGCACACAGCACCAGTGTGTCCCCCTCCTCATGGGAACCTATGGCTCCCACTGCTTTCAGTGTCTCCCATGAGACCAGAAGAGAGGGGAGTGGTGCTGGATTGGTGAGTCAGTGATGCGGGTGAGTAGATTAAGTAGTGGGGAATTTTATACCCTAATGCAGATAATGCATTAAAGGAAAAACAAATTGAGCTTAGAACCACTGTAATTTTGTGCATGCTGATGATGGATATATCAGATCACCGTAGTAAGATATATATATATATATATATATAGATATATACACACACAGGTGGACAAAACTGTTGGTAACCATGCTTAATTTCTCCTGAAAAGTGAATAAATTAAAAGCAATCGTCTCATGCTTTCTGGCCTGCACAAATTTTTGGTACTCCTAGAAAAGATCATGAATAATTAGATCATAATGATATTTTAAACTGTTTTCTGTAACTTAATATCACAGGTCTTCAATCTTGTAATCAGTCAACCTATTTAAACTGAGGAAAGTAGTCACTCTTTAGTATAATTGTGTGCACCACACTGAATATGGACCAGAGAAAGAAAAGAAGCGAGTTGTAAGAGTAGATCTGAAAGAAAATTATGGTCAGCATGTCAAAGGTAAAGGCTATAAGAACATTTCCAAACAGCTTGATATTCCTGTGACTACAGCTAGAAATATTAAGTCTAAGGTCCATGGGAGTGTAGTCAACCACCCAGGACAAGGCCACTAGAGTAAAATTAATCCTACAATAATGGAACGATAGTATGACCTGCAGTCAAATAGCCAAGGAAAAATTCCCACAGAGATACAAATTGAATTCCAAAGTCAAGGTACATCAGTGTCTGGCTACACCATCTGTTCTTTTTTGAGGAACAGGGGACTGAATGGAAGAAGACCCAAGAAGCCTCTACTATTGAAAGATAAAAAAGCCAGATCAGAATTTGCTGAAATGCATATAGAGAAATCACAGTACTTCTGGGAATATGTGCTTTGGACAGATAAGACAAAAGCAAAACTTTTTTTCACATCAGCTCTATGAAAAAAATACGTTTTTAAAGAAAAGAACACCATACCTACTGTGAAACATGTGGAAGCTTAATTCTGTTTTAGAGCTCTCTTGCACCATCTGGCACATAATGCCTTAAATCTGTGCAAGACACAGTGAAATCTGAAGACTATCAAGGAATTCTAGAGTGACACATACTGTATAGTGTCACAAAAGCTCTGTCTCAGGTCATAAAAATACACAGATAAAAACAACCAAGAACAAATACTCGACTATTCTGAAGTGGCCTTCTTTAAGCCCTGATCTGAATCCTATCAAACACCTATGGAGAGAGCTAAAAAATGTGCCAAAGACTGATAATAGCTACAGAAATCACTTGTTCCTAGTGCCTCTGAAGATTGTACACCAAAATATTAAATTAAAGCTAAATCCCAGGAAAGGGAAAAATGCTCCTTTGCTGATCCCACACTGTAAAGGTTAAATTCCTGTTTAGGTCTAGGGGGCCATAAAAATAATTTCTTACTTGATTCTCTGCTCCTGCAGGTTCCATTGAGGATGTAAAGACAGGTCCCCAAAGCTTCCTCTCACCAATGCTTCGCAGGTCCCCTGATGTTTTGAAGCCCATTGCAGAACTCGTAGCTCAGCACTGGGTGTGAAAACCACAGGACAGTCCACTGCCGGAGCATAGGGGAGTAAAGAAAAGTTCCGGCTGTTGGGTGAGCAGAGGACTGGTTAACTGAAACTACTTTTTGCAGACCCCAGACCTAAATGAGCATCAAACCTTTGCACTGCGGTAGCAATCTTCCTGCAAGGAAAAACATTTCCTTCCTTCCCTGGTAAGCTTTAATTGTCCTATCATTTTGTCCATGCCATTCTCAAAAGCAATATCTGACTTTATTAAATATGGAATAAACATAAATGTCAATTACTTTTGTCATTTTCAAAGTATTTCAGAGAAAATTGTGGTTATTCTTTTCTTTTGGAAGGATACCAACAAAATTTGTTGATGGGTCTGTATATAGTGTGTATTTATGTGTATATATATAATGTATAATACAAATATTCCAAAAGATAGGGTGGCACTCATGGAGCTTGATAGGTGAACACGCAGTGATAAGATTTTATTTCAATGAGTACAAGCTTGTCTTCCTTGCCTGAGAAAGATAAGCTTGTGCCTCCTCAAAATAAAACCTTATCATTGTGCGTTCACCTTTAAAGCTCTGTGAGTACAACCATATCTTTTTGATTATATGTACTTCAAGCTTTGCTGAGCACCCAGGCCCATTTCCTCCTGGATATGTGTGCAGTGGCAACTACTGGATTATATATATTTTTTTATATGTGTAGTTCAGTGTTTCTCAACCTTTTTCCAGTTGGGGCGCCCTTGAAAAGTATTTTCAGTCACGAGGCAGCCCTGTCCAAGACTTGGTTCATGTTACTGTGTGTCACTGAACGCATGCGAAATCACGCTCATTCCTGACACACAGACAAATGCTCTGCTATTTAGCATACATTGGTAAACGCAGGGTGTTTTTGGTGTGGTGCAATTTTAAAACTAAGGTCAGGGATGACTTTCCCTGCATTTCTGCAGGTAAGGCAGCTCATTGAAATGAATGAACTGCCCTACACACAGCCACACAGATGTAAACCAAGGGCTTGTTCATCTGTGAGGTTGGAGAGCAGTAAAACCACACAATTGAGCTGCTTTTACCACCCCCAACTGCTCCCCATTTAGCTGCAGAAACAGCAGCTGGGCATACACACATGCTGTTGCCGCAGCTGGAAGTATACCTCCCTGTGAATGGGGTTGAACTACAACCAACAAACAATAAAGGGCATAGAACTCCCCCAGAGAACAGTAGTTTGAAAGAGAACCAACAGTGGTGTAAATAACTAAAATGATTTACACCGCTGTTGGTTTTCTTTCAAACTACTGTTCTCTGGGGAAGTTCTATGCCCTCTATTGTTTGTTAGTGTGTGTTGGGTTTCATGAGGACCCCACCTTAATATGTTAAAGGTGAGTTGGTGATTACCATAGCATTGAACTTTAGGGCTCCCTAATTAGGGAGTGGTAATATTAATAATTAAAACATTAAAATATGTAGATTTTATTTAATGATTATTCTTGAACTACAACCACCCCGCAAATGTGTGCGCATTGCACGCAGTAGTGGTGTGGTGATTGATGCTGCTTTTTACGAGGTTAAACCAGGTGATGAGGAGGCAACATATTTCCTCTTCACCACCTGTTAAATGCCTCTAAAAAGCGATCGGAGCATTGATTGCTTTTTAGAGGAGCAGCAGTCCTTGCTGCTATTATGAACAAGTTCTAAAACAGCAGTTCTAATAGGACAGGAATAGGGGGTCAAGATTAAAAGTAAAATACATATACACACACATATAAAAACAGACACACACATACAAACACATGTACACACACATACTCATGTACACACACGTACGTACACACACACATGTACACTTACACACACATGTACACAAACACACACACACACAGACACACACACGTACACACACATGTATATACACACACATACATGCACGCGCACACACACACACACTCATGTACACTTACACACATGGACACACGTACACACACATGTATATACACACACACACATACATGCACGTGCACACACATGTACACACACACACACTCATGTACACACACGTACGTACACACATTTACACTTACACACACAGATACACACACACACGGACACACACATGTATATACACACACATACGTGCACGCGCACACACATGTACACATACACACACTCAGGCACATGTATACAGTATTATGAAAAGTTCCAGTACCTTAGCTTCCATCACACAGCCGGGTACTGTACTCTAGGGGAAGCAGAGAGCACAGAATACACTCCCTTTCACTTTGCTCAGCGCTGTGACGGCTCCCAGTGCCGATGTACAGTGCGGCTGGGGATCAGGAGCTGGGGCTCAAGTGGCAGCCATTCTCCCCGCGGAACCCCTGAAGACCTCTGGCAGCACCCCGGTTGAGAAAGGCTGGTGTAGTTAATACATTTTTATATACACTGTATATATTGTATTAACTGCAGCTATGCATTAAATGTATTAAAATCCGTTATGATGACTTTCTTACCATTAAAAGGTGGAAAAAGAAGCCAAATTTCTCAGCATAAGCTCCAAGAAGACATTTTTTTTGATTACGTAAACCATTTTTAGTATTTAGAAACCTTTTTTTTTTTTTAGCTTTCAGCAAAGACCCTTAGGATACCAGCAAATTCTCATAAAAAAACACGATTTACACAAAACCTGCAGAAATGTCCCTGAAAAGAGTTCCCTTTACATTACGTCTCCCTTTTAGATACTAGCTGTATAACTAAACAAATTCATCCTAAAGCAATTATACCAGAGGGTACAGTGAAAAAGTGTAACACAATTTTTGGAAAACAGTGCATAATGCAGACCTTTCAGCAATAAACAGATATGCATATGAAGCCATGTTGTTGGCCAATGATGTGATTTACTCTTGATGAAATATCCCTGCTGCCCCTTCAGGCTCACTTTGTGCAGCTTAGTGCCAAACTGAAGGGAATCAGCCATTGTTCACATCTAAGCCAGGCAATGACTCATTCTCATGTTTGTCTTCATTTTGCTTGGATATCACCCCCTTCAATTCAATTTAATTCACTATTAGCCAGTCAAAAAGTATACACTAAGTGTTTCAAATGTCACTGGTACACCATTATATTTAAACAAACATTCCACATTTTTTCAAATAAAAAAGCCAACTTCAAGTTATCGAATTACATCTAATAACATTTTTTTTCCATGACTTCAGTATGGCAGAAATGGTCACACCTAAAAACCAAGAGCAGAAGGATGATGTGTATGAAGATTCTGTCCATAATTTTCTACTAACAGCTATCATCTATATTGTATTGATGACTTTTGTTCTTACACCAGCAGCACTGGTTATAACAATCTCATATCAGATTATTTGCAGTATACATTATTGGTTTTATGTAGTACATTACATAAGTGTATCTCCATCATTTACAGAAAAAAGAAAACATTGTAAGTCAGTGCTTTTAGATGGACTTTGGAAATTGCATTTTTCCTATCTTGATCCTCCATTTTTAAACAATAAACTGGTGCATGATTGACTGTCGTTTGTTGTGATTAGAGCAGTGCAGACATAACTGTCTATAGATATCTACAGTTATTTATATAAGGCCCACATAACCAAAATATTCCATGATTCCATGACCCAAATATAACATTTTCCCTGGATCTCTATAGACCCAGATATTTAGGAGAGATGATAAATTCAATTTCAATGTAATTATACCAACTTATGGTTTGGAAGTCGGTTAGACCATTCCACCTTGGTTTAGAGACACTATGGGGTTTATTTACTAAAGCTGGAGAGTCCAAAATCAGACTCCCTTCTGCATAGAAACCAATCAGCTTCCAGGTTTCATTGCCAAAGCTTCACTGAACAAGCTGAGGTTAGAAGCTGATTGGTTTCTATGCAGAAGGGAGTCTGATTTTGGACTCTCCAGCTTTAGTAAATAAACCCCTATCAGTCTTTCTGAATAGATTTTCCAAAGCCATGAAAATGTTAAATAATGTACAGGTGGGCAAAGCTCCTTGTACACCCTTTGTGAGTATGCTGTAATGTACAGTAGTATTGGCTTGTGTTTCTTAGATCTGTGGAGAGGGGACAGTCAGCAGACCAGTTGGCTTCATCTTGTTAATGCCACCATCCAGAATACAAACTCGAGGATATCCCAGCTTCACAAGATGTGCTGCAAACTGTAAGAAAAACAACATGAAAATGCAATTATAATTGTGAAATTCACAACATGCATTACAAGGGGAATAATGAAATATATTTCAGGGTTTACATTCCACTGTTATAACACAATACAACATTTCAGCTCAGACCCCAAATGGGTTTATTTACTAAAGCTGGAGAGTCCAAAATCAGACTCCCTTCTGCATAGAAACCAATCAGCTTTCAGGTTTCATTGCCAAAGCTTCATTGAACAAGCTGAGGTTAGAAGCTGATTGGTTTCTATGCAGAAGGGAGTCTGATTTTGGACTCTCCAGCTTTAGTAAATAAACCCCCAAGTGGCTAGTTAATTAAGATTTGGTATTTGGTGCCAAGTACAAAGTCCAAATCATCTTGCTATGAAAGAAGATTTCCAGGCTAGCTTTGTTCAGTTGGAGAACTCTGTAGAATGTCAGTGGCAGCAAACTAACAGACTGTAGTAACAACCTGTTCAGCTGCCAATTAAGTTAATATAATCTCTATAAAGGAGAATTACAACAGGCAGCAGTTAAATTAACTGCACAAATAATTTAATAATGAAATGGTAAATTCAGATTTTTCTGTCCTTGTGATATCAGTCACACAGACTGCAATAAAAGATTCTAACTCTCCATGATTTTCAAAATGAAACAAAATAAATGGAGTTTACTTTTAGTAGGCTGAAACAATGACAATGCAATCAACTGTTGTCAGTTAAAAAGTGACTGATGCAGCAACAGTAGTGTACTGAAAAAGTCAGTTTTGTAATGCTACAATGTTTTAAATAGTAAAGTTAAAAAGTAGAAAAGGAAAGTGAATGGATGATGGAGAAACATACTATATTAGCTAGTTCATACAATTCTAAAAGAACATACTGCACATAGTATAGGCATGAAGCATTAAAGTATAATATGAAAGCAGTCACTAAACAGGTCAAAAGTATGCAAGGGAATGTAGAGGCAAGTAACTACTTCATAAGTGCCGATATAGAAACTGGCTACAGTTTAGCTCATAAATATATACAGAAGGTGCAAACAATTTTGCTAGTAGAACAGTGACACAGGATCTAAGTGAATGCAGCTTAGGCAGCTGTCGGTCTTCTAGCCTTTTGCCCTTCGTAAAGTCACAAAGTAATCACACCCTATGAGTATGTTATGGTTTTGTAATCTGTTCTTTACTGTAATGCATTAGAGTGAAATTTAATCTTCCACCAACTTTACTAAACCAATTTTGTGAGATGTTAAAAATGTCTGTGTGGTCATAGTAAAATTAACTGCAGTTTACCCAAACCTGCAGAATGACCAGTTATAGGCTTCAGAAAACTGAGACTTGAGCCACTCATTAATAAGTCCTGGCAGACTTTGGGAAGAAGGAAGAAGCACAGCAATATGTGATTTAAATATACCCTCCAAACACTAGACTTGGCCAGGACAAATATTAAAGGATAAGTTCATCTTCAGAAGAATGTTACATTTTACACCCATATTTAGTGTGCAACATGTAACATGATTCTATTCACCCACCTTCCGCCACCAGAGTGCTTCTTCCTGTGACAGCAAGTGGGGGTTCCTCTTCCCACACCCGCTGTAACATTTTGAAAATGTCGTAGCCGAGTGCCACTTCACCAGCATAGCCACATCATTCATTCACAGCAAATGGGAATGAATCATGTCTCATCTGCCACTGCGAAAGACAGAATTGTAATTGTAATTTTAATGGGTCATGAGCATGCAAATTGGCACATTAGTAGTCCATTCACACTGCTTACAGCTCTGAAACTGAAATCCCATATAGGAGAACGGGCAACAGAGCTGCAGGCAGTGTGTGCAGGAGCCTGAGATTGCACCCGCAATCCACTGATTATAAATAATAAATGCACATTTTTTTTCTGGAAATATATGTGCAATTTAAAATTTTTTTGTTAACAAGGGTAAACTTAGTTTATAATCCAACCGGCCAGAGATATCAGTATGACCTAAAAAAAATCTTTCAAGTGGAGATCCACTCAAAAGGGGAAGTTCCACTTTAAGGACTGGTCCCCCATTCTCCTCCCCCCTGTAGTCTCCTGGAACATGTGACAGGTCCCAGAAGACTGTGGGACCATTCACAATACGCACCGGCCACCCCCTGCTTTTATTTATTTTTTTAAAGGATACTGGAGCTGCACTTTAACTTTTATGGGCAGGTAATGTTACAAGTAAGCATTGCACTGGATGAAGAAAGCCTCAGATCTGCTGGAAAATTGATGTCATTTTAAACCCTGAAAATATAGCTTAAATATGGTAAGTGGCTCTCTTGTTGTGCTGATCATTCCCCTTTAAAAAATAGCAAAGCAGCTAAGATGGGTGGGTTCAGACGGCCCATATGACTTTGGGTACAGTGGAAGTGTTCAAAAGTTATATATACTGTACCAACTGATAATACCCTCAAACAATTGTTACATCCAATCATTTCAACATAGAGATATATACTGTACAAACTAATAATACCCTCAATCAATTGTTACATTTAATCATTTTAGCATAGAGATATATACTGTACAAACTGATAATACCCTCAATCAATTGTTACATCCAATCATTTCAATATAGAGATATATACTGTACAAACTGATAATACCCTCAATCGTTACATCCAATCATTTCAATATAGAGATATATACTGTACAAACTGATAATACCCTCAATCAATTTTTACATCCAATCATTTCAATATAGAGATATATACTGTACAAACTGATAATACCCTCAATCAATCGTTACATCCAATCATTTCAATATAGAGATATATACTGTACAAAATTATAATACCCTCAATCAATTGTTACATCCAATCATTTCAATATAGAGATATATACTGTACAAAATTATAATACCCTCAATCAATTGTTACATCCAATCATTTCAATATAGAGATATATACTGTACAAACTGATAATACCCTCAATCAATTGTTACATCCAATCATTTCAATATAGAGATATACACTGTACAAAATTATAATACCCTCAATCAATTGTTACATCCAATCATTTCAATATAGAGATATATACTGTACAAACTGATAATACCCTCAATTGTTACATCCAATCATTTCAATATAGAGATATATACTGTACAAACTGATAATACCCTCAATTGTTACATCCAATCATTTCAATATAGAGATATATACTGTACAAACTGATAATACCCTCAATCAATTGTTACATCCAATCATTTCAATATAGAGATATATACTGTACAAACTGATAATACCCTCAATCAATTGTTACATCCAATCATTTCAATATAGAGATATAAACTGTACAAACTGATAATACCCTCAATCGTTACTTCCAATCATTTCAATATAGAGATATATACTGTACAAAATTATAATACCCTCAATCAATTGTTACATTCAATCATTTTAACACCTTAATAAATATCTTGCAATGATGAAACTTGGTGGCAGCCCACACATCAGTTGCTTGGTGGCAGATGAGGTCTAGATGATCTCTGACTACAGATAATGTGCATGTATACAAAAACCATAGCTTTTCCTCTAATGTATCCTGCTTCAACATGTTGCACAGACTTCAGAACACAAGAACCCTACCCTAAATACAAATTTGGCTATAATGAATGATGTTTTTTTCAAGCCAACATAGTTAAAAATAATTAAAAAAATAAAATATGATTAACAAAAGATCAATTTGGAAAAATAGGAGTGTGAAGCAAAGGGGAATGGTGTAACAGAATTCCACCAGCAGCATAAGGTCAGAATGTCTGCACTGGTATTTCCCTTATTTTACCATTGTGCAGTCCAATTAACAATTTGATGCCTACTATTCAGATTTGGTTATTCTTCTCAGAATAACATGAATTTGGTATTCCAGTAAGTACATCTGCTCCAGGCCTAGGCATTTGTCAGGATGAACACCTAGCAATTACTCTGCTTAATGTCTTAATTGTTTCCAGACAAGAAAATTGATTGATCAAAGACGCACTGACTATTATAGGTGACAGCTCATGAGAAGACCATTTTATGACAAGAGCAGGCAAAGGTGGGATGAGCAAGTCCTTGTTGCCATCTTTCTTTGTGAGGGTTGAGTTTAATCTGAAGCATCTGCTATGACAACACAACACAACACTGCCAATATAAAAGAATCTTCAATTGTACAAAGTTTATTTTAGGTTTAACTTTTGTTCTTTATTTTCTCCTTTTATTTGTCACTGTTAGACTGTAATCTCTGCAGGTAGTAGTACATAAAAAGGCATAAATAAAACAAATAACCTGTAGATGGAAAGCTGGTTACTTGTGGCCAGTAGAAGAACATGGATTTAAAAGACCTACCAAAGCAGTCAGAGGTGCATACACACACCAGCTGCCCTCAAGGTTCAGCAGTGCCATCCTAACTACAAATATTTGGCTCAACTAAGCATCTGTTTATTCAACTGCAAAAAAGGCTCAAAAATGGCTTGAGAGACAAGTTCAAGATGTTGACTTGGCCTCCAAATTCTCTGGATCTCAATCCAATTGAGTATCCATGGGATGTACTGGAAAGTCTGTATTGAGGCTTCCCCTTGCAACTTATAGTACTTGACCACCTCCCGCCCGCCCGCCATATAGTCCAATGACAGGCGCAAAGTGGTTCTCTTGTTCTGGGAGGACGTCATATGACGTCCTCCCATTCTCACCGTGCATGTGCGGCTCAGGGAGCGCGAAGCACGGCGATCGGCGGTGCGCTGTGTCCCTCGGACACAGCCGATCACCGATCTACGGAAAGAGCCGAAGATGTCGGCTCATTCATGTGATCAGTGTGTGTCCAATCACAGCTGATCACATGTAAACAGGGAAATGCTGGTTATCGGCATTTCTCTCCTCATGAGCTGTCACGCTGACAGCTCGAGAGGAGAGCCGGTAATCGGCATTCTGCGGAGGGGAGATGTACACTGATCATCAGGGCACTGATGATCAGTGTGCCCTGATGATCAGTGTGGCCCCAGAACTGCCACCTGTCAGTGTCCATCAGTGCCAGATGCCAGTGCTGAACAGTGCCAGATCAATGCCACATATCAATGCCTACCAGTGCACATCAATGCCACATAGCAGTGCCCATCTGAGCTGCCTTTCAGTGTCACCCATCAGTGCCACCTATCAATGCCAATCAGTGCCATTCAGTGCCGCCTATCAGTGCCATTAAGTGCCACCTATCAGTGTGCATCAGTGCCCGTCAGTGCCTCCTATCAGTGCCGCCTAACAGTGCCAGTCAGTGCCACCTAACAGTGCCAGTCAGTGCCGCCTATCAGTGCCATATATCAGTGATGCCTGTCAATGCCCATCAGTGCCACCTATCAGTGCAGCCTATCAGTGCCCATCACTGCAGCCTCATTAGCACACATCAGTGAAGGAGAAAAATCACTTATTTACAAAATTTTACAACAAAAACTAAGAAAAAACATTTTTTTTCAAAATTTTCAGCGGTTTTTGGTTTGTTTAAGAAAAAATAAAAAACCCAGAGGTGATTAAATACCACCAAAATAAATCTCTATCTGTCACAAAAAAATGCTAAAAATTTCATACGGGTACAGTGTTGCATGAACGCACAATTGTCATTCAAAGTGTGACAGCACTGAGAGCTGAAAATTGGCCTGGGCAGGAAGGGGGTATAAGTGCCCTGTAGGCAAGCGGTTAACCATTAGCCGCCCGGCTAATGGCCGTTTGGCGGCTTCAGAAGTGCTGCGGCATTCCGGGTGCACGCCATTTGGCGTGCACCCGCACATGCGCAGTTTGCGGTAATGCAGAGTCTCGCAGCGGCGCGATCTGTCACCCGCCGTGTACCTCGGACACGGCCGATGACAGATCTGAGTACCGGCCCCCAGGACCAATCACAGCAGGTCACATGACAGTTGTATAGAATGGATGGCTTCATTCATGCCATCCATTGTATACTACTGCCTAGCTGTGAATGGTCACAGCTAATCACATGCACATGTCATGTGATTAGCTGTGACCAAATCACAGCTAAGCACAAAAAAAAAAAACCCTGAATGAATCGATTTCATTCAGGTAAATGCTCGCTTATAGCAAAGTAATTCTTTGCTATAAGCAAAGTGTAATAAAAAAAAAAAAATACTGATCACTTCCCCAAAGTAGTACAATGTTACTATGGTAACATTGTACTACTTTGGTCATAGTACAATATGAAAAAAAAAAATCTTAAAAAAAAATAAAAAAATGTAATAAAAAATAATAATAAAAAAAAAATATATATATATTTTTTTCATACTGTCACCAGTCAGTGTCCCTGATCACCGCCATGCCAGTTATATGATGATGCTGTACTGCACTGGTGACAGTATGTAAAAAAAGAAATAGTTAAAATAATTTTTTTATTTTCCGAAAAATTATGACAAAAAAAATACAACTTCAAAAAACTCGCCATTCCTCTTATAAAGTACGTCGGACTGTCTACTCTGCAAAAAGGGGCCATTTGGGGGATATCTGTACTATTCTGACATTCTTGGACCTCAAGAAATTAGATTGGCTGTCAGTACTTCAGGATTGATCAATTTTCAGATCTATACCATAGTTTGTGAACTCTATAACTTTCCTACAAACTAAATAATACATCCTAATTTGGGTTATTTTCACCAAAGACATGTAGCAGAATACATCTCGGCCTAAATTTATGAAGAACAATTATTTATTTGTAAACTTTTATAACAGAAACAAAGAAAAACGTGTTTTTTTTCAAAATTTTTGGTCTTTTTTTGTTAATTTAGCAAAAAATAAAAACCCCAGCGGTGATTAAATACCACCAAAAGAAAGCTCTAGTTGTGTGAAGAAAATGATAAAATTTTAGTTTGGGTACAATGTTGTATGACCGCGCAATTGTCATTCAAAGTGTGAGAGCGCTGAAATGTGAAAAATGGCCTGGGCAGGAAGGTGTAAAATTGCACGGTATTGAAACGGTTAAAGGAACTGCTGCTGATGGCTTGGTGCCAGATATCACAGAATACCTTTAGCGGTCTAGTGGCATCCACGCCTCAACAGGTCTTGGCTGTTTTGGCAGAAGAAAGGGGACCTACTCAATATTAAATGTGTGGTCATAAAGTTATGGCTGATGACTGTATACATACTATGTACACTATATTGCCAAAAGTATTGGTACGCCTGCCTTTACATGCACATGAACTTTAATGGAATCCCAGTCTTAGTCCGTACGGTTCAATATTGAGTTGGCCTAACCCGTTGCAGCTATAACAGCTTCAACTCTTCTGGGAAGGCTGTCCACAAGGTTTAGGAATGTGTCTATGGGAATGTTTGACCATTCTTCCAGAAGCGCATTTGATAGGTCAGGCACTGATGTCGGACAAGAAGGCCTGGCTCGCAGTCTCTGCTCTAATTGATCCCAAAGGTGTTCTATCCAGCTGAGATCAGTACTCTGTACAGGTCAGTCAAGTTCCTCCACCCCTAATTCCCTCATCCATGTCTTTATGGACCTTGCTCTGTACACTGCTGCGCAGTCATGTTGGAACATTAAGGGGCCATCCCTAAACTGTTCCCACAAAGTTGGGAGAATTAAATTGTCCAAAATGTCTTGGCATGCTGATGCCTTAGGAGTTCCCTTCACTGGAACTAAGGGGCCAAGCCCAACTTCTGAAAAACAACCAGACACCATAATCAACCCTCCACTAAACTTTACACTTGGGTACAGTGCGGTTAGGCAAGTACCATTATCCTGGCAAATGCCAAACCCAAACACTTCCATTGGACTGCCAGACAGAGAAGCGTGATTCATTATTCTAGAGAACACATCTCCACTGCTCTAACTCACTGTTATTTTGCTAATCTGAAGGACACAAAACGTTTTGAGGTCTTTAGCTATTGACTCTGCAGACAGTCAGAGACTTCTGTGCACAATGCGCTTCAGCATGCGCTTACCCTGGCATGCGCTAATCTGGCATTTTACTTGGCCTACCACTTCGTGGCTGAGTTGCTCTTGTTCCCTGTTGCTTCCACTTTGTTATAATACCACTAACAGTTGACCGGAAAATTTTTAGCAGCAAGGAAATTTCACGGATGGACTTATTGCACAGGTGGCAACCTATCACGGTACCACAATTGAATTCACTGAACTCCTGAGAGTGATCCATTCTTTCACAAATGTTTGTAGAAGCAGTCTGCATGCATAGGTGCTTGATTGTATACACCTGTGTCCATGGAGGTGATTGGAACACCTGAATCCAATGATTTTCAGGGGTGTCCCAAAACGTTTGGCAATATAATGTATATTATAGGCATGCCTGGAATTCTTTAATTTACCTTTAATATATTGCAAAGATGAGCATACAGCTTTAGTTGAAAATGGATCTGGATCCAGGATTGTAGTTTCCTCCCCAAAACCCCTTGACCTTGTAGGATAAACATCTATGTTACCTTTCATCTCTTACTGCATTCATTCCTAAATGAAAGTACAAGTCTTTTGTTTATCTTACACTGAAGGCTGTAAACTTTTAACAAGCTATTTAATTATTGTTCTTTCTCTCATTGTCTAACATCATACCTGGTTAACCTGCAAATAATAGTAGTTACAAGCAGCCTTCTGCCTATGGGTAACAATGCTATAGGCTATTAAATAATCAATCTGTAAATCAATGACAAACAACACCTTTGGGCTGCTTGCAACTACTATATAGTGTAATAGCTCCTTCCTCCAGTGGCTCAGCATCTTAGCCATGGAGGAAGAGGCTGGAAATTTCCATACCCAGCAGCGTTGATGACACCCTTGCCCTCCTGTCTACTAAATGACTGTGTTTTCAGGAGACACTGGAAACAGATCTGCTTTTCCTCACCCTAAGCCATGAGCGCAGATGGCGACAGACACAGTGATGCCGTGACCATTTGTAAACCCTTTTAATAGGTTTTGTTCATGTCAAACAAGTTTTGAATTCATGTATAAGTGTAAGTGTATTTGAATGTAGCATATCATATTTATGTTAAACTCAAACCCAAATACCATCCACACAGGTACTTTATATGTACTGTACTTCAGGGCCAGTTTATAAAGAAATCAATGCCAATATGGAAGGTGCTGCTTCCGCCCTACATGGACATTTTTAACAGTGGCCTGCTTTAGTAGCAAAGGTATAGTAAGAAATGGTCTCTACTTCCTGACGTTTTCCAATACCTCATAGCCAAAGGTGATCCATCATACCATTAGCCCCTGGCCCTAACAAAGAGTCTAGACATAATACGGGATACTGTTTGCATTCCAATAGCTTAAACTTACAAATTATAAATTAATTTAAAAAAATCAGAAACAAGAATTTCTTGATAGTCTAGAAAATAAAGAACCTTGAAAAATTGATAGAACCAATGAAAGTATCTTATTATTAGAAAGCAGGTCAAGTTTTATCAGGATAGCAGAAGATTCATTAATGAAATCTAGGCAATGTGTTGGAGCAGTGTAAATATTGGAATTTGCTGTATTTTTATTTATTCTTAATACAGGATATCTCATCTAGATCAAATGGGATCTTCTATTCATAAAGCAATACAGACATTTATACAACCCTATTGTAATGATCCATTTTTATGGACTAATGGTAGCCCAGGGCATATGCCCCTTTGTCTTGTTATTAAAACTACTATTCTAGTAAATACAAAGGCAGTGATTTAAAACACATTCAGAATCAAAGCAGAAGTGAAACAAGAGAGGAATACAACACCACCTTTAAAACCTCCATGTCCATAGTGTGAAGCTGCAATAGAAGCTGCCTGTGCAATTCAAAAAGAAAGAACAAATGGAGCTTTAAATTATATTTCTGTGGCTTTAGCAAGCTCTTTGAAATGGAAAATGCAAGCTAATTGGAATGGGGTTGTGGTTTTAATCACACATTATTTACATTCTCCTAGCAGCTCTTAATTTTCCTTATACCAGTCTGCTAAGGCATGTCTGGCACAGTGGTGGCAAAGCCATAACAAAGACTTTCATCAATGCCAGCACAGAAATAGAGCAGCAGCGGAATTATTTTTTTGATGTACACATTCCCTACTCCTTACTAATTCCCTCAGCATCTGACTTCAAATGAACTCTGGGGTTCCACTATTGGTGTTAGGACCGACTACAGTCAAGGCTGAACTTTGAAAACCGCTCCAAATTCTTACCTAGTGGGGAACTCTGAGCAGGCGATCTGCGTGATGGCTTTAAAAAGATTTAATGCTGTAAATGTACACAGCAGCCTTTTAAAGTCATTGCAGCACAATAATCCAGGCCACATGAATCTGACATTCTGGAAGTGGTTCAAAATATTTTCTGCTTTAACAATCCTTAAAGGCCCTTTAAATCATTATCAGTTTAAGTAAATCCAAAATGTTTAGTGTTAATTTTGAGGAGGTAATGTGATTTCCCTTGCCTTGCTATAGGTTATTGTGGGTTTCCAGCTGTGCTTTTTAATCTACATTTGAAGGATAAGATCTGTAATCAAAGAATACCAATGTATGTTATATAATCATCATATAATAACCAAGACTTCAATAAATGGACTGGGTAAAGGTTACCAGAGATTGTTACAAAAACAAAAAGCACTACATGTGGTGGAAGCAATACAATTAGAAAAGCTTCTTTATTGAGACTAGCTAAAACAGTTACATACTGTCTCAGGAAACCTTTGTTGGAACAATACAATCATTTTAGCTAGAGACACTTTTACATTATAATGAAATAATAAAATCACTCTAGGTACTGGCAGATGTACCAACTCTCAGCAGTATCCAGGCACCTTTGAGTTCAGAGGTCTGACACCATGCAGCGTCTATCAGCTGATATCTTACTAACAAGTGAATCAAACCTCAAGTTTGATGTTTTTGCAGTGATGGGGTAAATGGAGAGTAAAGGTATTAATGTGAAGGCTTGGAGATCCATATCAATGGCTGATACTCATGGTTACAATGGCTAATGGATCTATACATTACCCAATGCTCTGATTTCAGTGACTATTACACTGAATTTCTACAGAGGTCAAAAGGGAAGATGAGGTAAGCAGGAGATCCTTGTAGCCAACACAGGCCGTGTCTGGATATTCTTCCAACATTATCTGTAATTTACATTACAAATTGTATTTGTCCATCTGTGCAAGTGCAGGTGACCCAGACTAGACCTCAGAAATCACGCTACAGGCTTTAATGAACTGCAGGGCAAAAATCAGATGTTGCAGTGCTTCCAGCAATCTAGGGGGCAATAAAGCCAAGAGCAAACTATAACAACCCATTATTAGTAAACATTTATAATCTTTCTAAAAATTCAACACTGCAGAAACCTAAAATCTGATTGGTTACCCTGGGTTACTGTGCATAATAACTCTCAGAGCTCTTACAGGAGCAGGAGACAATGATTGTGGCTATCCATTCTCAGTATCAGATTCTTATGTATATAAACTCAGTGAAAATATACGAAAATACACAATTTTTCAGATACAAAGGAATACAATGATTTGAAGGACAACTCCGTTATCAAGTGTGGGATCACACTGAAGATGTTTTGCTCCTTCATCTTTGCTCCTTTCTAAGTAGCCTCCCTGGTGGTATTCCCGAGTGTAGCTCGGGGTAAAGTTTCAGTACCACAAGCGGTAACCCCGAGCTACACTCGGGCTTACCATGCGGCGCTGCACTGGGATCCCTCGATCACTTACCTTGTCCTGCGCTCCAGCGATGTCCCTCCTGCAGTGTCCCCGGCAATGTAATCCGGCGGATGCTGTCATCTGGGTTCAGTCCCCTGTGAGCGTTGAGACGTACGGGGGACAGAACAGCGGGAAATGCAAAAATGACAAAATGTGACATTCACTAAAATCACATAGTAAAACATTACTGTATCAAAGCATTTCACATACATTTTGTCCCGAGTGCTTTGTCCTGTGCCCTGCCTGCATTTTTACCATTCTTTCTGCCTGGAAACTGAGAAACGTCCATGGTGTCCAAAAAGCATCCCTTTAGGTCAAAAGCGGTTTTAGACCAGCTAGAGAACAGCGATAGTAAATCAGAACCACTTGCAGAATTGAGTGATAATTATTCGTGGGGAAATTCGTCATCAGACACTGAAAACGATTTTGCGACTTTGCTCAGTGATGTGCGAACTTGGCGCTATATTTCAAATTTCAGTGTTTTTGGTTTGGTTATATTATTGAATTAAATTTAATATTATATTATTTTTTATGATTATTTATTAAATTATAAATTATGATTTCGTGTTTCAAGTTTTATCCTACCCGGGATGTTTACTAGACTCTTGTTCGGACAGATTTCAGTAAGTTATTCCTAAAAATTACAGGCCTACAATAAAAAATACATATTTCCATGCAAAAAAATGTACAGCTTTGAGCACAGAAATATGGACATAATCAGACCGCTAGGGAGGTTAATAAATGGGTATAACATAGCAGAAAAAGGTGTAATGTAAGTAAATACGAATGAGATGTGATATATCTAGACAGTCTTAAGATCTACAAGGTCATAATAAATAATGGTTCTTTCATTCTTCCTCCATTGCGTATCCTTCTTTCTGTTATCTTTATACCTGAAGCTGACCTTTATAGATATCATCAATATATCATCACATGGTACATAAATCTATAATCAGGATCAAACAATTCAGCAGCCTTTCTTTTACTGATAAAGCTACTTTGATCTCATATGATACAGGTAAATATCTTAGTATATATAGATTTGATAAATTGGAAAATGCAAGAATATTAAAATTGTGTAAATTCACTCTGCTTTATATATACTGGAATTTAAAATGATGTGAGCTGCAGTAAATTACTACTGAATTAACATTTACCACACATTATCGGCAACCCAGTTGTTTTCATCCATTAAACATTTGCGTCTTCTATAACTGAGCCAAGAGAGCAAAACTGATGCCAAGCTGAAAAGAGACAGGATGTGCACAGATGAGGCAATCTGATCTGCCTTGAGCCCTATGAGTTAGGTTACACCACTGAGTTGCAGTGATGTGTGCTGAAAAAAGGAGGACAATGCAGCTGATTGCGATGCACTACAATTCAATTGGAAAAAAAGAAAAAAGTAAACAATGGCAGCACCCATGATTATGGTCTTTGAAAAAATAACTTTTTTCATTTTTATTTTCTCCTAAATAATTCCAGATAAATAATCTCAGAAATATGTACAGTAGGCACCTGAAATCTTGATTTGTTAATTAAATAATAAAATTTTTATCTTCACAACATTTTTAGCATACTGTCTAGATATCTTACATCTTATGCAAATAACACTTGGTCCTAGGAAGGATGCTGTGATTTGTTTTTTTTGTGGAAGCTATGACATCACCTTCCTGGACCCTCACACCGTCTTCTTTCAGTGCTAAGAGATGCTTACAGAACCAGTGATGTTGTCATGGGATCCAAAATGTTTAATCCACCTAATGGAGACATATACAACAATCCCAACCTTATTATTTTTTGCTAATTAATAAACTGTGCTTGCTTTCACTCTTGGTACACGTTGCCAAGTATTTAGGGTTTATTTTTTTTATATTAATTGCAAGAAATGATAGCAAATGTAAACAAAAATTAAAATTCTGCTAGTGCACATGTGGCCATGGCACTGTGATTTTGCATCAAACACTAAACAGCAAGCCAACCAACAGCCACGTTGTATATGGTACTAGAATAGTTTATGTTTATTTTTGACAAACTATGACAGTTTTTTGTGCGATTTTCTGATGTGTGTTCACTTTAGTAATACTAAACCCATTTTGTGCTAGTTCAGGAAGTACAGACATACATATAATGTAAAGACTGCTTAAAAAAAAAAAAAATCATCCTTCCTGGTTGCCCGGTTGGACCCCAAAAAGTCTACCCATCGCCAAACTGTTTTCAGGTGATTCCTTGGCCTAGCCAACTGTAAGATAAAAACACATGCATATGGAACATAGACAAACAAGAAAGGCGCTTCTAAGTGCAGTAATATAGGCAGTTTAATAGGACACAAGGTTAAAAACACTTAAAAAAGGTCGTAGAATACAGGCTCATCAAATAATAAATCCAGCATAAGCTTCTATCTGTGTCAGTAAGGACCTACTAAGCTGACCAGCAGCTGCAGGGTTGGTGGGACGCAAGAGCAAGATGGCCACTGCCCTTCTGGGATTGGCGTGGAACACGCGCGCCAGATGTGACATCAGGAGGGGGGGAGGTAACGCATTTCAGAGCAGGGCACACCCTCTCAGCACATTTATTTTTCTTAATTGCACGCAAATGTGCGGTCGCTCGGCGTCAAGGCACAGATGCCGGGAGGCCATAAATTTGCGTGCGGCCGGCGCCAAGAGATTAAAAACTACAATCTGATGCTACAAATCTATGGAATTTCATAGATTTTTAATTTTGCTTCCAGAGCACTGTTAAATGTTAACCACTTGCCCTCTAGAGAATTTACCCCCCTTAATGACCAGGTCTCTTTTTGCTACTCAGCGCTGCACTAATTCAACTGATAATATAACGGTCATGCAATGCTGTACCCAAACAAAATTTATGTCCTTTTTTTCACACAAATAGAGCTTTCTTACCGTGGCATTTGATCACCTGTGCACTTTTTATTTTTCACGCTATAAACAAAAAAAGACCAAAAATTTTGAAGAAAAACAATATTTTTTACTTTCAGCTATAAAAAAATCTATAGTAAACTCAAAGTTGGTTATAAATTTAGGCCAAAATGTATTCTGCTACATGTTTTTGGTAAAAAAAATACCAATACGTGTAAATTAATTGGTTTACGTGAAAGTTTACAAGCGTTTACAAATGGCGATATACAGTCAGGTCCATAAATATTGGGACATCGACACAATTCTAACATTTTTGGCTCTATACACCACCACAATGGATTTGAAATAAAACAAACAAGATGTGCTTTAACTGCAGACTGTCAGCTTTAATTTCAGGGTATTTACCTCCAAATCAGGTGAACAGTGTAGGAATTACAACAGTTTGCATATGTGCCTCCCAGGGAGCATGTAGCCAACATCAAAAAAGGTTATAAGGACCATTCGCTATCTAATCACTTTCGACTGTTCCATAATAGTGACCCTACTTCTTTAAAGTTTGTGGGTATAGAAATGGTGTCACCACATTGGAGGGGACTTCATAAGACCAGGACAGTCTCGCAGGCGGAAACTCGTTGGCTCTACGAATTACGCACCCTTTACCCTCATGGACACAATGTGGAGGTAGACATCAACTGCTTCATTGCCAATAGCTAGGGCATGGAGACTTCGTAATATAGTATAGTGCAGAGTTTTTTATTTATTTTTTATTATTTTTATGCCGATGTTTTTATGATTGCTTAAGGCCCTACCTAGGGTATTTTGGCTCTAGTTCTGGACAATACAGGGAGCTGGAATGGGTGAGATTGTGTCATAATATAGAATCACTAAGCCTGTGTTATTGGCACCGTTTTCACCTTTTTCACACTAGTCCCTAGTATATAACCACAAGGTACCAGGACATTATGACCCAGAATTTGATAACTACAATAAACTATGCCCCTATTGAATATGGTTGCATCATTGTACGATGCCTATATTTAATTTTGGGGCGTTTAGATGTTTTTATATGTATATGGTATTGTGTTTATATAATTCTTTATTATTGTGAAATAGTTTTAAGGTTCAGTTTTACTATTCCATCTATGAATGATGAAATATAGCCCCTATGCCATGGAGATAGTAATTAAGAAGAGGGCTTTTGCGGCACCTATTTGTGCACTCCCCTATATATATCTTTGATAAATGGCTCTAGGTCGGGCCTTTCTTCTTTTTCCCTTCTGGGGTGGGAAGGTATCTGTATCCATCTATATATGAGGAACCAGCACCTAAGTGTGTACCTGTTTTCTTATTCCTTTCTCTATTTTGTAGATCTTCAGCAGCAGCTGTTTATTTCCTGCTGCTTATGATCCATGGCAATATGGCGGCGATCAGGGGCGCATGCGCAGTTTGATACTGCACAGCCGCGATCCACGGCAAAATGGCGGCTATTCGCGCATGCGCAGTTCCGCTTTTGATCGATAGAGCGGGATTTTCGCGCATGCGCGAACCACGTTTAAATGGAAGTCTGGCTGTCACACTGCTAGTGGCGTCCATCCTCTGAAGAAGTGCTTTTTGCACGAAAGGCCTCAGGAGGAGCCAATTAGCAAGTGTGACTTCCTGACCACTGAGACCACGAGGAAGTCCAGTGGTCTTTGTTTTATACCATTGCCGGGTTAGTACAATTTCTTTTTTCATACCTACCTGTCCGTTATTGGCTAATGGTGTATGGATGTGTATGTGCAGATGACCCAGGCATTATTGCTCCAATAAAGTTTTGAAACTACCACACTATTGGCGTTCCCCCTTTTTTCTTGACTCTCCTGTTGGAGGGTGCAGATATACATCTTCCATTCTTGGGGTGTCTGGAACCAGAAGGGGGATCCCTGTCTATCTACCTGAGGCGAGAGGGCCTCTGGATCTGGAGATATTGCTACACCCAAGGCGGATGTTAGTGGTGGAGAGGGAGGATCCGTGTGGTCTCTGGAGCTGCATACCTGGCTGGTCTTTTGGATTATATTATACACAGGCGCATTTAAAATGTACGGTCGGTGAGTGCGCATTTTTGCTATTTTCCAGTCACCTAATGAGGAGAAGACCTGCACATATTTGGTTTTATTGTCACAAGAAAGACTCTATGAATTTATATTAATTTTATCATATTTTAGCGCTGCACTATATATATGTATAATGTCTCTGTTATGAGGTCTAGTGATCCCTTGAAGTGTTCCAGCGGCTGGTTTTTCTGAGCGCTCGCTATATTCACAATTCACATCTTGGTATACTGCAGGCCCCATCATCAGTGCTAGTGACAAAATTTGGCCTTCCATGTGCACCACATGGTGCAGACATTGTTTCCCAAAGACTGCGCTATTAGCCAAGATGATAATGCTCCGATTCCAACAGCTGGTGTTGTCAAATTGTGGTTTGACAAGCATGCAGATGACGTCTCGCACCCTCCCTGGGCACCACGGTCTCCGGACCTTAACCACTTGCTGACCGCACTATAGCCGAATGATGACTACAGTGCTGCTGTCCAGTTCTGGGAGAGAGTCTATTGATGTCCTCCCAAAACTGCACCCCCTGCAAGCCCACTGCAGGGCGCAACCGGAACCCTCTGTAACCCGTGTCCGAAGTAAAAGGGGCCATCACCGTAAAGGGCAAATAACATTGTCTGTTTACCAGGTGATCAGCTGTGTCCAATCACAGCTGATCACGATGTAAACACACTTGCTGGTTATCAGCAGTACTTTCCTCCCGATAACCAGCAAGTGTGAAAGGAGACATCTCCACTGATAATCAGGGCACTGATCAGTGTCCTGATTATCAGTGCAGCCCCAACAGTGCCCATCAGTGCTGCTTATGAAATGCTAAACAGTTTCCATCAGTGCTGCCAATCAGTGCCCATCAGTGCCCAGCAGTGATGCCTATTAGTGCACATCTGTGCCACCTATCAGTGCCCATCTGCGCTGCCTATCAGTGCAGTCTCATCTGTGCGACCTCAACAGTGAACATCAGTGAAGCAGAAAAATCACCTGTTTGTAAAATTTATAATAGTATTTTATTAAACATTTTTGGTCTTTTAAATGTTTGTTTTTTGTTTGTTTAGCAAAAAATAAAACACTCAGTGGTGATTAAAAGAAAGCTCTATTAGTCTGAAAAAAATGATTTTTTTTGCGTACAGTGTAGCATGACCGTGCAATTCTCATTCAAAGTGTGACAGCGCTGAAAGTTGATAATTGGCCTAGGCAGGAAGAGGGTAAAAGTGCCCATTAGGCAAGCGGTTAATATCATAGAGCCACTATGGTCAATTTTGGAGCACAAGGTTTGGGCTCGTTTTCCACCTCCGGCGTCTCTGCGAGAACTGGAGCAATTTTTGCATGAGCAGTGGAATCAGATTCCATTATCCACCATCCAAGATATATTTGTCAATTCCCAGGAGAATTCAGGCCATCCTGGATGACAAAGGTGGTCCAACACCATATTAGGTAACTATTTTGTTCTTTTACCTGGTGTTTCCATAATTTTGTCCAACCCCTGTAGGCATTTATAATAAATAAATAAACCTGACTAACTAAAACTATAAGAGATACTTTTTTCAGGTGTCATTTGATTTTTTTTTTTGAGTTGAGGTTCTGCATCACTTTACATAAAAAGTAATTTAAAGGGGTACACCTACTAATAATATTCAAGGCAATATTAAAATTCTGAGCCAAAAGAAGACTCTACTGTTTTTGTTTTTTTTTCCCCCGGAACAAATGCAGTCCTAGATTTGAAAAAAAAATATTTGAATTAAATATTTTAACTTCTGAACGGTGAATAGAAATGACTTTGAGAATAAGTAAGTTCGATTTTTTATTTTTTATAATGAAAGAGGAAGGTTTGTATGGCTCGTGTTAAAGTCATTAAGAAGAAATTCCCCCCAAAAACTAAATGTATATTGCAGTCTGGTAACTGAGAACAGGAACCTTTTTGAACAATGAAACATTCCTAAAGGAGAATCAGTGGTTTATGTGCATTTAGTATGCAACATTAACTTTCAGATTGCAATCATGAATTAGCTGAGCTATAAAACTGACCAAAGAAGCATGTAACACACACAAAGTTAAATATCCATACTGAGTACAACAGTTATCTTTGCAAATGCTTGCTCAAAACTAATCAGAATCTAATTAGTTCTTTCAATAAATGTATTTTACATTAATTGCAAAGACCAACAACCAATATATTTAATCCTAAAGCTAGGTGCAGCAGCTGTGAAACATAATCTGGAGCAACTACACTGACATGATACTTATTTTCCATGAAAATGTGCACGGCACGCCACGCCACATTGGGAAGAGGTCAGCCAGTCAGTGACCGAGAAGTCACTGCTGCATGAAATAACCACAGGCTTTCTCTTGGCAAACGTCTTATATATGGTTTTACAGGCATGATCCCAGCATTATTCCTACTAAGCACTCATTTTCCAGCTACAGGACATTTATATAGCTTAACCTCCCTAGCGGTCTGATTATGTCCATATTTCTGTGCTCAAAGTGGTACATTGTTTTCAATGGAAATATGTTGTTTTTTTTATTGTAGGCCTGTAATTCTTAGGAATAACTCACTGAAATCTGTCCGAACAAGAGTCTAGTAAACATCCTGGGTATGATAATGTTTGAAACACGAAATCATAAATTATAATATAATAATCATAAAAAATAATTAATAATAATACATTTAATTCAATAATGTAATCAAACCAAAAACACTCAAATCTGAAAGAGAGCGCCAAGTTCGCACATAACTGAGCTTAGTCGCAGAATCGTTTTCAGTGTCTGATGACGAATTTCCCCAAGAATCATTATCACTCAATTCTGCAAGTAGTTCTAATTTACTATCGCTGTTCTCTAGCTGGTCTAAAACCACTTTTGACCTAAAGGGACGCTTTCTGGACACCATGGACGTTTCCCAGTTTCCAGGCAGAAAGAACAGTAAAAATGCAGGCAGGGCACAGGACAAAGCACTAGGGATAAAATATATGTGAAATGCTTTGATACAGTAATGAAATACTATCAGATTTAAGTGTATTGAGTGAATGTCACATTTTTACATTTTTGAATTTCCCACTGGTTCCGTCCCCTGTACATCCCGTACGTTCTGACGCTCGCAGGGAACAGAACCCAGAAGACGAATGCCGGACTCGGCTGGAGAACATGGCCGGGGACGTTGCAGGGGGGACAGCGTGGGAATGCAGGACAAGGTAAGTGCAGAAGGGATCCTGGAGCAACGCTGCAGGGCAATCCCGAGTGTAGCTCAGGGTTACCGCTTCTGGTACTGAAAGTTAACCCTCAGCTACACTCGGGAATACCGCCAGGGGGGTTAACAGTAAAAGATAATCAGTATCATTTGATAAAGAAGAATTTAAATATAGCTTTAAATCGGCAATGCTTGTTCAAGTCAACAGTGTACCAGAAGAATAAATTAAATTTGAGTGTTTTTTTTCCAGATTTTGCAATAGTACTTCTAAATGCAAAAATAAATACCTAAGAAATCTAGTCCACATCCCATTTTGACCATGTTGTATACAATTTCCTAATTCCACACATCCTCTTCAATGCTTGTTTTCTCAGAAAATGCACAACTCAAAGGCACTTTAAATACTATTACATGTTCCCCAATGTGCTGTTGCACCCACTACATGCTCTTAGGTACACTATATTGCCAAAAGTATTGGGACACCCCTCCAAATAATTGGATTCAGATTTTCCAATCACCTCCATGGCCACAGGTGTATAAATTCAAGCACCTAGGCATGCAGACTGCTTCTACAAACATTTGTGAAAGAATGGATCACTCTCAGGAGCTCAGTGAATTCAAGCGTGGTACTGTGATAGGTTGTCACCTGTGCAATAAGTCCTAACCCCGGAAATTTCCTTGCTACTAAATATTCCACGGTCAGCTGTAGGTGGTATATAACAAAGTGGAAGCAACTGGGAACAACAGCAACTCAGTCACGAAGTGGTAGGCCACGTAAAATGATAGAGCAGGGTCAGCACATGCTGAAACTCACAGTGTGCAAAAGTCGCCAACTGTCTGCAGAGTCAATGGCTAAAGACCTCCAAATTTCGAGTGGCCTTCAGATTAGCACAACAACAATGCGTAGAGAGCTTCATGGAATGGGTTTCCATGGCCGAACAGCTGCATCCAATCCTTACATCACCAAGTGCATAACTCTAGAGCAGTGGAGATGTGTTCTCTGGAGTGACAAATCACACTTCTCTGTCTGGCAATCCCATGGATGTGTCTGGATTTGGCTGCTGCCAAGATAACAGTATTTGCCTGACTGCATTGTGCCAAGTGTAAAGTTTGGTGGAGGGGTTATTAAGGTGTGGGTTTGTTTTTTCTCAGGGATTGGGCATGGCAAATCATTTCCAGTGAGGGGAACACTTTAAGGGCTCGTTCACACTTGACTGTTTTACCAACGCTTGCCAAACGCCCCTATAGCTTTGGCAAGCGTTGGTCTGGCCTTTGCGGAGCATTTTTTAACGCTCTGCAAATGCCGCATGCGCAGTTTAGCGGCGGTTGCTAGGCGTTTGCAATGTGCAGAATTGTCAGAGGCGTTTGGGAAGCGGTAAAAACGCTTCCCAAACACCTCTCTGCCGCCTGCACACAATGCTAGTGTGAACGTAGCCTTAAGGAGTCAATATACCTCAGCTTTTTGGCCAATTTCATGCTCCCACCTTTGCGGGAACAGTCCTGATCTCAACCCAAAAGAACACCTTTGAGACGGATTTGAGTGGAGACGATGAGTTAGGCCTTCTCGTCCAACATCAATGCATGAACTCACAAATGCGCTTCTAGAAGAATGGTCAAACATTCCCATAAACACTCCTAAACCTTGTGGACAGCCTTCCCAGAAGAGATGTAGCTGCAAAGGGAGGGCCAACTCAATATTGAATCTTACATACTAACTGTGATGCCATTAAAGTTCATGTGCGTGTAAAGGCAAGCGTTCCAATACTTTTGGTAATATAGTGTATTTGTAAATGGGCGATGCCTTCTATAAATACCTATGAAACTAACAACATCATCCTATCAAACTATAAACTTTATTCAGTGAAAAATAGAAGAGCAGGTATCTCAAAATATTACATGTTTCAACTTAAGCTCCAGAAGATTTTACTCCCTCCATTTGCTATTCAGCACTGCGCTATTTTAATTGGCAATTGCACAGTCATGCAACACTGTACCCAAATTAAATTTATATCTTTTTCTTTTCGCAGAAATAGAGCTATCTGGTGGTATTTGATTACCATTTTTTTTATTTTGTATTAAATGTAAAAATACTGAAAATTACAAAAATATATATATATTTTACTTTCTGCTATAATACATATCCAATAAAAAACATTAAAATAATCCCATTTCTTCATAAACTTAGTCCAAAATGTACAGTATTCTGCTAAATTTCCGTGGTTGGGTGGGAACTGAGTAACTGACACAGACATCTCCAGTGACACTAATACAGTGATCAGTGATAATACTATACACTGTCACTGTACTAATGACACTGTCTGGGAAGGAGTTAACTCTAGGGGCAATCAAATGGTTAACTGTGTGCCAAACAATGTGAAATGTGTGTAATGTGTGCTGCTTTGACTAATAGATGTGGCTGTATTTTCTCCCTGCTTTGCATATTTGTGTAAATAAATCCGTAAATCAAGTGTACAGAGCCCAGTGTTAGAAAACATAGGGCTCTGTAACTGTCATTCGCTAAGCTGATCAGCAGATCCCGGCCATAAATCATTGGCCAGGGTCTGCTAACCAACTTATGCTGTAGCAAATGACAGCACAGACGGATCACATACATGTACCTGCCGCAGTAAAAAGGCAGTGGGCAGTACGTGATTGGTTAATTTTGCATCAAAACAATGAAACAGTACATTTATAATCAGTGGTGAGCATACAAATAAGTTGATTTATGGATTTAGTTATATAAATTCGCCCCCCAACATACAATAGGCAACAGCTGAGCATAATCATCCTATATAAAGACAAAATGTTACAAAACATGAGTAAGACCAAAAACCCAGCTTAAGAATATGAATGATATGAAAAAAACACATAGGATGCTTTTCAAGTATAGGAGAGATGTAGAAAGATCAAAACCTGCCTTCAAAGTTGTTGTAACATATAAAAAAGTTGGACATACAGTCTGCTGCATCAAGAGTTGCCCATTCAAATATAAAAGTAAAGAAAATGGAAAGAGAAGAAACAGAAAAAGAGGGGAGGTGATGGGGCTGAGGGGGGATGGGAATATAACCCACCTCACCGAACAACCTCACATACCTCCAAGTGGACAAGACACCAGGAAGATATCCCGCTCAACAAAATTAAAATTCTAGAAGATGCCAGGGATACCAAATTTTATTACATTTTGGGATAGTGTTATGGAGTTGAGCTGTCAAATATTCTATATTCTGCACATCATGACTATTTTTATGCAGACCAGTTTGAGAGGGCCGTAATTGCTGTTTCTATTTTAGAGCTATTAAACATCTAGCCAAAAAGGGATTCTAGAAGAGAACAAGTTGATTTCCAAAAGGAACGTATTTTAGGGCATTCCCAATTATTATTATTATACAGGATTTATATAGCACAGCGCTTTAATAAATGTGGTGTAATGTTCCTGTAGACTAATAGCATGACCATAGACTTCAGGTGTAAGGTGCCAATGAAACAAAATCTTATATTGATTATCTTATATGATTTTAAGTGTGCATGTTTTGTTGGTTTTATCCCAGATATCTTCCCACTTGTTCTGTACGGACAAAAGAGGGTGACAATGGGCACCAAGTTTTCCCCCATCCTAGTCAATTTGTTTATGGCCAGGTGGGAGGAAGAGATCATAATTTTGACACCCATTTCCCCCTAATAGTCTGGACAAGATATATATTCTTTTATGTTGGCACTAAATAACTGATAAGGGTATCCAATGGTCTTTTGAGTGTAGTAAACTAAGGGTTAATTTCCTAGATCTCACTATTTTCATATGAAATCATATTTCAAAATGACAGACAGGAATGGATACATTCTCAGAAGGAACTGTCGCCTCCTATTGTGGATTAACAATAAATCCAAAGGACAATTTGTCCGTAGCAGAAACAATTGTGATCAATTGGAAGATAATAGGGCACAAACTGAAATAAAAATAGATTTTTCTCAGGTCTCCTGTCAGCGTTCTTGGCTCCTCCCCCTTGACCAGTGCCCCCAATAGCAATCCCCTTGCTATGGGGGCACTGGTGCATGCTCACTCCCGTGCCTAGCTCTATGCATACATAAGACACATAGAGCTGAGGCTCAGTCCCACCCCCGCCTCTCTCCTCATTGGCTCACTGGCTGTGATTGACAGCAGTGGGAACAAATGGCTCCCACTGCTGTCTCAGCCAATGAAGATAGGGAGTCCCAGGACAGCTGAGGCTTTAATGCATATCGCTGGATCAAGTGGGGGCTCAGGTGAGTATTAGGTTGACTGTGAAGGGAGCTGCATGCAGAAGGATTTTTACCTTCATGCACAGAATGCATGAAGGTGAAAAACCTTCAGCCTTCACAATGACTTTAATCATCCGAACATAGAAGAGTTAAAAAATATATTTAGGAAATATTGGCTCATTAAAAAAAAAAAGATACGTTTTTGGGTTCTGTACCCAGAGATCAACCCATTATTTTTAAGAACGTTGCTTGAGGAATATTTTAGCACTGAATGTCATTGATAAAATAGTTATTTTTGTAAAACAGGGTTATTATCCCTGCAGAAGATGTAAAGTCTATAACAGGAACAAATTCAATATGGAGAAAAGAACAAGTTTTAATGTTCAGTCTAGTTGGGAAAATTTAAAGATGGATGTTTTGGTCTTGCCATAGACATGTGCGGTTCGTTTCGTTCCGAAAAAAAAATTGCACTAATTTTTCATTATTCAGAGATTTGAATGTATCCAAATTTAAAAATTACAAAACTAATGAATTTAAACAAATCCAAAATAACAAAAGGAAATTTTGTCCAAAATTTGAATCAAATTCGAATAGAATTGAATTTGGATTGACTTGAATTAAAATCCAATTTGAAAACAAAATAGAAAATAAAGGAATAAAATAGAAAAGAATAGAATAGATTAGATGAGAAGAGAAAATAATAGAATAGAAAATAAAACAGAATAGAAAATAAAGGCATAGAATTGAAAATAATAGAATAGAAAAGTATAGACTAAAACAGAACAGAATAGAAAATTAAAGATTAGAATACAAACAAAGGAACAGAAAAGAAAAAAAATACAATAGAAAATAGAATAGAATAAAATAGAAAAAATATAACCGTCTTCTGAAATTCAAATAGAATAATTTCAAATTCCAATAGAATAGATTAGAATAGAAAACAAAATAATTGAATAGAAAAGAGTAGAGTAAAACTGAACAGAAGAGAATAGAAAATAAAAGAATAGAATAAAACAGAATAGAAAATAAAGGAATAGAAGAGAATAGAATAGAGAAGTATAGAGTAAAAGAACAGAATAGAATAGAAAATAAAAGATTGGAATAAAATAGAACAGAAAATAAAGGAACAGAAAAGAAAAGAATAGAAATGAATAGAATAGAAGAAATAGAATAGAATAAAATAGAAAAATATAACAGTCTTCTGAAATTCAAATAGAAAAAAAATCAAATTCCAAAAGAATAGAATAGAAAAAAAACAGAATAGAAAAGAATGGCATAGAGAATAAAAGAATATAATAGAATGGAATAGAATAGAATAAAATAGAAAGAATAAAACTGCCATCGGAAATTTGAATTTCAAATAGAATACATTCAAATTCGAATACAATATATTGAAATAGAATAGAAAAGAATAGAAAAGAAAATAATACAATACAAAAAAATAATATAATAGAAAAGAATAGAATAGAAAAACAATAGAACAGGATAAAATATAAAGAATATTTGAATTTTCTGAATTCGGTTGAATGGAATTCAACCCAATTCTGAAAATTCTAATCGAATAAAAAAAAAAGAACAAAACGAATTTAGAAAACCCAATTAAACAAATTTAATAAATTAAATTATTAAAATAACGACGAAACTAATTTTTTTATTAACATAATATTTATATTCCTCTAAATGAGAAAGAGTTTTAAAGTTTTCCTATCTTTACCGTGTATCCTATATTCTGGGTTTGTCCTGTACTTTACTGCTCCTACTTGTTAATTTGAAAAGTAAAACTAGCTTATTGTCCACCCCCGGTACAATTTTTTGCAGGCATCAAACCTCATTGTACGTCTTTTCCCATAGAGTCGCTTTGATGTAAAAGGCAAAGCATACAATCATCAAATTGGCAATGAATATAAAAGGTAACAAATATAATCACTTCTAAACTTTTTCATTACATATTTATTTACTATAAGGAAGTAATACAATATATGACTAGTCTTGTTTGTCTCGAGTGTATATGATATACTAAAATTCTTTCTATCACTGTAGGGTCTAGTCAGAATTCCTTCAAGCTGACATCACAAACATTTAGTATGCATGACATTTTTGTAAACTTTACAAGGCCTAACACATTCAGACGGTTGCTAAGCTTTCCTGGGTCTGCAGGATGTGGTCCTTTTCTCTGTATTCTCCCTAACTTCCTACTAAATGACCTGTGGTATAATTATCCTGTCATAATACAGGAAGGTTATGGGGTTATATTTTGGTGAGAATACTGACACTGGTTAATTGCTGATTACAGTTGTAAAACTGACTGGCAGCTCTATGGGATCACTGATAAAAACCTAAGCCACTTTTTTTTTTTAACATTTCTAATTGCAATGTGCTGGTGGTCTCCTACAGTCTGCACATACTGTAAGAAGGTTTTAAATACAGCATATCTGTACCAAGAGCATCAAAAATGCAGATATCAAATTATTATAAGAAAAGGATTAGTATCACTAATTCTTTTGCTCATATACAGTATATTTAAAAGCCAACTCATTTTTATATTTAAAAGTAGGATTGTGTTTTTTTGTGTATACATTTGAATGGTCATATCAGAACACTGTTGTATTATTTCACTAGCTAAAACAATTCCCCTTCTATAGACCAGCCTTTCTCAACTGGGGTGCCTTGAGGTTTCTTCAGGGGTGCATTGGCAAAATGTCCAAAAATTGCCCAAAACTTGTATACAAGGCAGCGGGTGGAACAAGCCTACCTCTTAGTTATACAAAGTCACAGGTTTTCATTGTTCACCATTACGACCTTCTAGCGTCCTGACAACCAATGACATCATCAGTTGATAAGGATAATGTCAGTTGCCTGCACAGCATCTTAGTTTGACCCTCCCCTGCCCCTCTTTGTCAGTGATGGGGTCACATTAGCTCAGTGATGGAGAATAACTGAGGGAGAAGAGAAACATTGGAATACTAGTCAGTACTAGTGTGCAAAAGTGTAATTGCTTTGGAAGGATAAATCAACTCTAATGTTGGGTGTCCTACGTGTGTGGATGTTGTTGCATTATTTACAACTATTAGAATAGTTTTTCACATTTTAGAATGGGGTGTCTCAAGACTGTCCATAATTTTAAAGAGTACCTCGGGACTGTCCATAATTCTAAAGGGTGCCTTGACTGAAAAAAGGTTGAGAAACACTGCTATAGACAATGCAAAATACAGTGCCTTGAAAAAATATTTATACCCCATGAAATGTTCATTTTGTCATGTTACAACCAAAAACATAATTGGTGTTTTATGTGACAGACGAGCATAAAGTGGCACGATTGTGAAGTGGAAGGAAAATTATAACTGGTTTTCAACATTTTTTTATACAATTAAATATCTGAAAAGTGTAGCATGCATTTGTATTCAGTTCCCTTTACTCTGATACCTCTAACTAAACTTTAGTGGAACCAATTGCCTTCAGAAGTCACCTAATTAGTAAATAGAGTCCACCTGTGTGTAATTTAATCTCAGTATAAATACAGCTGTTCTGTGAAGCCCTCAGAGGTTTGTTAGAGAACATTAGTGAACAAACAGCATCATGAAGGCCAAGGAGACCTGGGGTGAACTTTAAAGCAGGGCTAGGTTATAAAACAACATCCCAAGCTTTTAACATCTCACGGAGCACTGTACAATCCATCATCTGAAAATGGAAAGAGTATGGCACAACTGCAAATGTACCAAGAAATGGCCATCCACCTAAATTGACAAGCTGAGCAAGGAAAGCATTAAATCAGAGAAGCAGCCATGAGGCCTACGGTAACTCTGGAGGAGCTGCAAAGATCCATAGTTCAGGTGGGAGAATCTGTCCACTGGACAACTATTAGTTGTGCACTCCACAAATCTGGCCTTTATGGAAGAGTGCAGTCTGAAGTCCAGTTTGACGTTTGTGAGAAGCCATGTGGGGGACACAGCAAACATGTGGAAGAAGGTGCTCTGGTCAGATGATACCAAAATTCAACCTTTTGGCCTAAAAGCAAAACGCTATGTGTGGCTGAAAACTAACACTGCACATCACCCGAAACACATCATCCCCACCATGAAATATGGTGGTGGCAGCATCACGTTGTAGGGATGCTTTTCTTCAGCAGGGACAGGGAAGCTGGTCAGAGTTGATGGGATGATGGATGAAGCCAAATACAGGACGATCTTAGAAGAAAACCTATTAAAGTCTGCAAAAGACTTTAAGCAGAGGTTCACCTTCCAGCAGGACAATGACCCTAAAGATACAGCCCTAGCTAGAATGGAATGGTTGAGAACAAAGCATATTCATGTGTTAGAGTGGCCCAGTCAAAGTCCAGACCTAAATCCAATTGAGAATCTGTGGCAAGACTTGAAAATTGCTGCTCACACACGCTCTCCATCCAATCTGACTAAGCTTGAGCTATTTTGCAAAGAAAAATGGGCAAAAATTTCACTCTCTAGATGTGCAAAGCTGGTAGAGACATACCCAAAAAGACCTGCAGCTGTAATTGCAGCGAAAGGTCTACAAAGTATTGACTCAGGGGGGCTGAATACAAATGCATGCCACACGTTTAACTAATTTGTAAAAAATTTTTAAAACCGTTTATCATTTTCCTTCCACTTCACAATTATGTGCCACTTTGTGTTGGTCTATCACATAAAATCCCAATAAAATACATTTACATTTTTGGTTGTAACATGACAAAATGTAGAAAATTTCAAGGGGTATTATTATTATTTATTTATTACAGGTACTTATATAGCGTCAATTTACGCAGCACTTTACATGTATATATTGCACATTCACATCAGTCCCTAACCCTCAAGGGGTGTACAATCTAAGGTCCCTAACTCACATTCATACATACACATACTAGGGCCAATTTAGACAGGAACCAATTAACCTACCAGCATGTCTTTGGAGCGTTGGAGGAAACCAGAGTACCTGGAGGAAACCAACGCAGGCACAGGGAGAACATGCAAACTCCAGGCAGGTGATGCCGTGCTTGTAATTCAAACCAATGACCCTAGTACTGCCAAGCGGAAGTGCTAACCATTTAGCCACTGTTAATACCCTTTCAAGGCACTGTATATCCCATGTAAAAATAAGAGGCCTTTAAATTTTATATCACAACAAAATAACCATTCTAGGTCATGTTTTAAGGATTTTTGTTAGAGACATATGGTTTTCACACCTTTTACATGACACACAAAAAAATTAAAGGTAAGAAAGTGGAAAGAAAAACTAAATCAGGAGTATTCCTCAACAGCCAGGTAGAGTGAGTGATGTTAGGGTCTAATAAACCCTGTAAAAGTAGTCGGTTAATGGGATGATAGGTTGGTTGCGCTTAATAATCTGGGATATATTGCCTCCAAAACCTTGGAACAGGGTTCTACTTCACAAACTTTACACCTTGCATCAGGTAACCTTTTTGTAATGTGTTCTTATATTTATGTACATTCAGTGGATTAGTCCATACTAATATGAATATATTTGTCCTATGTCTTACTAAGTGTTTCATAGCTGATATAATGTTCTGATCCCTTAACCACTTAAGCTCCTGAAAGTTTTACCCCCTTCATGACCAGGCCATTTTTTCTATTCAGCACTGCGCTGCTTTAACTGGTAATGGCACAGTCATGTAACACTGTACGCAAATGAAATTTATTTTTCTTTTTTCACGCAAATAGAGATTTCTTTTGATGGTATTTCTTCAAAATTTTAGTATAAAATGTATTCTGCTATATGCCTTTGGTAAACAAAATCCCATTAAGTGTATATTAATTGGTTTGTTTGAAAGTTATGGTGACTCCAAACAACAATATATAAATCTGAAAATTGATCAGTTCTGATGTGCCGCCATCTCATTTCTTGAGGCTCTTAAAATACCAGGACAGTAAAACATAACCCCCAAATGACCCCTTTTTGAAAAGTAGACAGTCTGAGGTATTTAATAAAAGGCATGTCTTATCCACTTGATGATAAGGCTATAGCTGAATGATGGCTACAGCATGGTCATCCAGTTCTGGGGGGGGGTGTTATATAATGTCCTCCCAGAACCGTGACCCCCGCACGCCCCCAGCACTCTCTGTGATCTCCTGTGTCCCTTGGACACAGCTGATCTCATGACATGGTAAAGGGACAATCACAGCGGCCTTTTACCACGTGATCAGCTGTGCTCAATCACAGCGGATCACCACGTAAACATTTGCCGGTTATCAGCAGTACTTTCATCACGAAAGTACTGCAGATAATCGGCAAGTGTGAATGAAGACATCTACACTGATAATCAGGGCACTGATGCCAAACTGTGCCCAGCAGTGCGGTCAATCTGTGCCCATCAGTGCTGCCTGACAGTGCCGCATATCAATGTAGCCTTATCAGTGCCTCCTCAACAATGCCCACCAGTGCCGCCTCATCAGTGCAGCCTATAAGTGCCCATCAGTGCTGCCTATCAGCTCTTATCAGTGAAGGAGAAAAATTACCTGTTTGCTAAATTTTATACCAGAAACTAAGAAAAACTTTTTTTCAAAATGTTTGGTCTTTTTTTTTTCATTTGTTTAGCAAAAAAATGAAACACCCAGTGGTGAATAAATACCACCAAAAGAAAACTCTATTTGTCTGAAAAAAAATTAATTTTTTTATGTACAGTATTTAAAAGTGCTCAGTAGGCAAGTGGTTAAGGTACTAGATTTCCTAGATTGTAAGCTTGAAAGAGCAGGGCCCTCGATCCCCTCATGTTTTGCATTGTATTGGTATTGTTCTGTCACATGTTCTGTCCCCCTTTGTAATGTACAGCGCTGAGCGAACTATTGGCGCTTTATAAATACTGTATAATAATAATAATAATAATACTCATGTATTTATACAGTATTTTAATACTGTATACACAGTAAATAACTTTTTAGAATATATGTTTGAAGCATAAATTATATGTTGGTGTGCTTACATGTTTTATCAATATTATTATTATAATACAAGATTTATATAGCACCAACAGTTTGCTCGGTGCTTTACAAGAAAAAGAGCTGACAGTACAATTACATTGCTTTATATCAAGTTTTAGGAATTGCCTGGGCCCACACAAAATTCATACACAAACAAAGCAGATAACAGTATTGAGAGAAATACTGAAAATGGAGAGCAGAACTGCAATAAAATCATTTTCTTCTGTTTTGGGTAGAATGTTGATGGGTCGGGACTTCTGCTAGATTTTTACTGCTGTCTGTGTCTTCACTGGAAAGATTTACCCTTGCTTCCTCTTTCTGTCAGTGATCACCAAGATAATAAAGGGAAAGTGCTCCAGTAGGACCAATAAAGCAATACAAAACATATGTTATTCAGTAGAATGGAGAAGGGTTAGAAAGGGTTAAAACAGCACCTCACCTGGGGGTGTACTTTATGGCAGTTCTATGTGTCTGGGTTGACACTGTTTTTCAGTTGTTGGCAGAGCACTGTCACCCAGGAGAGATTGCTGGCTTACAACAGCTACATCTTTGTGGCCCCGGGGCTCATAGTGCTGAATCTTTTCTTTTTTGGTTATGTGTGCACACTGATAATTATTTCATGTTATTCATAGTGTAATAAGCTATGCTGGACAGTATAATAAAATACTCATAAATTAAGAGTTAAAACCTCTGTGAGGCTTTTATTGCTTTATGTATCCACAGCTGGGGAACCCCTCACTTTCTTTATCAGTTATGGTAATACAACGTTTCTAAACCTTTCCCACTCTATCCAAAGCAAAGTGTTGGTTGGAGATAAATGTAAATATAATTGCTGTTATAGACCTCCAAGATTAAGTGTAATTGCTAATGAACACCATGGGGTTTATTTACTAAAGCTGGAGAGTCCAAAATCAGACTCCCTTCTGCATAGAAACCAATCAGCTTCTAACCTCAGCTTGTTCAATGAAGCTTTGGCAATGAAACCTGGAAGCTGATTGGTTTCTATGCAGAAGGGAGTCTGATTTTGGACTCTCCAGCTTTAGTAAATAAACCCCCATATGTCTGGGCCATCAGGGTGCCTTTAAGTGGAACTTCAGGCAAAGACAAAGACAGCAATAAAAACCCAACAAAGCTTCCACCTCTTCCCCAACCTACCCAAAGCTAAAAAAAAAAAAAAAAAAAGTCGCTCTATTTTTCCCATTTTCACAGCAATTTCTAAAACTTTTATTCCACCAACTGAGCATTTACATTCTATCTAAGGGCTGCTGTATGATAAAAGAAATTGGTAAATATTCGTTTTCAGTGAAAAAGAAATGTAACAATTATATGTACCAAAATTCAAAAAACACAAACCTTTAAAATATAATAAAGTTTAAACATGAGTTATATTTTATTTGCCAAACATGGCTATCTTCAGAGACACCTATTTCAGTAGAAACTTTTAATCTAATGCGAGCAAAGCCTACTGCATCCATGTTAGGACATCCATCTCAGATGCATTTATTTATTATTTACTCATTCTGCACAGTAATGCAAACTCCTTGTTATATATGCTAGTCCAACCATCAGCTTCATCAGCTTCCCTGCATGACATCACATAATATATTTACTGTACTTTATCAGAAATACAGAATATATGGAAGGGATATTGCAAAATGGACACCCTAGGCCAGACTGAGAAACAGGCCACATGTTTATTTGGAAAGGGCAACACTGAAAATAATTTTTGTCAAAGTGTATCAGAGAATGCTATAGTTTGCTTTGAATTGGCTAGTGTATTAGATTTCTAAAAAGGCAAAGAACTATTTAAATCACCTCTTGACCTCTGCACATACATCTGTCCTTGTGAGGAAGTGTTTATACAAGGATTACGACTGTAGCTGTAACCATGATCCTGATATCAAAATTATAGCCAGCAATGGGCTTTCCTGCAAAAGTGATCTGAGGGGCTCTATAGCTGTCCAATCACTTTTACATGGTGTGCAAATGGGCCACCCTCCTGTCATTCCTGGGCTCTCCAGTGCTATCTGGGAACTCGGGACCACAGCAACCTATGTGGCTGATTGAGTACAGAGGAGGGGAAAGTACATCTGTTCCTTCCCCTCCTCTGTGACAAATAAGCTGAAAGTGATGAGGATTTAATCCCTTCCGATTTTAGTTTGTTGTTTACAAGCCATTACCAGCATTACAAGCCATTACCAGGTATGCATCTGTTCAAAATAACCTCAATTTGATCAGATGCTTTTGAGGGCATAGGAGAGATAGGGGTCAGACCCCAGATCTCACCATAAACAGGACCTGTCACTGTCCATGCTATCACAAGGGATGTTCTTCACCCCTTGTGATAGCAATAATGTTGAATAAAAAAAAAAAATTAAAGAGACCGTGTAAAAAAAAATAATGTATGCTCAAATGGGAGTTCTTACCTAGGTCCTGCACACATACATAAACGGTGATCATACCACATATGTGAGGTATTGCCATGAACGGCAGAGTGAGAGCAATAATTCTAGCACCAGACCACCTACAGTCAGGTCCATAAATATTGGGACATCGACACAATTCTAACATTTTTGGCTCTATACAGCACCACAATGGATTTGAAATGAAACAAACAAGATGTGCTTTAACTGCAGACTGTCAGCTTTAATTTGAGGGCATTTACATCCAAATCAGGTGAACGGTGCAGGAATTACAACAGTTTACATATGTGCCTCCCACTTGTTAAGAGACCAAAAGTAATGGGACAGAATAATATTCATAAATCAAACTTGACCGTGTGGGCGGAGCTTTCACTTTTTAATACTTTGTTGCAAATCCTTTGCACTCAATTACAGCCTGAAGTCTGGAACGTATAGACATCACCAGACGCTGGGTTTCATCCCTGGTGATGCTCTGCCAGGCCTCTACTGCAACTGTCTTCAGTTCCTGCTTGTTCTTGGGGCATTTTCCCTTCAGTTTTGTCTTCAGCAAGTGAATGCATGCTCAATCGGATTCAGGTCAGGTGATTGACTTGGCCATTGCATAACATTCCACTTCTTTCCCTTAAAAAACTCTTTGGTTGCTTTTGCAGTATGCTTTGGGTCATTGTCCATCTGCACTGTGAAGCAACGTCCAATGAGTTCTGAAGCATTTGGCTGAATATGAGCAGATAATATTGCCCGAAACACTTCAGAATTCATCCTGCTGCTTTTGTCAGCAGTCACATCATCAATAAATACAAGAGAACCAGTTCCATTGGCAGCCATACATGCTCACACCATGACACTAACACCACCATGCTTCACTGATGAGGTGGTATGCTTAGGATCATGAGCAGTTCCTTTCCTTCTCCATACTCTTCTCTTCCCATCACTCTGGTACAAGTTGATCTTGGTCTCATCTGTCCATAGGATGTTGTTCCAGAACTGTGAAGGTTTTTTTAGATGTCGTTTGGCAAACTCTAATCTGGCCTTCCTGTTTTTGAGGCTCACCAATGGTTTACATCCTGTAGTCAACCCTCTGTATTCACTCTGGTGAAGTCTTCTCTTAATTGTTGACTTTGACACACATACACCTACCTCCTGGGGAGTGTTCTTGATCTGGCCAACTGTTGTGAAGGGTGTTTTCTTCACCAGGGAAAGAATTCTTCGGTCATCCACCACAGTTGTTTTCCGCAGTCTTCTGGGTCTTTTGGTGTTGCTGAGCTCACCAGTGCGTTCCTTCTTTTTAAGAATGTTCCAAACAGTTGTTTTGGCCACGCCTAATGTTTTTGCTATCTCTGATGGGTTTGTTTTGTTTTTTCAGCCTAATGATGGCTTGCTTCACTGATAGTGACAGCTCTTTGGATTTCATCTTGAGAGTTGACAGCAACAGATTCCAAATGCAAATAGCACACTTGAAATGAACTCTGGACCTTTTATCTGCTCATTGTAATTGGGATAATGAGGGAATAACACACACCTGGCCATGGAACAGCTGAGAAGCCAATTGTCCCATTACTTCTGGTCCCTTAACAAGTGGGAGGCACATATGCAAACTGTTGTAATTCCTACACCGGTCACCTGATTTGGATGTAAATACCCTCAAATTAAAGCTGACAGTCTGCAGTTAAAGCACATCTTGTTCGTTTCATTTCAAATCCATTGTGGTGGTGTATAGAGCCAAAAATGTTAGAATTGTGTCGATGTCCCAATATTTATGGACCTGACTGTATGTAACTCTAAACGGATACTTAAAGCATTGCCTGTGGATAACTTAATGTACTGTAGTTTGTTGCCATTCCATGGGCATTAGCAATTTTAAAGTGTAACATGTTGGGTAACATTATCTTTTATATTTTACCAAAAACGGGTCATTTTGCTTGTGTGCACTAATATTCATTAAAATATACTTTTTTTCCTGAAAACTTGCATTGCTAAACCGTTGCACAAATATTGTGTGACAAAAAATAGAAACAACCACCATTTTATTCTCCAGGGCCTGTGCTTTTAGAAAATATATAATGGTTGGGGGATCTAAGTAACTTTTTAGCAAAATTCAGATTTTTACATGTATGTTTGAAATGTTAAAATTGATCAGGTTGGCAAGCTGGCTAAAGATTAGTCAAGAATAGGCATTAGTAGGAATGTGCATCTCTGCTTCTATTTTGCTAAAGTATAGTGCCGCCTTTGCTCTCAAAGATAGGCCTATGTGTTATACTTCGTATTCACTCCCTACTAGAGCCCACTGACAGGCCCTAGACCCCCAGAGTGGCTGATCTGCCTTCTGCATGAGCTCAGTTTAGATAGGAGGCAGGACGCTCTAGAGCCTGACATTTCTGCTCTGACAGGGTAATACATATAAATAAAATACAAGTAATCACTGAGAAGTAAGGTTGTGCTATGATAATTGTTCGAGAGTTGATACTTATATTCTTACAGATGTTCATTGGTCATTGGTAGTCTGAGGATCAGAAGCTATATATAATTTTCTAAGGTTTAGAGCCTATGTGAAAATTAAACAAGGAGAGACTGTGCAAATGAAAGAATAAATTCAAGCTGACAGATTTGAACAACAAACTTTGTAAATAAATATGTCATCCCTGTAAAGATGTACAGTCAGGTCCATAAATATTGGGACATCGACACAATTCTAACATTCTTGGCTCTATACACCACCACAATGGATTTGAAATGAAACAAACAAGATGTGCTTTAACTGCAGACTGTCAGCTTTAATTTGAGGGTATTTACATCCAAATCAGGTGAACGGTGTAAGAATTACAACAGTTTGCATATGTGCCTCCCACTTGTTAAGGGACCAAACGTAATGGGACGGAATAATAATCATAAATCAAACTTTCACTTTTTAATACTTGGTTGCAAATCCTTTGCAGTCAATTACAGCCTGATGTCTGGAACGCATAGTCATCACCAGACGCTGGGTTTCATCCCTGGTGATGCTCTGCCAGGCCTCTACTGCAACTGTCTTCAGTTCCTGCTTGTTCTTGGGGCATTTTCCCTTCAGTTTTGTCTTTAGCAAGTGAAATGCATGCTCAATCGGATTCAGGTCAGGTGATTGACTTGGCCATTGCATAACATTCCACTTCTTTCCCTTAAAAAACTCTTTGGTTGCTTTTGCAGTATGCTTTGGGTTATTGTCCATCTGCACTGTGAAGCGGCGTCCAATGAGTTCTGAAGCATTTGGCTGAATATGAGCAGATAATATTGCCCGAAACACTTCAGAATTCATCCTGCTGTTTTTGTCAGCAGTCACATCATCAATAAATACAAGAGAACCAGTTCCATTGGCAGCCATACATGCCCACGCCATGACACTACCACCACCATGCTTCACTGATGAAGTGGTATGCTTAAGATCATGAGCAGTTCCTTTCCTTCTCCATACTCTTCTCTTCCCATCACTCTGGTACAAGTTGATCTTGGTCTCATCTGTCCATAGGATGTTGTTCCAGAACTGTGAAGGCTTTTTTAGATGTCGCTTGGCAAACTCTAATCTGGCCTTCCTGTTTTTGAGGCTCACCAATGGTTTACATCTTGTGGTGAACCCTCTGTATTCACTCTGGTGAAGTCTTCTCTTGATTGTTGACTTTGACACACATACACCTACCTCCTGGAGAGTGTTCTTGATCTGGCCAACTGTTGTGAAGGGTGTTTTCTTCACCAGGGAAAGAATTCTTTGGTCATCCACCACAGTTGTTTTCCGTGGTCTTTTGGTGTTGCTGAGCTCATCGATGCGTTCCTTCTTTTTACGAATGTTCCAAGCAGTTGTTTTGGCCACGCCTAATGTTTTTGCTCTCTCTCTGATAGGTTTGTTTTTTCAGCCTAATGATGGCTTGCTTCACTGATAGTGACAGCTCTTTGGATCTCATCTTGAGAGTTGACAGCAACAGATTCCAAATGCAAATAGCACACTTGAAATGAACTCTGGACCTTTTATCTGCTCATTGTAATTGGGATAATGAGGGAAAAACACACACCTGGCCATGGAACAGCTGAGCAGCCAATTGTCCCATTACTTTTGGTCCCTTAGCAAGTGGGAGGCAAATATGCAAACTGTTGTAATTCCTACACCGTTCACCTGATTTGGATGTAAATACCCTCAAATTAAAGCAGACAGTCTGCAGTTAAAGCACATCTTGTTCGATTTCAAATCCATTGTGGTGGTGTATAGAGCTAAAAATGTTAGAATTGTGTCGATGTCCCAATATTTATGGACCTGACTGTATAACATATATTTGATAAAATACCAAATGCAGAATACAGTGCATATTAATAGCTAAGAGAAGTGCTAGTAAATTCAGTTTAAAATGCACAGAGATTTCTGATACTGTTAATTATGGTCTAGCAGCACAAAATTCCACTATGAATGCCCTACGATTGACTGAGAAGTTCTACAGGTGAAACCTGCAAGTTGTTAGACATTTACTGTGTTATCTGAACTCTAGTCTGGTCAAACACCTGGAGTGATTACTGCATGGTAGAGATGATTTAGGGCCATGCAACAATCTTAATGTGTGGGATTTACAGGGGAGACCAGCTTGTCATATTATTTAGGTAATATGTTGGAATTGGTCTAATGCCTAAGAGGCAACTACAAATATATGCACACAAAAAATATTCACACATTGGCTAAAGTGATTTCCAATAATGTTTAAAAACAAATTTTAATGTTGTGGGATGTAAGAGGGTAAGGATATAAACTATCTTTACCATTGCTGCTATGTCCTTGATTACCACCACATATAATCTATTGCAGTTTCACACAAATATCTATGAACAAAAAAACAAATTCTTTTTAGAACTTTACCTCAGCTGCATTTGATGAAACATGTCCAACTGACACAATGACTTTGCCTTTGAAATTTTGAACAGTGGAGCTAGCTGGACCTGGTACTAATTCTCCATCAGCTGTGAACGCAGAACCAAAGGGCATATTGATGCTACCAGGTATGTGACCACGATTAAAGCTGAGGACAATAGTTAAGGCTGGTTGTAAACAGACACTGGAGGAGAAAAATAGGCAACACATCCAGTCCAATTTTAAACAATGTTTAATAGCTTTATATTCATAAACTTTGACAAATCAGAGAACTGTCTGCAGGGCCTGAAATTGTAATGACACAGGGGTGTCAATGTCTAGAACTTGCAAACCATAACTGTAGACACTACAGGAAGTACTTCATCTTTAGGGCCTGCGTCGACAAGCTTTGAGCTTGTGTTGATGGATTTAGTATGGTATAAGTTTGAGATGTTTCTGAGATAAATCCAAATTTATTGATAGTTGCATCGGACCTACAGCTGACCTCCTTCTGGTCTGCAATTGACCTGCTTCAAGACAGTTTTGCATCCCCATAGACTTGTGGAAGAATTAAATCTTTGTTTAAAGCCTGTTGATATCGCCATTTAAACTTAAATTTAGTTTTTCAGGCCTCAGTGTTATTTAGGAAAGCAGAGGCTCATTTTCAGATTACCTTTATAAAGATTACTTCAAACCATATTGAGAAACAATCACATAGCTGTTGGTACTCCTGGACCTCTCCAAGCATCCCCTGTCTAAGCCATATCTACAAGAAATGTCATTCTTCTCTATGCCCTACCTTCTTCATAACCCTAACCATGCAAGCTCACCAGGCCCCTGTGATAGAAATTTTTAGTCAAAACAAAATTTGGATCGTATCTGCACATTTGGCCACAACCTGATGTCAGAATCCTACATGATTGCAATATGTTCTTGGGGAGAGCATAGAACTGACTTGATAATTACCCCCAAATTTTGACCAATCATTATTAGAAACATGAGACATTCCTCTTGTCTCACGGTTTAGGCTACCTCTGTCTGTAGACATGTGGTTAACCTAGATGGAAGTGAACCCAACCTCCCTTTTTCTTTTCCTTTCCTTCGTTCCCCCCACTTTTCACCTCCTCTTTTACTTTCTTCTTCTTAAAAACTACCTTACCATAATAATGTTACCTAACTTACACTCTCTACAGAGTATCTTGGATCCTACAGACTAAGCTCTCCCACATAGACTGGGGACCATCTCTCTGAATGTACTATCTATACTTAAGCTTACACTTGTTGACTGCTTATGTGTATGCTCAGTTTAAACCTTCTGGAAAATGTTAGCACTCATGTCAACAGTGTCTCTGACTAAGCTTTCTGTCTTACATGATAGTTTTTGTACACTACCTTACGATCTTAATAAAAATATCAAGCAAGAGAACATACAACTGATAATGAACTTATTGTAAGGATTTTGTAAATATATACAATATTTAGTATCTTTATATTCCCAAGCACAAACCTACTGAGGAACATTACCATTTTATCACGTACGTGTTCAGATTTAGTTCACATCAAACATTCATTTTGTTGTTGCCTGAAATTAACAGAGTTTACTGGCCTCTGTACATTTTCTGATAGAATACCAGATGAAATCTTTTGCTGCCGTTGTAACAGGCAGTGCTCCTATATACTGTACGTCTCACAACACTTGTACTTTCGCAACCCTTAGGCCATATTATTTAGTTTGTTTTATAGGCTCCTCAGGAAACTGATAAATGGGATATATCTCTGACAAGTCTGTGCTGGCCAGCAATTTTCAAGATGTACGGAGAGCATGTTTCTTCAGTTCTCCACAAAATTACAGAGGTGTCCTATAAAATGTCTCTAATACAGCTTGCAAGCTGAGACCTGTATTTCCAGGAAAGGTGCATATCAATCTTGCATTTTCAGTATGATATCCTTACCTCTTCAGTTTTTATCCTCAGGTGTGGTGGGACTGTAAAGTGTATATGCTCTTCATTTCACCTGATTTATTTGTAAACTCGACTTTGGAACACATATAAACACTGTTATTGTTATACAATCTTCTATGGGATTAATAGGATCTTAATGGGATTATTTAGCAAGGCCATGAAAAGTCTAGGGACTATGCACAAAGTGCAGTGTCGGGACAAGGTTATCTAGCGCCCAGGGCAAAAATACTAAACAGCTTTCCCCCCAAAATGAATAAAAATTATGCCAGCAAAAATCCACTCTCGCCCACCCAAAAATAAATTTAAAAAAATCAAGCATTAATCTGTACATTTACCCACCAAGCATAAATTCTCTTTGCAACCGAAAATTCTCCACAAACAAAAATTCCCCTCTTCCAGTACAAATCCCCTCTATCAGCTGAAATCCCCCCACCAATTCCCTATCCTTACACAAATCATCTACCCCTCACATGAGCATAAAATCCCCCGCCCCCCCCCCAAAAAAAAAAATCCCCCTGTCCCAGCACAAATCTGCCTAAGTCTTCTGTCTAAGAACTAATGCTCCCTGCTAAATTTCCCTTCCTAGTACAAATCCCCCTTCCTAACACAAATTCCTCCATCCAAATCACCCCTTCTAGCACAATCCCCCAAATCCCCACCACGCCCTGGGCAGCTGTCCCTCCTGACCATCCCTTGTCCTGGTCCTTACCACACTTCATAGTTGATTATTAAAGGGTGAGTTCAACCAAATGTGATCTTATAGATTTACTAGTAGCATTGTTAAGTCAGCCCCTTGCTTCTTCTATGTCTAAGACAATACAATTGCCAGATCTCCACGCCATAATTTTGGACATATCCATGTCAGAATGTAGGATGTTCCTGATCCCCCAAAGAAAAAAAAAAGGAATAGCATAGTCCTCCTAAAATGGCCACTGCTTGTGTGCAGACCCAGGAACACTGATCTCCTCTAGGAGAATCAAAGCTATACAGATGTGTTGTTCTTGAGTCTCAAGAGATATCCCTGATTACATTCCAGGCTCCATGGGGACCACAAACTGAACTTTCAGATTTGTCCTGAAGCTTGGCACCCAATCATTTTAACATAAATGGTACTCTATGAAAAGATTTGTAAACTCATGTGTTTCATAAACATTAATGAATGCAGCATAGCAAGCTATTATACACGTTTTTAAAGTGCCACTTTGGGGGATATTTACTAAAACTGGAGCATGCAAAATCTGGTGCAGCTCTGCATAGAAACCAATCAGCTTGCAGGTTTTATTGTTAAAATGGCTATCAAGCACAAGTGCACCAGTTTTAGTAAATCTCCCCCACTGTATCACATCATGTGATTTTCTTTTTTTGCATATTAAAAAAAACATGCTGCATGAGAAGAATTAGGGTTGTACAAGTTCTGGCTCTGGCAGCAAAAACCCAAAACACAGAAGTCACCTGGTTACTTACAGAGAGCTAGAATGTACTCTATATGTCTGCAGGAATTGAAATCTTATATTTGATTGGGATGTTCTAAGTGTTACATGGATTAGCAAAGATGTCTTAAAGTGACACTAAACTCTGATGAAAAAAAAAATATTTTTTTATATTCTGTATATTCTTAAAGTGGTTGTAAAAGTCCAAGGTTTTTTAACTTCATGCATTTTATGCATGAAGATAAAAAACCTTCTGTGTGCAGCAGCCCTCCCAGCCCCCCTAATACTTACCTGAGTCCGATCGCGATCCAGCAATGTGCATGAGAGCCTCGGCTCTCACTGCTGTCAATCACAGCCAGTAAGGAGAGAGAGAGTGCGGAGCTGAACCTTGGCTCTGTTTGTGAATGGTTCCACAGCAACTTGCTTGCTCTTGGGGCACTCGGCAGGAGGGAGGAGCCAGGAGTGCAGGTAGGGGACCCAAAAAGAGCAGGATCAGGGCTGCTCTGCACAAAAACATTGCAAAGAGCAGATAAGTATACCATATTTGTTTATCTTTTTTTAAAAATTGCCTTTATTATCACTTTAACTCAAAAAAGTGTCTTCTATTGTTCTCAGCCCCTCCAACTTCATTTTTCGTTGCTGTGATTCGACTTCTTATTAGAGGGTGGCTACATTCATTCTCCACAGTCCCACTGTATGTAGGAACCTACCAGGGGCGGACTGACAACTCATGGGGCCCCTGGGCAATAGGGGATCATGGGGCCCCTGTGTCCTTGCCCAAAATCAAAAAAAGCCTATGAAAAAGGTACCAGGGGCATCTCAGGGGGCCCCCTACTGACCCTGGGCCCTCGGGCAGTGCCCGAATTTCCAAATGGTCAGTCCGCCCCTGGAACCTACCCACCCTATGCTGCTTGCTCCGAAGATGGACTATGGGATTTGTAGTAGTGTGCATAGAACAATGCACATGCACTGCCATTCCAAACAAACAGAAGTGAGAGGGAAAACGGGAAGTTCAGGAGCTTATGGAGGCCGTTACAAGGAAACAGAATAATAAAGTATGGAATTATTCAATGAAAAATAGATTACAGGGCCACGAAGTAGTGACAGTGGATGGATTATTTTTTATAGAATAAGGATATCCTTTAGTGTCACTTTAAGTGTTTGCCTCAAATCATTCACAAATTAGACATGTGCAATTTGTTTAGGTCCAAATCTAAATTTGGATGAATTTTTGGTTACTCGGAAATTCGTATGCATCCTAATTTCCAAATAACAATTGTAACAAATTCTGTTAAAATTTGTTTTGTTTAGTCATTTTCTAATGAATTGCAAATTTTCAGAACACTTCAAATTGATCAAAAATGTATTGACCAATCCGAATTCTGTGTGAAGAATAGCTGGTTGTTAAAGAAGAACTACACTGTATCTGAGCATCACAAATCAAAAGCACTAATTAATACATTTTTAATATTCAAAGCAAACTACCCCATCCATCCATCTCTCCATGCTATATTTCTGACTATTGCCATCTTGAGTAAGGGCAGATGATTCTTGTAGCATTTACTTCCTGGAATCCATCTGCTCTTAGCTCAGGCATGCAGGTAGGAGGGAGTGCTTAGCTGAGAAACCCCCCCTCCCCTCCTGAAGGCTCCTGGGATGTATGACATCATTTGCCTAGGCATGGAAACTAGGAAGTAACTAATGAAATGTAAAAAAAAACAGTTTCAAACAAGTAAATATGATATACTTTCTTATCTGTTTAGTAATGCTAGCAGCATAAGGATTAAAAAGGGTCAACATTGACTGATAGAGGGAAGCTCCACCTTAAGGAAAGGGCAGCCAGCTGCTGTGTTCTTAACAATCGAGGACTCATCAGCTGAATGCAAAAAAAAAAGAATTGCCAGCAATGCAAATTTAAGAAAACATTGGGACCCCCCATCCATACCAGGCACTTATCCAAACATGCAGCCCGGCAGGTCAGGAAAAGAAGGGCGAAGAGCGAGCGCCCCCCCCCGAACCATACCGGAACACATATCCTCAACATGGAGGGGGGTGCTTTAAGGTAGGGGGTCTCACATGGGGACAAGGGTCTCTTCCCCATGGGCAGTGGTTTTGGGGGTCTGCGGGTAGGGGGCTTATCACATGTATAGTACCCCTACTCCTTCACTAAAAAAGTTAGAAAAAGCACCAGATTTTGACTAATCCTGTATTACAAAAAAACCCCCAAAAATAAAAATCCCCCGAAGTAGATTCAATGTCAGTCACGATGAACGCCGGCCATCGAACTGAAGGGAAAAAAAAAAAAAAAAGAGAGCAGGGTTGTGGGGAAGAGACACTTGCCCCCATCAACAAGTTGCTTTGGAGGGTGGGGAGCAAGGTCCCTAAGGTCTAGTATGGGTTTTAAGGGGAACCTCATGCCAAAATTATACAGAAAAACGGTATGTTCCCCCCCAAATCCGTATCTAGCTCTCCTACCCCAAAGCGCTCCCCCATGTTGAGGGCATGTGCCCTGGTAAGGCTCGGGGAAGGGAGGGGGTTTTCGCTCACCCCCTCCCCTCCCGACCTGCTGGGCTGAATGCTCAGATGAGGGTCTGGTATGTGGAGGACCCCACAACGTTTTTTTTCCTAATTTTTTTTATTGCCGGCAATTCTTTTTTTACATTCAGCTGGTTTCCCCACTGACAGCCGATGAGTCATCGAATGTTAAGAATGTGGCGGCTGGCTTCCCAGCCTTCTCCTTAACAACCAGCTATTCGTCACACAGAATTTGGATCAGGTGATACATTTTCAACTGAATTGAATTCAAATTGTTCTGAAAACTTTAAATTTATTAGAAAATGAATAAACAAAATAAAACTAGAATTCCGAAACAAATCTATGCAAAACATAAGAACAAAAAAGGCAGGTGTATTGAATATTAAAGAGAATGTGGATAAAATAGCAAAGTACACATTGAAAAACAGTCTGAAGTTCAAGAATGGTTAAATACTCATAGAAGTAGAAATGCCAGCAGCATAAAGGTCTAAGCAGTGCCCCCATACTATTCTGATGAGGTTACACCCTCAGCCACCTCTAATTCATTGATTCAATGGTTCTGCTCCAGCAGTAACATAGACACACACTTTCTTCCATTTATTCTAAATGTAATCACTGGAGAATGAACTACAGCCTTTGTGATTTAATGCTGCTTTGATTTACACCAAAATCTTTTGTTTCCTCCAGAAATAATAAAGAAAAGATTTTGTTCTTTTTTAAATACAAGCAAAAAGCTCCTTCACACAGACATGTCTTTGACTGTTTCTTCCATGTATGTGTTCGAACAACCTAACAATCATCTGGGCTCCGTCCACATGAAAAAATGATCTGATTAGCGGTTTAGAAGTTGTTAAAGGAGATTTCTCATGCAATAAAAATACAAGACACATTTTAAGGCTTTCTAGGGATCTAACTAAACAGTTATATTGCCATGTATGGCGGTTGCAAGGTCTCATCAAATCTTCTAGTTGGATAATATACTACAAGTTGTTATATCTTAATGATATATGAAATTAACAGAGCCAGAGCGTTCTTAACAGATAACAAGACTCAATTTTTTATTTTGTGCATTTCATGGCAGAAAAAAAAATCTCTTTTCTTAAAAAATATGTTAAAAAATAATGCAAAGATATAATAATAGTTTATTAGCTATGTTTAACAGAAAAAGTATGTATGTTAGAACTCAAAAATGGAGCAATCTTTTAACCATTTCTGAATAGCGTAACCTGTATAGGGATCTGCTGCCCTCTACTGTCTGAATTTGTAAATGCCTGAAAATATATTATGCATGCACTTCCTGTGCCTGGGTTGCTGGTTTTTAAACCATGGAGGAGAGAGAGAGAGAGAGAGAAAGAGCGAGAGAGAAAGAGCAAGAGAGAAAGAGCGAGAGAAAGAGAGAGACATGCCCTGTCCATGCTGCAAGGGACTTTTATACAACCATTCCTATGATCTAATATTTTACCTGAAGCTGCTGAGTGTACAGCCTTGTATGTCTAAATCATTGTGACAGACAGAGCATCTCTGCCCTCTCCTTGTTATCATTTCACATGCACAGTGTTAGATAGCCAAGTCTGTGCTACTGTATGTGTAGTGGTCACCTTTCAGTATATTGTAGGTAGGTGAACAGTTTATAGTAATATAGTTTTTATGCAGCTCCTGTTATTTTGGTTAACCCTGGCCTTTCTGGGCTGGGATTCTATAGCTAGTTTTATCTTAGGGCTCAATAACCAACAAAGGCTAGAACCAGGTTAGACATCCAGTGGCCACTCAAGATCATTAGCTTAGAGGTCTGGTTGCATGTCAGATTAGAAACTATTAAGGAGAGTCTAAAGAATAGAATAGATAGGCTGACTCTGTGTTCCAGTGCAACAGTTTCAGTGCCAAACCGCAGTTCCTGCCAGTGAGAAACTCTGTTCCAGGATGGTTGGACAACAGTTGGAAGATCTCAACATGATTGCAGATCTTACCTTCAAATCTACAGCACAAAGATCATCTCCACATCATCAGTAGCCCCTGCAACTGGACTTTGCTGTGACATTCATCTGGAAGTTTCTCTATTAATAACTATATATAACTGGGTATATGTGCACAATTACACCAGAATTCCTACCAGGCCCTTTTGCTGATAATACCTGTACACTGGATTGTATGTTCTGTTATTAATCTCTTCCTATATAAAGCTTTTATTGTTTCTATACTGGTGTGCCTCTAGATGCTTATGGTTAAATTTATATTCTGGTTGCAGTAGTTGTGCTCTCAATTACTTTTTTAGATTACACTGTTCAACAGGTAAAAAGTTTTGGGCATAAAATTAGCTAATCTTACATAATTTTGGGGTGCTGAAAACGAAAATGACCCTAAAAAATGTTGATTGGCTCTAGTTTCCATGATATATTCACCCATCTAATGACGTAAGCCATTCAAAATTATGATGCAACTTCAGCTGCATATTGCGCAATTGATACTGGTGACCAATAGAAAATTGCATGTATACTGAGATGATGCAATATTAGCCTTTAATTGCATCACTTCACTGCATAAAAGCTGCAGTATCTGTAGCTGATTGTAGTTCGACAGCGTCTTTACATTTCTTTTTATGCTTATATAGGCTACTCAGTAATGCCTCGAATTTGTGTGAATAAAGCAGATAATTTCTGCTATATCTGCGGTGAAATAACTTTTATCTCACAAAAAAGGAGGATAACAGGAATGATTAAGAAAGCCTACAACTTGTATTTTGGCTGCAAGATAGGAGACCAGGACAAGAGCTGGGCACCACATATATGCTGCAATTCTTGTGGGACGGCACTGGAGCAATGGTTGAATGGAAAAAAGGCATCTATGCCTTTCGCTGTGCCAATGATTTGGAGAGAGCCAACAGATCATGTTAGTAATTGTTACTTTTGTATGGTGCCTCCAATTGTAAAAGGGCTAAATAAGAAGAAAAAGTTATCTGTGCACTATCCAAATATTCCATCGGCAATACGTCCAGTTCCTCATGGAGAGGGGCTACCAATTCCTAAAGCACCAGAATCCTTCGTGGTTGAGTCAAGTGAGGAAGAACCTGAAGCGTGTAGTCACGTGCAGTTGTAAGAGATAGCCCTTTCCTCGAATACAAGAGAAAAGCCAAGAGAAGCAAAACCGACACAAACTGAAGACAAAACTAGTGAGAATCCTAAGTATTAAAATGATTCAACTTAGCTTATGGCTATAATTTTTCTTGGTAATCCTATGCAATATATTATGCCATTTAGGCTTTGTTATGTAGTCAATATCACTTGCTTTATATTTGTGGAAAGACATCTATCTATATAATTATTGTGCATTATGTAGTCATTACGCCTATAGTAGAAAACTTTCCGTTTACAGAAAAACTAGAGCCAATTGACAAATTTCATTGTTATATTTGAACTCAGAATGTGAAATTCAATAAGAAATGGATCCTTTTGTTTCCAAAACTGGCAAAAAATAAAAATTTGTTGAACAGTGTTATTGATTAATTTCTGAAGAAGGGAATCTCCTCTGTTCACAGATGTCCCTGTTCCACTAACACCCCGGTCGCACTAGGTGCAACTTGGCATGCGATTTGCATGCCATAGGATTTGCAAATCGTATGCCAAGTCACACCCTATTGTCCACAATTACAGCAGTCAAATCGGTGCAGTTCAGACTTGGTCGGAGCCGCACCAATTTCTAAAGTAGTACGTGAACTACTTCTCGTGTGATTTGCATAGACATCTGTGTCAGATGTCTTGCAAATTGCACCTGAAATCGGCATGTCCTCCGACTGAAATCGTGCGACTTCACTGTAAGTCTCACGATTTCAAAGTAGGGCTTGATGTGACTGGGGTGTTGGTACCTACAGGTTTAGTGCATTATCTTGTTTGGGGAGGGCGATTTCTGCTGGGATTTTATTTGGACAATAAGGTGCATTTTTTCTTCAAGGACACACAGCTATTCTGTTGTAAGTGGACCAATCATTAACTTGCATCTGCTAAGGCCATGTAGCCAATGTAAAATATCTTCAGTATGGTCATGATTCAAACATGTTTTGTGCCTGCTATAGTAAACATAAAGAGTCTGTTGTGAGAAAATGTAGACAACATGGAGTGAGCTTCCACAGTCAACGTGACTTTAACTGTGGTCAAATGACATCAATATGGTGAGTTTCTGTGTTTTTTAAAGAGACCCTATTGTCAGATTAATTTTACCATCTATCTTTCTATGAGAATATGAGGCAAATAAACAAATAATATGCATGTAATTTACCTGTAAATGACTCCCATGTGTAAACACCCAAAAGCCCTGAGACTGCTGCTCGGCACCACCACCTTGGAAGTGATGTCAGCAGCCAAAACAGGCAGGGGTCCATAAAATGTCTAAGCAAAGGGCCAATTTCCTGTCTTTCAGGCTTTAGGGGGGGGGTCAGACTGTGGCCACTGGGAGTAGAAAATGCCTTGGCAACAGTGCCCCAGCTTGGTTTTAATGGGAGGAATAGTGCCCCATTGATGGTGTCAGTAGAATTAATAGTGCTCGATCATTGGTGTCAGCTGGTGGAATAGTGCACCCAAGGGCCAGATAAAGGCAAGCAAAGGGCCACATTCAGCCCCCGGGCTGCAGTTTAGAGACCACCGCTCTATAGTATTCCCCTTTTCTTCCCCTAGCAGTCACCTTAAAGGTTAGGTAGCGAGGGAAGGGGTACAGGAGCTGGTCCAGCAGAGAGTGTAATCAGAAACTCCTAGAAGAAAGGGCTATGACATGCAAGGAGGGAGGAGGCTGTGCTAGGGAAGCTACCATTCCTGGAGCAGTAATTTTTTTTAAAGTTCAACAAGTGCATAATAATAATTTATGGAAAGGAAAAACACTGTAATAAGAACGTAATTTTGTTTTGAGCTGCTGACAGGGTCTCTTTAAGCATGTTTTATCAACAATCAATCACAATTTAGTTCACATTGCAATCTACTGTACTTTAGAAAAGCCAGCTGTTTCCATATGCAGCCGCCACATATACCCCCATAATCCCCTGCAAATACCTGGGTTTGGACAGGCCCAGCCTCATGTATAAGCCACAGGTAGCACCTTTCCAAATAATTGCAGACTACTTGAGGTCCAGTAATAAACTCTAATTTTTATTTCACAATACAACCTGCCTAGTCTTTCCTCCTAAAATGTGTACTAGTAAAACTGCTTGCATACTTGCATTGGGCCTGTTAAATAATACATTCTGAACTATATACACTATATTGCCAAAAGTATTGGGACACCTGTCTTTACATGCACATGAACTTTAATGGCATCCCAGTTTTAGTCCGCAGGGTTCAATATTGAGATGTCCCACACTTTGCAGCTATAACAGCTCCAACTCTTCTGGAAAGGCTGTCCACAAAGTTTTGAAGTGTGTCTTTGGGAATGTTTGACCATTCTTCCAGAAGCACATCTGTGAGGTCAGGCACTGCTGTTGGATGAGAAGGCCTGACTCGCAGTCTCCGCTCTAATTAATCCCAAAGGTATTCTATCGGGTTGAGGTCAGGAATCTGTGGAGGCCAGTGAACTTCCTCCACCCCAAACTCGTTCACTCATGTCTTTATGGACATTGCTTTGTGCACTGGTGCGCAGTCATGTTGGAACATTAAAGGGGCCATCCTCTAACTGTTGCCACAAAGTTGGGAGCATGAAATCGTCCAAAATGTCTTGGTATGCTGACGCCTTAAGAGTTCCCTTCATTGGAACTGAGGCCAAGCCCAATCCCTGAAAAATAACCCCACATAATCAACCCTCCACCAAACTTCACACTTGGCACATCAGATTGCCAGACAGAGAAGCGTGATTCGTCACTCTAGAGAACATAGTCCAGTGGTGGCGTGCTTTACACCACTGCATCCAACGCTTTGCATTGCATTGACATAAGGCTTGGATTCAGCTCCTCGGTCATGGAAACCCATTCCATGAAGCTATTTATGCATGGTTGTTGTGCTAATCTGAAGACCACATAAAATTTGGAGGTCTTTAGCTATTGACTCTGCAGACAGTTGGTGACTTCTGTGCACTTCAGCATGCACTGACCCCCCCACTGTCATTTTACGTGGCCTACCACTTCGTGGCTGTGTTGCTGTCGTTCCCAGTTACTTCCACTTTGTTATAATACCACTAACAGAGTACCATGAAATATTTAGTAGCAAGGAAATTTCACGGATGGATTTGTTGCACAGGTGGCAACCTATCACGGTACCATGTTTGAATTCACTGGGCTTCTGAGAGCGACCCATTCTTTCACAAATGTTTGTAAATGCACTCTCCATGCCTAGGTGCTTGATTTTATACACCTGTGGCCATGGAGGTGATTGGAACACCTGAATCCAATGATTTGGAGGGTATCCCAATAGTTCTGGCAATATAGTGTATAATAGGGTACAATATATAATGCCTGTACAATATATATGTGTTTTTTGTGAAATACCAATGTAATTATGATTCCTCATTAAATCCTGCCTGGTCTTTCCCTCTGAAACACTGGCCTACTAAAGCTGCTTACATAGTGTGCATCGAGCCTATACAATATTTGTTTTCTGTACTATACTGTATAAAGTATATATAGAGCTTTTTCTAGGACTTGGTTTTTGAGAAAAGAGTACCCAGGTTGCATTTCCTAAACTTAAAGATAAAGTTATAAAAAAAGGTAAATATGTAAAGAGCAAGCAAGTCAAACATATACAGTCACAAACACAACATCCAGTCATGGGACCTAAATAGCTGATACAAACTGATTATACACTTATTTTTGCCTGCCCTGTCCCTGGCCACATATATTCCTCCCTTCTGTTCATGCTGCCTGCCCTTCCCCCTGTGCTGTATAAGTGTGGACAGCCTATTTTCTACACTCGTCCTACTCCTCTATGTCAGCACTATCCCTACTATTGAAGTAATAGGGCACATTAGCAGCACTCAAAATTAGAATAGCTGCTATGCACCCTTAAAGAGAAGGGAGAGGAAAAAGGGAAATGGGCACATTAGCAACATTTTAAAAGGGAAATACAGTACACTCTAGGTGGATGGAAGTAGGTTTCAGGAAATGTGGGGTTGTGCTTTTTAGCTGTTTTCTGCACTCTGGTTTCCAAAAGACAACGAAGTGTGGTACTGCAAAAAAAGAAGCTCACAAACTATATCACAGAACTTTTTTTTCCACTGGCCAGTTGGTTTTTGCTTTATTTTTTTAGAGTAAACTTACCTGTAACTTTTAGAATTGTTGTGGCTCCTATTTCCACCATTCAATTCAGGCCTGTTGGATTAAAAAAAAATCCAAAAGACAAAAGTAAAAAAACCTTGTAATAAATCAGATTGGTGTGCAGTTGTTTGTGTATTTAGGCCAAGCTAAATGTAAAAGTGAACAACTCAATTACATGTGCAGAACAGATGATGTCCGAGTACAGCCTTGCTGTCCGTGAATATTATACTGTTCCGTAACAGCACATGCAGCTTTAGGACATCTCCCAAACATATAATAGAAAGAATTGACGTTTTTCGCATGTCAGCCTCAAAATCACATTTACAGGTGGACCCTCTACCCATTGTAAGGTTTTTTTTTTAATATATTTTCTTTATATTTTTTTTTCTATTTGGTACATGTCCTCCATGCCAGTGCTAAGCTCCTCATGCTCTGTGTTTGAAAATCCTTTTAGTCTTGAAAATAGACAGAACAGAATTCAAATGCTGTTTGGGTAAGCAATTTTCAACTTAATGATGGGTTCAATGAACAGCCTGCAAACTGAACCCAGGCCAGTTCACTCATCCCTACTCACACATTGGGTCCACATAATAGGAAATGCAGGTAACATTTTAATCAAATATTGTGAAATTAAAAGCTGATGCAACTTTTTTTTTTAAATACACTAAGCAGTAGTAAAACCAACACCTATTTTTCTCTTCACTGCCCAGAAGTAAAAAGGTATCCCTGTACTTACAGGTTAAATATTTGGTCATAAAACCATCACGTTATATATGAAAGGATACTCTTCACTGTTACGAATGTCCACAACAAGAAGCTTCGGTTTACTTGACTTTGTCTTCTTGATATTCATTTTTCCATGACTGGGCACAGTCAGCTCACACAAGTCGATTAAATCCTCTGCAGAAATTCGAGGAGATACCTCTGACTTTAGTTCACTTAGCTGGATAAGTTCTCTTCCCTGAAAAGAAAAACATATCCGGTATATCAGGTATACTGTGTCTGTCCTTCTTACAGTTCCACTAATATTACTGTCATGGACCCAATAAAAATTCAGTCCTCCCAAAAGATATATTTAAATTATTGAAGTTTGTAAAATTGAAAGGATTTACATGATTTAGATGTTGTTTCTGTCTTGATTCTTGCCCACAATTTGGATTTATGCCCTCTTGTTGCTCTCCCCCCTAGTAAACAGAGCCTAATACTGAACATAAGCTTCCTTGCAATATACAGTCAGGTCCATAAATATTGGGACATCAACACAATTCTAACATTTTTGGCTCTATACACCACCACAATGGATTTGAAATGAAACGAACAAGATGTGCTTTAACTGCAGACTGTCAGCTTTAATTTGAGGGTATTTACATCCAAATCAGGTGAACGGTGTAGGAATTACAACAGTTTGCATATGTGCCTCCCACTTGCTAAAGGACCAAAAGTAATGGGACAATTGGCTTCTCAGCTGTTCCATGGCCAGGTGTGTGTTATTCCCTCATTATCCCAATTACAATGAGCAGATAAAAGGTCCAGAGTTCATTTCAAGTGTGCTATTTGCATTTGGAATCTGTTGCTGTCAACTCTCAAGATGAGATCCAAAGAGCTGTCACTATCAGTGAAGCAAGCCATCATTAGGCTGAAAAAACAAAACAAACCCATCAGAGAGATAGCAAAAACATTAGGCGTGGCCTAAACAACTGTTTGGAACATTCTTAAAAAGAAGGAACGCACCGGTGAGCTCAGCAACACCAAAAGACCCGGAAGACCACGGAAAACAACTGTGGTGGATGACCGAAGAATTTTTTCCCTGGTGAAGAAAACACCCTTCACAACAGTTGGCCAGATCAAGAACACTCTCCAGGAGGTAGGTGTATGTGTGTCAAAGTCAACAATCAAGAGAAGACTTCACCAGAGTGAATACAGAGGCTTCACCACAAGATGTCAACCATTGGTGAGCCTCAAAAACAGGAAGGCCAGATTAGAGTTTGCCAAACGACATCTAAAAAAGCCTTCACAGTTCTGGAACAACATCCTATGGACAGATGAGACCAAGATCAACTTGTACCAGAGTGATGGGAAGAGAAGAGCATGGAGAAGGAAAGGAATGCTCATGATCCTAAGCATACTACATCAGTGAAGCATGGTGGTGGTAGTGTCATGGTGTAGGCATGTATGGCTGCCAATGGAACTGGTTCTCTTGTATTTATTGATGATGTGACTGCTGACAAAAGCAGCAGGATGAATTCTGAAGTGTTTTGGGCAATATTATCTGCTCATATTCAGCCAAATGCTTCAGAACTCATTGGACGTCGCTTCACAGTGCAGATGGACAATGACCCAAAGCATACTGCAAAAGCAACCAAAGAGTTTTTTAAGGGAAAGAAGTGGAATGTTATGCAATGGCCAAGTCAATCACCTGACCTGAATCCGATTGAGCATGCATTTCACTTGCTGAAGACAAAACTGAAGGGAAAATGCCCCAAGAACAAGCAGGAACTGAAGGCAGTTGCAGTAGAGGCCTGGCAGAGCATCACCAGGGATGAAACCCAGCGTCTGGTGATGTCTATGCATTCCAGACTTCCGGCTGTAATTGACTGTAAAGGATTTGCAACCAAGTATTAAAAAGTGAAAGCTCCGCCCACACGGCCATGTCACTCATTCACAGTCATCTGTCCCAGTGTAATACCACTTTATTGTAATAAGGATTAAAAACTTATCAGATTGCACTCACATTTTCAAAATGATATCGAACATGTCTGCATATAGAGTGATCCACCACATGGTCCCTGTAGGATCTGGGGCCTCTGGATGGTCCACTGTCAGCTGCAGTCTACCAAGGACTGCACTGGATGCCGAGCTCTGTTGGTGACAAGTAGCTCTGAGGGAGGGAGGACCACAACACAGGAACCCATGTCATGGTTGCTATGACAACACGTATCAAAGATCTGGCCTCCTTTATCAAGTCACGCCCACCCCCTCTTGCCACAGATTTTATAGGGAACCATGGGGCTCCTCCTCGTATTCAGATCTTAAAGGGAACACGCCACATTTACATGGCCTGTAAAAAAAACACCAGGGGGGTGGGATTCAGCAACCTTCTATCACAATTTACCACAATTCAGGCAGAAATACACACACACGCAGGCACACGAACGCGCACACACACACACACACACACACACACACACACATACATATACACACACACACACAGTATACAGTGAGGAACAGAAGTATTTGAACACCCTGCGATTTTGCAAGTTCTCCCACTTAGAAATCATGGAGGGGTCTGAAATTCACATTGTAGGTATATTCCCATTTTGAGAGACAGAATTTAAAAAAAAATTCAGGAAATCACATTGTATGATTTTTAAAGAATTTATTTGTCTTGCACTGCTGAACATAAGTATTTGAATACCTAAGAAACAGCAAGAATTCTGGCTCTCAAAGACCTGTTACTGTGCCTTTAAAAAGTGCACCTCTACTCCACTCATTAATCTAACTTAGTAGCACCTGTCTGAGCTCTTTAAAGACACCTGTCCACCCCACAATCAGTCAGATGCCAACTACTACCATGGGCAAGACCAAAGAGCTGTCAAAAAGATACCAGAGACAAAATTGTGGACCTCCACAAGGCTGGAAAGGGCTACGGGGCAATTGCCAAGCAGCTTGGTGAAAATAGATCAACTGTTGGAGCAATTGTTAGAAAATGAAAGAGGCTAAAGATTACTGTCAGTCTCCCTCGGACTGGGGCTCCATGCAAGATCTCACTTCGTCGGGTATCATTGATGATAAAAAAAGTGAGGAATCAGCCCAGAACTACAAGGGAGGAGCTGGTCAATAACATGAAGAGAGCTGGGACCACAGTTTCAAAGGTCACTGTCGGTAGAACACTATGCCGTCATGGTTTCAAATCATGCATTGCACGAAAGGTTCCCCCTGCTCAAGTCATCACATGTCCAGGCCCGTCTGAAGTTTGCCAATGACCATCTGGATGATCCAGAGGAGGCATGGGAGAAAGTCATGTGGTCAGATGAGACCGAAGTAGAACTTTTTGGTCTAAACTTCACTCGTCGTGTTTGGAGGAAAAAGAAGGATGAGTTGCATCCCAAGAACACCATCCCTACTGTGAAGCATGGGGGTGGTAACATCATGCTTTGGGGGTGCGTTTCTACGAAGGGGACAGGACGACTGCACTGTATTAAGGAGAGGATGAATGGGGCCATTTATTGTGAGATTTTGAGCAACAACCTCCTTCCCTCAGTCAGAGCATTGAAGATGGGTCGTGGCTGGGTCTTCCAACATGACAACGACCCGAAACACACAGCCAGGATAACCAAGGAGTGGCTTCGTAAGAAGCATATCAAGGTTCTGGAGTGGCCTAGCCAGTCTCCAGACCTTAATCCAATAGAACATCTTTGGAGGGAGCTGAAACTCCGTATTGCTCAGCGACAGCCCCGAAACCTGACAGATCTAGAGGAGATCTGTGTGGAGCAGTGGGCCAAAATCCCTGTTGCAGTGTGTGCAAACCTGGTCAAGAACTACAGGAAATGTTTGACCTCTGTAATTGCAAACAAAGCTTCTGTACCAAATATTAACGCTGATTTTCTCAGGTGTTCAAATACTTATGTTCAGCAGTGCAAGACAAATAAGTTCTTTAAAAATCATACAATGTGATTTCCTGAATTTTTTTTTCTTTTTATTCTGTCTCTCAGAGTGGGAATGCACCTACAATGTGAATTTCAGACCCCTAATTGATTTCTAAGTGGGAGAACTTGCAAAATCGCAGGGTGTTCAAATACTTCTGTTCCTCACTGTATATATCTCGCTGTTATTTATAAACATGTCTGTTCCCTCTAATTGATGGATATTATCATAGGTATTAATAGTACATAACTTTAATATAGTATGTATAGCAGCCCAGGAAAGAAAAAAAAGATAAGAGATAAAGTGCTTAGACATTTAATTTATGGCTTTCTCCGTTCATCATAAACTATTGTAGCCTTCGCACAAGCTAGCTTGTTATTTTTTCTGTACAAGTCATGACAGTCTTAGCGGCGGTCAGATCGTAGTCTTCAATGGACTACCACGGCGCTATGGTAGTTCATTCATTCTTGCTGTCAGTGTCTCTGCTTGCTTGTACATCCCGTACGAGCAAGCAGATATACTGACAGATCTGCAGAAGACATGTATGGCACCAGCAATCACTGGTGCAATGGTTTACAAGCTCCTGCAGACAAAAATAATAACTGCACATTAGCATTTATTATTTTTTTCTAAAAGGTGAACTTATCCTTTAATGAAGCATCTTCTATCTTAGAAACATGGGGCTTAGCCTGGTATATAGTGTAAATATAGTGAATATACTATGTTGGTAGGATGTCTTCAGACCATACAAAAAAGCAGGTGATCCAGAGGTGTGAGCGAGCAAGCAAGGCCACACACACACAGATGTAAGACTGCACTTTGTGTCACCCACCCCATGTAAAGATTAGCAGAAAGAGCAGTTAAAGAATATAGGAATTCTTGGGCCAGCTAATTTTAAAAAGTAGAAACTAGGAGACTGTGGTATGCAAGTCTTCCATTCTTTTCATTTCTGGAAAATTAGATAAATGTGCTGCTTGACTCATTTTATTTGCTTGTGCGCTAAGCAACAGGATATCAGCAACATAATAGGAAAAAATGTGTTTAACCTGAGATGATGCAAGAGTTATTTCCTACAGCATATTAAAGCTTATTAAAACAGGTCCAGTATGTAAAAAATGCAAATAGAATATGATACATCTTTAAATGAATGAGTAAATACAATAAGAAATAGATGCTCCGTATACCTGATTTATGTACATAGTGACATTAGAATGAGAAGGAAATAAAATGATCCAAAAGTAGATTCTTTTTTCTTCAATGGATATGTTCAATTCAGTCATACTGTCAGTAATGTATGCTTATCTGCATTCCATAGCATTGTGTAGAATGTGAGCTATAAATATGGCTTTAGACCATCTGTCATGTGTGTAGTCTACAGATTTTATTTATATTTACAGGTTATCAAGTTAGAGTTACAGAGGAGATCTAGCGCTAGAATTATTGCTCACACTATAACGTTCGTGGCAATACCTCACGTGTGGTGCGAACAGCATTTACATATGAGTGCACAACCTATGCGTGCGCTCACTTCTGCGCCCGAGCACAGAGGGATGGGGACGCTTTAACATTTATTTTAATCTTTTTTTACACTGACTTTACATTTTTTTGATCACTTTATTCTTTATTCTTATTACAAGGAATGTGATATGAAAAAGGGATTGCAGGTCCTCTTTATGGAGATATCTGGGGTCTATAAGACCCCAAATGTCTCTTCTACCTTTAAAAGCATAAGGAAAAAAAAACAATAGATCTTTTTCTTTAAAAAAAAAAATTTGTTTACATCCGGTCCAGACCAGAAGTGACATCACAGCAATAGTCTGGTCCTCCTAGATCATAGAGGTGAGGAAAGATGATCTGCTCTTTCCTCACCTGTGTGTTCAGCCGCCACAACCACCGAATCAGATCCCGGGCACGCCGGTGAGAGCAGTAAGCCCGGGAAATGCCGGCGAGCTGAGTGAGTGTCCCCTTCTGCTTCTAAGAGTGATCCAGCTCCTAATCAGCCGCTCGGATTGCTTTTATGTGAGTGGGAAACAGTTGCTGAAAAAACCCCCCCTGATCCTGGTATACCACATAAAAGCCGCAATGTATATATACGTATTGCGATCTGTAAGTGGGTAACTTCAGGCTAGATGTGGTATTGCTTGTATGGCAACATAAATGCAGCAGTGCTAGTTCAGGGCTCATTCACACCAGCCCTCGTGCTAAAACGCTGATGTGTGCTGTGTAGGAGCAGTGCAATGCACTGTTACAGTGCATTACACTATTTATGTTTTTTCTTTTTACCTTTTTTGACGTGTCAAAAAATGACACTTCATTCCACTCTATGAACAGCACAGCTTTGCTGGACATAAGGTGAGGTCCAGTGCACTGCATAAAAATACAGACATGCTGCACCGTTTTGCAGTGCACAACAATGCATCTGTATAGCCTCTACAGGGCTCGTAGAACACAACTGTTTTCTATGTGCCCTTGAATTGAGCCTGTGTTCTATGCAGATCAATGCAGCTCAATGGATGTGGTGTGAAAAAGTCCTCAAGAGCGCCTGTGCTGTCAAATTAATTGACACAGAAATCTGGGAAAATACACAAGTGCTTCCACTGTGACAGGATAATTAGTTCTCCAAATACTTTTAAATACCCATAATCCCACAGCTTGGATCAGGGACAAAACCTAGGCTGAATTTGAGAAATACACAATATGTGGGTAAGGTTTATACTGAAACCTTTCTTACAATGGTTTATTATATAGTTGATGCAGTACCTGTCATTAATGTGCTATATTAAGCATTATTATGTCCTAAGGAGTTTCTCTGTACAGTAGTTATAACAGAAACTAAATAATTGCTTCTGTAAATGGCTGACTGGATGCCATACCGCAACCCCCTCCCCCCTTAGTAGCTGCCTCAATATATTTATTGCGGGAACTGCCAAAAAGAAACTTGCCATCAAAGGGCATGCATAAAAGGCACCTTTCCCACACTGGATTTGTCACCCAGGCTTTCAGCCACAGACTTCTGCATATATCCACACAAAGTAAAGACATTCTTGAGATCTGATAGATCACATTTTCCATGACATCTACACATAATAGTAGGGCTTAGGACAAGAGCTGTCATTTTAAATGATTAGGATTAACTATATCAGGAGAAAGTTCATTAGAGATTTTTCCAGCACAGCAAACCAAAGTTTGGGCAACCTCTAAGGTAGCAATGGCCAGCTGTAGAGCAGGGACTGCCAACGCAAAGGAGAATTTCAGAAGTCTCTCCAAATGCCTTCTTATCTAAATCTTAAAAGGAGAGGGTACCGTCAACAGAAATGGTACACTGTGTATTCAGTGCAAGAATGGCCACGTCCACAGGGAGGACAGACCATTTTTTGGTAAATTCTGCATCCATAGAATACAAGGCTTCAAAGTTGTCCGGAGGATAGAACTTCTGAGTTTGGCCAACTGTATAAGGCCCAACTTGCTTGATCCAAAATAGGAAAGGGCTTTCTTCAAAAGGTCGTTTTTGTTGTGGATTTTTGAATCATACAGGGGCTATGCAGCACTGGTCGTATTTACCTAGGCACACTCTACCTCTATCAATCCACAGCAGATCACATATGGCAAGAGGCTAAGGAAGCAACTTCCCTTAATTGTGGTGGTAAAAATACTGAGTCGCCTAGACCACAATGGCTGCATTCCTCTTGGTTTTGACCACAGCAAGCGTGTCAGCTAATTCTGGTTTTACCCATCAATATAGTGAGGGGAAGGTGAGGTTGAAGAGCAGGGTGGGGACAAGGGGGGGGGGCAGAAGGGGAATGTGCCTTGCACCCTGGTTCTATATGCAAAGGTGGGAGGTACTTCAGCTGCTTTCTTCTCCCTGCCTCTCACTGATAGGAGTGACTGTAGTGTTGCAGTGCTTTTTCTTTCACGGCACCTGTGTCACCTCAAAAATTGGCTCTGTGTTCTCCGCTGGCCACTTTCACTTGTTGTAAACACAGAAGCGGCATCGCCTCCTAAGTTCAGAAAGAGCAGCTACCAGGAGGCTGGGCATGTGGGAGAAGGGTAGAGCTTTGTGTACTAAGATGGTGGGAGGAGGGGTTGTGAGCAATGTAGTGAGGAAGGGGAGGGGGGGGTGAGGTTCAGAGAACGTCTCTATACTAGGGTGGGGGAGGAGCTTTGTAGTGGTGTTTGTTAGAGTGACACCACCAATGTAGGGACAAATGTTTATTTTCAGTGACACCATCGATGCAAGAGCATTTTTCTTTTCAGTGACACCAACTGTGACAAACCCAACTGGGACAGGGGCTTTTAGAGGGGACTAGAGGCTAGTTAGTTACCCACTGATTATGGCCCATGGAGGAGACCTGGGATTTTGTCTGCTTCTCCTGGTCAGAGCATAGAAAAGAGCTCAGTTCAGCCTCTGATCCCTTGGAGAGAGAAGATCATTCTCTAATGATGGACAACAATGTGATGAATGCTGAGAGTGAGGCTTGGACTAATTCTCTGAATAAAGACAATAATGCCTCCCTTCTGGAGTGGAGGGAAAGGTGTAATATTGATCTTGCACTGGTTAATGGTCAGAGAAAATATGGGGCCCTCCTGCAGACTGGGTTGGAGAAGTTCCTCCACTTGGGAAATAAATATTTATCAACAATCTCCCTTAAGAAATCTATGAAGGTAAATTAATTCCACTTTTTCAGACTCTTGGAATATTGTATGAGTTTTGTTTTATGATGATTTTCTAGTGGACAGTTTACACAAGTGAAAGCCTAACACCTGAAAGACAGCATGTGAAATGTACTTTGTGTATTCAGGGTTGTAGTCCTCCTCACACTGTCTCCCTGACTGGTCTGAGTGCTTGACTGTTAATTAGCTGTTAATTAGATCACTGTTTAATTAGGTTACTGTTAGCTGTTCAAGGGCATGCACATTTCCCATACTGGATCTGTCACCCAGGCTTTCAGTCACAGACGTCTGCATATCCACACAAGGTAAATACATTCTTGAGGTCTGATAGATCACATTTTCCATGGCATCTACACATAATAGTAGGGCTTAGGAGAAGAGCTGTCATTTTAAATGATTAGGATTAACTATATCAGGAGAAAGTTCATTCAAGATTTTTCCAACACAGCAAACCAAAGTTTGGGGAAACTCTAAGGGTCCTTGGAAAGAGAAGATCATTCTCTAATGATGGACCACAATGTGATGAATGCTGAGAGTAAGGCTTGGATTAATTCTCTGAATAAAGACAACAATACACTGTTAGATGTACTGATGATATTACAGTTTAACGTTTGCCTTGTTTAAGATAAAGTGATCAAGCTCTTTTCTGATTTTGTGTAGTATAAATTGTGTGAATATTCAATAAAGTAGTTCCTGTCTGCACCTAAGCCAGTGTCGTCAAATTCTTCGGTGCATTTCTCAGCTATTAGACTTTGTTCCAACAGTGAGGAAGCAGTTCTCTGAAGGAAGCATCCTGGCAGGGTGCCATGTGGTCCGTCACACCAACGATGCAAGAACATGTTTTTTTCAGTGACACCAACAGAGGGACATTTTTGTTTGTGACACCACTGACGCAGGAACATTTTTTTAATTTCAGTAATACCACAGACACAAGGGCTTTTTTAACTTTCAGTAATTCAACTAACTCAGGGGCATTTTTTATATTCAGTGATACCATTTATGTAAGGACAATTTTTTTTATTTCAATGACACCACCAATGCAGATACATTTTTTTCTTTTCAGTGATGTCACCAATGCAGGGACATTTTTTTCCTTTCAGTGACACCACCAACTTGGGTATCTTTGTTTTCAATGATACCACCAAAGCAGGGACATTTTTTTCATTTCAGTCACATCACCAACTCTCCGACAATTGTTCATTTCAGAGACACTACCAACCCAGGGACATTGTTTTTATTGTAACATATTTGTACACCTATTTTAAAGTTTACATTATTACTAGTTCATTGCATGCCTCAAACATAAACATGTTGGCGCTCATCACTCAATCTAGCCTATCCAATGTGGGGGTGAAGTAAAAAATGTCAGAGAATGGGAGGTCAGCAGGGCAGAGGGCAGGGGTCACTGCTGGCAGGGCAGAAGACAGGGGTCACTGCTGGCAGGGCAGAGGACAGGGGCACACCTCCTTCTCCCATCTCTGCACTTCACACAGTCTGGGCACAGGCAGCAGAGCTACTCCTCCCCACACAATACATAACTGAGATCAAGATAATGTCAGTCAAGTTCAGTATAGTGTCAAGCTAGGGAGGTAAAGTATCAGATTAGGGTGGTACTATGTCAATTTAGGACAGCATAGTGGCAGGTTAGGGTAGTATAGTGGCAGTATAGTGGAATATTAGAGTTGGCTTTGGGGGGGGGGGGGGACAAATAAAATCTGGGGGGGGGGGCATAGCCCACTCCAGCACCCCCCTAGATCTGGCCATGTCCACACTATTGGTCCCATCACCTGATCTGGACACTGCTAATGAGCTATGAAGGCAGTAACCAGTCAGATATTGATAGAAGTGTCAGTAAAGAAAGGAATTAAATCTAGAACCTGGTGAAAAAATAGTAGTGAAATTCTTCTTCAAGAGAAGGTGTCCATCCTAAGGACACTAGGATGGACTCCTTCTCTTGGTGAAGAATTTCACTGCTTGCTATAAAATTCAACATAAAACATTACCTTTGACCAGCCTTTGTTAATCAATCCAGAGGAACACACATAGTGCATATCTCATCATTAACATATGTCTGTTAGGCTGGACAGCTGTGCTCAGATGTGCTGCTAATACCATGCCACCTACAGTGAGCCATGAAAATGATAAACATCAACTACGATGCTATGTCAAGCTGATATGAAGAGTTTCCTTGTTTACCTAAATCCATTAAATATTTCTGTCCATAAACTGAAATGGTCATATAATTCCACGCTTCCTCTTTCCCAAGAAGTACGGTAACTATATACAGAGTGAAGCATGTCAAAAAACCAATACATTCCACTTAGTTGCCTATACATTATGTTCAAATTTTCAGCCAGAGGCCGTAATTTTCTTTAACAAAAAGAAAAATCTAAGTCCAAAAGAGGATAAAACAGGTGGGCTACCTTTACCTTCTCTGCTATTCTCAAGTGTATGTCTGTGCAGAGATATCTTTCGAACAATAACACCCACTGAGTTTCCAAAGCACACATTGTGGTGGGGTTTTGAGGCAGGTTTTTGAAACATATGCTGTGGTGAGAAAGCACAGAACTGAGCTTTGAAAGCAGTCTCTTTTTTAGTTTTTACTAATAAATCGCCAAAAAAAAAACTGGCAGGACTGGCCGTTTCAATAACTTTTATATATTTCAATAGAGACCATTTTACAGACTTGTAGTGCAAAGTTTTTGTAGGGACACACCATCAGGCATATAGCAAAACTGAAAATATTTACAGCACAACTGTATAAGAGGTGTCTAGGAGTAGACCTCATTGTGAAGCATGCAAATCTAGAGCCCAATCGGCTGTAAATCAAAAAGCATATTAAAGAGCTCAAAGGGCTACATGCATGTTCTGAGGCCTACTTCTAAAACCATTGTCAACAGCAGTATGAGTTTCAAGTTAGCATTCTGCAAATGGAAAAGACTCTTCAGGTAAAAAAAAAGTAAGAAAAAAAACAAAAGCTCCTAAGAAGGGGAGTTGAAACAAGAAAAGGCAAAAATCAAAAAGATGAGCAGAAGAGGGAAGAAAAGAAAGAAAAAGAAAGAGAAATAGCTTCTCTCTTGACCCAAGGTCCACCCCATCTTCACTTTCACTTGGACTCAAGTAGAAGACTGTATAGATCGTATCCACGGGTTACAGACCCTCTGGAATTAGTCACAGCAAAATCCATGATAGACAACTCCCATGCTCTGGTGACATTTTCGATGCCAAAAGCATATAGAAAATAGGTGTCTGTAAATATCTAGGGATATCTGCCACTGAATCGTTTAAGAGGGTTGTGCAGGCATTTTTGAGAGCTAGGTTTCATGTAGGATTTTCACCATTCCAAGGTTTAAGGGGAGTGGGCATCACTGCCGAAACACATCCACCTCTATACATATCCAAGCTAATATAGGATAAATGAGATGAGTAAATGAGAATGCCCACCCGATAAGACATTTGGAAAAGACAGCAGGTCTAATTTAGACTATTAAACAAACTAGCGGAACTGCCTATTTACATATCCCCATGATCAGTTAAATTCCCACCTGATCCCCTAAATGGAAATCTAATTGATTTTATGTTTAGTTAAATTTTTCTAAAAGTCAATTTCACCTCCAGCTAATAAACGTATCACCATTACATACCTCGGCTAATCATTTCACAGCCCAACCGTTACAAAAGATAACATTTTCACGACCTTCTGATTAGCCCAGTACCAAAATCAGCATTAGCAAGCAACTTAAAAAAAGGAAAATTATAACGAAGAAAACTGCTGAGCCTCTAATTTCTATGTCTGCTATGCTGATCCTTCTGAACCATAAACCAGCAGTTAAAGTGGTTCTAAAAGCTTAAAGTTTTTTACCTTCATGCATTCTATGCATAAAGGTAAAAAACCTTCAGTGTGCAGCGCCCCCTAATACTCACCTGAGCCCGATCTCGGTCTAGAGATGTGCAAGGTAGTCCTGGCTCACAGCCTGTGAGAAGGGAACGGGGGCGGGGCCAAGTACCGGTCTGCTGTGTCTTATGGACGCAGAGAGTGGGGTGCGGGAGTGAGCAAAGCACCAGTGCCCCCATAGCAAGCTACTTGCTATCATGGCACTGCTCAGAGGGGAGGAGCCAAAAGTGTTGGTGGGGGACCCGAGAAGAGGAGGACTGGGAGTGATTGGGAGTGCTTGGGAGAGCAGGTAGGTATGACATGTTTGATATTTAAAAAAATAAATAAAAATCAAGGTTTTACTATCACTTTAACCCTTCGCTTGATACATGCCTGTTTCATATCAGAATGACAGAACTGTATAGCAAAGAGTGCTCTACATCAATTCAGAGATGCAAAATTTTACACAGGAAAAGATGGACACATTTATAGTATGTTCATTAGGGCCTTACACGGTATGGTTGAATTTTTGGTGTGCAGTCCAATCTGCCATCATTAGCAGTGTGTTAATCTCTGTATTGGTTCAATGTGATCAACTCAGATAAAAGGTTGAAAACAAAGTAGCACAAGAAACCTCTCTTTGCTTTGTGTATGCATTCTACCTCTAATTGCCTGTGAAGGGCACCGGGACCCCAAAAATCTGGAGTGGAAATACCAATCAGCCTTGCCACCTCCTGTGCATTATTACTATAGGCCCATCACTATAATTTCTGGACTCACTAATGGTAAGGTGCTGGTGGTTGGTAGGGGCAGTTTAGAACCACTAACCACAGAAGCTAGTCTGTACTTGAGTTGCAGTGCACCCCATGTTTTGGAATCTGAAGACAGTTTGCAGGCACCTGGAGATGTCTGCTTTCTAGAGCGAGTTAACATTTTCCTCCAAAAAATAGGATTGCTTTTAATAAACAGATACATTAAGTATTTGGATGCATGATTACTATAGGCTGTGCTGTACAACTGAGTACTTAACATTCCATTTTATTTTGAATGCTATTTGTTCCTACAGATATAATTCAAGGTGAAATTTCCTCAATCATTTATTCAACAAATTCTTTTCAAAGCTGCTTTGTATTCCATTATACATCACACATTGTAATAAGCCATGGCCGTAACTGTCTGTTACTCTCCTCCTCTACCAACCTAAATTTACAAAGGCAAATAAGCCTCTTATTTTAATATTAGTAATCAAAGCCACCTAGGTATTCTGAAATTAAAAGCTAAGCTCTCACAAGATTAAAGCGTTTCCAGCATCATTGGGCAGCAGGCACACACAATTAGATACGGCCATTTCAGTTTCCCCTCATTTTTTAATCTCTTGCTGGCATTTCATTGGCGCTTTTATGTAATGTCAAATATTTCTCAGCATGTCTTTTATGTATTGTGGCTCTTGACTTTTAAAGTAAAAGTCAATGTACATGAAAGATAATGAGAGAAAACATATTTTACGGAGAACTACTTTTAAAGGAGTTTTTCAGCCTAAGGAAAGCCTTTGACATAGCATTTTCACTCTGTGTATCACACCCATTTCCTGTAGACATGGATCGGAGAAGATCTGTGATCTGGTACATAGGGTGTATATGTTGTATTTTCAGTGAGTACACTTTCTGAGCTGTTATTGCAGAGTTTACCTGCCAATCAATTTTTATGTCGCACTCATTTTGTTGCTGCTCTGTATTTTCATGACTGCCTTACATAAACGATTTGTGGATTCCTATTCTGGTCGCTATGTGTATATCAGACAAGTGCATTTACAACTCTTACTAAATTAATTTTATGGATAAAATACCCAGACATGATACTGTCTTCAATCTGCCTTGGCAGAATGACTTGTGCAGACAGAAACAATAAGCACAGTCAAGGTATATCATTATTGGGAAGGAACACACAGTCTATAATAAATAGCTGACACCAAGCTATACATAGAAAAGTTTTTAGAACATTAGCACACATTTATAAGTAGTGCTAATTCAATCAGGAAGCCACTGATTGATTCACAATTGTAATTGCACCAGAGAAATCTAGACAATCATAACATTTTAGGATCCTCTAAAAACATGATTTGCTAGCACATACAGTATTTAGACAAATAAAACATAAAATAAGAAGCTGTTGTTGCAAAATTCACCATCAATTCAGAAACATTCCCCAGCAGAATTTGTTCTGCCGCAAGATGTCCTTAATCTGATGGGTCCAAACTGTCCTGGACCCAACCCAGCCTGTTACTGGATAATGAAAGGTGAAACAGCACAGTGATAAGCTTATTTCTCTGACACTTTGTTTTCTCCTCCTACCGGCATGCTTTTTGTCAGCGCATGAAGTGATTGGCTCCTTGCTCTAACTCATCAGCCTTGCTATGCAGAAAATGCAAAAGGCTGGTAGCAAAATTCAGGTGCTTACACTGCTTGCATTGAAAAAATACATATAGCGTATGTACAGTTGATATACACACCTCTACACACCCCTGTTAAAATGTCAGGTTTCTGTGATGTAAAAAAAATGAGACAAAGATAAACAATTTCTGAACTTTTTCCACCTTTAATGTAACCTATAAACTGTACAACTCCGTTGAACAACAAACTGAAATCTTTTAGGTGGAGGGAAGTAAAAATAAAATTAAATAATATGGTTGCATAAGTGTGCACACCCTTAAACGAATACTTTATTGAAGCACCTTTTGATTTTACTACGGCTCGCAGTCTTTTTGGAAATGAGTCTAGCAGCATGGCACATCTTGACTTGACATGGCACATCTTGACACTCTTCCTTGAGAAAACACTCCAAATCTGTCAGATTGCGAGGCCATCTCCTGTGCAAAGCCCTCTTCAGATCACCCCACAGATTTTTGATCGGATTCAGGTCTGGGCTCTGGCTGGGCCATTCCAAAACTTTAATCTTCTTCTGTTGAAGCCATTCCTTTGTTGATTTGGATGTATGCTTTGGGTCGTTGTCATGCTGAAAGATTAAGTTCTTCTTCATGTTCAGCTTTCTAGCAGAAGCCTGACGGCTTTGTGCCAATATTGACTGGTATTTGGAACTGTTCATAATTCCCTCTACCTTGACTAAGGCCCCAGTTCAAGCTGGAGAAAAACAGCTCCAAAGCATGATGATGACTCCACCATACTTCACTGTGGGTATGATGTTCTTTTGGTGATGTGCAGTGTTGTTTTCGTGTCAAACATATCTTTTGGAATTATGGCCAAAAAGTTCAACCTTGCTTTCATCAGACCATAATACATTTTCCCACATGCTTCTGGGAGACTTCAGATGTGTTTTTGCTAAATTTAGCCGGGCTTGGATAATTTTCTTTGTCAGAAAAGGCTTCCGTCTTGCCACTCTATCCCATAGTCCAGACATATGAAGAATACGGGAGATTGATGTCACATGTACCACACAGCCAGTACTTGCCAGATATTCCTGCAGCTCCTTTAATGTTGCTGTAGGCCTCTTGGCAGCCTCCCAGACCAGTTTTCTTCTAGTCTTTTCATCAATTTTGGAGGAACGTCCAGTTCTTGGTAATGTCACTGTTGCACCATATTTTTTTCACTTGATGATGACTGTCTTCACCAGGGGCGGACTGACAACTCATGGGGCCCCCGAGCAATAGGGGATCATGGGGCCCCTGTGTCCTTGCCCAAACTCAAAAAAGCCTATGAAAAAGGTACCAGGGGCATCTCATGGGACCCCCTACTGACCCCGGGCCCTAGGGCAGTGCCGAGTTTCCAAATGGTCAGTCTGCCCCTGGTCTTCACTGTGTTCCATGGTATATCTAATGCCTTGGAAATTCTTTTGTACCCTTCTCCTGACTGATACCTTTTAACAATCAGATCTCTCTGTTGCTTTGGAAGCTCTCTGCGGACCATTACTTTTGATGTAGGATGCAACTAAGAAAATGTCAGGAAAGACCTACTAGAACAGCTGAGCTTTATTTGGGGTTAATCAGAGGCACTTTAAATGATGGCAGGTGTGTACTGACTCCTATTTAACATGATTTTGAACATGATTGCTTAATTCTGAACACAGCTACATTCCCCAGTTATAAGAGGGTGTGCACACTTATGCAACCACATTATTTTAGTTTTTTTATATTTACTTTCCTGCCTAACAGATTTCAGTTTGTTTTTCAATTGAGTTGTACATTTTACAGGTCACATTAAAGGTGGAAAAAGTTCTGAAATTATTTATCTTTGTCTCATTTTTTTCATCACAGATACCCGACATTTTAACAGGGGTGTGTAGACTTTTTATATCCACTCTATAAGAGCTGATTCACAGATGTGCAGTGCAGAGTCAAGCTCCGGTTTCACAGCTAATTGATACAGTAGTTGTTCACTGGTTCATGTCAGGTTTACATCATGTTCAGGACAGGATTAGCTCTCAGGATGATCCTGTTCAAACATATGCAGTGTAGAAACGGTTCCTATACAAGCCAATAGCCTGTAATCTGCACATGAACCAGACCGCACTGCTCATAAATCGTATAGGACTCTTTATCAAAGCACACTGAATCCGCACCGCCAGTGCACCGGAAATATGTGAACAGGCACCATAGGAAGCAATGTTTTTCACATGTCATGCAAATTGGAGGCGGTTCAAACTGCCTACAATCCGCATATAAAAGTGAAACTCAAAAAATTAGAATATCGTGCAAAAGTTCATTTATTTCAGTAATGCAACTTAAAAGGTGAAACTAACAACAAACAACGTCAGAAGCGTCTTACCTGGGCTAAAGAAAAACAGACCTGCTCTGTTGCTCAGTGGTCCAAAGTCCTCTTTTCTGATGAGAGCAACTTTTGCATCTCAGTTGGAAACCAAGGACCCAGAGTATAGAGGAAGAATGGAGAGGCACACACTGCAAGATGCTTGAAGTCCAGTGTGAAGTTTCCACAGTCTGTGTTGATTTGGGGAGTCATGTCATCTGCTGGTGTTGGTCCACTGTGCTTCATTAAGTCCAGGGTAAATGCAGCCATCTACCAGGAGATCTTGAAGCACTTCATGCTTCCTTCCACAGACAAGCTTTATGGGGATGCAGACTTTATTTTCCAGCAGGACTTGGCACCTACCCATACTGCCAAAAGCACAAAAACCTGGTTCAATGACCGTGGGATTACTGTGCCTGATTGGCCAGCAAACTCGCCTGACCTGAACCCCATAGAGAATCTATGGGGCATTGCCAAGAGAAAGATGAGAGACATGAGACTGAACAATGCAGAAGAGCTGAAGGCCGCTATTAAAGCATCCTGGTCTTCCATAACACCTCAGCAGTGCCACAGGCTGATAGCTTCCATGCCACGCCGCATTGAGGCAGTAATTGCTGCGAAAGGGGCCCAAACTAAGTACTGAGTACATATGCATGCTTATACTTTTCAGAGGCCCAATACTGTTCTATGTACAATCCTTGTTTTATTGATTGCATGTAATATTCTAATTTTCTGCGATTGTGGATTTGGGGTTTTCATGAGCTGTAAGCCATAATCATCACAATTATGACAAATCACGGCTTGAACTATCTTGCTTTGCATGTAATGAGTCTATCTCATATATTAGTTTTACCTTTTAAGTTGCATTACTGAAATAAATTAACTTTTGCACGATATTCTAATTTTTCGAGTTTCACCTGTTTGTAAACCGGCACTAAATTATTACAGAGTTGCATTCACTTATGTCTTCTATATCTGCAGATTTAAATAGCTCTTTAAAAAAATATAAATACAGTCAGGCCCATAAATATTGGGACATCAACACAATTCTAGCATTTTTGGCTCCGGTATTATGTTCAGCAGACTGTGTTCTTCTATTGTTGTGACTTAGATGACGTTCAGAGCACATTTTATGCCCAATTCATGCAAAACTCCACGTAATCCCAAGGGGTTCACATACTTTTTCTTGCAACTGTATTTATGACTGGGCTTGTTAACAGGCTATGTAAATTATAGCTAAATTGTTTATGTTTTCCATTTTGGCTGGTACACTGGCATGTGGAATGTGACACTGAAGAGGCTGTAAACGATTTTACTGTGTATTTGGCACTTTTAGTTTATGCTTTCTGTAGGAAGAGCTTGTTTGTTATATGTTAATTTTTTGGACTATTTGTTGTTGGTTACTTGTGGATTTGGAGGGGTGGTTGTAGCACTTCCTTGCACTTAAAATCATTGTATAAATATATTTGTGCACAAGTGGTGTGACAGCTTTGATTGTTCAGGGACCTGATACTAATAGGGACTAAGGTTCGGTGGAAAATAATCAGGCCTTACTTTCACTTTCATTCTATTATATAAAACAAAATCTGGGTTACTTCTCTTTGAATATAACCAATGTGCAGCGTACTGCATTATTCAATTAGCATATAAAGTATGTACTATAAATTAATTACATAAAAAACAAACTGAACAGGAACAATCCCTTATCAACTTTGCAATGATATAGTTGTAACTACATCTCTCAAAAAAAAAAAAAAAAAAAAAAAGGTGCAGATAGTTGAAAATGACTTGGGAGATACAGTGTCCGTGTGTCATAACATGCACATTATTTAGCACAGTCCCCTAACTAATGTAAAGCATTGTATTTCCTGGCCATTAAGAGAGAAGCTTTAGTACATGACATAAATTTAGAGTGTTCCACTTTGCTGACTTTTCTAATGGACTTTACCATGGTGTGTACATAAATCAAAAGTGTTTCTGCCAAGGAACTTAACCACTTGCCTACTGGGCACTTATACCCCCTTCATGCCCAGGCCAATTTTCAGCTTTTCAGCGCTGTCACACTTTGAATGACAATTTTTTTTCACACAAATAAAGTATTCTTTTGGTGATTTTTACTTGCCACAAGGTGTTTTATTTTTTGCACTATAAACTATCTGCAACTACAGGAAACGTTTGGTTGAGGTTATTGCTGCCAAAGGAGGGTCAACCAGTTATTAAGTCCAAAGATTCACATACTTTTTCCTCCCTGCACTGTGAATGTTTACATGTTATGTGCAATTAAACCATGGCAACATCTAATGTTTGTGTAGTATTATGTTCAGCAGACTGTGTTCTTCTATTGCTGTGACTTAGATGACGTTCAGAGCACATTTTATGCCCAATTCATGCAAAACTCCACGTAATCCCAAGGGGTTCACATACTTTTTCTTGCAATTGTAACTATGGTAAACCTCCATTAAACCAGAGAATCTTAATAAAGTCCTGTTGTTTGAGTCTAGTCTTAGACCTGAGATCGAACTGCTAGGGCAAACTCTATACATAATCCATAATTCCTGCTATGATAAAGCTACATTCATAAACAGTGGTTACAAGACAATTAAATAATGACCCCCAAACTGATCTTTTACTTCCCACCTAAATTATATTTCCCCCTTCCTCCAATTGCTAGATAATAGACTGACCGTCGTCCATTCAATATACACTGCTTAGTCTTTATCGCTAGACCCAGTATCACCAGTTAATTTTTAATCATACTATCAAAAAGAATACTGTTATTCTTTTTATATTGACCAAATGTTACAGCCACCTTTATTGTCCACTGCATTCTTGTATCAAAATGAAATAAAAACAAAAGTGGTTACAAAAATGTATACAAAAATAATCATGAAGTAGACACCAAACATGCCTTATGCTGCAATATCCAGCAGATAAATGAAACACATTAAATCTACCTAAGCAAAGTATGCACGTGATTCATATCATATTTGATCTTTATCACATTATATAGTCTGTGTAAAAATGTAAATATTAGTTGTCAGGCTGAAAAACCTTGTCAGATGGAAAGATAGCTACATTATGAAAAAAAACTGAATAACAGTATGTCTACTGAACATCAGAAAAGACTTCAGCTCCGTTTTAACACACTCTTCAGATCCTTGGACTGTATTCGTGCCGGGAATTATAGAATACTAGGATTGGTAATCCTTATTCTGTAATTAGTATACTAAAATATATAAATAAAAAGAATATACATCATAAATAGTGAATACTCAAAAAATTGTATATATACTGCCAAATAATTGTGATATAAATGTCCTTTAAATTCAGTGACTTTGTGCTTGAATAAATCTTGATTTGGTGACTTTTTGTGAATCTGTGACTTTCTTTGAATCCTCAATTGGTAAAGATGTATGCTCACCTCCTTGTTAGCCTGCAATTAGGCTATACACACTTGTGGTTCACCTCCTATGGAACCTGCTTAGATGGAATTCCTCCTTTATAAATGGTGAGAACGTGGATATGCGTTATCCTCAAATAGCCCATGTGCGTTTTTCCATATGTGGGAACAAATTGCCAGACATAGTGTTTTATCCTTATAAAAAGGTTTCTCCTTTATTACTTTCCAGCAGATACACTCACATATGTGATATGCGGTATAGGATGAAATTGCTCAGCTCTAATGATCCGCCAGCCGTCCGGCCATGCAACTGCCGTCTGTCCGATACTCCAGCTCTCTCCGAGTGACACCGCAGCCCCACCCCTACGCGTTACGCCACCGGTCACGTGGCTTCATCAGGGGGTTGTCTATCACAACCCCCTGATGAAGCCACGTGACCGGTGGCGTAACGCGTAGGGGTGGGGCTGCGGTGTCACTCGGAGAGAGCTGGAGTATCGGACAGACGGCAGTTGCATGGCCGGACGGCTGGCGGATCATTAGAGCTGAGCAATTTCATCCTATACCGCATATCACATATGTGAGTGTATCTGCTGGAAAGTAATAAAGGAGAAACCTTTTTATAAGGATAAAACACTATGTCTGGCAATTTGTTCCCACATATGGAAAAACGCACATGGGCTATTTGAGGATAACGCATATCCACGTTCTCACCATTTATAAAGGAGGAATTCCATCTAAGCAGGTTCCATAGGAGGTGAACCACAAGTGTGTATAGCCTAATTGCAGGCTAACAAGGAGGTGAGCATACATCTTTACCAATTGAGGATTCAAAGAAAGTCACAGATTCACAAAAAGTCACCAAATCAAGATTTATTCAAGCACAAAGTCACTGAATTTAAAGGACATTTATATCACAATTATTTGGCAGTATATATACAATTTTTTGAGTATTCACTATTTATGATGTATATTCTTTTTATTTATATATTTTAGTATACTATGCACTATCTATTGGTTTTGCGGTTAATATCATTTAATTTATATACACCATAGTGGTTTATATATTTTTTTCAAATCACTTACATAGTTTGATTTTGTTATATTTTCATTTAATACCTGAAAATTATTTTCATATCAAAGTTAATTAGATATATACATCAAAGATATTGTCACTGGGAGCGCAACACATTATATATTTATGACTTTTTGGACACCTAGGTAGTGTTGTGTTGAGTGTTTGCGATCCTATATATATTCTGGACAGTGAGTGTCCATTCTCTTGGTTTTGAGAGGTTAATATTGGGTGGATACAGACTGGCTCGCAAGTCACATAGATATTTGCTAATCCTTATTCTGTAAACACGTTCTTCAGGGACCATAAAAGGTGACTGCTTGGCAATTTAGCATCTCTGGATACCATCAAAACTTTAATGTAAGTACTTGTCATTTTTAATCCAATTTACTTTATGCTGCCTATTGTCTATTGTGTAACATGTTTCTGGTAACTAACAGCTGACTCTCTATATGCTCTAACCAGAATTTAAAGAAAGCCTTTTTGAAGAAGGTTACCATATGTAAAGTAGAACGATAGGGAAACTTTTTTTTTCATTTGGAGTAGAGTAAGGGAGGGTTAAAATCCCTGTTAGATTATTTTTTTTCATCATCTGCCTCCCATTGTGGAGATTTCCCTTAACTTCCTGTCCTATAGCCTAACAGGAAGTGAGAGGAAATCCTTGCAAATTAGGGGAACTCCTTGGGGACCCCCAGGTCACCAGAACTAGTGTCCCCATTGGAAGATTTCCCCTCTATTACTTTTCTGGGGACAACCCAAAATTTGGGTTTTTCTTTTACTTTCAATTTGAATAATAAGGGTAAACATGACAAGTAGAGATGGTGAATCTCCTTAATGGGGGTCAGACAGCAATAATAACTGACAGGCTGTCAGGGATCTCGGGTTTCTCCACGGCGCACGGGTCTGCGCATGCGCGGAAGTCTAATACGAACGAACATACGGCACTAGGACATAGGCGCCCGCAACAACAATCGCGGCCGTGCATGCGCACTCGCGCACACGGGCGTGCGCCTGGCACCAATGACAGCGCAGGGCGCACTATTTAAACCGACTCTTGCATGCTCAAGTTGCCGTATGGTCTTGTTCCTGCTTGTCCCTGTTATCCTGTGAGAGTATCCTGTTGCCGACCCAGCCTGACCCTGATTGCTGTTGATTGTCTCCTGCCCTGACCCCTGGCTCGTCCGACTATTCTTCTGCATGTTCCTGATTATCTGACCTCCTGCTGCTGAACCTGGCCTGTGACCTGACCATTCTCTGCCTGCTGCTCTGTACTGTTCCGCCTCCACTGTTACCGACCCGGCCTGTCTGACTTCCCTACTGCTTCACGGTGTGTTCTGTCCATCCATCCGTTGCTGTCTGGGCCTGCTCTGCCTCTTTACATCAGGCTCTCATCCTGCTATGTACCATTGGCGGTTCCTTCTACTGCAGCTGGGTGTACCCAGGGGCCGCGACCGGGTCTCAGTCTGCTCCAAGTCCATCCCCACCATCAGGGGCTCTGGTGAACAAGCAGATTGGAGCTTAGACTCCGCGCCCTGGGAAAATCCGGTCTGTGGAGCTCTAGAGTTACCGTCAGTAGGTACCTGACACAGGCATTCCTAATCCCTCTGCACTACATCTAAAACTAAAAAAGGTTTTGCCTTTAGTTACACTTTAAAACTCTGTTACTTTCCTGTCTGCCTGGGCATGGTAGTGATTGTCACAGGTATTTCCTAAAGGCCAGGAGGAGTGAATAGAAAGGGGGGGAGATAAAGGAGTCTAAACTGCTCCAGAGTGTCCACAGAACACAGTGTCAGTGCCAAGGGCCATCAGATTGTACTGTGCTGCACTGCCTGGACATCTAGCCAGTGCTTGTTAGGAAGACAGTTCCCCACTGCTCATCCCTCACACAACTCGCTTCAGCTGACAGCAGCACTGTACTGAGCTGCCTGAGGAACACACTGCCACCCCAGCTCCCCAGAGCTGCCAGATAATAGCACAGCCACTTTACATGTGGACATATAGGAAATAGGTGGGACCTGCTGGGTTGAGTCACACATTATATACTGTCAGCAGATAAGTAGAAAAACATCCCCAAGTTGCAGCATTAAAAGATTCTGGTGAGCTGTACAGAGATATGTGAAGGTGGATGTGTTGGGGCAGTCACACAGGGGAACAAAAAGTTATGACTGTCAGAATACACTGATCAGCGGCTGCAGTAGCAGAAAAGCAAAAAAAAAATTTAAATTCCAACTTGCCTGTTCTGCTGAACTGGATGAATTTCTATTTATTACAGGTACTTCTATATCGCCAGTCAATTTACACAGTGATTTACATATATATTGTGCATTCATATCAGTCCCTCAAGGAGCGTACAATCTAGGGTCCCTAACTCACATTCATACATACACATACTAGGGCCAAGTTAGGATTCAGGATCCAATTACCCTACCAGCATGTCTTTGGAGTGTGGAAGGAAACCGGAGTACCCGGAGGAAACCCACGCAGGCACAGGTAGATGGTGCCATGGTTGAGATTCGAACCAACGACCCTAGTACTGCCAAGTGGAAGTGCTAACCATTTAGCCACTGTGCTGCCCCTGTTATATCAGAGCATGGCCAGCTTTAGATTGTTGTCCCACAAACTGCAAAATCTCTATGCAGAGCTCTAAACTGAAGGCTTTTACTGGAAGGAAAGATTTGGGGAATCTCTAATCAAAACTGAGATTATTTTGGAGGAGTTGAAGATACATACAAGCACCTTTGGGTGCCTGATTTTTAAATAATCATATTAATCTGAATAATGATATTCTGAGAAAGGTTCACTTTTAATTAGATTTTGCCATATATACTGCTACAATATTCTGCAGCCCTTTGCAGAGGTATAGGAAGCACATAGGAAGTTAACAATACAGGACAAAAAGGAAACACATTTGTAAGAACGCTGCTTGCTAGAGTTAAAACTTTTTACATTTTTTAAATTAGGATTGGGAAAAGCAGAGTCAGCATCTCTACTTTACTTTTGATTAATGGTTAGAATTTCACTCCTGGACCTCCCACAGTTGAATGGCAGATACATAGTATACAGTATATAGCATGCATACAGTAAATCAACGTGAAAAATAACAGTAAGTAAAACCTATGACTTCCATATGTTGCATATGAATATGAATGTTGTTGCCACCTGTTTTCAGAAGCAAACTATACTAGCCATAATCACTATATGATGACAAGCATAGGTGATGAGGATTCTCATGGTTTCGCATTACAATTCAGAACAACTGTACTCAAATGCACTAACCTATGACCTGAATATTGAATATGTTCTATAAAAACTCATAACACCCATGACAAATTGCCCTCCCTTTTGTACCTCTTCTAGTCCTCAGAGATTTATGATTGGTGTCTAGCAGAGATTAAAGCATGTTAGCACCATGCATAAGTGCTGTATGCCGTCTCATACTATACAGGGCCTGTGAAAAAAATGTGTAAATGGATTACTTAGCTAGGCTTATGTAATGTAATACATGGCTCTATAGCTTCTTTAGACCATATCTACTCTACTGACTAGCCTCTGCTTTCATACTAAACGTAACCATGCAACTAGATATTGTTAGAAAAATGGAAAACACTACAAAATGTAACCTTAAAGTGAAGAACTATTGAATAAAGGGAGCATATATTTTAGAAAGAGCATTTAACATGGTCTTAAAGGAAACACAGGTTTATTTACTACAGTTGGGGAGTGCAAAATTAGCCTCCCTTCTGCATAGAAACCAATCAACTTTCAGTTTTTATTGTCATAACGTAATTGAAGAAGCTGAAGTTAGAAGCAGGGGCGTATTTGCCGCGAGGCAAACAAGGCATTTGCCTAGGGCGGCACTTTTCAGGGGGGCGGCACGGTGCAGCGCCACCCCCTCCTTTCCCACGGAAGGGACACTTCCGTGGGAAAGGGACAGGGGCTGCTGTGTCTTACCTGTGTCCGCGACTCCGTGTCCCACGTCGATCCGGTCCACAAGGCGCTGCTGGAGGAGGGGTGCAGAGGGTGTCCATCCAGTGTATTCATCTTCCTGGACCTTGATCGAGATGTGGGCGGGATGAGAAGCCGCCCCTCGAATATGGCCACACCCCTGGGATCACTGAGCAGCCTATCCCTCCCTCTGCAAGCTCCACCTCCTCGCCGATGATTGGCCGCCAAATCTGTAGCTCAGAAAAGGCACACAGGCGGCCAATCACAGGCGAGGAGGCGGAGCTTGGAGAGGAGGAGTTGAACGGCAGCGCGAAGACTGAAGATCGAGTGAGGGAGCAGCTGGAGCCAGTGAAGAGGAGGAGAGCGGCTGGAGAAGGAAGACAGCTAATGGGTAAGTGTCTGTGTCTGAAGGAGGGAACCCGGGCTGGAACAGGGGTCAGCACATCGATGTAAGTATAATTGGTGTCAGTGGAAGTAATAGTGCCCCATCATTAGTGTCAGTGTGGGAGGAATAGTGCCCCCTCATTGGTGCCACTGACACCAATGAGGGGGCACTTTTCCTCCCACTGACACCAATGATGGGGCACTATTCCTCCCACTGACACCAATGATGGGGCACTATTCCTCCCACTGACACCAATGATGGGGCACTATTCCTATCACTGATACCAATGATGGGGCACTATGCCTCCCACTGACACCAATGATGGGGCACTATTTCTCACACTGACACCAATGATGGGGCACTATTCCTCCCACTGACACCAATGATGGGGCACTTCCTTCCACTGACACCAATGATGGGGCACTATTCCTCCCACTGACACTAATGATGGGGCACTATTCCTCCAACTGACGCCAATGATGGGGCACTATTTTTCCCTACTGACACCAATGATGGGGCACTATTCCTCCCTACTGACACCAAAGATGGGGCACTATTCCTCCCACTGACACCAAAGATGGGGCACTATTCCTCCCACTGACACCAATGATGGGGCACGTCCTCCCACTGATACCAATGATGGGGCACTATTCCTCCCCCTGACACCAATGATGGGGCACGATTCCTCCCCCTGACACCAATGATGGGGCACAATTCTTCCCACTGACACCAATGATGGAGTGCAAAGCGAAAACAAAAAACAAGAAGCACATCAACCCTGTGCATTACCTCAGTAACCAAAATGTATTAAATACAAAATGATACTCACAAACCACAAAGTAAATCAAGCATGTAAGTCCTCAAAGGAACTTGAAAGTTAGGAAGCCTGCACGAGTCCCATCATAGGGCTAGACACTCAGAGTACCACTGACGCGTTTCGAAGGGCATCCCTTTATCAGAGCAGCTCTCCTTTTTGTTTTTGCTTTGCAGTACTGGTTGGGCTTCCCCAGCCTTATTTGGAGCTGCACAACCCTATATGCACTGGTGGTCGAATCTTCCAGTTCTGGTTCCATCTATTCACCAGCCACCTGGGTCTCAGAGCGCAGGAGAGTTCGTTTTTGTTTTTTTGACTAATGCTGGAGTACTATTCCACACACTGACACTAATGATGGGGCACTATTCCTCACACACTGACACTAATGATGGGGCACTATTCCTCACACACTGACACTAATGATGGGGCACCATCATTGGTGTCATTGGGAAGAATAGTGTCCCATCATTAGTGTCAGTGTGAGGAATCGTGCCCCATCATTGGTGTCAGTGGGAGGAATAGCACCCCATTATTGTCAGGGGCGGAGCTCTAATAGGAAGAGATGGAGCCTAAAGAGGAAGGGGAGGAGTTTGCAGATGAAAAGGTGGGGCCCTTTTAGATGCCGGGGGTGCCCGATATTAGTCTTGCCTAGGGCAGCACAAAACCAAAATATACCACTGGTTAGAAGTTGATTGGCTACCGTGCACAGTCACACTAGATTCTGAGTGCACCAGTTTTAGTGAATCCCCCCTATATTGTCTACTCTATATACTCTACCGTATTACTGCTCTTAAGTTTGTGATTTAATTACCTCCGCTGTGTTTTACATCAGCAGATGACATAGATGATCTAACATTATCACACTGGTGATGCCATTAATGAAATGTTTTATCCATTTTGGGCCTCGTTCACAAGGGCATATACTACAATGAACACCCATGCAAGGGCCGTATTTACCTGTACAGGAATGTACAGATGTTCCATGCATGAGATGCATAGACACAGCTGCTTCTCCTAATTAGACATCTGTGCGGGTGCACCATCCCAAACAGAGACAATGTATGTTTGGGGCAAACTGGGAACATAGGTTATATCTGTGCAGCCACTACGTCCCAACTGACATGAATGGAACACTTGTTTATCCCCACGCTGGCTGGCTTTTAACAGGTAGGCTTTTATTAGATACTCCTTTTATGCCTGCAAGCAATTTTCTTCCTGTTGTACCCTGGGCCACACCTGGGCAGCTCAGTGTACACTTTTGGTTTGCCATGGGTTCTAGGACAAAGTACCTACTGTATGTATGTGGAGGAGTCACATCATCCCAGTCTACCCAATGAAAATTGCCAGGAAAGGTTGTCAGCTGTGGAGATGGAGAAACAAGGAAGATCGGAGATGTCACATCACTGGAGAAGGACACTTTGGGTGGTAACTGTACCATAATATGGAAATATGCTGTGCATACTTTCACATTTTTGAGAGCCCTGGGGAACCTGGGGAGCCCTGAATACATTCAGCAGCACATTTAAAAAAATAACTCATGATTTATCAAACAGGTAATACACATTTGCAAGGCCATGTTGTAAATACGTGTAAATATATTATGGTAATAATTGTATGTACCTGCCGAGATGTGCTAAAGTCCTCAATATGCAAATGAGCACCTCCAACAAAAAAACTAGGATATTTAGTTGATGGCAAGAGTCATGGTTGCTCTCAAAACAGATGATGTAAGGATATTATGGAAATTTGGCAACCCTACCACCTCTAGTTCCTGGTATTTCATTAGTGGTGCTGAAAATCACACTTACTATTTGCACAGTACCTTCTAGTGGCTGAAGCAGGAATTTGTGTCTCTTGGGAAAGCATGGGAAGCCAGCTGTCATGTATTTTTGTATAATACAGACCTGCCTGTAGTATCATGCAGAGGAGGGGAGCCACACAAAAATGCTGCATGTTTGAATTTTGCATCTCAGCGACCAAGCTATGTGGATCCCAAAGACAGTAAGATTTCATTAAAACCAGCCACCGGTTCTGTGTTATCACACAAAACTGGTTGTTTCTCTGAAAAAGAGGACAGTTCTTACTTAAATGTAAAGAAAACCTAGATCCTTTTAAAAGTTTTGAAACAAAATGTACCAGAAGACTACTTGCACCTAGGGAGCCATAATACATATTTTCACTGTCAGAAAAAGTAATGGAAAGCTTTCAAAAAGCAAAGGCTACTAAGTGTGAGGCAGCTGAGGATAGTGGAAAAGTAGGTGGATACAACTTGATTGCTATGAAATAGAACAAACACAAGAGCCACAGGTGCTTAAAGAAGAGTTTCAATGGAAATGAGTGATAGCAGACACCTTTTGTTATCTAGTCTAAGGCTGGCCATACATTATACAATTATCTGGAGATTTTTGGTTTAGATTTACCAAAAACCATATAATAGGAGGACAAACCTAAACAACACTTTCAGTTGTATCCAATTAGGCAGGCCCTTGCACTACACAGATGAAGGTAAATCTAAAGGAAATTGGGCAGAAAATTGGAAGATAATTGTATAATGTATGGCCAGCCTTAGGCAGAACTTTAACATCTTTGACAGAAGTTCTTTATTTGCCCAAACACAAGTTTACCCAGTTTTTAGTTAACTGAAATGTACAACTAAAAGTGCATGGGAATCAGGCACATGTACAGTAAAAATGTACATGTCCCTATGTTGATGGGGACAACAGCCTCATCCTGATTGCCATGTCTGGCACAGTAGATGTGGGAGTCACTGGTTGGAACTTATCAGAATCTGAAAGCCACCTTTCAAATAAGGGGGCCTCCATATATTTTCTCCTTGCCCTGTGGGAATGAGCTTCTGGTACATAGTACCCCTTGCTACTCATTCACTAGAAAAAAGTAAATGTAGTGTGAATAACAACAACCACACAGTAGAAAAAAAATCATTAAAGGGCAAGCTCACCTTTTCATGAAAAACAAAAAGGTGAACTAATGCCAAATATCCTGGTCATCCCTCTGGACCCCACTGCATAGATCGGCCACGATGCACCTTGCTGCCAGTGTAGCAGTCCATAAAACGTACACCACAATACACAGGCCTGGAGTATCTATCATAATGTTCACAATGGGAAGCTATGATTGGTCAGGACAGCCATGTGACTGCACTGAACAATGAGCACTTCCCTTTGCAAGTACTGTGACGGATACTCACTTTGGGGCTGTGTATTGCAGTGTTCGGACTGCTACACCAGCAGGAAGGGGCATCATGGACATGAATGGGTCAATGGGGGGATGCCCGCTGACTTAATTGCATTTCAAAAACAACCCGGCAGGCTGCCAGAAGCTTTCATTTATGGCCGAAGGGGACAAACTGGCAAACCTGGCCATTTGGTTGGCCTGTTTGGTGAACCATGAACAGTGTGGGTTCAGGTTGAGTTCAGCTATAGTTATAAACAGAACACCAAAATGCTTTGGAGGGGATGGTGGCTATTTTCTGCAAAGTATTAAATCCAATTTTAATAAAACAAAACAAAAAATAAATAAATAAATAAAAAAAGAAAAAAGAAAAGAAAAACTAACAGGAAACAGTCATATTTTAAAGGCTGAGCACCCTGTTACACAGTAATTATTGTCAACCCTGGCTAATATCAAGTAGGTTAATTATCAAAAAGTACTCATTAAAGGAATTAATTCTTTAAATTTCAACAGTTGTAAGACAAGAAGATAACACTCATTTTTTTCCTCAAGCTAATTGACACAATTGTTAAAGTAGGTCATTTTACAGAATCTTGGGGACACACTGATTGAGGCAGTAATGAGATTAGCACAGATTTACTTTTGTATCAGTTAAAATCAGTCCATGATTATTAACAAATGAGTGAACTGGTATGTGCCAGAGAGGGGAAAGAGTAGGTGGTCTACATACCCAGAAAAATAATTATTTAAAGATGTTAGCACAACAATATCCTAAAGGCGGTAACATTTTTACATTTACTGTACAATACAATATTAATAAAATTTTAATACCTGCGGAAAAACAGACCTTACATTTACTTTTAACTTAATTTACTTTATTGTTTTAATGTAAAAATGCAATTTACACTGACACTTGTGTACAGCTAAAAACTGTCATACAACCCACACTAAAATCTGAAATTTGGAAATCTCACCATGTTTACTAGAGAAACATTTACAGCAGAGATGTGCAATTCCTATAGCCCGATGCCTGGGACATGCAGTCCTGGGCGCCGGGCAAGAGTTTTTTCTTTACATTTAGACCTGGTGCGGGCAAGCAGTTGGCTCTCTTGTAAAAAAAAATCTGAATGGCTAACTAGCTATTGGATCGCTTTTGCAAGCAGCGGCATGGGACATTTCCCCTTCCATGTGCTGTCTCATCGCACCAGGACACCCGATCAATCATCTGGCGCTTCCACTGGCTGATCATAAAGGCAAACAAAGTCTGGAACCGCTCTGTTCGCCTCTATGATATAGAAAACAGGAAGCGATGAGCATACATACTTATGGCTTCTCCTATGTAAATGGTGCCATTTTTAAAAATAGGAGGCTTGATCGCAATGATTTAAGGGCAGAGGAGGGATCTGGGGTCTTATTGACACCAGATCGCTCGATAAACAGCACCTGTCACTGCCTATTGCTGTCACAAGGGATGTTTACATTCCTTGTGATAGCAATAAAAGTGATCAAAAAAGAAAAAAAATTAAAGCAAAAGTGTTAAAATAATAAAAAGTTTTAATTTTTTTTTAAAGCACCTCCGTGCCCGCTCACAAAGGCGAACACGCGTCAGTCCTGCACACACACAAACAGCAATCTGCCTACACATGGTGTATCACTGAGAACATCAGATCATGGTCAGTAATTCTAGCACCAGAAAACACAAAGGGCACCAACCTAACTGCAGTATGTATGAAAAGTTTAGCTGTAATATAGCCAAATAGCTACTCACAAGAGCAATAAGATATACAGGCGTTGCAAATGTCCTCAAAGGGGCCAGTACAGGGGCTGGTGGTGTCAGGTAATGTCCGGGTCCCAGGAGTAAGGTGTGGAGTGAACTGTCAGCGACGGATGCCATGACAAACGCTGCAACCAGCGTGGAATGCACGGAAGTCCAGAACCAGAGGGAAACCATTGAAGAAGGTCTGAAGAAAAAGCGGAAGCTTTGAAACGTGTCAACTGACTAATCACCTCACCTGTTCTCGCTTCCCCATTGACAGTTAACTCCACATCTCACTCCTGGGACCCAGACATTACCTGACACCATCGGCTCCTGTACTGGCCCCCTCAAGGACATGTTCCAACGCCTGTATACCTTATTTCTCTTGTGAGTAGCTATTTGGTTATATTACAAACAGGGGCGGACTGACCATTTGGAAACTCGGGCACTGCCCGAGGGCCGGGGTCAGTAGGGGGCCCCATGAGATACCCCTGGTACCTTTTTCATAGGCTTTTTTGAGTTTGGGCAAGGACACAGGGGCCCCATGATCCCCTATTGCCCAGGGGCCCCATGAGTTGTCAGTCCGCCCGATTACAAATAAACTTTTCAAATATACTGCACTTAGGTTAGTGCCCCCTTGTGTTTTCTTATATTACTACAGAGTCTGCTTCACTCTATGGGGAGCTGCTACTGCTAGTGCTTACACTATGGACTATATGGACTTGCTTTTAAATGTTTTTAATTCATGTTTTTAACCATTTACACTTGTGTTGCAGTGTCACTGTGCCATTGTCTTCTCTCAACACCAAATACTTTCATAATTCTAGCACCAGACCTTCTCTGTAATTCTAAGGTGGTAATCTGTAAAGGCTGTGAAAAAGTTACCTATGGATAGTAAAAGTTAGTTTAGTGCTTTATTGCATTAAAATTCGAAAGAGTGTATTTTTTTTCAAAAAATTCAGTTTCAGAAAAACACTGCATTATATAAAAAAATAGCAAAACCAACCAATTTATTCTCTAGGGCCTCTGCTTTAAAAAAATATATATATATGTTAGGGGTTCTAAGAAATTTTCTATCAGTTTAAGTTGCCGTAAAGCCCTTTTAGTTTTAAAAAGCACCTCTGCCTAATAAAAACATCAACACTTCTATGCTGGCAAAAAATTTTTTTTTATCAGGACAAGTAGATTGGATCCCCAGTTTAGTCCCTTGGACAAGTAGTTTTTAAAAAAATTTTCACACCCCTGATTTACAGTAGAGACTGGCATTGTGTCAATATTAACTAAATATGTCCCTATGCATAGCCAGTCTTAAGTAGACAGCACACGTAAGATTATGGTTGGTCAGACTTGCAATAATCCTCATGTCTATTTTGTTCACTAGCATGATGTGTTATCGAAACCTGCCCAACTAATCAAAAAATTTATAGTAACAAGCTATGTTGGCTATGTTGGCTATTTTCAACTGATTGTCTTTGTTTTCCACAGAGAAAAGCAACAGCTATATGTGTCTGGCTGCACTTCCAATCCCAATTTGGTCAATCACAGTAGCCCTCTTTATCAGAACAGTTTGTCTGCAACCTTTGTACCTGAGGCAATATACAGTAATTCAACATCAAAAACCCCCTAATTTTTCCAGTCATAAGATTAACACAAAACGGTTAGACCATATAAAAATCTAAGTTCATAAGAAGTCGATGTAATGATTGTGCGCAATAAGACATGGAAGCTGTACACAACAGCCATCTTGTTAAGGTCTCAGCCATTTTGTTTTTCATGAGCAGCGATCTTCCTCCTCAGCCTCCTCCTAAAAACTGTGGAATTTGTAGCTGTCATTTTTAACAAACTTCAAAAGAACTCTTAACTAAAACACAATAGACATCAGCATCCAGACTTGGCCAAAGCTGTAAACAGCTAATTAATCTTGGCAAGATGTCTGTTTCCACGAACCATGAAAAACTCTTCCCTCTAACCTATCGTAAAAAAATAATAACTCAGTCAAGCCGTCACACATGATGTGTAAGGCCATTAAAGCTCTAGGAATGCAGAGCGTGCCATAAAACGTCTTTTCCACAACTTCACAATTTCGCATACAATTCTTAAACTTCAACAGGAACAGGACACATTAATATTAGGTATATATTTGAATGGGGAATATCATACCGAATACATCAAGGTCACACATGACTACCCTAGCACGTACGAAAAGGAGAGAAAGCAATCTCCTGCCTCATGGGTGACAAAAGTACACTGTGTTTGGTATCCCTGGGTTATAAATATAATTCTGAATAATATTTTGTCAGTTTCTAGAATACCACCTGCACATATTGAAAGTTATTAATATTAGTATGAAACTGAAGTTGGGACTTTGTCATTAACGTGGTGACCTCCCAGCACCCATCCCTTACACCAGATTATTGGTCAGATGGTCTCGGGCGACACCCCTTTGATATCACAGAAAAGGGAATGATAGGACCTGTTAGGCAAGCTCTCATTTTACCATCAACCAAGGAACACCCAAGAGAGCCATAGCAACATTTTTGCTTGGACAATTGGACTCTTTCTCTGTTGCGCTATTGTTCTCTTTATGACTTTATAACATCCTTTTCTGTAAATATCTTATTTGCACCATTTAACCTTTTCATTAATAAACCCTATTTTGAAAACTGTTAAAACTATCTCTAAGGCTTTTAATGCAAACTAAAGAATCCCTGTCTCTTGAAGAGTGCTACTGAATCCTCTGAATATGCCTTACTGTGGTAACAGTGTGTGTTGCAGATGTTTATGCTAAAATCATAGTGTCATTGCTACTATTGTGAGTTTCCTCCTTCGGCGGTGGTGGCAGTTTAAAGAGTTAAATGCTAATTAACCTAACCCAGTGACAATCGCTCTCAGGCTGCTGGCACAACTGAGAGTAGCATTGTTACGCAAGTGACAGCTGTGTGTGCGATCAGCTGGTCCTTTGCCATGAGTTGGGGAGAAGGGCAGGAGTCAGACACCGAGTTCGTCAAGTCATGGAAAGAGACTAACAAGAGTTAAACTTGTTTAAACCAAGAGGCCTGCAAATGAAATAAAGGATCACCTTCAAGCAGGACAACAATCTTGAACACAAAGCTATTCTAAAGTGTAGCCTAAAAGACTTTCAGCCAAATGTGGTTCCAGTAAGAATTTCTCAGTAGACCAAAATGCTTAAAGTGACAATAAACACACCTACATGAGTGACTATAGTCACATGGGCTGCTCAGATGTGATAAGGAGGAAATGCTCAGCATAGAAACTCACTGCAAACTGAGCATGTTAAGAGCTGCCAACACTGCTCTGCAAAATCACCAACTGCATTTGGAGCATAATCAAAAGGGGGGAAAGGGAACAGCAGGATCAACTAGGATTTTTGCAGAACACAGAAAGTGAATCCCATAGTGACTGAGTGAGTATGAACAGCATGTAATACAGCATTTGCTATTTCTTATGATGTGGGTTTAGTGACACTTTAAGCTAGCCCCATATACAGCTTGAGTTTAGGCTGATTCCTGCTCAGTTTGCTGAAGGATGAGAATTTGGTGGCCTTGTTAGCACCTGGCTGAACACAAGCCAATATAAACATTGACTAAGCAGCGTGGAATATTCTGACCTTAACAGATGCACTCACTGTTCAGGTATCCATACAGCAACAGATACAGCTACATTTGTATTTCAGACGGCAACAATATAAAATATAAAAGAGTAAAAAATGGTGAAACTTGACGAAAGCCACCATTTTCTGACATTTATAAAGTGTCATCTGAATGCTTAAATGTGTTCCATACAGTACAGTTGCAAGAAAAAGTATGTAAACCCCTTGGGATTACGTGGAGTTTTGCATGAATTGGGCATAAAATGTGCTCTGAACGTCATCTAAGTCACAACAATAGAAGAACACAGTCTGCTGAACATAATACTACACAAACATTAGATGTTGCCATGGTTTAATTGCACATAACATGTAAACATTCACAGTGCAGGGAGGAAAAAGTATGTGAGGCCCTAGCTTAATGACTTCTCCCAGAGCTAATTGGAGCCAGGAGTGAGCCAACCTTGACTCCAATCAGTGTGAATATATTGGATGTGTTGCTGACAGCTGTCCTGCCCTTAAAAAACACACACCTGTTTTGGGTTTACTGGTTTCAAGAAGCACTGTCTGATGTGAACCATGCCTCGCAGAAAAGAGCTCTCAGAAGACCTACGATCAAGAATTGTTGACTTGCATGAAGCTGGAAAGGGTTACAAAAGTATCTCCAAAAGCCTTGATGTTCATGTGTCCACGGTAAGACAGACTGTCTACAAATGGAGAAAGTTTAGCACTGTTGCTACTCTCCCTAGGCGTGGTCGTCCTGTAAAAATGACTGCACAGCGCAGAATGCTGCATGAGGTAAAGAAGAATCCCAGAGTGTCAGCTAAAGACCTACAGAAATCTCTGGCACATGCTAACATTTTTGTTGACACATCTACAATAAGGAAAACATTAAACAAGAATGGAGTACATGGGAGGACACCACGGAGGAAGCCATTGCTGTCCAAAAAGAATATTGCAGCACGTTTGAAGTTTGCAAAAGAGCACCTGGATGTTCCACAGCACTACTGGCAAAATATACTGTGGACAGATGAAACCAAGATTGAGTTGTTTGGGAAGAACACACAACACTATGTGTGGAGAAAAAAAGGCACAGCACACCAACATCAAAACCTCATCCCCACTGTAAAACATGGCGGAGGGAGCATCATGGTTTGGGGCTGCTTTGCTGCCTCAGGGCCTGGACGGATTGTTGTCATTGATGGGAAAATGAATTCCAGAGTTTATCAAGATATTGGGCAGGAAAACGGACGACCATCTGTCTGCCAACTGAAGCTCCACAGAGGATGGGTGATGCAACAGGACAATGACCCAAAGCATACAAGTAATTCAACAAAACAATGGCTGCAACAGCACAGAATACACCTTCTGGAGTGGCCCAGTCAGAGTCCTGACTTCAACCCGATTGAAATGCTGTGGCATGACCTTAAGAGAGCGATTCACACCAGACATCCCAAGAATATTGCTACACTGAAACAGTTTTGTGAAGAGGAGTGGTCCAAAATTACTCCAGATCGTTCAGCAGGTCTGATCTGCAACTACAGGAAACGTTTGGTTGAGGTTATTGCTGCCAAAGGAGGGTCAATCAGTTATTAAGTCCAAAGGTTCACATACTTTTTCCTCTCTGCACTGTGAATGTTTACATGTTATGTGCAATTAAACCATGGCAACATCTAATGTTTGTGTAGTATTATGTTCAGCAGACTATGTTCTTCTATTGTTGTGACTTAGATGACGTTCAGAGCACATTTTATGCCCAATTCATGCAAAACTCCACGTAATCCCAAGGGGTTCACATACATTTTCTTGCAAATGTACAAGTCTCAGCCTTCTCTATCACAAATGTATGTAAACAAAAATGTAGACATGCCACAAACTGGGGTAAATCAAACTACGGTAAGAATAAACTAAAACAAAAACCCACAAAAATTTATAGGAACAATGATCAACTGATCCAGAATTACATGAAGCAGAAATTACATGTGAATCATGAGCACATATACATTGTGGGGGATGGGGGTAGGGGGCAGCTGGGCAATTTTTTTAAAAAAAGGGCCAAGATATCCAGATGTGTGGATGTGTATGTACTGTATATGTATTGTATATGTATGTATTGATTGTGTGATTCTGTTGAGTTCACAGAATGTACATTTTTTGGGGAATTGCAGAAAGCTGGATACCACTCATGATAATGATATGTAAAACAGAATAATTATTCTTTTCATTTAGATGTGCTTAATTTTAGATATAAAATTATACCTAATCCCTTAAATAGTAACTAGGTCTCCAAGCACACACTACAAAAAAGCATGCCATTATCCTAGAAATATAAATGATGCTTCTGTATTATTATTCTGTAGTGAACTTTACACATAGTAACCCACATTTGGAACTACTTAGCAAAGTACAGGAACCTGTGGAAACCAATTAAATTATGCCTTAAAAAATATTGAATCAATACAAGATAGTAGATGGTTGGCTGCTATACTACATTTTGCACACTGATTTGATTTTGTAAAATGGTGCTAAACTAGAAAACAAAAATGTAATATACTTTACCTTGCCTAGCCTTAACTGTGGTGGCCACATTAGATTTGTTTAGGCTTGTTTTCCTTTATTTTTATCTGGTTATTCAGCCAGTAACACACCTCCTGTCTTAGGGTGTCTCCAGTCCAAGGGGAGAGAAACCGAAATGCCTTTGGACAGCAGTATTGTCAGTCTGCGGAACGGGTAGTATAAAGCTGGCTACACATGGACTGAAATTTGTCAGGTTCAGCAGGGACTAGCAGAATTTTGATCCATGAAAGGACACCCTGGTTTGACAGAAGTCGATTTACCAATTGACCTCTATGCAACCAGCCTGTCGGAGTTTACCCAAACCATCAGTGCCATCAGCTATAGCTGGCAGGACTGATCAGTGTATTCTAATGGTGGGGCAGGCTCTCCACTGTCAGAATACAATTGCACAGTGGGAGTGATTCCCCCATCCAGATCGAATGTGTGGATGGGTGAATTGGGTAATTTTTTTTTTTCAGTCTGTTGGTTGAACAAAAAAAAAAAGACGAATGGATGGCCAGCTTTAGATGCAATAGCAAATTAAAGCTGAACTTTAGCTAACACTTTTCAAGTTACAGCAAACATTTTTTTTTCCTTTCTGAACAAAGGTTTCACTTAAAGTTCACGTTTTAAATAAGAAGAAAAAAAATGTACGTTCTTTTGCAGGTGATAAAAAAAATGTCCATTTATTATTTTTTTTTGTAGGAGCCTGGGAAGCTCCTACAAAAAGAAAAAAAAAAAGGAGTGAATGCAGGACTCCTGCAGACTCAGTGTAAGCTGTCTCACAGTTTGTAGGAGTAGGAATCTGACAGTTTCACACTGACAGGAAGAATCAATGAACTGCCAGAGAGCTCAACAGCACCATGGTAGTTCATTAAGAACTGCAAGCCGACAGCAGCAAAGGATGTTGGTACTTGTAGTTTAGCATTCACAGAGCTCTTCGCTCACATGACTGCGCTCTTTTCAAAAAGTGAAAGCTGGTATGGGGAACTTATCCCCTTACTGCTGTGACACAGAGGGCTTGGATCGCCTAGTGGCTGCAGGAGCAGAAATATGTTACATGTTCCACCCAAACATATAACATGTTTCCGAAAATGAACTAATCATTTAAAGACTACATCACCAGGTAAAAAATAATAGAAAAAAAGACTAAAAAAAAGAAAATGAATGCACTCAACACATCCACAAATTGGTAAGCTGCAATATATTAAATGTTTTGCTTTTGGGTTTAATACTGCTTTAAATAAAACAATATATGAAAAAAATAGAAGGGCTTTTGAAAAATGTCCACAAAATACATTATGTTAAATAAATGGAAAAGAAACTAGGGTTACAGGTGGAGTTTTCTTTTAAAGAACTTTTTTTCCACCCTTGAGACAGGTTCTCCCCTTTCAATTCACTTGCTGAAAACCAGCAATTAGTGCACAGAAAAAGGAGTTGGGAACAAATAAAGTTTTCTGTGTGACACTTAGCCTGTACAAACCCTATATTTTTCTAATGATCAACGGCAAAAGACAATCCGTAGCAACCAGACCAGACTGAGTCTGAATAATTAACCTGGGAAAGTGCACAGGAAAAAGAGTTCAATAGGGACAGCACATTAAAACACTCTGTATTCAATTAGGTTCAGAAGATGAAGGGTGTGCAATTACGACAAGCACGGCTTAATTATAGAACAATTAAAATGATGACATGGACTAAAACTTCAAAAACTACTGTGTGTTTAGCATGGTTACATCTCTTCCATATAAGGATTTAAGTGGTCTGCTTTCATTCTGCGTAAACACTTAGCTAAAAGGGAAAGCTTAGAAATATAACTCTGTCTCCTTTGTGCTGCTACTTACATCTTACATGACATCTAACATAAACACAGCCCAAACGAGGAGATTATTTTAGGCATTGTAAAAAACTGCATTCCTTGACAAGGGCACCTGCCCTCCTGGCTGCTCTTGGCAGTCCTATTCTGGTTACCGAGCCAGATTACATTTGCCACTATAAAACTATTCAACTTTATGTTAACAAAAGTCTTAACCTCCCTAGCGGTCTGATCATGTCCATATTTCTGTGCTCAAAGCAGTACATTTTTTTGCAGGGAAATATGTATTTTTTTTTATTGTAGCCATGTAATTTTTAGGAATAACTCACTGAAATCTGTCCGAACAAGAGTCTAGTATACATCCCGGGTATGTTACAATTTGAAACACGAAATCATAAATTATAATTTAAAAATAATCATAAAAATAATAATATAATAATAATAAATTTAATTCAATAATATAATCAAACCAGAAACACTGACATTTGAAATTGAGCGCAAAGTTCGCACATCACTGAGCAAAGTCAGTGTCAGATGACGAATTTCTCCACAAATCATTATCACTCAATTCTGCAAGTAGTTCTAATTTACTATCGCTGTTCTCTAGCTGGTCTAAAACCGCTTTTGACCTAAAGGGACGCTTTTTGGACGCCATGGACGTTTCTCAGTTTCCAGGTAGAAAGAACAGTAAAAATGCAGGCAGGGCACAGAACAAAATGTATGTGAAATGGTTTGATACAGTAATGTTTTACTATAATTTTAGTGTATTTAGTGAATGTCACTTTTTGTCGTTTTCAAATTTCCCACCGTTCCGTCCCCCGTACGTCCCGACGCTCGCAGGGGACGGAACCCAGATAACAGATGCTGGCATCCGCCGGAGGACATTGCCAGGGACACTGCAGGAGGGACATCGCGGGAGTGCAGGACAAGGTAAGTGATCGAGGGATCCCGGAGCAGCGCTGCATGGTAAGCCAGAGTGTAGCTTGGGGGTACTGAAACTTTACCCCGAGCTACACTAGGGAATACCGCCAGGGGGGTTAAGGAAAACAAAAATGTTCCAAAAACCTCTTGAAAAAAAAAGTTTTTTTTTACAGCATGATATTACACAAACAACAAATATTAGGCAGTGATTGTCAGGAAGCAAATTCATTCTCAAAAAGAAGCCTTTTTTTAAGGCATACTTTTGCGCAGTTCAAAAATACAAAATGGCAACAGGACTGCAAATCTAGCTCTGAAGTTTAGAGATCTGGCCTGCCCCTGACCACTATTGGTTATTGAGGCTGCCCACTACAGCGATAGGCTGACAGGAGGAGACAGGTTTTGACTTCAGGACGGTGAGTGGCTAGGTGAACTGTGAGCGTCCTAGGGTTTGAGGCTCTCAGGAAGTTTTGAAGACTATGGAAGGTACAAGGTATGTATAGGCACCTCCAATTGTCTGATTTGTAGTTTTATTGTTTGTCATTGTTTATGACTTACATAGTTAGTCTGGCTGAAAAAAGACAAAAGTCCATCCAGTTCAACCATAGAAAAAAAAAGTTATAATCCTATACCCACAGTTGATCCAGAGGAAGGCAAAAACCCAGCAAAGCATGATCCAATTTGCTACTGCTGGGAAAATTTTTTCTTCCTGATCCCCGAGAGGCAGTCGGATATTCCCTGGATCAACTTTACCTATAAATGTTAGTATCCAGTTATATTCTGTGTATCTATGAAAGAATCCAGGTCTTTTTTGAAGCAATCCACTGAGCTGGCCAGAACCAACTCTTGAGGGAGTCTATTCCACATTTTCACAGCTCTCACTGTGAAGAAACCTTTCTGTGTTTGGAGATTAAATACGTCTAGACTATGTACTTGTTTACCTGAAAGAGTAACTCCTCTGGGTGATAAATGTACAATGGAAGGAGATTTTAACACATTTTGCAGCAGATTCTTATATTTTGTTAAACTGAAGTTTGCTCTGTGTTTTCACAATGTCCTTTTCATAGGCATTCTGTATGGAGTGCCTGGTTCATTTTAAGCAGCTAGTGCACTCTCAAGAGCATCCCATTAAAAGTAACCCTTGGGGAGTTTTGCACCAAAACTGAAGTTCCTTCTGCAGGAGGTGCCTAAAATTTTACTTTTATCTTACTGTAGACTCTGTGAAAATCAAAGAGCCAATCGTACCAACTATGTACAGAATGACTCCAGGCTGCCATGGAGCCAAAATAACAGACAGTGCTGGTGAAAGAAAGTTTTACAATAGAACATCACTGGTCCATCAGCAGGAACAGAGCAGAGGGGGAATGGGGAAGTAAAAGAATGTCAGTTATATGCTGCTGAGGAGGACTGTTGCTTTGACCTGCATAGGTAAGCCACAGGTTCACTGGACAAGACGCAGTTCATTCTTGAGTGAGGAGTTCTTTACTCTTAGAGCAGTAAGGATGTGGGACTCCATTACACAGTTAGTGGTGTGAGCAGGGAGTAAAGGTAAATTTGAAAAAACTTTTAGATGTGTTTCTTAGGGAACATATGGTACATATATAGAATTATAGTAGTGACAATAAAAACACACACACACACTCAGGTTGAACTGGATGGACCAGTGTCTTTTATTCAACCTTCCCAACTATGTAATTTTAAAGATATGTTGCCAAAAACAAATACAATAACCAATAGCAACCAGACAAACTTCAAAATAATGCAGTTAAAGCGGAACTACACTGCATCTCTTAGATTGTAAGTTACAAGGAGCAGGGCCCTCCTAACCCTCTTGTATTGAACTGTATTGTTGCTGTATTGTCTCCCTTTATATTGTAAAGCGCTGAGCAAACTGTTGGTGCTATATAAATCCTGTATAATAATAATTTGAGCAACTCAAACCAAAAACGCTATTTAAAGTGTTACTAAACCCACAACAGTAAAATCTGTCTGTATATGCAGTCAATCATGCATGTTATACTCATTGTGGAACCTATTGTGTAAAAAAGCTTTTTGATCCTGACTTCTCTGATCCTCCCCTTCTTCCAGTGCCCCCCCCCCCCTTATCTCCTGATAAGACATATTTTGTGGAGTCACTCTACACATGCTTGTTTGGTGTGTACTGCTAGAGGTTTTTTTTATTCCGTGGGGAGTGCATGTGATCAGCACAGGACCAGTCAGCATTTTCCAGACAAAGGTCAGGGGTTCTGCATCCTCCTAGAGAAAAATGAAAACTCCTCCTACAAGCTTTAACATGTGCTCTGCTGAATGCTGATATACGTCACAAGACTGCTCTAACTGCTGATGATAAAAGATATTTAGCAGTTTATATTTACTAAAATAATTGTACTTCCATGTACTGTGTACTGTGGGAAACCAGATATAGTGAATGCAGGGTCCTGGGTTTAGAAACACTTTAATTCATTTTTAATATTCAAAGCAAAATCCCCGATTCATTCATGTCTCCATGCTTTATTTTGCTGAGAAATCACTTTGAAAAACACCCCTCCAGCATTTTTGGCCACAGGCCATCTTAAGTAAGGGCAGTTGAATTTACTTCCTGGAATCTGGAAGCCACCTGGCCTTAGCTCAGGCATGCAAGCAAGAGTGTGTGCTTGATTGAATGTTGATTGAGAGAGTGAAGTTCCGCTTTAATACAGACTTATTTAAATAGCAAATTAACTTCCATCGGTTAGATTCTTCAGCAAAAGACTGTTCGTTGTGTTAAAACCCTATGGGTATAATAATATGTATAATAATATGGGTAAAGTTTTGTTTGTCTCTGAAACTGTATATTTCATATATAAAAAACCCACACTTGTAGAACCCAAACACATATTCATTTTTTTTTATTCACCAACAGATTTCTGGGAGATGGAGAGTTCACAAACTGCCTAATGCCAATAAAGATTCCAGCTGATGCTTTCTACATGATTGTACTGTAGCATCCTTAGTATTAATTATTTTTTACTTATTAAAACAAAAAGAAACCACAAAACTGCAGGGTTAATTATAATATTATATACATAACATAAAAAAGAAAATTACTGTCCCATTTTCTAGACTGCTCAGAAAATAATTAGACATATTATCATGTGCACCCATCTAATGAATTGGGGGGGGGGAGGTTGCCAATGTGAGGCACCTAACATCTTACATTTATAAACTACAGCTCCAGGCAGTGACCATATGCTACATGCACAGACAAGAGTAAATTGGCTATAGGAATAGAAAAGTGGTGTTTGGTCTTGATAAGGAAAATTAAGATCACATTGATTAAATACAACATACTTTATTCCCTGATTAGGAAAACCCAAGATACATAAAAAAATAAGATGATGGCTTAAGGAAGAAATGGGGCGTAAATTTCGCAGCAAGCTGCTAGAAGGGCACAGTTCCCTAGGCACATTGTTAGCAGGAATATTATTACTGGCTCTAAGCTCCTCTATTAGGATGTAAATATCTATTAAATGCATATTAACATACTGCCAGAGTATTATCTCCCTAAGAAAACGTAACTATTTCTGCACCGATAAACTACACATTTACTGGTATTTCTATGTTTGTGTGCTGTAAACTACAGGGCATATTTACTATTTAAAATAATATTTACTTTTCATATGAGTAGATATATCTGGATGTTTTTGAATAGATTTTCCTGCCGTTCACCAACATGGGTGGCAGTGCCTCTGTTGTAATGGCAAAGGGTGGGTTCAAATCAAAATTTCAAGAGAAAGAGTGTAAGCTGATCAAATACCCAGGAGATTCAAATAGAGAGAAGGCAGAGAGAGCAGACGATCATAGACATTGGGTAGGAGAGGTAAAGCACCCCATGGGGAAGTCAAGGCGGGTTCACCTGAGGCACAGAGTCTAAGAGACCCTAATGGTTCCTGTTTTCTTTGCTGCAAGTGGTACAAAGTCATAGCCCCCAGGATCAACGTACTAAGGAGGGGGGCTGGAACAGAAGGGCTATGGTGCGAAGAGCAGTCAGGTCCAGGCAGGGTTGAGGCAGATAGCAAGAGAAAGTAGTCAGGTCCAGGCAGTGGTGGAGGCAGGCAGCAGGGGAGATTAGTCAGGTCCAAACAGAAGTCTTAGGCATGTGGCAAGGTAGAAAGTAGTCAGGTCTATCAGGGTTGGCAACAATCGGGCAACTAGCAGGTAAGTATTATGGTGCTTTTGCTCACAGGCAATAAGACACAGCACCAACCAGTTCAAAGGCAGGTGCTTGAAGTGGTTCTAATCTCAGTATGTTATTTTTTACCTTAATGCATTCTCTGCATTAAGGTAAAAAAACACAATACCCAATCTGCCCCATACCTATACACTTACCTGGCTGCTCCTACTGCTGATGTCAAACTCCTTTGAGGAGGGAGTGGGGGCATGGCTTACTGGTGCTCTATGTGTCTGTGGACACACACAGCCTGTCTCAGGAATGTGCTGTGTGGGTGCCCCCTTAGCACCTGGCTTGCTGAGGAGCCACCCGGAAGAAGGAGGAGAAGGACAGCACCAGCGGAGGACTGAAAAAGAGGAGGTAAGAGACCAATATGTGCAGTATCGTTGCACAGAGGAGTTAAGTAGAACATTTTTATTTAATTCAATTTTTTTTTTTTTTAAAGTTAGTATCGCTTTAAATATCCTTCTGATCCTTTTGTTTTAAACTTTCTCTTAAACTCTCCATGGCCCCACAAATTGCAGTCCTTAACAATGTATCAGTGGCAATATGCAGCACTGAATATACTACTGTATATAGCACCACTGTACATCTCTAGCAACTTCTCTCTCCCTAAAAGCAGTCAGCTGTCCCTCACTCTCAATAAACCCTAACACACTGACAAAGGGCTACTTGGAGAATCACCTTTTATAGTATTGGGCTATGTCAAGGGTGTCAAACTGGTGGCCCTCCAGCTGTTGCAAATCTATAAGTCCTATGATGCCTCTAACTTTGGGAGTCATGCTTGTAACTGTCAAATTTGCAATGCCTCAATGGGACTTGTAGTTTGGCAACAGCTGGAGGGCCGCCAGTTTGACACCTGTGGGCTAGGTGGTAAGAGGTCAGGTGCAAGACTTTGGCCAATCATATTTTAAAATGCATTGTGGGATGTTCAGCTGGGTAATTCCACTCAAACACCTCAAAAGTTCAGACTGAGTCCAAATCTTCAAACCAGAGTTCAGACTGAACCTGGAGATCATCTCTAGTGGGAGGTCAGGTCACAGTAATAAAGTGTGCTCATGTCATCAGCCAGGCTCCTGTTAAAAAATGTGCAATGCTTCAGTGTGTAGAGCAATAATGGGCAGAAAGAGGCTGTATGTATTCAACAGCGAGTACATCTCACATTGATGGGATGTGAAAGTTGCTTGCCAAAAACAACAGGTGAGTGTTTGGGAGACCAATCATTCCAATCTTCATTATAGGAAGGTCCTTCTGCTAAGCGGTTTTGGGGTTCATTTGAGACTTTTCGGGATATTTGGAAGACTGCTTTCAATAAGAATCAGCAGCTCTGGTATTAATATCAGCGATACTAATACACAGATCTACTTAAAAAAATGTAGCCTACAGATCAAAGATCAGTGGCAGGGCTTAGCACGTAACATAGTAACAAATCTATGTAGTTAGGCTGAAACAAGACACAAGCCCATCAAGTTCAACCAAAAACATGTAAGACATTTACATTTATGAAAAAGCATATAATAGTAAGAGACAATGTATAGTATTGTGAAGAACAGGGAGCAGAGAAAGCCAGTGGACTGTTGTTTGCTATGCTCATGAGGCACAGGTACAACATCCAGCCCTACTACCTGTAGCCTGTCAAAGTCTAGAACAGGCTGAAATATGTTGCAACTTGACAATGTACAGAGTAGTATGAATGAATGCCCGGAACACAGGTATTCAGTGTTTTGGGCATACAACCCTGAATGCACAGGGCTCTAAACACAAGTACCACACGGTACAGCATGCAGCTGCAGTGTATTTCAGCCTGTCATAGACTTTGACAGGCTGCAGGCAGTGAAGCTGGATGCTGTACCTGTGCCTCTTGGGTGTATGAAAATGCTGGGATTGGATGCAAATGGCCTAAACACCCAATATGCTTGTGACTTAACACACAAGAATAAAATGTTCCTGTCCTCTGATTAACTGGACATGTATTATGAGCAACGTATTGCTCAGATCTGAGCTGCACTGAGAATTTACAGGAAATACCGGCAGAATCCTAAGCGAAAACAAGAACTTTCATTCAATCGCCTCATCATATATACACACACATACAGTTGTGCACAAAAGTGTGCATAACCTGGCAGAAATCATGAAATTTTGGCATTAGTAGTTTAAATCGTAATGATAACAGAAATCAGCCAAATGGCCATGATCAAAAGTTTACATACCGTGGAAGGTTTGGCCTTCTTACAGACACACAAGGTGACACACACAGGTTAAAATGGCAATTACAGGTAATTTCACAAATCTGTGGCTTTTTAAATTGCAACTAGTGTATGTGTATAAATAGCCAATGACTTTGTTACCTCTCACGTAAATGCACTGAGCAGGGTAGATAGTGAGCCACAAGGAGCAGAAAAGAACTGCCAAAAGATTTGCACAACAAGGTAATGGAACTTGATAAAGATGGAAAGGATATACAACAATATCCAAAGCCTTGAATATACCAGTCAGTACTGTTCAATCACTTAGAAGTGGAACATTTGGGGATCCCTTGATGCCAAGCCACAAGGAGAATCGTTCGGGATACAAAGAAAAACCCACAGGTAACCTCAGGAGAAATACAGGCTGCTCTGGAAAAAGACGATCTGGATGTTTCAAGGAGACAATACGACGATACATGAATAAAAATTAGCTGCATGGTCAAACTGCCAGAAAGAAGCCAATGCCACAAAAAAAAGCCTGGCTACACTATGCCCAACAACAACTTGACACGCCTCACAGCTTCTGGCACACTGTAATCTGAAGTGATGAGACAAAAATACTGTAGAGCTTTATGGTCACAACCATAAGAGCTATGTTTGGAGTGGGGTTAACAAGGCCTATATCGAAAAGAATACTATCCCCACTGAGAAGCATGGTGGTGGCTCACTAATGTTTTGGGGGGGGGGGGGGGTTTAAAGGCATGGGGAATCTTGTAAAAACTAATAATATGAGTGCAGCATGTTATCAGAAAATACTGGCAGACAATTTGCATTCTTTTGCATGAAAGCTGCGCTTGGGATGCTCTTGGACTTTCCAGCTTGAAAATTACCCTAAGCACAAGACCAAATTGACCCTCCATTGGTTACAGAAGAAACAGGGGAAGGTTCTTGAGTGGCCATCACAGTCTCTTCACTATAATATCATTGAGCCACTCTGAGGAGATATCAAATGTGCAGTTGATGCAAGACGGCCAAAGACTTTGCTTGACCTGGAGGCATTTTGCCAAGAATATGGGGCCTCATAGACAATTAATACAAAACACTGCATGCTGTCCTGATACTAAAGGGGGCAATACACAGTATTAAGAATTAAGGCTATGTAGACTTTTGAACAGGGGTCATTTCATTGGTTTACTTGTTGCCATGTTTTGTTTTATGATTGTACCATTCTGCTATGACCTACAGCTGAATATAAATCCTGTAAGAAATAAAAGAAAAGTATTTTGCCTGATCACTCATGATTTATTTAACCACTTCCATGCTGCCCTATAGCAGAAATACTGCTACAGGGCAGCATGGGTGCGCAAGATCACACGCATATATATATATATATATATATATATATATATATATATATATATGTGATTTTGCATTTCCAGGTAGGGTCCCGGCCGGTGATTTCCGGTGATCTCCGATGGGGAGGAGAACGGTTTTGTTTACTAACAGTTCTCCTCCTGTCAGCTCGGGCACACTGCTTTGGATGGATGTGCTTTTTTTTTAGCACTGATCACGGTATTGGTGTCACCGGAGATGTCAGTTCCCCCCAGTGTCAGAATGCCAGCCGCAGTCCGGCTATAAGTCGCTGATCGCCGCCATTACTAGTAGAAAAAAAAAATTCCAGTATCTATACCGCCATTTGTAAATGCTAAAACTTTCACGTAAACCAATTAATTTACACGTATTTGGATTTTTTGTTTAGCAAAGGCGTAGCAGAATACATTTTGGCCTAAATTTATGACGAAATTAGATTTTTTAATTTTTTTTACTGGACTTGTTTAATAGCAAAAAGTCAAAAATATTTGGGTTTTTTTTCAAAATTGTCAGTCTTTTTTTTTTTTCATAGCGCAAAAATGAAAAACCGCACAGGTGATCAAATACCACCGAAAGAAAGCTCAATTCGTGGGAAAAAAAGGACGTAAATTTAATTTGGGTGCAGTGTTCCATGACCACACAATTGTCAGTTAAAGTAACGCAGCACCATAATGCAAAAAATGGCCTGCTCAGGAAGGGGGGGTAAATCCTCAGGAGAGCAAGTGGTTAAAAATGGTACATACTGTATATTACCAATTGTCCAAGGCTATGGAAACGTTTTAGCACAACTGTGTGTGTGTGTGTGTGTGTATATATATATATATATATATATATATATATATATATATACACACACACAATATTATTATTATTTATGTAATTAACAAGGAGGGTCCCCTTAAATCTTTAAGATGTACCACCCTTGCATCTCATAAAAACTACTTTAATTTCGGGATTGCACACAGTGCTTGGTGCCAGGGCGAAACCTCCTTCAGCAACTGAAAGCAAAAACAGCTTGCAAAAATGTTGTACATCTGCACACAGGTTTTTGCCTGTATTAGACTGGGGAGAATATCACAGCACACGGAGGATATCCAATATGGGTCCAAAAGCTTTAATAAACATTCACATAGTTACAGCAAGGCAACATTTCGGAGTCTCGCAGGACCCCTTCATCAGGCATGTGACAAATTATGACAGAAACTGGAAAACTATTTAAGAAAACCATCCACCAATCAGTGTGAAGTGAAATGAGTCAGGCCCTGCCCATGATGTCATATTCCCTCCAAAAATGCATTAGATCAATGTCAACAAAAAAATTATACTGCAAAAATAAATAAACCATAAAACAATAATCTGCTGTGCATGACCTGTACTCCTGGAGGGATATACGTTGTGGTCACTTGTGTATCTAAATATTCCTCGGATTATAATAAAATGTCACCTGGAAGCAGCGCTGTATTCTGTAAACAAAGATCGGCAGGATGTACGACCCTGACAGAAGCTAAATCCTGTTGCCTAGAAATGTGGGGGTGTGTCACCTAATGTCAAATAAGCTACGGTGAGGACACACCTACTGTGGTCCTATTGGTGTAGCGGCCAACAGTGTCATGGCAACATGTCGCCTGCGCATGTGCAATGCGATTTTATTACTTGCGCATGCGCTCAATGTCTTTTCTGCACTGGCCGCCATTATCATGGAAACCCATGACGTCAGCGCCGGGTAGGCGTGTCAGTGGGACCAATATGAGGTGGAGGCTGGTCCTGCGTGACTCTGAAACGTTGCCTTTCTGTAACTATGTGATCATTCATTAAAGCATTTGGACCCATATTGGAGATCCTCAGTGTGCTGGTGACATTCTCCCTTGTTGATTTTGTTCGGTTCCAGCCCATTGATCGCTGCAGCACCCATTCATATACACAGCCATTATTCAACGCAGGAATGTGTGCATTGTGTGTGATTGTAGACTTGTATTAGACCGGGATCACACTGATGTAGTATGTGAAACACTAAGAATCCTGTGCATTTTCCGTACCACATTGCAATTGCATGGCGTTCAAGCGATCTGGTGCAGGTGTCAATGTGAAATAGATGAAACGCGATTGTCAGAAATCACATCGCATAGGTGAGAACAACCATGCGGTGTGATTCAAGTGTAGGTAAAAAAAAAAAACAGGGTCCTGCACTTTTTTGATGCGGATGCGATTTGAGCCATACATAATGTATGGCTCAAACTGCACCGCATAGACATTGCATGTAATTTGCACAGGAATGTGGTGCAATTCGTGTTCAAATTACACGTGGTGTCCCGCACCACATTAGTGTTGACCCAGTCTCAAAGGTTATTTCACTTTATTGCAAAAGCATGGCCATTCAAAAAAACAGTCACACTCCCATTACACTTAGCACCATTTTGGACTAGCTCTTTATCAAGCTAAAAGTAAAGTCAGTTTGCTACTACCTTGAAAAAAAGCACTACATGGTCCCTTGTACCTTATAATGCCTTCTGTCAGTATACCTTTTACTTTGGCTAGTCTGGGAAATGTAAGTTCACTTTCAAGTAAAATTTGCATAAACTAATACAATATTTAAAATATAGATTTTAATTTTGTAAAAATGTTGTTTCCAGTATGGTTATGGGTATAAAACTGCACAAACTATTTAATTACAAATATGTAATTGTAGTCAGTTAAGCAACTATTTTACTTCTAAGCAGTAGTTTCCTATGATTTAAACATACAGTATTATTGGTAAACTCACTGGGGATTAATCACTAAAACTAGACTAGAACAACATTTGGTGCAGCTGTGCATGGTGACCAATCAGCTTCTAAATTCAGCTTGTTCAATTAGGCTTTAACAAACAGACCTGGAAGCTGGTTGTTTTCTATGAAGAGCTGCACCAGATTATGCACTCTCCAGTTTTACTAAATTAACTTTGTGTCAAGACAATGGAAATCAACAAATTAAATCAAGAAGCTATTCAAGATATACTACAACCATGGAGAAGTCATGAAACCCTGTAATACCTTTGTATTTTGATTCTTTTTGTATCTTGATTCAACAAACCTTTCAAAGAGCTTATTACCGTAAGAACATGGCGGCCTGGTCAGATAACTCTGGACAATCTACCTGTGAACTACGAATGGTGGTGTCTAGAACCCAGGAAACCTTGCAGTTTCACACTGAACTGTTAACGCTTCAAAAAATGTAAATGGGTCTTTCATGTTGTCATATTTAAACTAGTTAATTTTATGTCAACCATAACTGAGGGCACACTGGGTCTTTACAAGACTGATACTCCCAGATAGGAGTCTTGAATTTTGATGATAAATAATTTGTTTGGTGGCAATGGTTGAATGCACTTTAAGCAGGCATTTCAGGCTTATGAATTAAGCCCAGATGTAAAGTTGAATTTGATATTCATATGATTTCTGAATCCCTGTGCTCTAGTGGATTTGATCTGTCGTTATTCCGACAATTGCAGGCTAAAAAAAAGGTAAAAATGTGAAAAGTTTAAGCTGGACTCTAGGAAAACAACAAAATACAATACCAATAACAAATAACAATAAAATTACAGTCCACAGGGATAAGTAAGAAGAAACCAATTTCAGTGAAAAAAGGCAATACGACACCATGAATGCCTAATGGCCAAGCAATCCTAGCAGTCTCTCCTGGCTGGACACGCACATCTATATTATATGACAACACTTTCTGAAATGGTTTTCCCTGAATTACATTCACTCCCTGGGAATCCAATGACACAGTTCACTATCATGAATTAAAAAACGATGCTCCACGTCCACAGGGAATCATGGCTCCATTAATTCTATTATCGTTTCTGTCTCATTTCAATAAATCTTACTTTCCAAGCAATGCTGCAGGAACAGCAATAAGCCCATCAAATAGCTGAACGCATGGAAAAAGCCAGGAATACATTACACATAATCCATAAATGATAGCTCCATTATTATTTATGGACAAAATGAAGCTGAACCCCGTCCTGAGAATAGAAAAATGAGGGCTGTTTGAAGGCATAGTTTATAGAGTTAGTGAATACAAATGTCTCAACACTGTTATCAAAAATTAACTGTTTCAGGAATTATGGCCATCGCCTACATAGTAATGTGTTGAAGGTATATAAAGCACGTACAGTACTGTTAAACATAGAACAGATTTGGAACCCTTCATTCTTTTTCAGAAAACATTATTATATGTGTCCTAATAAGTACTAGGACCTGTGGGTAGCTCTTCTGCACCGCAAAATAGCTTTCACAAATAAATATAAAAACATTTTTTTGTGTGGCTTTTTGTGAGTTTTTTTTAATCTCCTCCCCAAAGCTAACGTAGATCCCAGATGCAAACTTACCTTGTAATCATGGCAATGGCCCTCACTCTTCGTGTACATCACAGTTGGATGATCTTCAATACAGTGGCCACTCCTGTACAGTAACTTTTATAGAGTCCTCTCCTGAACATCTTATCCTTGGAAGATGACCAATTAAGCACTATAAAAAGATACCGCATAGATGCAGCCAGCACATCTAAAATCAGCAGGGTTGTGACCAAAAACAGTGGAGGCTGCAGGCCAGATTGCAAGGTAAGTATATATCTTGAGAAGGTGGTATAGGTTAGCTAAGCAGGAGGAAAAAAGGATCAATGCACTTTGTTTAAGCACAGTGAAAAACGTTCAAGCATATTAACCGATACGCACATCAAATTTGAACTCTCCTTTCCCTCTCTCTGCTGTAATTCATATTGAAAATACTACACTCGTGAACCTTATTTATCCACTCTATGTATTTTAAGATTTCTATCATGTTTTTTTAAGTGATGGCAGAAAAAGACCAAGTGGTCCATTGAATTTGCCCCATTTTTAATTTTAATTTAATTTGTACATGTTTTTGTATTTTTATTTACTAAGTGTCTAAGTACAGATCTATGTTTTTCCCAAGTCTGTTTTAAGCCACTTACTGTTGATTGACTCACTACCCCTGCTTGAAGTATATTTGAAGCATCAACTACCCTTTCAGTAAAATAATACTTTGTAAGATTAGTTCTGAACTTTCCTCCTGTTAGTTTAAAGTCATGTCACCGTGTTTCTTGACCTTGGTTTCATATTGAAAAGTAAGTTTGGCCCTTCACCTCCCACCCCTTCTTTGGCAGCCTGCACAGTCCTCAATGTGGATCCAAGAAGCCCAGACCATCAACAGCATTCAACTGTTGAAAGCCCCTGGCCCGGACAGCTTCCCTTGCTTGCACCATTGCAAATTTTCTCTTCTCTTCCTTACCTACCTGATGGTCTACTTCAACAGCATGAAGCAGGGAGGGATGCCTTCCTCTGACTTCCCGCGGGCACATATCTCTATGATACCCAAGTCTAATGAAGAGGCCCAGGCCTTCTGCCCAACTTCTCTGTTAAATGAGGATATGAAATTCTTTGGGAAAAACCTGTGTTCTCGTATCCATAAATATCTATGCTCGCTGATCCATAGAAATCAGGTGGGCTTTGCACCTGGCAGTCAGGCAGGTGATAATGTCCTGAAAGTGGCCCACTTGATAACTCTGCTGCATCATCCCATAATTCTTGGACTCCTCAACATACATAAAGCTTTCAAATCCATCTCGTGGGACTACTGGCCATATGTACTTCAGCGTTGGGGCTACAGAAATTTGATTCTTACATGGTTGATGGCCTTTTATTCGTCTCCTTCTACCATCTACTTCATCATCTTCATTTACAGGGTTAGCTTAATCTCTCACCCTCATTTCCCATTTTCAGAGGAACAAGGCAGGGGTGCCCCCTGTCCTTTTTTTTCATGCTCTTGACCATTGCCTCAAGAGCTGATCCCAACTTCAGTGGAATTCCATATGCAGGCGAGTGTTAGAAAGTAAACATGTTCACAGATGATTTGCTTTTGACCCTTACCAACCCAATTATCTCACTGCCCAATCTACAGAACTTCTTGACCTGTTTTTGCTGCCATTTATGGGCTCCAAATCAATCCACACAAAACAACTGCCTTGAACATCTCCCTTCCTGAATCCCTGGCGTCGCACCTCCAATCATTCTTCCCATATTCATAACACACAAAGAGGAAGATAGACTCAATATAAATCCTGAAAATGGTCCTAATTAGAGAACATATACAGTTTATTCCCCAAATCCAGGGGTCTCTAAACATTCTAAGCAAAGGGCCAGTTTACTGTCCTTCAGGATTTAGGGGGACTGAACTGTGGCTATTGGGAGTAAAAAAAATGTCCTGACATCAGTGCCCCATCATTGATTTCAATTGGGAAAAATAGTGCCCCATTGTTGATTGATATCAATGAGAATAATAGTGCCCTGTTGTTGGTGTCAGTAGGGGAATGATGCTTCATCATTGGTGTTAGTTGGTGGAATAGTGTCCCAAGGGCCAGATAAAAGCAAGCAAAGGGCCATATCTGTCCCCCAAGCCGCAATTTGGAGACCACTGCCCTAATCGATATAAATATAATGCAAATAGAAAAACTGCATTACATGTCAAAGACAAAACTTTGCATGTTTGCTAAGATACTTTAACTCATAAATCCATTTTAAAACTATATATACCAAATGATCTATAGCAACATCAAATGGTAGCATAAATAATGCTGAATATTTTCTCTTTTCAAAGAAAGACAATGAGGAAAATTCTATATACCCAATAGAGCATGTGTGTAATCACTTTGGGAAGACTCCCCCACTAGAAATTTAATAAATACTTGCTTTGTTATTTGGCAGGTACAGTTGTTCAAGGAAGCACAGTCTGCCTTTGATGTTCCAAAAATTAAATAAATTAAATAAAAGTGGTCTCCTAACTAGAAGGCAGGCGTATGATTGAAATAGGTTGGCACAAGATTAAAAGGAACACTATCTATCAAAAAATGTAGATCCATAAACTCTTTCCCAACGAAAGAAGTTATGCTAACAATAGCACATTTTAAAGGTTCTAACTAATCAGTTATCTGCTGTCAAAACTGTCCATCATGAAAAGCAGTCTTATGCAGCCAATACATTAACAATGTTTTTTTGTTCAACCAGCAGGTTGAATAAAAAAAAAAGACCCTATTCCCCTATCCACACCTTCGATATGAATGGGGGAATCACTCCCACTGAGCTATTGTGTGCTGATGACGGTGAGACTTCTTTCCTATCAGAATACACTGATCAGTGCTGCCAGCTTTAGCCAGTGGACCTGATCAATCAGGAAAAACCCAACAGGATGGTTGTAGAGACGTTGATCGGTAGATAGACTTTTGTACAACCTCCCTGTCCATACATGGATCGAAATTCGGTCAATCTCTGCTGAACCAGCCGAATTTGCACACTGTAGAATCACCATTCTTTTGCTATGTCTTAAGCTTATATCAAGGAAAGCAAAAATGCAATCTATAATTTACATATAACTTAAAATGTCAAACAATTAATTTTTGTTTATTATTGCATACTTGTACTTGTAGGAATTCATCATTTAAACAGTGGTAGGGGTAAAAATAGATGCTAAATGCATGCTAGAGGGCCACAAAAAGTGGATATTCCTGAAATGCACTAGATCAATGCTTTTTTTTTTTATCTAGTGCTTTACATTGCAGAGGAGAGATGTGGGGTCTTATTGACCCCCATCTCTCCATAAAGAGGACCTGTCACTAATTATTTCAATCACAAGGGATGCATGCATTCCTTGTGATAAGTGACTACATTTTTTTAAAGGCACAGTGTAAAAATAATAATAAAAATAAATAAATAATTTTAAATAAGTTTAAAGTGCCCCTGTCCCCCGTGCTCGCACATAGTGGTGACCGCATACATAGGCCATGCCCACATACAGTTGCAAGAAAAAGTATGTGAACCCCTTGGGATTACGTGGAGTTTTGCATGAATTGGGCATAAAATGTGCTTTGAACGTCATCTAAGTCACAACAATAGAAGAACACAGTCTGCTGAACATAATACTACACAAACATTAGATGTTGCCATGGTTTAATTGCACATAACATGTAAACATTCACAGTGCAGGGAGGAAAAAGTATGTGAGGCCCTAGCTTAATGACTTCTCCCAGAGCTAATTGGAGCCAGGAGTGAGCCAACCTTGACTCCAATCAGTGTGATGATATTGGATGTGTTGCTGACAGCTGTCCTGCCCTTAAAAAACACACACCTGTTTTGGGTTTACTGGTTTCAAGAAGCACTGTCTGATGTGAACCATGCCTCGCAGAAAAGAGCTCTCAGAAGACCTATGATCAAGAATTGTTGACTTGCATGAAGCTGGAAAGGGTTACAAAAGTATCTCCAAAAGCCTTGATGTTCATGTGTCCACGGTAAGACAGACTGTCTACAAATGGGGAAAGCTTAGCACTGTTGCTACTCTTCCTAGGCGTGGTCGTCCTGTAAAAATGACTGCACAGCGCAGAATGCTGCATGAGGTAAAGAAGAATCCCAGAGTGTCAGCTAAAGACCTACAGAAATCTCTGGCACATGCTAACATTTTTGTTGACACATCTACAATAAGGAAAACATTAAACAAGAATGGAGTACATGGGAGGACACCACGGAGGAAGCCATTGCTGTCCAAAAAGAATATTGCAGCACGTTTGAAGTTTGCAAAAGAGCACCTGGATGTTCCACAGCACTACTGGCAAAATATACTGTGGACAGATGAAACCAAGATTGAGTTGTTTGGGAAGAACACACAACACTATGTGTGGAGAAAAAAAGGCACAGCACACCAACATCAAAACCTCATCCCCACTGTAAATCTTGGCGGAGGGAGCATCATGGTTTGGGGCTGCTTTGCTGCCTCAGGGCCTGGACGGATTGTTGTCATTGATGGGAAAATGAATTCCAGAGTTTATCAAGACATTTTGCAGGAAAATGTACGACCATCTGTCTGCCAACTGAAGCTCCGCAGAGGATGGGTGATGCAACAGGACAATGACCCAAAGCATACAAGTAATTCAACAAAACAATGGCTGCAACAGTACAGAATACGCCTTCTGGAGTGGCCCAGTCAGAGTCCTGACCTCAACCCGATTGAAATGCTGTGGCATGACCTTAAGAGAGCGATTCACACCAGACATCCCAATAATATTGCTACACTGAAACAGTTTTGTGAAGAGGAGTGGTCCAAAATTACTCCAGATCGTTGTGCAGGTCTGATCTGCAACTACAGGAAACGTTTGGTTGAGGTTATTGCTGCCAAAGGAGGGTCAACCAGTTATTAAGTCCAAAGGTTCACATACTTTTTCCTCCCTGCACTGTGAATGTTTACATGTTATGTGCAATTAAACCATGGCAACATCTAATGTTTGTGTAGTATTATGTTCAGCAGACTGTGTTCTTCTATTGTTGTGACTTAGTTGACGTTCAGAGCACATTTTATGCCCAATTCATGCAAAACTCCACGTAATCCCAAGGGGTTCACATACTTTTTCTTGCAACTGTATGTAAACGGTGTTCAAACTACACATGTGAGGTATCACCACGAATGTCAGAACAAGAGCAATAATTCTCGCACTAGACCTCCTCTGTGACGTTACACTACTAACCTATAGAGATTTTTAAAGCATCACCCATGGAGATTTTTAAGTACCGCAGTTTCACGCAATTCCACGAGCGTGCACTATTTTAAAGCATGAAATGTTCGGTATCCATTTACTCGCTGTAACATTCTCTTTCATATCTTACAAAAAATTGGGGTATAGTGGGGTTTTTTGTTTTTTTTTTTAAATCAAAGTGTATTATTTTCCAAAAAATATATATTCATTTTTAAAAACTGCACATTTCGGTTTTTGTTTTCGGCCAAGTGCATTTTGAATTTTTGTTTTCGGCACCAGAATTTTCATTTTGGTGCACCACTACTATGATGTCAAATGTTATAAACTTTGGGAAATAAAAGTCAATTTATCTGAAAGGAGTTCAAGAGTAGTGGCATACTAGGTTTAAATTAATGTAGTAAATTATGCAAACAAATTCTTATTAAAAGCGTTGCTACAGAGATCACAGCAAAATATCACATTATCAATGATTCTGCAAGAAAGTGAAAAGCTATAAAGGCATATTAATTCAATCTACAATCATAAAAATATGCAAGTGGGATAAGGATATTTAAGGCACCTATATGCTTATGAAGATACATCAGCTTTTGGAAGAAATATGTTCCTTAAAAGGACAAGCAATTATTTTACAACTTAATAAGAAGTAAAAGGTAATTACTACCCAGACATACCAAGTCCATTTTGGAGGAGTCCTGGTAGTCCACAGCGAAGCTACTTGGAGGTTTGTTCATGCCATTGCACTCACTGGCTGGCTTTGGTGACTGTGCATGCTGCCTGTAGGTGGCACTCTTTGGTGTCCAGCAGAAAAGGTTAATTGACTCTCTGACACACCGCTCAATGTCGATTTCTGTGGGAATATAATATAATTTGTTAAGTTCTGCTGACCATCCATCCAACAATCCAATCATTTGCATGCAAAAATACATTTTTTTTTAAATTTTTTTTTTAATTATTCTTGCATGTGAGTGGGTATTCTTTGTAAAGTTCATTTTTACCACATCCACTAATATAAGTGAATATTCCAATAAAAAGTGAAAATTCACTTTGCAAAGTGGGCATACTATTCTTCTATATTTATTGATAAACACTCTAGATGATATAAAATTCACATGGTTATCTCAATACTAAAAGGAAGATTTAGATTGTGGCAGAATGTTGGGCAAGATCAGTGAAGCAATCAAAGATGGGCAATCTCCAAGGTACACTATAGAAATGCATCATTAAATTCTAAAGCTCTCACTCCCCAGCTACCAGTTATAAACTAAATATGAGGCTAAAACTGGATTTGTACCAGGCAAATCCACATTTATAGCGTCCAAGTGGTAATCACGGTAAATGCTACTCATGAGAACTACATCTTGGAGTTTTCCAAACCAAATTGTTTTGGTTAAATTGTTATATAGCAAGATGTATCCTCTCCATTGTTCAGATTATATAGAACATCAATACAGCGATATTCCTCATTTGGTATTAGAAACTGCAAGCCCTGACCATCCACAGGTATTTTAACATTACAGCCTGAAGTTTCATAGTGTTTGTCAAACTCTCCCATTGAGTTCAATGGGTCAGCACTGCAACCAACGAGCCAACCACTTCCTGTGGGGAAAGATCAGGGGGCATGACCAAGCTGTGCTATATGTGTCTATGGACACACACAACCCAGCTTGGAAGCGTGCCCGCATAGGTGCCCCCATAGCACATGGCTTGTTAAGGGGGCACCAGGAGAAATAAGGTGCAGACAGCACCAGCGGGGGACCCCAGAATAGGTAAGGGGCCACTCTGTGCCATATCATTGCACAGAACTGGTAAGTACATCTTTTTTTTATTATAGCAAAAAAAAAACTCCTGCAATATCATTTTAACTTGTAGTTGTGCTCAGTATCACTTGTATTCAATCAAAGCCAGGAATGCTAATGTACTCCAAGCACAACACACAAAGAGAAAGATGTAGATAATTAAATAAACTCATATTACATTAAAATTAGCCAATGTTTTGGAAGACATTATGTACCATGGAAACAAAGTATACAAAAACATTTAAAAGAATAAAAACTATTATTGTAAAGAAACTGTAAGAGACCTTAAAACACTGTGCTCCCTTCAATTTTATTAATACCATACATGGGTCACCTTATGACATCTGGAGCATTAAGGCTGCCCATAGGCATTAGATGGTGGCTAGGTGTCTATGCATGATATGACTTTCACGACACAGGATAAGATTGATTTGCTGAAAAGATTGTGGCAGCGCACCCTGCAGAGATTAGATTTTTAAAAAGTTCAAAAACAAGTCACTGTCAAATCCTGTCTAAGGGCTTTTTTGGTTTTACCTAGATATCATCCTGCTTGCTTGATAATGACAACTCGTGATGACATCATCAAGCTCCACATCCACAGATCAAACCCTAGTTCTTCTTCGACATTATTGAGAAACTGTGTGCCCTTCATGCCAAGCTCCAGTCAACAAAAACCAGTCTGCAAGCTGTGCACAGTCCCAGTTTATGTCGCAGACACCTGTTGGTATACACTAATGATTTGGAACCAATCAGCTTGATTACCGATCATCATACCATAAGAGCCAATCATGGTGATTACATGACATTTTTTACAAACCTGCTGGCTTCAGCTGCCACATAGTCTTGTAAAAAGTTACTTAAAAAAAAGTTAACTGTAAAACTAAAAAAAGATTCAAACAAATACTTGAGCAGGGTATTTGTTAAACAGTGTGCCAACAAAAGGTCTTATATGTCCTTAAAACAATATAAACATAATATAGGTGGGGAAATTAATGTAAGAGTTACTGTCAAGTTAACCAAAGCATACTGCAAAATTTGGTTTGCCCATCTAGATTTTAATGACCTTTGCTCATTAAAGGGATTGTAAAGGCTCAAGGTTTTTTACCCTCAGGCATTCTATGCATAAAGGTAAGAAACCGTCTGTGTGCAGCAGCCCCCCCAATACATTTTTGAGCCTCATCGTGATGCAGCGGAGTGCACAAGAGCCTCGGATCTCTGGGGACTCTCTCACCTCATTGGCTGAAACAGCTGCTATCAATCACAACCAGTAAGTCAATGAGGACAGAGAGGGGGCGGGCCATGGCTCTGTGTGTGAATGGACACATAGAGCAGTGGATTTGGAGCAAGCCTGCTTGGGAGCCCCCACAGCAAGCTGCTTGCTCTGGGGACACTCAGCAGGATAGAGGGGCCAGGAGCACCGGCAGGAAACGAGGAAGAGGAGGATCGTGGCTGCTCTGTGCAAAACCACTGCACAGAGCAGGTAAGTATAACATGTTTGCTATTTACAAAAAATTGCCTTGAATATCAATGTAGCACTACCCTAGCAGGGGCCCAGTGGTTGCCCTGACCTTGCAAGCCTCCTGACACCTCTGGGTTCAGACATATTTCAACAGCATAGGGTAATAATTCAAGAGACACAAATCTTTAGTATCACCTCTATACTAGTGCTGGTTCACATATACGCTAATTGGATGCAGTTTGTACCGCATCCAATCCGCATGACATGCGAAAAACATTGTTTCCTATGGTGCCTGTTTACATATGTCTGGTGCACTGATGGTGCAGAATCAGTGCGGTTTGAAAAAGAGTCATGTAAGATTTCTGAGCAGTGCAGTCCAGTTTAGGTGCGGATTACAGGATACTGACTTCTATGGGAACTGTTTCTAAACCGCATGTGTGTGAACAGGGTAATCCCAAGAGCTAATCCTGTCCTGAACCTGATGTAAACCTGACATGAACCCGTGAACAACTACTATATCAATTAGCTGTGAAACCTGAGCTTCCATCTACACCGCACATGTGTGAATCAGCTCTAAGTCTTGTTCAAAACAGTAGACCACATGAATAATGGGTTTAGGATATACAATCCCAGTTAACACAAAGAGCACTGGTAAAATAAGAATAAATAGCAATGTTTCACAAATTATACAATCATGAGTAGTAAGCTTCAACTATTAGACTGCAACACCAGCAGTAAGAGGGGGAAGAAAAGGCTTGTTGACTTATCAGCTCCCTCTAGGTCACCAGCACAGCAATGGTGGAGGCAGATAATTACCGTATTTTTCGCTCCATATGACGCACTTTTTTCCCCCCAAAAAAGGGGGGAAAATGTCAGTCCGTCTTATGGAGCGAATATGAAGCGGCCGGTCCGGTATTTCCACCGCCGCCGTGTCAGAATACCGGGCTGGCCGCTCAGCTCTGCAGTGGGACCTTACCTGTTCCTCTATCCAGCGACGCGCTGTCTTCCCGGCTTCTGCAGTGTGCGTGACAGCCGGGTGCCAAGTGCGCATGCGCACGAAGCGGTGCTCTTTGTGAATGGTAAGGTGGTACCTGGGACACATGACAGATCCCAGAAGCCGCCGGACCAATCACAAAGCACAGCGCTTCTTGCTCATGCGCACTGGGCATCCGGCTGTCGGCCGAGCGCCCACACTACAGAAGCCGTGAAGACAGCGCGCGGCTGGATAGAGGAATAGGTAAGATCAAAGAACAACTCCGCGAAAGTAAGAGCGGGTACCTGTCAAATTCAGGTACCCACTCCCCCCCCTCCCCAAAGGTCAGCAGTCATCTCCTGTACTGTCCGCAGTCTCTGGTCATCTCCTGTACTGTGTCCGTAGTCTCTGGTCATCTCCTGTACTGTGTCCGCAAGCTGATGTGATCTTAGTGTGGCAAAAGTGTCACTGATGAGCAGTGTTCCACAACCGGAAGCCAGCAGTCTGTCTCTGAAGGAGAATGGCAGTCCCCCTGTGTTCAGCTCTGAATCCTGGGCCCAAGAGAGTGAGCCGGTCACTTGCTGTAGAATATATCTGCTCTCCCAGCATCCCTTTCCATCGCCAGTTCTCTGGTAGTTGTAGTTCAATCAGCACTCAGGAATACAAGATGTATTGGCTATAGGACTACAGGTCTCAAGATTCTCTGCTGTCAGAAGTACTGGATCCACTATGCTAACAGGAAGTGATGTAGCAGTTCCAGTCCTGGGCACTAGGGAAAAAAAAGGATTAATCGTAGTCTCATCTACAAATGTCCCTGAAAGGCATAATGATATAGCACCTGGCTACATCACTTTAAGGCGCTTTGTGAATCTGTACATGAGCAGCATAAAGGCATGCTCGTTTCATAATGTGTTATGTAACATCCAGCAAGGAGATAAATCAATTTGCTATCTTTCTTTCCGACTCATTTTTTATCTTCCAATATGCAAGCAGGCTCTCCCTGAGAGCAAGTTGTTTCTTTTCTTAACGGTCTATTAAAATATTTCCAGCCCACTGGATAACATGCTTATGCCTACTGTATGGACCTGGGTCTACTCTACATGAAACGGTCCAGTCCAGGTCCATAGTTTTACTTTCATCAAGACTTAATCGTTTTGGCCTTTGTCAAGCTCTGAGCCTCCCTTTATGTCATCAAGACTGGCCATCATATTAAAGGACCACTAAAAAGGTTGGGGAAAGACAGGGTCAAGTTCAACTTTCACTCTAAAATCAAGATTTGAATATAGTTTCAGCTACCTATATTTTTTTTATCATGCATGTTCCGATTATTTTGTTGTATGGTTTTATTGAAGAATACCTCTGAATTTTTTTCACATTTTCAAATGAATTGCTACATTGTTAACAGCTTTGATTTATAAATCATTGATCCAAGCCATACAGTTTTGCACTAGCTGGGGCAAACTGAAGTGTTACTAAATCCAGGACCGTGCATTGACTATATCTGGTCTCCCACAGTACACCGAACATGGAAGTGCAATTATTTTAGTAAATATAAACTGCTAAATACCTTTTCTCATCAGCAGTTAGACCAGTCTTGGGACTTCTATCAGTGTCCAGCCAAACACTGGTTAAAGCTTGTAGGAGTAGTTTTCATTTTGATCTAGGAGGATGCAGAACCCCTGACCTCTGTCTGGACAGTGCTGATCGGCCCTGTGCTGATCACATGCACTCTCCCAAGAAAAAAAAAAAAAACCTCTCTAGCAATACACACCAAACTGAGCATGTGCAGAGTGACTCCACACACTATGTCTTTTCAGGAGATAAGAGGGGAACACTGGAAGAAGGGAGGGATCGCAGAAGATAGGATCAAACAGCGTTTTTACACAATACAGAGGATTAACACCTTAGGTTCCACAGTGAGTAGAACAAGCATGCTTTAACGCATATATAGACTGATTTTACTGTTGTGGGTTTAGTAACACTTTAGGCTCACACATTAAACTTATCAAAGTATTTCAATGAATTAGTATATAAATAAATTAAGCATTGTTAGGAGTCTGGGGAAACAGCTCCAAAATGTAAAAAAAAAAGTGAAAATAAGGTTTCTGTTAACATTTATTGTTATAAAGGAAGAGGTTTTTTTGGTTTAGTTGGAAAAGGATGTGCATGCATACACACCCTGGGAAGATTTATTATTGCAGCTGAAGCCTGTTCCTTTAATATGTCCCTAAGTCACCTTTTGCCATCCACAAATCAGTTATTGTCTGTGGTCAGGGTAGTAAAGGGCTGACAGAGAGAATAAATGACCTGCTTCACAGCATTTCCCAAGCTATTCTCACAATCATTTAATAATTTGCGTCATGCAATCACAAAGGATACACGACAAAGATCACCGTGGTAACCACCTGGAATGCTGTTAGACAAAGCCGAACACCATTTTCCGTTTCCTTGCCAGTGCAGTTGCTTTTTTGTTTCTATTATTCAAGTTATATTCATGAATTTACACTAGAATGGATGAACTCAGGCTGAGTAGATCATCAATTCTATTTACGATTTTTGACACTGCCAAAAGTGCCTTTAAGGTACTATAAATATATTACACAACAAGGGAATCATGGACCTTTACGAAATTTGTAAAGGTGAACAATGGGATAAGCAAATATTATCAAAGTACAAGAGGTTTGTTCTTACTTAAATCTTGGAGTGGTTTGTGTATTTTTAAAAAATGTTTGCAGTAATTCAGAGCGATACTTTACCTAGAGCTTCCTGTAATAAAGACCGGTCACTGCTGCTCTCTCTACTTGTGCAGGCTTACTAGTATTGTATCCGCCCCTCCTGTGGTTTGTTGCAGGCAGTCTGTAGTGAGTAGACTTGATGGGTCTCACCCACAGCTCTGCACAGGCTAGGTACAGCACAGTGATGATGCCCGTTACTTTTACAAGGTAATAACTGGATTTGCAAAGGTATTCGGTACACAGAACCTGAATTTATATGCTATGCCTATTGGAGAATATATTTGAGAGCATTTTTTCAGAGTTCAGCTTTAAAGCAGATCTAACTTTTTCAGTTTTGGAACTTTCTGCCTAGGACAATTATAAAAGTACTCTCTCAAAGTATTTCTGTTGGAAGGTTAATACTATACTCCTTATACGTTTACACAGTCATTATGCATTGACCAACTAATTAGAGTGGTTGTAATGGCTGAAGTAAGAGAGGTGTCTTCAGTTATCAGGGTATTTCCCCCTACAGCATTGTAAATAGACATTCAGCCAGAGGGTTTCTGTTGATCATGTACTGTTAGATGATAGGTAGGTGTGGATTTGAAATGACTCCAGCATGCCCATGTTTTTCTAAATCTCTCGGGATGTTCCTTAGCTACAGAAATCAGTTCCTCCATTTCCTCAGTTTTGTCGATCCTAGCAAACCATTCTCGTATAGTGGGAACGTGTGTTGAGCGCCAGTGGACTGGGATACATTGCTTAGCAGCATTTACCATATGCATGGCAAGTGATTTGCGGTAAGTCCGAAATGGAAGTACGGTATGATGGAGTAGAAATTGCGCGGGGGAAAGGTCTAGGGCATACGTAGTAACTTGTGCAATTGTGTATTTAACTTTCCCCTAGAAGGGTTGCAACAATGGACAGTCCCACCAAATGTGTAGGAGTTTAACCGTCGTTTGATGGCATCTCCAACACAAATCTGATACGTTGGGGTTGAAGCGGTGAAGCAATGATGGAACTCTATACTATCTAGAGTCCCCTTTAAGTTTTTTTCTTGCGTGGAGACACATATAGACCCTTTGTGTAGGTGTTCATATAAGTGGTCTCAGTCTTTCGGCGATAGTTGGAGTTGTAGGTCCGCGCACCAGGCCTTACAAGCTTTCCTCGTTGAGAGGTCATTGGTCATTTCTAGACAAGAATAAAGCCGGGAAATAACATGTCTCTGGGGAGAGTCCGTTGTGCAAAGTTTCTCAAAGGGAGTCAAATTTCTAGTGTAAGCTTTTAGATGTGGGGAGCTGTGGATGAAATGGTGGAGTTGTCTATACATCCATTGCGTTAAGATCCGGGTAGGCCATTTATTCAGCAGGAGGTCTCTGGATAAGAGCACTCCGTCTTTAAAGAATTGGTGCAGACTCAAGCAATCTGTGGGGCCAGATCCCACCAGAAAGGCATGCGACATACCCGGGGGGAAGTCTGGATTCATTCTGACAGGAGTGAGTGGACCCGGGGTGGATGAGAATGCTGTATTCTTGCCGATCTGGTGGTAACAGGATAAAGTAGGTCCTATAAGAAGGTGTTACTTGAGCTCACATGGAATGTGCGATTTTTGTAGCCAGAGAGAAGTGGCGAGTGGGGTCTCCGAAAAAGCAGCTTCCACTTCAACCCAGGCCTTACGAGCTTGGTTCGTGGACCAATCAACTATTCTTGCCATTTGACAAGCTTGATAATATCGGGAGATGTCAGGTAGCCCTATACCTCCACCCGTTTTAGGCATGGTTAGTTGGTCAAAACCAATTCTAGGGCGTTTATTGCACCATAGAAACGAGGTACATAATGTTTTGTAAGACTTAAAAAAGGAGCAATTTAATTGGAATTGCTTGTAGTAGGTATAAAAGTCTTAGAAGCACATTCATTTTGAGGATAGCCGCTCTGCCAAATCAAGAGAAAAATGGTTTATCCCATTGTTGCAGATCTTTAGTGATGGTGCGCAAAAGGGGTTCAAAGTTTTTGGCGTAAAGCTCTGTGAGATGGGTTGGCAATTGAATTCCTAAGTATTTGATGGATTCTGATTGCCATGTGAAGGGAAAATTAGATTTTGCTTGTCTAATCGTGTCCTGAGTTAGGGAAACATTAAGTGCTTGGGATTTGTTAAAGTTTATTTTAAAATTGGCCAGATACTGAAAAAGATTGAAGTCTTGCAATAGATTAGGTAGTGTAGTATGAGGATGTGTCAAGAAGAGTAAGATGTCATCAGCAAAGGCTGCTATTTTATGAGTATTGCCATTGATAGAAATCCCTTTAATATTTTCATTCTGTTTAATACAATTCAAAAAGGGTTCCACCGTGAGAATAAATAGGAGGGGGGATAGTGGGCAGCCCTGTCTGGTCCCATTTCTTATGGAAAAGGCTTCTGAAAGGAGACCATTCACTCACTTTAGCCATCGGTGCAGTGTATAACGACATAATAAAGTTCAAAAGACGGGGAGGGAGCCCAAGGCCAACCAGTACTGCTTCCATGTAGTCCCATGCCAATCTGTTAAAGGCCTTTTCAGCGTCTAAAGAGAGAAAAAAGCCAGATTGTTTCTTCTGTGTTAACCAATGGTGTATGTTGATTGCCCTGATCGTATTGTCTCTAGCCTCTCTACCGGGTACAAACCCCACCTGGTCAGTGTAGATAGTAGAGTCTATGATATGCAGTAAGCGATTGGCCAATATCTTGGCAAAAATCTTGAGATCGACATTCAGTAAGGATATCGAGCGATAGTTTGCTGGTAAAGTCTGGTCTTTATTTTCTTTAGGTATTAGTGTGATATGGGCTTCTGATAGATGGCGCATGGACTGTCCTGGGGTATCTAATAAGTTGAAAGCTTTTAAGAATGGGTGTGCTAGGACGTCGATGAAAGATTTATAATATGTGGTCGTAAATCCATCAGGTCCCGGGCTTTTGCCTGGTTTTAATTGTGCAATGGCTTGTTGCAATTCTTCCAGCGTCAAAGCACCTTCCAAGTCTTTTGCTTGTGACTGGGAGATGGGTTTAGGGAGGAATTGAGCAAGAAAAGACTGGATAATGGCCTTACGTGGCCTGGCGTCCCCTGTTGGTTTTGGTGGTAAAGGCAGATTATACAGGGAGGTATAGTAGTTTTCGAATTCAGCTGCTATATCCGTGGAGGTGGTAAGTGAGTGACCTTGTTTAGAGTGAAGGTGAGAGATGGTACGAGACGCTTTTTTGGATTGCAAGCCCCAGGCTAAGAACCTACCGTTCTTATTTCCATGTTGGTAAAAGAGTTTCTGAGTTAAAATGTAATTATGCTTTTTTTTCTTTTCCACTATATCTCGAAGTTGTTTGCGGGCTAGGTCGAGTTTGTGCGCCGAATCGACAGCCTTAGATCGTTTATTTAGGCATTTCAGTGCACATACTTTTTGAAGTATGGAGGTAAAGGATGCCTGAGCCTTACGTTTCCGAGAGGCAGCTATGGAAAGCAAGAGTCCACGAATCACACATTTGTGTGCTTCCCATTGAGTAAGTCGTTTCCGAGGACGAGTTTTCCCTAAAATAATTGGTCAAAGATTAGCGCATTTGAGTGATAACGGGTAAGTCCATTAGAAGAAAGGGATCTAATCTCCATGTTTTAGAGGTAGGAGGTGCATCGTGAAGCTGCAAAGTCATCGTAATGGGATGGTGGTCAGATAGAATCATTGGTTCAATGGAGGCTGACTTCAATGTATGTAAGTCTTTTTGCGACAGAAATAGGTAGTCAATTCTGGAGTGACGTTTGTGCGGCGCTGAGAAAAAAGTGTAGTCTTTGTCAGAGGGATGTAGTGTACGCCATGTATCATGGAGAAGAAGGTCGTTCAATTCGATCTTAATCTGTTTAAGAGCTCGGTAGGGTTTCGATGAGAAGCCTGTCGACATATCTACTAAAGGATTCAGTGCCACATTAAAATCACCTCCAAGAATCAAGATACCCAACTGAAATGCTGCTAGAATTTTGGAGATTTTGCGGAAAAAACTCACTTGCGCTGTATTAGGGCTATACATGTTTACTAGAGTTAGCGGTTTGTTGTGTAAGCTGCCTTTAAGGAAGAGGAATCTGCCTTCTGGATCTTCAAGAGATTCAGTAATTACGAGCGGGAGTGTTTTTGAGATCAAAATGGATACTCCTTTTGCGTTTACCTCTGTATTAACTGAATGGTACGCTGTGGGATAGTGGACATTAGCAAACTTGGGGGTATGATCAGCACGAAAATGTGTTTCTTGCACGAAAAGCACGTCTGCTCGTAAACTTTTCATGTATGTTAAGAGTTGAGAACGTTTCTCCGGTATATTTAAGCTTCTTGCATTGAGAGATGCTACAGTGAGTGTATGGTGAGTTCGTACTGGTGTGTGTGTAGTGGACATTTTGTTTTAAGAGAAGAGAGAGAAAAAAAAACCAAAAACCCCCTTCCTTGGGAGGGGTGAGGAGGTTGGGAGAAGGGCCGAGATAGAGGAGAGAGAATGAAAGACAGAAAGAAAAGAGGTGCAGAGAATCAGAGAACAGAAGAGGTGCGAAGCATTAGATATTCACACTCAAAAACCAAAAGATGTGATGCCCTGTGATTCCAATACTTCTCTAGTGAAATAAACTCCTGGGACAGAGTAGTCCAGCTACGTCGTCCTAAAAAAGTAGTCTTATGTGTGGAAAAGCAACTTAGTATATTGTGTATGGGTGTATAGAAGTGGTCGGAAATGTGTCTGAACCAGAGGCGGCCTCCGTGAGGTACCTCAGGGCAGACCCACCAAAGACATCAAAGGCCCGCCCTGTATCAGGTAGATGAAAATTATGTATAAGGTAACGTCTAATAAAAGACACCCATGACACAAGGAGATAGGTGGATTTCAGCTAGTTGTTAAGGAGAGAGGTTCGCGTGGAAGCATGGGGGACAAGGTGTGAACTAAGACATATAAAGGTGTGTTAGTTAAAAGACCGTGAAAGTTTGTGTGTATGAATCAAGATGGTCTCTCGTGGGTATAGAGGGAATATGGTCTGAGGGTCATTGCTAATGTGTTTAGTCATGTGTAATACTGTCTTGGGGAGGCCATAAGGAGCTACTATGACACAAGATGTGGTGTAATTGTACAGTTATAATACTAGAATATTCCAAGATATGCATTAGATACTAGTAGTGATTTTTCCAATCTGTGTTTGGTCCTACGTCATATAGTACGGCCAAAGAAGACAGCATGAGACGGTTTCTTATAACATGTCATTGTAGACTGAGAAATCATTAGTTGTACAAGAAACCATAGTAATAATAGGTACATAACATTGTAACAATCTGAAACGTAAGCCAAGAGCCTACCCTCAAACTAAACTGAGGTTTTATATTCCTGAAATAGGAGTAATCTTGATCTCAACCAGTACGTCGTACGCTGTACTACCGTCCACAACCTGATATGTAGTTAAACTCCAGATACTCACGGATGAGAAAAACCCCCCACTGAAAAAGTAGCTTGTGGTTATGGCCGGTCTAGAGCGTAGTCCAACATAATCCAAAAACACATAGTTAAAAACTAACACAACTTCAAAGCACACTGATATTGTGCCTACCATTTCAGTGAAATCTTATTTAGTATACAAGGTGCCACATTATGTCTAAAGCCAGAAAAAGGGTTAGTGGTGGGGAGTGAGGTGGAACCTAGATTGCTAGGGAAATTATGCCCACAATTGGGAACGATGTGGAGGCAGTCAAGCTATAAGGGGGGGGGGTTAGTATTGTTTAGATACTGGGTGTCAGGGCTCCCAGGTGTGACCAGAGGTGTGTGACTGATGCAGGGAAACACAGACTTCAGATATGTGATAAACAATATAATTTATTAACACTAACCATACAAACATAAACGCAGTGCAATACTAAAACATAATACAGTGCAAACAAACCAAACCAACCACCCACAGATAACAGTACATACAAGCAAGCGTCGTCAGGCAGGCCGGGTCAATATCAATAAGGCAGGTAGGTACAGGGGGAGCAAGCGGAGATGGGTCGGGGTCACAGGCCAGGTTCAGCAGGTAGCTAGCAGCGTAGTACAGAGGGTCAGGCAGAGGGATGGTCAGGGTCACAAGCCAGGGATCAGAACAGGTAGCAAGCAGCGTGGTACAGAGGGTCAGGCAGAGGGATGGTCAGGAGCGAGCCGGGATCAGAGCACGAGAAGTCAGCAGCGGTTCAGATCAGGCAGGGTCAGCAAAGGAACAGAAACAGGATGCAGGACAGATACAGGGCCCAGGACAAACACAACACCAAGGCAGAGTCTGCAAGTCTGGCCATCCCTTAAATACACCAGTATCATCAGTTCCAGGTGTTAGCTGGCTGAAAGGTTGAGTCTCTGATTGCTGGGAGCACCCGCTGGCCAGCCCTGGTACTGCAGATCAAAAGGCAGGTGAGTCCCACCATTGCTGGCCAGTCCATTCCTGACACTGGGAGAAAGGGCCTACATAGGTAATCAAGACTGTTGACGATAAACATAATGGGCAAGGAATGTGCTTAGGCAAGGCATAGGTCTGTATCAGCAATATCACCGAACTATAATGTTACATAAGAACTTACAAATATATGGCTCATTCCGGAATAGCTCTTGGATCATAAAACGTATCTGACGGGCAACTCAAGAAGGCTGCAGTATACCAAATGAAGATAAACATGAGATCACAATGGCAAGAACTGCCCAAACTAGGGAGACTAATTGCGAAATATGTTAAGATTCAGTGACTCAGACACATGCCCGGGGCGATAAACAGTCTACGTCACTGGATCTCAAAACCGTAACATGTTTCTGCCTCAGCCGAGGTCACCAGCATGGTGTGATAGGACATCATTGATCGATCCTACAAACTTCAAAGTCGGTCAGCTCGGGCAACCGCTCCGTGGGCACCGCTACCATACAGCCCGCAGAGAGCAAGCACCACTATTGTTTCGGAGTCCACGGTCAAAATCGGTGTACACATATAATAAGCAGATATTGTACATGCAAGAGAGGACAGTCCGATGTAATACATATACCTTAGCGTTATGTCTCCAGGTGGTTGGAATTCTCTTCACATATAAAAGGGAGGCAGGGTTTGGAAGAGAGGCACTTGAAATCATAGCCCCAGTGCGGAAAAAGCCATTAAATGACTAAACTATACTGCACGAGTATGGTGTGAAGGGCGAAAGGAAAAATGTAATTCATGACATGCCTTACGGTGAGCAGGAGAGGCTGGAGGATTGTCCCCAATGTTGAACCTTCAGCTTGCAGGAGAGGACGAGGTGTGGTGGAAGAGTCTGTGACGCCTTGTTCCTCCATGATAACCAGCTGGGTGGGCCTCCATTGGTTCTTCCTCTGCTTCCTGGGGTGGGAGTTGGGAGTCTCCAGACCAAGCAGGTATATCCACTTTTGGAATGTCAAGGGCCTCGCAGAACGGTGTTACATCCTCCGGGAATCTCAGGACCGCCGATCTCCCCATGTGTGTTGCTGAGAGGCCAAATGGGAATCTCCAGCGGTAGGCAATACCCCATGAACGTAGGAGATCCAGTAAAGGACGTAAATCTTTTCTGTGTTGCAGGGTAAGGTGGGATAGATCTTGAAAACATTTTATATCTGCACCATTATATAGCACGCGATTGCACTCCAGTGCTCTATGCAATATTTCCTCCTTAAGACGGAAATCAACTAAGCAACAAATTATGTCTCTCGGGGGGTCAGACTCTCTACCTTTTGGACGCAGCACCCTATGGAGGCGTTCAAACTCAATAGGAGACTCTTGCGGTCTTTCTAATAGATCACTGAAAATGGTTAAGAGCGTTTCAGTGAGTTGACCGGGTTCAATTGCTTCAGGAACACCTCGTACCCTCAAATTATGACGTCAACCCCTGTTGTCCAGGTCTTCAATGTGGCGATCAAGCTCTCTTAGTTGCATGGTATGTGTATCCACCAGCGTGCGCATATCATGAATGGCAAGGTCTTGTGTAATAACTTTATCTTCCACCGCTTCAAGCCCTTGGGCTACTGCCTGCATGTCAAAGTGTAAATCTGCTATTGCAGCAGAGAGGGTTTCTTTAACCACTTGCCTACCAGGCACTTATACCCCCTTCCTTACCAGGCCAATTTTCAGCTTTCAGCGCTGCCGCACTTTGATTGACAATTGCGCGGTCATGCAACATTGTACCCATATGAAATTTTGATCATTTTTTTCTCACAAATAGAGCTTTCTTTTGGTGGTATTTAATCGCCACTGGGCGCTTTACTTTTTGCGCTATAAATTAAAAAAAGTGCAAAAAATTTGAAAAAAAAAAAAGTTTGTTTCTTTTATAAAATTTTTCAAACAGGTATTTTTTCTCCTTCACTGATTTGCGTTGATGAGGAGGCACTGATGGGCACTGATAGGCGGCACTAATGGGCACTGATAGGCAGCACTAAAGGGCACTGATAGGCAGTACTAATGAGGTGGCACGGATAGGCGGCACTGATAGACAGCACTAATTAGGGGTCACGGATAGGCGGCACTGATATGCAGCACTGATAGGCGGCACTGATAGGTGACACTGATGATGGGTACTGATAGACGGCACTGACTGGCATCACTTCTGGGCACTGACTGGCGGCACTGACTGGCACAACCCCTGGGCACTGACTGGTGGCACTGACTGGCAGCACTGCTGGGCTGCACTGGTGGATGGCACTGGTGGGCAGCACTGGTGGGTGGGCACAGGTGGGTGGCACTGGTGGGCACAGGTGGGTGGCACTGGTGGGCACAGGTGGGTGGGCACAGGTGGGTGGCACTTCTGGGCACATGTAGGTGGCACTTCTGGGCACAGGTAGGTGGCACTGCAGAGTGGCACAGGTGGGGGCACTGCTGGGCACAGGTGGGGGCACTGCTGGGAATGGGTGGGCGGGGCTAGTGGGCGCACTGCTGGGCGGAACTTGCGGGTGTCACTGCTGGGCACCGATCATCAGGGCACTGATCATCAGTGCCCTGATGATCGGTGCCGATCCCCGCTCTGACAACTGCCGGTTCTCGGCAGTACTTTCCTCACGATCTGACAGCGTGAGGAAAGTGCAGCTGAGAACCGGCACTTGCATTTCCCTGTGATCAGCGTGTCATTGGACACCGCTGATCACGTGGTAAAAGGCCGGTGGGATCGTCCTTTCACCACATCACGTGATCACGGAGATCGCCGGGTGCGCGCCCCCTGGGGCGCGCAGGAGAGCGCGTTCTGGGAGGACGTCATATGACGTCCACTCAGAACTGGCCGGCCGCGGTGAAGCCGTCATTCGGCTATGCGCGGTCGGCAAGAGGTTAATATCTGATGCAACCGCTTTCAAGTCCTCTATAGTGAGAGGTGGTGTATCAAGATGACAGGATGGGGATGGTGTCCTGGCTGGTGTCCTGCTTTGCACGGGAAGCGTTTTGCGGGGCGACTCTGGGAGAAGCAGGATCGGAAGCCTTTATGTGTTCTGGCGTCCAGGACCGGAATAACTCTGGAATGCTGCGCTTTATAGGATTGTTTGGCTGGCGGGGGGATCTGGAACGTGGGGTAGAGAGCTTCCTATCCGCTTTCCCCATAGCAGCGGTGTCTCTGCTTGATAGTATTAATTAATCCACCACCTTTTGTCAGGGCTTTTGTAACTAGGCCATCATATTCTCTGAGCCTACTCCTGGCCCCTCAGTATACAGTTGTGTCCAAAATTATTCAACCCCCACTGAAATTGAGTGTTTTGGCCAGTTTGACATTGCTTTTGATCATTCAGTCATCTTGCTTACATTTACATTAAAGAGGCACTTGTAGGTCAGACAAATATAACATAACAGTTATAATGAAATAACCACAAATGTCTTTTCTGTGCTCACAGCATTATCAGTTTTATTCAACCCCCAAGTGACATTCAATCTTAGTACTTAGTACAGCATCCTTTTACAGTTATAACAGCTTTTAAACGTGAAGCATAGCTTGACACAAGTGTCTTGCAGCGATCTACGGGTATCTTCGCCCATTCTTCATGGGCAAAGGCCTCCAGTTCAGTCACATTCTTAGGCTTGCGCACTGCAACTGCTTTCTTTAAGTCCCACCAGAGGTTCTCAATCGGATTTAAGTCTGGTGACTGCGATGGCCACTCCAAAATGTTCCAGCCTTTCCTCTGCAACCATGCTCTAGTGGACTTGGAGGTATGCTTGGGATCATTGTCCTGTTGAAAGGTCCAACGTCTCCCAAGCCTCAGGTGTGTGACGGACTGCATCACGTTTCCATCCAATATCTCCTGGTACTGAAGAGAATTCATGGTACCTTGCACACGCTGAAGCTTCCCTGTACCTGCAGAAGCAAAACAGCCCCAAAGCATGATTGACCCTCCACCATGCTTCACAGTAGGCAAGGTGTTCTTTTCATCATAGGCCTTGTTCTTCCTCCTCCAAACATAGCGTTGATCCATGGGCCCAAACAGTTCTAATTTTGTTTCATCAGTCCACAGAACACTATCCCACAACTTTTGTGGTTTGTCCACATGGCTTTTGGCATACTGCAGTCGACTCTTCTTATTCTTTGGAGACAGCAAGGGGGTACGCCTGGGAGTTCTGGCACGGAGGCCTTCATTACGCAGTGTGCGTCTTATTGTCTGGGCTGAAACTTCTGTACCCACATCTGACAAATCTTTTCTCAGTTCCTCAGCAGTCACACGGGGACTTCTCTCCACTCTACGCTTCAGGTAGCGCACAGCAGTCGAAGTCAGCATCTTCTTTCTGCCACGACCAGGTAGCGTTTCAACAGTGCCCTTTGCCTTGAATTTGCGAATGATGCTTCCTAAGGTGTCTCTTGGTATGTTTAACATCTTTGCAATCTTCTTATAGCCATTGCCCTTCCTGTGAAGAGAAATCACCTCTTCTCTTGTCTTCCTGGACCATTCTCTTGCCTTCACCATGTTTGTAACCACACCAGTAAATGTCTAGAAGGAGCTGAGTATCACAGTCATTTTAAAGCTGCCTAATTGGTGCTTATTATGCTTGATTGCTGCTCGGTGACATCCACAGGTGTTTTCAATACCTGATGGAAAGCACCTGTATGAACCTCTGTTCTTCAGAGTGGTAGTCTTTAAGGGGTTGAATAATTGTGGCAATGAAGAAACCACATAAGAACCATTTACTACTGTATTACATAAACAATTGATGTCATTTTAGTTGCATTTGGGTAGTTACAACGTCCTTGTAGGATTTGATTCTGAATACAATTCCAAATGTACACTATAGTCCCTAAACCCCTTTACAGCATTGGGGGTTGAATAATTTTGGACACAACTGTATATAAACTTGCGCAAGCATCTCTCAGATCAAACAGATAGATTAAGGACCCCAGTGGAGGTCTCAGATTACAAGAGTAGGTCAGCAGGTAGAGAAGCTGATGTCTGATTTGGTAGAACCTCAGGTGTACCCAGGGGGGATGCAGTGGGCCCCTTCTATGCTCCCCAGCTGCAGGGATGCAGAGGTTATTGGGCTTGTGGGCCTAATGGTGGCCTGGTGGGGCCTAGTGAGGCCTGTAGTGTTGGGTGTGCCTCTCAGCCTTTATTGCAGGCCGTATCCCTGGGTCAGCGCGTGCGGGGGCAACAGGCCAGGGTGGGTTGATCGCTGTTCCGGGAAGGGGGCCCTGATCCACAGGCGTCCTCTCCCACCCCAGCTGGGACGTGATGTAGGCCGCCGCCGCGGCTTCAGTAGGCAGCACTGGCCACGGTGAATCACCGCCACGGAGGGGGGGGGGGGGCAATAATCACCCTTCCCACCTCCGCTTGGTGCCCTCACTTGCCGCAGTGCCTCTGACCGGAGTTTCAGGTCCGCTGCCATTCGGATGGCAGCGGATTGTCTTGCACCCCGTCAGAGCTCCGGCTCATGCGACTTGTTCCATCGCCATCTTGGACACGCCCCCTGCCCTGACATATGCTTTAAGTATTTCTTGTGTAGTTATATATACAGGTATACACATAAAACAAAAAATAACTAAATGTTGGGTTCTTGATTTGTTGTTTTGCTTGTTAGGCAAAGGTTGGCCACAGCAATGTATTTTCCAAATGTCCAGGGTGGTGACAAAGATGGCAATGTACTGGAGATCTTAGTAAACCACTTGACCTGACAATGTATCATGGAGCCAGAACATCATGCAATTTTTTTTCTCCTAATTTATTAATTTCTGTTGTTGGTAGGCCATGTTTATTCCCTAATGGATTAAAGTGGGACACAGTAGCAAGTTGTTACGAAGGAAACATTTATATGCAAAATCACAAATGTTAGAATGCAACTTATCTGCGATATATGTTTCTGAGGAGGTAATGACTGATCCATGAGTGAAACAGTATGCATTTCCACTTGGCGTTGGTAATAGTGGTGGTGGAAATATCATGCCACTTGAATCCTGACCTAACCTAGAGACTGACTATCAGGTCAGGCAGTCCACAAAATAACAATGACCTCAGCTTTGATTGTTTTCTCACAACAGCAGCAACACTGGGGTATACAGTGAACATGCACACAGTATCTACTCAAGAGATTTAAGTGTGAACATTTATGTGCCTGTTGAGATGACAAAATGCCAATCAGTGTTTCATAAGCATTAAAATTATTATTTTTTGACTACACAATTGGATTGCACATTTAACGGTTTAGAAATGTGTTGTCAATATCCCACTTGACCTGTCCAGTAAGCTTGCAAAAAAAAAAACCACACACTTTCTCAACAGCAACTGTCTGGTAGATACTATATTTTCCAATGACTTCCAATGAATTCATAGAGAAAGACTTAGAAAGGTCTCAGTGAAATTTAGCACAGAGTGAACATTATCTAGTCTTCAGAAAAGCAACAAATTTGTAATTTCACAGCAGGTCAGTGCCGCCAGGCATTTCTGGCAAAAGAGAAAAACACCGTAGAAACAAAATACAGTGAAAAGACAGAAATGTACTGACAAATGCCCAATTAAAATGAAAAAAATCACAGATAATATCAATGTAGCAGTCATTACAAAAACGCTTTATCAAGGACGTTTGCAATTGTACATCAGTTCATAGATAAGACTGATGCTCTGAACAGTGTTGGTGCACAAATCTTGGAAAAATCCAATTCACATAATTTCAGAACATTCTAAATTCAGAAAAATGTTATGTAACCAAATTGACACTAACATAGTGTTTTTATGGTCCTGTACTTGTGTACAGGAGCATCAGTCACATTTTAAAATCTACCAGAAGTATGGTATTTTAAATAGCAATTACTTAAAATAATTGCACATGTGATTTTAAAAAAAGTGCAAAAACATATACCTAGTCAGTGGACCTTGAGAATAGAAACTGGAAAATACAGAATTAACACATACCTAATAATTATGCATTGTGAAATATCTTAAGTATCCATACAGACCCTGTGAACAATTATCTACAGTTTAGACAGGATCAGGTTTCTTTTTGTTTCTGAAGACTGTGCTTTTCAGTACCTGTCTGGAAAATGCTGAGTGAGAGTCTTAGATTTTGTTAGGTATATATTTAAACTTTAGATGGGTGTCGACTTCATATTCCTGAGGCCGACTATACAGCATACAATTTTAGGGATCACTGTTTAAAATAATTTTACTACTAAGCAATCAGTAATAAGATTTTTCCTATGATTGTGTTTGATCAAAACAGCCCTTTGGATATGAAAATCATCAGACCAAAAATATACGTAATGTCATATCACCTGAAAAAGGCGAGGATAGCCCTAATCTGAATAATAAATATATAAGTGAATTCCAAAGCAGGCAAGCTCTGGATGAGCCATCTTTAAACCAGTTAAAGAGGTTTTAAACCCAAAATGTAATATATTGCAACTTAACAATCCTTAGATGTGATGGCTGCATTAGTTTTCTTTTTTTAAGGCTTTTTATCCCTTCCATTTTCACCTGGTGATCTGGCCAGTAACACTTCCTGTATTAGAGTGCCTACGCTCTGGGCAAATCAGTACAGGGGGAACCTTTGGACAGCAGTATTGTCACTCTTGGGGTGCTAGGTGTACTAGCAATTTTAGATACACTAAACCATTGAAGCAAACTCCAGCTAATAATTTGTAATACAATTTTTTTCTCCTTTTGGGATAAAGGTTTTACATAAATAAATAAAATTTGATCATTGTAAGCACCCCTGCCAGTGTTAGTTTGTCTCATCTCTAAAACTGATACATCTTCAAGAGGGCTTGTTCTTTTGAAAAACACCATTCTTATTGGCAGGGTTACCAGGTGAAAATAAAGGAAAAAAAGCCTAAAAAAGAAAACGAATACAGTCATCACATCCAAGAATTGGTGAGCTGCAATATAATAAAAGTTTGCTTTTGGGTCCAATACTTCTTTAATATACAGTGTACAAAAAGCATTCATCTCTATAAAAGTTTTGAAGCTATATTGTCATAGAACATTGTTTTTTTTTCCCAGAAACATACTTTTGCAGCTTTATGAGACGTGGGAAAACAACCTCACATGTCATCTCACCTGCAGTTTAACAGAAGGCACCTGGGAAATGCTCTCTGGTTTACAAAGACCAAAGTGAAGATCACACCTACAAGTTTTCACTTCATAAACCTGCTCACAATATCCATATACAGTATGGCATACAAACCATGCTGTAGTGTTATAAAAACCATATATCTTTTTATTTATTTACCTAAAAGCACTACAGACATACTTTTCCCAATTTGCTGCAGCAAAACTTTGGAGAGTGTGTTCTACCACCTACATCTTTATGGTAAAATCCATATGAGTAGTACAAAACAAAAAAAAAAAAAGAAAAAAAAAACAAACTGTTGAATCCATTATATTTTTGTTAAAAACCAAAGCTTTTTGCTCATCAGACCTAAAAGTGGTGTAAGCCAGACAATGCTCATCATCACAAATATACCATCCCTACAAGGATGAAGCTGGCAACATCATACTGTGGGGATGTTTCTCCATACAGGTCCTGAAGAGCTTGTGATGGTATTGAGGGTGGAATGAAAACAGCAAAATACAGGGATATCCTAAAGGAAAACCTGATGCGGTCAGAAAAGATTTGTCTTCCAATGACACAACGACCCAAGCATAAAGCCATAGCCACACAGGAATGTTATAAATCAACAGTGTTAATGTCCAGGAATGGTCAAGTCAGAGTCCAAATCTCAATCCAATGGAGAATTTCTGACTGCTCACGGAAAGGGTTGTTTACCAACAACCCTAATGCAACCTGACAGAGCCTGAGCAGTTTTACAAAGAATAATGGACACATAGCCATGTGGATTTGATACTGTAATTGCTGACAAGTGTGTATCCAGTTTATACTATCTTGAAGGGGGTGTATACATGCTGTAAAGTTCAGGGGGTATAGCACCTCAGGATCACATACAAAGCTGTTTGTCATAAACATAAAAGTTATTTTTTCTTTAAAGCAAATAAAACATAGCTTCCAGCAGCAAAACAAAAAGTCTGCTTATCTTCAACATAGTACAAAAGACATGCAAAGTTTATGTACAGGGTTTACCCAAAAATTAGCAAAGTCCAGCTTCAGTTGATTGGCAGCTTCTAGTACACATGCAGTACTCAGCCCAAACTCCTACTCCTCTATGTCCAGCACTAGGAGCTTCCTGGAGGATGCTTAACCCTGTAGGGACCAGAACCCTGTAATCAGAAGTGGAGGTTCTTTTCCACCAGATTAGCACTTTGAACCTTCACAATTCTGGGCCCCAAATAAGCAATTACTAAAGCAGAGAGGACTAAAAGTCAGTCCTCTCCTTATGTTTGACTGACCTAGAATCCATCACCCTACACGGGTGAGACCCTTGAGTACACCAAACCTTTCCCTTTAAAGAGATCACAACCCAAATATCAATGACACATAGCATCCATCCAGGACTCATCCTTGGCATTCTGTACAATACTCAGTTATACAATACTCAGATAGTCAGTTAATTAGTGTGTTTTTAATTAGAATTCATTTTAATCCCTTTGCGGAGATCTGTTTTATGTTCCATGATAATAAACCATGTATAATTCCAAGGGGCTGAATACATTTTATAGGCACAGTACAGTTTTGGGACTCCTGTGTTGCAGAACAAAAGTTTAAAATCTTTGATTAATTCTCCTGGGGACCAGTTCACATACTGTAGCACTTGGTCCTTTTCTGATCCATAAAGTAGTTTGGAAATAAAATTAAATTTATTTTCTGTTCATGTTGCCCGTAGTTACACTCCTGGCTGAAGCCCAATTTATGAAGAAGAGCACAGCACTGACCTAAAAGTCACCAGACTTGTCCACTTGTTTTTCTAGGGAGAAACAATAGAGTACCAGCTGGCATGTGTTATTGGGGCTTGAGTTGTTGAGAATGACAGCGCTCATCTCCAGTGTGCAGTCATTCACTACAACGCAAGCCACTACCTACTACTCTTGTCCTTCTCCAGATCTTCTATAAAGTAGCTTGGAGTCCAGGCAAGGTGACAGCGATTGATTAATTAATCTTAGGCTACGTTCACACTAGCCTTGTGTGCAGGCGGCAGAGAGGCGTTTGGGAAGCGTTTTTACCGCTTCCCAAACGCCTCTGCCAATTCTGCACATTACAGCACATGGTGCTGTTCTAACGGGAGCGTTTGCGTCGCGTCGCGTTGCATCGCGGCAAAACGGACGCCTCTGGACGAGTCAGGAGGCTTTGAAGCCTCCTATTCTCGTCTATGGTGCCGCTCCGCAAACGCCCGGCCGGCGTTTGCGGTGCGGTTGCGACGCGGTTGCGGGGCGTTTGCGGAGCGGTAACACCACTCAAACTGCATTATAGGCGTTTGTGGGGCGTTATTAACGCTCGGCAAACGCCTAGCAACCGCCGCTAAACCGCGCATGTGGCGTTTGTGGAGCGTTTGCCGAGCGTTAAAAAACGCTCCGCAAACGCCGGACCAACGCTTGCCAAACGCTATAGGGGCGTTTGGCAAGCGTTGGCAAAACAGCCTAGTGTGAACGAGCCCTTACTCACCTCTGTGCATAACATGATCCAGGATCCTGTCACTGCAACTCCATTGGTTCCCTCTCCTGGCTTTACTCAATGTTTCATCCTGCTTTCAGCAGGAGTCATGTGTGGGTCTGGGCCTGGGGGTCTGTCATGCCCTCTTCTTCTCCTCTGTGTGTGCACTAGCATTCAGAAATAATTATATATTTTTGTCCTTGTGAGCAGTATGATCAGACAGTGGTAGAGGGAATGCTGTCCGCCAAGGTAGCTCAACCACCAGCACTGTGCACTGGGCTTCCTTGGGGATTCAACAATGATTTATCTTCTCCTGACACTTCTTCTCTAAGCTTGATTTCAAAGTTGTTATTATCATACCAGACTCTGTAATATTATAATCTGCATTAGACTGTATTCCCACCCAGCAGATGCTTCCATTAGGAAATCTGGAGAGGTCCGTTCAACAACATGTAGGCATCTGTCAGATTGTTACTGGTGATTTAACGGCATTTGACAATAGTCATACCTCTTCCCTCCAGCTTAAAGGGGCTTGAAATAATAGACCTTTTTTAATTTAAAAGGTCCAACCTCAAAGGTCAGAATATGGCCATGGACGTGGTGGAGATCACAAGGAGTTTATCTATTTATATGGACATTACTGCATAAGATCGTTTGCACTTGTGGATTATATTGGTAGAATGAGAGAACCACATTATTGTATGTTTCAGAATATATGCTATATTATAGGTATAGATTTCTTTAGAGATACACGTGATGAATGCATTCACTAGGTTGATTTTAAATACGTGATATTGTCATCTAGAGTGCTGCGGATTACAGTACATTTATTCATTCGCTTATTTAATTTTAGCTGGGTTTGCACAAAGTTTTTATTTAGTAATCTCCTAGATTGTGAGCTCGAAAGAGCAGGGCCCTCGAACCCCTCGTGTATTGTACTGTTACTGTTTTGTCTCATGTTCTGTCCCCCTTGCTATTGTACAGCGCTGAGCAAACCCTTTGGCGCTATATAAATACTGTATTATTATTATTATTATTATACAGTATTTATAAAGCGCCAATAGTTCACTCAGCGCTGTACATTACAAAGGGGGACAGAACATGTGACAGAACAATACCAATACAATGCAAAACATGAGGGGATCGAGGGCCCTGCTCTTTCGAGCTTACAATCTGTATAATAATAATAATGATAATGTCATCTAAGGTATATTTGCTTTTTGAAATCCCTGTGTTTGTCATTCACAATAATAATAAAAGCTACGTGCCCTGTCTGACAGACATGTTTTAATTTCCTTTCCAAGCAGGATAGAGAAATGAAGTTGGGGGCCTTCAGGATCCACAGTCACAGGAATGTGCTTGGGGTGAAAAAGCAGTACGGATCTACAGCTGGGCATAAGCTCTTAGAAGTGCTTGTCTGATCTCCTGGAGGCAATGTACTTTTCACTGAGCAACAGCAACTTTACAAAACAGATGTGTAAATGTATATATGATATATAAGGCATGCTGAGGTTCTACTTTTAGCCTCAGCAGGTAGGAACTTCTATTACTAACAAAAGGCAATATTGTAGAAAGTTTTCTAAAGTTATGTCAGAATATTTCCAATATGTTTTAAAGTGTTACTAAACCCAAGACGCTGCATTCACTATATCTGGTTTCCCACAGTACACAGAACATGTAAGTGCAATTATTTTAGTAAATATAAACTGCTAAATACCTTTTGCTATCAGCAGTCAGAGCAGTCTTGTGACTTCAGTGTCCAGGGAAGCACTGGTTACAGCTTGTAGGAGTTTTCTTTCTGCTCTAGGAGCATGCAAAACCCCTGACCTCTGTCTGGACAGTGCTGATTGGCCCTGTTCTGATCACGTGCACTCTCCCAAGAAAAGAAAAAAAAAACCTCTCTAGCAATAGACACTAAACTGACCATGTGCAGAAGGGCTACAGGTTCAGTCTGTCTTATCAGCGTGGACATTAGAACAAGAGAAGGGGCAGGGAAGTCAGGATCAAACAGTCTTCTTATACGATGCAGAAGATTAACCCCTTAGGTTCCACAAGCATTCTTTACTGCATATACAGACTGATTTTACTGTTGTGGGCTAAATAACACTTTAAATATCATAAAGTACTCGGCTCAGTAAAAAGTTTTATTTATGTTGGTACACCATCTTGAATGTTATGTCAGCAGGCCCATTAGACTATTCAGCTGTCACTCAAGTGAAAATCTAGTTTTCCACTTTGCTCCTCCCCGACTGCTACATAAAAGGTTACGTAAAGGGTTTTAGGGAGGGGGGAAGATGCTGCAGCACAGTGGCTAAATGGTTAGCACTTCCGCCTGGCAGTACTGGGGTCGTTGGTTCGTATCCCAACCACAGCATCAGCTGCCTGGAATTTGCATGTTCTCCCTGTGCTTGCGTGGGTTTTCTCAGGGTACTCCGGTTTCCTCCCACACTCCAAAGACATGCTGGTAGGTTAATTGGCTCCTGTCTAAATTGTCCCTAGTATGTGTATGTATGAATGTGAGTTAGGGACCTTAGATTGTATGCCCCTTGAGGGTTAGGGACTGATGTGAATATACAATATATATGTAAAGCGCTGCGTAAAATTGATGGCGCTATATAAGTACCTGAAATAAATAAATAAATAAGATGCTGGGTCAGCACAGAGAGCAATCAAACATTCCCAGAAAAGTAGAGGGCTGTGACATGCGAGAAGGGAGGGGGCTGTGTTCAGGAACTACCTGTTCCTGGAGTTAAAAGACACATTGCAAGCGAATAGAATATATATGGAAAGGATACTATTATGGATTTGGATTATCTACTAGCAGTTCAGCATGATAGATTCAATATTTATATTAGCGCATGGGCTGCTTCGAGTGTTTTCCATAATTTACAGGAGTGTTGGGTTACTATATGTATGTAGGATGTGGGGCCATGGCAAAGAGAGGAGAGTTTTTTCTTCTTCTTTTCCTTTTCTGCCCCATTTTTTTCGTATTTTGATGCAGGTATGTGCATTATGTTTTAAGTTCTTGTGATAGATTTCCTTGAGCCTATTTTCTAAGGTTTTTATATCTATGTTATAGTTATATTGGTTTATATCTATGTATACCATTGTTTTATATTTACATTTGCTACTATATATTGAAGATCTAACAGTTTTGGAAGATTTAGATATGTTTTAGTATACTTAAGTTTGGAAAAAACAAATAAAATCAGATTTAAACAAGAAATTATGCTGTGCTTTTAGCTAAAAAATTTTTAAGGTGACAGGGTCTCTTTAAAGCAAAACTCCAGGAAGCAGTATTTACACCTAAACTGTACCTTTACTAAAATCCTACTGTCATTTTCAGGTCAGCTTGACTCTAACCAAGGTCAAATACCAGCATGTCTGTGTGTCTTCTTTCTCAACTCAGGAAGCTGAGTTACACAAAAACAATTGGCATCCCTTGATTCCCTACAGATCTAAATATTCTCTCTCTTTCCAATAAACAGTATTGTACACACATCACGTATATGTTTGTGCAGCACACATAGGTAATAAAACAAAAAACAAATCCTGCTAATTAGGTGTGGGGGCGGAAATACATTTGCATATTAAAGACTTGAACAGATCTATGCAGGTACAAATACTTCTACTTTAATGTATCTGATCATAAATTTACACCAACTATACAAATGTTTAATATTTCTGGCTGAATCTGCAATCCTTTAAGCTGTTCTCATTTCAAATATTATACTCATCAACTGTTTTTTTTTATTTTGTATTCTATTTTGATTTGCACATGTAAAAAAATAAATGTGAGTACATGAATAACTACAGAATGGCAAAAAAGACATTTTCACATATTATCGCAAGCCAAATGATAATTTTTTTTTCGCTTACATGTGATGTTCAGTTTCAGCCTGGGAATAAAAAGCATTCATGTTTTTCATACATGATGGATGAATTCACTGGAGCAGAGAAAATCTGGAGTAGCTAGATTGTAAGCAATCAGCTGCTAACTTCAACTTGTTCAGTTAAGCTTTGAAAATGAACACTAGAAGCTGACTGGTTGCCATGCAAAACTATTTCAGATTCTGTCTGCTCCAGTCTTAGTGAATTCCCCTTCAGAAAATGATAACATATGTTTTCTACTTATATAGCAACTCCTAACGGTATTGGGGTATCATATAGTTATTACATATGTACTAACAAGGACACTTTGGTATCAGAGACCCTGCTTAATAGGGGCGAACAGCCAACAAGAGCCCAAAACCAAGAAACTGCTCTATTATAATTCTTTCTAAAGGTGGGCATAGATGGGTCAAAGTTTGGCCAGTTTAGCAGGGACCAGCCAAATTCTAACTAGTGTGTAGCCATCCCTGTTCGTCAGAAGTCAATCGACTTCTCTAGAATGAACAAGCTTCTGTTATTCAGTGACTGCAGCTGGTGATCAGTGTATTCTAACAGCACTGAGCCCCCCTGTTAGAATACAAACCCAGGTGGGGGGATTAATCCACCCACCTCGCTTGTATGGATGTAGGAATCCATTTGTTTTCTTTCCTTCAGCCCACGGGCTGAATGAAAAACAAATCATCTACAGTCCCAATCCCCAGGAACTACTACTGGTACGTTTTCCAGATTTGCAGGTAACCAATAACTCATTTCAATTTACTGAAAAATTTAAATTCACCAGTAAATCTGCACAGAGGACAATTTTACCAACATGTAAGCCAGCAAATTAAAATAATTAAAAATTTCTAGTAAATAAAATCCAACATACCAGAATTGAGACCGTTTAACGTTGAGTAAATTAAACGTAGAACTTGCCCAGGTTTTTCCCCAGTCCCACTTAAAGGTACAGCAACACCAGAGGGACCTGATGTTACTGTGCTTTCTGCATTGGTACCTTACAGTAGTGTTGATGTGGTATGGAGACCTTTCTTTTAATATTTTAGAACCAGGCTTCCTCTTGGCCAGCTGGTAGGCATCATGCTAGGGAATTTGTTTAAGGTAATTGCAATAAATGGGGCCCTTCTGTGCATACTCTCCTTGTAAACAGATGTGATACTTTGATGAGACCTAGAAAAAATGTCATGTTTTAAGGTCTGGAGAACTGATGTTGCTGCAAAGTAAAGTCTGCTCCTAAATTTAGCTTGATCCATTTTTTTAACCTGACTGTGTTCTAAAATCTCAACTGTTTGTACAACCTTTACTTATAGTTTTCTTTCCTGCGTGCTGTTTGCATAAATGTTTAAATGTACAGTGAATATAAAAAGTCTATACACCCCTGTTAATATATCAGGATTCTATGATGTAAAAAAAATGAGACAAAGATAAATCATCGCAACTTTTTCCATCTTTAATGTGACCTATAAACTGTGCAACTCAATTGAAAAACAAACCTAAATCTTTTTTTTTTTTTTGGGGGGGGGGGGGAGTAAACATAAAAAAACAAAAATAATGTGGTTGCATAAGTGTGCACACCCTCTTATAACTGGGGATGTAGCTGTGTTCAAAATCACATTCAAAATCATGTTAAATAGGAGTAAGTACACACCTGCCATCATTTAACGTACCTCTGATTAACCCCAAATAAAATTCAGCTGTTCTAGTAGGTCGTTCCTGACATTTTCTTAGTCGCATTCCTACAGCAAAAGCCATGATCCACAGAGGGATCTCATCGTTAAATGGTATCAGTTTGGAGAAGGGTACAAAAGAATTTCCAAGGCTTTCGATATACCATGGAACCAGGGGCGGACTGACCATTCGAGTACTAGGGCACTGCCCGAGGGCCCGGGGTCAGTAGGGGGCCCCATGAAATGCCACTGGTACATTTTCATAGGCTTTCTTTGAGTATGGGCAAGGACACAGGGGCCCCATGATCCCCTATTGCCCGGGGGCCCCATGAGTTGTCAGTCCGCCCCTGCATGGAACACAGTGAAGACAGTCATCATCAAGTGGAGAAAATATGGCGCAACAGTGACATTACCAAGAACTGGACATGTATACAAAATAGTAGGAGCGCTGCCTCAATGTATGTTATATGACATGAAAAACATGCTTAAATAATGAACACATAACAATAAATAGTGAAATGAAGTCCCAAATGTAAAATCAAGTGAACAAAAATCCCTTTCACATCCAGAAGGTGATAAGTGCTCTGTGCTCCCCACCTGTGTGCCCCCTCACTCACCAACGTTAATGGACTCTTATGGTGAAATAAGAGTCTTTCACGCTTTTGGTGGGGCATAGGAAGTCATGCTGGAGCATGTAGTTCTCCTGATTAAAATGTTGCTTGTCATTGCCATTGATTCAGATGTAGGAAGTCATGCTGGAGCTTGTAGTCCTCCTAATTAGATGTTGCTTGTCATTCCCAGTGATTCAAATGTAGAGCCAATAGATATATACATGTAAGGAATGTAGAGAGGCATCCAAAATAGTGTAATTCCGTTTATTAGTAAAAGCAGACACACTGGTATTGCACTCACATGTTTCCAGATACAATAGGCATGTATCTCCAAGTGCACAATTGTAGGTCGCTAATATTCCACAAAGCTCCTAAGCTTAGTATCACCACGTCTGTGCCTGATGCATTTCGTCCCTCCCACTGGACGTCCTCTGAGGACTTTTTTGGCCATAATTCCAAAAGATATGATTGGCACAAAAACAACACAGCACATCACCAAAAGAACACCATACCCACAGTGAAGCATGGTGGTGGCAGCATCATGCTTTGGGGCTGTTTTTCTTCAGCTGGGACTGGGGCCTTAGTCAAGGTAGAGGGAATTATGAACAGGTCCAAATACCAATCAACATTGCAAAAAACCTTCAGCCTTCTGCTAGAAAGCTGAACATGAAGAGGAACTTCATATTTCAACATGACAATGACCCAAAGCATACATCCAAATCAAAAAACGAATGGCTTCACCAGAAGATGATTAAAGTTTTGGAATTGCACAGCCAGAGCTCAGACCTGAATCCGATCGAAAATCTGTGGGGTGATCTGAAGAGGGCTGTGCACAGGAGATGACCTCACAATCTGACAGATTTGGAATGTTTTTGCAAGGAAGAGTGGGCAAATATTGTCAAGTCAAGATGTGCCATGCTGATAGACTCATACCCAAAAAGACTGAGTGCTGTAATAAAATCAAAAGGTGCTTCAACAAAGTATTAGTTTAAGGGTGTGCACACTTATGCAACCATATTATTTTAGTTTTTTATTTTTACTTCCCCCAATTAAAAGATTTCAGTTTGTTGTTCAACTGAGTTGTACAGTTTATAGGTTACATTAAAGTCGGAAAAAGTTCTGAAATGATTTATCTAGGTCTCATTTTTTTTACAACACAGAAACCTGACATTTTAACAGGGGTGTGTAGACTTTTTATATCCACTGTAGGTATATTTATTATTAACATGATTAGAGGGCCATTAATGGTTTAGTTTGATTTAAATTATACATAAAAACTTTTTTTTGTAGGTAATGATTAAAAAGACAAGTTTGTTTTTCTATCCCTCGGTCTCAATGGAGAAATTTAATTTCCCTTCCAGTCCTGTCCCCAGAACAAGTGTCCCATTGGAAAATTACTTTTCTATTCCTGTTCACGTGACAAGACTTTCAGTTTTTGACACTGTAATCACCAGAAAACAATAAAGGAAGTACACCACTCTAGTGGGGACAAAAACAGCAATAAAAACCTGACAGTGGTTCTAATCCCCTCACCACTCCAAAAGGACATGATTAAAAAAAAATGGGCTTTAAATACACTATACATGTAAATGCCTCACATCTTCTTGTATTGATGTTTTGTTGATGCTTAATGAAACTGAAATGTTAAAAAATACAAAAAATTTAAGTTAGCAATTTATTAATGGAATATAGACTATCTTTAAACCCATTAAAGTGGTTGTAAACCCTCTCATATATCCAGTGAAGTGAATAGCCTTCCAGGCTAACAGAGATTAAACAAGTCCTCCTACATACGTTTTACTTGTTTATCTGCAGTCTTCACTTTTATACTCATACTTATCCCTCAAAAGGGCTGAATTTAGACAAAAACCTTCTGCATCTGTCAGAAGCACAGAGGAAGAGACAGTGAGCTGCAGTCAGAGCTCTTGTACAGTGTCTGAGAGCTGATTGGAGGAGAGGGACACACCCCCTTCACACATGGCAGAGGAATGAAGGAATGATGTAGAGCTGTGTTGTGAATAGACAAGCTGTTTGCTGAGCTCTCCTCCCCATCATCATTTTAGCTCTGGTGTCGACTCATAACTTGTCAAAAGTGACACATGCTGATAACAAAGGAATGAAGCATCAGAGAGAAATGAAACTCAGAGCTTTGGATAGAGACAAGTAAACACTACAGATATATGTGCTATGTTCAGATTTCATAACTGAGGCACACGACCACTTTAAGAATAGACTTACCTGGTAAATCCGAGAAGAGCAGGATACATTCATTAAATCCATTTGCAAGAAGTCTGACTCTTAGCTGTTGTAAAATAGCCACTCCAATGCAAAATGGAAATGAGGCATTCCCTAGTAGCAATGTGTCCCACAAATGGAAGATTTTGTGCAAAGGAAAAACATCTGTAAAACATAAAAGAGTGAAGGGGTGATTTGGATTATTAAAGGGTTAAGCAAGAAAGTGAATGTTTTTCATCAGCTAAAAATGTATTATAGTTTTTTTTAATTCACGTACATTGTCATGTCTAATTAGATGGGGCTCTATAGCACCAAAAACACAGATGAAATCAAAGAAATTATTTTTTTCTAACGTGGGGCATATTTCTAAAGTGACATTCACCAAACATTCACTGCAGGTGTATCTTCCTGATGCAAGTGTTTTAAATTACAGGCAATGATTATATACACCTGTGAATGTCAGGTGAATGTACTGCTTTAAAAATATGTCTCTACGTATGTTACATTCCTGGGTTACATGCTGACATAGTTTCTAGTATATACAAAGATGAGAAATAGCCGACAAGCTAGATGAACTAAATTCTACCCAAAACAGTAAAGTAACATTTATCTTTAATATGAAACACTGGAAGCTGCAGGGCTGGTAGTCTATTTATGTGGGAGGCAAATGAGTACACTGCAGCCATCTGATTACATGAAAGTATACTGTATATAAAAAAGCTATTTTTATAAATACTGTTCAATTTCTGGACAGAGCATGTTAATACACCTTTAAGTTCATCTATTGTCAAACATTAAAATCATATTTTTGTTTCCACATGAATTTCAATTATTTATAGCCTACTCCTATTAATCCCTTGGCGACCTTGCCTCCAGGCCCTTAAAAGGCCTTTAGATGCAGAGAGGTGGAGTAGAGTTTGTGATCATGTGACAACAGTGATTGGCTGGCTGTCACAGCAAGCACATGATCAGAAAGCTCCCAATCTTTTCCGTTAGCCGCCGGTAACTGTGCCCCGAGTGCACACAGTGCACGCTCTCGGCACAGTTCTATTTTTGTTTGGGTACGCATATATGCATCCCCTCGGCGTTAAGGCCCACTCACCGAGAGGCTGCATAAATGCATGTGGCCGGTGGGAAAAGGTTATTGTAAACAATTTTAAGGTTTAAAAATTTAAATTTTCGAATTGTCCCCAAACATTTACTTCAAGGTATTCTGTGACATGTATAAACTATGCCCTGTGAGCAGGCAATGCTGTGTCACACATTTTATGGAGTCTGACTTCTGAACTATAGAGGTGCTGAGAGGAGGAATTTCAGAATACATATTTAGTACATGAATCACTGCTTGCAGACAGAGAGGTACCATGGAGTATGTAGAAGAAATCAAAAGTAAACTATAGGAACAAGATGAGGAGAAGGCACAAAGCATGCAGAGAACCCAGGAAGTTGTGGAAAGAGATGGCCAGCGGACAGGCAGCACTCACAAAATGAAAGGAGATTTTTTTTCACTTAAGCTTGTAATGGATATTAAAAAAAGAACTGTTGTTTGTATTGTTATTACAATGTGAAGGTTAAAAAATGAAAACATATGCTGTGACTATAGATCTCCTTTAAATTATCGATTAGCAATAGAAGCACCAACAAAACCCCTTTTAAAGTGGTTCTAAAGGCTCAAGGTATTTTACCACCATGCATTCTATGTATGAAGGAAAAAACCTTCTGTGTGCAGTGCCCCACCCCCCCAATCCTAAGCCCCCTCTGATCCAGCGATATTCTCAACAACCTCTGCTGTCTGGGGACTCGTCCTCTTCATTGTCTGAGATGGTAACGGGAGATTATTGGCTCCTGCGGCTGTCAATCACAGCCAGTGAGCCAATGAGGAGTGGGGGCGGGGCCTAGCCACAGCTCTATATATGTTATAGGCGCATAGAGCAGATGCTTGGGAACGAGCACGCGGAGATGACCCCAGGGTAAGTGCGTTTTTACTGGGGGCACTGCTCAAAGAGGAGGAGGAGCCAGGAAAATCACTGCATAGAGCAGATAAATACAGACAGGTTTGGTATTTTAGAAAAAAAAAAGCTTTAGTGTCACTTTAAGTTATCTATTCCCTGGCTAGCCTATGCCTATATAAAGAAAAGTACAACGATGTGTTGGAAGAAATCATTTTGGAAGTATTTTGCACTATATCGGTATACCGTCTGTCTATAAAATCATATACAGACTATCTAGGTTATAGAGCTATTTGTTATTTATTTTTTACATTGTGGTGTTGTCTTTGGTGTTGGTTCTTGAGCACATAGATGATATGGTACTTTAAAATGGGAGTAATGGCAAGACCTAACTAAAGCCCACGTACACACAATGAGAATATTGGACGTGATTTTTTTTTTGCATGCTAGTCTTATTTCGAAAGTGAAGAGGTTACTAAAGTTTTGAAAATTCTTGTACGACAGAATAAAATTTTGAAAGTGCTGTAATGTGCTGTACTGTATTTGTACTGTATTTTCGGCCCAAAACTGTACTGAATAAAAATCAATACATCGATTGTGGTGCGTTTTTCTGTGCAACAAACATGCCACAATTGCGCAAACAAAGTCGCGGGACACGCAACACCCTAAAAAGGTTTGAGCAATTGTGGCTTGTTTGTCGTGCAGAAAAACACACTGCGATTGCGACAAAAACACCCCATGTTTTCTGGTGTCATTGAAATGAATGGCACCTGAACACATGAATGTGCAGTTTCACATTTTCACAGTGCGTTTTCAAACTGAAATGCCTAAGTGTGAATGGAGCCCTATGTAATATATGTTTAGTGAAGCATGTCTGTTGATGAGAAAAGTATGGAATACTTTGGGTAAAGGACAATCAGTTAAACATAGGACCTGGAGAAGGTTGATAAAAAAAACAAAAAAAAACAAACGGGAATTCACTTTATAAAAACACACTTTTTTCCTAACTGCAGTTCAACAAAAGCAATTTGACAGACCTGCCCGGTTGAAACAAGAAAAGTTTTTAGACATAGATTCCATTCTGCAGATGTCATTCAATGCCTAAACCTGTAACATAATTCTGATATTTTATATTCCAAAGCCATCACTTGCGGTCTTCTAACCCCAAGAGCAATCAGTACATATTCCTTACATATGCTACTGTATCCTGCTAGACTTAAAGGCTGGGAAATCTTTCATCTGCTCTTATAAATGCTGCTCATAGCCCCCATGAATCTCTTCCTTGCACCAATGAACACAGGTCAGAGTTCACCTTTAGTGTGCCATACATCTGTCCTCTCAGCATCAAAAATTATTTTCTTTTGCTGTGTGTGGAGATGGTAAGTATGAGAGTTCAATCATTAGACTTGTGTTTAATCATTAATGCCTAGGATTCCTTGAAGGAAATTCTGCTTTCCTGTCCGTTTTCACATCTTTAAAATACCAATATGCCTAGAGAGATGATGGAAACATGAAAACTTCTCCATACTGTAGGTGTTCTGTATTGTGAATCCCCACTTCTTTAATAATGAATGAGAAAAATATTCTTATGATCTGCCTACGATAAAGAGAGATGTACAGAAGGATGTGAAGAAATTCTCATTTTACAAAGCAGACGTAAGGCAGACGTGTGGCAGTGTGCCAGCATAACACTTTTGACTCCCTATCAGGTTTTAAACTCTGCTATACGCACCCCAAATTACTTCTCAAAGGTTCACTAGCTACCCTGGCTGTGAAATTATCCCTCAAATAAGTGTGATATCATAGCAAATGATAACCGCAAAAAAAAAAAAAAAAACTGGTTTAGCTGTTTTCAGGGTCAGTGTACCCAAAACCAAAATTTTGGAGCTGAGTAGTGGATGGTGGGTCAAATTCCTTCCTGTCTTATATTTGTTGAGAACATTTGCAGAGAGAAGCTTTCACCTTAGATGTTAAGACAGCTTCTTAATAGATTATAGAGATTTTTGTGCTGCAACATAGTGTTCGTAAAAAAATACAAAAGTTCAAAAGAGAAACGAGGCAGAGGTAACAGCTTTTTTAGTAAGAGACTATATGGTCTCATGAGTTATATTTGGATCTCTGCACCTTGCTTTAAGTACCCCTGTACTTTCCCCACAGAGCTTTCCACTAAAATACATCCAGTCTTTCTTTATGTACTTATAACAGTGTTCAACATTCAGCTTCTGAAATATCAGCTGGTCTTCTAAGAGTATTATATGACAGTAGCTATTACAGCTATTTCAGGTACTGTGGAGCATGTGATCTTCAAGTTTCTGCAAACTGTCAGGCAGTATCATGTGGCAGGCCGAGATGCTTACATTGTGTAAATGTAAAGTTTCAACCAAAAAGACTCAGATCTTACCTGTGGTGGAGTATAGGATGGCAAAAGAGCTAAATTCAGATCATGGCAAGGATAAGAGTGACAGCCGGCTCAGATTCTGAGTCTGCAGCCATGTTTCAGCTACCCCAGATTTAGAAAATTACATGGAAGCAAGTTAAAAAGCTGCAGTCCAGTAAGTGTACTCTATCATTGCAATGTGTAACCACACACACCACAACTGCACTCAGTCACAAAGATTTTATACTTTTATGTGACGAAGTCAGACCTTTATTGACTGGTTACACATTACAGTGAACTGTGAGACCACCACTCCTTAATTCACTTTGGCTATAATTTTTTACACCTTCACATCATTGTACAATGTAGGAGACACCTGGAAATGAGCAGAAGTGTTTCAGTCTTTCCCCTTCCTATCACAGTATATCTTAGGGTCTGCCCAGACACTATTAGCTGGCTGGGGTGGGCATGGGCTGATAAGCTTTTAAGGCTTTCGAAAAAAAAGAGGGCTACACAGTAGGCTAACAGAGCAGGGGTTCTAACTACATTTTATTATTTTCACCACCATCAGACTTTACCAGGGCCCAGCCAACAATCCGTACAGGATGGACCTATAGTACAGAGGCAGAAAAAGGCCTTTGTATAGCCTTGCATGTAAGTTTTTAATACTATGGATCTGTTTTTGAATGAGGAGGGGTCCCAGAGGTCCTTGTCCAATCACTAACGGGGAGAACACTCACCACCCGTTCTCTCTGCCATCCTCTACTATGTCATTCAAAAACATTCAAAGTATATCACATAATGTACAAAACTTTAGTCAGGAGGGATAAAAGGTAACAAAATATAAAGTTTACATTAGTTCTACTTATTACACAGACATAGCAATTATCCTTACAATTTTATATGGCAAGAGATGGAGAAAATATGGAGAGGTAGGTGGGATTGTTTATCATCAAAAGGGTACTATTTGTGTTCACCCACAGAGAAATAGTAGACCAACATGTGGGCCACTATTTCTCTGTGGGTGGCCTGCCACGTCCTGGGCTGGGTCCACCACCTGTTGAACTGTGCATAGCTGCAGGGGGCTATCAAGCGCCAACACACTCTCATCATTTCAGCACCTGCCAGTAAACAAAAGACAGTACTTCAAGAAGGAGTGATCTCAACCCAACAGCACAAGTATGTAGTCCAAGCCACATAGGTGAAAGAGAGAGCACAGGTGGTAACTACTGACCACCAATGCTGGAGGTTATTATTACAGTTACTGACACCAATACAGATTTTTTTCTTTTGTTGCGTTCACTGGCAATAATGCTGGGGGTTATTACTGCATACACTGAAAGCAATCCTGGGGTTATGACTGTGTTCACTGACACCAATGATGGGGGTTATTATTGAACAAAGAAAGGGAGAGAGTGCACATCAGCCCTAGTGTGATACAGTTTAATGATAAAGCCAATGTAAATTCTAAATCAATACACTCACAAGGGATGGTAAAAAGTTGGAACTATTGCGGCCGTGACCTGCCCGGTCCATTACGCATGCGTCCGGTCCAGCCGGCGCCACACACCTAAGGAATTATCCGTCAACATGACAAACAGGAGAGGGGGAAGACCTGAACCAAGGTTGCTATGACAACGACTTTTAGAGGTGTTATTATTTTGGTCACTGACACAAGTGCTGGAGGTTTCTATTGTGTCCACTGACACAATACTGTTTAATACTGTGGTCCACTTGAGTCAACCAAAGCTGCAGATTTTAATTGCATTCACTGACATCAAAGCTGTGGAGGGTTACTGCTTCCACTGACACCAGTGCTGGGGGTTATTATTGAGATCACCGACACCAATGGTGAGGGTATATTTAATGTGTTGATACCCACAATTACTTTTTCTTCAGTGAGAATTGTGTTACGTTAAAAAAAATGCAAAAGGACCTCTGTGGCAATCAAATGTCCAAGCTACAACTTACCCTGATGCTCTGGCATTTTACTGTTAAAGGTAGAGGACAAAGATAAATGTGAGAGTGTGGGCTTTACAGGGGCAGAAGTCAACAGCTTGGCTAAGGGAAAAGGGCTTTTTTATGAGAATAGAATAAACAAATGGCAAGCTGAGAAATTTCTATTGCATGTAAAAGAAGAATAAATAACCACATGGTAATTAGATTAAAGCATTTCAAAACAGATTACTCAGGTAACTGAGCCCTGACCATTAGAGAAAATAGATTTTAATCAATACCAGCTAAATCATTAAGACAAATGATATATGCCAAAGACAGGGTTTAAACTATCAGAGCCAATGATGAGTATAATTAGAGCTTACTGTATTAAACAAATTCAGTGCCAAAACTGACAATTCTCAATTACACAGATGTTGCTATTTAGAATGAAAAATAAATGGACAAGCCAAATTACTAATCTGTGAATGACAGGCAAAATATTAAATGATATTAAACACTTCTAGATAGTAGGGATAACAGGCTGTCTAGTAACTATAAATAAGTGTCTTTATTGCAGCTTGAAGATAATAAACCATGAAATACAATAGTTAAAACACGCTACCCTCCACCCAAAGCCATGGGTGGGCATACTTCACATGTGACCATGATGGGACTAAGGTACATGGCACTTTGCACCATGTATCTTAGTGCTGATCATCGAAAGTCATATGGCATTGCATAGTCAGAATGATTTTTCGTGGCTGTTCAACTTATCGCTTATATTTGTATAGTCTTACTTAGGAAACTCCGTAAGGGTTTTTCACAACTAATTCTAAAACTTGTAAATAACTTGAAAAATTATACAGAACAAGTCAATATTATCCTTATATATTGCAAAAGTGTAAATGTCAAACTCTGCAAAGATCCTCCCCTAGCAGTTATTCCTTCCTATGCACATGCTCCTGCTCAGAGATGAGACTTAGGCTTGGGTACATGGGGAACATAACCCATATCTTCTATTATGTGTTCTGGGTCCCTGGCTTTTAGCGCTCTAATTTTTTATTGATGGTGTATCAATTAGATATAAATACAGTTTTAGAAAACAACTGAGCTGTATCCAAGCTTTCAACTCACTCCCAGACTCAGCAGCCTCAATTTGGGTCATGTGACATATTTAACCCTCAAATATCACATGCCATATGGAAAATGTCAATTCCCTACAGGTTTATGAGGTATTTACAGGAAAAATAAGAAACACTTGGTAAATACCACATTAACCTGTCTAAAAGTCAATTAAGTATAAAAAAAAAAGTAAACAAAAACATTTGTTAAATAAACCATGGTCTAGCCACACACTATATAATGAATACTAACTGATTGTTTAGGAGCCAGCACCTTAAAGAACTAGGCTGCAAACTGAAGAGAAGGACATTCACGCTGATATTCTCTGAAATATTGCCTGTTCCATGTGCAACACAAAAAAGACGGGGAGATTAGAGAACTGAATGCACAGCTAAAAAATTGGTGTAAGAAGAAAGGATTTGGGTTTCTAGAGCACTGGTATGACTTATCATTGGGGTGCAACCTATATGCTAAAGATGGTTTGCACCTAAATGGAAGGGGGTCTTCTGTGCTGGCGGAGAGGTTTATGGGAAGGCTGGAGGAGTATTTAAACTATGATTGAGGGGGGAAAGTGAACTAGAATTCAATGGGGCAGACAGGTCAGTTAGGAGTGAAATGGAGGATAGATGGGGTGGGAGATTATGGTAGGTGATAAGAATGTACTCATGTTACAAACAACCACTGGAAATTATAGTACTATTTGTACTACTAAAAAAAGATATGTAAAACACAAGAGCAAAATGTGATAATTAATTAATGTGTTTATTCACCAATGTGAGAAGTCTGCCAAGCAAAATAGACGAGTTGGAAGCTTTGGTGCATGAAGAAAACTAATTTATTTGGTACTGCTGAATCTTGGCTTCATTCCTCACATGACTGTGCTATTATTATTCCTGGATATGCTCTCTTTTGGACAGAGTAAAACATAAAGGTGGCGGTGTCTCTCTCTATGAGAGAAGCGATCTGAAAGTGAGTGTGAAAGAGGACCTAGTTGGTGGAGCGTGTGATAAAGCTGAAGCATTATGGGCAGAACTGCATAAGGTTGTGCGTAATTCAATGTTAAAGTGTTACTAAACCCACAACAGTAAAATCAGTCTATACAGCCCTGGCCAAAAGTTTTGAGAATAACACAAATATTAATTTTCAAAACGTCATCTGCTTCAGTGTTTTTTTTGTCCGATATTACTATGGTACACTGAAGTATAATTACAGGCATTTCATTTATTAACAATTACATTAAGTTTCTGCAGAGTCATTGTATGCAGTGTTGTATGCAGTGTTGACCCTTCTTTTTCAAGACCTCTGCAATTAACCCTGGCATTCTGTTAATCAACCTCTGGGCCAAATCCTGATTGATGGCAGCCAATTCTTGCATAATCAATGCTTGGAGTTTGTCAGAATTTGTGGGGTTTATTTTGTTCACCCGCCTCTTGAGTATTGACAACAAGATCTGAAGGGGATTAAGGTCTAGGGAATTTCCTGTTCTGGGATGGTTGGGAGAAGTTGCTTTCAGGGTATGTTTTTGTATCATTCTTTATTCCTGGATGTGTTCTTAGGCAAAATTGTGAGTGAGCCCACTCCCTTGGCTGAGAAGCAACCCCACACATGAATGGCCTCAGGATGCTTTCCTTTCCTTCTCCGGACAAGGTTTTTCCAAACAATCAGAAAGGGGATTCACCAAAGAAAATGTTTTTACCCCAGTCCTAAGCAGTCCAATCCCTTTACCTTTTGCAGAATATTAGTCTGTCTCTGATATTTTTCCTGGAGAGAAGTAGCTTCTTTGCTGCCCTTCTTGACACCAGGCCATCCTCCAAAAGTCTTTGCCTCACTATGTGCACAGATGCACTCACACCTGCGTGCTGCCAATCCTGAGCATGCTCTGCACTGGTGGTGCTCTGATCCTGCAGCTGAATCAACTTTAGCAGACAGTCTTGGCGCTTGCTGGACTGACTTGGGCACCCTGAATCCTTCTTCACAACAATTGAACCTCTCTCCCTTGAAGTTCTTGATGATCTGATAAATGGTTGATTTAGGTGCAATCTTAGTAGCAGCAATATCCTTGCCTGTGAATCCCTTTTTGTACAAAGCAATGATGACTGCACGTGTTTCCTTGAAGTTAAATTAATATTTGTGTCATTCTCAAAGCTTTTGGCCAGGGCTGTATATTCAGTAACGCATATGCTTGTTATACTCACAGTGGATCCTAAGGGGTTAATCCTCTGCATTGTGTAAAAAGGATGTTTGATCCTGTCTTCTCTGATCCTCCCCTTCATCTACAGTCCCCGATCCATCTGCTAATAGGACAGAGCCTTGGGAGCAAGCTGCACATGCTCAGTTTGGTGTGTACTGCTAAAGAGTTTTTTTTTCCTTGGAAGAGTGCACGTGATCAGCACAGGGCCAAACAGCACTGTCCAGACAGAGGGTCAGGGATCCTGCAGCCTCATAGGACAATCAGGAGAGAATGAAAACTCATCCTACAAGCTTTAACCAGTGCTCAGCTGAACATTGATAGAAGTCACAAGACTGCTCTAACCTCTGATGAGAAAAGGTGTTTAGCAGTTTATATTTACTAAAATAGGTGCATTTCCATGTTATGTTTACTGTGGTAGAACAGATATAGTGAACGCAGGGTTATGGATTTAGTAACAATTTAATCATTGGCGTTTGTTACAGGACACTGACTGGCCATCCTTGCACAGATGGAAAGGGCTGCAAGGGTTGGGACAGTGATAATAATGGGGGATTTTAACTACTTTGATATGAATTGGAGTATTGGCACTGGTGGAACAGTTAAAGGGCAAAAATGTATAAACCTATTACAAGACAATTTTATGGTAGAGTTAACAAAGGGGATCCCAGATCTTGGTCCCCCTCAATGTGAATGAGTATGGGGTACAAGTGTAAATAAAAACAGCACATCATTTTTGAAAAGTATCTTTTTGACAAGACATGTCAAAGGCTGCATTAATCATAATCCTTAACCTAATAAAATAAAAATGAATGCAGCCAGCAAATCTAAATCCTGGTGAGTTGTAACATATTACATTTTGATCCTGGGTTTAAATACACCTTAAAACATGCCAACCAGTAATACCGGATGCCATATATTTCTACAGTACTGTGAGTGGACTTGAGGACACGTCACTGCCCTCTGTCTTTCACAAGCCATTCGGCATATTACAATAGTTTAATGGAAGCCTCAACACAGCAATGCGGACCTCTTCAATACATTTCCACTTTCAAAGATGTCATAATTGCAGCTGGGAAACATTGGCCTTGATTTTTTTACTTAACCTATTAAGAAGGGGCTTTTCATTTCAAGTGTAATTCAGAGAAGTGCAAATTGCTTTCTAAAGTGAGTTTTAGCTAACGCTAAAGGAGAAGATTCTCTCTTGTTCTGGCTCCGTCAAATGCAGCGTGATTTACTTGGAGATTCTGTTCATTCTAGGATGATGCAAGCAATTCCCAGATCTAGCCATTAATTGTTTAATCAAACCTGACAAGAGTTCTTCACGCGACCTGCTCTCTGCATGAGAAACCAGTAGAGTTATAAGACAGGAAACCTTTTACGAGAAACAGCCAGATCAGCAGGCGTGAATTCGGCCATGTAGGATTTAATCTTCCACCTTGATTGAACTCCTATTACTCCAAAGTCCTCTCATTCCATTGAGACTCCGCTTATTCCTTTTCCAGTACAATCTAACTCTCAGTTTCAATTACACCTCCACTTATATCTGTCTGCAGCCTTTAACCCCTTTCTATCCATCCAGCATGTGCTTTAACTGACAGCCTCTAGATGTCTGCTGACATTTAATTTCTGTGATCAGTAAATATGAAATACCTAGCGATGAAGGAATGCAATTGTTAGGAATGCCTGTAGACAGATATAAAAAAGTGACATAAAGCAATAACACAGAACATAAGGACAAAACGACAAAGCTGTGACTTACGTGTGAACATTGTCAGAAACCACGGAATTGCGTATAGCTGAAAAAGAACAAAGACACAATCAGTCTCAGCAATGATATCAGGAAAACAACAGTTTTAACCAGTATGCCACACTAAATGTTATAGTTATGATATATGTGAGGTATGTGACAAACAGTGTCAACAGTGTCACTCATACAGGACAAATCATTTCCCTTTTTTAAAGCAGACCTGTCATGAACTCCCGTGTATAGCAGGCATCCTCCTATGTTGTAACTCAATCATTACTTTGATCTGTGCTTCTGCCCCAATCATCATTCTGGGCAAAATTTGAAAACAGTTTGGCCTTCCTTATAGTAGGGCATGCCCATCCCCCCCATCCTGGCCACATGACAATAATTGGGTCTTGAGACTAGTTACTGGGGCACAAAACAGTCGAGGAAATAGGTAAGGCACAGGAAAATACCCCTTACATGATGAGGAAGGTGTTCTAACAGATGTGCTTCAAAGTGATACTAAAGGTTCAGCTTTTAAAAAACAAAACAAAAAAAAAAACAAACCTGTCATATTAACCTGCTCTGTGCAATGGTTTTGCATAAAGCAGCTCCAATCCTCCTCTTCTTGGGTTCCCTGCCAGCGCTCCTAGTTCCACCAACCTGCTGAGTGCAGCTTGCTCTGTGGGCACTCGTGCATGCTCGCTTCCGAACCACTGGCGTGTGTCCATAAGACATACAAAGCGCGGCTTGGCCCCGCTCCCTCCTCATTGGCTGTGATTGACAGCAGTGGGAGCCAATGGCTGCCGCTGCTGTGTCTCAGCCAAGGAGGAGGCAGAGGCTGGGGAGAGCCGCTGCTCTCATGAACATTGCTGGATAGAGATCGGGCTCAGGTAAGTATTAGGGGGGAGGCTGAGTGGGAGCTGCATACTTAAGGTTTTTTACCTTCATACATAGAATGCATGAAGGTAAAAAACCTCCAAGCACTTGCTGGGCTTTGGTATCATAAACAGGTTTGAATAGAATCCTTTGAAGGTACTGGCACAGCTACTATCTGGGACAAGAGATGGTTCAGGGCATTCTGCAAACCTATCTGTCTTTGGGCAATTTTTGGTTGATTTGAGAGAATACAGTGAAGGGGTAGAGCTTTGAACTCTACTTTGTACCCCTTTGAAACCACAGGTCTGTGATGTCTGTTATATCTGTAACAGACATCCCCAACTCTTAGGAGTGAGAGTCCTTTCACTGGGAAAAAGACTTTGCTGGGCTTTTTAGCCAAAGTCTTGTACAAAAAAAAAAGGACTGAACTTAGGTTTTGAAAATGAAACCTGGGTAGATTGGTTAGGTGCCCTGCATTTTGAGGAAGTAGAGACTCCTGAGGAAGAGTGTTCTGTTGTGAGAGTAAAACCTAACCTCCTGTGACATATTTGATGAATGTGGTAAGTGCCTTTCCAAACAGACATCTTCTTTTAAAAGGCATATGTGTTAGGAGCTTTTTTTTACAGGCAGCTTCAACTGTCCAGGTTATTAGCCACAATATTCTGTGCATGTGAATGGAGATCAGAGCAATTCTGGAAATCTGTTGCATGACATGGTTAAGGTATCAGTACAAAAAAGCAGAGCAGAAGGTAGTTGCTGTGATTGCTCTGTTAGAGCACGATCCTGGAGAAGAGGGTCATATTGCCCTAGCCCAGTTAGGTGAAGTTTGACAAAAGGAAACTGCAGCAAGTTTTTGTAGATCCCTTTGTATCCAAAGCGGTTCGGTGAGATCGAAGAAAATCAAGCTGCACAATACCAAGGCATCTGTGGATGGTAGAAGTAAGTGTTATCAAGAATGCTACAAGAAGCTCTCCTTTCAATATGGAGAAAAAAAAAATCTTCCCCAGCTTACTCCAGTACTGCTTCAAAGCCCTCTTCTGTGCCTGCCTCATCTAGGATAGGCATATAAAGTGTCAGGTTTCTGTGATGTAAAAAAATGAGACAAAGATAAATAATTTCAGAACTTTTTCCACCTCTAAACTGTACAACTCAGTTAAACAACAAACTGAAATCTTTTAGGTGAAGGGAAGTAAAAATAAAAAACAAAAATAATATGGTTGCATAAGTTTGCACACCCTTAAACTAATACCTTTTGATTTTATTACAGCACTCAGTCTTTTTGGGTACGAGTCTATCAGCATGCCACATCTTGACTTGGCAATATTTGCCCACTCTTCCTTGCGAAAACACTCCAAATCTGTCAGATTGTGAGGGCATCTCCTGTGCACAGCCCTCTTCAGATCACGCCACAGATTTTCGATCGGATTCAGGTATGGGCTCTGGCTGGGATATTCCAAAACTTTAATCCTCTTCTGGTGAAGCCATTCGTTTGTTGATTTGGATGTACAGTTGTGTTCAAAATAATAGCAGTCAGACATCACTAACCTGATCAATCACTGTTTTTGGTAGAAATGATATTTGTACATGGCAAATAATTTACTAGCAGGTGTAGTAGAGTAATAGAAATCCGACAGACCCAACAGTCATGACATGCATGCTGCTGATTCTGTGTAATTGAATCACTAATTGAAAGGGGCATGTTCAAAATAATAGCAGTGTGGAGTTCTATTAGTGAGGTCATTCATTCTTTGAAAAACAGGTGGCAATTATTGCCCTTATTTAGGGAAGGAAGGCAGCAAATGTTGTACATGCTGGTTACAGTGCATTTCTCTCTGAAATTCTGAGGAAAATGGGTCGTTTCAGACATTGTTCAGAAGAACAGCGTACCTTGATTAAAAAGTTGATTGGAGAGGGGAAAACATATAAAGAAGTGCAGAAAATGATAGGCTGCTCAGCTAAAATGATCGCAAATGCTTTAATATGGCAACCAAAACCTGAAAGACGTGGAAGAAAGCAAAAAACTACCATTTGAATGGATAGAGGAATAGCCAAAATGGCAAGGACTCAGCCAACAATCAGCTCCAGGAAGATCAAAGAAGGTCTAAAGTTACCTGTGAGTACTGTTACAATTAGAAGACACCTATGTGAAGCCAAGCTATCTGCGAGAAGCCCCCACAAAGTCCCACTGTTGAAAAAAGACATGTTCTGAAGAGGTTACAACTTGTCAAAGAGCTCATTGACTGGCCTAAAGAGAAATGGCGCAACATTTTGTGGACTGATGAAAGTAAGATTGTTCTTTTTGGGTCTAGTGGCTGGAGACAGTTTGTCAAACAACCCCCAAATACTGAATTCAAGCCACAGTACACTGTGAAGACAGTGAAGCATGGTTGCGCAAGCATCATGATATGGGAATGTTTCTCATACTACGGTGTTGGGCCTATTTATCGCATACCAGGGATCATGGATCAGTTTGAATACATCAGAATACTTGAAGAGGTCGTGCTGCCTTATGCTGAAAAGGAAATACCCTTGAAATGGGTGTTCCAACAAGACAACGACCCCAAACACATCAGTAAACGTGCAACATCTTGGTTCCAGACCAACAAGGTTGATGTTATGGAGTGGCCAGCCCAATCCCCGGAACTTAATCCAATAGAAAACTTGTGGGGTGACATCAAAAATGCAGTTTCTGAGGCAAAACCAAGAAATAGAGAAGAACTGTGGAATGTAGTCTAATCATCCTGGGCTGGATACCTGATCACAGGTGCCAGAAGTTGGTTGACTCCATGCAACACAGATGTACAGCAGTTCTCAGAAACAGTGCTTATACAACTAAATATTAATTAAGTGATTCAAAGGAAAGCCATAACCTCAAACATTTTTCAGTTTATATAGTGAATGTTTGAGATTGAAAAAAGAATACAAACACTGCTATTTTTTTGAACAGTCTAATATTCACTTTTCTTCAATTTGTTTAAAGGAACAACACAAAATTGATATATTTTTCTTCATGTTTTGATTTGGAATAGAATGTGTAGTGTTCCCAATGCATTTGTGTGTATGGAAATAAAAGCAATTAGAAGGATTTTGAGCTTTATTCACTTTTTTCAACACACTGCTATTATTTTGAACACAACTGTATGCTTTGGGTCGTTGTCATGCTGAAAGATGAAGTTCCTCTTCATGTTCAGCTTTCTAGCAGAAGCCTGAAGGTTTTGTGCCAATATTGACTGGTATTTAGAACTGTTCATAATTCCCTCTACCTTGACTAAGGCCCCAGTTCCAGCTGAAGAAAATCAGCCCCAAAGCATGATGCTGCCACCACTATGCTTCACTGTGGGTATGATGTTCTTTTGGTGATGTGCAGTGTTGTTTTTGTGTCAAACATATCTTTTGGAATTATGGCCAAAAAGTTCAACATTGGTTTCATCAGATCAGAACACATTTTCCTACATGCTTTTGGGAGACTTCAGATGTGTTTTTGCAAAATTTATCCGGGCTTGGATAATTTTCTTCGTAAGAAAAGGATTCCGTCTTGCCACTCTACCTCATAGCCCAGACACATGAAGAATACGGGACATTGTTGTCACATGTACCACACAGCCAGTACTTGCCAGATATTCATGCAGCTGCTTTAATGTTGCTGTAGCCCTCTTGGCAGCCTGCCAGACCAGTTTTCTTCTAGCCTTTTCATCAATTTTGGAGGAACGTCCAGTTCTTGGTAATGTCACTGTTGCACCATATTTTCTCCACTTGATGATGACAGTCTTCACTATGTTCCATGGTATACAGTACCTTGGAAATTCTTTTGTACTCTTTTTCCTGACTGATACCTTTTAACAATGAGATCCCTCTGATGCTTTGGAAGCTCTCTGCAGACCATGGCTTTTCCTGTAGGATGCGACTAAGAAAATGTCAGGAAAGACCTACTAGAACAACTGAACTTTATTTGGGGTTAATCAGAGGCACTTCAAATGATGACAGGTGTGTACTTACTCCTATTTAACATGATTTTGACTGTGATTACTTAATTCTGAACACAACTACATTTCCAGTTATAAGAGGGTGTGCACACTTATGCAACCACATTATTTTAGTTTTTTTATGTTTACTTCCCCCCTAAAAGATTTCAGTTTGTTTTTCAATTGAGTTGTACAGTTTATAGGTCACATTAAAAAGGTGTAAAAAGTTCTGAAATTATTTAACTTTGTCTAATTTGTTTACATCACAGAAACCTGACATTTTATTAGGGGTGTGTAGACTTTTTATATCCACTACAGGGATCCAAATAAAGTTGAAAAACAGGAATAAGAGACGCAGCATGGCATGTTTGAGACCTGGGCAAAAATGGTTGTATTAAGGCATTTATTTGTACAAGGAATTGTGATATAGATTCAGAATATTCTACTTGTTGCATGTCTGGAATAAAGCTAGAATCAGATGCCAGTGTTAGAATTGAGAAACTACCAGAAACGGACTAGTTGTGGACTCAACCGGAGTGGGGAATTTGTAAATACTGAAAGATAATGATACAAACAAAAGGGAAGCTGATCACTTCTTTATTAACACAGACAAAATTAAAAGTTAAAAACAAAACACAAAAAATCGTACCACACTCCACACGTCCCAAGTATGTAAATCCCCATGGGGGAGACCCATTAAATATATGGTAGTTGTTAGGATGACTCACTTTTAAGCTATAACATATTCTATAAAGGCAAAAAATGCAAACGACATGTAACAAATTGCTCCTACACCCAAACTTGACCAGCCAAAAGCGCCAGGGTAAGCCCAGCACCAGACTAATCCTACATATGTAAAGATTAGTGTAATATAGGGAAGGATGCAGAGAAGAGTACAAAACTTCCCTCATACACTAAACAATTGTCCCCTTAGGGGCAGATACATTCATATAAATGGGGGAAGACGTAATAGACCAAAAACACCTCCCCACTGCACTGGAAAGCGTAACAGTCATGACAGCATCCCGTCCTGAAGGAGTGACCACATTTAGTCCAGAGGAGGGTGTCAATATTAATGTGTAAAGGCCCGTGATTCCCTTAGGTGCCAAGCTATAAGGCACCATGCAGGGGATTCTGGTGCCTCCTGCTCTGGTGCAAGGGGTACATCGTCACTGAGACTGAGTTGTATGGGCCTTCGGCCAAGCAAATATTTGCTTGTGGTTTTGCAATGGATCCCTATTTCCTATTTCTCTGCCATAGCTACATGTGAGGGTATTCCCTTGTGGGATAATCAAGAAGAGGGATGCAGAATATCGGGTGTGCCAAAAAGGGTAACGCAGCAACTTTGTTTTAGACCATACTGTAGCAAATCCTTGTTGTGAAAGGGCAGGCGAAAGCACCTGAATACCTTATAAGGGTTTTAGGATACCATTCAAATATCACTCTGGTCTTTATAATAATGATCAAAAGCATACAGGGAGATCCTGTCTTACATGTCTATGACACTGGACTGGATGCAAAGTCCAGGCTTCACCCAACACAATGGGCAAACCCCTGATGGGGTCTTTTTTTAGCCAGTGGGATCCATAGGGTTGCACCATTGCCCCATGGTTGAGTATACATATTGCACTAAGGACCAAGGTGATCGCCCATCCAGGATTCAATGCCCAAAGCAACATGCCGTCCCTACAACGTGGGGTCTGGGTATAGATCCCAAGGTTTACTAAGGTTGTGCCGATTTGGATACACTGCTTCTACTTGTGGCATTAGAAGGCAGTGAGGAATTGATTGAAGAATTCAAAGACAAAATAATAAAGAAAAAGAAAGTGGTTGAAAGAGAAGAGATCCATCACCTTAGGACGAGCAAAAAAAAAAAAAAACAACTGAGGACTCATGGAGTGGGGTAGGGTTATAGAGAAGACAAGCAAGAAACTGCTAATAGTGACTTCCTTACAGTTTCACTACTCTTTGTAATACCTTCACAATTACATATACAATATTACACATGAACATAACAGATTCTACTATAAAAGAGAAATACCTATTTATTATCATGCCTTGAAGTAGCTTGGTAGTGCTGGGAAAGGATTTGGAAGGAAAGAAGACCTGCTTACTAGAGTATACTGTGCAGAAAAAACATGGAGAAATGATCAATGTGATGTAAGTGCTTGAAGCATCTTGTGGCTATGGACAAGAGCCTCGGAGAGCACTTGTCAGTTAACAGGAGCAGAAAGTTTTTTCTTTCAGATGGTGTTAAATAAAAAAAGCAAAAGCTTTGCACACCCATGATTATTGCAAGGGATTCAGTAGGTTCAAGAAGGAAGAAAACCACTAAACAAGATAAATGTTGGATTGGTAATTCAATTCAATTATTAATTCCGTGTGTGTCCTAATACTCAAATAGGAGCTTCAATCTCCCCCCAAAAAAAGTTAGCAGCTGCAAATACTGTAGCTGCTGACTTTTAAAATGAAGACACTTACAGGGGTTAGACAAAAAAATGCAAACACTGCACGATTTGTAGGTGTGAAAGTGACCTTTCAAGTTGAAAGCGGAAGTGATATAACATTCTTTTGCATCAGCTGTGTGAGACACCTAGCTAACAGGTAGGAAGTCTCACTTTCGTTATTCACTGCATGTGATCCTGGTAATACAGAGTCATGTCAGAGCTTACTGAGCTTCAAAGAGAACAGATTGTTGGTGTCTGCTTAGCTGGTGCCTCTGACTCAAATGTTGTTTGATAAGCATAAGCACGGTCAACATGGCTAACTGACCAAAAGAGACAAAAAGGACATTGCGCAGGACTGTGACACAGAATAAGAAAACAACTGCTGCAAATGTAACTGCAGAGTTCAATCTCAGTCCTGGAAAAGCAGCTTTGAAATGGGACTGGATTCCCACTGCAAATGTGAGAGCCTCACTGCGCTTTGTGAATGGTCCCGCAGTCCCAGAAGGCTATGGGGCAAAGAGGGGATGAACTTCTGCTCGAATTGCACAGTTTGGGAGTGGGTACCTGACAAGAACCAGGTACTCAATCCCCCCCCCCCAAAAGAATATAAGTGTCAGATGGTAAAAAAGAGGGGGGGAGGCAAACAAGCAGAACTTCCCATTTAGGGTGAAGTTCCCCTTTAAGCAGGAGATCAGCCAGTAAGGTCAAAGTAAGAAAATATGGTCAAGTTCATATGGCAAAATTTGCTCCACAATACTGTGTACTACCTAAATGTTTTTAAGAATAGAAGGGAGAACCCAGTCAGTATTGCTTAATAATACATACATATGTATGAGGGTCAGCTAGAAAAAATATAGGTAATAAGTCTTCTGCAAGGCAAGGCACAACGGTCAGTATGCTCCCAACGTACATTAGATGAAGAAAATGTGCTAGGAGTATGTGTATATACAGTCAGGTCCATAAATATTGGGACATGGACACAATTCTAACATTTGTGGCTCTATACACCACCACAATGGATTTAAAATGAAACGAACAAGATGTGCTTTAACTGCAGACTGTCAGCTTTAATTTGAGGGTATTTACATCCAAATCAGGTGAACGGTGTAGGAATTACAACAGTTTGCATATGTGCCTCCCACTTGTTAAGGGACCAAAAGTAATGGGACAGAATAATAATCATAAATCAAACTTTCACTTTTTAATACTTGGTTGCAAATCCTTTGCAGTCAATTACAGCCTGAAGTGTGGAATGCATAGACATCACCAGACGCTGGATTTCATCCCTGGTGATGCTCTGCCAGGCCTCTACTGCAACTGTCTTCAGTTTCTGCTTGTTCTTGCGGCATTTTCCCTTCAGTTGTGTCTTCAGCAAGTGAAATGCATGCTCAATCGGATTCAGGTCAGGTGATTGACTTGGCCATTGCATAACATTCCACTTCTTTCCCTTAAAAAACTCTTTGGTTGCTTTTGCAGTATGCTTTGGGTCATTGTCCATCTGCACTGTGAAGCGGCGTCCAATGAGTTGTGAAGCATTTGGCTGAATATGAGCAGATAATATTGCCCGAAACACTTCAGAATTCATCCTGCTGCTTTTGTCAGCAGTCACATCATCAATAAATACAAGAGAACCAGTTCCATTGGCAGCCATACATGCCCACGCCATGACACTACCACCACCATGCTTCACTGATGAGGTGGTATGCTTAGGATCATGAGCAGTTCCTTTCCTTCTGCATACTCTTCTCTTCCCATCACTCTGGTACAAGTTGATCTTGGTCTCATCTGTCCATAGGATGTTGTTCCAGAACTGTGAAGGCTTTTTTAGATGTCATTTGGCAAACTCTAATCTGGCCTTCCTGTTTTTGAGGCTCACCAATGGTTTACATCTTGTGGTGAACCCTCTGTATTCACTCTGGTGAAGTCTTCTCTTGATTGTTGACTTTGACACACATACACCTACCTCCTGGAGAGTGTTCTTGATCTGGCCAACTGTTGTGAAGGGTGTTTTCTTCACCAGGGAAAGAATTCTTTGCTCATCCACCACAGTTGTTTTCCGTGGTCTTCCGGGTCTTTTGGTGTTGCTGAGCTCGCCGATGTGTTCCTTCTTTTTAAGAATGTTCCAAACAGTTGTTTTGGCCACACCTAATGTTTTTGCTATCTCTCTGATGGGTTTGTTTTGTTTTTTCAGCCTAATGATGGCTTGCTTCACTGATAGTGACAGCTCTTTGGATCTCATCTTGAGAGTTGACAGCAACAGATTCCAAATGCAAATAGCACACTTGAAATGAACTCTGGACCTTTTATCTGCTCATTGTAATTGGGATAATGAGGGAATAACATACACCTGGCCACGGAACAGCTGAGAAGCCAATTGTCCCATTACTTTTGGTCCCTTAACAAGTGAGAGGCACATATGCAAACGGTTGTAATTCCTACACCGTTCACCTGATTTGGATGTAAATACCCTCAAATTAAAGCTGTCTGCAGTTAAAGCACATCTTGTTTGTTTTATTTCAAATCCATTGTGGTGGTGTATAGAGCCAAAAATGTTAGAATTGTGTCGATGTACCAATATTTATGGACCTGACTGTATATACAGTTGTGTTCAAAATAATAGCAGTGTGTTGAAAAAAGTGAATAAAGCTCAAAATCCTTCTAATTGCTTTTATTTCCATATACATTTTGCTTTCCTTTGAATCACTTATTATTTAGTTGTATAAGCACTGTTTCTGAAAACTGCTGTACATCTGTGTTGCATGGAGTCAACCAACTTCTGGCACCTGTGAACAGGTATTCCAGCCCAGGATGATTAGACTACATTCCACAGTTCTTCTCTATTTCTTGGTTTTGCCTCAGAAACTGCATTTTTGATGTCACCCCACAAGTTTTCTATTGGATTAAGATTAGGGGATTGGGCTGACCACTCCATAACATTAATCTTGTTGGTCTGGAACCAAGATGTTGCACGTTTACTGGCGTGTTTGGGGTTGTTGTCTTGTTGGAACACCCATTTCAAGGGCATTTCCTCTTCAGCATGTTGCGCCATTTCTCTTTAGGCCAGTCAATGTGCTCTTTGGCAAATTGTAACCTTTTCAGAACATGTCCTTTTTCAACAGTGGGACTGCAGATAACTTGCCTTTACATAGGCGTCTTCTAATTGTAACAGTACTCACAGGTAACTTTAGACCTTCTTTGATCTTCCTGGAGCTGATTGTTGGCTGAGTCCTTGCCATTTTGGCTATTCTTCTATCCATTCGAATGGTAGTTTTTCGCTTTCTTCCACGTCTTTCAGGTTTTGGTTGCCATATTAAAGCATTTGCGATCATTTTAGCTGAGCAGCCTATCATTTTCTGCACTTCTTTATATGTTTTCCCATCTCCAATCAACTTTTTAACCAAGGTACGCTGTTCTTCTGAACAATGTCTGAAACGACCCATTTTCCTCAGAATTTCAGAGAGAAATGCATTGTAACCAGCATGTACAACATTTGCTGTCTTCCTTCCTTAAATAAGGGCAATAATTGCCACCTGTTTTTCAAAGAATGAATGACCTCACTAATAGAACTCCACACTGCTATTATTTTGAACATGCCCCTTTCAATTAGTGATTCAATTACACAGAATCAGCAGCATGCATGTCATGACTGTTGGGTCTGTCGGATTTCTATTACTCTACTACACCTGCTAGTAAATTATTTGCCATGTAGAAATATCATTTCTACCAAAAACAGTGATTGATCAGGTTAGTGATGTCTGACTGCTATTATTTTGAACACAACTGTGTGTGTGTATATATATATATATATATATATATATATATATATATATACACACACACACACACACACACACACACACACACACAAACATGCAACATTTCCTTTCCATAAACAGTAATTTTATTCACTTGCAATAAGTTTTTGAACTTGCTAGTAAATTTGACTTCTTCAGGATACTAAATTATCTAGCACAGCCCATTTACTCCTTGTATGTCATTGCCTTCTTCACTGCTAGGAGAGTTTAATTACAGTCCATGCTTGCCGAGCTCCTCTGCCTCTTGCATTCATTACATACATTTTTATGTAGCTGCCGGGGCAGAAGCAAAGGGAAACACTGTAGTGTCACCTGAATGACAGCTTTGGAGCTGCTGATACTGCAGTCATCACATTCAAGATGATGGTGCCAGCAGCTGGGCTTTTATAGGATTTTACAATATTATGCATAAATTGCATTACTATACATGGTCTCTTTAGGGCACAGGTGCCAAGGAAGCACTTTTGTACAAAGGTGCTCACTCATCCTTCTCATTTTATTTTAGGGCCCATTCACACCAGCATGCCAAACTGATCACACAGCTGCACAGTGCCAATGCACCAATTCCAGCACACATTCTTTACTTTTTTTTTCACACAACTTTATTGAAATGCCATGAGTGACATTTTCATAGTTATTTTTACAGTGGCATCATAGCGATGCAGTGGTCCATGATGCAACCAGATGCACAGAAAAAAATAGCATATGCAGCATTTTTTTTAAAGCACACCATAGCAATAATGTGGTGTGAACTAACACAATTAAGAATTCAGCATTTTACCTTGTCAATGTGTCAGGACTGCATTGGGAATAGCTGCCAGAGCAGCCCACCGCATCTGGAGTGAATGAGCCCTTAAATGGGACTGGAGGGAAGGATCTTGCATTATAAATAGTTCATCCAGAAACTTTAAGGGGAATTCCAGCTTTAACTTAATTTTCTACAATTTGGCTCCTATAAATTTTCAAAATCTGTTATTGCCTACGTGCGGCCATATTAACAAATCCCTTTCCTTTATATTATGATGTATATAACATGGCATGTTGCTTGTGCCTTGCTAGAAATAATCCAGTTTTCCATAAAGGCCCAATATATATTTGTTTCCCCTAAATAAAAAGGACAGTTAGCGGAAAGAGCATTTACTACAAGCCCACCAAGGTTAGATGCCCAAAACATAGTAAAGGAAACCTGTAAGGGAGGTAATCAGTGTTTTATGTATTGCTCAATTGACTTGAACCCAAATTATGTCATATATATAAAAATATACAGTAGAAGAAAGTGTGTTAAATTTTAATTTTATATTGGCACAGCATTTGGTCCTGTACTCATAATCCAAAAACAAATGCTCTTCCTTCCCATTAAATTCCATAGGGCCTAAGCGATGAGATTAATTGTTCTGCTTCACCTTATTATACAACAAACGCCTAATTTTTCATCACTGATATAAACAGCACTGGAGGCAAACTGCAAAAAAGTGTTCACATTAAGGGCAATTTCGAAAATGTCTAACTACTACATAAAAATGCATTTTAAGCACAAACCCTACTTTTAAGGCTGGTTTGCATCCATCCAGAAACTCACAATACACCCAGCCTACTATCTTGCTTGTGAAAATGACGATCATGAAATTAAATATAAAGATTTTATCTTTGTTACAGCCAAATTTAAAACCTAGCTTTTTTCTCTATTAAAACAGCAGTAACACAAAAGACAGATCATGACTAGTTTAATGTCAATACACCTCCTCAGAGGAATCTTGGCCAACTGCATCCTTTAACACTCTATTAACTTAAATGATACTCTCATGGTCCAATAAGGAGCTCTGGAGGTCAGTTCTCAACTTTAGAAAGTCTGTCCTGACAAAAGTGATATTTTACCTTTTGCACTTGAGTTCCTGGATCATTCAGCATCTCAATAGTTCAGATAAATTATGCCTTACTCTTATGCAACCTAATCTCTTTAAAACTAAAGCAAGCAAGGGTGTAAAAAAAAGGCAATTCGAACTAAGCATATAGTTAAGTATTCCTACAGATAATTTTATTTTTAGAACTGCTGTAAGGTCAAAGAATAAATATGGTATTGGATCAGATATTCTAAGGGACATGGATGTTGTCACTGGGCACACTGGTTCTGATTCAGAAGCATAACAGATATTAAAGTTAAAGGGTATATACCAAATATAAATTATATGCAAACAGGTATATACCCATTGACTTTTATTTTCATAATTCTTTACTTATATATTCGTTTTTATAATAATGAGCTTTTACTTTAAGATTTATGACCTTTGTACTTGTTTTGAAGCCCTGATGAAGAGAGAGTGTGTTTTGCCCCTAAAACATGTTGGCTTTATTTTGCTATGAATCAATTTTATCATTAAATTACCTTGTTTGGAGTTCTCGTTTGGATTGCATGTAGGATGTATATTGCTGTCTGTGTCGCCATATGGGAGATCAGCTATCTTTGTGTCCTGATCACCAATGTCAACGAAAACGAAAAAGTGAATGTAAATCCATAATTTTAAGTTGACACCAGAACAGCAATAGAGTGGAAAACTTCCATTTGTTCCTGAGCCAACTGTCTAAAAGGGGACTTCCTAAATATAGTATTATATGCTCAGTTTATATTGCACAGGTTTTAATACATTGACTAAAACAACAAGGGAGTCAGATAATAGTTGTCAGGGGAGATCTTAAAGTAAAGCTTCTTATGGTGAATACAGTCAGGTCCATAAATATTGGGACATCGACACAATTCTAACATTTTTGGCTCTATACACCACCACAATGGATTTGAAATGAAACGAACAAGATGTGCATTAACTGCAGACTGTCAGCTTTAATTTGAGGGTATTTATATCCAAATCAGGTGAACGTTGTAGGAATTACAACAGTTTGCATATGTGCCTCCCACTTGTTAAGGGACCAAAAGTAATGGGACAATTGGCTTCTCAGCTGTTCCATCGTATTCACATATGAAACTGATTATGCACACTGCACATCCCAAGAATATTGCTACACTGAAACAGTTTTGTGAAGAGGAGTGGTCCAAAATTACTCCAGATCGTTGTGCAGGTCTGATCTGCAACTACAGGAAACGTTTGGTTAAGTTATTGCTGCCAAAGGAGGGTCAATCAGTTATTAAGTCCAAAGGTTCACATACTTTTTCCTCCCTGCACTGTGAATGTTTACATGTTATGTGCAATTAAACCATGGCAACATCTAATGTTTGTGTAGTATTATGTTCAGCAGACTGTGTTCCTCTATTGTTGTGACTTAGATGTCATTCAGAGCACATTTTATACCCAATTCATGCAAAACTGCACGTAATCCCAAGGGGTTCACATACTTTTTCTTGCAACTGTATGTGCCACTTTGTGTTGGTCTATCACATAAAATCCCAATAAAATACATTTACATTTTTGGTTGTACCATGAAAAAATATGGAAAATATCAAGGGGTATGAATACTTTTTCAAGGCACTGTAAATGTTTGGAAACTACTGCATGAGCTTGTTTTAGCCTCTTAAAGTCTACCCACCGTTTATATAGGACATAGAGATGGCAAGTGGTTAAAGTTGAGCTCCATAGAAACCACTAAATTCAAAGATTTTATATATATATATATATATATATATATATATATATATACACATACATATACACATACTGTATATATGAGCAAATTGATTTATATTTCTCTCCATCCACTAAGCTCCCCAGAAGGGATCCTCTGCTGCAGTCTAATAACAGTTACAGGTTGACTTCTCTTCCCTTCTCTACCCCAGACTGTGACTGGACAGTGAAAGAAGAAGATGACTTTTGAACGCCTCTTTTAGTCACTCTCCTCTCTACTTCTATCAGAAGGTTGCTGGTTCCTTGCTCTTCAGTAGTTGGATACAGTAAGTATAAAATATTCATAATTATTTTTCTTAATTTACTCACTTCGGTATTGTGGTTGTTGTATTTTAAAATTAAAAGTTTTATGATATGGTTTTCCAAGCAGTTAGGTAATGGGTTCATATTTTTTTTAAATATCTACAATTTATCATTATGTAGCTTTAGCCATTTTTAAAAATATATTTATAGGGACAGAAAAAGTGATCGGAAATTTTATTGCGGTCTGGTACACTTTAAAATTACATTCCTTTTATTTCTGACAATAAACATATAAATGTTGGAAGCTTTTTTAGTACCACAGTGCCCTCTAGCAGTAGAGGATAGTAAAACAAAGCATTTTACGAAATATTGTAGGATTAGTTTAAATTATACAGGGGGTAAAATAATTATTTGATCCCCTGCAGATTTTGTAAATTTGCCCACATACAAAGAAATGAAGGGTCTATAATTTTTATCATGGGTGTATTTTAAATGATAGAGACAGAATATCAACCAAAAATCCCTAAAAAACACATGATACAAATGTTATAAATTGAGTTGCAGTTCAGTGAGTAAAATTATTATTATTATTATACAGGATTTATATAACGCCGACAGTTTGCTTAGCGCTTTACATTATGGTGGGAAACAGTACACGAGACAGTACAGTAACAATACGATTCAATACAGTAGGGGTTCGAGGGCCCTGCTCCTTGGAGCTTACAATCTAGGAGGGAGGGGATAGTGGTACAGGAGGAAATAGCTGTGGGGGATAGAACGTTAGGAAGAGTGGAGGAGTTCAGTAATTAGTTGAGGGCGGGGTAGGCTTCCGTGAAGAGATAGGTTTTCAGAGTGCGCCTAAAGGTGAGCAGAGTAGGTGATAGTCTGATGGATTGGGGTAGGGAGTTCCAGAGGATGGGGGAAGCCCTGGAGAAGTCCTGGAGACGAGCTTGGGAGGAGGAGACCAAGGAGCTAGAGAGTAGGAGGTCTTGTGAGGAGCAGAGAGTAAGTTTTGGGTGGTATTTGGAGACCAGATCGGCGATGTAGTTTGGGGCAGTATTATGAACAGCTTTATACGTCAGTGTTAGCATTTTGAATTTTATCCGTTGGGCAATCGAAAGCCAGTGGAGGGATTGGCAGAGGGGGGTGGCAGATACGGAGCGGTTAGTAAGGTGGATGAGTCTGGCCGCAGCATTCAAGATAGACTGAAGTGGGGATAGCCTGCGGTGAGGTAGGCCAGTGAGGAGGGAGTTACAGTCGTCAAGGAGTGATATGATAAGGGAATGAATGAGTTGCTTAGTGGTTTCCGAGGTTAGGAATGATTGTATTTTGGAGATGTTGCGGAGGTGAAGTCTACACGAGTTTGTCAGCGATTGGACCTAGGGCTGGAAGGAAAGATTGGAGTCTAGGATGACACCTAGTACTCTGGCTTGAGGGGTGGGACTGATGGTAGTGTTGTTGGTCTTGATGGAGAAGTCGAAGGGGGCGCAGGCTGGGGGGAAAACTAGGAGCTCAGCTTTGGAAAGATTTAGTTTGAGGAAGTAGAGTGACATCCAATCCGATATGTCGCTCAGTGCGCTTTTGATACGGACGGAAACTGAAGGGGTGAGGTGAGGGGTAGAGAGATAGATTTGCGTGTCATCGGCAGAGATGGTAGTTGAAGCCGTGCGAATGTATCAATTGGCCAAGGGAAGAGGTGTAGATGAAGAAGAGAAGGGGTCCGAGGACAGAACCTTGAGGGACCCCAACAGAGAGGGGGATTGAAGAGGAGGTGGCAGCATTATAGGTAACACTGAAGGAGCGCTGTGATAGATAGGAATAGAGCCAGGAGAGAGCGGAATCTCTGAGGCCAAGAGAGTGTAGTTTTTTGAGGAGGAGGGGGTGGTCAACCATGTTGAAAGCCGCAGAGAGGTCAAGGAGTAGGAGCACTGAATAGTGGCCATTAGTTTTGGCGGTAAGCAGGTCGTTGGTGAGTTTGCGTAGGGCAGTTTCGGTGGAGTGTAGGGGGCGGAAGCCAGACTGAAGGGGATCAAGGAGGTTGTTGTCGGTGAGGTGGGAACTCAGGCGATTGTAGACTAAGTGCTCTAGGAGTTTGGATGTAAATGGCAACAGGGAGATGGGTCTTAGGTTGTTCAGGTCGGTGGGATCCAGGGTGGGTTTTTTAAGTATGGGAGTGATGTGCGCATGCTTTAGAGGGGAGGGGAAGGTGCCAGTAGAGAAGGAAAGATTAAAGATGTGAGGGAGTGAGTGAGGATGGAAAAAGAGGGTGATCGTAGGAGTTGTGAGGGGACAGGGTCAAGGGGGCAGGTGGTGAGGCGGGCTTCTGAGAAGACCTTAGTGACCTCTTCAGTAGTAGCGAGGTCGAAGGAGTGGAGTGTTGAGGGGGTTTTAGTGAGAGGAGTGCTAGGTGGGGTGGAAGTCTGAGCAGTGGCGATGTCCCTACGAATTGCGTAGATCTTGTTTTTGAAGTGGTTAGCAATCTTGTGGGCGGTGAGTGAGGTACTGGGTGGAGGTGGGGGCGGAGAGAGTAGAGTTAAAAGTAGAGAAGAGCCGGCGAGGACTGGAAGAGAAGGTATTAATGAGGGTAACAAAGTAGGCTTGCTTGGCAGCGTGATGGGAGGAAATGCATGTTAGGAAGGCAGATTTATATCGGGTGAATGCTTGATGGGATTTGGTTTTTCGCCATAGTCGCTCCAGCGCACGACTGCGTCGTTTGAGATTTTTGGTGTGGTCAGTCTGCCAGGTTTGTAGCGGTCGGAGTCTAATGCTTTGTGTTGTTGGGGGTGCTAGCGAGTCTAGAGCGCCTGACAGCGAGTTGTTATAAACAGTAGTGGCCAAGTCAGGGCAGGACAGAGGAAGGATACTGTCATAAAGTTGGTCAGCTGCAGAGTGAAAAGGGGCAGGGTTCAAGTTGCGGAGGTTTCTGCTGGTGATAGTTGGACGTTTGGAGGGATAGATGTTTGAGGATGAGGAAACGGAGAAGGTAATGAGGTTGTGATCAGAGAGAGGTTAGGGGGTGTTTGTGAGGTTGCTGGGAGTGCAGAGATGAGAGAAGACAAGGTCTAGGGCAACAATGGGCAAACTACGGCCCGCGGGCCGTATACGGCCCGGCGGACCTTTTAATCCGGCCCGCGGAGCTAGGCTCCCGCTAGGCTCCTCTCACAGTCCGCCCTGAAGACCGGTGTAGCATGAAAATCTGTCTCCTATGAGGATCTGTCCCCCTCGACGTATCTGCGCATGTGCCGGAGATCGCCGATCGGCTGCTAATGCCTGAAACTGGCACATGCGCAGATACGTCGAGGGGGACAGATCCTCATAGGAGACAGATTTTCATGCTACACCGGAACGGCGCGGGAACACGGCGAGAGGAACACGCGGAGCAAAGGTAAGTGAATTGACACAGGGGGGACTTGGGGACTTAATATGGGGGATGAATTAATATGGGGAATGAATTACTATAGGGGGGATGAATTACTATATGGGGGATGAATTACTATAGGGGGGATGAATTACTATAGGGGGGATGAATTACTATATGGGGGATGAATTACTATGGGGGATGAATTACTATATGGGGGATGAATTACTATGGGGGATGAATTACTATATGGGGGATGAATTACTATGGGGGATGAAATACTATATGAGGGATGAATTAATATGGGGGATGAATTAATATGGGGAATGAATTACTATAGGGGGGATGAATTACTATAGGGGGGATGAATTACTATGGGGGATGAATTACTATATGGGGGATGAATTACTATGGGGGATGAATTACTAAGGGGGATGAATTACTATATGGGGGATGAATTACTATGGGGGATGAATTACTATGCTTACTATGGGGGAATATTACTATACTTACTATGGATGACACATACACATCATTCATCTACTCTTGGTCCGGCCCCCGGGTCCAATATATGAACCCATTGCGGCCCTCAAGTCAAAAAGTTTGCCCACCCCTGGTCTAGGGTGTTCCCGTCGGAGTGGGTGGTGGACTGTATACACAGTGCGAGTATGAAAGAAGAGGTTAAGTGGAGGAGTTGGGATGTGGCCGGGTTATAAATGTTGATAGGGATGTTGAAGTCTCCAAGGATGATGGTGGGTAGCTCGGAGGAGAGAAAGAAGGGAAGCCAGGCGGAGAAGTCGTCGAGAAAGCGGGACACGGGTCCAGGAGGCCGATAGATTACTGCAATCCTCAGAGAGATTGGAGAGAATAGCCGGATGCAGTGTGTCTCGAAAGAAGAGAAGGATAGAGAGGGAGGGTTTGGGAGGACTTGGAAGGTGCTCTGAGGTGACAAGAGCATACCAACCCCACCACCTTTCCGACTGCTGGGTCTGGGTGAGTGGGTCCAGATGAGACCTCCATAGGAGAGTGCTGTAGGGGAGGCAGAGTCAGTAGCTTGGATCCAGGTTTCGGTGATCGATAGGAGGTTAAGGGAGCGGGAGACAAAGAAGTTGTGGATGGCGGTGAGTTTGTTGCAAACTGATCGGGCGTTCCAGAGTTCACATGAAAACAGGAGGGTGGTTTTGGGGAACAAAGGGACAGGTATTAGATTGAGGGGGTTGCGGAAGTTCATGGAAGAAAGAGGATGCCTTGTGTGTGGGCGAGGTAGTGAAGGACCAGGGTTTGGGGAGATGTCCCCAGAGGTTAGGAGAAGAAGAAGGGTGAGAAAGGTGGCATGGGAGCGGGATGTACATGAGCATGTATGTCTACCGGTGATGGTGTTTCAGGTCAGAGGGAGAGTGGAGTATTAAGAGGAGGTGATGAGAGCAGTAGTAGGTAAATGGAAGCAGTGAAGGTGAGATGTACAGATGTTGGGTTTGATCCCCAAACAAAACATGACTTAGTACTTGGTGGAGAAACCCTTGTTGTCAAGCACAGAGGTAAGACATTTCTTGTAGTTGGTTACCAGGTTTGCACACATTTCAGGAGGGATTTTGGTCTGCTCTTCTTTACAGATCTTCTAAGTCCTTAAGGTTTCTTGCCAGTCATTTGGCAACTCAAACTTTCAGCTCCCTCCATAAATTTTCTATAGGATAAAGGTTTGGAGACTGGCTAGGCCACTCCATGACCTTAACGTGCTTCTTCTTGAGCCACTTCTTTGCTGCCTTGGTGGTATGTTTTGGGTCATTGTCATGCTGGAAGACCCCTATACGACCCATCTTCAGTGTTCAGTCTGAGGGAAGAAGGTTCTCATCCAAGATTTGACAAAACATGGCCCTGTCCATTAGCCCTTCAGTGCGGCAAAGTCGGCCTGTACCTTTAGCAGAGAAACAGCCCCAAAGCATAATGTTTCCACCTCCGTGCTTGACTGTACTGACGGTGTTCTTAGGGTCATAGTCAACATTATTCTTTTGCCACATATGGCGAGTCAAGTTAAAGCCAAAGAGCTCAATTTTGGTCTCATCTGACCACAGCACTTTCTCCCAGTCAGTCATTCTCTGAAACATTTAAATGTTCATTGGCAAACTTCAGATGGGTCTGTACATGTGCCTTCTTGAGGAGGGGGACCTTGCAGGTGCTGCAGGATTTCAATCCATGGTGGCGTATTGGGTTTCCAATGGTTTGTTTGGTGACTGTGGTCCCAACTGCCTTGAGATCATTCACAAGCGCCTCCCGTGTAGTTCTGGGCTGATCTCTCACTTTTCTCATGATCATCCTTATCATATGAGGCAAAATCTTGCATGGGGCTCCAGACCGAGGGCGAGTGATGGTTATTTTGTATTTCTTCCATTTGCAAATAATCGCTCCAACAGTTGTCTCCTCAACAAGCTTCTTGCTAATGGTCTTGTAGCCCACTCCAGCCTTGTACAGGTCTACAATCTTGTCCCTGACGTCCTTTGGTCTTGCCCATGGTGGTGCCTAAGAAAGATTCTGTGGACAGGTGTCCTTTATACACAAAATGAATTGTCGTTAGGAGCACCTTCTTAAATTGACAGGACTGATCTGTGTACCACATGAGCACATTGCCAGTCTGTGGGATCCAGAATTATTGTTGGTTGGTAGCGGATCAAATACTTATTTTACTCACCGAACTCAATTTATTTGTTGCATGTGTTTTTTCTGGATTTTTGGTTGATATTCTGTCTCTATCAGTTAAAATACACCTAAGATAAAAAATTATAGGCCCTTCGTTTCTTGGTAAGTGGGAAAACTTACAATATCTGCAGGGGATCAAATAATTAATTTTCACCACCATATCTTCTCACATTTGCAAAAATTAATATAAACATAATTTAAAAAAAACACTTAAATTATGTTCAGACATACTGGACTAAACACATAACAAAACACAACGGGTCTTAGTCTTTACAATAAAAATATGTATGGGATACTAACAGTGTTCTCATCACATGTTAAAATCACTTCATTCAAGAAGAGGAATACAGTTTCAAGCCTTGTTAAGTCCTGGAATTTAACATCTACTTTCCAAAAATGTTATAGGAACACTGCTTTACTAAAAGGTTATCTATGGTCAAAATGTAAAATTCTATATTAATGTCCTCCTATTCTCGGGTCCCCTGCTGGCGCTCCTAGCTCCCGCCCCCACTGAGTGTCCACCATAAAAAGCCACTCCCTATGGGGGCACTTGAGTGGGCTTGCTCTCGAGCCGACTCTGTGTGTCCATAGACGCTCGGCTCGCCCCCCCCCCTCACTGTCTGTGAATGACAGCCCATTTGTGGGGAGAGAGCCAAGAGAGATGCTGCTTTCGTGTACAGAACTGGATCAAGATCGGGCTCAGGTAAGTGTAAGGGGGGTCTGGGGAGGAGCTGCACTCAGAGGGTTTTTTTACTTTAATGCAGAGAATGCATGAAGATAGAAAAAAAACCTTCAGTCAATGTAACCACTTTAAAAATTACCCAAAATGATTTTATTATTCCTTTAGGCACTGTTTCTGCCCGTCTATACACTGCACTTGTCCAGGGCACAACTTTCATACTGTAGCTTGGCCAACCAAAAATTAGCTATGCCTTTTCAACATCTGCCATCTTTATGCTGGTATTCACAAAGAAATAAAAAATGAAATCTGTTGATTTCATATAGTGTTTCAGTACAGAGCAATGTTTTGGTCTTGGACCTTTGTCAATCAGGGTTAATAAAGGTCTTCAAAGACCAAAAAACTTGGTAAACCCACTACAACTGAGTTGCAGGTTTGTGCTATTGCTTTGTTCTTTACGCTCAACTCCATGACAATTATTTATTCTTTCTGCTCAACTCTATGACAATTGAAAGTAGCTGAGAAACCAGAAAGCAATTATTTATTCTTTCTGCTCAACTCTATGACAATTGAAAGTAGCTGAGAAACCAGAAAGCACTTTATAGTAACATGTAGGGCCCTACGTTCCAAAGTGTTCAAACAATGGGGACAACTATCCTGCAAGTGGTTGCTGGACCTCCATACAACATCAGAAATATGATACCAATAGGTCATGTTGCAATACCAAATTTCCACATGGGGTGACACTGAAAGCAACCTCTGTAATTGCCAATTCCTACTCTGAACATTCATTACTGAGGGGTGTAGTGCTGAACAGAGATTTACAGCGTTTATAGTAATCTGAACAAGCAGTGCATTTTACTTTTCTTCTAAGAATAAGATACTGGCCGAATATATTTTCAACTATCCTGCAAGTGGTTGCTGGACCTCCATACAACATCAGAAATATGATACCAATAGGTCATGTTGCAATACCAAATTTCCACATGGGGTGACACTGAAAGCAACCTCTGTAATTGCCAATTCCTACTCTGAACATTCATTACTGAGGGGTGTAGTGCTGAACAGAGATTTACAGCGTTTATAGTAATCTGAACAAGCAGTGCATTTTACTTTTCTTCTAAGAATAAGATACTGGCCGAATATATTTTCAAAGATATTGTCAGAGCCTGGGATTGAACCTGGGCCTTCTGCGGTGAGAGGCAATGTTTCTTCTCACTGGGCCACCTGGAATACTGGACAGCTCCCTTGACTATTCTTTGGATGATCCTGCTTTGGCCCTGTTTGTCTTGAAGCTTGAACTCCTTGCTCCTCCCATGAACTTCCTATAAAAGCCATGTCCATACACTTCCTCCTTGCCAGATTATTGTGCCTTCCCTGCCAATATCCCGCTTACTCTTCCTGCTGCTGTCTACATCTTCGTTACCGACCTTTGGCTTGCTACTGACTACGATTCTGCCTCATCCTATCTGCTACCATTTGTGACCGACCCTTGGCTTGTGACTGACTCCGCTTCTGTTTGATCCCTAATCTGTTTGATCCGCTTTTGGTTTCCAGCTTGCTCATTCCCTGGTGGGGTGATCCTGAGATCTGCGACCTGGTATTAGCACGCAGCCAATCCATCTCCACCATTAGGAGCTCTGGGATAAACCGGTTAATACTTAGACCCCGCACCTCAGGTGAGCCTGCATCATTCCCAGGGTGATCCGCTGGTGTACCAACCCTGCTGGTTTCAGGTAAGCCTTACACTGCTGTAGCAACTGGTCTCTGAACCTGACCTAGACTGTGACAGATATACTGTATATCTGAATCAAATTTTTTAACAACGTCACTATATAGTCTAGAGATAGTTTCTGTTAACATTCTGATAAAAATAAAATGGTTTGGAAACTGGTTACAAAAAGCCTAAAAAGCTGAGCACTGGTTGAATCCTGAACTTCCTTAGCTAAATGTTGTGGTTTATCACTGGTCTCAGCTGGTGCTGGGCACTCAACATTGCTATACACTCTCTCTTTCCATGCTCACTGACCTATAACAGGGTGTAAAATGAATGACTCCAAAGGAGCTGCAGCTAGAATGAAAAGCATGCAGTAAATACATTACATCAAACCAAGTTTTTATGCTTCCCCCCCCACTGTAAGTTTAATCTATTCTGCTACAAGAAACATGTTACGGATGTTCGTAATGGTGAGGAAGCAGAGGAAGGGAGTGAAAATAATAAGAGACTGTCCACAATGTAGCATACAAACTTTAAAACTTAATTTAAGATACAAAGTTTATTGAATATGAAAGTGCAAAGAGTGATGTACAAATTGAAAGAAATTGAAGAAACGTATAGCATCCAGATTGCACATACACTCACTGTCCACTTTATTAGGTACACCTGTTCAATTGCTTGGTAACACAAATTGCTAATCAGCCAATCACATGGTAGCAACTCAGTGCATTTAGGCATCTAGACGTGGTGAAGATAACCTGCTGAAGTTCAAACCAAGCATCAGAATGGGGAAGAAATGGGATTTAAGTGAACGTGGCACGGTTGTTGGTACCAGACGGCCTGGTCTGAATATTTAAAAAACTGCTAATCTACTGGGATTTTCACGCACAACCATCTCTAGGGTTTACAGAGAATGGTCGAAAAAAGAGAAAATATCCAGTGAGCGGCAGTTGTGTGGATGAAAATGCCTCGCTGATTTCAGAGGTCAGAGGAGAATGGGTAGAGAGAGATGATAGAAAGACAACAGTAACTTATGTCAATATGTTTCCAAAACCCTGCTGAATCTATGCCACAAAGAATTAAAGCAGTTCTGAAGGCAAAAGGAGGTCCAACCCAGGACTAGCAAGATGTATCCAATAAAGTGGCTGCTAAGTGTATATATGTTGACAAATATAATCAGTTAAAATATAATAGTCAGGAGAGCGCATGCACGGGTGGCCGGAGCGGATGCTGTGATCACCTCTCCGCACCTTCCTGGCGGTATAGGTGGAACACACAGTGCACCCTTACCCCATTTCGCCGGGCCACTCACCCAATCGGCTTGAGGAGTAGGTGGGGGACCTCCGATGCCCACCCGGCCATCTGAAAGATCGGCGAGTGGCTCCCGCACTGCCACATTGAAGTAAGGAGGTGGGGGCAAAATGGCGGTCAGAGCTGGATGCCGGAGCTCCTTAGCTTCAGAGGGGAAACTGCCTTTAACACACCGGGCCCAGCTTTCCTCATCCAGCCCTGTAACACGCAATGACGGCTCCCCAGGCCCATGTGAGTGTATTTTCTGCTCCTACTGGGTCCATAAACAGCCCTGCCAGGTCTCCCCCTCAGGCTGCGACCCTGTCACCTGGCCAGGAATCACAAACTTCCTCCCTACTTGATAGGGAAATGGCAGAGATATTCAATAGTCAGCTCAGCGGCCAAGATTCTGCTCCTGATGGTCCAGTTCTATCCCCTGCTCCTCCAGATGTGCCCCAGCACTACTCAGGGGATTCTGTTCTCATTGCTCGTTTCGCTGATTTACTTCAGAGGGAATTAGAAAAAGCTTCCACTAAACTAATCTCTGACCTTAGGCAAGATTTTAGGGAGATTGGAAACCGCCTGGAGAACATTGAAAATAAAGTTGATACCATTCACAGAGTGTAGCATAATTCTACCAAGATTGCGGACCTACAAGATTGCCTTTAGGAAGCTTACACAAACATTGACTACCTTGAGAATCACGCCCCCGGTATAATTTCAGAATTAGTGGCCTACCAGACACGGTTAAAGATATCGCTCCATTTGCCCACTCCCTCATATTGTCAGCAGTTTTTGTCAGATACTGATACATGGTTTTCGCTCGTTATAAATCCTTAGGAGTGGATATAATGGCATTACAAGAAACCTAGATTGTAAGCTCCAAGGAGCAGGGCCCTCGAACCCCTCGTGTATCACACTGTATTGTTATTGTACTGTCTCATGTATTGTCCCCCATTGTAATGTACAGCGCTGAGCGAACTGTTGGCGCTATATAAATACTGTATAATAATAATAATAATAATAACCCATTTTGGCTCCTCTTTTACACCTAGATATATCCATAAGGATTTCCCTGTATGGTTTTTTGCTAACGCATAAAAAAATAAAACGAGGGGTAGCGCTCTAACGTGACGGTTATCTTTTACCCAATCTAAAGTGATACAGGACAAAGAAGGGCGATATTTACTAGTTAAAGGCCATCTCGAGGGTAATTTGGTGACTTTTCTGATTTACTATGTCCCCAACGTGAATCAATTAGCATTTTTTCGATCCCTGTTTCAAACTTTATCCCCAGAGTTGGAAGGCAATATACTTCTGGCGGGGGACTCGAATCTGGTCTTAGATCAAATGCTTGATAAATCGCATACAACTAAACTTAAATCCCCTCCGAAACAAAGTCGTGCACTTGCATAACTTTTGTATCGTTATAACTTGATAGATGCGTGGAGGGAGGCCAACCCTACCTCTAGGGACTACACCCATTTTTCTAGAGCTCATAATCGCTACTCGCGTATCGACCACAGAGATGCTGTCTAAACTGATTTCAGCTAAAATTGTGTCGGTGATGTTAACACTCTCTAATTTAACTGTCAGCTTGCCTATGCCACACTGGTGATTAAATGAGTTCCTTCTTAGCAATGAGTCGATCCGCTTCGACCTCATAGAACACTTGGAATCTTACTTTACTATCAAAAAAGTGGAAGATATGACTCCTGCTATTAACTGGGCAGCTCATAAAGCCTCTGTCAGAGGTTTTGTTTATCCAAATATCGTCTAGATTTAAGCAATCTCATGAAGAGTTAGCTTCTGACAAAACTAGGGAATATGAAGCTTTGCTAGCTCAACACAAAAACATCCCATCCCCGAATCTGTTAATTAATGTGAAACACGCTCGACTAGAACTTAATCTTTGCCTCACCACGAAAGTGTAAAAACAGCTATGATGGCTGAACCATAAATATTTCACATGGTCGGACAAAACTGGTCCTCTCTTAGCGTGTAAGCTTTCTCCTAAACACAACTATTCAGCCCTTCCTAAACTTGGGCTTTCGGTAGGTCAAATCTCACAGGATCCTCAGAAAATCCTTCAGGAACTTAATAATTTCTAAATTGCTTTATTCAGCCAACCCTGGTCCATTGAGCCCTTTGAGTGTAAAAAAAAAATCTTCATCACCCCCCACAAGTAGTACAGTGTCACTATGGTGACACTGTACTGCTAGGGTGACAGTATGTTAACAAAAAAAAAAACATAAATAATAATATAAAGAAATAAAATAAAAATGAGAAATGTTTTTGAAAAATAAAAATTTTTGGTTATAAATTAATTTGGGTTATTTTTTTGTACTAAAACGATAACTGAATAAATTTTGGCCAAGATTTATGAAGAAAGATTATTTATTTGTAAAATTTTATAAGAAAAACACTTTTTTTTCAAAATTTGGACTTTTTCATTTATATAGCAAAAAATAAAATCCCAGTGGTGAATAAATACCACCAAAATAAAAGTTTTATCAGTCTCAAAAAAAATGCTAAAAAATGTATATGGGTACAGTGTTGCATGACCACGCAATTGTCATTCAAAGTGTGATAGCACTGAAAGCTGAAAATTGGCCTGGACATGAAGGGGGTGAAAGTGTCCGGACTTGAAGTGGTTAACTGTGACCTGAAAATCCTGACAAAACTTCTGACCTTGTACCTTAATTCTTTGTTAGCACAATATATTCACAAAGATCAATCAGGTTTTATATCTGGTCGTCAGACATTAGATCAAATCCGCAGGTCCATAGCTTTGATTTCTGCTGTCCGCTCTAATTGTGATACCCCTCTCTCTCGGGAACTGTTGCTCCTCTCTTTAGACCTTCATAAAGCTTTCGATAGCTTAACCTGGGACTATTTGTTTACTATCTTGAAAGCTTTTGGATTTGTTCCTACATTTCTGAACTCTATTACAGTCCTTATACCACGCTCCCTCAGCTCATGTGTCCATTAGAGGTTACAGATCCCCCATATTTCGTGGCACTAAACAAGGTTGTCCACTCTCCCCATTACTTTTTTCACTGGCTATAGAACCCTTAGCTATGGCAATCCGCTCTCACTCTGGTATTCACGGGGTCCACTGTGGTCCTCAGGAACATAAATGAGCTTTATTTGCTGACGTTTTAATGTACTTTTCCTCCCCTCTGACTACCATACCTAATCTACTATCTCTTTTGCACCATTTCTCTGAACTCTCTGGGCTCTCTTTAAACTCTCAAAATACGACAGCCCTTAATGTTTTGTTGCCCTCTTCCATGGAACGACAACTTAGGAATATGTATGATTTTCAATGGACCACTAACGCCTTATCCTATTTAGGGATTAATTTGACGGCTTCCACCGAGACTCTTTACCAAGCTAATTATCCCCCTCTTTTCAAACACCTTAAAGAGGACCTCCATCAGTGGACTAACTGTATTTCTTGGTTTGGCAGGATCAACTCTATTAAATACGTTTTTGCCCCAACTATTATATTTTTTAGGACCTTACCAATTCCGATTCCAAGACATGAGCTACAACATTTACAGGCCGAGGTCCTTTGTTTTGTTCGGAATAATAGAAGGCCCCGGATGAACCAAAAAACGCTTTACGCCTTGAAATCTCATGGTGGGATTTCCAAGCTGCCCAAACTGCACAATTGTCCTATACTACCGCTAAGAGATCTATTCCCCTTTAAGTTTCTATTGAAGCTCTTTCCTGTCATCCTTTAGCGGTTGGTGTTCTACTTTGGCTCCCTGGTCGATCTCGCCCTGCTATATTATGTCCTACATTATATTTCTTGTTGTCGGTCTGGGGTAGGGTACGCCATCGCAAATTCCTAGCCTCCTTGCACACGCCTTTAGCCTCTGTATTCTGTAATCTAGAATTTATACCTGGCCTGGTCCCATCTGCTTCACAATGGTGGATTAATAAAGGGTTACTGAGGATAGGAGACTTTCTTTGGGGTGCCAAAATCTACCCTCTTCAATATTTTAAAGATAGAACTGCAGATGCCTCCCACCAAATATTTAGATTTTATCAAATTGCCTTTTTTATCCGCTCAAAAAATGAACCACCCATTCTTACCTCTTTCAAAATCTCCTGTCAAGGTAACAATCTTTCTAGAGGCAGAATTTTACAGTGTATACCCTTCTCGCTAATCAGAGTTGTAAACTCCCCTATATGGACCAATGGGAATGGGACCTCAATATCAGTTATGCTATATCAGACTGGCGAGATATAGCCTTAGCATTATCCAAAGTTTCTATGAACACCACCTTAATTGAAGCAAATTATAAAACATTATTGAGGTGGTACCTTGTCCCAACTCAGATTGTGAAATGCCTACTTCCCCAATGTGCTTTCGGCTTTGTGGCCAGATGGGGACTATGTTGCAAGTCTGGTGGCAATGCCCACAGTAACTAGATTTTGGATCCGCATATTTAATCTATACGGTAACGGGGATGAATGTCCGTAGGGATCCGGAGACGGCCCTCTTCCATAAATATCCCACTACAATACTAAAGAACTCCCTTAAACTGCTTACCTATGTGCTGTTAGCAGCAGGAATCACTATAGCTAAATGTTGGCAGTTCTAGTATTCCACTTGAATATGTTTAAAATAAATTGAACTGGATCATGATCAATGACAAACTTACCTGCATTCTACACAACAATACTACTACATTTGACAAAATGTGGGACTCTGTACCTTGATCCTTCCCAAGGTGACCCTCTTCTTCTTTCTCTTCTCTTATCCTTCCTTATTTCTTTTCTTACTCTATGTCTTTTCTCACTCCTCCATGTAACATGGTTGGGTGAGCCCATTTGTATTTGTTCTACAACATTTGTCATGTTATTAAACGCGCTCCATGAAGCTACAAGTATTGAGTCTTATTCTTGTGATATATCATGACATTTGTCTTTGATGTTATTTGTATTTTGAAAACTTTTCAATAAAAATTATTGGAAAATAAACAAATATAATAGTCAAATATAATTGGCCCAGTTGGCTTAATATAAAGACTTTTATTATTAATGTTCCCTTCCATTGTGTCATGGTTCAGCACAATAATAGCTAGGATATCCAGAGCTGTAGTTAGAGATTATGCTCTACCACTTGCACATAAATGACGATAGCCTCTTATATGGGCTCCATGCAACTTTGGATTGTATATTATTCTACAGGTGCTGCTGCTTTTATTTGAACATTCAATTATCACGGTTCCTTGAATGGTAGAATCATATGGCCAAGATACTGTACTACTGTCTATCCTAGAAATATAGGTGTGGATTATCTTTCCTCATGAAGCCATTAACTGTCTTTAAAGTGAAGCGGTCACAAAGCTTTTAAGTAAAGCTGTCAAAAAGCTTTTATTTAAGTAAAGCTGTCACAAGCCTGAGCCATTTAAACTGAGCAAATTATGAACAAATACATAAACAGAAGTTACCTTCAGAAAAAAACATTATCAAAATAATTAGTAGACCCAAAGATAGGAACAAAAATAACCAATAACTACAAGAAAAACTTTTTATTTTGGATAGTGTCAAGAAGGATTAGAACAACTGTCAGTTTTTATTACTGTCTGTACACTCGTTAGGAACATTCATCCTCTCTATTCATCCTGTTTACCATTATCATTGAAAGTAAATCCCAAACTTTGGGTTGTTCCACAACAGGAATAGAGGAGACATTTTCTAATGGTGGAACTAATTCCAGTGACCTTGGTGACAACCAGGGATCCCCTTACTTTGGAAGGATTTCCTCTCATTTCCTGTTGTGACTATGGGCCATGAAGTGAAGGCAAATCTCCCCCCTAAAGGGACACAGATGGCAAAAATGTTGGCAGGGGTGATAACCCTCCTTTACTCCATCTAACATGAAAAAAATTGGAAGGTTTGTGTCCCCGCAATGTGCTGTGGTTCCTTTCAATGATCCCTACATCACTCTTGTTTTCTATAGTGACGTGGGGGCTGGCAGATGTAACTATAGCATGCAGTAGGTTCTTAGGTATGTGAAGAGGCTGTTGTGTTACACTATTTGATCTATTATTATTTCTCACCATCACTTGTGTATTATTGTTCTGTGTCTTTAAGCTGTCTACTTCTGTCTAAGCTGAGCTCTCTCACCGTACTTGTGTATATCCCTCTCCCCTGCCTCTCTCTGGTAGTCATTCCACTGTATCCTGTCTTCCTGGATGCATCTTTCCATGAGGCTTACAACATTAACCACTTAATAACCGGGCTATAGCCGAATGATGACTACAGCGCGGTTGTCCAGTTCTGGGAGGGTGTCATATGTAGACCTCCCAGAACGCGTCCTCCCGCCCTCCCATCAGTGCCGCCCATCAGTGCAGCAGCATTAGTGCCAGCTCATCAGTGCCGCCTATCACTGCCCACCAGTGCTGCCTATCCGTGTCACCTCATCAGTGCCGCCTGTCTGTGCCACCGCATCAATGCACATCAGTGAAGGAGAAAAATTACCTGTTTGCAAAATGCTATAATAGAAACAAAGAAAAAAATTTCTCCTTTAAAATTTTTTGCCCCTTTGTTTATAGCGCAAAACATAAAATACCCAGTGGTGATTAAATACCACCAAAAAAAGCTTTATTTTATATACTGTTGCATGACCGTGCAATTTTCATTCAAAGCGCGACAGTGCTGAAAGCTAAAAATTGGCCTGGGCAGGAAGGGGTATAAGTGCCCAGTAGGCAAGTGGTTAACATTTTTCTACCTATGATTATCCTTCATTAAACTGAACATTCAAATGATTTTCCTCATCTGACTTCCTGAACATGTGAGTTTCTCCATTGAGTTAAACTGTCTGACTCGATGCAAGAGATAAATTCAACACCACATTGTACAGCTGTATACATCGCTGGAGATAAAGTTTATGGTCAAGTAGTTGAGTCAGAACAGAGGCTGTTTCAAAAAATGTACTGAAGGAACAGGCAGCGGGACAGGTAGAGCCTTCTTTTGTTTATCCTGCTTTGTACCAGTTTTTCTACTCGCTTTAACCACTACGATACAGGGTACTTTCACCCCCTTCCTGCCCAGGCCATTTTGCAGCTTTTAGAGCTGTCAAACTTTTAATAATTGCACAGTCATTCTACACTGTACCCAAATGAAATGTTTATCATTTGTTTCACACAAATAGAGCTTTTTTTTGGTGGTATTTAATCACCACTGTTTTTTTTCTTTGCTAAATAAATAAAAAAGAAAAAAAACCTGTTTTTTCTTCGTTTCTGTTACAGAATTTTGCAAATAAACAATCTTTCTTGATAAACTTAGGCCAAAATGTATTCTGCTACATTTTTTGGTAAAAATAACCCAAATGAGTGTTTATTATTTAGTCTGTAAAAAAGTTATAGAGTCCACAAACTATGGTATATATCTGAAAATTGATCAATCCTGATGGTCTATCTCATTTCTTGGGTCCTGAAAATTTCAGGACAGTACAACTATTCCCCAAATGAACCCTTTCTGGAAAGCAGACAGTCCAAGGTATTTAGTATTCAGTGCGGTACAGCGTCATCATATTACTGGTGTGGCGGTAATCAAGGACACTGACTGGTGACATTATGAAAACATTTTTTAAAAAAATTATAACATAAATTTTTTTTACAAATTTTTTTTTTTCAACAAACTGACCAAAGCAATACAATGTTACCATAGGGGAGGTGATAAAGATTTTTTTTTTTTTAATTTATTTTTTACACATTATGATTGCTTACAGCAATGAACTCAACTCATCACATTCAGGATAGAAACATTTTAACCGCTAGTCATGGGAAATCGCAAAACACATTTTGCATTTTCCCACGGCCGTGGTCGGCGTAGGCTAGTGTACATGTAGCCTTATTATTTCTATTTTTCTTACAATACAGGAGTTTTTTATTCAAAAATTATAAAAGTACAAAAACAGTGCATATAGAAACAAAATCAAACAAAACTGTTGGACATGGTGAGCTCAGTACATCAAGGTATACAGTATGAATAAGTAAAAGATAATAATAATAATTGTCCAACCTAGGGCAGGATAAGCAACTAAATATTCATGGACACATAATGAGCAGGAAGGAGGGGAGAGGAGTAGGAGAAGGGAAGGGTCCCTCAGCACACTATCTAATGTCATAAAGCCTAAGGTACCTAAAGGAGTAATACACAAACTGTAACCCATTAGTTGGATGTCCAGGGAAGCCACACTTTTTCATACTTCAATGGACATCCTCTATTCATGTAAGTAAGCCTAAACATAGAAAGAGAGGCATCAATCAAGGCACCCCTGGATGACACCGTAGGAGACACAGCCAAGGTCCACTTTCCTTTTTGGCATAGCTTAGGAGCCATTTCAAGTGGTGGGACTGCTGTGCATCATCATAAAGTCCCAACAAGGACAAAGCTAGTGAGACAGGTAAGCCTTAGTATTTCTGGCTCTAAACGCTGAGCTTAAAATATTTCTCTAAACACCCTAATGTGCATGAACACATAGGATAACAATGAGCAGGCAAAATGCAAAACTCCTGTAGAAGCAGCATTTTTTTAAGCCAGTGCACATGGACCCTTAGTGTTCTTCCTGATCATTCTGACTGCATTTGAGTGCATTTCAGTTCTTGTGTTGTGATTTGCTGCACAAGGTGGAGGTGGAGTCTATTATGTCAGTATGGACACAGTGGTGGAATCCTCTTAAAGTCCATTCAGCCAGCTAACAGCACTGACCAGCTTTAGTGAGAACAAGGTGTACAAAGAGGAAGTAACCTGGACAAACAGTGCTGGGGAAAATCAAAATGAAGCTTGGATAGCAATCCTTACTAAGTCTGCAGATAAGTGTGCATGCTAGATTGTAGTGTGCTTAATGCAGCTGGAGGACCTGAAATTACAGAAGTGCGAGTTAGCTGTGCGACTGCTTTTTTCAAAATCCCTGATCAGATATTTAGGCATCCTCAACTTTCTTTCTGAACGTCTAAGAGAACTCTTCTGATCTTGGTATAGTGACACCACACGTCAATATTAAAGAGAACATCACACCTTGAGTATCTGAATTTTAAATAAGAGAGGTTCCACCTGTATACTCCCTAATGAAGTTGAAATCATTGGCACATAATCTCAAATGTCATATTCTAATTTCATGGATTTGAAGGGTTGATAAATGTAGGACAGTACTTACTTTTTCCATATGACAGATCAATGTTTTTGTTAATTTAGATCATGATCAAATTTAAACCATTCTATTTTCATATGTCATTTGTTCAAGTACAGTATATAACCTTTATCTGTACATACTATTTGAATCAAGATTTAATGTTTGCAATGCAATGTTTGTTGAAACATGATGATAAAGTCAATAAACTCCAATGGGGTATACCACAGGAGGACACAGGACAGAGAGAGAGACAGCCATTGGCTCCTGCTGCTGTCAATCAAATCCTATGAGCAAAGAGTGGGCCTTGCTGTGCTGTGTGTGTCTATGGACGCATACAGTCTATCTCAGGAGACAGCCTGTATGTGCTCCCCATAGCAAGCAGCTTGCTTTGGCGGCACACGTATAAGAGGAGGAGCCTTGATCGCTGGCGGAGGAGCCCCAGAAATGGAGGTTAGGGGCTGTGTAATATCACTGCACAGAGCAGGTAAATATCACGTTTATTATTTTAGAAAGAAATTAGACTTTATAACTGCTACCTGAGCTGCAATACTTAAGACTTTGTAATACAAAGTCTGTATTCAACAGACAAAAAAAAGGCATAAAAAAAAAAGAACAGAATATAAAACAAAGTCACAAAAAATTTTACATTGAGAGTCAGACTGAAAATAAATTAGATTCTGCTCAGCCTCAGTGGTCTTTGTTTCTGCCCAGCAGCCTGCAGCCCTGATGATAGAACAAAATGAGAGCATATCCCCAAGAGATAAATGGCTATTCACCTCACTAGTGGCTCCTAACAAGGCTACAGCTTGAACCTGGAGGATCATAGGAAGCAGTACATTTATAATCATGTACATTGCGACACATCGTTCTGCCTATTTGTCCATTTAGGCTCTGTTCACACCTATGTAGTTTGCTTTCTGTACATTTTGCAGTGCTTTTCGCAGTTCGTTTTGCATTTTTCTACACGCATTTCTGACGAGTTTTACCATGTTTTGTTCAGCTCTTATTTTTTTTTTTGTTAACCACTTGCCTAAAGGGCACTTATACCCCCTTCCTCCCCAGGCCAGTTTTCAGCTTTCAGCTTTCAGCGCTGTCACAGTTTGAATGACAATTGCATGGTCATACCCACTGTACCCATATGACTTTTTTATCCATTTTTTTTAGACAGATAGAGCATTCTTTTGGTGATATTTAATCACCTCTTGGTTTTTTATTTTTTGCTAAACAAACCAAAAACTGAAAATTTTGAAAAAAAAAAGTTTTTTCTTTTGTAAATAAGTGATTTTTCTCCTTCACTGATCTGTGCTAATGAGGCTGCAGTGATGGGCACTGATAGGTGGCACTGATGAGGAGGCACTAGTAGGTGGCACTGATGGGCATTGACAGGCATCACTGATGGGCACTGAAAGGCAGCACTCATATATGGCACTGATAGGCAGCACTGACGAGCACTGATAGGCAGCACTGACTGGCACTGATAGGCAGCACTGACTGGCACTGATAGGCAGCACTGATTGTCAGCACTGATAGGTGACACTGACTGGCATTGCTATGTGGCACTGATTGGCAGCACTGACTGGCATTGATAGGTGGCACTGACTGGCACTGACAGGAGGCACTGATTGGCAGCACTGATAGGTGGCACTGACTTGCATTGATAGGTGGCACTGACTGGCACTGATAGGTGACACTGAAAGGCAGCTCAGATGGGCACTGATATGTGGCAATGATGTGCACTGGTACGCACTGATATGTGGCATTGATGGGCAATGACAGCAGGCATTGATGGGCACTGACAGATGGCACTGCTGGGGCTATACTGATCATCAGGGCACACTGATAATCAGTGCCCTGATGATCAGTGTAGATGTCCCCTACGAGGAATGCCGATTACCAGCTCTCCTCTCCTCTTGAGCTTTCAGCGTGACAGCTCGCGAGGATAGAAATGCAGATAACTGGCATTTCCCTATTTACATCTCATCAGCTGTGATTGGACACAGCTGATCACATGACCGAGCCGACATCTTCGGCTCTTTCCGTTGATTGGTGATCTGCCCTGTCCGAGGGACACAGCACACCACCGATCGCCGCGCTACGCACTCCTGGAGCTGCGCGTGCGCGGTTAGAGTGGAAGGACATCATATGACGTCCTCCCAGAACGAGAGCAACGCCTTGCGCCCGTCATTACCTTATATGGCAGACGGGATGCGGTTAAAGCAGAATTTTTTTTGTTGCTGGGCAGAATAAGAATGCAAAATGTGGCAAAAACGCACTACCATGCATCCCCTCCCTCCTAGATTGTAAGCTCCAAGGAGCAGGGCTCTCGAACCCCTCGTGTATTGCATTGTATTGTTACTGTACTGTCTCATGTACTGTCCCCCACTATAATGTACAGCGCTGAGCAAACCGTTGGCGCTATATAAATACTGTATAATAATAATAATAATACTTTCAGCAGTTTCTCCATTGAACTCTATTGTAGCAAAAACGCTGCTTTTTTCTTTTAAAAAAGTCCCTGACCCTTTCCAAAAACGCAGAAGTTCAAAAAAGCATAGATGTGAACATGCCCCATAGGAAACAATGTTAAATGGACTGTAGCATTGGTGTTAATGGAGCCTATCACTGTACTCTTCTGTTTGCCCAACTTTGCAACACTACTATCACCAATTATTTTTTCATTTCTTTGTATCATAAAATTCACTGATCTAGTCTTTTTGTTTGCATTTCTCTAACTATATATACAGTATCTCACAGAAGTTAGTACACCTCTCACATTTTTATACAATATTTCTTTATATCTTTTCATGTGACACTTTGCTACAATGTAGTGTAGTGTAGTGAGTGTACAGCTTGCATACCAGTGTAAATTTGCTGTCCCCTCAAAATAGCTCAACACACAGCCATTAATGTCTAAACCGCTGGCAACAAAAGTGAGTACAAAATGTCCAAACTGGGCCCAAAGCGTAAATTTTTTGTGTGGCCACCATTATTTTCCAGCACTGCCTTAACCGTCTTGGGCATGGAGTTCACCAGAGCTTCACAGGTTGCCACTGGAGTCCTCTTCCACTCCTCCATGACGACATCACGGACCTTGTAGATGTTAGAGTCCTTGCGCTCCTCCACCTTCCATTTGAGCATGCCCCACAGATGCTTAATAGGGTTTAGGTCTAGAGACATACTTGGCCAGTCCATCACCTTTACCCTCAGCTTCTTTAGCAAGGCAGTGGTCGTCTTGGAGGTGTGTTTGAGGTCGTTATCATGTTGGAATACTGCCCTGCGTCCCAGTCTCCGAAGGGAGGGGATCATGCCTTGCTTCAGTATGTCACTGTACATGCTGGCATTCATGGTTACCTCAAATAACTGTAGCTCCCCAGTGCCGGCAGCAATCATGCAGCCCCAGACCATGACACTTCCACCACCATGCTTAACTGTAGGCAAGACACACTTGTCTTTGTACTCCTCACCTGGTTTCCGCCACACACGCTTGACACCATCTGAACCAAATAAGTTTATCTTGGTCTCATCAGACCACAGGACATAGTTCCAGTAATTCATGTCCTTAGTCTGCTTGTCTTCAGCAAACTGTTTGCGGGTTTTCTTGTTCATCATCTTTAGAAAAGGTTTCCTTCTGGGACAACAGCCATGCAGACCAATTTGATGCAGTGTGCAGCGTATGGTCTGAGCAGTGACAGGCTGATCCCCCACCCCTTCAACCTCTGCAGCAATGCTGGCAGCACTCATACATCTATTTCCCAAAGACAACCTCTGGATATGACGCTGAGCACGTGCACTCAACCTATTTGGTCGGCCATGATGAGGCCTCTTCTGAGTGGAATCTGTCCTGTTAAACCGCTGTATGGTCTTGGCCACCATGCTGCAGTTCAGTTTCAGGGTCTTGGCAATCTTCTTATAGCCTAGGCCAGGGATTAAAATTTCGAGTCTAGACCTACTAGCCAGGCACAAACCTTACTCTCCCCCAGTTGCCCCACCCAACCTTGCCCAGGTCTGCCTCCAACCCCACCCCCAGCCCACCCCAACCATGCACCCAGCCCCGCCCCCTTAAAGTTTATGACATTACATTTTTATTTAGAATAAAGAGTCCAAAATATAAAAAAACTGCAATTATAACATGAGAGAGTGAGAGAGATAACAACAAATTTAACACACCTGCTCCCCATTTACACCTGAGACCTTGTAACACTAATGAGTCACATGACACCAGGGAAGGAAAATGGCTATTTGGTCCCAATTTGGTCATTTTCACTTAGGGGTGTACTCAATTTTGTTGCCAGTATTGTAGACATTACTGGCTGTGTGTTGAGTTATTTTGAGGGGACAGCAAATTTACACTGTTATACAAGGTGTACACCCACTACTTAACATTGTAGCAAAGTGCAATTTCTTCAGTGTTATCACATGAAAAGATATAATAAAATATTTACAAAAATGTGAAGGGTGAACTCACTTCTGGGAGATATGGTGTGTGTATATATATATATATATATATATATATATATATATATATATATATACACACACACACAGTGCATAGCATGAATGTGTACACCCCAACAGATTTGTCAGAAAACCTTTACTTTTCTTTCAGAATCAACATTTTCTATGGGACACTATACTACAAGATATACCCATAAATACGGGCCATTGATTTCAAACAAGATTTGTTAATTTGCACACACAAAAACGTTTTTTTCCTAACAAATTCATTCAAGACCATGTTGCAAAGATAAATACACCCCAATAAATGTCTTAGGAGCAAAGCTAAATTTTAGACAATAAAATCCTAATTAACAGGACTTCAACTACAGGTGAGTCTAATTATTCATTAAACAGTTGTCCAGCAGACAGTTGATTATAAAAGGGTGTTACTTAACCGCTTGGGGACAGCCCATAGTACTTTTACTGCTGCAGGGAGGCCCCTATGCGCAGGATCATATATAAATATATATATATTTATTCTCATACCAGCACTGCAGTATCACTTGGTGACATGGTGAGTCCTATAAGTGCAGTACAAGCTGGTGCGGTGGCGAGCACAAGTAGTATCCCGCATCCACCAAGAATTCGCACACAGGCCCGTAGAGCCCATAGTATCCTTCTGGATGTTCTTGCAAATCCCGATTGGCAGCCCACAAATTCTGCAGCACCTGTACTTCCCCCATTCATTGCCCAACCCGGAATTCAGGTGGAAACAGCAAATTTAACTACTCCCTTTGATTTTTTGGAGCTGTTTTTCTCAAAGATTTCGATTCATTGATTGTGGATCAAAGCAATTTATATGCACAACAATTTATCGCCGCCAACCCAAATTCAAACCTTGTCAGACCATTTGCATGGAAACCCATTGCGGTTTCTGAGTTTACTTCTTTTGGGGTCTAACCCTCAACATGGGCATTACTAAAAAAAATGAATTGCGGTTGTATTGGTCCACAGACTGATTCATCATATGCCCATGTTCTCTGCTGCCATGGACAGAGTATAATGTGTTTTATGCATTTCAATGACAATACACTCTGTCGTCCTTGGGGTGACCCTGAATTTGACCGCCTCCACAAAATTTGGCCCCTCAAAAATCACCTTAACCAAAAATTTGCAGATGTCTATACTCCCCAGCAAAAAATCTGCATTGATGAGTCCCTCATTAATTTTTCTGGCTGCTTTGCATTCAAACAATTCCTCCCCAGCAAGTGTGCCAGATATGGGGTCAAGATGTATAAGACATGTGAGAAGGCAACAGACTATACTATAAGTTTCGGATTTATGAGGGAAAAGATAGTCACATGGAGCCCCCCGGATGTCCAGACTACATGGGGAATAGTGGCAAGATAGTTTGGGACTTGGTGTCATCCTTTTTCAATATGGGGTACCACTTATATGTGGACAATTTTTATTCAAGCATGCCACTATTTAGACGTTTGTACAATCTTGGAATTGGCGCATGTGGCACCGTGCGACCTAATGTGTGCCCACCATTAGAAGTGGGTGGATGCAGGGCGGTATATTCTAATGGTGGGCATACCACACACTTTTTCTGGGTAAGATTTCCTCTCTTTTTTTCCCATTCAGACCACAGGCTGCATACAAAAAAAAACAAACAAAAAAAAAACATAGCATATATACCCAACAAGGACCAGCGACGTAGTGGAATATCACTGGACCTTGAATGGTTATAGCAGGATGATGCCTACAGCTGCAGGCATCACCCTGGTAATGTTTTTTTCAGAGGCGATCAGCTTTCATGTAAAAGCAATCCTAGGGGCTAATTAGCTGCAGGATTGCTTTTACAAGCAGCGGGAAGCGATGCCCCCCTCCCCCGCTGCCTTCCACAGCATTCTCGGGCAGTCCTGTGCAATCGGGGGAACCTGAGAATGCAGTCGGTGTTTCTGCCAGCTGACCATAGAGCTGATTGGAGACATCTCTATAGTCTAAGAAATCTGAAGCTACGAGCATTTCATCACTTCAGTGTCGCAGGATATAAACAGCGCCAATTGTAAACTGGGAAAGCATCTAATCACACCGATCTTGGTGAGATTAGATAATGTAACGGCATAGGAGATATCTGATAGACGCCAGATTTCTCAAAAAAGAATATATGACAATGCCCATTGAAGTTATGGGGGATATTTGCATTCCCTGTGATAGCATTAAAAGTGATTAAAAAAAAAAAGGGACAGCGTAAAAATAATGTAAAAAATCATGACGAAAAAGAAAAGTACCCTCGCCCTCCTGCATGCGTAAGTGTTTCCCTGTGACGGTATGTAAACAGCGGCTACGCCATGCATGTGAGGTATGGCCGCGAACGTCAGATCAAGGGCAGTAATTCCAGCACTAGACCTCCTCTGTAAATCTAAAATGGTATCTTGTACAGCCTTTTAAAGTGTTGCCTTTAGATACTAAAGATGTATGCAGTTTGGCACCATTGCACGGGGCATGTGCAGTTTTAAAGCATGTCATGTTTGCTATCTATTTACTCGGCATACCATCATCTTTTATATTTTACCAAATAATCTGCCAATGTATTGTGTTTTTGTGCATTAAAAGTAAACAAAATTGTCTTTTTTAAAAAAGATTTGAGTTTGAAAAATCGCTGCGTGAGTACTATGTGACATAAAAAATTGCACCACCCACCATTTTATTCACTATGGTGTCTGCTTTAAAAAATATATAATGTTTGGGGGTTCAAAGTAATTTCCTAGCAAAAAATTCAGATTTTTTTCATGTGAACAAAAAGCGTCAGAAACGGTTTGGTCTTCAGGTGGTTAGAAGAGTGAATGATGTGTGGCATAAACTTATTATGCTGGGCATAAAATGCCCCCACTCCCTAAAAGACCCCTTTTTCGAAAGTAGACACCCCAAACTATTTGCTGAGAGGCATGTTGAGTCAATAGAAGAATTTATTTTTTTACCACAAGTTTCTGGAAAATGAGACATTTTTTTTTCTTACACAAAATTGTCACTTAAATGATTTATTGCTCACACATGCCCTTGGTATATGTGGAATTACTACTCAAAATACAATCTGCTACTTCTCCAGAGTATGGGGCTACCACATATGAGAGACTTTTTGGCAGTCTAGCCAAGTACAGGACCACAAAATCCAGTAAGCATCTTAAGGCTTTTAAAGGGCTTTATTTCCTCATTACACTTCCTCACTACCCATCACAATTTCGGAGGCACTGAAATGCCAGGATAGCCCCAAATGACCCCTTTTTGGAAAGTAGACACCCCAAAGAATTTGATAAGAAGCATGGTGAGTATTTTGCAGATTTCGTCTGTTGCCACAAGGTTTTGGAAAATGGAGAATGAAAACAAAAAAAACAAAAACATATTTACTCTTTTCTTTTTTTATATTTCAAAACCTTGAGAGAAAAAATTAGATCTGCAAAATACTCACCATGCCTCTTTTTACATTCCCTGCGGTGTCTACTTTCCAAAAAGTGGTAATTTGGGGGGGGGGGGGGGGGTTGGTGCTATCCTGGCATTTAAGGGCCTCCGAAACTGTGATAGGTAGTGAGGAAGTGAAATGAGGAAGCTACGCACCTTCAGGCTTTCAAAGTGGTCATTGGATTTCAGGATCCTGTAATATACCCTTTGCTTGATTGAAAAATATATAATTTAAATGACAACTTTGTGTAAAGAGAAAAAAAAAAAAAAAAGTTTGTCATTTTCCAAAAACTTGTGGAAAAAAAAAATATTCCTTGGACTCAATATGCCACAGCTTAGGGTGTATACTTTCCATTTGGGCGTATTTGTACTGTCCTGGTATTTTAGCACCTCAGGAAATGTGATAGGCAATCAGAAAGTAAAATCTTTGTAAATTCCATTGTGTCAGGGCTCCCAGGTGTGACCAGAGGTATGTGACTGATGCAGGGAAACGCAGACTTCAGATATGTTATAAACAATATAATTTATTAACACTAACAATACAAACATAAACGCAGTGCAATACTAACATAACACAGTGCAAACAAACTAAACCAACCACCCACAAATGACAGTACATACAATGCAAGCGTCGTCAGGCAGGCCGGGTCAATATCAATCGGGCAGATAGGTACAGGGGGAGCAAGCGGAGAATGGTCGGGGTCACAGGCCAGGTTCAGCAGGTAGCGGGCAGCGTGGTACAGAGGGTCAGGCAGAGGGATGGTCAGGGTCACAAGCCAGGGATCAGAACAGGAGAAGTAAGCAGAGGTCAGAATCAAGCAGGGTCAGCAACAAGACAGGAACAGGAACGCAGGTTTACAAGATACAGGGCCCAGGAAAAACACACCAAGGCAGAGTCTGCAGGTCTGAATGTCCCTTAAATACACCAGTATAATTAGTTCCAGGTGTTTGACTGGCTGCAAGGTTGAGTCTCTGATTGCTGGGAGCACCTGCTGGCCAGCCCTGGTACTGCAGCTCATAAGGCAGGTGAGTCCCACTATTGCTGGCCAGTCCATTCCTGACAGTACCCCCCCTCAAGGAGCGGCCTCAGGACGCTCCAAACAGTCCTAGCTGGGCAAAATGTTCCACCGCCCGGGTCTGGTAACTGGCGGGATATCAAAGACTGGCACACCGGGCAGGACTCCGGGCAGCGGCACACCGGGCAGGACTCCGGGCAGCGGCACACCGGGCAGAGGCACATCGGGCTGGACTCCGGGCAGAGGCACATCGGGCTGGACTCCGGGCAGAGGCACATCGGGCTGGACTCCGGGCAGAGGCACATCGGGCTGGACTCCGGGCAGAGGCACATCGGGCTGGACTCCGGGCAGAAGCACATCGGGCTGGACTCCGGGCAGAGGCACATCGGGCTGGACTCCGGGCAGAGGCACATCGGGCTGGACTCCGGGCAGAGGCACATCGGATTACCAGGCGAAGCAGCAGGCACCGGGCCACCGGGCGGAGCAGCAGGCACCGGGCCACCAGGCGGAGCAGCAGGCACCGGGCCCCCAGGCGGGGCGACAGGCATCGGGCCCCCAGGCGGGGCGACAGGCATCGGGCCCCCAGGCGGGGCGACAGGCACCGGGCCCCCCGGCGGGGCGACAGGCATCGGGCCCCCAGGCGGGGCGACAGGCATCGGGCCCCCAGGCGGGGCGACAGGCATCGGGCCCCCAGGCGGAGCGGCGGGCGCCGGACCCCCAGGCGGAGCGACAGGTCTCGGGCCACCAGGCGGAGCGGCGGGTGCCGGACCCCCAGGCAGAGCGACAGGTCTCGGGCCCCCAGGCGGAGCGGCGGGCGCCGGACCCCCAGGCGGAGCAACAGGTCTCGGTCCCCCAGGCGGAGCGGCGGGCGCCGGACCCCCAGGCGGAGCGACAGGTCTCAGGCCCCCAGGCGGAGCGACAGGTCTCAGGCCCCCAGGCGGAGCGGCGGGCGCCGGACCCCCAGGCGGAGCGACAGGTCTCGGGCCCCCAGGCGGAGCGGCGGGCGCCGGACCCCCAGGCGGAGCGGCGGGCGCCGGACCCCCAGGCGGAGCGGCGGGCGCCGGACCCCCAGGCGGAGCGACAGGTCTCGGGCCCCCAGGCGGAGCGGCGGGCACCGAGTCACCAGGCACGACAGTGGGCTCCGAGTCAACTGGCAAGACTGCGGGCACCGAGTCGTCTGGCAAGACTGCGGGCACCGAGCCAACTGGCGGAACAGCGGGCTTCGAGTCGTCTGGCAAGACTGCAGGCACCGAGTCGTCTGGCAAGACTGCGGGCACCAAGTCGTCTGGCAAGACTGCGGGCACCGAGTCGTCTGGCAAGACTGCGGGCACCGAGTCGTCTGGCAAGACTGCGGGCACCGAGTCGTCTGGCAAGACTGCGGGCACCGAGTCGTCTGGCAAGACTGCGGGCACCGAGTCGTCTGGCAAGACTGCGGGCACCGAGTCGTCTGGCAAGACTGCGGGCACCGAGTCGTCTGGCAAGACTGCGGGCACCGAGTCGTCTGGCAAGACTGCGGGCACCGAGTCGTCTGGCAAGACTGCGGGCACCGAGTCGTCTGGCAAGACTGCGGGCACCGAGTCGTCTGGCGGAACAGCGGGCATCGAGTCAACTGGCGGAACAGCGGGCATCGAGTCAACTGGCGGAACAGCGGGCACCGAGTCGTCTGGCAAGACTGCGGGCACCGAGTCGTCTGGCAAGACTGCGGGCACCGAGTCGTCTGGCAAGACTGCGGGCACCGAGTCGTCTGGCAAGACTGCGGGCACCGAGTCATCTGGCAAGACTGCGGGCACAGAGTCGTCTGGCAAGACTGCGGGCACCGAGTCGTCTGGCAAGACTGCGGGCACCGAGTCGTCTGGCAAGACTGCGGGCACCGAGTCGTCTGGCAAGACTGCGGGCACCGAGTCGTCTGGCAAGACTGCGGGCACCGAGTCGTCTGGCAAGACTGCGGGCACCGAGTCGTCTGGCAAGACTGCGGGCACCAAATCACCAGGCACGACAGTGGGCTCTGACTCAATTGGCACGAAAGCGGGCACCGGGTCATCAGGTACCGGATTGTCTGGCTCGACAGCGGGCATCGGGTCACCAGGTATGACAGCGGGCACTGGGTCACCAGGCATCAGGTCATTTAGCTCGCCAGCGGGCACCACGTCCTCTGGCAAGGCAGTGGGCACCGAGTCACCAGGCACGACAGCGGGTTCTGAGTCAACTGGCATGACAGCGGGCACCGGGTCACCAGGTACCGGATTGTCTCGCTCGACAGCGGGCATCGGGTCACCAGGCCTAATAGGATCGTCAGGCTGGATCAGTTCATCATGCTGGGTAGAGGCATCAGGCTGAATGCAGGCATCCGGCTGAGTAAAGGCATCAGGCTGAGTAGAGGCATCAGGCTGAGTAGAGGCATCAGGCTGAGTAGAGGCATCAGGCTGAATAAAGGCATCAGGCTGAGTAGAGGCTTCAGGCTGAGTAGAGGCTTCAGGCTGAGTAGAGGCTTCAGGCTGAGTAGAGGCTTCAGGCTGAGTAGAGGCTTCAGGCTGAGTAGAGGCTTCAGGCTGAGTAAAGGCATCAGGCTGAATAGAGGCATCAGGCTGAGTAGAGGCATCAGGCTGAGTAGAGGCTTCAGGCTGAGTAGAGGCATCAGGCTGAGTAGAGGCATCAGGCTGAGTAGAGGCATCAGGCTGAGTAGAGGCATCAGGCTGAAGAGAGGCATCAGGCTGAAGAGAGGCATCAGGCTGAAGAGAGGCATCAGGCTGAAGAGAGGCATCAGGCCGCGTAGAGGCATCAGGCTGAGTACAGGCATCAGGCTGAGTAGAGGATTCAGGCTGAGTAGAGGATTCAGGCTGAGTAGAGGCTTCAGGCTGAACCACGGAAGGCAGGTTCACCGGTTTGGATACTGGCAGGATGGTATTGGTTGGAAAGAATTTTTTCTGGTTTTAACTACTGGAGCACTGCAAGTAAACGCAGGTCTGCAAACGAATGGAGCAGCTGGAGACAGAAGAGCTGGAGGATGGAACAGGGGAGGGAGCAGTTGCTACAGAGGGCTTTTTTACAGGGTTAAAGGCAGGATAGGTGCAGCGAGTGGGAACAGGGTACTGACATGCGGTAGATAGCAGGGCAGGAGGAGCTGTTGGGAATGCAGGAATAGAGCTTTGAGGAAATAGATTAGAAGCAGGACTGGGTTTTTGTAAGCTGACTGAGGCTGGGTGCAACAAATCTGTCCATGTCTGCAGTATGGGTTGAACAAATCTGAGCTTACACAAAACCTGTCTGGTCAATGACTGCACTGCGTTTATACAATCTCTTAGTACCTGTGGTGAACATGCAGCATAATGCTCCAAGAAGCAATCCACATCATCCTCTAATAACCATACCAGGGACTCTACCTGGTCGGCACTAAATGGCGGCAAAAATTCATCCCTGCATTCGGGGGAACCAGATGAAACCAACTCCGCACAAATCTGAATCAATGGCTGCACCTCAGAGAATTCTGTGCCCTGATCTACAAGAACATGAGCGAGCCGTATACATTCTAGCAGTTCATCCCGGGGATACTCCTTCAGAGTTTGATAAGCATACTCTCTGTCATCAAACACTAGCAGATATAAATACACAACCTCATCAAGATCCATCCTTCCCATCAACAACCAAGATGGCTTCCCTGTGCAGCCACTTCTGGTCAGGATTGGCCTTGGTGTAATGTCAGGGCTCCCGGGTGTGACCAGAGGTATGTGACTGACACAGGGAAACGCAGACTTCAGATATGTTATAAACAATATAATTTATTAACACTAACAATACAAACATAAACGCAGTGCAATACTAACATAACACAGTGCAAACAAACCAAACCAACCTCCCACAGATGACAGTACATACAATGCAAGCGTCGTCAGGCAGGCCGAGTCAATATCAATCGGGCAGGTAGGTACAGGGAGAGCAAGCGGAGAATGGTCGGGGTCACAGGCCAGGTTCAGCAGGTAGCGGGCAGCGTGGTACAGAGGGTCAGGCAGAGGGATGGTCAGGGTCACAAGCCAGGGATCAGAACAGGAGAAGTAAGCAGAGGTCAGAATCAAGCAGGGTCAGCAACAAGACAGGAACAGGAACGCAGGTTTACAAGATACAGGGCCCAGGAAAAACACACCAAGGCAGAGTCTGCAGGTCTGAATGTCCCTTAAATACACCAGTATAATTAGTTCCAGGTGTTTGACTGGCTGCAAGGTTGAGCCTCTGATTGCTGGGAGCACCCGCTGGCCAGCCCTGGTACTGCAGCTCATAAGGCAGGCGAGTCCCACTATTGCTGGCCAGTCCATTCCTGACACATTGTCTATACCAGGGGTGGGCAACTGTGGCCCTCCAGCTGTTGTAGAACTACAAGTCCCTTGAGACATTGCAAAACTGACAGTTACAAGCATGACTCCCAAAGGCAGAGGCATGATGGAACTTGTAGTTCACCAACAGCTGGAGGGCCACAGTTGCCCACCCCTGATATATACCATAGTTTGTAAATGCTATACCTTTCACACAAAGCAATCAATATAAACTTACTGGGATTTTTTTTTACCGAAAACATGTAGCAGAATACATTTTGGCCTTAAATTTAAGACTAACTTTGAGTTTACTATATATTTTTTATAGCCAAAAGAAAAAAATATAGTTTTTCTTCAAACTTTTGGGTCTTTTTTTGTTTATAGCGTGAAAAATAAAAAGTACACAGGTGATCAAATACCACCAAAAGAAAGTTCTATTTGTGTGAAAAAAGGACATAAAATTTGTTTAGGTATAGCATTACATGACCATGCAATTATCAGTTGAAATAGTGCAGCACCAAATAGCAAAAAGAGGCCTGGTCATTAAAGGGGGGAAATCCTCTGGAGGGCAAGTGGTTAACAAAGAACATCCCTTCCCATTTCATGCTGTCAGCACTGGCACCACATGGAAGAGAAATGTCACAAGGCCTGAGAAAGAAAACAATTTCTTTATACAAGAAAAGTGAAGGCCACAAGAAGATCAACAAAGCTTTACTTATCAGTCAGAATACTGTAGCAAAAGTGATACAAAAATGTAACAAAGATGGAATTGCAACCATCTCACAGAGATATCCAGGCCATCCACAGAAGTTAAAACCTCGTCAGAAGCATCTTCTGATGAGAAGGGTTGAAGAAAATTACCATGCAAGTTCACTGCCATTAGCTAAAGAAGCAGAAAGCCAAACTGGGGTAATTGTTCCCCGTGACACAATATGGCGTACACTGCAGAGGAATGGCATGCATGGGTGTCGTCCATGAAGGAAGCCTTTCCTAAAGCCCATGTACAGAAATTGCATTGCATGTCTAGAATTTGCCAAGACCCATGCTGAAAAAGAAGACTCCTGGGACTCTATTCTGGAGTGATGAGACCAAAATAAATTTTTTTGGAACTGATGGCTTCAAAACTGTATAGTGTGGCAAAGGTGAGGAGTACAAAGAAATAAGGCATGGTGCCTACAGTGGAAAATGGTAGTGGCAGTGTCCTTCTGTGGGGCTGTATGAGTGCTGCTGATGTTGGGAATCTGCATTTCATTGATGGTATCATGAATTCACAAATGTACTGCTCTATATTGAAAGAGAAGATGCTACCATCACTCCGTGCCCTTGGTCGTCGTGCACTTTTCCAACATGACAATGATCCAAAACACACATCTAAGGCCACTTTTGCATTTCTGAAGAATAACAGGGTGAAAGTGATTCAGTAGCCAAGTATGTCTCATGATCTGATCAACTTGAGCACCACTCTCCATCCAGCATCCAGGCTCTAAAAGAGGTTGTTCTTTAAGAATGGAAAAACATATATGTTGCAGTATGTTGCCAACGTGTTCATTCCATGCCTAGAAGACTTGGTGCTGTCCTTACAAATCATAGAGGTCATACAAAATACCAGATGTAGTAGTTTGTGTTGTGGGGTGTATTCATTTTTGCATCAAATAATTTGAGTAAAACTGAAGGTTTTGTAATTTAAGTTATTTTACTAACCTTACTTACATGCAATAAGAAAAAGAAATGTTCCATAAAACACAGTTTTGTCGAAATTTTGGAAAGTGTTCATTGAGATAATGATTAAAATCTTACTTTTCAAAAGGGGTGTACTCATTTATGCTGAGCACTCTATGTATACAATATATATATATATATATATATATATATACACACAGTTGCAAGAAAAAGTATGTGAACCCCTTGGGATTTTGTGGAGTTTTGCATGAATTGGGCATAAAATGTGCTCTGAACGTCATCTAAGTCACAACAATAGAAGAACACAGTCTGCTGAACATAATACTACACAAACATTAGATGTTGCCATGGTTTAATTTCACATAACATGTAAACATTCACAGTGCAGGGAGGAAACAGTATGTGAGGCCCTAGCTTAATGACTTCTCCCAGAGCAAATTGGAGCCAGGAGTGAGCCAACCTTGACTCCAATCAGTGTGATGATATTGGATGTGTTGCTGACAGCTGTCCTGCTCTTAAAAAACACACACCTGTTTTGGGTTTACTGGTTCCAAGAAGCACTGTCTGATGTGAACCATGCCTAGCAGAAAATAGTTCTCAGAAGACCTACGATCAAGAATTGTTGACTTGCATGAAGCTGGAAAGGGTTACAAAAGTGTCTCCAAAAGCCTTGATGTTCATGTGTCCACGGTAAGACAGACTGTCTACAAATGTAGAAAGTTTAGCACTGTTGCTACTCTCCCTAGGCGCGGTCGTCCTGTAAATATGACTGCAAGAGCACAGCGCAGAATGCTGCATGAGGTAAAGAAGAATCCCAGATTGTCAGCTAAAGACCTACAGAAATCTCTGGCTCATGCTAACATTTTTGTTGACACATCTACAATAAGGAAAACATTAAACAAGAATGCAGTACATGGGAGGACACCACGGAGGAAGCCATTGCTGTCCAAAAAGAAGATTGCAGCACGTTTGAAGTTTGCAAAAGAGCACCTGGATGTTCCACAGCACTACTGGCAAAACATACTGTGGACAGATGAAACCAAGATTGAGTTGTTTGGGAAGAACACACAACACTATGTGTGGAGAAAAAAAGGCACAGCACACCAACATCAAAACCTCATCCCCACTGTGAAACATGGTGGAGGGAGCATCATGGTTTGGGGCTGCTTTGCTGCCTCAGGGCCTAGACGGATTGTTGTCATTGATGGGAAAATGAATTCCAGAGTTTATCAAGACATTTTGCAGGAAAACATACGACCATCTGTCCGCCAACTGAAGCTCTGCAGAGGATGGGTGATGCAACAGGACAATGACCCAAAGCATACAAGTAATTCAACAAAACAATGGCTGCAACAGCACAGAATACGCCTTCTGGAGTGGCCCAGTCAGAGTCCTGACCTCAACCCGATTGAAATGTTGTGGCATGACCTTAAGAGAGCGATTCACACCAGACATCCCAAGAATATTGCTACACTGAAACAGTTTTGTGAAGAGGAGTTGTCCAAAATTACTCCAGATCGTTGTGCAGGTCTAATCTGCAACTACAGGAAATGTTTGGTTGAGGTTATTGCTGCCAAAGGAGGGTCAACCAGTTATTAAGTCCAAAGGTTCACATACTTTTTCCTCCCTGCACTGTGAATGTTTACATGTTATGTGCAATTAAACCATGGCAACATCTAATGTTTGTGTAGTATTATGTTCAGCAGACTGTGTTCTTCTATTGTTGTGACTTAGATGACGTTCAGAGCACATTTTATGCCCAATTCATGGAAAACTCTACGTAATCCCAAGGGGTTCACATACTTTTTCTTGCAACTGTATATATATATATAAAGAATTCTGATTAAAAATCATTGCCTTCTCTACTAAAGATAACCACACATGGCTCTGTAAAATATTATTTTCCTTCAAAACTGTGTTAAATTTTTAATTATGCTAAAACCAATAACAAAAATCTCACATAATAGACAACACAATAAAGAAACATATAATAACAAAAAAAAAATGTTAAATTATGAACAGCACTGTTCAATTAGTCTAGACCAGTGGTCTCCAAACTAGCCCTTTTATCTGGCCTTTGGAGCACCATTCCATTGTCTGACACTAATGAAAGGGCACAATTCCTGTCACTGACACCAATGATGGGGTATTGTTTACTCCCACTGACGCCAGGGCATTTTCTACTCCCACTGACCACAGTCCGGCCCCTTTACTCCACTCCCTTGGCCTCCTTGACTCTGCTCTTTCCTGGTTCTCCTATCTCAGCGCACTTTTTAATGTCACATACAATACCATCTCCTCTGCCCCTCTTCCACTTTTTGTTGGGGTACCCCAAGGCTCTGTCCTTGGGCCCCTCCTCTTCTCTCTCTATACCTCTTTCCTGGGCCTGTTGATAACCTCCCATGGCTTCCAATATCACCTCTATGTTGATGACACCCAGATCTATCACTCAACTCCTCATCTTATCCCCTTAAACTCCTTACGTATCACAAATTTACTGAGTGACATATCCGTATGGATGTCACACCACTTCAACCACAACTCAATCTTTCTAAAACTGAGCTTGTAATATTACCTCCTCCCCGATCACCTCCCCATGAATTTACCATTGAGATCAATGGCACAACCATTGTTTCCTCCACACATGCCAGGGTGCTAGGTGTAGTCCTAGACTCTGACCTCTCCTTCAGCCCCCACATCCAATCACTGGCTACATTTTGCCACCTCAACCTCTGCAACAATTCTAGAAATTGCCCCTTCCTGACTAAAGACACCACAAAACAGCCTTTTCACTCCTTGGTTATTTCCCTCCTTGACTACTGCAACTCCATCCTCACTGGCCTATATTTAACTATATATATATTTTCTTACCAACTAAATGCAGGTCAGCAAGTATAGGTTAAGACTAGAGTTGAGCTTGGGTATCCTCTGACCGCAGGCTCTTTTCTACTTCAATTTTTGTTCTCCACATCTATTGGAGTAAAAAAAAGAGCTCAGATCCAGAGTCTGCTACTGAGGAGTCCAGATGCAAGATGCCTGATCTCATCTCTAGTCAGGACACTATATTGCCAAAAGTATTGGGATGACTGCCATTACACGCACATGAACTTTAATGGCATCCCAGTCTTAGTCCATAGGGTTCAATATTGAGTTGGTCCACCCTTTGCAGCTATAAGAACTTCAAATCTTCTGGGAAGGCTGTCTACAAGGTTTAGGAGTGTGTCTATGGGAATGTTTGACCATTCTTCCAGAAGCACATTTTTGAGGTCAGGCAGTGATGTCCAATGAGAAGGCCTGGCTCGTAGTCTCTGCTCTAATTCATCCCAAAGGTGTTCTATCAGGTTGAGGTCAGGACACAATCAATTTCCTGCACCCCAAACTCGCTCATCCATGTCTTTATGGACCTTGCTTTGTGCACTGGTGCGCAGTTGTGCTGGAACAGGAAGGGGCCAATCCCAAATTGCTCCCACAAAGTTGGGAACATGAAATTGTCCAAAATGTCTTGGAATGTTGACAACTTAAGAGTTCCCTTCACTAAAACAAAAGGGCCAAGCCCAACCCCTGAAAAACAACCTCACACCATAATCCCGCCTCCACCAAACTTTACACCTGGCACAATACAGTCAGGCAAGTACCGTTCTCCTGGCAACCACCGAACCCAGACATGTCCATCGGAACACCAGACAGAAGCATGATTAATCACTCCAGAGAACATGTCTCCACTGCTCTAGAGTCCAGTGGTGGTGTGCTTTACACCACTGCATCCCATGCCTTGCATTGCACATGGTGACGTAAGGCTTGGATGCAGCTGCTCGGCCATGGAAACCCATTCCATGAAGCTCTCTATGCACTGTTGTTTTGCTAATTTGAAGGCCACACAAAGTCTGGAGGTCTTTAACTATTGACTCTGCAGACAGAGTTGCTGTTGTTCCCAGTTGCTTCCACTTTGTTATAATACAACAGTTGACAGTGGAATATTTAGTAGCAAGGAAATTTCATGGATGGACTTACTGCACAGGTGACAACCTATCATGGTACCATGCTTGAATTCACTAAGCTCCTGAGAGAAACCCATTTTGTCACAAATGATTGTAGAAGCATTCTCCATGCTTAGGTGCTTGATTTTATACACCATAGAGGCGATTGGAACACCTGAATCTAAAGATTTGGTGGGGTGTCCCAATACATTTGGCAATATAGTGTATATTATGAGTACTCTAAAATCTGGGCTTAAACCTGAGCATTGAAAAACACGTCATTGGCTTAAAATATCTAACCTGTTCCTATAAAGTGTTTTAGTAAAGTGTTGTAAATATTATAATTATATTTTATATTAGTTTTATTAGCAGTTTTTAACTCCATTTTCAGTTTTGGACAGAAACAACTGCTCCCCTCATTTCCAATTCTGCTGTCAGAGGGACAAGAAGTGAGGTGAAACCTCAACAGGGTCATGTACAGCAATAACATATCACAGATGTAATGGCTTTTAATACTTCTCCAATCTTTGTGCTGGTAACCCATACATGCCATTTTGCAAATGAGAAAACTAAAGATTTAGTCACCTCTTGTATTTTTTTTCTAATTTATATAAATACAACATTCTGCAGAGGAGTAGAGAGAACTCTGAACCATTCATATCAGTCCTTGCTAGGTTGCAGAGCTAATCACTAGGTTGTACAAGCAAAATACATGTTATTTTGGCTCTCTTTGTTCTACCCTTCCTGTGAACTGCTGTTATAATTTTGAAGGGACTAAAAGAGCACTTTTCTTTCTCCTAAATGTCTGTGTACTAGTTTCTTTCCTTGGGTCCTTACTAAAGTTTGACACTGTGCCTTCTCACTCTGCACATTTGATTGCTATAATGCTAGATGTGTTATCCTTTCCATAATTGCCAACCATTCAAAGCAGGACAAACTTCTGTTCTTGTAGACATGAGATGGCTGTTACAGCCAAGGAGTTATCACATTGCTCTTATCTTGACCTTCCTTTAATTTCCTGAAGTTCACAAAAGGTAGTGGAAATGCATGACTGAGAGGTAGAGGTAGCTCAAAAGGCATTTAGTGTCTGTTAAGCATGCTCAAGAGAGACCTAACACAGTAAAATGTTGCTCCCTCTGAATCTACCAGTTCCAAAATGAAGAACAGTCTAAATCAGGGTTATTGAATTAACATTCATGCATGTGTGGTCAAAAAATTATTTTTACAGCAGAATTTCGAATTGCACATTCTTGTGATGAACCTTCACATCACAGTGCATCTCCTTTTATATCTAAATACCATTCTTACAGTATAACAGTGTCCACAGCCCCCCCTGCATATCACAATCACTCCTATTACATCACAGTCCCCCACTTCACATCACAGTTTCCGCTTCACAGTAGTATTCTCATTCCCCTTCACATACCCCTCCATCCATCCCCAAGTAGTGTGCTCCTCTGCTCCCCTTCACTCCCCACATCAGTGTCCTCTTCCGTCCCCCTTCACCTTCTCGCCTACAATAATGTCTCCCTCTGCCCTCCTTCACCCCCCCAAAGCAGTGTCCTCCGTTCCCCCTCTTCACAGCACCTACTCCCAAAGGAATGTCCTCCTTTGCCCCCTTCACTCCCCCATATAAGTATCCTTCTCTGTCCCCCTTCACCCCCCATAGCAGTGTCCTCCTGTACCCCCCTTAATCCCCCCCCACCATAGTAATGTCCTCCTCTACCCTTTTTACCCCACACAGTGGTGTCCCCCATTGTATCACCCCCCACCCTTTCACAGTAGTATCCTCCTTTGCCCTTCATACCTCCTTTGTCCACTTTAGCCCCCTTCACCCCCCACAGTAGTGTCCTCCTCTGTCCCCCTATAACTCCCCCCACAGCAGTGTCCTCATTTGCCCCTTTCACATCACTTTACCCTCAATCCTTCACAGTCGTGTCCTAGCCCCTGAAAGCAGAGCTCGAAAATGGGCATTTCCGTATTAAGGCTTTGTCCCCCACTCCCCGTTAAGGATTGGCACCCGAGGTACCTGCTCCCACTTCCGCTACGATCCCCTAGTGGATCAGAAGCGGAAGTTGTCCTCCCTCCCCGTAGTCTTCAGGAACATGTTCCAGAAGACTACAGGACCATTCACAAAGAGCAGCACTAATCGTGCATGCGCAGTGGGCACTCGGCTGTGAACCCGCAAGCTGTCACAGCACTGCGCCCACACAGAAGATGCTAGGGCCAGAGACACAAGACAGCCAGCGAACCTGGTCAGTGTTAACACAACACTGTATCAAGGGACAGGTGTCTGCTTTTAAAAGTCAGTACGTACAGTTTTTATAGCTGCTGACTTTTGTTTTTTTAAGTTTTGACTGGACAACCGCACACAGCAGAGTGCAGGGACAGAGGCACAGCGGCACTTGACAGAGGGCAGGAGCTGCTGGAGCTAAATTTTCATATTAACAAGCAGGTGATAAGTTGGTAGGACCACCATGCGTCCTAGAAACCAATAACCTGCCAGTTAACTTGGTGAACTCCCACTCCTGCCCTCCACTCTGCTGTGAAAAAGACAGCGGCAGGGCGTGGGGGAAAAAGTAGACACCTAAATAGTGAATGCTGCAGTCCAGATGTGACAGTGACTCAGTCAAGGCAACCATTTAGTGATTCCTGGTTTAAACTGAAGGTACTTACAGGTGCTATATTACTTTCATGGTAAAAATGACAACATCCAATACCTGCAATTTAAACAGGGTGTCTACAGGTTAGAGATGACAGCAGATAACTTGGAAGCAACAAATTGGAGGAAAAATCTATTGTCCTTTTCTATGCTGAGCCACTTGTTCTCCAACAGTTTTGTAATATCCAACTTGACTATAAAGCAAAGGAAATGATAAATGTCACACAGACAGCTTTGACCACCTGGAACCTGTATTATTTCAGATAAGTGACTAGACAGCACTATATACTCCCCGGCCAATTTATTAGGTACACCTTGCTAGTGCCAAGAAAATATCGCCCACACCATTGCACCCCCACCACCAGCCTGAACCATTGATAAAAGGCAGCATGGATCCATGCTTTCATGTTGTTTACGCCAATTCTGACCCTACCATCTGAATATTGCAGTCTGCCCATTCTCCTTGGACCGTTGACATTAACAAGGCATTTTACGTCCACACAGCTGCCGCTCACTGAATATCTTCTATTTTTACGACCATTCAATGTAAACCCTTGAGATGGTTTTGCGTGAAAATCCCAGTAGATCAGCAGTTTTTCAAATACTCATACCAGCCCATTTGGCATCAACAACTATGCTACGTTCAAACTCACTTAAATCACCTTTCTCCCCCATTCTGATGCTGGGTTTGAACTTCAGCAAGTCGTCTTCACCACGTCTACATGCCTAAATCCAATGAGTTGCTGCCATGTGATTAGCAATTTGTGTTACCAAGCAATTGAACAGGTGCACCTAATAAAGTGACTGGTGAGTGCATATATACATAAACACATACACTATATTTATACACACACACTATATTGCCTAAAGTATTGGGACACCCCTCCAAATCATTGGATTCAGGTGTTCCAATCACTTCCATGGCCACAAGTGATAAAATCCAGTACCTAGACATATAGACTGCTTCTACAAACATTTGTGAAAGAATGGGTAGCTCTCAGGAGCTCAGTGAATTCAAGCGTGGTACTGTGATTGCCAGATGTGCAATAAGTCCATCTGTGAAATTTCCTTGCTACTAAATATTGCACGGTCAACTGTTAGTGGTATTATAACAAAGCAGAAGCAACTGAGAACATCTGCAACTAAGCCACGAAGTGGTAGGCCATGTAAAATGACAGAGTGGGGTCAGAGCAAGTGAAGAAGTCGCCAACTGTCTGCAGTCAATAGTTAAAGACCTCCAAACTTTGTGTGGCCTTCAGATTAGCACAACAACAGTGTGTAGAGAGCTTCACAGAATAGATTTCCATGGCTAAGCAGGTGCATCCAAGCCAAGTGATATGCAAAGCACCGGATACAGTGATATAAAGCACATCGCCACTGGACTCCAGAGCAGTGGAGATGTGTTGCCTGGAGTGGCAAATCATGCTGTCTGGCAATCTGATGGATGTGTCTGGGTTTGGCAGTTGCCAGGTGAACAGTACTTGCCTGATTGCATTTTGCCAAGTGGAGGGGGGGTTTGTGGGGGGGGGGATATGGTGTGGGGTTGTTTTTGAGCGAGTTTGGAGTGGAGGAACTTGACTGATCTGCAGTCCTGACCTCAACCCAACAGAACACCTTTGGGATGAATTAGAGCGGGCCTTCTCATCCAACATCAGTATCTGACCTAATGTGCTTCTGGGAGAATGGTCAGACATTCTCATAGACACACTCCTAAACCTTGAGGACAGTCTTCCCAGAAGAGTTGAAGCTGTTATAGCTGCAAAGGGTGGGCCAACTCAGTATTGAACCCTATGGACTAAGACTGCAATGTCATTAAAGTGCATGTGCGTGTAAAGGCAGGCATCCCAATACCCTAGTGTGTGTGTATAGTGTGTGTATAGTGTGTGTTTGTGTATCTATCTATGTCATACACACACAGTAAAACCACCCCCTATCTCAGATCAGTTAGCGAGGTGCAGTGGTCCCACACTGCCCATAGACAAGCAAACATTTCCAAATGAAAAAATAAATAAAGGTCAGATTGGGTCACAGTGATTTATCACCCAACCATCGCTTAAAGAATCTCTATGCTTGGGTTGGTTATATGTACCTTTTATGTATCCATGCAACATTTACCACTCTTCCAAGAAAGTGGGGTTGCAGGACCTTGTGAGCAAAAATTTGTATGGGGGCTGTAACATTACATTCAATCAACTGTGCAATGTTCTTTTTGGGAAACGTAAAGCATTCATATGTATTGAGCTATTTGGCTAAAAAGAAGTTTTCAGTTACAATTCCGAGTGTTTAAGGTTTTACATGATTGGAACAGTTTATGAAATAATAGTTTAAATGATGGCAACATGACGGCAACTGCTGTCTGCCCACAGTACTTTTTGCAGTAATGAAAATGTTTTTCTGTTGAAATGTATCATGCCTAAGCCTGGTATAAATGGCACCTGATGTGAAAACTACAATACCAGTCCAATAAAAGCTCTTGCAGATTAATTTTTGCTGGTGTGTTTAATCATTATCTGTTTTCATCCAGGTAACAGTTCTGTAAAGAAAACAATTCATGGTATAAACTACCAAAGGATCAGCCTGCTTATGTGAGAGGATTAATATAAGTAGGTGAGATTTGTGTCATCTATTACCCATTCTAAATGAATGCTGCTATGATGACAATTTTTTATTACTGGAATTTAAAGTAAAAATAAAGAAATGCTTTAAGAACTGCATTTTTAATGTATACTGTAAAGTTTAACATGAAGTAGCCCATAGCTAAGTTAGTGCAGATCACCAGTCCCCTTAAGACATGCTGTCACCAGACTAATAATTTCAATAAAATACTTTAGATATTTGCATTAAATGTACTTTATACAGTACATTGCAAAGATTATGTATGAATGTGAGGGGAGGATGAAGTAACTTATCCAGCACAGCGTATAATATTTAGTAGTAGTGCTCTCAGCCCCCCCCCTTACATCTCCCCCCCCCCCATCCCATTCACAGTAGTCTTCTGCACCCCACTACACATCACCCCCCCCCCCCCTTCATTCACAACAGTGTCCTTAACTCCCCTTCAAATTAATGCCCCCCCCCCCCAGCAGTATTATCCTTTGCCCCCCTTCACCCTCGCAGGCTCGAGTGTCCTTGTCTGCCTCCCTTCAACCCCAACAGCAGTGTCCTCTTTTGCCCCACTTCACATCATTGTCTTCCTTTGCTTCCCTTCACCCCCACTCCACAGTAGTGTCTTTCTCTGCACCCCTTCACCCCCCACACTACATCAGTGTTCACCTCTGCGTCTCCCTTCACCAGCCCCCCTAACCCCCCACTACAGTGTCTTCCTCTGCTCCCCTTCACTTCTCCCCACCACAGTGCCCTAGTGTCCTCCTCTGCCCCCCTTCACTCCCCACAGCAGTATCCTCCTTTGTCCCCATCACATCACTTTCCCCCCACGCCCCTTCCTCAGTCCTTCACAGCCATATCCTAGCCCCTTAACTCTCCTACCTTATAGGGGCACACAGCAGAGCAGGGGGATGGAGGCATAACAGTACTTAATGGAGGGCATTAGCGGGAGCTAATGGAGGGCATTAGCGGGAGCTGCTAAAGCAAATGTTTCATATTAACAAGCTGGTGATTAGTTGCTAGGACATCCCTGCTTCCTAGCAACCAATCACCTGCTGGTTAACTTGAAAAGTTGGGCAGCTCCCATCCTCTGTCCAGTGCTGCTGTGCTTACTGCCCTCCACTCTGCTGTGAAAATAACAGCGGCGGAGGATGGGAGAAAGAGTCAGCAACTAAGTGGTGACCACTGCGGTCTGGGTGGGACAGCAACTTGTGGTTTGCACTTAGTGATGTCTGATTTAGACACACTCAGAAAATGAGGGGCTACTGCTTGCCGGGTGGGAGGGAGTCTGTGCTAGAGAATATACATTTTCTACCAAGTTCAAAGACACACTGCAAGTAAATAATAATTTATGGAAATTATAAACACTCCAAGTAAGCATTTAAAATAATACTTGATTTTTCTATGAATTTATCTGCAATTTTTTAAGTTGTTGATAAAGTCTCTTTAAAGGCCGAATTCACTGCTACTGAAGTTTTACATAGCTGATGGCACTTTAATTAACTTCTTATATCCCCTAAAGACTTTCATACCCAGACACAGAGGTGTATTTACCAAAAGGGCAAACAAGGCTTTTGCCTAGAGCGGTATTTTATGGGAGCAACACTGCCCCCTGAAAGAAGGGACATATGCGGCATGGGGACCAGGTGGGATCCGAGAGAGGCTGTTTGATGGTGTATGCAGAGCCCAACTGTTATTTCCAGGGATGTCCAGAGCTGTGAAGGTATCTTTCACTCTGTCTCCGTGGGTGAGGGTGGTGGGGGGTGTTATTGGAAGGCTCTCTCGGGTGGGGGTGTTTTTGATCACTGCCAGGCTCTCTCTGTGGGGGGGCTGTTGTCAGGCTCTCTCTCTTCCAGGGAGGGGGGGGGGGTGGCGTCCGATTTTTGTGTTGTGTTGGGCAGCACAAAACCTAAATACACCACTACCCAGACATTCTAATTGGCTAATGCACAATTGTTATGGACATTGGAGAGTTAAATGGCAGGGTAAGAATTCCTATTGTGAATGATCAATTATTAGAAAAAAATATATGTTGAAACTAGGTGAAAGGATATATTAAATACTGTAGAAATTCTTCCTACTGGAGACTCTAAATAATGTACCAACTGTGGGTTTGTTCATTATCATCCATACAAAAACTAAAATACCCCATTTTACCAAATTTGGTCTTTAAAAGGGTACCCATTTCATTAAGTCTGAACAATCAGACTTAATCAGATTATGTGTTTTTTTGCTTTATATAGCAAAGAATGCATTTGAGGCACACCTTGCCATATTCAATAACCTAAACATTAAAAATTAAGCTTATTCCTTACATCAAAGGCATTTCATGGGAATTTCGAACACATGACAGTGTAGGCATCTAAAAATAAAAAGAGTATACACAAGGGAGAAACAGAGCAGCCAGACACAGCCTTTCAAGCAAATCTATAGGTCAGCCTACAGCATTCAGGGTGTATGGTGGCTTAAGAAACGTTCAGCATTCTGAGAGCTTTTTACTGACCCCGAGCGAGTGGAAGGTTGCCAGGAAACGCAATCCTTCCTGCAGCGAGACACTGCGTTCGGGTGATGAAAGATTAATCAGGTTTTACTGATACTGGATTACTGCTCAAGCACGAAAATCAGGTTCAGGCCCTATTATCAGCTTGCTGATATGTTGCCATGACCGGACACAGGCCATCTTGTTTGAGCAGAAAACAATCTCTTTTATATTAGGGCATTTTCTGCAGCAGCAGGCTGCACACAATCCATGACAAGCAGAATTGCAATAACATATGTGAGATCACATTACTATGAGGCTGTGATGATGTCCCTTACCTTCATGGTAGATATATACAGTAAAGTAGAGAATTATCTTTCACATCACACCAGTATCCAAATTATCAAAAGCTTTGTGGCATGTGTTCTGGTTTGAATTCTAAGGATTTTTAAAACAAGAACAAAAAAAAATGTGCTGTAGCTTTTAAGGGGCCACCAAAACTAAAATAAAAACTTCTCTTAAAGCAAAATGAGACTGATCCGTCTGACTAAAATGGCACCTTTTGATGCCTCAATGATGTCATTCTGATTCCAGTTTCAATAGCTAGTCTATTACCAACCAGGAACAAACAAACAGAATTCAAGATTCAAGCTATTCATGCTTGTTCGTGTTAAATGATTTACTGTATAGTTAAAATGGCGCTCCACCCAAAAGGCTAGGGGTGTAGTTCCGCTGCGATTGCCTAGGCGATTGGAAGCGGAAGTTATCCTACCCCCCTCCCTCCCCGTAGTCTTCTGAGACAAGTGACAGGTCCCAGAAGACTACGGGGCCATTCTCAAAGCAAAGTGGGCACCTGGCTTTGAAGCCGCAAGCTGTCACAGCCGGGTACCCACACTAAAGATGCCAGTGCCAGGGAGAGAGGACGGCCGGTGAAACCAGCTGTGGTGAGGACACCGCTGGACCGAGGGACAGGTAAATGTCTGTATTTTAAAAGTCAGCAGCTACAATCTGACCTTTATTTATTTATTTTTAATTTGGAAATGTTTGCTTGTCTATGGTCAGGTGGAAGAATTCAGGCAACTGCGTTACCACCCGATTGCTTCCATACAACCCCCCCCCCGGCACATGCCCCTGCCATATATCCCAAGCTCCGCTTGCCTATCTGTGGGCCAGGGACTGATATAGTGGGTGCCGCCGGGTAGAGGAGAGGGAGCAGGGGGACTCACATCCACTCTCCTCCCTTCCTTGTTGCTGACCCGGAAAGCAACATGTTTGACATCACTTTCAGGTCCACCTCTCGGTGTCCCCGGCCAGCATAACCGGAAAATAATGTAATGCAATGCAATCTGCATTGCTTTACATTCAGTGGAGCACAGGAGAAACATCTAGGGTCTAAATGACCTTGGCTGTCTCATTAAAGAGAACAGGTCACCAAAAAATCATCGCATAGGGGACTTCTTGTCCCCTCTGTGATTAAAAAAAACTTAATAAATATTTTTTTTTAATTGTAAAAAATTAAAGTTACACCCAAGCACATAAAGTTCTCCCACCAAAAATTTTTTGGGAGCTCCCCCACCCCCACATATATGCACGTACGAATGTTTACGCATGTGTCGGGGGCGGCTATGCATGAAAACACTGTTTGCGATACACATGTTACATATCATGCCGAAGTGAGAGCAATAACTTTGTTGCCATTTCACAGGTGCAACACAAATTTAAGGTTTGACATGTTTGGTATCTAATTACTTGGTGCAACCTCATCTTTTATGTCTTTGAAAGAATTGGGTAATTTGTTGCGTTTGTGTGTCCCAAAATTAACTTTAGTGTATTTGTTACTGAAATTTTGAGTTTCCTAGACCTTTGCGATAATATGGTGCGACATAAAAATATGGAACTACCACTATTTTATTCTCTAGGGTGTCTGCTTTCAGAAAATATATAATATTTTGGGATGTTTAAAGGATTAAACTGAAGGGATTGAAGGGTTAAAGGAGAAGTAATTTCTTTTAAATTAGGGGGTCTGCCCTAGGGCTTGCTCCTTTAAAAACAAGCCAGCTTTCTGTTGTCCTGGCCCAACTTATTTGAGACGTGTTGTCATTATCAATTTCTAAATTACCTTCTTTTTTTCTTAAAATGGTACCTTTTCACATTTTTTACAATTGATATTTTTTTAATTTTCAATTGTGAAAAAATATGGGTTTATGAGATTGGTAAATCATTGCATTTCACACATTTCTGTAACAAATCTGCTTGTTAAACATGACCCTAAAGCATCTACTGGTCTATTAATTTCAGTTGGACTGAAACCCACCAGTGTGCAGGTCTTGGTAGACTCAGAACATCAGGTTACTGGTGATCGCAGGATGTTAAGTAGCAAAGGAGATACAAAGGAATTACAATGGGGGAGAGGAGGATAAATGACAGGATCTTCTCCACCATTCACAGAATGTTTTTCAAACTGTCAAAACAATACAAGGAATTTTCTGAATAAAGGAGGGGGGAGGAGGGGAAGGCCCCCAACAGGACTTCTTCAACGTACTAACATGTTAGAGCTGAAGAAGTATACAACTATAGTGCCAAAAATTCAGCAAAGAAGGAACTGTCATCCCTGCAGGGAACATTTCTACACTTTAGAGCATCAGTTGGACATGTGATACACTTCATTTGAACCTATATCACAGAAAAATGGCTTTATTAATGTAACCGCAGCTTGACTAGGTAAAGTGTATATATAGCAATATGCACAACTGAGACTGTCAATCAATGGCCAAAATCCTTTTTTCTAGTTCTGGATAAAGTAGGAAATTCTCCGGTTGGGTTTTATTGTTACCTGTGACCCCTCTGGGAAGATTCACTCTTTTAGTTGTCCTGGTGACCACTGTCATTGAGACAGAAAGTGATGAGAAACCAAAAATTTGAAGTGGTCACCAGAAATAAAATAGAGGACAAATCTTCCAATGGGAACAGCTGTCTCAGTTGTGTAAGAGAAATTCCCCTCTTTTTGGAGAGATTTCCTATCTTGCATCTTCAGGACAGGAAGTGAAGAAAATTCTACCAGGCAGGACAGTGAAAAAAACTGACAAGGGTTTTAGCCCTTGCCCACTGTAGCCAACACTAAAAAGGAAAATTTAGTCTATTCGTACACTTAAACAAAAACAAAAATGCATATTATAAAAACAAATATGCAACATTTAAAGGTACTGATGTGCTTAAGGCTATGGAATAACTAATGTGAAATTGTTCAACCTTAAAGTGATATAGAACTCACTTTTTTTAAATGGTGGACTGGTAGCTTTTTGACAGAAGAGACAGACAGAAGAGAACCTATCAGACTCTTAAGGTGCATGCTAGGACATTATGGTATAACTCACCTGGGGGCCCACATTATTGAAGAAATTCCAATTTAATAAAGCTTTAAGAGCTCTTTCAGATAGGCAGCAGAGTCTACTGCTCTCTGCAAAGGGAACTGCGGTGGAATTTTAAAACCTTCAATGAATACAATTGTATAATGTGCAGATTATTTTGTATTCTATGGGAGTGAAGAATATGTATGCATAGGTTAGCTGTATCCATGTATGTGTCTAAAATTATTTGCCATTCTATATTACATTTTGTGTACTTTCTAATGTAATTTCTGCACATGGGATCCTTTTAGAGAGCTTTATTTCTTTTGAGGGGCCTAAGCTGCTGTCATATACAGTAAAATGAGACATGAGATCTAAATAGATGTCTGATGCTCTGCTGAACGTAGCAGAGATCAAAGCCTCTGTCCGCTCTTCCAGTTGCTGGAACACTGAGAGGGTTATTTACTAAAGCTGGAGAGTGCAAAATCAAGCGCACTTCTGCACAGAAAGCAATCAGTTTCTAACCTCAGCTTGTTCAATTAAAGCTGCGGCAATAAAACCTGGAATCTGATTGGTTTCTATGCAGAAGTGAGCCTGATTTTGCATTCTCCAGCTTTAGTAAATAAATCCCTATATTTCAATCTTCAGTATTGAGCACTAGTATTTTTTTTCATCTGTAAATGGACAGATGAAAACCGGACATATGGAGCGCCTGTGTGAAAGAGCCCTAAGATGCAACCTGGCTGCGTCGAATGAACTGAAACATGATATCCCAGAGGTGTTCTATTGGATTTAGGTCAGACAAGCATAGGGGTCAATCAATGGCATCAATTCCTTCATCCTCCAGGAACTGCCTGCATACTCTCACCAAATAAGGCTGGACATTGTCGTGCACCAGGAGGAACCCAGGACCCACTGCACCAGCCTAGGATCTGACAATGAATTCCATCCGGATACCTAATGGCAGTCAGGGTGCCATTGTCTAACCTATAGAAGTCTGAGTGTCCCTCCATGGATATGGCTTCCCAGATCATCACTGACCCACCACCAAAACGGTCATGCTGAACGATGTTACATGCAGCATAACGTTCTTCGTGGCTTCTCCAGACCCTTTCACGTCTGTCACATGTGCTCAGGGTGAACCTGCTCTCATCTTTGAAAAGCACAGGGCGCCAGTGGCAGACCTGTCAATTCTGGTGTTCAATGGCAAATGCCAATCAAGCTCTATGGTGCTGGTCAGTGAGCACAGGGCCCACTAGAGGACATCTGGCCCTCAGGCCACCATCATGTAGTCTGTTTATGATTGTTTGGTCAGAGACATTCACACCAGTGGCCTGCTGAAGGTCCTTCCGTAGGGCTCTGGCAGTGCTCATCCTGTTCCTCCTTGCACAAAAGAGCAGATACCGGTCCTGCTGATGGGTTAAGGACCTTCTATGGGCCTGTCCAGCTCTCCTAGAATAACTAACTGTCTCCTGGAATCTCCTCCATGCTCTTAAGACTGTGCTGGGAGACACAGTAAAACTTCTGGTAATGGCACATATTGGAGGAAATGGACTGCCTGTGCAAACTCTGTAGGGTCCAGGAATCGCCTCATGCTACCAGTAGTGACACTGACCCTAGCCAAATGCAAAACTAGTGTAAAACAGTCAGAAAAGATGAGTAGGGAAAAAAATGTTGTGGCCTCCACCTGTAAAACCATTCCTGTTTTGGGGATTGTCTCATTGTTGCCCATCTAGTGCATCTGTTGTTAATTTAATTAACACCAGAGCAGCTATAGCTAATTAACAACCCCCTCTGCTACTTAACTGGCCAGATCAATATCCCAGGAGTTTAATTGACTTGATGCTATACGCTAATTTAAAAGTGTATATAAAAGCACCACATATGCAATCGTGGGAGGGCTAGCTGGTTCACGTGTTTCACACTCTACACATTGCTTTGTTAAAACCATTTGCTTAAACATTGTATAGAGTGTGGAATGTGTGAACCAGTTATCCCTCCCCTGATTGCATATGTGGTGCTTTCATATACTTTTGGTGACATGAAAAAGCTCTTTTTTTTTCCTCAAAGATGTATGGATGTGCAGCCTCCTGATATTACATGTTTGGATTTACACAGCGATAAGCTGGGTAGCACCTCGCCTTGTACTGGAGCAATGGTCTGTTATTACCAGCTTATCTGGAGCTGTGGATGTGGATGTATGTATATGCATGTATTTGCATGTATGTGCAGGGTGCCGAGAGTGCATTTATTTTTTTTTTTTAATCCATTTTTTAATCCATTATTTTTTTCATTCAACTTTATTGCATTTCAAGTGGGCTAACAACCTTGCCCAGTTGCCAGTGCAAATTGGAATCCATTTAAATGTTGTCACTATACCTCACAGGATCAGCTATGAATATCAGAGATTTTAATGCATCCAGCACACATGATATCCTTATGATTACACAAATATTTCCCAATGTATATCTACAATTCTTGAAACACACTACAGACCTTAATGAGTTATGATTCTATGGTAGCTCTACACATGCCATCAAGAAAGTCTATTGTGTAGTGTAAAACCTATCTCCTAGTAAACACTGAAGAGAGAATGGAAAGATTGTGCAACACATAAAGTTTACCATAATTTTACTCTCTGGAATATCCTGAATTAGGATCTACTAGTACCTGTCACTCGGACTGAAAGGGAAATCTCAATAACAATGACACAAACAGCAACACTTTCCTGGTACAGTGTGGGAGGATTAGAACTGCTGTCAGGTTTTATTTGTTATATATGCTCTGAAGCTGAAGAGATTTTCCCTTTCTGAATGTCCCTATAACAACTATCAGTGGGATACAATATGAGGGAAACCTCCCAACAAAAAGGACAGCAACAAAAAACTAGCAGAGGTCTACAAAAAAAAAAAAGCCTCAATAATAAAAGCCCTTAAATATGAAATTCTGGATAACCAAACATTGTCTAAATACAAGGGGCATGTGTGCTCTTATTTGAAACTTGGTGTGCTTTGCGTATTCTTCCAGATCTATGCAGTAACCCAGTGCGAAACTTTACTTCTGCAGGAGTTTCTGGTCTTGTATCTGCCCCCTCCTGTAGTTTTCTATAGGCCGCCTGTAGTGTCTGAACCTGCTGGGTCCCTCCCACTGATGTTTGCCACCACTGTTTTTTTTTAAAGTTTAAAAAGGCATTTGGTGCACAGAAATTAGATTTATATTTTTTTTATATTTTTAAATTAAACGGTTTGTGCCCAGAGTTAGGTTTTAAAAATATAACATGATATCACTAGCCTGTTGTGCACATTGAGAGACTTCTACTTGTGCATATAGAAATCCTTGCTCCGCTCTATATTTCAGTTCATTGCACCCCTCATCATTGTTGCAAATCACCCCATTTCTGTTCACTGATTTTTCCCATACTGTATGATTTGTGCTCATGACTACAGGAACTACTGCTTAGAAAAAAACATTTACAGAAATGGACCTGCCAACTGTTATAAAAAGGTATCCTGCATCCAAAAACCTGTGAGAAGCACTTTTGAACCTCAAACCATCTTCTTATACTATAAGACAGACTTTCTCAATCGGGGTGCCGTGGCAGTATGGCGATGCCCAGGGTTGCATGGTCATGGTGAAAGTCGCAGAGAAGCCATGTGTTTGCTTACTGATAGGGACATATTTATACTTTTGCCCCACTTCCCACAACAACTGTCTTGTGTCACTCTTATAATTCCCTGCTCAGCAGTATACAGTGTGTATTAATATGAATGTACTATGTTTATATGCATGTATGTACATTATATTTAATTTTGACCCCTAATCCTGTACGAACAGAATTGCTTTTTTTAGGGGTCATTCACAATGGCGGCAAGGACTGCAGCGATCCATCAAGGATCATTTTTCAGAGGAATCTGACAGACGGTGTCTCCTTAATCCCTGCTGTAACCCCCTAAATACAAAGTCATCATGCCACAATCATGTGCAGTGCACATGATTGGAGGGATGTTGCAGTGTGGTCCCCTTCACCTGGGGGTATACTTCTTGCCGCGGCCACAGCATGTGTACAACCATGGCTGCTAAAGGGGGAGCAGATGGGGTAGTAAAAACGCAACTCATCCCCATGGTTTTACCATCCCTTAATATCATGTGTGAACGAGTCCTTTGTTCACATCTGTGCAGTTGCATATTGGGCAGACTATTCAGTTCAATGGGCTGCCCTACCCACAGAAACATAGGGAAAGAAGTCTCCAACCATTTTTTAAAAATCACACTGCACCAAAAAAAAAATTCATGTTTGCCAGAGCATTAAGAATAATGGCACCCCTTTGCATCTGCTAAAGAGCAGCATGTTTGTGTGTCGGAAACACACGTGATTTTGTGCATTTTCCCTGACACGCAGTAATATGAACCAAGCCTTAGACTGGGGTGCCTCGAGATACTTTTCAAATGTGCCCTGACTGAAAAAAAGGTTGAGTAACACTGTATAAGGCAATTTAAATTGGTCTCATTTATCTTCATTGAAGCTGCGTAGATGCTGGTGAGAATATAGAAATCCAGGGTCCCTTCTATTACTCATGTGACCAAAAAATATCATGGTATCTATCTCTTCAGTGAGCAATTAGCCACTATGCCGCAAGACAAGGTTAAAAAGTTTTCAGAAAATCTAATTACCTCTGCGGATATCCTAATGACTTGGTATGGTCACTGTAACTTACTGTAGCATATCTGTGGGATGGTTTGTTCGGTGCGTGCCCTCTTCTTTCCCACTTTCACCCCTTCTTTTCTTTATGTTCACACTCTGCCAATGAACTGTTAGTAGTTTTTGCATAGACAATCCCCTTTTTCGGGAGCTTTTTTAGCGTTTGCTAGCAACCGTGTGATGTTTAGCAGCTAAACTCCTAGCAAACTTCTCTTGAGTTCTCCCTACTTCCTGGAAGCTTTTTCTTGTATATACCTTTCCTATTTACACTTCCTTTCACTAAGATTTTAGTGTGTGTGTGTGTGTGTGTATATATATATATATATATATATATATATATACAGTCAGGTCCATAAATATTGGGACATCGACACAATTCTAACATTTTTGGCTCTATACACCATCACAATGGATTTGAAATGAAACGATCAAGATGTGCTTTAACTGCAGACTGTCAGGTTTAATTTGAGGGTATTTACATCCAAATCAGGTGAACGGTGTAGGAATTACAACAGATTGCATGTGTGCCTCCCGCTTGTTAAGGGACCAAAAGTAATGGGACAATTGGCTTCACAGCTGTTCCATGGCAAGGTGTGTGTTATTCCCTCATTATCCCAATTACAATGAGCAGATAAAAGGTCCAGAGTTCATTTCAAGTGTGCTATTTGCTTTTGGAATCTGTTGCTGTCAACTCTCAAGATGAGATCCAAAGAGCTGTCACTATCAGTGAAGCAAGCCATCATTAGGCTGAAAAACAAAACAAACCCATCAGAGAGATAGCAAAAACATTAGGCGTGGCCAAAACAACTGTTTGGAACATTCTTAAAAAGAAGGAACGCACCGGTGAGCTCAGCAACACCAAAAGACCCGGAAGACCACGGAAAACAACTGTGGTGGATGAGCAAAGAATTCTTTCCCTGGTGAAGAAAACACCCTTCACAACAGTTGGACAGATGAGACCAAGATCAACTTGTACCAGAGTGATGGGAAGAGAAGAGTATGGAGAAGGAAAGGAACTGCTCATGATCCTAAGCATACCCACCTCATCAGTGAAGCATGGTGGTGGTAGTGTCATGGCGTGGGCATGTATGGCTGTCAATGGAACTGGTTCCCTTGTATTTATGGATGATGTGACTACTGACAAAAGCAGCAGGATGAATTCTGAAGTGTTTTGGGCAATATTATCTGCTCATATTCAGCCAAATGCTTCAGAACTCATTGGACGCCGCTTCACAGTGCAGATGGACAATGACCCAAAGCATACTGCAAAAGCAACCAAAGAGTTTTTTAAGGGAAAGAAGTGGAATGTTATGCAATGGCCAAGTCAATCACCTGACCTGAATCCGATTGAGCATGCATTTCACTTGCTGAAGACAAAACTGAAGGGAAAATGCCCCAAGAACAAGCAGGAACTGAAGACAGTTGCAGTAGAGGCCTGGCAAAGCATCACCAGGGATGAAACCCAGCATCTGGTGATGTCTATGCGTTCCAGACTTCAGGCTGTAATTGACTGCAAAGGATTTGCAACCAAGTATTAAAAAGTGAAAGTATGATTTATGATTATTATTCTGTCCCATTACTTTTGGTCCCTTAACAAGTGGGAGGCACATATGCAAACTGTTGTAATTCCTACACGGTTCACCTGATTTGGATGTAAATACCCTCAAATTAAAGCTGACAGTCTGCAGTTAAAGCACATCTTGTTCGTTTCATTTCAAATCCATTGTGGTGGTGTATAGAGCCAAAAATGTTAGAATTGTGTCGATGTCCCAATATTTATGGACCTGACTGTATATATATATATATATATATATACTGTATATATAACAAATCTATATTAGAACGACCATCCTTAGGCATCTCTTGTCATTGCATTAGTATGTTTGTTTATACCATGTAATTCTGTGGTATGTACACCTGTTTGGAAAACTATTGTAAAGTTTACTAGTCAATTGTATTTTGTGCAATAATTATTGAAACGGAAACCGGTATCCTGAAGAAAAAAAAAATATCAGTCAGGAGACAGCCAGAGAGCCCCCTGTACAGTGACCACCTGGTCACCTTATGCGAGGAACAAACAAGGAAAGCAGTCCGCATATACATCTGAACAGATTATTATTATTATACAGTATTTATAAAGCGCCAATAGTTCACTCAGCGCTGTACATTACAAAGGGGGACAGAACATGTGACAGAGCAATACCAATACAATGCAAAACATGAGGGGATCGAGGGCCCTGCTCTTTCGAGCTTACAATCTAGAAGGGATGGGGCAGTGGTACAGGAGGAGATAGCTGTGGGGGATGGAGTGGTAGGAAGAGTGGAGGAGGTCAGCAAGTTAGCAGGGGGTGAGGTAGGCTTCCCTGAAGAGATGGGTTTTCAGGGTGCGCCTAAAGGAGAGGAGAGTAGGTGATAATCTGATGGGTTGGGGCAGGGAGTTCCAGAGGATAGGTGACACCCTGGAGAAGTCCTGGAGGCGGGCATGGGAGGAGGAGACCAGGGAACAGATATAGGCAAGTTATGACAGACATAAGAAATCAGATGGGGAAATGCAGACAGATATGTATTATCTTAAAAGGAGCTCGGCATACTCAAAATTCACAAAGTTCTGTGAAAAAGAGCAGCATATTTTTAAGGCACATTGCCTACCTAGATCTTAGTCCAGTTTGTTATAGGCATGGTGCTTTAAACTAACAAAACGCCTCCCTGTAAAAACCAAGTCCAAACCATTGCATAAGATAACAGCCACACCTGTACCTCAAATCAGTAAAATTGACTTGACTTCTGATTACATCAGAACAATTGATTACACTCAATTTTTTTTTTTTTTAAAGATTTGTGCCAGGATCAGGATCAGGAGAAAGGTTTAAATACAAGTGACAAAATTGCAGCAATTTTTTTTTTGCAATCAGTGGATATGGAGTGCAAGCCCACAGCTCCAATAACATATAATTCCCTCCTGATGAACAAGGCCTGGTGAAAGCAGATCTGATTGGAAAGTGCCCACATAATTTAAGAACGGATGCTATGTAAAAAAAACATTTTAGTTAAGAAGTGTAAAATAAGCCACCCGTCTTAATCCTCTAGATTAATCACTTAAATAACATTAAAATAAACTTATATATAGCAAACTCAATTTAGTGAAAGGTAACATCTCCTGCAAGACATTGGTTTAGGAAAACACACACATTTAACTATATTATATATATATATATATATATATATATATATATATATATAATTTATTTTTTTTCACATTTCTTTGGAGTCAGTATGCTTTTGAATTTATCATTTGGCCCAGTTAGTTAATGTACAGCTGAAGGACTTTGGGTACTTACATCTGGTATAAAGCCAATCTCATTGAGATGATTGCTCAGCTCCGGGTCATGAAATGCTATCATTTGGGAAAACACCGTCAGGTACTCTAAAATAACAAAGTTACTGGAAAGTGAATCAAACAGCAAACATTCTTAAACACAAAAGATACATTTTCAGTTTAAAAATATGTTAAAGGTACATTTTTATACAAATCTAAAAAAGGTTTGACCAATCACAATAAACCTGAATGAGTCTCCAGTTGCAATATATGAATTTTGATCAAGATCTTCAAACTGCACAGAAGCTGCCAAGTAAATCACGTAACATCATTTTCAATGGTACAGTTTCCATCTAAGTTTTTTGTGAGTTGATGGTCAGCAAAATTTGGCAGCAATATTCACCTATTTTGACCAAATTCATCCATTTTTTAATTGAATGTATCTAAGTGCATAATCACAAAATATATATTTTTGCATACGCCACTGTTTTCAGGGATCTGGTCACATGGCATAGAAACAAAGATGTGCACTGTACCATGTAAAATAAAACATGCAATAGCAACAATTCAAAAACAAGCACCTTAGCAGAGATTATCTCTTACAGATACCAATAGACATAACACCAACCTAACAAGCAAAGTGGATTTGTTTCCTGCTGCAGTTAAATTCAATGTTGTTTTTATTTTGCTGATAAAAATTAGACCATTAAAGCTATAATTGTTTTGGTAATGAAAAGCAAAAAAAAATCCTTCTACAGTTCTATAGACCACTACACAACACATGCCATCAGGATACATATTCAGCTCTACACAGAAATACAGGTATAGCTGAAAATAGAGTGCATCTTTTACATTGTTAACAGACATGTGCTCCAATCTGGAAGTCTGCAAAACATGACCTATTAGCATTAACATAAGTTGCCTCTTAAGAGTCCTTAAAGAGTCCTTAAATATGGACACTGTACAATTGAAGGTTGACATTTCGAAAAGGAAGGGGTTGAAGAGTTCCCAGGAAAGTGCCCTGGAAAGTTAAATTTAAGACTTATTTTTTTCATTAATGTATGTTGCATGTAGGTAGTGCTTTGAAAATGAGCCATACAGCTGTGCTCAAAAGTTTGCATACCCTTGGAGAATTTGTAATATACGGTACAGTATGTACTATTTTTAAAGAGAACATGAGCGAACAGGCAAAACACAGTTCTTTTATTTCTTATGCAATTCATATTCAACTGTAGGTCATAACAGAATAGCACAATCATAAAACAAAACATGGCAATAGGTAAACAAATGAAATGACCCCTGTTCAAAAGTCTGCATACCCCTAGTTCCTAATACTGTGTATCACACCCTTTAGCATCAATGACAACATGCAGTCTTTTGTAATAGTTGTCTGAGGCCCTGAATGTGGTATAGCTGCCCATTCGTCGTGGCAAAATGCCTCCAGGTCATGCAAAGTCTTTGGTTGTCTTGCATTAACCGCATGTTTGAGATCTCACCAGAGGTGCGTCAAGGTGTTATCGGACATATTGTAACCATGATTTTCGATAGCATTGGTGCAGTAAAGGCTTTTTTCTGGCAACTTGACTATGAAGCTCATTTTTGTTTGAATATCATTGTACTGTGCCCCTTGAAACAATTACACCGTCTTTTTCCAGAGCAGCCTGTATTTCTCCTGAGGTTACCTGTGGGTTTTTCTTTGTATCCAGAACAATTCTTCTGGCAGTTGTGGTTGCAATCTTTCTGTGTACTTTACCTTGGCTTGGTATCAAGAGATCCCCAAATTTTACACTTCTTAATAAGTGATTGAACAGTGCTGAGTGGCATATTTAAGGCTTTGGATATCTTTTTATATCCTTTTTCAGCTTTATAAAATTCCATCACCTTGTTACGCAGGTCTTTTGAAAGTTATTTTCTGCTTCCTATGGATCAGTATCTAGCCTGCTCAGTGCATCCACATGAGAGCTAGCAAACTAATTGACTATTTATACACAAGCACTTACTACAATCAATGTAAAAAGCCACAGATATAGGTAATTACCTTTAATTGCCATTTTACCTGTGTGTGTCACTGTATCTGTACCAAGCCCAAACATTCCAGGGTATGTAAACTTTTGATTTAGGGCCATTTGGGTGATTTCTGTTATTGTTACAATTTAAAAAGGAGCCAAACAACTATGTGATAATTAAATGGCTATCCTTATATAAAACAGTTTTTGGCATGATCAATCATAATTTCAATATCAATGCCAAAATCTCGTTATTTCTGCCAGGGTATGCAAACTTTTGAGCACAACTGTACATCTGTACAACTGTAATAATACGCGTGGGGAGGAACAAGGTTACGTTAAGACCAGAGGACTGGAAGTGTGGCCAGAGAGCTGTATGTCCTGAGTACAACATTATTTTAATGTGGTTTTTAACATACGGTATTTGAAATGTGAATGCAATTTTAATAAATCTACTGGTTTTAAATACTACACAATGGTGGCATCTGTTTGCTCTAAGATAACCCTGCATGGATACAGGGAAATGCAGAGGAAGATTTAATCGTGTAGTGACCCTGCAAATCTGAGTGGCCTGGAGAGAGACCTAGCAGATCTGAGGAGGCATTTTATTATCCACAGTGGGGACAATGCTCTTTTGACCTATATTGGTTTATGGGTCAAGGAACCAAGGTGACAGCACACCTATAGTCACATTGGTAGTACTCATAGTGTGAAGAATTCCCGCTGCAGCACTGGGATTGTGGGATAAGTTCACTTCTGTGGATTTTTTAGAGACGCTTGAAACCACATTTGCATGTACTGTGAAGAAGAACTTTGGCTTTTTGATGGTATTTGATTCAGATGGGCCTATATTTATATGCACTATACCCTTTATTATATATGTTAAGTATAGGTATTGTATGAGGGAATTATTATTATTTTTTTTGTTTACTCCTACAAGCAGCAGTGTAACACATAGCTTATTTGGATAATATTCAGATAAGGTGGAAAACACACTTTAGTGATGTGAATCGTTCACACAAATAATGTGTGAAAGAGTGATATTATTTTGCATTTCATTGTTTGGTTTATTTGACACTATCAGCAGGGCAACACAAGGCACAATTGCTGTTTACTATGTCAGTGGTGAACACATGTTAGTGATTGCAGCCGCTGAATAAAGGAGGATGATCCTGTTAGACAACAACTTGATAATATATAAAAGGAAAAAAAGATGTATCCAAAAATCTCAGTGATGGTGGCATGCCCAATATTTATCATACTACAGAACCAGCCTATGATACTAGATATCTAGAAAGAAAAAACATACAGGCTTGTTGTTTAAGGCAATGCAAAAGCCAGTGGTCAGGATCAAAGTAAACTACACAACAAAATTAGATTTCACCTCTAATTAGTTTCTAGTACTAGAAACAATGGAAATTGATTTCTTATGCTGGCTTTTAATGGATACTTCAATTTGCACATTGCCCTGCTTAAAAGGAAATTCTAAACTGCTACACAAAACTGCACATAACATGTATGTCACAATTCCACACAGATATGTGCCATCTCAAGGGCCTTTACCCAAGAAGAACCATTACAACATGTGCAAATCTATGTATCTGCTCCGCACCTATTTTATACACAAAACAGATTTGTTAATTTAAATTTATGATAATTGGTTCTTCCTAGTCAACTCTATCGGAGAAGTATTAATAACATATACTCAGGGCATGCCATGCCTCTTCGGAAACACAATGATAACTGTCTGCACATTCGTTTACAGTCAGTCAACGGTGAAAAGTTATTCTGGAACGTAGTTTAATGACTCCAAGTTTAGCTGCCAAATGCCTAACTAAGAATGAATGTAAAAAGGCAGATTGGACAGGAAGATAGTGGATAAGTATTCCCTGTTATTTCAGCCTCATTAAAAGCTGAATAGCGAGCAAGCAGCTTACCACAGTTAAAACACGTTTATGAGAAAGGTATTTGTAATTCTGTTCAGCTAGTATTCTGATCCAGGTATTCCTGGCAGATAGCTCAGATAGGTCCTTAATCCCCACTCCAGCATTGGTTCAGCTTGATAAAAAAACTTGTGCCCAGTCAGCTGACACAATAGTAAAGCCAATTTGAAATCACATACCTTTTTCTCTTTATAACATTGTAAACTTTAACATGTTTAACTTAGGTTCACCTGTCATTGCCCCCAAGGGGTCACTAAAACCTTTGTGAGCAAATCAAAATTTTGAAGTTTGGTAATGCACCAGTTTACCTAACAATACATTTTAACGGCTTTGTATACCTATAGGATTTACATTTTTGCTCATAAGGGACCCTTAATTTTGTAATATATTTTTAAGCACACCTTTCAAAATGTTTTATGATAAGCAAAGAAATGGACAAAAATTAAAAATGCAATTTACCAGTTCTCTATGACCATCATTGGTAAGTCATGGTGATCTCATGATTGGTAACCACTCTAAATGGTTACTGATCACAGTGCCTAGTTCCCCAGCAGTACCATGCAACATACAACTGGGTGTCAAAGTGAACTCTTGAGAGTGCTACAGATTTGGAAAAAGCACCTTTTTTAATGCCATCCCAACAACAGAAATTTTCAGGAGAATGTTAACGCACATGGGGGACAAGAATGGATTAAAATGCATGTAAAGCCAAAGCAATTACTTGGAAGGGTGTTACCCATTTTTTATTGCTGCCTGTGGGAAACAAAAAGTGATGGGAGATCTAACATTTTTAAGTTGTCAGAGAAAAAAGAGGTGAAGGTAAATGATTGAATGAAGAAACTTTTCCCCTCCTCAAGGAGCCACAGGTGGCTCGTACAGCTGGCTATAGAAGTAAATGGCTGTACGCACTTGTACTTGTATATGCCAATGCTTTTTTGCTGCCATTTTACACTTGTGCATTTTTTCAGCCTCTCACAGTCTGTGCTGTCTAAAAGAAGATTTCCCACAAATTAAAAAAAGTCACAAGCACTCTCACCAACACTTGCAGTGCTAATGGAGAAAGGGAACATGTTTGCCCAAGTCTGTTACATAATAGAGTGATCTGGGCAGCATGGTCAAACGCCGATACCTGCAGGCATATTTAGGCACACTGCACAACTGTTTTTACAGGAGAGCAGAGGTAAAACTATGAAAATGGGGGTTGTTCGTACAACTTAATATCTATTTCAGTGAATTCAGTTGCATTTTAAGAAGTAACAGCATATTGGTGAGTTCATCCCTCTTCAAAACTGAAACTACATGCTAACAGATTGCAAACAACATCTGAAATTCACATACTGGGTGTATTTACTAAAGGCAAATAGACTGTACCTTTGCAAGTGCAGTTGCACTCATTTTTCCTAGAGCTTAGTGAATGTGGTAAAACTCTGCTGATTTCCACTATCAAATCATGTGCAAGCAAAAATGTTTTTTTTATTCTACCTCATTGGGTATACTTTACAAACTGAAGCTGTTCCACATTACATTTACTAAGGAAAATGAGTGCAACTGCACTTGCAAAAGTGCACAGTCTATTTGCCTTTAGTAAATCAACCCCAATAGGATTTGTATTATTGTTCAGTTTATATGAAGATTAATTTATCTCTGCCAAACTGCATAGTAATGCAGGTGATACCCCTGCTCTCTGGTTCAGCTCTTCAGCTCCCTATGTCACCTGTGTCCTGGAGCCTCCTTTCTATTCACTAGGCAATGAACAAGCATAATTACCTTTGTCCAACAAGTTGGGAGCCTATATGATACAATAGGAAAGGTGATCCTCCTCACTGTGAAGAATGGCAGAAGTACTGTATGTGGGTAACAGGACTGGCTGAACAGAACTGCAAATTTTTAAGGAGGTAAACATATGCACTGTATTTCAACTATAAATTTAGTTGCTTGCTTTCCACTTTAGAGAAACTGTTAAAAAATATGCAATGTAGGTTCAGAATTGTAATGAAAGCACTACCACTCTAAGGATGCTTACTTTGCCAGCATGTGAAGAGTGAATCAGGAGAAGGTGAGCACTCAAACTTCTCTTCTCTCTGCCCATAATGCATTGACTTTAGTAGGAAAACATCTAATACAGAAAGGCAACAAGGGAGGAGCAAGACAAGGCTTGTTGAAGAACCTTTACTACAGCAATCTACACAGTGGGCTGCAAAGGTCCAGCATGGTCTTAAGGTGGTTCTAAAGCCTCGTTGTTTTTTACCTTGATGCATCCCCTGCGAGGTAAAAATAACACCCCACTAATCATTTCCCTTTCCCCCTTCTATAAACACATACCTGATCTTGTCATCGATCCAGCGCTATGCCCGGCTGCAGTCTTCTCTCCCCTCTTTCCTTCCTCTCACGGGGACTTAAGCAGCAGAAGGAGCCATTGGCTCCAGCTGTTATCAGTCAAGTTCTGTGAGCAGAAAGGGGGGTGGGGGGGGTTTGGCCAAGCCTCACTGTGTGTGTCTATATATGCAAACAGTACGGCTTGGGATTGAGCATGCAGCTACAATAGGAAGTGGCTTCCTTTAGAGGCAGACCGAGAAAAGGAGGAGCCTGGAGCGCCAGTGGGGGACCCTAGAAGAGAAGGATCAGGGCTGCTCTGTGCAAAACCATTGCACAGGGCAGGTAAGTAGGACATGTTTACTATTTTAAGAGAAAAAACATGGCGTATTTTACAATCACTTTAAAAGCGTCCTCTATCTTTGCCTAATTTCTCCACCCTAATCTTATATATACATAAGCAGGTGTTGTGTAATCACAGTGGTTAGGAAAAAATCATAACTAACATTATACCCATTAATATAAAACAAAAAAGAAAGCATAACAAGATTAAGACGTAATAAAAATTTAACAGCTACTGATTTATATAACAAGAAATGTATCAAATCTAAATTTATTTATCTTTGAATATAATGTTCACAGATAGTATCTTCAAAATGTTATATGCTTACCTTGGATAACATGTGAATTATCTTTCAGGAAGAAGTTATATAGATATTTTGGTATGAAAGCACACATGCAGGCATATGCCAAAGCTAAAAGAAAACAAAATAAAATCATATATCATTTTATTGTCTCAATAACATGAACTATAAGCCGCTGTATTAATGTAAAAGAGTAAAGCTGAAGTTTGGCTATAGCAATTTTTATGTACAGTAGTTACATTGGTCCAGCTTGGACCAGGGTAAGTTTGTATACCTGTGGGATCCCCGTGGAAGTTGGAAATAACTTTAGTAGGCGCTGCTACTCTAGTGATCTCCACTAGCTGTTTAGTTGTCTTTAGAACAGAAATAGAGGGAAAGTCTTCCAACGGGGGTATATCATATTCCTCTCACTTCCTGTTGTGTCTACAGGACAGGAAATGAAGGAAAGTCTCTCTATCGGGACTTGGATGGCAAAAAGACAAGCTTTAAATGGCTTTTGGTTGTTCCATACTTTATCCAAAAAGTTTACTTTAGATAAACTTCAAGCAGCATCTCTATTGTACAGCGCTGAGCAAACCCTTTTGGCGCTATATAAACTCGATGTAATAATAATGTAATAATCTTCAGCTGCACTGGTCATACTATCTTAAAGTGTTACTGAACCCAGGACCCTGCATTCTCTCTATCTGGTTTCTCATAGTACACAACACATGGAAATGCAATTATTTTAGTAAATATAAACTGCTAAATACCTTTTATCAGCAGTTAGAGCAGTCTTGTGACTTCTATCAGTATCCAGCTGAGCACGTTAAAACTTGTAGGAGGAGTGTTCTCTCTGCTCAAGGAGGATGCAAAACCCCTGACCACTGTCTGGACAGTTCTGATTGGCTCTGTGCTGATCACATGCACTCTCCCAAGAAAAAAAAAAACCTTTCTAGTAATTCACACCAAACTGAACATGTACAGAGTGTCTCCACATGATATGTCTTATCAGGAGATAAGAGGGGGACACTGGAAGAAGGGGAGGATCAGAGAAGTCAGTAAACAGCATTTTAGCATACCCAGTGGAACCCCTTAGGTTCCACTGGGTATGACAAGCATTCTTTTCTGCATATACAGACTGATTTTACTGTTGTGGGTTTATTTACACTAAGTTTCTTCCTATGATTTATTTAGTAGAAAAATTATATTTTTAAAAATATTTTTTATATTATGGGTCAAAAACAGTTTTTTAAGAATTCCACCCCCAGAGCACTGCTTATTAGTCAGCCAGAATTTGTTGACAACCTCATAGAAGTCTGTGGAGAATTTCTTTACAACCAGTTGGATGTATTGGGTGAACTGAGAGTCGAAACCTGTCAACTCCGAGACTTTATACTGTACCTGAAGATCTCTGATTTGGAGGCATAAAGGTGATTGTAGTGCACATCATCATTTCACTTACCTGACCCACAATCTAGGGATATTTTCTCTAAGTAATTTGTTTTTAATAATGGTGTTCCAAGAAAGAAACTGATAGTCTAACACTGCTAATCTCTAATTTGGAAAATTGGGTTCGCCTGCTAATCCAATGGCTTTCCTACTTTATGAGGCACTGATGTGGAATAGAAATGCAGATCAGGAGTTCTGACTTCAGCTGCTGCATGCCTGTTCCAGGTCAGTAAAGGTTTACTTTAAAGCTTAGCATGACATTTCTGACAAAAAAATATTATTGTGAGGTAGGGCATTGCAATACACCTTTAAGGTTCCATGCACACTAGTGTTTATTTAAGCTTCTAGGAGCTGTTTTTAGCATTTTCTTTCTGCTCCTAGAAGCTAAATAGTGTTATCCTATGTGTTCATGCACACTACTTTAGGTTATTAGCATTTTTTGAGCTTCAGCATCCAGGAGCATAAAAAAAATATTTTTGTAGCGTTTTTTTGAGTGTTTTTCCAGCGGAAAGAAACGCTAAACACTCTTAAACAGCTCCTAACAGTTTTTTCTGCATGTCCTGTAAAAACGCTAAAAAAACGCTAAAGCTTCTAAATGCTCCTTAAACGCTACTACCAGCGTTCATTATCTAGCATTTATTGAGCTTAAAAAAAAACGCTAGTGTGCATGAAGCCTTAGAAGAACTTTGTCTTTTTGGCTTATGTTTTTAGATACTCTTGATGTTTTCATCTTGCTCATAAGAACTAACACCTCATAGGAGCTATATATACAGCACATGTGGCTTTTTTTTTTTTTATAACAAATATGTCTTACTAGTAACTAGTGAAAGTTTAATCTAAGCATTGGCCAGCACACACACAACTCAACAAAAACAGATCTAGTGTCTCTGAAATTGTGTTGTAGGCATTGGCCAGAAATGCATGAAAACAGCTTAGAAAGAACGGATCTATAAACTTAAAAACATGGCTAGCAAAAGTATGTTGTGTGCATTGACAAGCGATATATTTGCAAAGCTCAGCAGCAAGAACAGATCTAGCAATTCTGAAAGTGTGTTCTAAGGATTAGCCAGCAACGCATGCCCAAGCTCAGCAAGAACAGATCTCGCAAATCTGGAAATGTGTCCTAAAGCTGGCCAAACACTAGCAGAATTTTGTTTGAAACTTAAGAAAGTTTAGTGTTAGTGAGGTGAAAGCAATGTTTACTGACTGTAGTTCAGGAAAGTCCATTCACACCAAAGTTGAATGTTATTTATTTATTTATTTATCGAGTTTATATAGCGCCAAAGGGTTTGCTCAGCGCTGTACAATAGAGGGGGGACAATACATGAAACAGTACAGTAACATCAAACAGCACACAAGGGGTAAGAGGGCCCTACTCTTTCGAGCTTACAATCTAGGAGGGAGGGGGTAGAGGTACAGGAGGAAATGGCTGTGGGGGATGGAGTGGAAGGAGGAGGGAAGGGCAGCGGCTGTTAGGTGAGGGTGGGGTAGGCTTCCCTGAAGAGGTGGGTTTTCAGGGAGCGCCTGAAGGTGAGGAGGGAAGGTGACAGTCTGATGGGTTGGGGTAGTGAGTTCCAGAGGATGGGGGAGGACCTGGAGAAGTCTCGCAGTCGTGCGTGGGAGGAGGAGACCAGGGAGCAAGATAGAAGGAGGTCCTGTGAAGAGCGAAGAGTACGGGTAGGGTGGTATCTGGGAATCAGGTCGGTGAGGTAGTTAGGGGCAGTGTTGTGAATGGCTTTATAGGTCAGAGTGAGCAGTTTGAATTTAATGCGTTGGGCAATGGGGAGCCAGTGGAGGGAGAGGCAGAGGGGGGTGGCAGAGGTGGAGCGGCTGGTGAGGTGGATGAGTCTGGCAGCTGAGTTCAGGATGGTCTGAAGCGGGGTGAGTTTGCACTGGGGTAGGCCGGTGAGGAGGGAGTTGCAGTAGTCAAGGCGTGAGATAATCAGGGAGTGAACGAGTAGTTTAGTGGTGTCTGGGGTAAGGAAGGAGCGTATCTTGGAGATGTTCCGGAGGTGGAGCCTGCATGAGTTTGTGAGAGATTTGATATGAGGTTGAAAGGAAAGGTTTGAGTCCAGAATGACGCCAAGGACCTTGGCTTGCGGGGCGGGATTGATGGAATGTTAAAAACATATGTTTTTGAAGCACTTTTTAACCACCTTCCACCCGCCATATAGTACAATGATGGGCGCAAGGTGGTTCTCTCATTCTGATAGGACGTCATATGACGTCCTTCCATTCTCACCACGCATGCGCAGCTCAGGGAGCACGCAGCGCAGCGATCACCGGTGCGCTGTGTCCGAGGGAAGATGTCGGCTCGGTCATGTGATCAGATGTGTCCAATCACAGTTGATCACATGTAAACACGGAAATGCCGGTTATCAGCATTTCTCTCCTCTTGAGCTGTCACGCTGACAGCTCGAGAGGAAAGGAGAGCCAGTAATTGGCTTTCCACGGAGGGGACATGTACTCTGATCATCAGGGCACTGATAATCAGTGTGCCCTGATGATCAATGTGGCCCCAGAAGTGCCACCTGTCAGTGTCCATCAATGCCACGTGCCAGTGCCCATCAGTGCCACATCAATGCCACATATCAGTGCATACCAGTGCACATCAATGCCACATATCAGTGCCCATCTGAGCTGCCTTTCAATGTCACCCATCAGTGCTAGTCAGTGCCACCTATCAGTGCTGCCAATCAGTACCACCTATCAGTGCCAGTCAGTGTCGCCTATCAGTGTGCATCAGTGCCGCCTATCAGTGCCAGTCAGTGCCACATATCAGTGTTAGTCGGTGCCGCCTAACAGTGCCAGTCAGTGCTGCCGAACAGTGCCAGTCAGTGCCACCTATCAGTGCTATATATCAGTGTCATGTATCAGTGCCGCCTGTCAATGCCCATCAGTGCAACCTACCAGTGCCTTCTCATCAGTGCCCATCAGTGCCACCTATCAGTGTCCATCAGTGCAGCCTATCAGTGCCCATCACTGCAGCCTCATTAGCGCACATCAGTGAAGGAGAAAAATCACCTATTTACAAAATTGTATAACAAAAACTAAGAAAAAACTTTTTTTTTTCAAAATTTTCAGTGGTTTTTGGTTTGTTTAAGAAAAAATAAAAATCCCAGAGGTGATTAAATACCACCAAAAGAAAGCTCTATATGTCTCAAAAAAAATGATAAAAAATGATAAAAAAAATGATTTCATATGGGTACAGTGTTGCATGACCGCGCAATTGTCATTCAAAGTGTGACAGCGCTGAGAGCTGGAAATTGGCCTGGGCAGGAAGGGGGTATAAGTGCCCTGTAGGCAAGCGGTTAAAGACATTCATTGTGTCATGAAATGTTTTGACAGGAAATTTCATACGAATGTTCATTCAAAAATCTACTATTGTATGGCCAGCTTAAGCAATGCACACAAACAGCTCAACAAGAACAGATCCATTAACTCCAAAAGTGTGTCTGAACACTGGCCAGCAAAAGTATGTTTTAAAAAGGAGTTCTAGTCACATTGTAAAAAAATAAAAGTCAGCAACTACAAAAATTGTAGCTGCTGACTTTCAAAAACCAGCCACTCACCTGTCCCTCGATCCTGCAGTGTCCTCCCCGCAGCCCGTTTCACCAGCCATCTGGTGTTCCCTGCGCCAGCACATTCAGTGTGGGCACCTGGCTGTGACAGCTTGTGGCATCACAGCTGGGTGCCAACTGCACATGCACGAGTAGTGCTGCACTTTCTGAATGGTCCCATAGTCTTCTGGGACCTGTCACGTGTCCCAGAAGACTACAGGGAGTAGGACAACTTCCGCTTTCGATCGCCTAGGCAAACGCAGCAGAAGTGGGGGCGGTACCCACTCCTCCCCCGCTCCCCAAAGGTGCCAATCCTTAATGGGGAGTAGGGGACCAGACTTTAAAGTGGAACTTCCCGTTTTGGGTGGAGCTCCGCTTTAAGTACTGACCAGGAATGTATGTAAACAACTCAGCAAAAACAGATCTAGCAAAACTGAACGTGTGTTCTAAGCATTACAACTCAAATACTTTAGGCCTATATTTTACACGGGATCTTCTGTTAGTTTTGCCAGCAAAAGCCTTCATTTCATGCAGAAAATACGCATAAGTCTCAGCGAATGAAGCCTTGCTTGTCAGGCACTTTCACAGCATGTACAATCAAAAGGCAAAAAAGAAACACAACAATTATATTAAATAAAAATTAAAAAAAGATACCTGCCCTACTCTGTTTTACAATAATCATATTTGTCAGAAAAGCAGACTTGGAGTTTTGACATTGTGTTTGGCAAGATCTGATTCTAGAAAATATGAAGACAATTTGTTGACTATTCAAAATGTATCATTTAGAACTGTAGTAAAACAAGCTATATAAGCATATTTTATTTCGGCTTTATGCAGCTTGTACAGTATTGTTATTTCAACTGTGATTTGGAGAGTAGTAGATCATTAAAACCTGCTAAACTACCAATTATATTTAGTAGAATGCTTGAAGATTCTGCACTGCACTGCATGATTTTCCTACAAACTGGAAAATAACTTTTACTACTATCTGCCATTTTGATCAACACTCAGTGATTTTATTTTACCTAAAATACTGTAGTGCTATTTGTGTTTATTGAATATTTGTGGAATATGCAATACATTTTTATAAAAACTTCTCCCCAGCTGTCAGTGAATACTGCACACAACCATAAAAGATTATGTAAACATTATTAAACCTTTAAAGCCATTATAGGGGATATGGATATGGAGACTTTTGCCTTATCTTTATGCTAACAAACCTGGACCATTAACATGCCATAAAACATGTGACTTCAACCATCACATGGCATTCATAGCAGTTGGATTTTGTTTGAACAGATACTTTGGTGATGGAGGTGTGTTTTTCTAAGTTAGGCTAGAAATGCATAAAGTGTGGAACACCCTGCTTGGGTGGCCAGACAGCAATGTTGATTGAGTGCACAAAATTAAGGTAATAGACAACTATCAGTGCTATATAAACACAATCTACCATAGCCATTATCAAAAAAATAATCATTATGTTCTCATTTAAAAGTAGTAGACCCTTACCTTCATTGTTAAAATTCAAGTAGAGGAATGGCGCACATAAAGAATCCAAGCCTGTCAATACAAAAAGCACTGCATTAAAGAGTATTTTCTCTATAGGCTTGCTTTATCTTGAAATCAAAACCCCAAGTCATCCAACAATAAAGGAAATGCAGGTTAAAGCCCAACTCCAGACAATTTTTATAGGGTTTTTGTGGAAAGTGTTAGGCCTGTCAAGTCTGTGTCAGAATTCCCCTCACTTTCTATCCAGGTGACACCATGACATGAAGTGACGCTACCTAGTGAAAACAATAAGAACCTGAGAAAGGTTTCAGCCATTTTCCACTCTACTAAAAAAATATTGTGTCTCTGTTTAAGAGATTTAATCTGATTCCCTTTCCATTGAGGAAGGGTAGCTGGAAGTGAGCAGAAATATCACTAACAACCTCAGTCCTACCTAAAAAGAAAAGTAAGTTAACGTGGACCTGAACTCAAAAAAGAATTAAGATTTGATATGTTATAGGAAGCATCTTTTTTGGGCACTGATTGTGCAGTTTAGGTCCATTTTCAGCAAATGTGAATAAACGCACAAATGAAAAGTGAAGTACAGTATTTTAACTTTTAGAAAGGTTTCTTTTGTAGCATCTGAGAATATAATTTTGCTGCCTGTGTCACTGCTAGGGAGATTCACTCCTCTCAGTGGTGTCGCTATGGGGGTGCGGACCACAACTAGGTAACACAGGTCAAAGGGTTGACACCACTGGCATAGCTACAACTGCAACCCCACCCCTACTCTAGGGGGTCCATGTGTCCCCCTGTCACAATATTCCCTGTAACACTGTGTCACTGAGGAAAAGTAAACTCAGGGGGCACGGGCCAGGATATGGGCTGGCAGGCGAGTCTGTACTGAGCAAGGAGGTCTATACTTAGTGGAGAGGGGTATCTGTACTGAGGTGCGGAGGGGGGTCCTGTACTTAAGGAGGGTATCTATACTTAACGGGGGGGGGGGGTTACACAATGTTTTACAGCACCAGGTGGCACCAAACCTAGTGAATTTTATGCTTTACATACATTTGTTACTAAAAGGCTACACTGTAACATCAATCAGCTTTTGTGATGCTTCAGAGAATGTCACCCTTATGTAAGTTACAGAGCTTTTTGTGTAGTTTTATCATAAGCATGTCTACTAAGTTAAAATCTGTAGTTGTTCAGGCATCACAATGTAAAGCATGTTGTCATTTTCCTATAAGAGGCTGGTCTGCATAGATCATGATGGTCTCATGACTTGTACTAATCCCTCAGTTCTGCTCAATACTCTTGTGGGAATTTACTTTTTCCCATAACAGAAGAACTCTAAAGACTATACATGTGGATTTGCTATTGTTTAGGATTCACACTGTACAATTCATAAATTGGAAAATGTTCAGAATATGTGTGGCAATAGAAGAAAACCCCATCAAACAGACTTCTGCTCGCAAACAGTAATAGCTGTGAAACACACATCGTCAATATACTAGCTTTAGATATAGGTAACACAACACACATAACAGGAAAATGATAGTATAAGTGTAGTTTACCACACAAGTATACTAAGTTTGGATGGAAGACACACAATGCAAATAACAACAATATAATGATCAGAGTAAAACACCCTCCAAGATATGGAGTCTGGATAAAAGATACACAATACTATAAAAGCAATATGAAGAGTAGAGTAACTCACCCTGCCAGTATACTAGGTTTGGATGTGATACCACCCAAGCTTTTAGCACTCTTCGAAACTTTGCATGCCCTTCAGGTGAGGAGAGCAGCTCATCATACTGATGACAACGTGGAATATCAACTTCAATCTAAAAAACAATAGCAACACAACTCTATATTTATAACTCAGCTAGCAAATACTGCACTGTACTCAAATTATGGGCAGCTAAAGCAGAATGTCTATATGGCACAGGGTCATAAATAATTGTGAGGTTGTTACTGGGTAATACTGTTGCCTACAGGATAATTGGACACAGGCAAACAAAAGAGTTGTAAGTCAACAAGATGTATTCCCTCCAACTGCCATCATCCTTCATTCTCATACAAAAGCAGTAGTAGGCGTGAGCATAAGGCATAGGAATGGGTCCTGTGTCCCTTTAAATGAACTCAAAGAGGCCACCATCAAGCCCAGAACTCTCATGCAAAAGTAGAGAATAGAACGGATCCTGGACTACAGAGTCCAAACTTTGGAGCAGAGACCCAGGAGTTTGTCTTTTGGGAGAAAAACATTGGACTGTGCAGTAACTTGGAGAAAAAAAAAAAGGTTGCTCCAATCGATGAGTTGATTACCGAAGTTTCAGGATCCTTTCAAGAGTCTGAACCATTCTGTCCACAAAGCAAGAAGCCAGCCAAACGTGTCATGAAAGGAATAGCCTGAGAACTCAGCATAGCACACACGGGAGCTGGTACCTTGGTGAATATTCAAGGCGTAGGTGAAAGACCAAAGGGAAAAGCAACAAACTGGCAGTATTGATAACGCCCTATGGGAGGGGTGAAACGCGTTGACGCATTTCCGGTCCACACTCCATGCGCCTGACGTCATTTCCGGTGAGTGGAACGCACGCTGAGCGGTGCGTTCCAGCGGCCATCTTGGTTCACTGTTTGGTCTAAGAGGAGTCCTGTCTTTGTTCCACTGTGGATGTGAGAGTCCTGGAAGGAAAAGTTTGTATATCTGCTGGAACTGAAGCCTTTTATACATAATAAACATGCCTTTAGCAAGTGTTTAACATGTGAGTGGCCTTAATCTCCATTTGGAAAAAGTGACTATTGTGTGACAATATTATGCTATGTGAGTTTTTTTCTTTTGGTTGGATGGTGGAGTCTATTCGGAGGGTGAAGATTTTCCCTAGCGTGGCACCAAAGAGGGTTTAGGATCCCTAAAAATTCCTTAAAGGTCTTTTACTCACCAAGTTCTGGTGAGTGTATTCGATGTTGGTTTGTGCACGGGTGGAAGGTGAAAGTATTTTTTGAAGAAAAGAAGTTTGCACTTTTATTTCAACAATTTAATTATGTTTTCAGCACATGGACTTTTGGGTGTTTTTGTTTAAGATTAAGGGCAAACACTAATAATTTATGCACCTATTTTATATGATTTATTATATTGATTAATCATCTAAATTTGCGCTGTTTATTTATATTTATATTGTTTGTGTTTTCACGATTGGCAGAGCAGCATTTTTAGAGTGTTATTTGGAAAGTTTTGGCGCAGGAATAAGTTTTCTTGTATAAACATGGCAGTATTGTGTGCCCACAGAAAAATGTAGGTAGTGTTGATGCACTGGAAAGATAGGGACATTCAAGTTAGCATCCTTGACGCCAGGAAGTCTCCCTGGTGAAGGGAAGCAATGACTAACTTGGTAGATTACAGGTGGAATTTGTGCACTCGAATGAAGATACTGAGTGCTTTTAGATCCAGAATGGAATATATGCCCCCATTTGCTTTGGATATTGCAAACAGGTTTGCGGTCTTAAAGTAGAGACCTCAAAAGCTCTCATTTTCTGGCCAATGACCAGAGCAGTGTGGAGATCTGTTAGCTGGCACAGAGAAATTGGAAGGTTTGATAAATTGAAGCAGGCCAGAGGTAGAGATTTAGAAGCTTAATCATATGATGCACAATCAGGAAACATTGCCCCAGTGTTTCACTGTGTCTTCGGTGGTGAGACACTGACCAGAACTGTGACAGGGAACAGAGAGGCAATGATCACATAAGATTTATGGGATACTTGTAAGTTAGTTTATTTAAGAACATATACAAATTTAAGAATGTTATGCTATGTGTGATTGTATTTGGTTTCTTTGAGTGCGGGAGGAGTAAGCCCTGCATGATTCCAACCAGGACAGTCGAGATTTGGATCTACAGCCTTTATGAACTACCTAATTTATATTAGTATAGGTCATACACAGAAGGTAAGTGCTAGTCCAAGGGTATAGGAACACACAGAGATCTTTCACTTGGAGAAGAAGGGAGGATGGGCAATCATTCTTGAGAAAAATCAATGCACTGAAGTTTGGTCACTGTGTGGACACGTGTTATGACCAATGGATAATGGACAATGTATGGATTGCTAATATTGGAGCATGAATACAGAATGGACACTGGTGTTTATGCCTACTTGTTTTCTTATTTCAGGCTTTGAGTTCTGCAGACACTGTTTTTTAATTCTGCTGTTACATTAAAGTGTTACTAAACCCACAACAGTAAAATCAGTCTGTATATGCAGTAAAGCATACTTGTTATACACACTGTGGAACTTAAGGGGTTAATCCTCTGCATTGTGTAAAAAGGCCATTTGAGCCTGACTTCTCTTCTCCTCCTCTTGTTCAAATGTCCACGTCTTATCGCCTGATAAGACAGACTGAACCGTAGCCATTCTGCACATGCTCAGTTTGGTGTGTATTGCTGGAGAGGTTTTTTTTCTTGGGAGATTGCATGTGATCATCACAGGGCCAATTAGCACTGTCCTGACAGAGGTCAGGGGTTTTGAATCCTACTAGAACAGAAAGAAAACTCCTCCTACAAGCTATAACCAGTGCTCTGCTGAACACTGATAGAAGTTCCAAGACTGCTCTAACTGTTGATGAGAAAAGGTATTTAGCAGTTTATATTTACTAAAATAATTGCACTTCCATGTTCTGTGTACTGTGGGAGACCAGATAAAGTGAATGCAGGGTCCTGGGTTTAGTAACACTTTAATAGTTCTGAGATGAGTTGTAAGCTCTATGCACAGTTTATGATGACATGTAATTTTGTAAACCTGGAACAAGTGTATCTTCCATCTTTATACACTATACGTTTCAGGTAATGTACTAATACATTTTTTACACACACATACATATATATATAGATATATATAGATATATATACATACATACACACACACACTCACACACACACACACACACACACACACACACACACACACACACACACACACACAGTGCTGTGAGAAAGTGTTTGCCCTCTTCCTCATTTTTTTTTGCATATTTGTCACACTTAAATGTTTTTTTACACAAAGGCAACCGAGTAAATACAACATGCAGTTTTTAATAAAGGATGATTTCATTTATTAGGGGAAAGAAGCTGTCCAAACCTGCTTGGCCCTATGTGAAAAGGTAATTGCCCCTTAACCTAACAACTGGTTGGCAACAACTGCAAACGTGTTTGCGGTAACTGGCAATGAGTCTTTCACATCGCTGTGCAGTTATTTTGACCCACTCTTCTTTGCAGAATTGCTTTAATTCAGCCACATTGGAGGGTTTTACAGCATGAACCATTTCTCGCCCGGCAAATAGCAAATTGACGGTAGAGCGGGACTTTCATCGATCTGAGAGGGCATTATATGACGTCCTTTCGGATCGAACCTCGCACACGCCCACGGTGTCCATTGGACACAGCCGATGACAGATCTGTGTCCACGGCCTGTTGCTGGTACACAGATTGTCATAAAGTCTAAAAAAAAAAATACTTGAGCTTTAGAATATTGTCAGAAGAAAGGTTGCCGCTCTATACGATCATGATGTCCGGTCTATGAAATGGCCTCAACCGTAGTTCCGGCCATGCCCTCTAGAGGGCGTGGCTGGCACTACGGCGGAGGCCATTTCATAGACTGAATTTATGAATGGATAGAGCGGCGTCCTTTCTTTTAACAATATTTCCAATGGCTGGAAGCATTTTTGGATACCGCTCCCCCTTCTTCTGCAGGTGAGGTGACTTTAGACTGTATCTCAACTTGGGTTCCACCAGTAAGCCAAGTGAGATTGAGCTTGAGGCCTGAGGATCCTGGCAGAGTGCACAATTCATGGTTCCATCAATATTGGCAAGTCAATCAGGTCCTGAACCTGCAAAGCAGCCCCAAACCATCACACGTTTGACTGTTGGCATGATGTTCTTTTTACGAAATTCTGTGTTAGTTTTACACCAGATGTAACAGGACGCATACCTTCCAAAAAGTCCAACTTTTGACTCATCAGTCCACAGAATATTTGCCCAAAGTCTTGGGGAAAATCTAGATGTTTTTAGGCAACTGTGAGATGAGCTTTTGTGTTTTTGGTTAGCAGTGGCTTTCCCTTTGGAACTCTCCCATGGATGCCATTTTTGCCCAGTCTCGTTCTTATTGTTGAACCATGAACACTGTACCTTAACTGAAGCAAGTGAGTACTGCAGTTCTTTAGATGTTGCTCTGGGTTCTTTTATGACCTCCTGGATGAGTCACCGTTGTGCTCTCTGAGTCATTTTGGTAGGCTGGCCACACCTGGGAAGGTTCACCACTGTTCCACATTTTCTCCAATTGTGGATAATGGCTCTCAGTGGTTCGCCATAGAAATTGCTCTGTAACCCTTTCTAGACTGATACATGTCAATTACTTTGTTTCTCATCTGTTCTTGAATTTCTTTAGATCGATGTGTTGCTTTTTGAGATCTTATAGCATGCTACACTTTGTCAGACATCTTCTATTTAAGTGATTTCATGATTCAACAGGTCAGGCCGTAATGAGGCCTGGGTGTGACAAGTGAAATTTAACTCAGCTTTCCAAATAATGTAATTAATCACAGTTGATTCATGATTTAGCAAGGGAGGGACAATTACTTTTTCACATATGGCCAGGCAGGTTTGGGCAGGTTTTTTCCCTTAATAAATGAAAACATCATCAAGTGCATTTTGTATTTATTTGGGTTATCTTTGTGTAATAGTACAATTTATTTGATTATATGAATCATTTAGGTGTGACAAATATGCAAACTAAAAAAAAAAACAGGAAGGGAGCAAATACTTTTCAGTGTGTGTGTGTGTGTTCCATGTATATTTGGTCACAGGTACAATGTTAGTTTTTTTTCAGGTGTTTACCAAAACGTATTCAAGCTATAGTTAAATAATGGATATGGGCTGAAAGTGCACACTCTCAGGTTTTATTTAAGGGTATGTACATCCAAATTGGAGGAAGGGTTTAGGAACTACAGCTCTTAAGAGTAGCTATCTCCCTTTTTCAAGGGACCAAATGTAATTGGACAATTGAATATAATCATAAATAAAATGTTCGTTTTTAATATTTTGTTGAGAATCCTTTACTGGCAATGACTGCCTGAAGTCTGGAACATTATCAGAGACTGGGTTTCCTCCTTTCTGATGCTTTGCCAGGCTCTAACTGCAGCTGTCTTCAGTTGTTCTTTGTGGGTCTTTCTGCCTTTAGTTCTGCCTTCAGAAATTGAAATGCATGCTCAATTGGGTTGAGATCAGGTGATTGACCTGGCCATTGCAGAATATTCCACTTCTTTTCCTTCAAAAGCTCCTGGGTTGCTTTTGCAGTGTGTTTTGCATCATTGTCCATCTGTACTGTGAAGTGCCATCCAATCAATTTGCTGAATTTGGCTGAATTTGGGCTGGCAGTATATCTCTAAACACTGCAGAATTCATCCAGCTGCTTCTGTCTTCTGTCACATCATCAATAAATACCAATGACCCAGTGCCACTGGAAGCCATCCATGCCCATGCCATCACACTGCCTCCACCATGTTTTACAGATGATGTTGTGTGCTTTGGACAATGAGCTGTTCCAAGCCTTCTCCACGCTTTTTTTTCCCCGTCATTCTGGTACAGATTAATCTTCATTTAATCCATCCAAAGAATGCTTTTCCAGAAATGGTCTGGCTTTTTTAGATTTTTTTGGCAAAGTCTAATCTGGCCTTTCTGTTCTTCAGGCTTATGAAAGGTTTACACCTTGTGGTGAACCCTCTGTATTTGCTCTCGTGAAGTCTTATCTTGATTGTAGACTTTGACAATGATACGACCACCTCCTGGAGAGTGTCCTTCACTTGTCTGGATGTAGTAAATGGGTTTTTCTTTAACATAGAGAGGATCCTGCGATCATCCACCACTGTTGTCTTCCGTGGACGTCCATTCCTTTTTTTTGGCACAATATTATAAAAACACAGGAAGGGAGAACAAAAAAAAATAAAAATAAAAAAATGTTTAACAGATCCCTTATTTTACAGAAAGAGGGATGAAATTACAAAACTTGCAAATCAAATATGTGAACTACCAAAAGGTTAATTTATTAAAATAAAGCATGAGACAGGAATGCCAGTGGAAGCTGTCCAGTCAGCTAATGGATGTCCATATAGATTATATTTTTAATAAAGACGAAGCTGGGGAGATGCTACCAAAGTCCAGGGTAGTGTTGGATATGACTGAACCAATGAGATACATTAATGGAAGTCTCCTTCGCTTGAATTGAAAGGTCAGCTATAATTGGATGGAGCCCATAATAAATTAAAATATCTGCCAATGTTAATTTATTTTCAGCTATGTATACTTTGTCCTCCAGGTACATGTTAAGGTCCTTTAGAATGGTTTAAACATTTTGTTTAGAAGATAATCTGTCTACACGAGTAATCCTATATTCCAACCACTGTTGTACAATTACCTTCTCTTCTGTTGAATCACCAAGGAGTTCCTCTTTTCTGGCTTCCATAACAGCTTCAACTCTTCTGGGAAGGCTGTCCACAAGGTTTAGGAGTGTGTCTATGGGAATATTTGACCATTCTTCCAGAAGCACATTTGTGAGGTCAGGCACTGATGTCAGACAAGGAGGCCTGGCTCGCAGTCTCTGCTCTAAGTCATCCCAAAGGTGTTCTATCAGGTTGAGATCAGGACTCTGTGGAGGCCAGTCAAGTTCCTCCACCCCAAACTTGCTCATCCATGTCAAAATAGACCTTGCTTTGTGCACTGCTGCGCAGTTATGTTGGAGCAGAAAGGGGCCATCCCCAAACTGTTCCCACAAAGTTGGGAGCATGAAATTGTCCAAAATATCTTGGTATGCTAACCCCTTAAGAGTTCCCTTCACTGGAACAAAGGGGCCAAGCCCAACCCCTGAAAAACAACCACACACTATAATCCCCCTTCCACCAAACTTTACACGAGGCACAATGCAGTCAGGCAGGTACCGTTCTCCTGGAAACTGCCAAACCCAGACATGTTCATTGGACTGCTAGACAGAAAAGCGTAATTCGTCACTCCAGAGAACACATCTCCGCTGCTCTAGAGTTCAGTGGTGGTGTACTTTACACCACTGCATCTGACGGTTTGCATTGCACTTGGTGATGTAAGGCTTGATGCATCTGCTTGGTCATGGAAACCCATTCCATGAAGCTCTCTACACACTGTTGTGCTAATCTGAAGGCCACATGAAGTTTGGAGATCTTTAGCTATTGACTTTGCAGACAGTTGGCAACTTCTGTGCACTGTGTGCTTCAGCATGCGCTAACCCCGCCCAGTCATTTTACGTGGCCTTCAACTTCGTGGCTGAGTTTCTGTTGTTCCCAGTTGCTTCCTCTTTGTTACAATACCACTAACAATTGACCATGGAATATTTAGTAGCAAGGAAATTTCACGGATGGACTTATTGCACAGGTGGCAACCTAGCACGGTACCACGCTTGAATTCACTGAGCTCCTGTAGAAGCAGTCTAGCATGCCTAGGTGCTTGATTTTACACACCTGTGGCCATGAAGGTGATTGGAACATCTGAATCCAATGATTATAATTCAGACCTGAATGCAGCGCAACAAAATGTCGGCAAATTGTAACGGTTTTCCTTGGAACCGGGTGACTTTATGTGAGAAAGCCGTGTGTGGGCGCTACTGCCACTGGGGGAAAGAGGTGAAGCGGGTGTGCGGAAGCTTGTGTGATGTCATTGGGTAATGCATGATGTCACCGGTAAACATGTTACGTCACCCCGTCACAAATGGCAGTCTGAGTGCCGTGCGCATGAACAAGCGGTGTTTTGGAAGCGGAGTCACCCAGAGCAGATCCCATACCCATCTGTAGTTTCTGTCTTGGAACAAAGGAATCAAACCGGGAAAAGAAGCCTGAAGAGTTGATCTCCTGTGCTGACTGTGGGAGCAGTGGTGGAGTTGTGAGGAGATCCCTGTGAATGATCATGCATTATCATCCCTGTAATTGCCTTAACCAGCTCTTTGCTGGCATCTGGAGTCTATTCATTGAATTACCATGCTTGTTTGACCTATGTTACCATATAGGTCCATTATATGAGGTGAGCGGCCATCCTATTCCTAGGTGGACGTGCACTGATTTCATATTTGTGGAGCAGCACTGTCGGTTGGAGTTGTGGAGCACAATTTATTCAAACACATCATTTATTGTTTTTAGGACTGTTTTAACACAAGGACTTTTATTTTATCTATTTTCACTTGGACACCTACTTGTTATATGTTATTTGGTATTTATTTTTGTCAATTTCATTAAATGATATGAGTTAGCACAACACTATTGATATTATATTATTTTAATGATTATAAGTCATATACCTTTTCTTTACATATTGAAGAAATTCAAATTCCAGCTTTTAACCCCTAGACACCCCATTCTTTACTCACTTATCTGAGATGCTCTTGGTCCAAGGGTTTGCAAAAAAGACGGATGTCACCCCATTTTTTTAATCATGGGCAGATCCAGACAGGTACACACGGCATCAATAGGAACCAAAACTGTATCTTTATGCCTAGGAATTATGTTAGCAGACTGAACTTTCTCAGATACAAAATCATCCAAAGAGGATAGGTTTCAATCCTAATTCTCAAGCTGAGCCTGCAGAAACATCTGCAGCTGCAGGAAGGGCTGAAACTAGGGAAGGGGAGGGGGTGGGCACTGCACTGAAAGGGCTCTGCTGACAGGCCCAGCCCAGCGCTGAGGGCCAGGAGGAGGTGTGGGCTGTGTACCTCTCCTCCTTCCTGCCATGTTTGTAATGGAGTGGGTGGGCTGTGCGCCACCCTCCCTCCGAGTGTGTCACCAATAGAAAGGACTGTGACCCCACCCTGCTAGAAGAGGACGAGGAGGGACCATGTATGGCTATCAGGGACAGAGGAAGCTCTATGAAGAAAAAGTGTTCCAGGTAAAAAGCTGCTGCTGTCATGCTGCTGACCACTATGTGTAGGCAAAGAATTAGGAGTACCACTGGGGCTGTAAAAATGAAATGATAGCATCTCCCATGGCACCTGCTAATGCCCACTCAGGATCTCTAATGATTTATCTTCCTCCTCAGCCTTTTGGGTGCTGTGCTGACTTCCCCACACAGATAGTACACAGAACCCGGCACCACTTGCATCACAATTATTACTATTATACAGGATTTATATAGCGCCAACAGTTTGCATTGTGCTTTAAATTATAAAGCGGTACAGTACAATTTCAATACTGTACAGTTCAATACAGAAGGAATATGAGGGCCCTGCTCATGGAGCTTACAATCTAAAGGAAGGGGAGGTGGTACAAAAGGTGATAGCTGCAGAGATGATCTGATGGAGGTTACAAGTACAGTTCTTAGGTGGAGGTGGTGTAGGCTTCCCTGAATAAGTGAGTTTTCAAAGATTGCCTAAAGGCGAACAGCGTGGAGGCTGACCAGATATATTGGGGTAGGGAGCTCCAGAGAATGGGAGAGGTTCTGGAGAAATTCTGGATGCGAGCATGGGAGGAGGTGACAAGAGAGCTAGAGAGCAAGATGTCTTGGGAGGAGAGGAGCAGATTATTTGGACGATATCCTACAGATGAGAATCTGCTCTCCAGTTGCTAGATGGGGGGCACAGTCTCTGATGGGGGTGCTGCTTCAGATTGAGTGCGGCTTCGAACGAGTGCATAGATGAAGCAGTTAAACGCAGCAATCTAATTATGCCTTCTCTACTTTCACAGGTAAATGCTCCTTTCACCTACCTCCACTCTTAACTCCAAAACGCATTGACTCCTGCTGCCTTCCTCCTGGGTAAATGCTCCTTTCACCTACCTCCACTCTTAACTCCAAAACGCATTGACTCCTGCTATATTCAGAACAAATGGTGTATTTATATTTTTGTATATGTTGACCAGTTCTCACCTTTAGCTGCACCCGTTTTACGATCGGTGTCTGTTTCCTGAGAGAATCATCCCCCACTCCTCATGTGATCTTTATCAGCTTCTAATTGGGGTGGAGTTGAATGCTCATTTGAGCATCTCCCTATAAATTTAGATCAGCTCATGGGGGAGATCTCTGATGGGGGGCACAGTCTCTGATGGGGGTGCTGCTTCAGATTGAGTGCGGCTTCGAACGAGTGCATAGATGAAGCAGTTAAACGCAGCAGTTGAACTAAAGCAGGAGAACCCAAGCAGCAGGAAGACACAACAACAGTTAGAAGCTCTACTGCATGCTGGAAGACTGCAAGCAAACACCCTGGGAAACCTCTTACATGCCTGAGACCCACTCTGTGTGCCTTTATATAATACGCCCCTCTTCTCATCATATTACTACCCTCTGTTCCCAAATCTCATTTCTCTACCCCTCTGCTCCACCCCACAACCTGTACATCTCCCCCTCACTGCTATCATCTCCCTACTACTGCTCTCTTCACCTCCCCAAAATGTCTCTTCCACTCCTCCTTCTCATTTTCCTCTCCTCCATTCCCAAATTCCATTCACTATATCCCTCTGCCCCTCCCAAACATTTGTATATCGTGTCCTCACTGCTTCCCTCACCCCTCTATGGCACCCACCACCTCCTCCTATTATTCCACTCTCCCACTGACCCCAACACCTCCACTAGGAGTTTCTCACGCTCCTGCACATCCCGCTCCCATGCCACCTTTCTCACCCTTCTCCTCCTAGCCGCGGGGGACATCTCCCCAAATCCTGGCCCTCCACCTCCCTCACCCGCTCAACACCCTCCCACTTCCACGTCCTACTGCAACCCCCGCAACTTAGTATCTGTCTCCCTGCTCCCTAAAATCTCTCCCCCATTTTCATGTGCACTCCTGAACGCCCGTTCGGTGTGCAACAAGCTTACCGCCATCCACGACCTCTTTGTTTCCCGCTCCCTCAACCTCCTGGCGATCACGGAAACCTGGATCCAGCCCACTGACTCTACCTCCCCTGCTGCACTCTCCTATGGAGGTCTCACCTGGACCCACTCACCCAGGCCTAACGGTCGTAAAGGTGGTGGGGTTGGTCTGCTCCTGTCACCGCAGAGCACCTTCCGAGTCCTCCCAAACCCCCCCTCCCTATCCTTCTCCTGCTTCGAGGCCCACTGCCTCCGACTATTCTCCCCAACCCCCCTGAAGATTGCTGTGATATACCGGCCTCCTGGATCCATACCCCGCTTCCTGGATGACTTCTCCTCCTGGCTGCCCTTCTTCCTCTCCTCTGAGCTACCCACCATAATTCTTGGGGATTTTAACATCCCTGTCAACCTCGACAACCCGGACACAGCCCGTCTCCTCCACCTAACCTCCTCCTTTGCACTTGCACAGTGCATACAATCCACTAACCACTCCAACGGAAATATCCTTGATCTTGTCTTCTCCAACCGATGTGCTCCCCACAACCTCACTAACACCCCCTTCCCTCTCTCTGACCACAACCTGATCACCTTCTCTATCTCCTCGTCCTCCAACGCCTACCCCTCCAAATGTCACACTACTACCAGCCGTAACCTCCGCAACCTTAACCCTGCCTCCCTCCACTCTGCAGCTGATCAACTCCACGACCGCATCCTCCCCCTGTCCTGCCCCGACTTGGCTTTGACCGCCTACAACAATGCGCTCTCAACAGCCCTTGACTCACTAGCGCCTTTAACCACACGCAACACCAGACCCCGACCGCTCCAGCCCTGGCAGACTGATCACACCAAAACCCTCAAACGACAAAGTCGTGCCCTGGAGCGACTATGGCGCAAAACCAAATCCAAACAAGCCTTCACCCGCTACAAATCTGCCTTCCGCACCTACACCTCCTCCCTCCATGCTGCCAAACAGGCCTACTTCTTGACCCTCATCAAGGCCCTCTCCTCCAATCCTCGCCGACTCTTCTCTGCCCTCAACTCTCTACTCTCTCCACCCCCACCTCCACCCAGCACCTCACTCACTGCCCTTGAGATTGCCAATCACTTCAAAAACAAAATTGACACAATTCGCAAGGACATTGCCGCAACTCACACGCCCTCTCAACCTGTCCCCTCTCACACAGCTACCCCCTTATCCCCCCTCCCCCTCGACATAACCCGCAGGGACTTCGTCGCTGCTCAAACTCTCTCCAACCCCCTTCACCCTCACTCAGCTACCCCCTCATCACCCCTCTCCCACGGCCCCACCACTGCTCTGACCTCCTCTTCCACCCCACCCTACATTCCTCATACTGAAGCTCCCCCAACACTCCACACCTTTGACCTTACTACCATCGAGGAAGTCTCCAAGACCCTCTCTGATGCCCGCCTCACCACCTGCCCCCTCGACCCTATCCCCTCACAACTCCTACGACCTTCCTCCTCCTCCATCCTACGCTCCCTCACCCACATCTTCAATCTCTCCCTCTCCTCAGGCACTTTCCCCTCCCCTCTGAAACATGCACACATCACCCCCATACTTAAAAAGCCCTCCCTGGACCCCAATGACCCGAACAACCTCAGACCCATCTCCCTGCTCCCATTTACATCTAAACTCCTCGAGCGCCTAGTCTACACCCGCCTATGCTCTCACCTCAACGACAACAACCTCCTCGATCCCCTACAGTCCGGCTTCCGTCCCCTACACTCCACCGAAACTGCCTTACTCAAACTCTCCAACGACCTGCTAACCGCCAAAGCTAATGGACACTATTCAGTGCTCCTACTCCTTGACCTCTCTGCGGCCTTCGACACAGTCGACCACCCCCTCCTCCTCAAAAAACTACACTCCCTCGGCCTCAGAGATTCTGCTCTCTCCTGGATCTCATCCTACCTGTCACAACGCTCTTTCAGCGTTACCTATAATGCTACCACCTCCCCCTCACTCCCCCTCTCTGTTGGGGTCCCTCAAGGCTCTGTCCTCGGGCCCCTTCTCTTCTCCATCTATACCTCCTCCCTTGGCCAACTCATACACTCTCACGGCTTCAACTACCACCTCTATGCCGACGACACACAAATCTATCTCTCAACCCCCCACCTCACCCCCTTGGTCTCAGCCCGAATCACACACCTACTGAGCGACATATCAGACTGGATGTCGCTCCACTTCCTTAAATTGAACCTCTCCAAAACCGAGTTTCTTGTCTTCCCCCCAGCCCGGACACCACCCCCCATTGATTTCTCCGTCACATCCAACAACGCTACCATCAAACCCGCCCTGCAGGCCAGAGTACTGGGTGTCATTCTGGACTCCAACCTATCCTTCCAGCCCCAAGTCCAATCTTTAACAAACTCGTGCAGACTCCACCTCCGCAACATCGCCAAAATCCGCACGTTCCTAACCCCAGAAACCACTAAACAGCTCATCCACTCCCTCATCATATCACGACTCGACTACTGCAACTCCCTCCTCACTGGCCTGCCTCGCCGCTGGCTATCCCCTCTTCAGTCCATCCTGAACACGGCTGCCAGACTCATTCACCTTTCCAACCGCTCTGTCTCCGCCACCCCCCTCTGCCAATCCCTCCACTGGCTTCCGATTGCGCAACGGATCAAATTCAAAATCCTAACGCTGACGTACAAAGCTGTCCACCATACTGCCCCGAACTACATCACTGACCTAATATCCAAGTACCGCCCAGCACGCACACTCCGCTCCTCACAAGACCTCCTTCTCTCTAGTTCCCTGGTCTCCTCCTCCCATGCCCGCCTCCAGGACTTCTCCAGGGTGTCACCCATCCTCTGGAACTCCCTGCCCCAACCCATCAGATTATCACCTACTCTCCTCTCCTTTAGGCGCACCCTGAAAACCCATCTCTTCAGGGAAGCCTACCCCACCCCCTGCTAACTTGCCTCCCTCCTCCACTCTTCCTACCACTCCATCCCCCACAGCTATCTCCTCCTGTGCCACCACCCCCTCCCTCCTAGATTGTAAGCTCGAAAGAGCAGGGCCCTCGATCCCCTCATGTTTTGCATTGTATTGGTATTGTTCTGTCACATGTTCTGTCTCCCTTTGTAATGTACAGCGCTGAGCGAACTATTGGCGCTTTATAAATACTGTATAATAATAATAATAATAATAATAATAGATAGTGCTGTGTCTTTTACAACTGTATGATCCACATCACCAATCCCAGGATATACCATGCTGTAATCCATGTAATCCACTCCTTCTCAGGTAGATAACACCTTCTGTCCACAAATTATCTATGATAGGGGTGGGGAGTCATTCACATGTGGAAGCCTTGAGAAGAGCTCAGCACATACAACTTTTTATTTTCAAGGAATTCTTTAAACTTTAAAAATAAATACACTGTTGTGTTGGAGGAGGCATGTGCCAATCTTGGGGTTTTTTAGACACCCCAACATCTGCAAGTTGGTTCTGTTTGAAAGGCTGCTCCCTGATCACAGTCAGCTGCAATGCTTATCTGATCATGCATTACAACTTATAAGGTGAAGGTGACTTCTGTTAGAACTCTGTGTAACTGTTGAATGAGCTGGGGGGGGGAATTTATGGGCACTCAATAGCTGCAGCTGGGTTCTGATAAGCTGGCTTTCCCTAAATCGAAATCAACCTGTTGCTTGTACTATGAATATCTGCAACTGGTTGCAATCACTTGATGCCATCTATGTAATTAGGTAACATGTACGATGAATGTCTGCTACTTGTCTCATTATATATGTTTATGGGCTTTCTAGTACCCCACAAGTTTTAAACACTGGCTTCTGATGCCAAGAAACCCCTTTGGTTGAACTCATCAAATGCCATCTCTGCACCTTAAAGAACTTTGTAGATGGGGTGTAAGAAAAGGGATACAGATGCCCAGGGACCCCTCCAATGCCAGTCAGCCAATGTTTGAACACAACAATGGGTCGTAAATTTATAGCAGTGTGTGTACTGCTGGTTGTTGTAAAGCATGTGACTTGATCAGGATAAAATTCTGTCGCCCCATTTAGTTTTGAATACGCAATGATCTGAGGATGTAGGGGGGTACCAGGGAGATGAGGAGGCAGATCAGTGGAATGGCAAGTGTGGCTGGCTGGGAATTCTACACATATGCATAATAAAGGCATGTTGATACTTACACTGGGGAATCCTGTCAGTTAGGCTGCACAGGACCCCATGATTTCTAATAGTAGCCCTGGACAACAGGGCTAGGGGCCACTGCACAGTCTTGGCAATGTAAGGTTGCACAGTGCCATGCCCCCATCCACCGCACAGCAACAGTCAATTTTAGGGTTCAGGGGGGCTAACAGGACTCTCACACTATATTATGTGTTGGTATGGTGGAGGCATCCAGCTGGTCTGCACCATGGAAATGGATGACAGGGAAGGCTTTTTTAAAAAGATGGAAACTTTACTTCTGTTCATACTTGCATTGCCTCCCACCCTCTGCCATGATGCCGCAGCCTAGGTAAAGATTTGAAGATAGGACTATTTGTGAAGGGGGAACTCTAATGTGAAAGGTAAGGACTCTGATGCAAAAGAGAGGGTTTCCCCCATGTGGCAACAAATATCATCATCCATTGCAGATATCGGTTTCCTTCAGCCCAATAAAAACAAGTCATGACTGAAAAAGGTTAAGAAATTAATACGTAATATATGTGCTCTTTGACACAAAGAGGTTGGGAACTAGCATTCCCTGTTCACTCCTGCACCACCTTTGTACTACCTGGAAGAAATGTTATATTTTGCTTTCAGGTTGTGACTCGTGGTACAGAAGTGCATCAAGTAAACAGAAAACGCAAAAAGGAATGAAAAGAGGCTGGGAACTAGCATTCCCTGTTCACTCCTGTACTACCTGGAAAAAATGTTATATTTTGCTTTCAGGTTGTGACTCAAGGTACAGAAGTGCATCAAGTAAACAGGGAACGCAAAGAGGAATGAAAAGAGACAAGGAACTAGCATTCCCTGTTCACTCCTGCACCACCTTTGTACTACCTGGAAGAAATGTTATATTTTGCTTTAAGGTTGTGACTCGTGGTACAGAAGTGCATCAAGTAAACAGGGAACTACTGGTTCCCTGCATCTTTATCACCCGGTGTGACAAACTGTTGGTGACTCACACACAGCCAGTGACAATAAAAAACTGCTGACAGCATCCACTGCCCTACTGAAACCAACCTCTGCCCTATCAACATGGTCCTATTCGGGTGGGGGGAGCGAACTGAGTCTTTGCACTGGGTGAAAAATGTCTAGCTTCACCACTGGCTGCAGGTATATCATACAGACCTTGGAGGAAAAGGTGTAAAACTATTTGGTTCCTCCGTTCTGCTACACCTGTCGTTGAAATAGGGGACGCTCTATGACAGTGACATGGTTAAGGTTACAGCAAGAAGAACTGTCTCTGGGATCCTTGCTGAGGAGCATTGTGGTGGTGATCACCTCACACCAAAGACAGGAGGGTAGGGTAAATGAGACTGCATGACATAGCTCTAGGCAGAGCAGCATTTAATTAACCAGGGAACATATGACACAATCCATAGTGCCATAGCAAGATTACCCAGTACGTCTATTTCCTAAGAATGCCTGTAACACATTAAAATGTCACGCAGCACTAATATCCCCAGCTTTAACCCTGTGGAGCAATAAGCAGGGGAATATAGTACTACACACCAGGCTCCAAAAAAGGGCAAGGCCCCAGTAATGTACTGCAGTGGTGGTGTGAAGAGTACCATGCGGCAAACAAACAGCAAAAAATATTGCAGAATGTCAACACAGTACCCAGTGAAACATGTCACACTCCAGACAGTCTTTACCCTTCAGGTGGGCATACTCCCCAGGAAGTCTGGATTACATCATCAGTTGTATCAGAGCCCTGGACCAGCAAATCGCTCTGCGGATAACACAGTTTATTAAGTTTCTGGAGAGTGACACAAGCAGAGTCCGCTGCACATTACATCAATCTTTGCATCATCATTGTGGTTTGGTCTGAGTACGCCCTCAAGGATGATGCTGCGTATCAGCCTATCTGGAAAGCTGCAATAGGAGCCCTGAGCTCTGCAGCTAAAAAAGAATATTGACTGAAGAGAAAAATAAATGTCATGTTAATCAGGTTAGCTTTTCTCTCAGGAGAAAAGATGTCCATTCTCCTAGAACGTCAGCAAGAAACTGAAGAATGATGGGAGTGGGATAGGTTTACCTGGCTAACTAAAAGCTTTCTTGTTCCTTGTTACTGTCTAATTCTCCTGTAGGCAGCAGTATAACCCTGTTAAATTACTTCTGCCACCCTCCATGAATGATTAATAAAATATTTCCAAAATAGATTTTACAGTCAACACAGATTCCTAGTTTGCACAATCCCATTCTAAATGATGGGACCCGTTTAGCACCCTTTAAAACTCTCTATCTCGCTCAGGTGAGGCAAGCAGCTCATCATATTGATGATAATGTGGGATATCAACTTCAGTCTACAAAACAGTTCCCAAAATTCTATTGTAAATAAAGAGACCTGTTTAGCACCCTTCGGAACTTTGCATGTCATTTAGTTGAGGAGAGCAGTTCATCATACTGAAAAACAATGTGAGAAAGAGATTGCTGACAACACAGATTCTTAGTTTCAACAACCCAACAATAAATAATGGAGCCCATAAATCATAATATATCATGATTTATTAGACATAATAATATAATGGTTCTCAGAGAGTCACTGGATAAAAAGTTTCAACATGGTCTTACTAAGACCTAGAGTGAATTACTGTCAACCAATCAGATTCAAAGCTTAAATCTAATTGATGCCTATGAGAAAACAACCCCAGTTTCTTAATAAGAACACACTGATATGATATTTGTGTGTGGGCTGCATAGCAATGCCAAATTTACTGGTTAGTGTTGAAACAAATGACATTGAAATTACAGCACCAAATTCAGGCAAATTTCACAAAACTGTGAGAGAAGGGGAACCCCTCTGTGTTGAGACACAGGTGACTCACAAACAAGTGTAGGATTTCCAGTTTTCTAATAACTCCTGTTGAAAGCACAGAAAATAACATCCCCTCCATTCCAATTTGTAAACTTATGCAAAGTGATTGATTCTGCCTTTGCTATAATAATCTAATCAGTCTTGGTGTTGTAATAAGATATACTTGTACTTTCTTTTTTCCCTTTTAAATTGTAGGGTTCTAACTCAAGTATCAAAACAAAGATAAGATTTCCAGTCTAGCAAACCTAAAAACAATCGCTAGTGATGACATATTCCATGTTGCAATCTGTCTGTAATCTGACCTCAATCTTTTAGGAGTTCTAGTAGATTAATTTAGGCTAATTTTAGTAACTGCTGAATATTTAATGCTTTGGGGACTGGAAGAGTCTGGGAAATACTGTTCACATACTGTCTAATATTACTAAGAAAATGAAATTTTCCTGGGACTCTCTTTGGACATAGTAATTGCAGTTGCCAAGACTTAGCCCAAACGCTGGTTTCCTAGTCCACTGCTTTTTGGACGCCGCTATTAGACATGATAATAGCAAAAAGTGAAACAAACTGAGAAGAAGCCCACAGAAGGGTTTATCTGGATAACCTTACTTTAACAGCGACCAAGTCTGTTATGGTGCTTGCCATTTTATTCTTAAATGCTTAAAATGGCTGACAGGTTGACTTTAAGTGAAATATACAAATATAAAAAGTTTTGGCACATTGATAAAGAGTATGGACAGTGTAGGTTCCAGTAATCACCAAAAATGATGGTCCTGAAGCATGGCTTGCACTTCAACAGTGCAAATGCATACACGGTAACATATGTATACAGTGCCTTGAAAAAGTATTCATACCCCTTGATATTTTCCACATTTTGTCATGTTATAACCAAAAACATAAATACATTTTATTGGGATTTTATTTGATAGACCAACACAAAATGGCACATAATTTTGAAGTGGAAGGAAAATGATAAATGGTTTTCAAAATTTTTTGCAAATAAATAAATATCTGAAAAGTGTAGCATGCATTTGTATTCAGCCCCCTTTACTCTGATACCCCTAGATAAAATCTATTGAAACAAATTGCCTTCAGAAGTCACCTAATTTGTAAATAGAGTCCACCTGTGTGGAATTTATTCTCAGAATAAATACAGCTGTTCGACGAAGCCCTCAGAGGTTTGTTAGAGAACATTATTGAACAGACAGCATCATGAAGGCCAAGCAAAACACCAGACAGATCAGGGATAAAGTTGTGGAAAGGTTTAAAGCAGGGCTAGGTTAAAAAAAAAATATTCCAAGCTTTGAACATCTCATGGAACACTGTTCGATCCATCATCCAAAAATTGAAAGAGTATGGCACAACTGCAAACCTACCAAGACATAGCCGCCCATTTAAAGTAACAGGTCAGGCAAGTAGAGCATTAATCATAAAAGCAGCCAAGAGGCCCATCGTGACTCTGGAAGAGCTGCAGAGATCCACAGCTCAGGTGGGAGAATCTGTCCACAGGACAACTATTAGTCGTGCACTCCACAAATCTGACCTTTATGGAAGTAGTGGCAAGAAGAAAGCCATTGTTGAAAAAAAAGCCATAAGAAGTCCCTTTTGCAGTTTGTGAGAAGCCATGTGCAGGACAAGGCAAACATGTGGAAGAAGGTGCTCTGGTCAGATGAGACCAAAATTTAACTTTCTGGCCTAAAAGCATAAGGCTATGTGTGGCAAGAAAACAAACACTGCACATCACCCTGAACACACCATCCCCACCGTGAAACATGGTAGTGGCAGCATCATGCTGTGGGGATGAATTTCTTCAGCAGGGACAGGGAAGCTGGTCAGAGTTGATGGGAAGATGGATGGAGCCAGATACCGGGCAATCTTAGAAGAAAACCTGTTAGAGCCTGAAAAAGACTTGAGAATGGGGCAGAGGTTCATCTTCCAGCAGGACAATGACCCTAAACATACAGCTAGAGCTACAATGGGATGGTTTAGATCAAAGCATATTTGGGTGTTAGAATGGCCCAGTCAAAGTCCAGATCTAAATCCAATTGAGAATCTGTGGCAAGACTTGAAAATTGCTGTTCACAGAAGCTCTGCATCCAATCTGACAGAGCTTGAGCTATTTTGCAAAGAAGAATGGGCAAAAATGTAATTCTCTAGATGTGCAAAGCTGGTACAGACAAACTCAAAAATATTGCAGCTGTAAAAGGTGGTTCTACAAAGTATTGACTCAGGGGGCTGAATACAAATGCACACCACACTTTTCAGACATTTGTAAAAAATTTAGAAAAACATTTATCATTTTCCTTCCACTTCACAATTATGTGCCATTTTGTGTTAGTCTATCACATAAAAATCCAATAAAATACATTTACATTTCTGGTTGTAACATGACAAAATGTGGAAAATTTCAAGGGGTATGAATTCTTTTTCAAGGCACTGTTGATTTTCTGATTGGTAATCATTAGGAAGTGTTAAGAGGCTTACGTTCAAACTATGAAACGTACCTGTCGGTCTGTAGGTATTGGGGTATCTTTATCTGTGGCATCATATTTTTCCTGAATAGCACCCTTCAAAAAATAAATATGAACAAAAGATTAAAAAAAAAAAAACACTCCTTCTTTAGAGAATACATACAGCATATTACAGCTCATGAACTATACAGGTGAAACTCGAAAAATTAGAATATCGTGAAAAAGTTCATTTATTTCAGTAATGCAACTTAAAAGGTGAAACTAATATATGAGATAGACTCATTACATGCAAAGCAAGATAGTTCAAGCCATGATTTGTCATAATTGTGATGATTATGGCTTACAGCTCATGAAAACCCCAAATCCACAATCTCAGAAAATTAGAATATTACATGCAATTAATAAAACAAGGATTGTACATAGAACAATATCGGACCTCTGAAAAGTATAAGCATGCATATGTACTCAGTACTTGGTTTGGGCCCCTTTTGCAGCAATCACTGCCTCAATGTGACGTGGCATGGAAGCTATCAGCCTGTGGCACTGCTGAGGTGTTATGGAAGACCAGGATGCTTCAATAGCGGCCTTCAGCTCTTCTGCATTGTCCAGTCTCATGTCTCTCATCTTTCTCTTGGCAATGCCCCATAGATTCTCTATGGGATTCAGATCAGGCGAGTTTGCTGGCCAATCAAGCACAGTAATCCCACGGTCATTGAACCAGGTTTTGGTGCTTTTGGCAGTGTGGGCAGGTGCCAAGTCCTGCTGGAAAATGAAGTCAGCATCCCCATAAAGCTAGTCTGCAGAAGGAAGCATGAAGTGCTCCAAAATCTCCTGGTAGATGGCTGCGTTGACCCTGGACTTAATGAAGCACAGTGGACCAACACCAGCAGATTACATGGCTCCCAAAATCAACACAGACTGTGGAAACTTCACACTGGACTTCAAGCATCTTGCAGTGTGTGCCTCTCCATTCTTCCTCCATACTCTGGGTCCTTGGTTCCCAAATGAGATGCAAAAGTTGCTCTCATCAGAAAAGAGGACTTTGGACCACTGAGCAACAGAGCAGGTCTGTTTTTTTTTTTAGCCCAGGTAAGACGCTTCTGACGTTGTTTGTTGTTCAGGAGCGGCTTGACAAGAGGAATACGACATTTTAAGCCCATGACCAGGATCCGTCTGTGTGGTGGCTCTTGATGCACTGACTCCAGCCTCAGTCCACTCCTTGTGAAAGTCCCCAACACTTTTGAATGGCCTTTTCCTGACAATCCTCTCCAGGCTACGGTCATCCCTGCTGCTTGTGCACCTTTTTCTTCCACACTTTTCCCTTCCACATAACTTTCTATTAATGTGCTTTGATGCAGCACTTTGGGAACATCCAACTTCTTTTGCAATTACCTTTTGAGGCTTTCCCTCCTTATGGAGGGTGTCAATGATTGTTTTCTGCACAACTGTCAGGTCAGCAGTCTTTCCCATGATTGTGATTCCTACTGAACCAGACTGAGAGACAATTTAAAGGCTCAGGAACCCTTTGCAGGTGTTATGGCTTAATTAGTTGATTAGAGTGGGACACTTTGAGCCTAGAATATTGCACCTTTTCACAATATTCTCATTTTCTAAGATTGTGGATTTGGGGTTTTCATGAGCTGTAAGCCATAATCATCACAATTATGACAAATCACGGCTTAAACTATCTTGCTTTGCATGTAATGAGTCTATCTCATACATTAGTTTCACCTTTTAAGTTGCATTACTGAAATAAATGAACTTTTGCACGATATGCTAATTTTTTGAGTTTCACCTGTAAGTATGCATAACTTTTAACATATGAGAGACTCATTCATTTTATGTTGCGATTCTCTGAAAAGAAACACCACGCAAACAATTGGAATGTATACTTATTCCAAATGTCTTCAGCACAAAATGCCTGAAGAGCACTGCAGAAACACCTGTAGGGAACTCAGGTCATATCTGCTACATACTGTAGACACATTGTTGTGAGTGGTGAGAGGAACAAAAAAGTGTCAGATGGAAGAGTTGAGGCTACAAGTGACAGCTTTTTAAAAAGAAAAAAGCGATTAAGAAAGATTTTCTTTTTTCCTTCAAACTGGCAAGCTGACACTGAGCATAGCAAGAAATCATAACCAAATTTAACAACTGGCCTCTACCACAAGGGCTCTTTCACACGTGCTTTGTTATCCAAAGAGTGATCCATATTCAGATCGCTTGAAAGAGAGCATTTGACAGGCGGTGAGGGAGCAATATATCGCCTCCCCACAGCCTGCTTTAACCCCTTGAATCCCACACTAATGTGCTGCAACTGTATGCATTAGATACTGAGCTCTGAATGGGTCGTGTTAGGCAGGTGCTATGCCCACTGAAAGTGACAGAGGGTATCATCCCTGCTGCACTCGCAAAGCAAGGCCTCACGGCCACTGCAAGTTCACACTCCTGCCTGCTGCCTTTGCAGTTGCAAAAGGGAGTAGTGGTTGTGGGAAGTAATAGCATAGGTTAGCTGCAGGGTTTTACCGCCCCTCAACCAATAATGTGAATGAGCCCTTAGAATCAAAAGCTATATATACCAATTTAATTAATAATAATAAAGATTCTCACCTCTACTCCAAGCAGGGCTGCCCAAGTTAAACCTCTCAAAAGCGGAGGAATGTCAACTCTGGCTTCCTTCCAAATCAAATTTTTCTTATATGGATATGCCTTAGAAAAAAATAGAAACATTTTTAGGCTAAATGTGAATTAGTGTGAAAGTATAAATTAGAAATGTAACTTTAGATTTGTGAACATGCATAAATAAAAAATATATAATTTTAAAACAATACAACATATCAAACTTACATAACAAACTTGCCTCTTGGGGGGGGAAAGATGTTTTTCTCCTGGTGGAGCGAATTGGATCATGCTTTATTGGGGTTTTTTGCCTTCCTCTGGATCAACTGTGGGGTTTGTGTATATGGAGGTTTTCTATTTGTGTGTGTTTTTTTTCTGTTGGTTGAACTGGATGGTCTTTTTTTTCAACCAGATTAACTATGTAACATGACCTATAATTAACCGCTTCCCTGCCGCCCTATAGCAGAAATACTGCTATAGGGCAGCAAGGCTGCACAAAATCATGTATATATACGTGATTTGTATTTCCAGGGAGGGGGCGCGCGCCTGTGCCACCGTTGGCGGCTACAGATGTCGATCACCAGGTTCCGGTCGGAGATTCCCCTCCGGCACCTGGTGATTGCCGAGAAACAGTGACAGGTGAGAGACCTGTGTGTAAACAGCACAGATCTCTCTCCTGCCAGCAGTAACATGCTGCTGTGTATTTCTCTGCACAGCAGAGAAATACACAGCAGCATGTTTCCCTAGTAAAACACATAGCACACACAGTAAAACAGTACACAGTTAACCCTTTGATTGCCCCAGATGTTAACCCCTTCCTGACCAGTATCATTGGTAGAGTGCCAGTGCTTTTTATTAGCACTGATCACTGTAGTAGTGTCATTGTGATGTCAGTGGCAGTTATTCAGTCTCCCCCCCCCCAGTGTCAGAATGCCCACCGCAGTCCTGCTATAAGTTGCTGATTGCCGCCATTACTAGTACAAAAAAAGAAAAATTCCAGTATATATACCGCCATTTGTAGACTCTATAACTTTCACGTAATTAATTTACATGTATTGGGATTTTTTAGCAAAATGTAGCAGAATACATTTTGGCCTTAATTTATGGCAAAATTATATTTTTTAAATTTTTTTACTGGATACGTTTTATAGCAAAAAGTCAAAAATATTGTTTTTTTCAAAATTGTCAGTCTTTTTTTGTTTATAGTGCAAAAAATAGAAACTGCACACGTGATCAAACACCAACAAAATAAATCTCTATTTGTGGGGAACAAAGGACACACATTTTATTTATATACAGCATTGCATGACTGAGCAATTGGCAGTTAAATTACCGCAGCGCCATATCGCAAAAAATGGCCTGGTCAGGAAGGGGGGTAAATCGTCTGGAGGGCAAGTGGTTAAAGTAGAATTAAAAGCAAAACTTTTTTTTGGATAGAGTACAAAAAAAAGGGTTATAACACCTGTAGGTTTTTTTGCCATTTGTGTCCCACTGTGGAGATTTCCTTTCACTTTCTGTCTGACAGTCAAAACAAGAAATGGGGGGAAATCTCTACAAAATAAGGGAATCTCTTGACCCCCTTCCCTCCCCCCAGGTCACCACAACTTGTGTCCCCATTGGAAGATTTTCCCTCTATTACTGTTCTGGGGACAACCAAAAATTTGAGATTTTTTTTTACTTTCACTATCAGTGGAAAAGAATAATGGAAAACAGAACAAATAGAGAGGATGCATCTCCCTAATAGAGGCAGAAATAGCAATAAAAACCTGATAGGAATTCTAATCCCTCTCCACTCTGTCTAAAACAAAAGTTTAGTGTTTAGCTATTCTTCAATATGTGCCAACTTTAATAGTATTAGCATAACCAAAATATTTCTTATCTTTACACAGAGTAGGGAAGGAATGAACCTATGTCAAGTTTGTATTGTTGTCTGTGCCCCTATTAGGGGGATTTGCCCTCTTTATTTGTTCTGGGGACAATTATCACCAAAACAGAAAATATTGAGAAATCCAAAGTTTTACAGTTATCACCAGAAAAAGAGGTTTGGAAAAGTCTTTAGATCGGGACATGACAAGAGGAACTCCCCTCACTTTGTACAGATTTCCTCTTACTTTCTGTAGTGGGGTAGGATTTCACCCTTTTACCCCAAGTTTTGGCTATACATCAACCTAAAGCCCAAGTCCTGCAAAACTTAAAAAGGACCTCTTGCAGTGGGGTTGCACCCGCACGGCATGGGTACATTGCTAATTTAGGTCTAGGGGATCTAGAAGAAAGATCTTTCATTCTCCCCCCCCCCCCCCGGTCCATTGGTCTAAGGTACCAATGTCATCATAACCAATGCAGAACCCACAGTCCTGCACTGGACATGATCATGCCAATGGGCGGTCTACTGCAAAATGTGTGGGAGCACTGCCTGCTGGGCAAGTGGAGAATCAGGTGTATTGAACTGCTTCTTGTCTTACCTAGACAAAACAAGCAGTTAACCCTCGCAGTGCAGGTACTGCCCACTGCAAAAGTATTTTTTAAGCTTCCCGGAATTGGGCTTTATAAAGTTTGTGACTGTGATTATTCTGTTAGCTGAGCTGACTAGACCAATACATTATGGTTAATGAAAAAGTATTCATGTGCTAAAAGAACTCATACAACAGCAGGAAATTATTATAGTCATATCAAGCTTAGTTAACTTTTTTTTTAAAATGAATAAAGACACACAAAAGCTGAAATAGTTCTCTTGGAGAAAACGCTGCTCTGAGCTACCTCCAGTACTGGCCACATGTTTGGATGATAAGCACTTGGTCATATGATCTTTGCTGAACAGGAATGTGCGTTAATACTGACATATGTTAACATCACAAAAAAAACCTGAAGCAGCAATTTCTTTAAGAAAGGTAAGAATAGGTGCAAGTTCACTTTATATACTGACACATCAGTACATGGATTGTATGGCCTTTGGTAAGTTACAGCAGTACTTTTGTTACTAGCTGATCTGGTCCCAATTACTGCCTTACAGTGACTTGTTCTTCTCTATGTCTCTTTGTGGAGGCGACCACAAAGGTGGTAGAAGAGACAGTTTTTGCTTCCTCAAGTCTGAGCTTTCCCTTGGTGACTGGGGATCTGATAACTGATGGGATAATATTCAGATAGTGGCAGAAGAGGTGTAAACAGCATGGATTCACAGAACAAACAAAGAAAAAGCAGGAGATACATGCAGTTCTGGTCCTCAGGTACAGATTCCACTTCTGCAAGAAGCACAGCAGCATCACCAAACGTCACTCTAAGAGTGTATTCCCACCAGCCCTGTTGAGCTGCATTTTTTTTTAACACCACTGCACATGCGTTGGTGTTCAGGTAATCGCAGATCGCATAGAGTGATGTTTGGTGATTCTACTGTGCAACAGGTGTCCTAAATCTTGTGATACTAGCAGGCAGAGGCAGCAGTGCCTTCCACACTGCACATATCTGCAAGCACAGGAACTACACTGCTATTTCAGGGAGAAAATCAAGATAAATGTTACATTTTTCAGGGTTAGGCATATTTAGAGGTTACATACAGTAGAAGATAGCAAATCTTCACTTTAAATGTTGAAAATGGACCCAATCCTGTCATCTACCAGTTTTCAACTTTGGTTCTTTACTGTAATGGGAGGTAAGGAGTTGGGAGAGGCGCAGCCAAACTTGACATTTGTATATGGCTTTAGCTGCCTACATCTTTGAATCTACTGATTGTATTGACAAGCTTATATATTTTGTTTCATTTGCTTAGTTTGAAGTGCCCTGCTTTGTGACAGGTTTGCTTAGTGTACAGCTGTATTCAGAAACATGCTAAATTAGAAGAATATAATACTGGGAAGTACTAACCTTAAGAAGCCTGTCAAATAGGACAATCCTGTTGAGTTGATACTCTGTGTCCCTCTCCCTGATAATGAGAGGAAGCGTGGAGGTAGAGAGCTCGGTATTACTACCCGAGTGAGGGACATTTGATTGGCTGCAAAGTGATTAGAGAGACAAGAACAAATTACAAGCTAGTTACATAAGTGCGTATCCCATCTGGTAATGACATGCTGTGCCTCGCTGCAGTGCAATGCCAATAACGGTTCTAACCTATCCTTGTCTAACTCATCTCGCTCTCCAGGGTGTCATTTATAAATAAAGATGATCAGTGTGACATTAACATGTCACTGCACATTTTTTTTGCTCAGCAGTTCATTCATATTCACTACTTTTCAGGTCACTCAAAGTGAACACCATATGTATAAAGTGGCATAAACGTATCAGTAATTTGATGAGTTCTCTCCCTGTGGGAGCGATACAAAGGTAAGAAAACATTAAAATGAACATATGTTCACAGTGAACTCATGTCACTGCTCTTTTTACACACCTGATTTAATATAGCTGTAACAGTTACTGGATAAAAAAAAATGTCATACTCACTCTTCTCCCAGTAAGGGATAAAACGCTTCCCCAGGCACATCTTTTAATCTCTGAAGGATTAAAAAAAAATAAAACACAGATCGCTAAAGCACAAACATCTGCATTTAGAAAATAGCATATAAAAGGAACCACATGTGGCAGTTTCCACAGTCATACTCAGACAAGATGTGTAGATAACAAATGATAGCGACCTAATATTGTTTGTACGGTTAATAAAGTGAAAGGAACCAACTCATACAAGGGCTGTACCAAAAGTAACCATTTAATTGATGGAAGCCTGCATTAAAAGCAGAACTAAATCTATCTGAGTTAGTGATTTAGCAGCAAAGGAAATATGAAGACTGTACCAAAAGTAATACAAAAGTGGGCATAACTTTTTTTTATTAATATACATAGGTCATTCAAATATCATATGGTGGTAAAGTAACTCTTCCTCTATAGTACCTCTTCTTCTTCTTCATTGCAGGTAAATAATGAATTCCAAGCAGAAGCAAAGTGCCATCACTGAGTTCTTGACAAAGGAGGGATGTACAGTTGCAAGAAAAAGTATGTAAACCCCTTGGGATTACGTGGAGTTTTGCATGAATTGGGCATAAAATGTGCTCTGAACATCATCTAAGTCACAACAATAGAAGAACACAGTCTGCTGAACATAATACTACACAAACATTAGATGTTGCCATGGTTTAATTGCACATAACATATAAACATTCACAGTGCAGGGAGGAAAAAGTATGTGAACCTTTGGACTTAACTGGTTGACCCTCCTTTGGCAGCAATAACCTCAACCAAACGTTTCCTGTAGTTGCAGATCAGACCTGCACAACGATCTGGAGTAATTTTGGACCACTCCTCTTCACAAAACTGTTTCAGTGTAGCAATAGGGTCATGCCACAGCATTTCAATCGGGTTGAGGTCAGGACTCTGACTGGGCCACTCCAGAAGGCGTATTCTGTGCTGTTGCAGCCATTGTTTTGTTGAATTACTTGTATGCTTTGGGTCATTGCCCTGTTGCATCACCCATCCTCTGCTTCAGTTGGCGGACAGATGGTCGTACGTTTTCCTGCAAAATGTCTTGATAAACTCTGGAATTCATTTTCCCATCAATGACAACAATCCGTCCAGGCCCTGAGGCAGCAAAGCGGCCCCAAACCATGATGCTCCCTCCGCCATGTTTTACAGTGGGGATGAGGTTTTGATGTTGGTGTACTGTGCCTTTTTTTCTCCACACATAGTGTTGTGTGTTCTTCCCAAACAACTCAATCTTGGTTTCATCTGTCCACAGTATATTTTGCCAGTAGTGCTGTGGAACATCCAGGTGCTCTTTTGCAAACTTCAAACGTGCTGCAATATTCTTTTTGGACAGCAATGGCTTCCTCCGTGGTGTCCTCCCATGTACTCCATTCTTGTTTAATGTTTTCCGTATTGTAGATGTGTCAACAAAAATGTTAGCATGTGCCAGAGATTTCTGTAGGTCTTTAGCTGACACTCTGGGATTCTTCTTTACCTCATGCAGCATTCTGCGCTGTGCTCTTGCAGTCATTTTTACAGGATGACAATGCCTAGGGAGAGTAGCAACAGTGCTAAACTTTCTCCATTTGTAGACAGTCTATCTTACCGTGGACACATGAACATCAAGGCTTTTGGAGATACTTTTGTAACCCTTTCCAGCTTCATGCAAGTCAACAATTCTTGATCGTAGGTCTTCTGAGAGCTCTTTTCTGCGAGGCATGGTTCACATCAGACAGTGCTTCTTGAAACCAGTAAACCCAAAACAGGTGTGTGTTTTTTAAGGGCAGGACAGCTGTCAGCAACACATCCAATATCATCACACTGATTGGAGTCAAGGTTGGCTCACTCCTGGCTCCAATTAGCTCTGGGAGAAGTCATTAAGCTAGGGCCTCACAAAAGTTTTCCTCCCTGCACTGTGAATGTTTACATGTTATGTGCAATGAAACCATGGCAACATCTAATGTTTGTGTAGTATTATGTTCAGCAGACTGTGTTCTTCTATTGTTGTGACTTAGATGACGTTCAGAGCACTTTTTATGCTCAATTCATGCAAAACTCCACGTAATCCCAAGGGGTTCACATACTTTTTCTTGCAACTGTAGGCTTTCTGACATTCACAGTAGGCTTCAGAATGCTTACAGAGATGACACCATTGACAAATACTGGTGACTCTTGTCAATGGTGTCATCGCCATAAACATTCTGTTGCTTTCTGTAGATGTTGGACAGCCTGAACCCCTCCTTCGTCAAGAACTCAGTGATAGCATGTTACCTCTGTTTGGCATCCATTATATACCCACAATGAAAATGAAGAAGAGTCGTAAAACTGCGGGCCCTTTGCTTCCTTTTATTTAGCCCTTCGAGCACTATTCCATCCACTGATACCAAAAATTGGGCAGAAGTCCTCCCATTGACACCAACAACTGAGCATATGTCCTCCCAATCACATCAATGAAGGAGCACAATTCCTCCCAATGACACCAACACTGGGGCACAATTCCTCTCAATGAAACAAACAGTTGGGCACAATTCCTCCCAATGACACCAATGATGGGGGACAATTCCTCTCACTAACTCAACAATTGGGCATATGCACTCCCATTGACACCAATGCAGGGGCAAATTTCCTTCGAATAACACTAACAATTGGGCACTATTCCTAGCACCGATACCAACATGGGGCATTTTTTACTCCCACTGACACCAGGAAATGTTCTACTCCCACTGGCAGCAGTCTGGCCCCCCTACAGTCTGAAGGACAGGATACTGGCCCTTTGTTAAGAAAGTTTGAAGACCCCATGCTATAGAGGAAGAGTTACTCTACAAATATGTGACATTTAAATGACCTATGCAAGTTAACAATAAAGTTATGCCCACTTATGCATTACATTTGGTTGAGCCCTTGTATTTCTTTTGCTGCTAATCACTAACTCTGCTGGGAGCCTGCATTTATATAAATACTGGCTTTACAGTGTTTGATATTAAAGCAAAACTAAACCTATTTATTTAATGGTTTCCCAAAACAATTAAATTCAAGGCATGCTGTGAATAAAAACTGTCTTAGTTGCTTGTGCTCTCAACCGAACTGTTAAGCCATAAAATAATTGCCATCACAACTGATCACATGTGCAGCACCACGACAACTGCAGATCAAACAGAGGCTAAGATGGCAGCTTCCTTGGCTGTAAACAATAAAATGGTTTAGTTCCACTTAAAAAAAATACAAAATGGGGAGAGGAAAAAAATTGAGAATACAAGGCAACTATAGTCTTGCAGGCATTGCATGCAAGTTCCCCTGTAAAAAGAGCTAGTAGTACAAGACAGTAGTAAGCGAATATAAGGGGAGGTTGTGATATTACCACTGTCAGATGTCAGTCCCATGAGTAAGCAGAGGTCCAGTACTTGCCTAAAACAGACCCTAAATAACATTATAAGGCAACGCAAAGTCCCTTCTACAACATACAGGAAAATGTGACATGTACACTTTAAAACTGCAGGTAGGGCATTGCAATCAGCCTACGGAGCACCAAAGTGTTCGAACCAAAAAAGTGTATATAAACCATAGAACAAAATAGGAATACATTGCTGGTTCCCAGTCTCTTTATATACTGTGTCACAGGAGAAGCAGCTCTGTCACCTTAGGGCAGGACTACAGAACAAATAATGCTCCCTATAACATAGAAAGGAGGTCTTTTGCAATTCACAAAGACAAATTACACTCACCACCCACTTTATTAGGTAAATCTGTTCAATTGCTTGGAACACAAATCAACCAATCACATGGCAGCAACTCAGTGTATTTAGGCATCTAGACATGTCGAAGACGACTTGCTGAAGTTCAAACTGAGCATCAGAATGGGGAAGAAAGGGGATTTAAGTGACTTTGAACGTGGCATGGTTATTGGTGCCAGAAGGGCTGGTCTGAGTATTTCAAAAACTGCTGATTTACTGGGATTTTCACGCACAACCATCTTTAGGATTTACAGAGAATGGTCCAAAAAATAGAAAATATCCAGTGAGAGGCAGTTATGTGAACAAAAACACTTTGTTGATGTCAGAGGTCAGAGGAGAATGGGCACACTGACTGCTGCAACATTCAGATGGTAGGGTCAGAATTTGGAGTAAACAACACGAAAGCATTGATCCATCCTACCTTTTTTTCAATGGTTTAGGCTGGTGGTGGTGGGGGTGCAATGGTGTGGGGGATATTTTCTTGACACTAGCAAGGTGTACCTACTAAAGTGGCTGGTGAGTGTAGGCAGGGCAGTTACCACTGCTTTAGATCAATGCAGCAAAGGCAGAGTGCACAGCTACAGTAATGAGCTCAGAGGATTTTTGGCAGGATCAACATGTTGGGTTTTTTTGCACTTACAGAACAGATACTGTATAATGAAATGCTTTCAGTGTAATTTTTAACTAAACAAAGGGATCAAATAATAGGTCATTGTTAGTGTGCACATTTAAATTAACTAGACTTTGATTAGACATGTGAAGAGATATCAAATGTTTACTTTAAAAATCAATAGGCTTCTGCTCTTACATTTCGTAGTTGGCACAATGATAAAGTAACAGTTGTGTCATCTAGGAGGGAACTTCTGTCTCTACCTTGACCAAAACTTTCTCCATCTTCTAATAGGAGGCTATAAAAAAAAAAAAAAAGAGGAGAAAACCAATAAAGAAAACAGTGATCGCATCAACTCTGTCTACAATCAAATGGTATGCATGCAGGGTTATCTGATGAAAGTCTTAACCTCTTATCAAAAGGTGAGCCTGTAAATACTTTCAGCACTAACATTCTGAAGACCAGAAAGCTGTGGGAATGGAAAACTGTCGGATGTTAAAGCAGGTTCTGGAACCATCCAAATGGGTAGTGTTTTCTTTTTCATAAACAACAGGGATTAATGTAAAGGACAGGTATTGTAAAAATATTGTAATCTTATATGAAGTTAAACATGTTTTAAACATTACAACACAGCTAGGGGAGGTTAAATTTCCCATGATTTAAAGTAGAACTATAGCTGCATAATCACACACAAAGGCTTTTTATTCTGCATATCTCTATTGCAATAAAAGCATCTTATCTGCCTTCTAGCAATATTTCTTCTGAATATACATGCTTTGTGCACAGTCTTGGCATGCTTTTGTGCTAAGATGAATTAAAGTGATATTAAAAGGTTAAAGATTTTATTTAATAAAAATAATAATACCTACCTACCCTGTGCACTGGGGGTGGGTCCCCCACCAGTGCTGTCCATCCTGTGGGTGCGCCCATAGCAAGTCATATGCTATTGGGGCACCTGTGCAGGCGTGTCCAGAGGCGGGCTCTGTGCACCCATAGACACATACTGCACCAGTAAGCCCCGCTGCTGCTCCCTTCTCACAAGAGTTTGACTAACAGTAGCAGGAGCCTTTGGAGTGGAGAAGTAGACAGTGGAGTGGTGCTGCAGACAGGACAGCATTGGAGTGGTGAAAGCAGCCAGGTAAGTGTTTATGGTGCGGTAGAAGAGCTAGTGGGATGTTTTGTTACCTTAAAAAAGTATTAAGCCCAAACACAAAACTGTAATACATTTAACCTTAGATGTGGTGGCTGCATTAGCTTTCTTTTTTTTTTATTTTTCCCTCTGTTTTCAACTGGTGATATGGCCAGTAACACACCTCCTGTATTAGAGTGCTCCCACTCTGGATAATGAACCACAGGGGAACGTTTGGACAGCAGCATTGTCAGTATGGAGAGAGGGGAGTGTTATGTGTATTTGTCAACTTAAAAACACTAACAAATTGAATCCAAACTTCAGCTCACACTTTATAAACAGTTACAGCAACAGGTTTGTTCCTTTGGGATAAAAAGTTTACATAAAAAAATAAAAGCTGACCATTGTAAGCAGCCCTATCCGTGATAAATGGCTTGTCTCAACCCTCTAGGTGCTACATCTACAGAACAGCTTGTTTTGTTGACAAACAACAGACTTGCTGGCCAGATCACCAGGAGTAAAGGAAAGAAAGCCGAAAAAAAAGAAAACAGATATGCAGCTGTCAAACTTAAAGCAGAGCTCCACCTAAAAGGGGACGTTCCGCTTTAAGGACTGCTCCCCCACTCCCCATTAAGGATTGGCACCTAGGCCAGGCACCTGCTCCCATTTCCGGTCCGATCGCCTAGGCAATTGGAAACGGAAGGTGTCCTCCCTCTCTCCCTCCCTGTAGTCTTTTGGGACACATGACAGGTCCTAGAAGACTACAGGACCATTTATGAAGCACAGCACTACTCGCGCATGCCGCAAGCTATCACAGCCGGGTGCCCACACTGAAGATGCCGGCCTCCTGGAATACAGGACGACCAGTGAAATGGGCTACGAGGGACACACCACAGGACCGAGGGACAGGTAAGTGGCTGTTTTTTAAAAGTCAGCAGTAGCTGCTGACTTTTACTTTTTGACAGGGTGAGTGGAACTCCACTTTAAGAAGTAAGTTGCAATATAAAAAGTGTTTGCTTTTGTGTTTAATTACGCTTTAATGCAGGGAATGCATTAGGGGTAAAAAGAACCACTTTAAAACTGCTTTAACACTGTTCCGTTGCAAAAAAATAAAGCAATAAAATGCATATGTGCTTTTGTAGCATTTTTTGTCACATTTCTGGTGCTTTTACACCTGTAAAAAAAAAGGACATGTGACTCCAAAAATGCACCAAAAAACGCAATTGCGGGTGCATTTTTATGCGTTTTTGATGCATTTTCCATTCATTTCATTGGGGAGATGCATTTTTTTTAAAAAAGCACCAAACATGCACCAAAATGCAGCAAGAAGGACTTTTACAAATGCAACTGACTGGTGTGCAGAGCTCCACAGGATTTAATGGACGCACATTTTTCTTCCGCTGTTGGTAAGATAAAAATGGAAGAAAAACTGATCAGTGTGAAAACAGTTTAAGTCCAATATACACACAGTAATAAGTTCATCTCGGGGTGGTTAATCAAGATGCCGAATACGCCAAACCCGGAAAAAAACCAGAAGGAGACTGAAACATTAGCAGGGGAGCCACCACTAGTGTTATAGTTTGTCTCAACCTGTTACTGTCACTTTTGATAGACTGCTTGGTCTGCACGTAATTAAGAAAATAAATATACACACAAAAAAGCTTGTGAAATCTGAATAATCACATTTCATATAATGAATACAATCATTACAAGTACTAATCCTATACAGTTAGGATATAATCTTTTTTTTGTGAAGGGTCTTTATAATGAACCTGAGGTCTAGTACAACACAATATGCCACTTTTTTGACAAAAGTGATATTAGCTTTCATGAATTCTAGTTTCCTGCACAAGATAAGCCTCTCCATGTTCCTAAGTCTCACCCAGGATGTGTATGGCTACTAGAAGTCAATTAGGTTATAGGGAAATTCTGAATTGCTCAGAGACTGCTGAGCATACAACACTACTTTTCTAAGATGACCTGCTAGCTCTACCAGAGGAAAATGGTATGGAAGCAAACAAGATAAGTAAACCTTAAGCACTTCAGAACCTCCAACATTGGAACCATCAAGTTCTGTATTCACCTCTTACCTTTTCTCTTCCCAGTTACAATGCAGGTGCTTCTTTCCTACGTCTAAATTGCATCATGCTGCCACCTAGTGACTTAATTGTGTGCGTGTGTGTGTGTGTATATATATATATATATATATATATATATAGATAGATAGAACACTGAATTGTCATTTTCAATATCTAAAATTGATATTTGATTGATAATTACTTATACATCTAATACGTCCTGTGGAACTGTGTATGTAAACATTAACCGCTTTTCCACCACCCTACAGCAGATATATTGCTACAGGGTGGCAGGGGTGTGCAAAATCACGTGTATATATACATGATTTTGCATCGCCAGGTAGGGGGCGTGCTGTTTGCGGCCTCGGCTGTCAGTCACCGGGTCCTGGACAGTGATTACTCGCCGGCAATCGCTGATTACCGAGCATTACCGACGGAGGGAGAGAACTGTATGTAAACAATACTGATCTCTCCTGTCAGCTCCAGCACACTGCTTTGTATGGTTCTGCATAGCACTAACACAACACACAGTAAAACAGCACACAGTTAACCCTTTGTTCACCCCACATGCTTTTTATTAGCACTGATCACTGTATTGGTGTCACTGGGGATGTCAGTGACGCCAAGTCAGTTCCCACCAGTATCAGAATGCCTGCCGCAGTCCCTCTATAAGTCGCTGACCGCTGCCATAACTGGTAAAAAAAAACAAAAATACTAGTATATATACCGCCATTTGTAAATGCTATAACTTTCACATAAACCAATTCATTTACAAGTATTCTGATTTTTTTAGCATAGATGTAGCAGAATACACTTTGGCCAAAATTTGTCAAAATATAATTTTTTTAAATTTTTTTACTAAACTTGTTTAATAGCAAAAAGTGAAAAATATTGATTTTCTTTCTCAAAATTGCAGGTCTTTTCTTGTTTATAGCACATAAAATAAATAACGCACAGGCGGTCAAATACCATTCAAATACTATTCGTGGGAAAAAAAGGACATACATTTAATTTCATTTGGGTGCAGCGTAGCATGAGTGCGCAATTGTCAGTTAAAGTAACGCAGCGCCGTATCGCAAAAATGGCCTGGTTAGGAAGGAGGGTAAATCCTATGGAGGGCAAATGGTTAATTTTTTTGACACTAAACTTAAGAAACAGCAATGTTGCTCTATGCTGAAAGTGTACCCCTAGTCAAACTGTTTTTTAGGTTTTGAAAACAGGTGGAATAGGTCCCAACCCCTGCCAGGTTTTTATTGCCGTCTATGGCCCCACTGGGGAGATTAGTCCTTTCTGTTTTGTCCTAGTGACCATTTTAATGTAGACTGAAATTGATGGGAACTCCAACAGGAACAGGAGGTGAGGGTAAATCTAGTAATGGTGACACACCTGATTCTAACCACTCCCCACAACTCTACCCACAATTATTGAAGTCTTGTCTAAAGATACAGTTGAAGTGTTTACATCTACAACCCCAATTACAAAAAAATTGGGATGCTCTGTAAAGTCTACATATAAACAGAATGCAATGATTAAATGATCTCATTAAACTGAAATGATGTACCATTTTAACCACTGCTGAAGGCCATTTCTGGCACTTTTTGTTTACATGTTAAAATCAGTATTTTTTGCACGAAAATGTCTTAGAACCCACAACTGTTTATATATTTTTTTAAAGCAGAGGCCTTAGAAAATAAATGTGTGTGTTTTGCATTTTTTTTAAGTCACGCGGCATCTGTGCAGTGGTTTTTCAAACACTATTTTTTTGGGGAAAAAATGCACTTTTTTAAATTTTAGTGCAAAAAAACCCCCACAATACATAACCCAATATGTCACACTTTAAAACTGCGCATACTTGTGCAACATTGACAAACGACTTAAATTTTACAATTCACAGGCGACGCTTTAAAAGCATTTACAGGTTACCACTTTAGATTTACAGAGGAGGTCTAATTCTAGAACTACTGCCCTCGATCTGACGTTCTTGGCAAAACCTCACATGTGTGGAACTGTCAGTCTTTGTGTGCATGACCGATGCAATCTTCCTTGGTCTACCTGACCTTGGCTTGGTATTCCCAAACTTTCCACTTCTTAATATGTGATTTAACAGTACTGATTGGCATATTCAAGGCTTTGGACATCTTTTTATGTCCTTTTCCATCTTTATAAAGTTCCATTACCTTGTTATGCAGGACATTTAACAGTCCTTTTCTGATCCCCATGGCTCAGTATCTAGCCTAGGCAGTGCTTCCACGTAAGAGCAAACAAACTCATTGACTATTTATACACTGACACTAACGGCAATTTAAAAAGCCACAGATGTGGGACATTAACCTCTAATTGGCATTTTAACCTGTGTGTGTCATCTTGTGTGTTTGTACCAAGGCCAAACATTCCAGGGTATATACATTTTTGATCATGGCCATTTGGGTGATTTCAGTTATCATTACGATTTAAAAAGGAGCCAAACAACTATTTGAAATAAATGGCTTCATATGATCATCATCCTTCAATGAAAGAGCATTTTTCAGCATGATCAGTCATATTTTCAATATCAATGCTACAATTTCACAATTTCTGCCAGGGTATGCAAACTTTTGAGCACAACTGTATGTACACCACAGTGATTATGTCACTATTACTTTTACAAGATAATATCTGGGTTTACAAAGACATTTGGTGCACACAAAGTGGATTTATGTGTACTGTAGCTATTGATGTATATACCAGTGGTGTATTTAGGTTTTGTGCTGCCCTAGGCAGCACAAAATTCGCCCCCTACATTTTTCCAAGATCATATTTTGTGTATAACTTTTGTTGTACTGTCTGATGCAACTTTGGGGGTCTTATCTATGGTAATCTATGAACACAAACACACATGAGCGATCCCTCAATGGCCTTTTCTTGACCACAGTTATTAAAGATGACAGCAGCTACAAAATGATTAACAAATTTGCAATTAAGACTTGATATACAACATTTTATTGCCAATAAAAACACAAACAAAACATCCATCAAATATAGCATTCAAAACAAAGCATTTGCCAACACCTAAATTAGAGATAGAAAAAAACAGTGCAATCTGTTGTGTGTTTCTAATAACCATTCTGTTCAAGAATTAAAAATAAACATCTATGTCAAAACGAAAAAATATGATTAAGTACTTTCTGGTGTACATTTGCTATATATATACTGTTTCAGATTTAAAAAACATTTTTGGCAACACAATAAAACAAAACAACATAAAGCAAGTTTTAAGAAAACATATTCTGTGTTACAAATGTGTAAAATACATGCTATAAATTGGTTTAAGTATAATAGGAAAATAAAACCTGTTCTGCCATGTCTCTGGGAGGCAATATACTGTATCTGACAAATAATGGGCGCTGTTACTGCGGTCCCAGTTTTTAGGTAAACCTATACTCAGTACAAACTTACTTAACTAATCTTGGGCTTTGTAGAATGCTAGCATGGTTGCCTGCTCATACCTCAAGCATACTTCTTAGCTGTCCCAGTCTATCTCACTGTATAGCCCCCAAAATTCTATGCAAATACTGGAATTTTATCAGGGCTGTGGTGGTGGGGAACACAGTAAAGGGAAGAGTAGGGTACATACTAGAAAACCAAAGTGTTAGTTAAGGAAAACAAGGTCTCTGGTGCTCCCATCCTGTCTTTACTATTGACCATTGTCATTGATCTGGAAGACGCAGAAAAGTAGCAGAGTCTGAACCATTTTGCATCCCTAAAATTTGAGACATTATTTTCCATCATCACAGTTATGGTGAGAGGAGACGTAAGGAACCACAAAGCCCTCCAGCCGAATCAGTGCATAGCTCAAATGAACCTTCCTAAAACCGAATGTATTCACATGTTCATCACATATCCCCAACAGTTTTACTGGATCCCAAGCAATACTCTATAGTAGTCATGGTTTCCATACACTGCACTGATGATGGTCAAAAAGCATCTGTATGCATTTTTGAACAAAAGGCTCAAACAAAGGCTCTCTAAAATTAGCAAATATGTGCACTATACACCAGCAGTTCTGGATGGTGATTTGGCCATTGGGGCATAAAGGAATGATTTGCATGGCTCTGCCTGCTGTCCTAAAATGAGGAATGAAATAAGTAATGGAATAAGACATGCAAATACTTTCTGCTTTAAGATGGCTCTATGGTGCTATATACAGAATGAATTTCATAAACAGAGTTATTACTCTATAAAGTTGCTGTTATTATTTTTCCACTTACTTTGGCAATGTGCAGACAGGTGGCTTGGATCTAATAATTCCTTTGCTGACCAGCTCTTTTTCCAAATCTCCTCCAGCTAAACACCAGAGGTAATATACCTCTTCAATGGACCTTTCTGCCAAAAAGTCACTGTCTTCATCTATAAAAAGGAAAACAAACTCTAAAGATAACCCTTTATTACAGTGTACATTCATAGTTGATAAACTCACACACTCAATAGTCACTGTACCTTTACATAGGAGACTGATGTCTTCAGGTAAGTCGAGGTCAGCACATCTTAACGCTGAGGAAAACAGACTAGCTGGCTGTCGAAAAGGTATGTAACCAGGAGACACAGTGCTGAAAACACTGCTGGTGAGTAACTCTGCAGCTGAGGGTCTACAAGTAATATAAATGTTAGCAAAGTGCAATAACCCAGGGCAGAAAAAAGCTAAAAATTCTCAATACTGGGTATATTCAATCTGGAAGAGCAACAAGTAATGATATCCTGAAAAGTGAAGAAACTCAGAGCAAACAGACTAATTGCAAGCCAATATTTAACATCTAAAGTATGGATTGCTGCACTCATCACTGCTGGTCATTGGATGCTTTACCGAATAAGACTTTGTGTATCAACGATAACTCTACCAACCAACATTTCGTTTGTGCTGAGGACTGCGCTGGACTGACTGGATCAGTCACTCGTCATAGATGGGTAGTTGTGTGGGTGGATAGGGAGATATCCCTCCAGTCGGTTGTGCCCAATGGTGGATACTGGTGGTAAACCTTCTTAGGCTTTGGGTAGCTGCCTTTCTGGTACGGCCTTAAGGTCATTTCCACACGTAGACTTGGAATAATAGGAAAGAAGGAATGCCCGATGTCCAAAAGAATGCACATTTGATTGTAGATTAAGTGGCATTTATTATTATTTCTACCAACTAATAGGTTTTCTTAAAAAAAAACATTTATGGTGAAACAGCAACTAAGGAAATACACAGATCTTAGAGCTCATATATCTTGATATATCCTTGCACCTATGTTTCATTTGATGCACAGTGAATGCAGATCAGCAGACATGTATGATGTCTGTGCATGCATGCTTTTCTGTTTAGCTGTCTGGTGTGCACTCAGCCTCCCTACAAGATGACTTGAGCTGACTTGGCAGTGCAAATAAGGTTTGCAGACACAGCAGTGAGTATGCCTATCATTGAACACAAGTGTCAGGATATGGTCCTGAATGCAATGCCTAAGTACAAGATTTAACTAGTGGCTCTTTAGCACTTTTTATTGAAAATAGCACAGATCTGGTAATACACAAGGCCATTTGAAACTGATTAAAGACATGCAAAATGTGTCATTTGTTTGGCTCCCAGTAAGAATATGCTTTAAATAAGTGAGTTCCGTAAAGGGTCGATTGTACTCATCATTCTATATCAGGTCTATTGGCAGAAGATACACTATATTGCAAAAAGTATTGGGACACCTGCCTTTACACACACATGAACTTTAATGGCATCCCAGTCTTAGTCCGTAGGGTTTAATTTTGACTTGATCCCTCCCTTTGCAGCTATAACAGCTTCAACTCTTCTGGGAAGACTATCCACAAGGTTTAGGAGTGTGACTATGTGAATGTTTGACCATTCTTCCAGAAGCGCCTTTGTGAGGTCAGGTACTGATGTCAGACGAGAAGGCCTGGCTTGCTGTCTCCGCTCTAATTCATCTCAAAGGTGTTCTATCGGGTTGAGGTCAAGTCAGTCAAGTTCCTCCACCCCAAACTCGCTCATCCATATCTTTATGGACTTTGCTTTGTACACTAATGCGCAGTCATGTTGGAGCAGAAAGGGGCCATCCCAAAACTGTTCCCACAAAGTTGGGAGCATGAAATTGTCCAAAATATCTTGGTATGCTGACGCCTTTAGAGTTCCCTTCACTGGAACTAAGGGGCCAAGCCCAACCCCTGAAAAAAAAACCCACACCATTATCCCCCCTCCACTAAACTTTACTTCTTGGCACAATGTAGTCAGACAAGTATCATCCTCCTGGCAACCGCCAAACCCAGACACATCCATGGGATTGCTAGACAGAGAAGTATGATTTATCACTCCAGAGAACACATCTCCACTGCTTTAGAGTCCAGTGGTGGCATGCTTTACACCATTGCATCCAACGCTTTGCATTGCACTTGGTGATTTAAGGCTTGGATGCATCTGCTCGGCAATGGAAACCCATTCCTTGAAGTTCTCTACGCACTGTTGTTGTGCTAATCTGAAGGTCACATGAAGTTTAGAGGTCTTTAGCTATTGACTCTGCAGACAGCTGGCGACTTCTGCGCACTGTGCGCTTCAGCATGTGCTGACCTCGCTCTGTCATTTTACATGGCCTACCACTTCGTGGCTAAGTTACTGTTGGTCCCAGTTGCTTCCCTTTTGTTATAATACCACTAACAGTTGACCATGGAATATTTAGTAGCAAGGAAATTTCACGGATGGACTTATTGCACAGGTGGCAACCTATCACAGTACCACACTTGAATTCACTGAGCTCCTGAGAACAAACCATTCTTTTACAAATGTTGTAGAAGCAGTCTGCATGCCTAGGTGCTTGCTTTTTCACACCAGTGGCCAGGGAGGTGATTGGAACACCTGAATACAATGATTTGGAGGGGTGTCCCAATACTTTTGGCAATACAGTGTATACAACAGGCAGGGTAAAATTTCAGTGTCTGTAACCTATCCCCAATGAAGACAATGGGTTCATTAAGCTCTGGTTCACACTGGATGCAACTTGGCATGCGATTTGCATGCCCTCCGACTTGAAAATTTAATGCCAAGTTGCACCCTATTGTCCGCAATTGGAGCGATCATATCGGTGCGGTTCTGACTTGGTCGAAGCTGCACTGATTTAAAAAATTAGTACATGCACCATTTTTTTTGCGATTTGCATAGACATCTGTATCAGATGTCTTGCAAATCACACCTAAAATCGGCAGGTCCCCCCGACTTTGAAATTGTGCAACTTCACTGTAAGTCAGGCTTGATGTGAAAGGAGGGTAAAGAAAAATAGGCTTTTCACTTTCCAAAGGTTGAACTGTGCAGAAAAAATTTCCACAGAACTTAGTGAATGTGGCAAAAATAGAATAAAGAATGCCCAATCACGTGCAAGGAAAGTAAAAACAAAAAATTTGTTTAACATTAAAACAGTCAGTCATATGACTACCGTATATTTTTAATTCTGTATATTCTAATTGCTAATCTGTTTTTTAATTTTTAAGTTTGATTAATAAATAAATACAAAATACCTAAAGTGAAGAAAATTCTTCCTCCGCATTTACTTTTTAGAGTGTCCCCTGGCGACCCTGACACATACCTCATTTCTATATGTTCCCCTGTGCCACTGGGACCTATGGAGTTTCATAAAAGTCCCCTCTACGTGTGCTCTGCTCTGTACTACAACTGTAAGTGCATTGTTCCGCCGCACACAAAGGCTAGAGGGACAAACAAAACAAAAGCCATACCTTTTCTCCTCTTCTACAGCTGTGATTAACAGTGGTCCTATGTCTCTCTCGCACTGCCTATGTGTGCGGCACTCAGAGGGATGCACATATAGTTGCACTACACAGCGGGAGTGAACATTTATAGGGGACTCCCAAGGTTTCAGCGACACAGGGGAACTTATAGAATGGGAAGTGGAACAGCACAGCCGGGGGACACTTTTAAAAGTATACACAGGGAGGAATTTTTAAATAAAAACATTAACTACATGCAAGTTATACAATTATTGTCTGAAAAAAATAGGCTTTAATGTCACTTTAACCAGGAAAAGAAAAATTTCAACTATTACCACGCCGTGCTCACCTTTTGGATGGGTGGTATGTGAGACATTTTCTCAGTAACGCTAAGACGTGTTCTGGCAGATTCTGAAAAAAAGAACTCCATAAATACCACCATGAAGGTGAGCAACAAAATTACATATTACATGAAAAAAATGTGTGTGTGTATATATATATATATATGTATATATATATATATATATATAAATGTATTTATTTTGAAGTCAAAAAGGATGTTGTAAAAGTAAAGCTGATTTATTCCTAACAGAACGAACCCAATGCAAATGTATCAACATAAAAAGACACATGATCTCTCCAAGTTTTACTTCTGCACTACAAATGTTCGATGTAAGCCCCTTTAGTGACACAACAAATGATTGCCGTTTACCATTTGTTGCCACTCTTGCTAGAAGTTTTTACTTTTGCACAATGACACTGTCTCTGGCTGCTCCAATCTAGACATGATTACAGAATGGCTTATGCTGTAGATTGAGGAAAATCTGCCCAATCTAATCTTTCAGCAGGATGCGCTCACCCTCATTTCCACTTGGGTGTTCGCCGATACCTGAATGATGCTCTATTAGAACATTGGAGCGGCTGTGCAGGAAAGAACGATTCACCAATGTCACTCTGGCCTCCACGATCGCCACACCTAACACTCTGTGACTTCTTTCTGTGGGGGTACACCAAGGACTTGGTGTATGTCCCCCCCCTTCATGCCACAGGACCTGAATGACCTGAGACAACACATCACAGAAGCAGTGGAGTCAATAGCTGAGAACATGCTGGCATTGGTCTGGAGTCCGATCTAAACATCTGTGAGCCAACAAGACTCACATCGAACAATTTAAATGCAGAGGTAAAACGCAGACAATTAATGCATCTTTTCATGTTAATACAGTTGTCTTAGGTTCATTCTGTCATGAATAAATCAGCTTTACTTTTGCAATCCTTATATATATATATATAATTTTTTATTTTTTTATGTTTTAAACATTATTCTACAGTAAAGGTGGTCATGTTTTGCTGAGTCATCACAGGTCATCTAAGTCTCACACAACTGTAACAGGCATTTGCAGGCAGTAACTTCAGATAGATTCACATCCATTCCTGTTATAGCTGATATGAGATGCTACCAGCATTCATCAACTGGGAATCACATGTTCTCTACAGCACCACCTAGAGGGAATATTGCAAACATTCTGCTTTTAAAATGCATGACATTAGCTCAGCCAGCAATTTCCTGGGAATAGCAAACCAATTCACAGACCTTTATCACTTCCACACATCCATGTTCTTCAGCAAGCACGGTCACAATGTCATCAACACAGCCTGAGGGAGCAAAATAACAAGAATGTGAAGACCAAGACATTCACATAAATACTTGGAGCTATGTTAAAAAAGCAAGCTGGGAATTTCATGGTATCATGAAAAGACAACCTTCCTAAAATGAAAATCCAAAGAAGAAAATTATATGATTCTGTGTGGATCCTGGTTTTCTTACTGACAGGCAGGTGTTAAAATCCCTTTAAATGAACTAGCTGCAGATATACTAGAGGCTGTGTCATACACAAAGTAAGAAGAGTAATGTATTCTCTGCAGAAACTGTCCAGGTAGCGCACTGCAGCATATGATAGACATACCTAGCTGTGCAGAGGTACTGATATATACGAATTACTGTGCAACACTTTATTTATGTCCATGTATCAACAGGAGAAAGACCACACACTTTGTACATTACCACTTTTACACACTACATTTTTTATTTGAATGTTTAACTAGAGGAGGAATATATGAATTTAGATACATAATGCATACCAAGTACAGGGACAGGATTCTTGTTGTGGGTCAGTAAATTACCACTCAGTGAAATAAGGATTAGAATAATGCCAGACATTTGCAACATTAAAAACAAGGCATTAATGTCACCTCCCATGTATCTGATGTCTGTTAAACCTGCTCTTTTCTGTGCAGTCCTTGGTTCAGTTGGTGTTCCCATGACAAAGCTATTTTAACCTGAAGTGTGAAGAATCTCAGCTGCCTTTAAAAGTATGCCTGGACTTTTTCTGTCTTTTGTATGTTGTATGAACAGACTGTCTGCATTTGGGGCAAAGCATATGCCACAATATGCAAGGAGCCCTCGGATGTGTGTATATACAGCTGCTGCATGTTTAAGCCTGTTATTGATTTCGACAGGCTGCTGGCAGCGGGCTGTATGCTGCACCTGTGACTCCCAGCAGAGAGTGGGCAGCACAGTGGCTAAATGGTTAACACTTCCGCCTGGCAGTACTAGGGTCGTTGGTTCAAATCCCAACCACGGCACCACCTGCCTGGAGTTTGCATGTTCTCCCTGTGTCTGCATGGGTTTCCTCCCACACTCCAAAGACATGCTGGTAGGTGAATTGGCTCCTGTCTAAATTGGTCCTAGTATGTGTATGTATGAATGTAAGTTAGGGACCTTAGATTGTACGCCCCTTGAAGGTTAGGGACTGATGTGAATGTACAATATTTATGTAAAGCGCTACATAAATTGATGGTGCTATATAAGTACCTGAAATACATAAATAATAAATAAATAACACCTAAATGAACCTTTATAAACATAGTAATGTCTTTAAATTCACATACACTGGAAATTTCTTGCAGCAACAAGAGCCAATAAGATACCAGAACAGAGTATGAATATAGGTAACACCTGATAAAAAAAAACCTCAGCACTCAAAGATGCAAATGCCAGATTGGATGAAGTTCAAAATCAATCTGTGAGAGCTGTCTATATTTCTGGATTGGGTGGAGAGAAATTCAAACAAACCCCATACATGTAATACTACCTATGAATCTGAGACCATGTGAAACCTGCACCCTTTGGAAATTGTTGACTTTTTCAATATATTTGAACAGGAAAACATTAGATCTTTATTCAAACAGTTCTACAGATAAAAGTAGTATACTTGAACAAACAACACATAAAAATTGTCATGGTATATTCATTTTTATCATCTAAATCAGGGGTGGGCAACTGTGGCCCTCCAGCTGTTGGTGAACTACAAATTCCATCATGCCTCTGCCTTTGGGAGTCATGCTTGTAACTGTCAGTTTTGCAATGCTTCATGGGACTTGTAGTTCTACAACAGCTGGAGGGCACAGTTGCCCACCCCTGATCTAAATTAATAAAATGCAGAGATGTCAAGTTCAAAAAGTAGCTTACTCCTCCATTTACTACCATATCAAACCCATGAAATTAGAATACAGTGTTCCAAATTAGGTGGCAATGATTACATTCTCCTTAGGGAGTATGCAGGTGGAACTTGTCTAATTTAAAGGATAAGTTCACCTTCGAAACAAGGTATATATTCCACCTATTCCAGCTCCTGCCACCTCTCCCCCCGATCTCCCTTCCCCTAGAACAGCAGGTGGGGGTTCTTCTACCTGAGTCCACTGTCACTTTTTGAAAGTAGCATGGCTGTGCGGGGCTTCGTCCACACACAGGCATTTCATTCATTCACAGATTCCTGTGAATGAATAAACTACAAGTACCGTCTGCCACTGTGGTAGATGGACTTGTAGCTTCAATGGGCTGCTAGGGTGCTTATGAGCACTCTCATAGTCCACTGACATGTCCTCCAGATTTCAAACAAAGGTATCGGCTGAAAGCCAGAGGACATATCTGCAGGAGTTCACATTGCAACCATGATCTACAAATTGCGGGTGAAATGCTTTCCAGGCTCCTGCTTGAAAAAATACTACATGCACATTTTTTTCTATAAAAACGTGCATTTATTATTTTTTTCCATAAAGGTGAACTTATAATTTAAACCTAGAATATCTAAGGTGTAGTTTGCTTATGCTGCGTGTAGCATCATGTCAAGCTCAACAGAGAAGTATGTAGATGCTTTTGGGTCTGACAAGGGTTTTAGAAAGATCACCAAATTATTTGAAATCCATCCTACCACTGTAAAAAAAATAATCTGCAGACTTCAATTGACTGCTACTTTGTCCAGCATTGGCCAGACCAGCAAATTCAGCAAAAGAGCTGACCATTTGATACCAAAAGTCACCAAGAACCTCAAAATTTCATTATGGTATCAGCAGGCAATGTTTGCAGCATTTACATTACATGAATCTACAATCAGACAGAGATTGCAACAATCAAACCTGCATGGGAGGCATACCAGGAAAAACGTTTGCTACCAAAAAAGAACATTAGAGCAAAACTACAGCTTGCAATTTGAACATATAGGTGAAAGAAAAGGCCTTCTGAAACAATGTGCTGTGGACTGATGAATCATAGACCGAAGTGTTTTGTCACAATAACGGTAGATGTGCTTGGTGAAAACTGAAGACAGCATTTCAGAAGAACATTATACCAATATGATGCTGGAAATGTTTTTGGGGTAGTTTTGCTGCTTCAGAGTCTAGGCAGCTTGCAGTCATCGAGGCATCTATACATTCTGCACAATATGAATATGTACTTAGGGCATCTGTTAAAACTAAAGGATCCTTCAGTGCAATAATGACCAAGACAATAACAATTGGCTAAAAACAGAAGAAATGAATGTGAAAGCTCTCGTACGAATCCCATTAAAATGTGTGGGGGAATTTTAAATGAGCAGTACTGTACATGCAAGGAACCAAAAACATTTTGCAACTAAAGGAATTTTGCATGAAGGAGTGGTTAACAACTTCATTAAATCAATGTCAGAGATTGGTCAGCAGTTATGCCAAAGACCTGCAAGAAGTAATTTCTGCCAAAGGGGGCAAATACCAGTTTCTGAGACCAAGGGTCTACTTACTTTTTGCATGGTACACTATTGCATCTATTGATATTTTTGTGGAATAAATGATTGAAAAGGCAAGTTTACGTTCAAATACCTATAGGCATTATTTCTCATAATGAGTGTTACACATTTATTTATTTTTTTACATGACTGTAGCTGTTTGCAAGAAGTTTAGGCTTCAAATTTTTAATACAATGGTATAAGAATTCACTTTTATCACATACCCAGAGTAAGTATAAGTTTTAGCTTCTCAGCTATATCAAGGCTTTGAAATAATTTCCTTCCCTGAGAAAAGAAGAATACATTTATTAGATAGGACCACTTATAAATTGTTTGTAAAATATATGTCTATCTACTAGAAATAAATGTACTTGTAAGGAAAATGCATATATTGTTCTGTTGCATCTATTTTCTAAGAATACTACCATTTCATGTACCACCTACAGTGCGCAAGAGGTGACTACAGAAAGACATGAATCTGACTTCTAGCATTACAGTCATGGAGAAAAATGTATCAGATTTGGATTTTTGTTTCTCCACTTTTTTTGTGTCATACCAATACAAACAAAATAAATAAACATGCCTAAACATTTGTAATTGCAACAATTTTCTGGGCGACGTTGTGCATTATATGATAGAAACGCAGGGGTGCCAATATTTTTGGTCATGACTGTGCGTGCATTAACTATGAAACATTATATACAATATAGTAGTAAAGGAATTGCTATTCGCACCAACAACACATCTTAAATGTTACCCTACTGAAAAGCTTATTCTATTCCATGAAGTCTCCAGGAGCTTCAAGCTTTGCCCCTTCTACTCTATATCTGCTGCAGTGTCCCCTGTCACAACAGTGCTATGGCTATGTAAACCATGAAGCCATAGCTCTGTTCTTCCTCCCTGACTGACGATCTGCAGTTGCTCGCCGGGGCTTGCAGATTGTTTTGTGTTGTGACAGCTGAAAATTTCTTCCAGCGGCACATACCCCCCAAGTGGCGGAAGTGCAAAATGACGTTTATATATGTAGTTTTGCACAGGAACTGCTATAGGGAAGAGGGAAAGTGGTTAATAATGGACAACCCCAATTCCAAAAAAGTTGGGACACTGTTTAAAATCTACATAAAAACAGAATGCAATGATTTGCAAATCTCATGAAACCATATTTTGCTCAGAATGAAAATAGAAAACATATCAAATGTCTAAAGTGGTTGTAAAGGCTCAAGGTTTTTTACCTTCATGCATTCTATGCATGAAGGTAAAAAACCTTCTGTGTGCAGTACCCCCAGCCTCCCCCTTACCCCCAATACTAACAGAGTCCCCTCTCAGTCCAGCGCTGTGCACAAGAGTAGACCTTCTCCCGGATCTCTCAATTCTCATTGGCTGAGAAAGGAGCAGGATCAAAAAGGACTGCTGTCAAATCACTCCAGTGAGCCAATGAGGAGAGATGGGAGCGGGGCCGAGGCACGTCTCTATATGTCTTTTGGACGCATAGAGCAGTGGCTTGGGAGCGAGCATACACCAGTGCCCACACAGCAGGTGGCTTGCTGTGGGGGCACTGGCTGAAGAGGAGCAAGTAGTGCTGGCAGGGGACCTCAGAAAAGGAGAAATGAGGCTGCTCTGTGCAAAACCAATACACAGAGCAGGTGAATATGACATGTTTGTTATTTTAAAAGAATAAAATACGAACTGTTACTATCACTTTAAACTGAGAAAATGTACCATTTTAAGAAAACACAAGATAACTTTTAAATTGATGACAGCAACACGTCTCAAAAAAGTTGGGACAGTGCCATATTTACTATGGTGTTGCATCCCCTCATCTTTTATCAACACTTTGTAAATGCCTGGGAACTGAGGAGACCAGGTGCTGGAGATCTGGGAGAAGAATGTTGCCCCATTTTTGCCTGATATAAGATTATAACTGCTCAACAGTCCTGGGTCGTCTTTGTCTTATTTTTGCACCAAAAATACTTTCAATACTTTCAAAAAAGATGCACCAAATACTTTCAATTGGTGAAAGGTCTGGACTGCAGGCAGACCAGACTCTTCTACTATGAAGCCACGCTGTTGTCCTAGATACATTATGTGGTTTAGCATTGTCCTGCTGAAATATGAAAGGCCTTCCCGGAAAAATAAGTTGTCTGTATAGGAGCATATGCTGCTCTAAAACCTGGATATATCTTTCAGCATTAATGGTGCCTTTCCAGATGTGCAAGCTGCCCATTCAATACGCAATAAGCCACCCCCATACCATCACAGATATAGGCTTTTAAACTGAGAGTTGATAACAAGCTGAAAGGTCCCTCTCCTCTTTAGTAATGAGGAGATAGTGTCCTTGGTTGAAGAATGTCAAATTTCGATTCAACTGACCACAGAATAGTTTTCCACTTTTCAACAGACCATTTTAAATTAGCTTTGACCAAGAGAAGACAGCAGTGTTTTTGGATCATGTTCAGAAATGACTTCCTCTTTGCATGCTAGAGCTTTAACTTGCATTTTTGGATGGCACAATGAACTGTGTGCACAGAAAGTAACTTTTGGAAGTATTCCTGAGCTTATATAGTGATGTCCTTCACAGAAGGATGCCCATTTTTTAATGCAGTGCCCTCTGAATGCCTGAAGATCATGGACATCCAATATTGCATTTCGGCCTTGCCCCTTGTACACATAGATTTTTCCAGATTCTCAGAATATTTTGATGCTATTATGTATGGTAGAAGATGACATATTTAAAGTATATGCAATTTTACATTGAGGAACATTATTCTGGAATTGTGCAATAATTTTTAGACTCAGCTTTTCACAGATTGGTGAACCTCTACCCATTTTTACTTTGCAGACACTCTGACTCTCTAAGATGCTCTTTTTATAGCCAATCATGTTAATGACCTGTTGCCAATTAACTTGATTAGCTGCAAAATGTTCTTACAGCTCTTGTTAGTACCACTTACTTTGTCAGCTTTTGTTTCCCTGTCCCAACTTTCTGAGACATGTTGCTGCCATCAATTTCAAAGCTACCTTATATTTTCTTCTCAGTTTAAACATTTGGAATGTGTTCTATGTTCAACTGTTAATACAATATGACTTTATGAGGTCTGCAAATCATTGCATTCTGTTTTTATGTACATTTTATACAGCATCTCAACTTTTTTGGAATTAGGGTTGTATAACTGAGGTCTGCCCTTTTATTGTGCCTAACCTTGTACTATGTAATACAATGGGGCAAAAAAGTATTTAGTCAGCCACCAATTGTGCAAGTTCCCCCACTTAAAAAGATGAGAGAGGCCTGTAATTGGCATCATAGGTAGACCTCAACTATGAGAGACAAAATGAGAAAAAAAATCCAGACAATCACATTGGCTGATTTGGAAAGAATTTATTTGCAAATTATGGTGGAAAATAAGTATTTGGTCAATATCACAATATCATCTCAATACTTTGTTATATATTCTTTGTTGGCAATGACAGAGGTCAAACATTTCCTGTAACTCTTTACAAGGTTGGCACACACAGTTGCTGGTATGTTGGCCCATTCCTCCATGCAGATCTCCTCTAGAGCAGTGATGTTTTGGGGCTGTCGCTGGGCAACACGGACTTTCAACTCCCTCCAAAGGTTTTCTATGGGGTTGAGATCTGGAGACTGGCTAGGCCGCTCCAGGACCTTGAAATGCTTCTTACGAAGCCACTCCTTCGTTGCCCGGGCGGTATGTTTGGGATCATTGTCATGTTGGAAGACCCAGCCACGTTTCATCTTCAATACCCTTGCTGATGGAAGGAGGTTTGCTCTCAAAATCTCACGATACATGGCCCCATTCATTCTGTCCTGTACATGGATCAGTCGTCCTGGTCCCTTTGCGGAGAAACAGCCCCAAAGCATGATGTTGCCACCCCCATGCTTCACAGTAGATATGGTGTTCTTTGGATGCAACTCAGCATTCTCTCTCCTCCAAACACGACGAGTTGTGTTTCTACCAAACAGTTCTATTTTGGTTTCATCTGACCATATGACATTCTCCCAATCCTCCTTTGGATCATCCAAATGCTCTCTAGCAATCTTCAGACGGGTCCGGACATGTACTGGATTAAGCAGGGGGACACGTCTGGCACTGCAGGATCTGAGTCCCTAGCGGCGTAGTGTGTTACTGATGGTAGCCTTTGTTACGTTGGTCCCAGCTCTCTGCAGGTCATTCACTAGGTCCCCCCGTGTGGTCCTGGGATTTTTGCTCACCGTTCTTGTGATCATTTTGACCCCACGGGATGAGATCTTGCGTGGAGCCCCAGATCGAGGGAGATTATCAGTGGTCTTGTATGTCTTCCATTTTCTAATTATTGCTCCCACAGTTGATTTGTTCACACCAAGCTGCTTGCCTATTGCAGATTCAGTCTTCCCAGCCTGGTGCAGGTCTACAATTTTGTTTATGGTGTCCTTCGACAGCTCTTTGGTCTTCACCATAGTGGAGTTTGGAGTGTGACTGTTTGAGGTTGTGGACAGGTGTCTTTTATATTGATAACAAGTTCAAACAGGTGCCATTGATACAGGTAATGAGTGCAGGACAGAGGAGCCTCTTAAAGAAGAAGGTACAGGTCTGTGAGATCCAGAAATATTGCTTGTTTGTAGGTGACCAAATACTTATTTTCCACCATAATCTGCAATCTGCAAATAAATTCTTTCCAAATCAGCCAATGTGATTGTCTGGATTTTTTTTTCTCATTTTGTCTCTCATAGTTGAGGTCTACCTATGATGCCAATTACAGGCCTCTCTCATCTTTGTAAGTGGAAGAACTTGCACAATTGGTGGCTGACTAAATACTTTTTTGCCCCACTGTATATGTATTGTGAGAACCCAATAAATATCTATTGAAAAGAAAAACCTGACTAGCCAACTTGTGGGGCCATTACACTTAGCATATATTATAACTATATACCAAAATTCAGTAAATATAACCAAGGCAAGTGTACAGGCAAAATGCTTTTGCCCAGAAAGTCAGGCATTTATAAAGTGTTATCAGTCTGCTAGGTTTAATGGTTTATTGCTAAATTCCTAAGAATATGCACTTGACACTTACAAATATCATTTATTTCTACACTTGGGCATCATAAATTAAATTGTCTTAAAAAAAAAGAAATCTCAAAATTAGATTATGGGTACAATGCTTCTCCCAAGTCTGTGACTCAAAAATCTAGAAACAGCCAGGGAACTAAGATTTTTCCCACCTATATATTAACCACTTCCTGTCCGGACACTTTTACCCCCTTCCTGTCCAGGCCAATTTTCAGCTTTCAGCGCTCTCACATTGTGAATGACAATTACTCAGGCATACAACACTGTATCTAAATGAAATTATTATCATTTTTTTCAAACAAATAGAGCTTTAATTTAGTGGTATTTAATCATCACTGGGGTTTTTATTTTTTGCTAGAAAAATGAAAAAAGACTGAAAATTTTGAAAAAAAACATGTTTTTCTTAGTATTTGATACTAAATTTTGCAAATAAATATACTTTCTTCATAAATTTAGGCCAAAATCCATTGTGCTACATTTTGTTGGTAGACATAACCCAAATCAGTGTGTATTATTTAGTCTTTGTGAAAGTTATAGAGTCCACAGACCACGGTATATATATTTGATATATTTGAAAATGTATCAATCCTGATGCACGGACTACCTATATAATTTCTTGGGGCCCTAAAATGCCAGGACAGTACAAATACCCCCCAAACGACCCCTTTTTGGAAAGTAGACAGTCTGAGGTATTTAATGAGAGGCATGGGGAGTTTTTTGAAGTTGTCATTTTTTGCCAATTTTTTAAGGAAATGATGAAAGTAAAAAAAATTCTTTTTTTTTTCCCCACAAAGTTGTCATTTAACAAGTTCTTTCTCTCACACGGCATAGGCATACTTGCAATTACACCCCAAAACACATTCTGCTACTCATCCTGAGTATGGCGATACCACATGTGTAAAACTTTTTCACAGCCTAACCACATAGAAGGGCCCCACATCCAATAAGCACCCTTAGGCGTTCTAGGGGCAAAAGTTACACATCTAATTTCTTGACTGTCTATCACAGTTTTGGAGGTCCTGGAGCACCAGGACAATTGAATTACCCACAAAATGACCCAATTTTCGAAAGAAAACACCTCAAGGTATGTTTTAAGAGGCATGGGGAGTCCTCTGAAGACTTCATTTTTTGCCACATGTTTTTGGAAAATGTGAAAAGAAAATGAAAATGTATTTTTTTTTACGCAAAGTTGTCAATCTATGAGATATTTCTATTACACAGCATAGGCATACTTAAAATGATACCTCAAAACGCATTCTTTAACTCCTGCTGAATATGGCGATACCAAATGTGTGAGACTTTTTCACAGTCTGGCCACATAGAGGGGTTCCACATCCAATAAGCACCTGTTAGCGTTCTAAGGGCAAAAATTACACATCTAATTTCTTGACTACCTATTGCCGTTTTGGAGGTCCTGGAGCATCAGGGCAATGGAATTATCCACAAAATGACCCCATTTTGGAAAGCAAACACCCCAAGGTATGTTTTAAGAGGCATGCAGAGTCTTCTGAAGACTTCATTTTTTGCCACAAGTTTTTGGAAAATGCGAAAAGAAAATGAAAATGTATTTTTTTCTACACAAAGTTGTCAATCTATGAGATATTTCTAATACACTGCATAGGCATACTTAAAATTACACCCCAAAACACATTCTCTAACTCTTCCTGAATATGGTGATACCAAATGTGTGAGACTTTTTCACAGTCTGGCCACATAGAGGGGTTCCACATCCAATAAGCACCTGTTAGCGTTCTAAGGGCAAAATCGCACATCTAATTTCTTAACTACCTATTGCTGTTTTGGAGGTCCTGGAGCATCAGGACAATGGAATTATCCATAAAAAGACCCCATTTTGGAAAGCAAACACCCCAAGGTATGTTTTAAGTTCTCCGTCACTCTCATCTGTCATACTCAGAATTTGAAATGCCTCCTCTCTTGTATATGATCTTTTGGCCATATTTTTGACACTGATCAGGACCCACTGGTATGGCAGTGATCAGGATGGTGTTGCAGTGAGGGAAAGATATCTGGCTGCAGTTGGTTCACACTAGTCACTGTTGGGCAAAAATCAGAGATACAGTGAGGTGGCTGGCAATGTTTTGTGAGTGTGTGTAAACTCTGTGCAAAGGCTGAAAATTACTCACAGTTAGCTGTACTAGATCTCTCTCCTCACAGACGATGGCAGTGAACAGGATCCACTGGTGTGGCAGAGATCAGGGACACTTTATGAACAGGCACACTGTAAGGTGATCAGGGACACTGATTGGGCCACTGTATGGTGATCAGGGACACTGCTGGGCCACTGCGGTGATCAGGGACACTGCTGGGCCACTTGTGTGGCGATCAGGGACACTGTGGCAATCAGGGACACTGTGGCGATCAGGGACACTGCTGGACCACTTGTGCGGCGACCATGGACACTGCTGGGCCACTGCGATGATCAGGACACTGCTGGGCCACTTGTGTGATGATCAGAAACACTGCTGGGCAACTGCGGTGATCAGGGACACTGCGGTGATCAGGGGCACTGCTGGACCACTTGTCCGGCGATCAGGGACACTGCTGGCCACTTGTGTGGTGATCAGGGACACTGCTGGGCCACTTGTGTGGTGATCTGGGCCACTGCGGCAATCAGGGACACTGCGGTGATCAGGGACACTGCTGGACCACTTGTGCAGCAATCGGGGACACTGCGGTGATCAGGGACACTGCTGGGACACTGCGGCGATCAGGGACACTGCTGGACCACTTCTGCGGCGATCAGGGACACTGCTGGGCCACTGCGATGATCAGGACACTGCTGGGCCACTTGTGTGGCAATCAGAAACACTGCTGGACTACTGCGGTGATCAGGGACACTTCGGTGATCAGGGGCACTGCTGGACCACTTATCCAGTGATCAGGGACACTGCTGGGCCACTTGTGTGGTGATCAGGAACACTGCTGGGCCAATGTGGGGATCAGGGACACTGCTGGGCCAATTGTGTGGTGATCAGGAACACTGCTGGGCCAATGCGGTGATCAGGGACACTGCTGGGCCACTTGTGTGGTGATCAGGAACACTGCTGGGCCAATGCGGTGATCAGGGACACTGCTGGGCCACTTGTGTGGTGGTCAGGGACACTGCTGGGCCACTGCGGCAATCAGGGCCACTGCGGCAATCAGGGCCACTGCTGTACCACTTGTGCGGCAATCAGGGACACTGCGGTGATCAGGGACACTGCTGGGCCACTGTGGTGATCAGGGACACTGCTGGACCACTTGTGCGGCAATCGGGGACAATGCTGGGTTACTTGTGCGGCGATCAGGGACACTGCTGGGCCACTTGTGTGGCGATCAGGGACACTGCTGGGCCACTTGTGTGGCGATCAGGGACACTGCTGGGCCACTGCGGCAATCAGGGACACTGCGGCAATCAGGGACACTGCTGGACCACTTGTGCGGCAATCAGGGACACTGTGGCGATCAGGAACACTGCTGGACCACTTGTGCGGCAATCAGGGACACTGCGGTGATCAGGGACACTGCTGGGCCACTGCGGCGATCAGGGACACTGCTGGGCCACTTGTGCGGCAATCAGGGACACTGCGGTGATCAGGGACACTGCTGGGCCACTGCGGCAATCAGGGACACTTCTGGGCCACTTGTGTGGCAATCAGGGACACTGCTTGGCCACTGCGGCGATACTGCTGGGCCACTTGTGTGACGATCAGGGACACTGCTTGGCCACTGCGGCGATCAGGGATACTGTGACGATCAGGGACACTGTGGCGATCAGGAACGCTGCTGGGCCACTATGTGGTGGTCAGGGACACTGACAATCAGGGACACTGCTGGGCCACTTGTTGGGCGATCAGGGCCACTTGTGGGCAATCAGGGCCACTTGTGGGCGATCAGGACCACTTGTGGGCGATCAGGGCCACTTGGGGCAATCAGGGCCACTTGGGGCAATCAGGGCCACTTGGGGCAATCAGGGCCACTTGGGGCAATCAGGGCCACTTGGGGCGATCAGGGCCACTTGGGGCGATCAGGGCCACTTGTTGGCGATCAGGGCCACTTGGGGCAATCAGGGCCACTTGGGGCAATCAGGGCCACTTGGGGCAATCAGGGCCACTTGGGGCAATCAGGGCCACTTGGGGCAATCAGGGCCACTTGTGGGGGCGATCAGGGCCACTTGTGGGGGCGATCAGGGCCACTTGTGGGGGCGATCAGGGCCACTTGTGGGGGCGATCAGGGCCACTTGTGGGGGCGATCAGGGACACTTGTGGGGGCAATCAGGGCCACTTGTTGGGGCAATCAGGGACACTTATTGGGGTGATCAGGGACACGTGGGGCAATCAGGGCCACTTTAGGGGCGATCAGGGACACTTTAGGGGCGATCAGGTGTCACTGAGGTGGAGGGCAGTTAGCTACAACCCTCTTCTTCGCTGTTTCTCCTCTCACAGACAACTCCTTGAGAGGAGAAGGAGGCGGAAGCCGCACCATGCGGCTTTTGTTTACACTTAAGCTGTGTCCTTATTGGACACAGCTGATCACATGGTATGGGACCGATTTCATTGGTCCCATACCATGTCACGTAATCCACCGTGTCCGTCGGACTCGGCGATCATCGGGCTCGCGGGTGCGCGCTCTAGGAGCCGAGCACGAGCCTCAGATACAAGGTGCCGTTTAGAGACGGCAACCCGCTCCTGTAGGTGTCCCGTCCTGCCGTTTATAAACAGCGGCCGGACGGGAAGTGGTTAAAATGTTAATTTTATGCAGACTCACCCCCTAAAAAAATGGTTCGGTTTGTCATTTGATCTATTCCCAAGGTTTACAGAGACACCTTCTGTACATTTAGCACAGTTTGGTTCTTGCAGGAATCAAATATCTGTAGCATTTCATTTAAACTACACATATTTTAACATTAAGCACACACATCTATGTTATTCTATTATATTTACTGCTGTGCCTAATAATGTAATGCTATTACAATATATAGATAGAAACAGCTGTGTTTTCTTGCTGGGTGGAGAAGACAGTCTGTCTGACAATAGTTTCGTATCACTCATATCATATGACATTACAATATATCACTACAACACAAAGCAGCCCCATTGCTTTTACAACATTTGGATCAGAGGCTACTTACTGCAGATAAATGACTCTCTACTGGAAATCCCCTTTCAACCACTGACCGCAAAATATACCAGCTGGTCTCAATACTTCCCCCATATCCACCCAACTAAAAGCAGCAATCAAAGCACAAAAACAGAACACATTTTTCTTATTTTACATACCACACATAGCTCAAATAAAATCACGCCCAGAGACCACACATCTGACTTTGGTCCAGAGGGTCGGGGTCTTTCATGCAGAGTGGGATCTTTAGGTTTTACAATCCCTTGAGCAATGACTTCCGGAGCCAAATATGATGGATATCTAGAAAACAGCAGTATAGAAAGTAACACAATAGAGATATATACAGATAAAACTAAAGCATTGCATGCCATGATACCTGCACATTTATCTTAAAGCGGACCTAAACCCAAAAACAGAAATGCAATACAGTATATTGCAACTTACCAAACCTTAGAAGTGGTGGCTACTTAATTTTCTTTTTTTAGGCTTTTTTTCCCCAAGTGGTCAGTAAAACACTTCCTGTCTTAGGGTGTCTCCCCTATCTGTGGAAGAGCAACGGAGACACCCTTGGACTGCAGAACTATCTAGAGTAGATAGTGTTAGATGGACAAGAAGATATAGATGGACTTTAAATAAATAACCGACAAAGTCTAACTTCAGTAAAAGAGCAGTATGGAGAGCAACACAATAAAGAAATATACAGAGCTAGATAAATCTAAAGCATGGCATACCATGATACCTTAAAATGAATTAAAAAAAAAAATTGTATTTTATTGCAACCTAACAATTCTTAGCTGTTGTGGCTGTATTTGTTTCTGGGTTTTTTTTTCCACCTGGTTATCTGACTGGTAACACAATTCCTGTCTTACAGTGTCTTCTCTATCTATGGAGGAGCAACAGGTACACTTTTGGATAGCAGCACTGTCTGAAGAGGGTGTGTATTAGATGGACTAGTAGACCAACGATCCAGATCCACTGCTTTAATTGTTTTATTAGAAGACACTGAAGAGCTGATTGGAGTTGACTGAAGAACCTGAAGCGAAAATAATAAACTAGTGAAAGTGTTACAAAACCCAGAACCATTGCATTATATCTGGTGTCCCACAGTACACAGATTATGGAAATGCAATATTTTAGTAAATATAAGCGGCTACAAACCTTTTCCCATCAGCATTTAAAGTAGTCTTGTGACTTCTATCAGTGTCCAGTCGAGCACTGGTTATAGCTTGCAGGAGGAGTTTTCCCTAGGAGGATACAGAACCCCTGACCTCTGTCTGGGCAGTGCTGATTGGTCCTGTGCTGATCACATGCACTCTCCTAAGAAAAAAAAACCTCTCTAGCAATACACACCAAATTGAGCATGTGCAGTGTCTCCACACGATATGTCTTATCAGGAGATAAGAATGGAGCAATAGAAGGGGAAGATCAGAGAAGTCTGGATCAAACAACATTTTTACACAATGCAGAGTATTAACCCCCTAGGTTCCGCTGTGAGTGTAACAAGCATGCTTTACTGCATATACAGACTGATTTTTACTGTTGTGGGTTTAGAACCACTTTAAGCTAAGAGTGAGTTCTTCATCAGGGTGAATAGGTCCACCACCTTAAAAAACTAGCAAACAATTGAGAACTCAGATGGGGTAGGGTTATAAAGAGAAACCAAGGGGGCATGTCTTCAAAATCTTGCCAATGTCCAATCACCTGAAGGTACAAGCCTATAACTCAGGGTCTCGGAATATTCAGCCTGCGTCCTGTAAAGTACGCTTAAGATAAGAAAATGAATGCAGCCACCATACTTAAAAAATAACTTCACCTTTGTTGAAAAAATAAAAAAACAAATCTCCTCTGGATGACCAATGTACATTGCAGGGATTTTACCAAACTTTGGTGCAGATTCCTGCTGGTTTCTGTTTTAAAGAAATAGGTGTTCATTTGACTATATCCTGTGCAGACATAGTCTGCTCTGAATGGGAGGGTCTGGTTTATTATGATCACCTGGTCACTGATCACTCAGTGATCTGATAAAAAAAGTTGCAATGTCTACAACCCTTTAGAAGTAACTAACCCTTAGGACTCCATTACACTTGCATTTGTGAGGTGGTATAAAAACACACAGCTGAGCCGAGTTTTTTCATTCTAATAGCTTCTGAGGAAGCTAGACGGAGTGTACACATGCTTCAGCAAACACTACCTCTCTTTTCACATTTGGAGGGGAGTACCAATGCTGAATGTGACCTATTCAAAGGAATGATGCCAAGCCACGACTAACCTGCAACTGTGTGCAATGCATGCAGTTTTGGCACGTTGGGTTGACTTTAGAAGGAGCTTGCCATTAGTGTAAACCCATCCTTAGGAGGTATCTCACCAAAAGTGAAATTTCTGTTGCAAGGGATAGCTAAAATCTGATTTTGCAATGCAGACCTCTGGGAAAACCAGTAAGCTAAACACGCAAGCAGGAAATGACATTTCTGGGGGTGTTTTGCACACCAACAGTGTACAAGATCACCTTCAGGTTGCCATATTGCACTGAATTTTACAGAAAATTACAGCACTGCAGAATGAAAAGGAAAGATTATTTTTAAGAACATTCAATTACAATATGGCTTGTGAAGCATTTGTCTATGCTATAATATTTGTTTTTATGTGTTATATTTTGTTCCCATGAAAGTGGAGTTACCTTTTAAGGATTGGTAAGCTGCAATATATTAGCATTTTGCTTTTGGGTTTCAATGCACTCTAACAGTCAGACAGCTGAAAGGGTCGAATGTACAGTCAGAAGCCAATCTTTCAGGCATCTCAGACTTCCAGAAGGATTATAAACACAAACAGTTGCCTAAGGCTTATGGTGCAGGGAGGCCGAGATGCCCTGCAGACACCTTGAGGGTTTATTTCTCAGGGAGGAAAGCACAGAGGTCCAGTAAAGGTTTTCTAACCTGTCTCAACGCTATTTCACCCATGGAGCCTCGGCAGAAGTGTGTGTATGTGCCTTATATACAAAAATGGCTGGATCAGAAGCCTGATTATTGGCACATTTTAGGCATCACTTAATTTGTCCACCTCTTTCTAGATAGATATATCTCAACAATACCATATATTTTTATGCAATAACACATTCTTATAATTGATTTTACCGTTATGTTGGACAACCTACAGTATATCATTTAAGGTGCAACTCCAGCCAAAACCTTTTTTTTGGTTTGAATGGATTGTGGAAGGCTTGGGGCTCGTTCACACCATACGTGCATGAAAACTGATGGAAACTGATGTGCAAATTTCACTTGCGGAGACATCCGTTTTCATGTGCACTGCAATGAGATTTATATACATTGCAGATTCCTGCACAGAAAAAATCTGCACGTGATACTAGTGTGTGGTGTGAACAGGGCACATAGATAAAAATTGATTTTGTTGAGCCCTTGCAGAACGCATGCAGAAAAACTGACGTCTTTGCACCATGGTGTGATCAGGCCCTTAGAATGCCTGTTGTCAGGTTTTAACTGCCATCTGTGCTGCCACCAGGGATATTTACAAGCACTTTCTGTCCCTATTGACACAAAAGAAAAACGGACAATTCTGCAAAATAATGTTGGAAAATGTACCTATTACTCCTGTACTGGTGACAGTTGTAAAAATTTTGCATTGTCCCTCACTCTTTACCAGGATAAATAGAGAGGGTGGTTTTCTTCAAAGTCACAGACAGATGGCGATAAAACCAAGACAGATGTTCTAACCCTTCCCCATGTTATCCAAAATAAAAAAAGCAAGTTCTGTTTTGGCCAATAATCAGAAGCCTGATTATTGGCACATTTTAGGCATCACTTAATTTGTCCAATTCTTTATAGATCGATATATCTCAACAATACCATATATTTTTCTGTAATAACACTATCTTATAATTGAGTTTACAGTTATATTGAACGACCAACTTAAAAGAGATATCTCCCCAGAAAAAAAAAAATATCTGCCCTGTAAAAAAAACAAAAAAAAAAAAAACCAACCCACTTAAAAGGGATATCTTATAAATTATTTTGTACAGGTAATTGCTCCCATCACCTAAACTGTACTAGGAAATAAAGTGCACATGGTATTTAATTGACTGTTATGGGCAGCATATCTATTCCCTATGGCTCTGTTATTTTTGTTGCTCAAGCTGCATTTCCATGCCTGGCTGGATTGCAGAAATTCGGCTATGAAATAAAAATGGTGGGAGCATTTTCAGATGCTATTAAAACTAATACGGCCTCCAGATGGTCACATTGTCCTACATCTAATTGTAGAAGCAGTGATGTCAGAAGTTAAACTTAAGTTATCTAGACATAAACAGTGTCCATTTTTTGTAATATAACTAGGAAATACATAAGGCAAGCTTCAGTGAACTACAGGTATTTAACCCTGCTTACTATACACTGGTATACCGCTGCCATCTACTGGACATTTTTTATTAAAGCATATGTACAGCATTTTACTTACCCTATTGGGAAATCTACATCTGCTCCATGGTCCGTTATATAATAAAGACCAAATTTAGCCATTTTGATGTGCCCCTGAAACAGAAATGTATATTGTTCTATATACAATATAGTAGCAATATTATTAATAATATAATAATAATTTAACCACAAGCAGAAAAGTAGCAATGATACCAATTTGTACGTAAGCTGCAGTGTAGTTTTACTGCCTAATGCTTGATTCGGTAAAGAGAATAAAATAAGGCTACATTCCCACGGCCATAAAAGTTTTAATGATGTTTCTGGAAGTTCCTACTTGCTTTTAGATCTGTTTTTAAATGTGTAAAATGGTCTTTTTTTTCAATTAAGAGAATGCATATGAATCTCAGATGCAGGATTTTGGGTTAGGGATCTGAATGCAGTTTACTCACCTGTGTGAATGCCTACATTGAAACACTGAAAACAATGCAGCTGTGTTCACATCCTTAAATAAACATTTGTAAATGTATATATATGCATATGTACACCGTGTTCCAAATTATTATGCAAATGATATTTTTCTCATTTACCTAAATAATTGATGTAAATAACAGTCAGCATAATTCTCATGTTATCAACTATTAAGAGTACAATTCACATTTTATTGAACAAACCTCCTAATAACAGGATTTTTGTTAAACATAAAAAAACTTACAATGCACTGTTCCAAATTATTACGCACAGTAAGTTTCAAAACACTTTATAGGTTGTAAAGAACTGAAAATTGTCATTTGTTGTGTTTGCAGCATATTTACTGAACTCAAAAGCTATTTCAATCAAACTTTTAACAACATTTTAACTTTTTAAACATTTTAACAGGTCACGTTACATTTTAACATAGGACCCCTTATTTGATAGCAGCTTCACAAGTCTTGCATCCATTGAACTTGTGAGTTTTTGGACAGTTTCTGCTTAAATTTGTTTGCAAGATGTCAGAATAGCCTCCCAGAGCTGCTGTTTGGATGTAAACTGCCTCCCACCCTCATAGATCTTTTGCTTGAGGATGCTCCAAAGGTTCTCAATAGGATTGAGGTCAGGGGAGGATGGAGGCCACACCATGACTTTCTCTCCTTTTATCCCCATAACAGCCATTGATGCAGAGGTATTATTTGCAGCATGAGATGGTGCATTGTCATGCATGAAGATGATTTTATTATGGGAAGCGTAGTTCTTCCTTCTGTACCAGGGAAGAAAGTGGTCAGTCATAAACTCCACATACTTTGCAGAGGTCATCTTTACACCTTCGGGGCCCCTAAAGGGTCTGACCAGCTCTGTTCCCATGATTCCGGCCCAAAACATGACTCCACCACCACCTTGCTGACGTCGCAGCCTTGTTGGAACAGGGTGGCCGTCCACCAACCATCCACTACTCTATCCATCTGGACCATCCAGGGTTGCACGGCACTCATCAGTGAACAGGACTGTTTGAAAATTAGTCTTCATGTATTTTTCTGCCCAATGCAGCCATTTCTGCTTGTGAGCATTGGTTATTGGTGGCCGAATAGAAGGTTTATGCACAGTTGCAAGACTCTGGAGGACTCTACACCTTGATGTCCGTGGGACTCCAGAGGCACCAGCAGCTTCAAATATCTGTTTGCTGCTATGTAATGGTATTTTAGCAGCTGCTCTCTTGATCCGATGCATGGATCTGGCAGAAATCTTCCTCAATGTGCCTTTATCTGCACGAACCCGTCTGTGCTCTGAATCAGCCACAAATCTCTTAATAGTGCAATGATCACGCTTAAGTTTTCGTGAAATATCTAATGTTTTCATACCTCGTCCAAGGCATTGAACTATTTCACTCTTTTCAGCAGCAGAGAGATCCCTTGTGAGGGACCGCCGAGCAGCACCCCTAGCACTCCACTGGTCAGGCGTGCCCAGAGCGCGGAGTCTAAGCCCCAGGGTACTTGTTCACCAGAGCCCCTGATGGTGGGGATGGACTTGTAGTACCCCGGGACCAGGTCGCCACTACTGAGCACACCTGTCAGTGGTAGGGGTGTTCGCCAGGGGTACCAACCAGGGAGAGCCAGATGTGAGGAGGTCGGGTGACCCCGATGGGATGGATGGATGGATGGACGGCTGAGCAAGTGCAAAGTCAGACAGGCCGAGTTGGTAACGTAGAGGACGGTAAGGTACAAAGGAGCGGGCAGAGAATCGTCGGGTCACACGCCAGGTCAGCAACAGTAGGTCAAATCTAATGAGGGGCATCCAGGAAGAGAGGTCAGGCAAAGCAAGGGTCTGGGCAGGAGAAATCAGCAGGTCAAGACAATCCGGGTCAAATAACTTACAAGGCACAGGTTCAGATACACAGGGAACAGGTAAGACCAGAAGGCACCGAAATGACAGCTCAGGGACATTTAAATATCCCGCCCTGCTCTGCCATTGGTGCCCAGCGGGCGGCCGCGGCTTCTACTGCGCATGCGCGAACTCGAATGCCGCGGCCGGCCCAGACCTAGTGCCCATGTCCCTGCACAGGGCGGTGCAGTGCGCCTGCGCCGGGACCATCGCGGCGGGGATCGAGGGGATCCCTGACATCCTTTTTTTTCCCCATATTGCTTGAAAATGGTGCTCTGCTTAATAATGTGGAACACCCTCCTTTAGTAGTTTTTCCTTAAATTGGGCTCACCGGCCAATCTAATTATCACAGGTGTCCGAGATTGTTTTCAGTGATCAAAAGAGCCCTGAGACACAATGCCATCCATGAGTTAAACTGAAAAACAAAATATTTCATCTTTGTGACACTTAAATAGAATTTGCTAAATAATTTGGAACACGGTGTAAATAACACACACACTGTGTATTATACAAGTATACGCTGCTGCTGACCATGGTTTTTTGCATGCAATGTGTGCATATTCCTTTAACATTCAGTTCTCAATTTCAATATAGAATCTGTGGTTGTTCACTCATGATCCACAGTGAAAGTTGTTGAAAAGAGTAAGGAAAGGTAAAACCTTTGTCAGGTATTTTACGTTTTTTGAATGGGGAAAGAACAAAAAGAGGGCGCACAGGCCTAGTGCATTACCATAAAAAATGTTTAATAAAAAATAAAGTAGGTGTTGTACTCACAAACGACAATATAGTCAAGGCACATCATAGAAGAACAGCTGGATCAACACCGCGCTGAGTAACAGTCCACAATAGGGAGTTTAGACATCCAAAAGGCTGACGCGTTTCGAGGACTTGCCTCTTCCTCAGAGCTCTGAGGAAGAGGCAAGTCCTCGAAACGCGTCAGCCTTTTGGATGTCTAAACTCCCTATTGTGGACTGTTACTCAGCGCGGTGTTGATCCAGCTGTTCTTCTATGATGTGCCTTGACTATATTGTCGTTTGTGAGTACAACACCTACTTTATTTTTTATTAAACATTTTTTATGGTAATGCACTAGGCCTGTGCGCCCTCTTTTTGTTCTTTCCCCATTCAGTATATTTGGATTCCCCCGGTCCATTTGAGGGCAGCAAGGTGTGCATGTTCCAGGACATTCTTAATGTGGTTGTAGCATCGAGTCCATCCCCAAGCGCAGGAGCATTTGTGTTTGCTGGTATTTTACGTTTTTTGTTTGCGCCATGATAAAATGAGGCACTAGAAACAGATTTTTAAAGGATCACTCATATTAGCACTGGGCACAGTAGCTCCAGTTTTGCAGCAGCCCACAAAATGAGAGCATATAGCAATCCTCCACGATAGTACTGACAGTTGTGTATTATACACAGTTGTCAGTGCTATTGTAGGGGGTGTGTTGGAAACGTTGTTACCTTTTAATGGTGAAAGGGGGGGGGGATTTTGATAGGGAAGCAGTCCATTTATTCACATTCAATAAAATGATTACCATTTAACCATTTCCTACTCCTTTTAAAATTCTGTTTTATTCTGTATTCAGGTTTGGAATTAATAGAGCATGTATTATATTTTTAAATTGCCTATATACTTGCAGGAAAATGGTATCATATTGTATATTAACATCTCTATTTTCAAAAAAACATATAGTACATTATAAAAGGTTCAAGTCACATGATTTTAACATGAGGAGAGGGTTCTTTATTTTAGCCATGTGTCTGTTAGCTGGGAACTGAATCTATAGCATCACCAATTACCTCCAGTAATGTAATAATTCAGGATTCAACACAATGTAAATATGTTGGTCTAATGGCATAATCATATGTTTACATTTATATGTTAGAAAATGGTAATATACCCACTATAACTGCAATATATCCAGTATAACTACAACATTGCTGGTTGATGGGTGGATTCTAGTATGACAGATAGTGAAAGGAAAAAAAAAAAACTGTTAACCCTCATTTCTAAAGGGGTGTTCTAGGCATGTGCACATTACTGCTCATGAAATTAACAGACTCACCTGAGCACAGAAAAAAATGCTCTGATCATCTGTCATACAGATAAATCGCCCTTTGTGCCATTCATTCATCAATGCCACTTAAGGAGACATGCCTGTGGTTATTATTGCACCACAGCTAAGCACACCATTCAGAGAGAGTACTGATCTTTTCATTCTCTCCACTGATCACATCACTTCTTACCTCTCCACCCAGCAGGATATTATGAGGCGACAGTGCCCGGTGGACCATGTGGTGACGGTTCATGTATTCTAATCCTTGAAGGGCTTCAAATGCCAGATGTAAAATCTTCAAAGGGCTGGTACAGGGAAGAAGAGACAGGGTTTCTACGTGTGTATATATATATATCTCATACATTTTTGTATATTGCTAGATTTCCTAGGAGCATTCCCAGATAAGATATTAGAAAAATCAGAAAGCTGCTACTCACTGCAAATGAGCTTCAGTCAAGATTTCCACTCCATTTACTTTATTCTATATAGTGGTATGTCATAGATTACAGTAAGATTTCAGGGAGTAAAGTCTATTAACATATACCAGCACTTGGATATTCCACCAAAACTTTGAAGCAATGCACCGCTGAGGACGCCTACTGGCGGGGCGAAACGAATCAGTGGCAGACCGTGGTGACGTTGTATCTAGCAGTTGGAATGCAGGGCGGTGTGTTGCTTCAAGTCTGGCGTTTTCTGACTTTTTTTCCTCTGGAGCCATGTGAGTGGAATATATGTATATATTTTAACCTTAACCCCTTCAAGGCCTAAGGGTAAATCAAATCTAAATGCCTAAGCACAATTTTGCAACGGTGACATGTGTTAGTAAAACCGTACATATCATCACAACTACTTTGTATATCCAGGTGAATTATACCACTTTTTTTCAGGCCCAATTGGGCTTTCATTTGGTGGTAAATGATAATGGATATCTCCTGATTTTTTTTTTATTATCAAAGGAAAACTGGCCCAAAATAGTAAAAAAAAAAAATCTTTTTTTTATTTAGCTGTGTGTTTCTACTATACTACCATAACCTACCACCAAAGAACACCCCAAAATAAATTCCCCAGCTCTTGACGATTGCAGCGATACCATATATGTGTATATTATTTGTTGTTTGTATCTGTAGTACAGCCCAGATACAATAGGGCGCACTTTGTTTTTGTCTTTTTTTTTTTTTACCTAAAACACACTGAAACCGACATTGACGCCAATTTTTTTTTAATCCTGACCTTTGACCCTGACCTTTTGACCTTGACCTTTGACCTGGACCCAAACACTAACCCTGGCACTGAACTAGATCAAACCTTGATCTAGGTATTTTTTCTTTATTTTTTTAATATTTATTTATCTTTTTCTGTTTTCTACAAACATTTTTTTCTCTCTATGCCAGGAGTTCCATAGAGAGATACAATGTATCTCTCTTCTCCATTCATAGAAAGAGAAAAAAACAAGGGGGCTGGGCTGTAGTGACTGATCACTGTGATAGCCAATCAGAGGCTATCACAGCGATCATGTGACCCGGAATCGGGAGTCGCAGGTCCCGATTGTTAGAACGGGACCCAGGGCTCTCAGTGACACTGCGGTCTTTGTGCTGGGAGCGTGCTGTGCGGCGTGCTCCCAGCACAAAGACAGGTACGCAAATATGCGGCCCCACGGAAAAAAGCCCAGTTCCATGAGGCCGCATATTTGTGTGCCGTCAGCGTCAAGGGATTAATAAACAGTATTACACTATTTGGATGCCTTTTTCCATTCCTTATATGCACAAATATACTCCATTGACATACCGGGACGATTGAGGGTGGCAAGCAAAGTTGATCCTAGGAGGACTACAAGAATCATCAGAACCAGATATTGCTCCACCAAAGTGAGATAGACTTTATAGACGTTGTGCCACAGAAGGTGTTGTACCTCAAAAGGCCCAATGTCTATAATTGGATTGAAGAAAGCACTTTTATTGCACAGACACTTTATCGAGAGCAATTAGCTTGGAGATTCCTGGGAGTGCCCCACATGTGGGGAGAGTGGATGTGAATCTGGAAGCCTATGCTATGTAACTTTTCTGCAGAATGTGTCAATCAGATTAAAAAATTCCAAGACAGGGCTGAATCTGATTGGTGGCTGTGAGAAAATCCTTACTTTGGCTTTCTATAAGTGAGACATATCAAAGACTATGTAAACCCAACATTTAAAATTTCTGATATGTGCCTGCCATCTCATGTACTTGTATGATAAAGTATCCTCTTCTCTTTGTATTGCTTCCTTTATGTAAAATCCTTGGTGTTCCTGTCAGTCCCTCTGCTTTCCCATTAAAAACCTGACCACACTAGGCATGAAAGCACAGCATAGTCAGTGTTTAACCTCCAATGACCAGACTTGCTGACATGGTCCCCCATACACAGCCATTTACTGGGAAGTTCAGTGTAATGCCCTTTCTCATCCTCCAGCTCTGTATGCAGCTGAGAACAGAGGTTATGCGATCACTTATAAAAGAGGGAAAAAGGGTATTTATAATGTTTTAATATGTATACATAATTGCTTTGCCTTTCATTTCTATTTTAAACTGAAAAGGTTATTTAAAAAAGGTTAGGGTTTATATATACTTTAAGGAGCTTACAGTGGGTTTATTTTAAAATACCTTACCTTTATTAAATACTGATAAGCAAAAGGGGATTTTAAATTGAAAGAGGGTGGTATTGACAAGGTCATTCCATCAGTGTTTGAATAAACACTGACGCCTGATGCCTGGCGAAGGGGTCCGAAACATTACACTTTCTTTTCTGATGTGATCTTTTTGCAATAAAAACCTTTTTGAATCATATTGGAGATCCATGGCTTGCTGGCGAATATGTACGTTTGCCTATGATGTTTCCAGTCCCAGTTGGTAGTCGCTACAGCACCCAGCATTGATGAGCCATATTTCCAGGAATGTGTGCAATGGGAATATAGATAAGAACACCCAGGAAGACTCCAAGCATGTTTCTCCTGTAAGATGCAGTTACAATGCCGGAGGGCTTTGTACAACAAGTCCATAACATAAAAAACAAAACATCTGCTCATCTGACCCACTAACAAAACTCAGGTGACATCCTGACTGACAGGGTGACCCCTAATGTGTTCTTCAACACAAACAGACAGCACTTGTACCTTTTACTGTTCTGTCAGCACTCAGCCTTTTCATCCAGCAGCAGGCTCTCACTGCAGACAGAGCAACAGAGACAGATACCCTCAAACTCCATCAGGTCACAAATATAAATGATAGCTGGATAGTTGAATCTAATAATGAGGTCTGACTACCAGATATGTTGGGGACCTAGAAAAGGAGGCGTTCTCACTCAAAGCTCTACAAAGCCTCCAGGAGCCCCTCACCATACATATATGAGAAACTTATGTGACACATGTAGTATATAGCATCCACAATCTTGCCAGTCAGTGCTTTGCTACACGCACACACATTTAATTATTATACACACATATACACACACTGTATAAACATATACACACACACATACATATATTATACACACACACACACACTGTATAAAGATATAAATTTAAAAAATACACACACACAAATACATACAAACAGGTTGAAAGAAGAAAATTGCTGATTGTATGGGCTAACATTTTGGTGTGACACAGCCCACATTTTTTAATCTGGAGATCATTAAAGACGGTGAAAAATAACAGATATTTTTGGTGACATTTTTTCCCCACATAATTCCCATTAGTAACTATCTTACTTTTCTCTGTGTGCTTTACCCAGGGCATGCACTAAACAGATACATTTTTTTTTTTGGTCATGATTAACCAATCATCAGTACATGATTTGGATAAGGTATAAACATTGTCGAAGAGAACCTGTAATAGTTTTGTGATTATTGTGAAGTGCCTGTAATAGTTTTGTGACATATTGTGAAGTGTGTTTACTATTTTCTCCCAAAGTAGTTCAGTAAGTAGGTAAGGATCAGTACAGGGTAGAGGACAAAAATTTAAATGCAAAGGGAGTCATTTATTTAAAACAAAACTGGAGCAAGAGAAATTTGATCAGGAGTTTGAGTTTTTGACTTCATAACCAATCAGATTACTTCTTTAGTTTCCCCACAACAACTTGATTGATTGCTGACACCATAAACTGCATGTTTGTTCCAATAGCTTTCACACAATTAGTTATAAATGAGTTTGAATGTGTTTCATATGCATTTATATAGCAAGTAAATGACCAGCCTCGTGGTGGCAGCAGATCACTTTCAGCTTCATGCAGTACACTACTTAAAAAAAAAAAAAAAAGTCTGCAAGAAATTCATTGAAATCAATGGCATCCTGATTTGAAATACTCATCAAGTACTATACTTTTTCCCTCTAAATTTTCTCAGTTTCTCCAACTTCTAATGTCTCAATATGTAATTTTTTCATAGCTATGTGAATGCTCCTTCCTTCCTTCCTAGGAAAAACGTTTACTGAAGCTATACATAGATACAATTCTACAAAGGTATTTACTCTCAAACATCACACAGGAAGGTGGTATCATGCATCTGTCAGCTCTGTATTATGTCTGCCTGACAGCAATAGATATGAGAAACCCTTTACCCATTTGATAATATGCAGACAGCACAATAGTGTTTTTAATCGTGGCCAAGCCTCTTTTTACATTTATAGGATCGTGAAGTTAGCAATGCAGGCAGATGTTACACATATATGAGGTCCATTCGAGTATTGTGAACATATTTAACCCATGGTGATGGCAAAGTAAAAAGGTCACTCAGGGATTCCCAAACCACATCTTAACATATTATAACAAACCTGACCACCTTCTAAAAATGCTAGTTTCATCGCTGTTGTGCTAACCCACCTCAATAAAATATTTTACTGATTCAGAACAAGTGTGAGAATCAGAAAAGTCAAACATCAACATATTTGTTATGGGTCAATCATTCACCAGGGGACTCAGGGTCTGTGGCTCAGCACAGCTAGCATTATTCAGGACAAGACGACAATAATGGCAAACTGCATGTCTCTTTTCTCATGGGTAATTTTTTTATTTTTTTAGATCCATATTTTTTATTTCCTTGTCATGGGTTTTTTTTTAAAAGAGACATTGTTGCCACACCATTCCAGCAATCTTCCCATAAGCTTGAATGTGTATTTCATGTATTTTAAGCATGTAACCTGTACTGTTCACTAAAAAAGATAACATTTGAGGTTGATAAAAGTGCATATGCATGTACCAACACCCTTCTGCTTAAAGTTAGGTGTTGTCACCACAAGCTGCCCAGAGAGTAGGCAAAGTGGTTACCACTGGTGACAAATATTCACTAGGCTAAGGTACCGCAAAAATGATTCTAGATACACATCATAAAACAAAAATTTTATTGCTTAATTTTGATAAAAAGCCAATGTGGAAAGAACTGTATTCCAGATTTCGAGAACGAGGTTACTCCCATAAACAGATTAGACGCGTAAGAAAAAAAGATGCTGAACGTGACAGAAAAAGTCTTTTGCAGGTTAAGGAAAAAGAAGTTTTGGGTGAAGAGAGGAACACTGTACGATTAATAACTCAGGCCCAATGGAATATGGTACGAGACGTCCTCCAAAAACATTGGGGGATCCTAACCAATAATCCAAATCTATCCCAAATTGTAAGGCCTACACCAAAAATGACAGCCTGTATGCAAGTAATTTAAGAGACATCCTTATGCAATCAGAATTCGTGAAAAATCAGACCCAGAACTGGCTGACTAAATATCCCCGATCTAAAGGCATGTTTGCCTGTGGGATATGTCAAATATGCCCCTTTGTAGATCGTACATTTTATGATAGTATGGGTGAGAAGAAGATCCAAATTCAGGACCTAATTAATTGTAACTCCACAATAGTAGTTTATATGATAACCTGCCCTTGTGATAAATTTTATACAGTTAAGACTAAGCGTCCCCTAAAGGTTCGAATAGGAGAACGTATGAAGGAAATAAGGGAACAGAACCCAGGAAAACATCTAGCAAGACATTTTGCTACCTATCATAGAGGTAAATTGACAGGCATGAAAGTGAAGGGCATCTATGTGCTCAAGATTCCCCAACGACAAGGGGATTTTGATTGCATTTTGCTACAGTAAGAGAAAAGCTGGATTTATAAGTTACAAGCATTAACACCATTGGGACTGAATGTTGAAATGAATTTACTGGTCTTTTTAGAGAAATAATCTATTGATAAAAGTTGTGAACTTTGGGAGTTGAGCTGTGACCCCTTTTGCTTTAAGATCTATATCAGGGGTGGCAAACAAGTTAGACACAAAGAGCCAAAATTTTAAACTGTGAAAGTCAGAGAGCCACACCATGCAGTGACCTGCCAAAACAGACAAACACTCACACAAAAACACATAATTAAAACCATATTATTCACCATAACACTTTCTTCCCATTACAAAACACAGGGATGACCAGAGTCTGCGGACAGCACAGGGATGACCAGAGACTGCGGACAGCACAGGGATGACCAGAGACTGCGGACAGCACAGGGATGACCAGAGACTGCGGACAGCACAGGGATGACCAGAGACTGCGGACAGCACAGGAGATGACCAGAGACTGCGGACAGCACAGGGATGACCAGAGACTGCGGACAGTACAGATGACTGCTGACCTTTGGGGAGATGGGGAGGTGGGGAGCGGGTACCTGAATTTGACAGGTACCCGCTCTTACTTCCGCAGAGTTTTTGTTTGATCTTACCTGTTCCTCGATCCAGCCGCGCGCTGTCTTCCCGGCTTCTGTAATGGCGCTCGGCATGACAGCCGGGTGCCCAGTGCGCATGAGTGAGAAGCACTTGCGCTTTGTGATTGGTCCGGCGGCTTCTGGGATCTGTCATGTGTCCCAGGTACCGCCTTACCATTCACAAAAAGCACCGCTTCTTGCGCATGCGCACTTGGCACCCGGCTGTCATGCCCAGTGCCCACACTACAGAAGCCGGAAGACAGCGAACCGCTGGATAGAGGAACAGGTAAGATCAAAGAAGTAAGAGCAAAGAGCCGCATTCATTTTGGCCGGGAGCCGCATGCGGCTCAAAAGCCACGTGTTCGCCACCCCTGATCTATATGGTATTAATAGACTCCTGATATACCAATAAATTAAATTTAAGTTATACAAAATACTTGATCAAGGGAAGTACAGATTTCTGAATTAGGATTAAAGGCCAGGGCTCTGACAGAACTTGCCGAGCTCTGCAGCAGTATTATTATTATAATTGCCTGAATAGCAAACACGACTTTGTCCCTTTAATTTACTATAGGCTGTCTCTAGGTAAAGACAATACAGATATAAGGGACCACCTGAACAGCGTCCGACGTCCAGAAGAAGCTACGCTACTGTCTAGCGAAACGAGCTGACGTCATGTGACGCAACTCCCTCTACGTGGGAACTCTATGGTGATGGTGCCCTGGAGTGCTGGCAGAAGTAAGCAGAGCCATTTGACGTACATAAAGCCACAAGGAGCAGCAGTCATTTTCCTAAAAGGATCGGATTGACGCTTTGAACCCTGGAAGCATTGTGGACAAAAGGAGGAGCGGTAATGTATGTGCCACCGTCAGTGGGAAGTAGAGAAGAATTTAAGGACACAAGAGCATTTAACACTCCTTGAACATTACGTCCAGTGGGACCGTAAGAAATATGGAGTAAAATGACTTGCTGTGTCATATACAGTGAGCTATTTGTCCCATGTTGATACTGTTCATATATATTCCATATATGTGATATTCTTTGCTGGACACATGCTTCTGTTGATGCTGCTCAATTTATATCTATTCTTTAGTCCATAATTGCACAGGACAATAGTGGTCTCCATTTTCTGCAACACTCCTCATAGGTAATTTGCGGAGCTCTTGATCCCTTATGAGACATAATTACCTATTGGATGAACTTTCTCATATGAACTGTTACATCAATCTACACAGAACCTGGCCACCAAATTGAGCATCCTTTCAGTGCACTTGAGTCCCTTTTGGTTTATTGGCCGCTAGAGTTCCTAGATCCAAACATGGGGGTTATTTTGAATGTTGTTTTTGAATGTGATTTCTAATCACACAAGCAGCGTGTTTCTGCATTATGAAACCCATGTGTGAACCTACATGCATCCGGACGTTTTAATTTTTCGTTTGTCTTGTCTGTTTCATCTATTCATGTTCTTTATTTGTTGCATATACAGCAGAGGTTGTTTGAGTCCACGTTGGCTTTTTATCAAAATCAAGCAATAAAATTATTGTTTTATGATATTTTGTATCTAGAATCATTTTTGCAGTACCTTAGCCTAGTGAATATTTGTCACCAATGGTAACCACTTTGCCCACTCTCTGGGCGGCTTGTTTTTGTTCATGTAACCGATACAGGCCTTCTTGGTATAGACATCCAAGAGTTCTGAGACTGCTGCTGGGCGCCACCATGAACTGTCAGTAGCTTCAGCAAGCTCAGAGCTGTCACTCAAGTGACAATAGAAGTCCCCTTCACTTTTTCCCTGGCTACTACATAGAAGGTTATTATGTAGGGAGGTGAAGGGAGGGGCAGAGGAGCTGGGCCATAATGTGCTGTGCATGCTAGCTCAATGTTCTCACCACCCTAGGGTTCAAACCCCTATGACTAAGTTGGAAATGATGAAAAACGTCAGGGCATGGTTACGCAGCGACTTGAAATGGCATTGAAACCAGAAGTGATATGGCATCTGAGCCCGATTGTTCTGAGGGTGGTGAGAATATTTTGCACATTAAAAGAAGAGGATTTTGTTCACATTTAACTATATTTATGCTAAGATAAAATATTTGGTATTTTCACAGGTGGAGATGTATTTATAGTGGACCATGTTTAGTTCACGTGTTGGTGATATTTTGATATGATAATAAGGTAGCAGCAGTTACTCACCCACCTCCACCCAGTAACTCACTAAGTGCTTACGAGATTGCCAATCATTTCAAAAACAAGATTGATGAAATTCGTAGGTGCATCTTCACTACACATACAGTCAGGTCCATAAATATTGGGACATCGACACAATTCTAACATTTTTGGCTCTATACACCACCACAATGGATTTGAAATGAAATGAACAAGATGTGCTTTAACTGCAGACTGTCAGCTTTAATTTGAGGGTATTTACATCCAAATCAGGTGAACGGTGTAGGAATTACAACAGTTTGCATATGTGCCTCCCACTTGTTAAGGGACCAAAAGTAATGGGACAATTGGCTTCTCAGCTGTTCCATGGCCAGGTGTGTGTTATTCCCTCATTATCCCAATTACAATGAGCAGATAAAAGGTCCAGAGTTCATTTCAAGTGTGCTATTTGCATTTGGAATCTGTTGCTGTCAACTCTCAAGATGAGATCCAAAGAGCTGTCACTATCAGTGAAGCAAGCCATCATTAGGCTGAAAAAACAAAACAAACCCATCAGAGAGATAGCAAAAACATTAGGCGTGGCAAAAACAACTGTTTGGAACATTCTTAAAAAGAAGGAACGCACCGGTGAGCTCAGCAACACCAAAAGACCCGGAAGACCAAGGAAAACAACTGTGGTGGATGACCGAAGAATTCTTTACCTGGTGAAGAAAACACCTTTCACAGCAGTTGGCCAGATCAAGAACACTCTCCAGGAGGTAGGTGTATGTGTGTCAAAGTCAACAATCAAGAGAAGACTTCACCAGAGTGAATACAGAAGGTTCACCACAAGATGTAAACCATTGGTGAGCCTCAAAACAGGAAGGCCATATTAGAGTTTGCCAAACGACATCTAAAAAACCTTCACAGTTCTAGAACAACATCCTATGGACAGATGAGACCAAGATCAACTTGTACCAGAGTGATGGGAAGAGAAGAGTATGGAGAAGGAAAGGAACTGCTCATGATCCTAAGCATACCACCTCATCAGTGAAGCATGGTGGTGGTAGTGTCATGGTGTGGGCATGTATGGCTGCCAATGGAACTGGTTCTCTTGTATTTATTGATGATGTGACTGCTGACAAAAGCAGCAGGAGGAATTCTGAAGGGTTTCGGGCAATATTATCTGCTCATATTCAGCCAAATGCTTCACAACTCATTGGACGCCGCTTCACAGTGCAGATGGACAATGACCCAAAGCATACTGCAAAAGCAACCAAAGAGTTTTTAAGGGAAAGAAGTGGAATGTTATGCAATGGCCAAGTCAATCACCTGACCTGAATCCAATTGAGCATGCATTTCACTTGCTGAAGACAAAACTGAAGAGAAAATGCCCCAAGAACAAGCAGGAACTGAAGACAGTTGCAGTAGAGGCTTGGCAGAGCATCACCAGGGATGAAACCCAGCGTCTGGTGATGTCTATGCGTTCCAGACTTCAGGCTGTAATTGACTGCAAAGGATTTGCAACCAAGTATTAAAAAGTGAAAGTTTGATTTATGATTATTATTCTGTCCCGTTACTTTTGGTCCCTTAACAGGTGGGAGGCACATATGCAAACTGTTGTAATTCCTACACCGTTCACCTGATTTAGATGTAAATACCCTCAAATTAAAGCTGACAGTCTGCAGTTAAAGCACATCTTGTTCATTTCATTTCAAATCCATTGTGGTGGTGTATAGAGCCACAAATGTTAGAATTGTGTCGATGTCCCAATATTTATGGACCTGACTGTACATCTATCCCACTTAGCATACCTTATAGTAAACCTCCCTCAACACTTTCCTCTTTTGACCTTGCTACTACTGAAGAGGTCACTAAAAGGTTTTCTCAGAAGCCCATCTCACCACCTGCTCCCTGGATCCTGTTCCCTCATATCTACTATGGTCACCCTCTTCTTCTATCCTTTACTCCCTCACATCTTAAATCTCTCCCTCTCTACAGACACCCTCCCCTCTAAAGCATGCACAGATCACTCCTATACTTAAAAAGCCCTCACTGGACACCACCAACCTGAACAACTTAAGACCCATTTCCCTGCTCATGTTTACCTCTAAACACTTAGAACACTTAGTCTACAATTGCCTGAGCTCCTACCTCACTGACCACAACCTTCTTGACCCTTTACAGTCTGGATTTCGCTCACTCTCCTCCACTGAAACTGCCCTACTAAAACTCATTAATGATTTACTAACTGCTAAAACAAATGGCCACTACTCCATACTCTTACTACTTGATCTCTCTGCAGCTTTTGATACGGTTGACCATCCCCTCCTCCTCAAAAAACTCCACTCTCTTGGCCTCCAAGACTCTGCTCTCTTCTGGTTTTCCTCCTACCTCTGTCTCCTCCTCTCCACTTCCTCTTTCTGTAGGGGTCCCTCAAGGTTCTGTCCTTGGACCCCTTCTCTTTTCCATCTACACCTCCACCCTTGGACACTTGATAAATCCCATGGCTTCAAGTACCATCTCTATGCTGATGACACACAAATCTATGTTTCTACTTCTCACCTCACCCCTTCAGACTCCTCACGCATTACTAACCTACTAAGTGACATATCAGCATGGATGTCACTCCAAACTCCTCAAACTCAATCTTTCTAAAACTGTGCTCATACTATTCCCTCAAGCCCCTGCCCCCTCCTGACTTCTCCATCAAGATCAATAATACAACCATCAGTCCCTCCTCTCATGCCAGAGTACTAGATGTAATCCTGCACTCCCATCTGTCCTTTCAGCCCCAATTCCAATCACTGTCCATATCTTGTAGACTTCATCACCACAACATCTTCAAGATATGCCTGTTTTTAACCATTGAAACCACTAAGCAACTTAATAACTCTCTTGTTATCTCTCGCCTTGACTACTGTAACTCCCTCTTCATTGGCCTACCTAATCGCAGGCTATCCCCTCTTCAGTCTATCATAAATGCTACCAGACTCATCCACCTTACCAACCATTCCATATCTGCCATCCCTCTCTGCAATCCCTCCGTTGGCTTCCCATTGCCCAATGAATACAATTTAAAACATTAACAATAACATATAAAGCCATTTATAACTCGTCCCCAAATAACATCACCAATGTAGTCTCCAAATATTACCCAAACCATCCTCTCCGCTCCTCCCACAACCTCCTGCTCTCTAGCTCCCTTGTCTCCTCCTCCCATGCTCATCTCCAGGACTTCACCAGAGGCTCCCCCTCCTCTGGAACGCTCTACCCCAATCTATCCAACTATCGCCTTATCTGTACATTGTATTGAACTGTATTGTTGCTGTATTGTCTCTGAGCACTGAGCAAACAGTTGGCACTATATAAATTCTGAATAATAATAATAATGTATAGTTTTTTTATGTATATTCATATACACTATATCGCCAAAAGTATTGGGACGCCTGCCTTTGCAGGCACATGAACTTTAATGGCATCCCAATCTTAGTCCCTAGGGTTCAATATTGAGTTGGCCCACCCTTTGCAGCTATAGTAGCTTCAACTCTTTTGAAGTCTGTCCACAAGGTTTAAGAGTGTGTCTATGGGAATGTCTGACCATTCTTCCAGAAGCGCATTTGTGAGGTCGGGCCCTGATGTCAGACGAGAAGGCCTGGATTGCAGTCTCCACTCTAATCCATCCCAAAGGTGTTCTGTTGGGTTGAGGTCAGGACTCTATGCAGGCCAGGCAAGTTCCTCCACCCAAAACTCGCTCATCCATGTCTTTATGGACCTTGCTTTGTGCACTGGTGATCAATCATGTAGGAAAGGAAGGTACCATCCCCAAACTGTTCCCACAAAGTTGAGAGCATGAAATTATCCAAAAGGTCTTGGTATGCTAACGCCTTAAGAGTTCCCTTCACTGGAACTAAGGGGCCAAGCTCAACCCCTGAAAAACAGCCCCACACCATAACCCCCCCTCCAACAAACTTTATACCTGGCACAATGCTGTCAGGCAAGTACCATTCTTCCTGGCAAACGCCAAACCCAAACACATCAATCGGATTTCCAGACAGAGAAGCATGATTTATCACTCCAGAGAACACTTCTCCACTACTCTAGAGTCCAGTAGCGGCATGCTTTACCCCACTACATCCGACGCTTTGCTCCTGAGAGAGACCCATTCTTTCACAAATGTTTGTAGAAGCAGTCCAAGCAAAAGTAAAGCCTGCCATCTAATTTTCTTTGTCTTTGTGCCTTTTGCAACTTTTTTTTTTAATAAACCATTTTCTGATTACAAAAAAAAAAGTCTGACATCTGCTGCTAACTGCTATCAACCCCAATTCTTTAAAATTAGTAATAAACACTCCAAGCTCTTTATTGTAGAGCTTACCCACTTGCCAACCACCCACAGTACTGTTACTGCGGGCAGCATGTACTGGCACAATCATGTACATGTACATGATTGTGCCTGCATAAGCTTAGGAGGATGCTGTGTAATCATATGATCACAATGTCAACAAAGCTGTTCTGAATGGATCTCATTCATAATAGTTCTGCTTACTATACCTAGTGAGCTGTGATTGGCCCACAGCTATCACGTTACCTGGGCCAATCACAGCACCCTGTACCATGTGATTAGCCATAGTCAATCACAGATTACTAATAAATCACAGCTGTCATGAATTAAACTCATTCATGACAGTTCAAAGCATTGCTGGTACAGCGATCTTCATTGTAACAGCAATCAAAGTAGAAGAAAAAAAAATCCCTGATCACCTCCGATACAAGTAAAATATTACTATCGTGACACTGAACTATGCTGATGAAAGTTTGTAAGAGAAAAAAAAAGAAAATAGTAAGTTTAAAAAATAAAATATTAAATACATTTAATACATTCAATTAAAAAATATTTAAAAATTATTCTTTAGTTTTCGTTTTTTTAATCATGTGGTCACCAGTCAATATCCCTGATCACCACCACACCAGTCATATGATGACGCTGTACTGCACTGGTGACAGCATGTAGGAAAAATGTATTTCTTCATTTTTCAAAAAATTGCAACAAAACAGTACAACTTCAAAAAACCCTCTATGCCTCTTACTGAATACCTCAGACTGTCTATTTTCCATAAAGGGCTCCTTTGGGGGGTATTTTCCCTTTCCTTACTTTTTAGGGGCCGTCAATACATCAGAATTCATCAATTTTCAAATATATATACCATAGTTTGTAGACGCTATAACGTTCACACAAACCAATTAAATATACACTTATTGGGATTTTTGACATGTAGCAGAATACATTTTAGCCTAAATTTATGAAAAAAATTAGTTTAATTTTATAAGATATGTTTTATAAAAGAAAATATCTTTTTTTTTTCTAAATGTTTAGTCTTTTTTTGTTTTTATAATAAAAAAAGTGGTGATCAAATACCACCAAAAGAAAGATCTGTGTGAAAAAAAATACATTAATTTCATTTGTGTACAGTGTTGCATGACAACGCAATTACCAGTTAAAGTAGCGCAGTGCTTAATAGCAAAAAATGGCCTGGTCATGAAAGGGGTAAAATCTTTCGGTGCTTAAGTGGTTACCTTAACAAGCTGACATTAAAAGCTGATTGGCTACTATGTAGAGCTGCACCAGATTTTGTACTCTCTAGTTTTAGTAAATCAACCCCCCATGTGTTGTGGTGTAAGCAGCTTTCCCAATTATATTCTTGAAGCTGGAGCCATCTTTTCTGTGCCTCATAATTGAGTTCCCCTATACCTTTCTTTTACCCTCAAAAGATGTCTTTTGGAAAATTTGGGCACACATGGACAGAAAAGAGCCAAGTACCACTCTGAACTCCAACTAGGCTTTCTTCAGGGTGCATTTACTTCAGTGACCAAGAAATGGAGGTGGCCCTTTAAGAGAATTTCCCAACCCCCATGACAGGAGTAGACACATAGGGGGAGATTTACTAAAACTGGAGCACTCAGAATCTGGCGAAGCTGTGCATGTTAGCCAATCAGCTTCTAAATCTAGCTTGTTCAATTAACCTTTGATAATGAAACCTGGAAGCAGATTTTCCAGTTTTAGTAAATCTCCCCCATAAGGTTTCAAGATGTAAACAGACTCACGAGAGCAATAAATGTAGATAATTGGGCAGCACAGTGGCTAAATTGTTAGCACTTCCACCTGGCAGTACTAGGGTCATTGGTTTAAATCCCAACCACAGCAGCACCTATCTGGAGTTTGCATGTTCTCCCTGTGCCTGCGTGGGTTTCTTTCGGGTACTCCGGTTTCCTCGCACACTCCAAAGACGTGCTAGTAGGTCAATTGGCTCCTGTCTAAATTGGCCCTGGTATGTGTATGAATGTAAGTTAGACCTTAGATTGTAAGCTCCTTGAGGGTTAGGGACTGATGTGAATGTACAATATATATATATATATATATATATATATATGTAAAGTGCTGCGTAAATTGACAGTGCTATATAAGTACCCGTAATAAATAAATAATAATAATTGACAGGCACTTATCCTATCTTGGCACAGCCAGGACGCAGTGAATTTGCAATAAAGTGTGCATGCGTTGGTGACATCATTAGGATCAACAGCAATACTTTTGCTCTCAGAGAACAATATATATAATAAACAATAAGAGAATAATATAAGAGGGAATATAAGAAAAGTAGCAAAACAACTTTCCTGGCTTACTGTATATTAAATTCACATTCAGCATCAGCTGGAATGTCATGAGAAAATGGTATAATCATGGATTGTTTCAGTGTAATCATTTGTGAATTATCTCAGTTATGCATGTTCCTTTTTATATCCAGGGTCAGTACTCAAAACTAAGTCTGTTGGTGGCCTATGGACCACCAAGTGCAAGAAAGATCAAGTCCTAAAACAAAACGTAAAACATCCAGGTGATGCTGGTAGGAAGCCAATCACAACCCTGTCATGTTTCCAGTAAGATAATTTTCACAGGTGGCCTCCAAGACTGATCTATCACTAATGCATTCTGTATAATTCCACATCTTTATAGAGGCAATTTTAAACACATGTTCCCTGCATGTGTGAGGATTACTATATATTTCATATGACGACAGTAATAGAAATGTTTATTTCGTATGTTAAACAATTTAATAAAAGTACTGAGGAATAATACAGAGACACGGGACGTATTTTAAGGAGTATTTGACAGACACCTATACTCCCCAAAGCTAAGGTGATTCATACGCGTTTCCTTCCTTTTGCGGTAAAAAATTTAATGACCTTTAAGATATAAAAAATGATATCTTCTCCAAAGGGAGGTATCAGATGGGTGCTGTTTAACTTGCATCTGACATAATTGAAAGTGCAGCCCTTCAAATGTAACTAAATGGAACAGCTGCTGTTATCTTTGTTACTTGCTGTTAGACAGAAAAAATAATAAAAAATCAGTGTTTTAAAAGAGTACTAAATAAACATTCATTATGCCCGGGTGAAGGGTTCGTAACACCCTTTCTTAGCAAATGGGAACATGAGCCTGGTCTCACACCAATGGATAAACAAAGAGATCATGTTATATTTTTTGCTCATAAATCTTCAATCTTGAGCAAATTCTGGGAGGCTAGATACAAGCTTCTGACCTGGTGGAATAGGGTGCCTGCCTTACTACACAAAAAGTTCCCATCCAAATGGGACCTTACTTCACATTTTTTGGGAGTGCCTGATGATACGCCCATTTTGGGAAGATGCACAGAAAATATTGATCAAATTGACAGATGTTCAATGGAAAGTTGACTTGAGGCATTTCTGCTGCAGCTTACACCACTACCTAGGAAGCACTACTGGGGAATTTTTTTTTTGCTTTCCTTCCCCCCTTCCTACTCTTTTTTTATTCCTTTCCTTCTTACACCTTGTGGATTCTGGTTTCCTTCTGACAGTTGTTTTGGTCACCCTAGTTTCCCCGTTGCTAGCTTATTTTCTAATGTTTTAGATTTTGAAAGCTCTAATCCTTTGCATACACATAGACTCAAGGATATCACTTTTAACTTGATGTATTTGGGACTGGCACTTTGTAATTGAAGATGGCCACTATCACACTGTTTGAGGCATACCTTTGTGTACGCATATTCTGTCATGTGTAGCAAGTTGTGTGAAGTTCTTGACTTGTCCCTTATCTTGTAAATGTGTTAAAGGATTCAATGAAAATTATGATTAAAACAAAGCCACATTCATTAATCATTAACTTAAAATGTTGTATGAGAAGTGCTGGTTTTTTTTTTTTTTTTTTTAGTAATTCCAGCTCTTCCAGTGGGGACAAGGGAGGGGGCTTACATCAGCTCCCTGCCGATTACAAAATTACATCTCCCATGGTTCCTTGCAATGCCCCTAGTAGCTGTATTGCTGTTCTGTCTAAACCAGAGTGAAAGGACACATCCTCTGGCACCCTTTAAATGTGCATGTTTCAGGGAGGGAGCTGTCCACCGACTGGTCTAGGCTTTTGTTATGAAGTCTGCCCATCAGTTGCTTGATTATATTCCAGTGGACTTTCTTCTGAAATAGTAATCAAGCAACAGATCAGGACAGCTAAAGTCTGCACCATTCAGTGGCCAGCAGGGAGGGATATGCCGGGATGAAAGGATGCATGCAGAATGAATTGCAGACAAGGGCAAAGTGCAAATTATTGCAGTTGGGGCTCCCTGGAACAATTCTACGCTTTTTCAGGGGACTAAATGCACACACGATTTTAAAGAAACAGGATAAAACAATTGGAAATGGAAACTTTAACCACATATGTATTTTTTGTTTTTTTACTTTAGTTATGTTTTAACAGTGGTCTTTTTTAGGAGTTGTAAAAGCACCATTTTTTCTGGATCTAGGAGGACCATAGAGCTAAAGCATCATACTGTTGAAAGGTTTTAGAGGAGAAATATGGGATAAGTGAAAAAATAAATATCCATACTTACCTCCATGTTGCAGCATCTATGAATGAACTGAGCAATCATGACCGCTGATTGCTCAGTTCTCAGTCTGTGCCAAGCAGAGAACAGTCACTGGAGTGCTAGGCTGGGAAGTGGGTGGGCATGGATGACTGTGGATTTCACCCATATGCTGAAAGACGGAGCAAGTTGTCAGGCAGGCAGTGGGGTGGATCCAAACAGTATTGCTGGGATCTTTCCAAAGCCAAAGCCATGAGCTAATAGCAGGGCTATGGCCCACTATCAACTGACTATGGGTCACAGAAGTCCAAGAATAAATGTACTCCTGTGACCCACAAGAGAAGTATGGCCAAAAAAAAAAAGCTTTGGCCATACTTTTCTTTTAATTGCATTTTCTCATGTATTATCTGACACCGCTAAAAAGGTACAAATTTAAAACACTTTTTTTCATTGCTTCTTACCATTTGTTTTTATATTTCATTATCTTAACCTCTTCACGCTGGCCGCACACAAATGTGCGGCCTCCCAGAGTCTGGGCCTAGACGCCGAGCGGCCGCACATTTGCGTGCAATTAACAAAAAACATATGTGCTAAGAGCGCGCACCCTGCGCGTCACAGCGGTCACATGATCCCTAAACCCCGCCCGTTCTGCCTTCTGAAACTCTTAAAGGGCCGGGAGGCGCCAGTGGGAAGGGGTTAATTTGTATATATAAATAACATTCTCTGAACTTTATTAGTACTTGTATATAGGAGCCATTTAAATCTGAAGAGGAAGATGCAGTCCATATCCTCAAGTGAAGACTGAATAAATGGCAGTGCAATGCACTGCATGTTCTACTGACTTTTGTTTGGCATAGTCCTCAGTTTTGAGTCTAACTGTTTGAGGCAAGCAACCTGGTAAATGGAATATGTTCCCAAACCCACCCTTGTACATGCACACATAACTTCTAGGGAGTTGAAGGACATAAAGTATGTATGGTATAATGCAGAGAGACATGTGAAGCCCTACTGGTTATATAATTTAGTGTGAGTTTACTGTTCCCATGTTCAGTGATATTATAGCTATATTTATCTTTGGCCTTCCTCTCACTTCTCTAATAAAGAATATGCCAGGTGTTTCTTTGCCTTGGATAATAACAATAATAATTTTCCTCATGAGTGTTAAATTCTCAGCATTATCTTCATTCCAGCTTTAAATTATATTCAAAGCTCCATTTCCCCTTCTAGGTTCTTCCTAAAGTTATACAGAATGTAGTGCTTTAGGACAATTCTACAAACCTCTGCATTTGATTTTAATTATATGAAACACCATTTGCGCCAACTGTAAAATATTTTATTATTAATATTTAATACAAAACAGATTTTTCAGTGTATGCATCTTAGGTACAATAAAGACTGGTTAGTAACATTACCCTCCATGCCTGTAGAATCTCACACTAAAGGGCAACTTTTATTTCTCCTTTTAAGTTAATGTTGATGTAGACTGTGGTTTACTGCAGAATTTCAAGCATGAACCTCTGCAGATAAAGGTACAAAATGTTTTAGCAATATTTCCCAATAAATTTAAAAAACAGACTATATATTGTATATGTATTTTTAAACTTGTGACAAATATGCTTTACTACAGACATGTAAAAAAGATATTCTGATAAAGTCCAAAACTTCTAATTATCATTTTGGAGAATTCTAGTGTCTTACAAATAATCAGGATGGGTCCTTTCTTATTTTACCACTGTAAATGTGTTCTCTCTTTTGTTTACTCAAGTATTATATTTAAGACCCGCTTTTACTTTAAGTATATATAAACGATATCAATGAACCTTTTTGGCCTGTTAAATATACACTTGATATGGTTTCGATATGTCTTTTTTTAATAAGACAAAACCAATGTTGATACTATTAGAAATCCCATGAGCTTCTAACTTTGTGTGGATTCTGCTGTGCTGAGATCTCAACCACTGTTATCAACCCTCCCCAATTCTCCTCTGTGAACTACAGAACACATGCCCCCTATGTCAAAGAGATAAGGTGGGGCAGCAGTCCTGACACACTGAGTAAATGATGGCATCCTAGGACAGGAAGTATGATACTGGAAGGATCACCAGCTGAAAGTAAAGGGAATAAAAACATGAAAAATGAAAATCAATGTAGCAACCATATATACCAAGTCCACAAGGGGGGGGGGGGGGGGATTCCTTCCTGATCCCCCAAGAGGCAATCAAATATTCCCTGGATAAACAGTCCCTTGTGTTATTACCCATAAATGTTAACATTCAGTAATGTTATGTTAATTTACGAATGCAACCAGCTTTTTTAAAAACTACTGAGCTGACCAGAACCAGTTCTTGAGGGAATCTATTCTACATGTTCATAGCTCTTACTGTGAAGAAGCCCATCCATATATGGAAGTTACATTTCTTTTCCTCCAGATGTATAGAGTACTCCTCTATCCTTTGTTATTACCTTAAAGTGAATAACTCTACACCATCTTCTCTATATGGATGGCTTATGTATTTAGACATGTTAATTATATCCCCCCTTAATCTCCTCTTTTCAAGAGAGAATAAACTCAGTATAAATATTCATTCTTCAAGTAAGATATGAGCTCCCCCATGCCTCCTATCAGTTTGGTTGCCCTTCTCTAGTTCCCCAATATCCTTTTCGTGAACTGTTACTTAAAATTGAACTTCACATTCCAGATAAGGTCTTACTAATGCTTTGCACAGTGGCAAAATGATGTCTCTGTCTGGAGTCTGCACAACTCTTTTAATAGAAGGAAAGATTTTTCTAGCTTTAGAAACACCCAGATCCTTCTCCAACATTGACTCCCCCAGCTATTCTCCTCCTAGTATGTATGATGCATGCATGTTTTTAACCCCAAAGTGCATAACTTTAGATGTATCAACATTAAACCTCATCTGCCACATAGCTGCCCAATTCAACAGTACTTTAAAAGTGATACTAAAGCTTTTTTTTTTTATTTTATAAAACACGTTTTACTTACCTGCTCTGTGCAGTAGTTTTACACACAGCTGCCCCGATCCTTTTTTTTGGGTACCCCGCTGGTGCTCTGACTCCTCCCCCTTGAGCAGTGGCCCCAGAGAAAGTTGTTTGCTCTGCGGTTCCCGAACCGCTGCTCTATGCGGCCATAAGACGCAAAGCGCAGCGGCTCGTCCCCCCTCTCTCCTTATTGGCTCACTGGCTGTGATTGACAACCAATGAGGAGGGAGAGTTCCTATACAACTGAGGCTTGAGAAGGGGGGGGGCTGCACACAGAAGGTTTTTTACCTTCATGCAAAGAATGCTTGAAATAAAAACCCTTGAGCCTTTAGAACCACTTACAGGTCTGCTTGTAAGTTAGAGACATCCTGTAATGATATTGTTCCACTACAGAACTTGTCTTCAAACACAGAAATGGTACTTCTAATCCCAGACACTATATAATTTATAAAGAAGTTAAAAAGTAGAGGTACCAACACTTAACCTTGGGGTACACCACCAATAACCCTAGATATTTCAAAATATGAATTATTAATCACTACTTTCTGTATACGATCCTTTAGCCAGTTTTCTATCCATTGACAAACTGAATTTTCTACGATTTTAGAATTTAACTTAACCATTAGCCACAAAGCCCAAGTATACTATATCCACTGACACACCTCTGTCTAAGTGATTGCTTACTTCCTCACAAAAATATAGCAAAAATTCTTCTATGTGGTCTTTCACCAAATTTGGCTTGGCTGTAAGCCATCTGGTCCATGTACTTTATTCACCTTTATTTTGTCTAAATTTCTTAACCATATCAATTTTGAGCCATTGAGGTTCTTTGGGGGCTGTCTCAATACCAGCACCATTATGGACTTGAGTTACCCCATTTTCTTTTCTATATGCAGAGCTGAAGAAGGAATTTATTAAATTTGCCTTCTATTTGTCCCTAGTCACCAACTCTAAATGTACTTGTAAAGGGTCTACATGTTGAGATATGCTTTGACCACAATTTTAAAAAAAATCTACTTTAAAATCTGAATTGACCTTTTTTTTGCTTTTTTTTTACTGTGTGTTCACTTTTCACATATTGACACGTGAGGGAAAAAAGGCAAAACCTCAAAAAGCATGTGACTCATCCAAGCAGAGGAAAACCAGCTAGTTAGCATGGGTGGTCTCATATCATCAGGGTGTGAATCACAGATATTATTATATATTTGGACTGTATCATGCTACTCTAACTATATGTACAGTGAAAAAAATATACAAATATATTGAATGGAAAGAATATGTTCATATTAAGTCAAGGTCACAGTCAGTGAAAATATAAAGTGAAATTTGGTAAAAACCATAAAACAGTACCTACTGGGCCCAGCAGTTGTAAGACTGTTAAAGATTCTGGATAATAAACATTAAATGGCATCTTACCAGTTCTTAGATGTGGTGGATGCATTTGTTTTCTCATTTAGACATGCTTTTATTTTTACCTGGTGATCTGGCCAGCATTTCTGTTTTTCAACAGAACCAGCTGTCCTGCAGATGTAGCAGATAAATGGTCGAGATAAACCATTTAACACTGAAAAGGTGTGCTTACAATGATCAGCTTTTTTAATTTATGTAAAAATCTTTATACCAAAAAGGAACAAAAAGGGCAAAAGCTGCAACTGCCTAAAAAGTGTTAGCTGAGGTTTAGTTTTAATCTAAATTTGCTAGCACATCTAACATTTCCCTTTCCACAGACTGGCAGTGCTCGGGGTCTCTCTTTCGCCTTCATGCAAGAGGGTAAGCACCTTAATACAGAAGGTGTGTTACTGGGCAGAACACCAGGTGAAATCAAATGGGAAAAAAGTAAATAAATAAACAACGTAGCCACCACATCTAATGTTTGGTAAGCTGCAATGTGGTCTGCAGTTTAATACCACTTTAGGACTGACACAGGATAATAAAGAAACAAGAAATGATATAATTCAGGAAAAGAAGCAATTTTTATGAGGGGCGTTTAAGTAAAACTGGGACTTCTGAGCTTATATAAATAAAACAAGAGCAAAACTGCATTTATTTTTTTGACATACTCCCCTGCTACATTTATACAGTTACACCATCGTTTAATTAATGCCTGGAAAACTTTGACATAGAAAGATTTGTCAGTACGCCTGAACCATCCTAGGACAGTCTGCTTCACTTCGTCATCAGTGCTGAAATGCTGACCTCCGAGGAACTCTTTTAGGGCTTCCAAACAGGTGGAAATCACTTGCAGCAAGGTCCAGGCTGTAAGAAGATGTGGCAATAACTCCCAGTCGAGTTGCTGTAGTGTGCAGGCAGCGTGGTGAGCAGTATGAGCTTGTGTGTTTTCTTGGAGAAACAGGACACCATTAGAGATCAAACCAGGCCGTTTTTTTCCGAAGACACGTATGCACATCATTCATAACATGACAGTAATATTTAGCTATCTTGGTAGCCAGCGTGCACTAACTTTTCAAAAATGCAAATGTTCGTGGATGCTGGTGTTCACCATTCCCACAGAAAGATTTGTCTCTTGTCCAGGATCAGAAGTTCCACATGTTGAATGTTCACAGGAATGATTGCTGAGGGTTGGGAAGCGCCATGTCCAGGATCGTCACTGACAGATGTATATAAGTTTATACCATTCAAACATCTTACTGCGGCTGAGCATCTCATCACCGTTCCATGCTTGAAGGCTTCTGTAGATATCCACGGGTTCCATGCATGCACTAACATGGGTGTCAGCCATCTTGATTAACAATCACTGGACTGGCCACATGTACGCTGCCTATCAGTAATAGGACACACTTGCATCCCTTTTTATACCCGTAAAATTAAAAGTCCCACTTTGACTTGAATGCCCCTAGTACTATAGAAAATAATTTGGCCTTAAAGACAAATAGTTTACCCCAATAGACACACCCAAACTCATAAGTGTAAAGCAACGTGGTTGTCAATGTACCTAACAACAGCAGCTGCCACTTTTTTTAGCCTTTTCTATAGGTGTGCAAAGAAAACTTTTTTTTTTCATCCCCAGAGATGTTTGTGGATAACTCTACCTATCTTTGAATCCTATAAATATGCTTATGACCAAAGAAAGTCAAGATTGGGGGAGTGGGGGAGGGTTTTTGATAAGCAATTTACGGTTTTCTCTCTCACTAGATAAGACCTTTACAATTAAAAATGTAAGTTTTCAGGGAGATCTCCAGCAAATTAAACACAGAAATAAGTTTAAAACGTGCAACCTTTTTTTTTGTTTTTACTATGTCAGTAGGGTTACTGACAGAAAAAAACATTCCTATAATTCCTTTTACATGTAGGCTTGAAAGTCCCTGCTGAGGAAGGAAATCTTTCCTAAGAATTAACACGTAAAGCAGAGCGGTCTTGAGTGACGTCATCACGTAGATGGGCATAACTTTTCGAGAACCCGTCAGAAGGACAGGAACAATGTGAGGTGGATTAATCATGGCAGATGCGGTTTATTAATACATGAATGTGCTTGTATTTATTCCTGGGGAGAGCACTAGATGTTCCTATCTTTCTACTTGCAAGGAAAAATCCTTTTTCTCTGGAGCCAGTAAGCAGGGAGAAGTATTGGCCAGAAGGGAGTGACCGGAATTATCCTCCATTATGGTGGCTTGTTTGCTGGGAATCAATGCTATCTTCAGCAGGCTGTTTAAGGCCTCCAATAATCTAAGAGGTCCACTTATGAGGGTAAAGCATCCAGCAGTCAATACATGTGTGAAGATGTCGGAGTATAAAGGTGTAAGGGAGAGGAAGAGAAAGACTTGATGATCACTATTTTCACTTTATTATTTGAACACATTTTTGCAAAGAGAGTTGGGGCACGTTGTTTTAATGTGAAGATTCATCACAATAATTACCATAAGGATATGGTTTATCTTTGATCGTTACACAGATTTCAGTATATATAGCGTGTTATTTTGATCACAGTTATAGTGATTAAGTGATACAGTTACAGTTTTAGTTATAAACCATTGTTATTGGCAGCATTTATATACAATTCATCACGTATATGCAACTAGATTGATACAGTAAATATTTATTCATTTATTTATTTTTTTACAAAAGCAGGTAGGACAGGCAATAAAAGAAATAATGGAAAGTGCTGCACTGTTTTTTATGTTTAGGATTCTCTGGATAGGTGCGAGACACAAGGTTCTGCAAGCAAGCTCCTGGTAGTTTTCGCTTTAACCACTTGCCCTCCTGAGGATTTACCCCCCTTAATGACCAGGCCTCTTTTTGCTACTCGGCCCTCCACTAATTCAACTGATAATTGCGCAGTCATGCAATGCTGCACCCAAACAAAATTTACGTCCTTTTTTTCACACCAGTAGAGCTTTCTTTTGGTATTTGATCACCTGTGCGCTTTTTATTTTTCATGCTATAAACAAAAAAAGACCAAAAAGTCTGAAGAAAAACATTATTTTTTACTTTCAGCTATAAAAAAAAATATAGTAAACTCAAAGTTGGTTATAAATTTAGGCCAAAATGTATCCTGCTACATGTTTTTGGTGAAAAAAAATCCCAATAAGTGTATATTGATTGCTTTGTGTGAAAGTTATAGCGTCTACAAACTATGGTATAGATACTGCAGCTTACGCCATTTATTTGCTATACAGTGCTGCGCTAATTTAACGGACAATTGCGCGGTCATGCAATACGATACATAAATGAAATTTATGTCCTTTTTTTTCACACAAATAGAGCTTTCTTTTGGTGGTATTTGATCGCGTGTGCGTTTATTTTTTGCGCTATAAAAAAAAGCTGACAATTTTGAGAAAAAAAACAATATTTTGGACTTTTTGCTATAAAACATGTCCAGAAAAAAAAATTAAAAATCAAATTTTGTCATAAATATCAGCCAAAATGCATTCTGCGACATGTCTTTGCTAAAAAAAAAAAACCAATACGTGTAAATTAATTGGTTTACGTGAAAGTTATAGCATTTACAAATGGCGGGAAAGATACTTGGATTTTTAATTTTTTTTTATACTAATAATGGCGGCGATCAGTGACTTATGGCGGCGATCAGCGACTTATGGCAGGACTGCGGCAGACATTCTGACACTGGGGGGGAACTGACTTGGGGTCACTGACATCCCCAGTGACACCAATACAGTGATCAGTGCAAAAAAAAACCCACTGACACTGTACTAATGGCACTGGGGAGGAAGGGGTTAACTTTTTTATTCACTGAAAGGGTTAACTGTGTGAGGGGAGTGTTTTACTAGGGGGCGGGGGTGTGTACTGCACTGGGACACGCTGATCGGGAGAGATAAACTCTTCTCTCCCGATCAGCGTGTCTGGAGCTGTCAGGGAACTGACAGAAAGCAGAGCTACTGCAGCCCTGCTCTCTGTCAGTGATTGCCGCTAATCGACGGGACACAGCCGGTAATGACCGGTCGTGACCCGGCGACTGACACCTGCGGCCTGGATTGGCGGTGCAGGTAGGGCGGCGCGTGCCTCCTACCTCTTTTGCAAAAGCGCGTTTTAAAACGTGCTTTTGCTCAGCCATGCCGCCCTGTCGCCGTATTTCTACAGTGGCTGGGCGGCAAGTGGTTAATTTGCTGCTGCACAGTATTATAACACGCAGGTGTTTCACATCTGTAGTGTTGAAGGCAACATAGACTCATACGCCAGCAAAGTGACACTTAAAATAGACAGCTAGTATTTGCTGTGAACAAAAAAATAATAATAATTTACACACACGCCTGACAACTACAAAGATGCAATGAGGTGACCCCAAAGCTAGCTTGGAGAACCAATCTTTTCTATAGGACTCTAGCTCCCTGTGTCTATGAAAAAAGAAAGAGGAATTAATGAATACTCCATAGAATATACATTAGAAGAGTGACTGCACCACCAAATGACAAAGGTTGATAAATGTAACAAATTCATGCACGTCACAAACATACAGTATACATAAATTTGTCACCAAGCCTGCATCATGCACAGGTCTCAAGGCCACTGCTGCCGAGTGCCAGTGGTACCAGGATGCCAGCTGCCTCAGGGCCGCAGTGTTCTAGCAATTAAAAATGTGGGGCGGACAAACTCCTTACTCCCAACACAAATTACTCCAAAATAAGATCAGTCTTATACACTGTCAGTTTCCTTATCTTTGAAACAACTGCATTTTTTATGAATTTGTTACATTGCTACATAATGTAAAAAAATTGCTATTAAGAGAGGAGTAGGGCCAAAGCTACTTTGTTTTTGCTGTTGGCTGACATCACTCAGCTGTCAAGGCTCTGGAAAGATCCCAACTCTAAAGTCGGGATCCACCCAGATGCCTGGACTGGCAGCTGGCTTAGCCTCTCAGTGAGCCACTAAGAGCCTAAGCCTGCCACTTCCACCCCCTCCACAGCCTGGAGGACCGCTGGAGGGGCAGAGCAGAGAGACGGTGACTGACAGTCACCAGCTCTCTGCTCACTGAAGACTGAGAACTGAGTGACCAGCGATCTGATTGCTCAGTTCTCAGTCTTAGAAGTGGCGGGGGACAGGTGCAGAATACACCTAGGTGAGTATAAATGTTTATTTTTTTTTAAACCCACACTTCTCTTAAGAGCTACCCAAATTTGTTGCATAAGTTGGAAATAGCATTAGAACTCTCGCACTGTCTTTCTGAATTTGATGCAGGACATACTTAGTCAAACATTATTTCCAGAAAAGAGTTACAAATGTTATACTGAACTGCCCCCAATGTGCCAAACTCATAACAAAAATTAGTAGATTGCCGTTATATGAGGTGACAGCTGTATTCATCCACATTTTGTTTGTCGCACCCTGCATTGGGATAGCAGCCTATTTGCCACGCAGGTATAACCTTAATGTAGTCCAATTGGATCATCAGTATATAAAATAGAGATGTGGCTTTGTTTAATTTTAAAGGCCCAGCAATGTACACTTTATTAGGTGTACCTTGCTAGTACTGGGTTGGAACCCTTTTGCCTTCAGAACTGCCTTAATTCTTTGTATAGGTTCAAGAAGGTGTTGGAAAAACATTCCTCACAGAATTTGGTCCACATTGACACAAGTTACTATTTCCTTTCTATCATGTCGAACCAGTCTGCCATTCTCCTCTGACATCAACAATGCAGCTTCGTCCACACAACTTCCGCTCACTGGATATTTTCTTTTTTACGGTCAATTCTCTGTAAACCCTAGAGATGGTTGTGCATGAAAATCCCAGTAGATCTTTGAGCAGATTTTGAAATGCTCAGACCAGCCTGTCTGGCACCAACAACCATGCCATGTTCAAAGTCACTTAAATCCCCATTCTGACTCTCTGTTTGAACTTCAGTAAGTCATCTTCATCACGTCTAGATGCCTAAATGCATTGAGTTGCTGCCATGTGATTGGCTGATTAGCAATTTGTGTTACCAAACAATTGAACAGGTGTAGCTAATAAAGTGGCCAGTGGGTGTATACGTTCCTCACATTTAGGCCTCGTTTACAAATACTCTCCAGAGTGCATCTGACAGGTGGTGAGGGAGTGTTGTATTGCCTCTTCATCGCTTTTTTCAACCCCCTAAATGCCAGACTAATGCGGTGTAACCATGTACAGTCTGCACGTTCAGCGGGTGGTAGTGCCCATTGAGCACGGAAGAGGATATCATTTGAGCCACGGTATGTGTACGCCTCCAGCTGCTGCGTCTGCAGCTGAAGAGAGGTGATAAAAACACGTCTACGCCACAGTGTTTTTCCCCCCACAACAATTGCAAACAAGTCCTTAATGGTAAAATGTATTTAAGTCTACTCAATATGCACTAGCAAGCTTTTTAGGCCTTATGATAATTGCAATTACCGTGAAAGCGTTTTGGATGCAAAATATGTGGCAATGCTTAAAATAAATAAATAGTGATCGAATGACCAAATGATACCCCTGGCCCATTTAATTCATTGAACTATAATTTTAATAAAAAAGCAATGTGCCTTCTGTGGCTTTCCAGTACATCAGGTTTTAATCTATTACACCTGCTCTCCACTGGAGTCATAATGGTGGAACACATATTGCATATACATTCAACTGATGACTGCTTCTAATGTCCTGGAGGCCATTTTCTGATTATACCAAGCTTCCAAGATGTGTAATAAAAATATATTGTGGGAAGAGAACAGTTACATTTAAGCTGTTTATAAGGATAAATGAAAATATGCTACAGATCAATGCCGATCTATAATTCTTAAGGGAATAAAACCACAATATATAAAACCTGCTGAGCTATCCCATTCAGTTTCTTTAAAAGCAATTTCTGGGTGGGAAAATTTGTTTCATATATAATAAAACTCCATGTGAGCCTCTAAGCTGTAACATAAAATAATGCTGTAAAGTTAGAAGGTATAATGATAACAAACAGGAAAGCCAGATGAAATGAATGAAGCCCCCACAGAACACATGCAAAGTATAGTGAGGAAATGGCATATGTAATTTAAAAGTGTCAAAAGTGTTAAAAGTAGTGATACAGGGATGAGTAAATCACAGAACCAGTGACTGAACATCATTATAACAATATATGAAAATCAATCAATAGGATGGCCAGAGATATTACACGGAGAATGACAGGTTGGGGGGGGGGGTGTTACAGTACTGCTGTTATATTGTATGTGTGCCCAAAAAAAGTTCTTATACAGGGGGCAAAATAAAAATTAGAAAAAAAAACAACTTTATTATACAAAAAAGAGATTTATTATAAGATAACAAAAGACATACGTGCCATAACCCACCAAAGATTTTATCATTGCGCAGAATGCAAAGAAAAAGAAGCAATGAGGTTTTACCAATTGACTCCAACAACATTATTAAACTAAAAAGAGTGTAGCGCAACCTAATCAAACACTATGGGGGAGATTTACTAAGACTGGAGCACAAAGCATCGTGTAGCCATTCATTCTAATGTTAGCGTGTTCAATTAAGCTTTGACAATAAAACCTGGAAACTGACTGGTTTCTATGGAGAGCTGTAGATTTTGCACCATGCAGTTTGTAGTGTAGTGAATAACCATGGCACTATTACATCTGCTTAAACTGCATCAATAAAGCATACATAAAATAAATACATGAGTTCAGTGTGATTTGTTTAGTGCAATAAAAATCACAACACTTTTTTCTGCCACTTGCTGATATTTCCACTATATCACCAAACGTTCCTCTTTTCCATAACTGTGTCATCAATTATATAATTCACCACCTATGCTGTGCTTCTCCACCATCTGCACCAAATGCTTACCTAAGGATTAGACCCACTTTGCAGTAAGGTCTGTGTGCGCCTTGCCCTTTAAATTGGGCCACTGTTACACCAGGTATTCCCGTCCCCTCTCTGTCAAACTCCACCATTCTCTCCTCAAGCACCAGATCTCCAGCTCTTCTGCACATCTCTGTAAGCAATAATAGCTCAGAGATACAAGAATATCTCTCATTGCACAGTATATATTAAAATCAGCTCAAATTTATTGAAAGTCAAAATTAACCACTCACACAAATTGTGCATTGTATCTCAATGCACAAAGATACAGGGGATGGACAAAAATATGGAAACACTACATGATTTGATGGTGTGAAAGGGGTGACATGTTTTGCATTGAAAGTGGAAGTGATGTAACACGAGCAATTTTCTGTGTTCACTAAGCAGTAGGGCAGCCGTTGACACAGGACCCAGAAGCTAGTGGTTTTCAATGTGGTAGTGGTGCCTACTGCAATGATTTCTACCTTCCATGGGAATCTTCTAGGTAAGACATACACTTACTTAAATGTAACTGCAAAAATATGCATACCTAAAGTTTAGCCTGAAGTATTTTATGAGTCATTTTCTGAGTTTGAATTGCCCAGGCAGGGTTACTTGGGCACCTATCAATAGTGCTCTGCCTGCCTCTTCATGTCTCTTCAGTCGGTGCACTGTTATTTGTCAAAAACATGATAGGGAGAGATGGTGCAGAGGACAGAAAGTGGACCTAGCCTTTAGCTGGCCTTACACCTGTAGATTTTCATTAAAAAAACTCTTGTCTTCAGGATATTCATTGGATTATCAAAGTGTTAAAGAGGCCAATTCAAAATCCACAGAGTTAGCAGAAAAGATTTAAGAAGAAGGATGGAAATTTTTTATCGAATCTAATGGTAATGAGAGAATTTCTGCTAAATTGGCTCCCAGCAAAGAAAAGTTGTAACTAGTGTTAACTGTATGCACAAAGTTAATCAAGATCATCAATCGAAAACTGAGACACTGACACAGAGGTGTCCCTAGAGTAGGTGTCACCCGGTGCAGTAACACTTGGTGACACCCCCTCCGACGATCCCCGCAGAATGGATCGGATCTGCGGATTGAGCATAATGGATCGGACCATTATGCTCAATCCGCAGATCCGATTTATTCTGCGGGGATCGTCGGCTTTGTTTACAACTTACTTTTTCTTGGAGAGGGCCCGGGACAACTGCGCATGTCCCGGTTTCAGGCACGATCAATCAATGATAGCAGTAGATCTATCATCGATTGATTGTGCCTGAAACCGGGACATGCGCAGTTGCTTCAGGGGGACATATCTACATGGGACAAACAAGAGATCCCTGTGCTCAAATCCCAACAGCTAGTGCATGCATTTATCCATCAGGTGCCAGAGTAGGACAAACCATAGAGGGATTACTTTGACGCAGTTGGCCAGCTTAAGCATGTATTGCAATATGTGTGAACTAAATATCCCTATTTATTGCATAGTCTGCTTGAAAGGGTATATACCAGTGTGCAGAGGGTCCTTCAGAATATCTACATGGGAGACACATCTTGCCGATACACCGGTGTCACCCCGCAGGATCGTCCGCATGCAACCTACACCGGGTGACACCAGACCCGCTCCAAGAAAAGATAAGTTGTAAAGAAAGCCGATGATCCCCGCATTATGGATCCGATCCATCCTGCGGGGATCGTCAACTTGCTGTACAACTTATCTCTTTGTAGAGTGGGTCCAGTGTCACCCCGTGCGGTCTGTGTCACCCGGTGTGGACCGCACCCCCCGCACCTGCCTCGGGACGCCACTGCACTGACATGATACTGAAATAAAAAGTTGTTAAAAAATTTGCCAAGTCTGTGAAAGCACCATCAAATGCTTGGATGAGCGATTTTGATACTTTCTTGTCCGAACACTTGATTAAAAATCTACAGGCATAGGGCAAGCTTTACTCTTAATGAACAGGACAAAAACTTTTAACTGAGAAGTTCAGCTTTTCATCATCTGACAATTCATATATCAATACATGTACATTTATTTTGAAACCTTATTTTATGTTCAACAGGAATATATAGCATATTCTGAGGCTAGGTTCACATGTATGCGGTACGGGACACCGCATGTGATTCACATAGGAATTGCACCGCATTCCTATTCAAATCACATGTGTTGTCCGTGTGGTGCGATTTGAGCTATTCATTTGTATGGCTAAAATTGCACCACGTCTGCCAAAAAAAGATGCAGGACACTTTTTTTCCCCAAACTAGAATCGGATTGCATGGGTGTTCACACCTATGCAATCCGATTCTGTCAATCGCAATGCCTTTTTGTGAACTGTTTTGGAGTGTCGTTAACTTAGCATTAACACCTGCTGCAGTTCGCATGAACGTCGTGCGATTTCAATGCAGTGCAGGAAACACACAGGACTCGCTGCATTTCTCACACAGCATATATGTGAACTGAGCCTCAAGATAAAAAAAACAAAAACACAAAAGTGAACAATTTGTCAGTCTGTACAAGCAACATTTAGCTAGACTTAGGAAGACATCCCCTGCTGGGTTTGAGCGGATGAGGGTTACAGGTGCATAAGGCCGTTTTGTTCTCATTTTTGCTTTTGGCGGTTGCTGGATGAATTAATCTCAGAAGCAGATGAGCCCCTGGTTTATGATCTCCTAAATGGAATAAACATTCTGCAATTGAAATAACATGCCCCTTAAAATGCTGTTGCCAACTCACAGTGCTGTGAATCGATTAGGCAGATCAGCAAAAAGACAAATCATTGTTTAAGATTTTGTGAAGCATTTCATGTATCTTCACACTGCAACTACAAAAATGTGCTTTAAAGCAAACATAGATATTCAGATGGAAGTCATGTAAAAGATAAGCAAATCTGATTAATTTATAGGTGTCAAAATTTAAAATTAAAGCATTTGTAAACTCTCACCTTGTAACACAACTCATAGTTTAAAATAGAAATGAAAGGTAAAATATTTGTGTATAGATATTAAAAAAAACATTATAAATACCTTTCTTCGTTTTTTTTTTGTAATAAATGATCACATACCCTTTGTTCGTAGCTGCTTAGAGAGGTGAGGATGGAGAAACAGCAGCACTGAATGGCTGTGCAGGGTGTGTCAGGACAAGAAGTCTTACCATTAGAGGAGAGCAGGCTGAGTTCCCAGCACAGCTAGAGAATTGACCACAGTGTGTTTTACTGCTTAGTGTGGTCAGTTTTTAATAGGAGAGCAAAGGGACTGTCAGGAACACCAGGAATTTCACACAAAGGAAGCAATACTAAAGAGTACGTTTTCATAGAAGTACATGGTACAGCAGGCACATATCAGGAACATGAAATGTTGGGTTTACATGAATGGGTCAGCAGTGTACCTTAAAAGCATAAAAAAAATTAACTTAACCCTTTTTTTTTTTTAAACACAACTCATCACAACACACCGCACATAGTTTGCAGCAAGGGTGTTTTGGCCACTACCGAAAGAGTGATTTGCAGTAACGTGTGTTTTATTACATGTTAGAATCCTGCTGGACTGTGGGTTTGGTCTACTAGGATAGATCTACCAAGAACTGGATGCAGAAAGGCCATATGATTGAGCAATGGACATGGGTGAAACCAGAAGTTTTTTTTTTCACTGTGTTAAGAAGTTCCTTATAGATGCTGTGAAAAACTATTTAAGATCATGGAAGGATCACATATTTACATATTTCTATTGTATTATGTTGTTTAGCTTATTTTACAGTACTGTCAAAAATTTAATAAATGGAAGGTGAACTTTCACCTTAATTCTCCTGACATTATTCATCTATAATTGTATTTACCAATTAGAAAAGGTCTGAGGTATATACAGTTGTGTTCAAAATAATAGCAGTCAGACATCACTAACCTGATCAATCACTGTTTTTGGAAGAAATGATATTTCTACATGGCAAATAATTTACTAGCAGGTGTAGTAGAGTAATAGAAATCCGACAGACCCAACAGTCATGACATGCATGCTGCTGATTCTGTGTAATTGAATCACTAATTGAAAGGGGCATGTTCAAAATAATAGCAGTGTGGAGTTCTATTAGTGAGGTCATTCATTCTTTGAAAAACAGGTGGCAATTATTGCCCTTATTTAAGGAAGGAAGGCAGCAAATGTTGTACATGCTGGTTACAGTGCATTTCTCTCTGAAATTCTGAGGAAAATGGGTCGTTCCAGACATTGTTCAGAAGAACAGCGTACCTTGATTAAAAAGTTGATTGGAGAGGGGAAAACATATAAAGAAATGCAGAAAATGATAGGCTGCTCAGCTAAAATGATCGCAAATGCTTTAAAATGTCAACCAAAACCTGAAAGACGTGGAAGAAAGCGAAAAACTACCATTCCAATGGATAGAAGAATAGCCAAAATGGCAAGGACTCAGCCAACAATCAGCTCCAGGAAGATCAAAGAAGGTCTAAAGTTACCTGTGAGTACTGTTACAATTAGAAGACGCCTATATGAAGCCAAGCTATCTGCAAGAGGCCCCCGCAAAGTCCCACTGTTGAAAAAAAAGATGTGCTGAAGAAGTTACAATTTGCCAAAGAGCAGATTGACTGGCCTAAAGAGAAATGGCGCAACATTTTCTGGACTAATGAAAGTAAGATTGTTCTTTTTGGGTCCATATGCCAGAGACAGTTTGTCAGACGACCCCCAAACACTGAATTCAAGCCACAGTACACTGTGAAGACAGTGAAGCATGGTTGCGCAAGCATCATGATATGGGGATGTTTCTCATACTACGGTGTTGGGCCTATTTATCGCATACCAGGGATCATGGATCAGTTTGAATACATCAGAATACTTGAAGAGGTCATGCTGCCTTATGCTGAAGAGGAAATGCCCTTGAAATGGGTGTTCCAACAAGACAACGACCACAAACACACCAGTAAACGTGCAACATCTAGGTTCCAGACCAACAAGATTGACGTTATGGAGAGGCCAGCCCAATCCCCGGATCTTAATCCAATAGAAAACTTGTGGGGTGACATCAAAAATGCAGTTTCTGAGGCAAAACCAAGAAATAGAGAAGTGTGGAATGTAGTCCAATCATCCTGGGCTGGAATACCTGATCACAGGTGCCAGAAGTTGGTTGACTCCATGCAACACAGATGTACAGCAGTTCTCAGAAACAGTGCTTATACAACTAAATATTAATTAAGTGATTCAAAGGAAAGCAAAATCTTCAAACATTTTTCAGTTTATATAGTGAATGTTTGAGTTTGTAAAGAAGAATATAAACACTGCTATTTTTTTGAACAGGCTAATATTCACTTTTCTTCAATTTTTTTTTAGAGGAACAACACAAATTTGATATATTTTTCTTCATGTTTTGATTTGGAATAGAATGTGTAGTGTTCCCAATGCATTTGGGTGTATGGAAATAAAAGCTATTAGAAGGATTTTGAGCTTTATTCACTTTTTTCAACACACTGCTATTATTTTGAACACAACTGTATATGGTTACGGCATGAATAACCAGTGTAAATTGACCAAGGACTTTTACAGTTCCTATTATGGCGCCAGAAGTAAATTTTGTTTCCCACAAAAAGTAGAACATCCATAGTAGACTTTTGTTATGTCTACCTTTGAGCCAATACTGCTAGAATGAATAAAATTAGTTTGAATTTAAATGAACTTGCCACTTCAGCCCTGCTAACTAAGGTATTAAATATTTAAATACAGAATACCTGTTGCAAATTTCAGTCTGTTTTGGGAAATGGATAATATTATGTCATACTACTGAAATGTGAAATTCTACATATAAGTGGAGTTAAGTGCATTTTAGAAACCACTGGTTGCTGACATTTCTTAAAGACTACAGTAGTCAAACTCTGTAATCGCCTTTGGCTCTGTTCTTGTCCAGTTTGAAATTTAGTATGCTTCAGTCTACCTTGGTGTGTTCTTACACCTCTTCTTTCATTCGCCAAAATATAGAACTAACAAAAGATGTTCATCCTATTTACAGCTGGTATTGATGACCTCAATGGAAACTGTTGTCTGGACACTCAGAGGGGAAGAACAGACACATCAGTGATGAAGATTTTCCATGGAATAACAGTGGTTATGATAGGAGCAGAAACAGTATATTGTATGGATTGCAGTATATAAAAATTAGTGCAAAGGCCTCACCAACCAACAAACACACATATCAGAACAGGAGAGGGACTGAACACAGAGCTGGATTAGTGACAAACTTGGTGAACCTTAGGTCTTGAATTCCAAATGAATCAAATTTTATTTTGAATTCACTGTCTATACATATACATTTTGTTGTAAGGTTAGTCATATAATGACTGATATTTGCACACAGTAACCTGGCTTACATACACCAAATGGTAGAAAGAAAAAAAAAAACAGTGCCACAAATTAGAGTAAGCCTGAAACAAAACTGCAAAGCTAACATCAACAGGTGGCTGACACCGTAAGCTGCCAGGATATACATGTTGCTGCTGAGTTTCTAAAAACAATGCCACATGGTACCCCATGGGCAAGCTATGCAACCATGCTACTCTGACCCCAATATTGCAAGTCAAGCTGATAAGTTGCAAAGGCAGTCACTAGGCCCTAAGCTCCTGTCTTGGTTGCCTTGTGGGCAGGGTTGCTAATAGAAACCACAGGATCCCATACAGCCAACCTGAAAGGGCCCCCTCAAATAAACACAGTTTACTATACTGCAGTTATGAATGAACACAGTGAGCAATCAGTACCAATCACTCATTGTGTTGATTCAGGAAAGAAAGAAGCTGGTAAATAAAACATATTTACTGCACCCTTCCCCCACTCTCCATCCTAAAGGACCCTAATGTGTACTTGCAGCTACCAGTGGGAAGGAGAGGTGGGAAGCCAGCAGCACTGTGGGGTTAAGAAAGGGACACAGGGGCCCTTGGCAGTAGAGGGAAACATATTGTGCACAGGGAGGGTGATTGCAATTACTGCCTGATCCCCTGTATGGCTCTCTCTGCAGCAGCTAAAAGCTAGAGGGAGAGAGCGGAGAAGAAGCTGGCTTTCAGCTTCTGCAGAGAAAGCCATAAAGGGATCGGTTCCAGTAATTGCCATCCTCCCCCCACCATGCCGATCACCCAGCTGCCTGGGCCCCCTGCTGGCCTGGGCCCCATACAGGAGGACCAGTGGTACACCCTTATCCACAGCCTTGCTTGTGGGTATGATGGGGTATGGTCAGGGGGGTGTCAGCTTGGGTGGAATTGCGTGTCATTGAAGGATTACAGGTATGTGGTTGTTAATGCAGGTGATTCAGCCAACAGGGGGAAAGGGAGGGGGTTGCATTGCAGAAAATATTTTGTGACGGAGGGGGAATACAGATTGATTTCTGTAAATGTGTTCATCATCACACCTTATATAGAGACAGAAAATATGAACTGCTGCAAGGCTTATTAAATAAAAGTAAATTTAGCTGGTACATATGTTCAGGACATTGTGTCAGATAGCACTACTGAACAACCGACAGCACATATTGGATGGATGGAGAAGAACTTGTTTCCAACTAAATTTAAACTTCCTTTGGAACAGCAGTGATGTGCCACAACCATGATCTAACATAAATGCTAATCTAAAAAGGCAATCAATCTTTTGTATCGAAAAATGTAACCACATACTGGCAAGTGAAAAAATTTAAACCACTCAGAAGCAAGTAATTTGAATTACCATTGAAGTTTAGCCATAAGACTTGTAGGGCTGCAGCTGGTTGCCCAAATCAGTCACTTGCCCTGAGACTCACATATGCTGTTGGTCAGGGATGGATGCTGAAATCTGGGCTCTGCTTTAAGCACTGAGCACTCACAGGAATTGGAAATTACCTTTGCATGGTAGCAGAATCTTATAAGGATAGAAAACAAGGTATTGATTCTTCTTTTTATTATACCCAGGATAAAGTTCCTCCAGTCCAGTGGGAACCCACTCTAAATTTGCACAATAAGTGTGGATACTTGGGGACTGAAATGCAGAAATGTTAGCATTGTAGTCCACCAGGAACGCTAGAAACAATTGGATGTTTTGCCTTTCTAATATATAGCAAAAAACAAAATGATTCATTTTTAGTGGACTGACATTTTTGATGACAGAAAACAATATGGGAACTCATTAAAGTGGAAATGGCATCATATACATTTTTTTAGATAAGTGCATGTACTTTTTCTCCAAATGGTTAGTGCCATCATAGTTTATTCCTCATCCAGGGTAAGAATCTTCTTCCTGGACCGAGATCTTGGCTTAGAGATGACACTCCTGGTTCCCTGTGCAGTTCTTGCCTGTGTTCACAAATGTCACAGGACAGCTCCTGCTGTAGCTTCTCACAGTTACAATTGCAGGCTCATCACTGGAAAAGACTGAGGAAATGCTTCCCCTTATCTGTAGCAGACTGATGACATCATCTCAGTCTAAGCAAAGTCACTGAAGTAGAGGTTGGGGACTGTTTTATAATGGTAAAAGGTGGAGCTTTCATAAAAAAGAAAATGATAATGTTGCTGTATAAAGTGACATGTAAAGGATTTATTAATCCAGACTAGAAATTTACTGAAAGGTCCGCTTTAAGTGCCCACATACAAAAATTTACAACAACATTTAACTAAAGCACAAACATTATCCATTTACTTGTTAATCCTATGTCTGTTTGCAGGTGATCAAAGAAAGCAAGCCATAGTGTGCCCACTAGTTTTGTTAGAAAATCTTAAAAGGTGTACCTTATGGGGAGACATTACCTCACAGGCTTCCTGCCCTTCAGCAAATCTTCAAGACTTTTTTCATAATGCTCAGCTACCACCACCAGTCTCTCTGTGTAGAGGTAAAATAGAATAAATCAATACAAATAGAATATAATGAACATCCATACATTTTGTTACTAAACTAAACATAATAAAAAATATAATATTACACCTTATTCATGCACCCCTAGACTTAACGAGAATTTAACCCTTGCAGTGCTTGGAGGGATGGAGCCCACAGCAAGCTTCCTGAAGTTGGAATTTAAAGGAGGGTGGGTTATGCAAACCCAGAATTTAGCTTTACGTGTCCAGGTGTGCTTGGCTTGAAAGAGAACATTTTAATAGACTTAAGTGAGGATAGATTGTTCTGAAGCCATAAGGTTAACTACAATGCACCTGAGCAACACAAACCAAAAACACTATTTCATTCAGTTTTAATATTCAAAGCAAATTCACCATTCATCTATGTCTATTTTGCTGAAAAATAACTTTGAAAAACACCCCCTAGCATTTCTAGCCACGACCATCTTGAGTAAGGGCAGATGATTCATGCAGCATTTACTTCCTGGAATCCATCTGCCCTTAGGTCAGGCATGCAGGCAAGAGGGTGTGCTTGATGTCACTTGCCTAGGCATGGAAGCCAGGAAGTAACTGGAAAAAAAAGGAACATTTATTTACTAAGGATTAAAAATAGTCAATGATGACTGAGAGTGAAGTTTCGCTTTAACATCACGTTTTGGAGGTCAGCAATTCTAAGCATTGGAGGCCAGTAATGTTTGCTGATGCTACATATGGTCATGTGAAAAATTATACACCCTATGGAAATTGTTGACTTATTGAACACATTTGTACAGGCAAGCATTAGATCTGTATTTGAAAGTTCTTAGAGACTGATTTTAGCTGACAACTGTTAGATTGTTTTACTTATCTGGTCAATCATCAACAAATTAGCAATCATTTGAAGTCCATGCCACTTGTAGACTAGTTTCCTTACAGTGAAAAGACGGATTTAAAAAAAAAAATGGTATTCTTTTTATGTCCCTTTTTATGGACATCCACTATTTTCATTCTGAGGGCCTTACAAAGTTATGTTGATCCTGGCATGAAGACACCACATTCATAGCAAAGATAACACCAGACCATAAGATATCGGAAGTTAAAACAAGGTTCTGGCTGCAACTCCCTGAGAAGGTTCTAATTATCGGCACCTAATCTGGAACACCTGATTCTAATTTCATGGATTTGAAGAAGTGGCAAATGTAGCAGTGTACTTATTTTTGACTTTTTCTATATTACAAAACTGCAGTTTGGTTAATTTAGATAATGAATATAAATGAATCATGTCAATGTTTTGTGTTATTTGTTCCAGTATATCATGTTTATTTGCAGGCACTACTTAAATCAAGATCTAGTCAAATGTCACATGACTGTAGCAGTGGTCAAACATTTGTTTCTTTGTTCCCAGTACACCCGTGTCTTTCACCTTAGACCTATAGGCCAAATAACATGCAGCTTGTTGGTGATGTACATATATTCCAGAATTCTATTATGTCATGTCCCAAATACTGTATAAGCATAGTACCTAGTATAGTGAAAAATAAAGTCTGATACTTTTAGAAAAAAAAAAACAAGTGTAGGCTAGTCATGTAGTGTTAGTTGGATTTGGAAAATATATGCTCCAATTAAACATTTTACTGGATGCATTCAACCGGATTTGTCTCCCAGAGAGGAAGAATTCACATCAGCTTTGGCCAATCTGTTCCGTCTACAGCCTGACAACTAAATGTAATGGCCCAGACACAGTTATGTTTAAAAGGTCCCACTTGTCCTAGAAAACATTGAGAATTTCTCAGCACATAGTTTACGAGTATAAATAACCTGTACATATCCATGTGTTACTTCTGATGTGGTATGAGGTCTACAAGCGACTTTGTCATGTCAAAGCTCATTTTTAAAAAAAAAATCATATCTTTCTGTGAAAAGCTGACATTTATTTTTCAACATTGCACACAGATTTCATGACCAAATGTGGCAGATTATGTGCCAAGACAAATTTTTATTACTTGTTTCAGGTTTCTGGTATAAATAGAAACGGGTAGGGTTGGTCATACCATTCCATCCAAGGATAAGAAAACCAGCCTAATTCTTCCACTTGCAAATTCAGTTTACACTGAGTAAAGCCAAGCAAGGTTTTCACATGATAATTCTGCTTGAAATGTTGCTTTATGCCGGTGACATACCACCAGAGACCTAATGGAGAAAGTGGCCACTTTTTGCCTTGAAAAGATCCAGACTGCAAAACTCACCAAGAAGAAAACTAGAGACTACTGTAGTTTTATTCAGTTCAGCCATATAAAATAATGCTCTGTGGTTTCCTGCAGGTCAAAAGACTGATCCTTTTCCTGCCTGCCAACATCCTGAAGAGAGAACTAAAACCAAATTAGCCCACCCCTAGCATACTAGTACAAAAAGCTAATTATTTTAACATTGCTGATAAGACAAATTTTTTTTCTTCATTAAACAATGCTGTCATTTAGATAAAATTATCCAAGTAGCGGGAAAATCTTAAAATGAGCACCTAGTTTTATTTTCCAGAGCTCTTTGAGTGCTTTGTAAGCATATGCAGCCTTTAGCTCAGAAGACCAAATTTTGTCACATCATCTTTTCTGCCATACAGAAAGCACTGGAAGGGATGTGGCACAGCCCAACTTTAAAGTGCATCTAAACCCTAAAGCAAAAATGGTATACTTCTCAGCTTACCAATGTTTCGAAGTGGTGACTGCATTAGTCTTCATTTTGTATAGCTCTTTCCCATTTTTTACTGTATATCTGGAGATGCTGTCAGTAACACACTTCTTGTCATAGTATGACAACACTCAGCCACTCTAATGTATCTATTAGGATGCATGCTCCTGATTTGCACTATTGCATGCCTACCACTCTCCTCAACAATCTAAAGTATGGGGGGAGTTCTGTAGTTTGCAGAAGAGAACTGGCCTAGGCTGATAACATTGCTTGAGGTTTCAGTGCAATTACAGGCAAAGTGAACAAGAGATTACAAGCATACTGGATTTCTCGCACGATAAGCATTTTTTTTTCTACATTTGCACCCATCAACTAGGTATAACAAAAAACACTTTCAGTAGTATTTCACATATCAAGACAGAGGTGATTGGGGCTTACATACACTTTAAAGCTGAAAAGCTGCTTTTTTGCACACAAATTTCCCTGGATTTGAAAGGTCTACAAATTAAAATAGGTTAAGAAGAGCAAACCTATCCAAATAACATATTATATTATTGAAAGACAGCAAATATTTGTTTTCAATGATAAACTAATAAGGAAAATCAGTCACTGACCACAGCTATCAGCTAAAAACAATAGGAAAGCTGTTTAGTATGATCAACAGGACTATTGCACATTCTATGCAGGTAAACTCCATTTTAGCAAATGGCAATATAGTATTATAAACTAACTGCCATTATAATATAATGGTTCATTGTTTCAGCCATGCTGACCAGATCAAAGAATTAATGGGGTTGATTTACCAAACCTGGAGAGTGCAAAGTCTGGTGCAGCTGTGCATGGTAGCCAATCAACTTCCAGGTTTTTTCTTTATCAAAGCCTAATTGAACAAGAAGTTAGAAGCTGATTGACTACCATGCAGAGTTGCACCAGATTTTGCACTCTCCAGTCTTCGTAAATCAACCCCACTGTAATGTAAAATATTAAAAAAAAACAATGTACCACCAATACCTGCATTAGGAAAAGCCAAGAAATCAAATTAATTATTACTATGAAGAAAACTCATAACTTCACAAAGGCAACTGCAGTTATTTAAACCTATGCTATATAAGTAGGTCTTCAATAATTAGACAACACAAAACTACAATACCATATTGCAGGTCTAAATTCTGCTTAAAAGCAACTTTTTTTAGTGTCTGAAATCCCTCTAAATACTCTGTAATATCACAATAATATCTAAAAGCCATGATCAACCTGAGAAACGTGCAATGGATATGATTTCACATATTAATAGTCTAGTTGCTATGTTACATGCTTTACACTCTCTTTTGGCACTTCTAGCTAGCATGTCAGAACGTAAGATTTAAATAAGAGCAAGGCAATTGTTGAGACCTGAAAACATTGTACATCTGCACTAAATAGTATTTATGACTGGGATAAGGGAACAATCCGCTGTCCCTATTATTATATTTAAACAGTTCATAACTTTAAGCTCTTGAAAGGCAGGAACACAGAACATACACTAAGAGTGCAAAGGCTGAATGCTGCAGACTGTGATAAAATTGTAGAGTAGGTGACATAATGGTAGGCTCGAAACAATGACTACAGAAATAGAAGATATTTTATTCATAGAAATGGTATATACACTCTACACCAGCCACTCTCAACCAGAGTTCTGTGAAACTTCAAGGTTGCTCCAGAGGTTGCCAAGAGTTCCTGAAGCTGTGGCTTATTGACCTCTCACCTGCTGATGCCTTCAAATTTCTGGGTCCAATGCCACTTGGCCAAAGCCTGCAGTATTAATCCAATGTGATCTCATTAGCAGTCTGGAAGAGTGCATCAATAACTACAAAATCACAATACAGTGAGCAGCATAAAGGCATTTTTCTCTACTTAAAGTAGACGTTCAGGCAAAACCTAACTAAGGCTAAACCTACTCCCACCCCCCTTCTAAGCCTATTCTGTTCAACCAGGGTGGATAAAAATCAATGATTTTTTTTAAAAAAAATCAAAAAAAATCAGATTTTTTTTATTTAAATCGGATTTTTTTGTATAAAATGCTTTTTGAGGAAAATATATTACCACCCAAAGGTTATTCCATCATGAAATAAAGATTAGTTTTTTAATTATGTAGAATAAGGCTGTATATGTTTAATTTTTTGGGAAAATAAATTCCATTAATCCATTCACAATGTCATGCTCTTCCAGAGGTTTTTGTAAGATTATTGGGCAGTTTCTCTGCCTACAAGATATCACAGATGCTTGGTTTACTTTTGCAGTTCTCCAAACTGAATTTGACTCAGCGGAGATCACATGCCTCTTCTTCACAGCAAAAATGTTATAACATGAACAGAGTTAAGAAAAAGACCTTAATCCTAACTTCTACAAACCTATGAATACAGAATCAACCCCTTCAGTGCTAAGTTTCAAGAAGTTCAGTGAATAGAAACAATATTTTTCTGATTGTTTGGAGTGGAATAGATCTGCACAAGAAGAAAGTGAAACTATGTGTGAGGAGGAAGGGGCTGACAGTCTAAGTTTCATAAAATATATATATTTTGTTTAGCCAAATTAGTTAACAAACATGGATGTTTAAGCAAATAACATATGCTGTAATGTTATTGTTTCAGTTGAATAAATCTATTTAAATTGTTATTATTAAGGTAATGATTATTTTTCTCCTTCCTAAGTACAACAGAAAAGTTGCCCAAATATGAATGATTAACCTATTAAACTGGGGATAAAAAAACTAATATGAAAAGTTGTTATTCTAAAAATCTTCATCTACTTGTATATTAAAGTTATACCAGCAAGAATTAGTCTATGTAGAAAACTAGGATTTAAATCAAGCCTTACTGACTAGTGATTTAAATCAAATTCACCGTGTCCAACCCTGTAAAGAAAAGATCTGTCTGTATACTTAACTCTTCTGAAGCCACTGCAGTCGGGCCCCATGATCAGCTATCGGCAGCGGCTTCAGTGTAGAGCAGCGGTTCTCAACCTGGGGGTCGAACGACCATTTCCCAGGGGTCGCCTAAGACCATCGGAAAACATATTTCCGATGGTCTTAGGAACCGAGACACCGCTGCTCTGTCTCGCGATCTGTGGGCGGGATGATATGCTGCCCCTGTAACCTGGCCACACCTCCGGGATCACTCAACAGCTCCGCCTCCTCGCCGCTGATTGGCCACCGGAACTGTAGCTCAGGAGAGGCACACAGGCGGCCAATCACCGGCGAGGAGGTGGAGCTTGGAGAGGAGGAGCCGAGCGGCAGAGCGCGCAGATCGAAGAAGATCGAGGGAGCTGCAGGACCGATTGAAGAGGAGAGAGGCCAGAGAAGGAAGACAGCTGACAGGTAAGTGCAAATTTTGCTTCTGCAGGCTGTAGATGGGAGAGGGAGAGAGCGAGCCCAGGCTGGAGCAGGGGTCAGCAAGGTAAGTATCATTGGTGTCAGTGGGAGGAATAGTGCCCCATCATTTGTGTCACTAATACCAACGATGGGGCACTATTCCTCCCCCCACTGACACCAACGATGGGGCACTATTCCTCCCCCCACTGACACCAATGATAGGCACTATTCCTCCCCCCACTGACACCAACGATGGGGCACTATTCCTCCCACTGGCACCAATGATAGGCACTATTCCTCCCCCCACTGACACCAACGATAGGGCACTATTCCTCCCCCCACTGACACCAACGATGGGGCACTATTCCTCCCCCCACTGACACCAACGATGGGGCACTATTCCTCCCCCCACTGACACCAATGATAGGCACTATTCCTCCCCCCACTGACACCAACGATAGGGCACTATTCCTCCCCCCACTGACACCAACGATGGGGCACTATTCCTCCCCCCACTGACACCAACGATGGGGCACTATTCCTCCCCCCACTGACACCAATGATAGGCACTATTCCTCCCACTGACACCAATGATGGGGCACTATTCCTCCCACTGATACCAATGATGAGGCACTATTCCTCCCACTGACACCAATGATGGGGCACTATTCCTCCCACTGACACCAATGATGGGGCACTATTCCTCCCACTGATACCAATGATGGGGCACTATTCCTCCCACTGACACCAATGATGGGGCACTATTCCTCCCACTGACACCAATGATGGGGCACTATTCCTCCCACTGACACCAATGATGGGACACTATTCCTCCCACTGACACCAATGATGGGACACTATTCCTCCCACTGACACCAATGATGGGGCACTATTCCTCCCACTGACACCAATGATGGGACACTATTCCTCCCACTGACACCAATGATGGAGCACTATTCCCCCCACTGACACCAATGATGGGGCACTATTCCTCCCACTGACACCAATGATGGGGCACTATTCCTCCCACTGATACCAATGATGGGGCACTATTCCTCCCACTGACACCAACGATGGGGCACTATTCCTCCCACTGATACCAACGATGGGACACTATTCCTCCCACTGACATCAGTGATGGGGCGCTAGTCCTCCCACTGATACCAATGATGGGGCACTATTCCTCCCACTGCAAAATTACAGTTCTGAAGTAGCAACGAAAATAATTTTATGGTTGGGGGTCACCACAACATGAGGAACTGTATTAAGGGGTCGCGGCGTTAGAAAGGTTGAGAACCACTGGTGTAGAGGAATGGCAGCAGACACCGGATGCCCCATAGTAAGCCAATGGGTGACATCATCTTCCAGGAATTTCCAACCATTGTTGGTGATCTCTCCTCTACACAGAAGCCAACGCTGGAGAGACCATGTGACCGACTGGAGAGGCTTAGTATAGTTCTTCTCTTTACAGGGTTAGATAGAATACATTTAGAATGGAGGTAGGAGTAGGTTTAGCCTTAGTTTACCTTTTCAGTTTTCCTGTGAAAAAAGGTGAACTTACCCCTAAAGTGGAATTCCATTCAAAACCTAACGAGCACCAAATATCCTTGTCATCTCTCCGGACCCCACTGCACATAGCTCCCGTGATGCTCTGTGCTGCCGGGGTAGCATCTGTACACCATTCACACTCCCGAAGCAAGTAATCCTCATATAATGCTCGCAATGGCAAGTGCTGAATGGTCAGCGTAGGCACATCTGAAGCTTCTTCTTTCGGTAAGATGTCCCAGAAGAAAGAAGCACTTCTCACTGGTCATCATGGTCGTTGGCTTTATTGCTTGTTCAATAAAATCCACCATCATACTGACAAATCAGTAACAAGGTGCTGTAGAAGGTAGACCAAAGTGTTAAGTGAGCTAAAGCTTATATCTGTGTACCATAGCTTCCTGGGGTATGACCCTGCCACGGAATACTAGATAACTGAAGATATGGCCAGGCACCTTTGGTTCACTGCATGTACAAACTACTAGCAGTTTAAATTCTTAAAGTTCAAAACAGGTACCCATTGAATTAGAGATTTGTTCTATTATCAAAAATGTGACAATGCTAAACCTGACTAGGCAGAAGAAACTATCTTAAGAAAAATACAGGGGCTCTTGTACTTTCTTGAGTCAAGTGAGTAAATAGTTTTTTTATTGCTTCAGCTACACAAGTTCCATTGCACTGACACTATTGTTAGCAATTAATGTACTTTAGACTTAATCAAACAGGTGGCATGCGCTCTAAAATGTAATTTACATGAACCAGAGGGAGGCTGTCAGGGCAAAGCTGGATCCGCTGGGTGGGTGAGCACTCACCACCCCAGGGTTTATAATCTACAGCAGGGGCGTCAAACTCATTCTCGTCTTAGGCCACATAAGCATTAAGTTGTACCTGTAAGACTAGATGCCAAGAGCATCCCACCCCCCATCTTACATCAGAAGTCAAGGGCCCCCCCACCACCAGAAGTCAAGAGTTCCCCACCCTCCCTTACATCACCGTGCACCCACTTACCTTGTGCCGCTGCTGGGGGTAGGGCTGAGAAGTAGAAAGTTCAGGGTTTGGAGGAGGTCAAAGGGGGGCTGGAATCAGCTGCCGGAGTCTAGTTAATGCTGTGACCAAGGAAGGCAGAGATGAGGGAGTGCTGCAGCTGCACTGAGAGGCACAGAATCTGTAGGAGTTCTGTCCTCCTCTCTGCTACCAACTGCTGAGACAGGGGTGGGGAGGTGCAGAGATGAGCCTCTCAACAGGTGCATATAGAAGAGCAGGATCTGCTGGAGGAGTCCTGTCCTCCTGTCTGCTGCAAACTGCCAAGAAAAGTGGAAGCAGAGATGACATGGATGCCACAGTTGCAGAAGAGGAGTGCGAGCCACATGAAATTGCCTGTTAGGCACATGTGCTCTACAGGAAAATGTCCTTGGGCATGGGTTCTTAATGTGATTCAGTATGAGAAGGAATTTTGTATGCATTATGCAGCATTTACAAGTACAAACTGTTATTAAATGAAGTGGTAAAAAACATAAACAACCTTTATTCAATACTTATCAACTAAAATGTAGTTCTTTTTTAGTTACTGTAGTTACCACATTTAGTGAAAGTACTGTTCAACTACCATACAGGAACACTGTGCAAGTAAAAAAAAAAAAAGCCTTTTTATGTGGACCATATATCTCAATCTGAGTGAAAGGCAGAACGCGCAGTCAAACCGAAAAGAAATCCATGTTGTTCCTTTCCCTCAGCTCAACTAATCCATGGTGAGGTTTCCGATTCATGGAGAGTATGGAAATGAACATAAAATAAAGTGGAACAATGGATGACTGAGCCTGCAATAAAGACAATTGTCAGTAAACATAACATGTTCTCAGCCTTGTAGAGGTGATGAAAGGCTGTGTATCTGGAAAAGCAATTAGAAAGTTTTTTCTGGTATAACAGATTCCCATTTCTTGGTTACAAGCATACATTACTCTCCAAGGTAATGAAGTGGAAACGTTTATGTGGCTTGAAAATATCCCTCACTACAACAAAAAACAAAAGGTCAACAAAATGTATACCTATACCAGACCAGCGACACTATGAGAAGGACACCATTTTTATATACGGAATTCCAAATGACGCTTTCAGCATTCAACCATCTACTGATGAAAAATACTGATGCTACCCAGGACACAGTCATTTATTTATTCCCATGGTCTGGTGCAGAGGTCTCCAAACTTTTCAGTATGAGGGCCATATTGTATTTTTCACAAATACTTGTGGGCTTGGAGCCATACTCCTGTGAAATCTGGGTCAAGCATGTGATTGGTTGTTAGGATGCAATATATAAACCCCTAAAATGATTGAATTTTATTGGAACAATTATATTTTAGGGGTTTATATATTTATTTATATATTTGTTATTTGATTTGAGTGTTTGGACACGGAGCACTGGTTTGTCCCTTTTTGTGTAGGATTTATCTCCCAATCCTGGGATCACAGGTGTGTTTTCACTACATATCAATACATTGTATTGTGGTTATTCAGTTGTGTTATTTATCCATTATTGGATCACTTTTAGCTGGTTGTTTTTTCCATTAACCGAATTAACCTGTCTAACAGTATGTGTTAAAAACGGGTTTAGTTAGCACACATTTGCAAATACATACGTAAGCCACAGAGCCACATCATGACACCCTGGTATTCTGTGGTCCTAACTCTACAAATTTTGAGAGCCCCCATAGTAGAGGCACATGTATTGAAAGGATAGATCAAGGGCAGGTGAACATGAGGGGGCCCAACCCTCTTAAAGGTACAGGAGCGCACTGGACACCCAGCATATAGCACAATGGCAGCCAGGGTGTCCAGTGCATCCCCTCACCTACAATTCAACAGTACAGCAAAATGGCACCCGCCCCAGTCTATAACTGGCATCGCCCGCTTCACGTAGTCCTTGCTTCAGAAGCCAGTTATAGACTGGGGCGGGTGCCATTTTGCTGTACTGTTGAATTGTAGGTGAGGGGATGCACTGGACACCCTGGCTGCCATTGTGCTATATGCTGGGTGTCCAGTGCGCTCCTGTACCTTTAAGAGGCTGGACCCCCTCATGTTCACCTGCCCTTGATCTATCCTTTCAATATATGTGCCTCTACTATGGGGGTTCTCAAAATTTGTAGAGTTAAGACCACAGAATACCAGGGTGCTGTGATGTGGCTCTGTGGCTTATGTATGTATTTGCAAATGTCTGCTAACTAAACCCCTGTTTTTAACACATACTGTTAGACAGGTTAATTCGGTTGTTGGCAAGCTGGCTGGCAAGTTGATTTTGAACCTCTTTTTTTCTTTTTTTCCTTTTTTTATTGTTAACTGAATCTTTCAGCTGTACCCACAGCCCAGGATCAAATAAATACAAGGACTATTCATAGTTTTGCTGTGCAGATATTAGAAGACTGGAATTATGATCCCTCCTGTACTTTCCCTAGCCACTATTGCCCCTGAAACATTTATGGTTGTATGATCCCGCATGCCTATTTCAGTGAGAGTTATGGAAAAATGCAGTTACTTAAAGCAGATGTAAACCCTATCACTGAAATCTCAAAAGATCTTTTGTTATCTGTTTCCTACTGGGGAGATTTCCCTTTCACTTCCTGTTGTATCTATTGGACAGGAAGTAAAGGAAACAATCTCTTAGAACAAGTGTACCTATTTGATCAATTCCACTCCATTAACTTTTTTGGTAACAACTCATTTACAGTCCTGCTGTCTTCCTAAAGGGGACACAGACAAGAAAAAAAAAATGACAGAGGTTCTATCCCTACTCCATTCCATCGAAAACGTTAAAAATGCTTTTGCTTTAAGTACACTTTAAATGTAATTTTAAATATCATTTTCAACCTGCGGTGTTCATTAAAATAATACCTGTAATTCTCCAGCACTTATTGTTATAAAATGACAAGGTTCTGTGCTTGTCTCCCAGCAGCCATCCTGCATCAGCTACCTGTCATATGTGAACCTAGTGGCAACTATAAGCACATGCATTTATTGTACATGCATTTTCTCCCACGTTCATTTTGAAGAAGCCCACTCCGAACAACGACATGCAACTTCTGTTGTAGCACATGTAAATGGCTGCAAGAGATCAGCAGCAATGAGATGGAAAATATATTATGAAAAAAAAGAAAACTTGGTAACTTCTAGCAATTAAATGCATTGCATAACCCTTCAAAGACTTTGTAAAAAGCCCATTTTCTCTGGATAGTTATATTTTTGTGTTTGACTTAATTCACTGTCCAAAGAATTAAAAAATGTAAAGCGGTTTTTATATTATACAATCATCATATTGCTGTTACTACTTGTTATACATTGAATTTAAACCCTTGAGTCCCTATTTATTCCTAAAGACAGTCTGTCTAAACATCAACATTAAATCCCTGAATCTTCATTCATTCCTATGTTGAGATTGTCTATTATGCCTCCCAATAGCGGGCAAGCTCTCCATAGCAATCAAAATGGGGGAGTGATATCTTCCACCTGGGTAAGCTCCACCACTGTCCAACACTAAAGCCAACTCTGGAGGCAGTGGTGAGGGAGCGCGTACCTGTGGTATACTGTATCTTATGGGTGGGTATAGAGCAACCAGGAAAGACCATCACTCTGCCCTAAATGGGCAGGTGGTAGTGTCTCTTTAAAGCGACACTAACGGAAAGCAGAACTTCAGGCAAATATATTCATAAGAAATTTAATTCATCCATGGTTTGAAAAAAAAAAATATCAGTGAAAATATTTTATATACCACCATTTTAACCTGTATCTGATATTAGCTTTCTGTAATCTCTTGCACAGCAATACTTAGACTTGGAGAGGGAGGGTGGTGCTCTCAGTTATGGATCTATCGTTCTGTACAAGGCTTATCAGCCTAACAATGAATGTGCTAACAGGAAAACAACAGACCCATTCAATCTTCATTGCCCCAGTTGACTGGGGGAGGCTAGGTGACTAAAGCTGGCCATATATAGGATGCATTTGGTCCAGGTTCTAATCAAATAGCTATATTTCACTTTGTGAGTGGCCTTGTTGGCACTCCCCCACCTGACATCTTTTGACTGAAAAATCAAGGGTGCCAGGTTGAACACTGTCAGCTGAACAGCACCAGACAGATGCAACTCAACTGTTGAGATATTTTGACAGACAGTACTGATAGCAGACACAATGTAAACAGCCACAAAGAGATTGGTCCATCTGTGTGTTTAGCATGGAAGGAGGAATCTGTTAGGGAGGAATGTGGAGGGTATGACAGCAGACAGAATGTATATGAGAGAAGTACAAAGGGTATGACAGCAGACAGTATGTACAAGAGAAGTAAAGAAGTTTTGACAGCGGGCATCATGTACATGAGAGAAATACAAAGGGTATCACAGAGGGCAGTATGTACATGAAAGTACAGAGGTATGACAGCGGGTAGTATGTACATGAGAAAAAATACAGAGGGTATGACAGAGAGCAGTATGTACATGAGAGAAATACAAAGGGTATCACAGAGGGCAGTATGTACATGAAAGTACAGAGGTATGACAGCGGGTAGTATGGACATGAGAGAAATACAGAGGGTATGACAGAGAGCAATATGTACATGAGAGAAGTACAGAGGGTATGACAGCGGGAAGTATGTATCCAAAATAAGTACAGCAGGTATGTAATCGGGCAGTATGTACATGAGAAGTACAGAGGGTATGACAATGGGCAGTATGTACATGAAACAAGTACAGCAGGTATGTAATCGGGCAGTATGTACATGAGAAGTACAGAGGGTATGACAATGGGCAGTATGTACATGAAACAAGTACAGCAGGTATGTAATCGGGCAGTATGTACATGAGAAGTACAGAGGGTATGACAATGGGCAGTATGTACATGAAACAAGTACAGCAGGTATGTAATCGGGCAGTATGTACATGAGAAGTACAGAGGGTATGACAATGGGCAGTATGTACATGAAACAAGTACAGCAGGTATGTAATCGGGCAGTATGTACATGAGAAGTACAGAGGGTATGACAATGGGCAGTATGTACATGAAACAAGTACAGATTATATGTCAGAGGGCAGTATGTACATGAAAGACGTACAGATGACATGTCAGTGGGCAGTATGTACATGAGAAAAATAAAGAGGGTATGACAGCGGACAGTATGTACATGAAAGAAGTACAGGGGGTATGACAGTGGGATGTACATAGGAGAAGTACAGAAGGTATGACAGCGGTCAGTATATACACATGTGAGAAGTACAGTGGTTTTAACAGCGGGCAGTATGTACATGAGACAATGACAGAGGTACAGAGGGAATGACAACCAGCAGTGGGTACATGAGAGAAGTACAGAGGATATGACAGCAGGCAGTATTAAAGAGGAGGAAATGTCTACATCTTACCATGTTTACCACGGGAAATATCCACATATTGACACAGCCTAGGATGGATAATGGTCTTGAGGATCTGAAAGCGCCCAAGGATTTTAATGGAGTTTGGAGTGAGTGGCAGGCCATTGCTTCCACAAACATCATGAGGCAGCGCGGACGCAAAAAAGGTGAAGGCTCCTAATTTGGCATCTTTCAGTGGAGGCATTGTAGAAGGTCAATTAGAATGTAAAAAGAAAGCTAAAGGAAAACAATATGTATTAGTATTAATGTGAAACAAAACAAGCATTAGTATCATTTACAGTTTTCAAAGTTTTACTCCATCAAAAAACTATATTTCATCAGTTGACTGGTGCTTGCATCTAAGTTCTCTAATTGTTACAGCCAATAGAAGATAATGTCACTCTTTATCTTGTATTTTCATATATTTCACATTATGAAGAAAGCAGCAAGGGAGACACTCAAAGACAGAGTGAAGCAGGGCAATGAACTCCAGTGGTATACAGTATCTCCATAGGTTATAAGATATCTGTGGATGATTCACTTTAATTTTAAATGGAGACCTTAACCACTTCAATACCAGGCACTTTTACACCTTTCCTGCCCAGGCCAATTTTCAGCTTTCAGTGTTGTTGCACTTTGAATAACAATTGCGCGGTCATGCAACAGTGTACCCATAAAAAAAATTCTATTTTTCACACAAAAATAGCCTTCTTTTGGTGGTAATTAATCAGCACTGAGTTTTTTACTTTTTGCTAAATAAACAAGAAAAAAAATGAAACTGTTGAAAAAAAAAAGCATTTTTCTCAGTTTCTGTCATACATTTTGCAAATAAATACCCTTTTTTCGTAAATTTAGGTCAAAATGTATTCTGCTACATTTCTTTTGGGATAATACCCCAAATTAATGTATATTATTTAGTCCAAAGGAAAGTTATAGAGTCCACAAACCATGACAATCAATCATCCTGATGTACAAATCCTGATGTAATTGAAATTTTTTTTTCTTTAACATATTGTCACCAGTCCAGTACAGCGTTATCATATACCTGGTGTAGCGGTGATCAGGGACACTGGTGAGAGTATGTAAAAAAAAATAATAATAATTTAACTTTTATTTTTTTTTCTAAATTTTTTTCTTTTTTTATTAATTTTTTTTCTTCTTTTTACTGTTTTTCTTTTAACACACTGTGATCAGAGCAATACAGCGTTACTAGTGGTGTACCGAAATGAAAATTCAGGTGCCAAAACCAATATCAAAACTCAAAATGCAAGTGGCCAAAAACCGAACCAAAACTGAAATGTCTGCATATGTGGGGGTGGGGAGGCTCCAATTTTTTTTTCTACTGTAATGTATATTTTTATTTATATAAAAACAGCATTGTTTTTAAAAGCAATTGCTGGCTTTTTTCTTCTTCACTATAGTTCAGAAAAGGAGCTGTCATTCTTGGAGGACTAAAGAAAAACAAAGTGGTGGGGTCACCAGGTGACATTACTCAGTGACCCCACCCCTTTCATTCCTTTAGCTGTGGGGAAAGTGACAGCTCATTCTCTGAGCTACAGTGAAGAAAAAAAAAGCAGGCAATTACATTTAAAAACTGGCACTGACATATAGGCAGCCAGTCACTCTATACACTGCTCCTCTCCTACCTTTCTTCGTCTCCCCCCACACACACAGTTCAGTACAGTCCCCTGTATCGGCAACATGCTGACAGGGCTATTTTTGGCCTAGATGTTTCAGCGGACAAAATTTTGGTGCATCCCTAAATGTTACCATAGTAACATTGTACTACTCTGGGCATTATGATTGCTAATATCAATGTATTTCATTGATATTAGCAACCAGTGTTACTGAATGAAACGGATTCATTCAGTCTTTTGATGTGATTGTGATTGGGCAAAACTCATCACATGATACAGATAGGCTGTGATTGGCCAATCACAGCTAACAACACAGTTGTATACAATGGATGGCATGAAAGGAAGCCATCCATTGTATAAAAATTGTCATATGATCTGCTGTGATTGGTCACATGACACTGGCAGAAGGCCGGTGTAGTAATCGGTCATTGGCTGTGTCCCGCTGACACAGCCAGTGACAGATCGCTCCCGTGTGAGCGGCACCTTCTGACAGGATGTCATATGACGTCCACTCAGAAGCAGAAGTGTCCCACCTAGCCTACAGCAGATTGATGGCTGGGCTCCTGCTTCTGAGTGGACGTCATATGACATCCTGTCAGAAGAGGCCGTTCACACGGGTGCGGGGCCATGTAGCAGTGCAATCTGTCACCAGCTGTGTCAGTTGGACGTCCACTCAGAAACAGAAGCGTCCCGCCTGGCAGTCAATCTTCTATAGGCCGGGCGAGAAGGTGTTAAACATAGTTATATTTTTGCGCAGCAACAAATTGTATTTCCACAGGAACACATATTTTTCCCAAGTAAGAATAGTATCACTATTAGTATTGAACTTGGGGAACTGCTGCTACTTGCATCCTTAAACTATTGTTCAGGACCCAGATTGGGTCGTGAATGTGTTTGTGATGGATCACCACGACTGTATAATAAAGACAGCCTTGTCTGAGAGATTCACCCTCTCTATTTGTTTTGTTATCATCACTGAGAGTAAAAGTAAATAACAAATTTTGGGCTGTCCTTGGAATAGAAACAGTGAGAGAATCTTCCACTGGGGACACCAGTTCTGGTGACAACCAAGGGTTTCTCTTACTTTGGAAGGATTGGCTCTCACTTCCTGATGCGGCTATGGGACAGGAAGGGATGATAAATCTCCCCAATGGAATACAGACGGCAAAAAACTGGCAGGGGTTATAACCCTCACTTACTCTATCTGAAATGAAAGAAAAATGTTGCCATTAGTCCCACTATTAAGTGATTTTAAAGTTTTTGATTTAATATTTTTTTAATAACAAGCATGTTATACTTACCTGTTCTGTGCAAAGGTTTTGCACAGAGCAGCCCCGATCCTCTTTTTTGGGTCCCAGCTGGCACTCCTGGCTTCTCCTCCTGGACCAATGCCCCCAACAGCAAGCTGCTTGATATGTGGACACTGATGCATGCTCGCTCCTGAGCCCCGTTCTATGCACACATAAGACACATAGTACAGTGGTTCAGCCCTGTACCCTGCTCTCTCCTCACTGGCTGTGATTGAAGGCAGGGGGAGCCAGTGGCCCCCACTGCTGTATCGGAGTCACTGAGGAGCAGGAGAGCCGAGACAGCCTTGGCTCATGTCAAGCTTTATTGCTGTCTGTGCCCTCCGTTAGGGAGATTCACCCTCTTTATTTATCCTGTTTATCATTATCATTGAAAGTAAAAAAAAAAAAAAACCCAAATTTTGGGTTGTCTCCAGAAAAGTAATAGAGGGGAAATCTCCCAATGGGGACACTAGTTCTGGTGTCCTGGGAGTCCCCATGCAATTCCCTTAATTTTCAGGGATTTTCTCTCACTTACTGTTTGGCTATGGGACAGATAGTGAAAAAAAATCTGACAGGGTTTATAAACCTCCCTTGCTCTGTCCAAAATTAAAAAAAAAAAAAAAAAGTTTTGCCTATAGTTCTACTTTAACTTTTAATGATTTTTTACATTGCGCTGTTTATCTCCTACTCCCTTCCCTGCCTGTTCCAGCACTGCACCTGGGGACTAGCAGGGAAGGGCGAAACCTTGCAGTGTTAAGAGCACGGATTGGGTGATTGGCAGGAAAGAGGAGTGTCACACTCTTTTAACGCTCAGAAGAAGTGCATCTGCTGAGTGAGTAAATAAGGCGCTGGCCCCAATGAAAAGAAAAAAAAAACAAAAATCTTTATTGCTTCAGGTTATCCTTGCACACAGAAACACTTGAGTGCTCAATATTTGCACCTTTGGAGCAGCCAAATCAAGCTCCTTTGTCTGCTCCTTTAAGCCCCTTTCACACCTGGGCATTTCGGGGATTGCAATGGAATCAATGCGATTCTGCCCGCAATCTCAAAACGCACTGCATTCGCAAAACAGAGGTTCAAGTGTCGTTATTGTCAATGGCACCTAAAATGCGGTGCGGTTTTGCTGCAATTGTTGTCCCTTTTACTGTGTGGAAATCATGTAAATTGCATTGCATGAAGCTTGTTGCTTCTTTTGGGTGACAAGCTTCACGCGATGCAATTTGGCGCCATTTTCGTGCAATTTACTACGTGGCAATTCACACCATGTGAAGCTTGTTGCCCAAAAAGGAGCAGGAGCATCTTTTGAGCGACAAGCTTCATACAATGCGATTTGCCACATGACAAAACTGCACATTTTAGGTGCCTTTAAATATAATGAACCTGCGTTTTGTGACTGCGGGTAGAATTGCAGCAATTCTGCCACTACCCCCAAATACCCAGGTGTGAAGCCACTGTGGTTCACACATATGCAATTCTGGACGAGTTTTCAAACACACAGATTCGCAGGACAGATAGCATGTGTTCCTACTGAGGTGGTTCACACAGATACAAGCAGCTCGCATTGGGTTTTGAGTGCCATTATGGAAAGGGTCCTGTTTGAGTGTGTAGCAGTGCATTCCAAACTCGCAAGCAGGGTTGCCACATCATCCCCTTAAAACCAACACATATTAATCACACGGGTTCTGGGGCTAATTTAATGCAGATAAGACACTAAGTGAGTTTAATTCCAACCTTATTAATATGTGTTCCATTTGAAAGGGTAGCAACCCTTCTCGCAAGTGATAGAGTAGAGTGGTATGCGTAGATTAGTGATTACATAGGATTGCTACAGACAGGGATTTTTTGCATTGAAGTCTATGGGAGGCGTTTTTGCATTAAAGCCTATGGGAGGCGTTTTTGCATTGATGCCTATGGGAGGCGTTTTTGCATTGATGCCTATGGGAGGCGTTTTTGCATTGATGCCTATGGGAGGCGTTTTTGCATTGATGTCTATGGGAGGCGTTTTTGCATTGATGTCTATGGGAGGCGTTTTTGCATTGATGTCTATGGGAGGCGTTTTTGCATTGATGTCTATGGGAGGCGTTTTTGCATTGAAGTCTATGGGAGGCGTTTTTGCATTGAAGTCTATGGGAGGCGTTTTTGCATTGAAGTCTATGGGAGGCGTTTTTGCATTGATGTCTATGGGAGGCGTTTTTGCATTGATGTCTATGGGAGGCGTTTTTGCATTGAAGTCTATGGGAGGAGTTTTTGCATTGATGTCTATGGGAGGCGTTTTTGCATTGATGTCTATGGGAGGCGTTTTTGCATTGATGTCTATGGGAGGCGTTTTTGCATTGATGTCTATGGGAGGCGTTTTTGCATTGCTAACAACCTGTCATTGCAGTGTATGGGCTCAGTGCAGCTCTCCGCACACAGCTGTCAATCCCTGTGGCAGGAAACTGCAGATTCTTCTAGCTAGGAATCACAGTGTGTATGAACGTCTGTGTGAATGGAGTCTAATATGCCTCTACGGTGAACTACCTCTGCTCATGGAAACAGCTACAAACCCATTGGGAATTGTTGGTCAGATCCCAGTGTACACTGCCTTCTGCACACTACAAAAAATTAACCTCCAAGTAATGTTATGCACTTTACTACCTTGCTGAAAATGACTATTTTTCCCTAATGAAGTAAAAAAACAGTGCTGTGTACCAAGGGGTTCAATGCTGTCATGTCTTCGTATGACAGAATAGGTCCATGTGTGCATGGAAGCACTTCCAGCCTTTCCCTCTGTGACAGAACCCCTGAGCCCTATGTGCAGCAGCTATAGCCCTGACCTACACCCAGCATACAGCCTCACCCCGGCCTCCTCCTGATGCTGGCTTCTCTGTGTCTTCTCACAGGCTCGCCATCACTCCCTGGACCATACACACTTCTCCATTGACAGGACTGTCACATGACTGTGGCGTCACTGCCCGGCGACAGCTCGGAAGTGAAGGCAGGAACACGTGGGAGCGGAGCTGAATGAAAGATGCTGGAAGGGTGTGTACGCGCAGCTGTGCGCGTCCCCGCTGCTAACCTGTAACACTATCCATGTGCCTGTCAGCCCCAGCCAATCCTGAGAGAGATAACGGTGCTGCTATGGCTCCAGAGCAACAGGCTCATGGACTAACCCAAAGCAGGTACCCGGAAGAAGGTAGTGATCTGTATACTTCATCCTGAGCAGTCATTGAATGTTCTGAAGCCAGAGGGTCAGCCTGACAAGCCAGGCAACTGATATTTTCAGAAGTCATGGCAGCTTCAATAGTTTTCTCACGACAGGTTTTCTTTTCTTCTCTCTGCTGTGCTTTAGAGGTCTTATCCATAACATAGGACCCCACAAACAACCACCTTCATTCCGCTCATAACAATAATAAAGAACACCAAAAAGCCAAAATGTGCAAAAATACAGCTGCAGCCCTTTATTTGGTTTTGAAACAGAATATGATAGCTATTGGGTATCACTAAGGCCCCATTCACGCTATGGTGTTTTAAATCGCGGACAGAATCACCACGATCCTGCCTGCAATTTCAAACTGCTTTGCTAAAATAACAAATCGCACCACAGCATGTTCAGGTGCCATTCATTGTAATAGCACCTAAACACACGGTGCAGTTCTGCCACAATAAATGGCAATGCAATCACGTCAAACCACAAAATCTGTTGCACAAAAAAACCTCAAGCTGCAGTCTGCCATCATTTATTGCACGCCACGTTTTTAGGTGCCGTTAAAATGAACGTTTCCTGAACACACTGTTGTGCAATTAGTTATTTTAGCAAATTGTGGGCAGAATCACAACGATTTTGTCCATGATTCAAAGTGCCATAGCATAAAGTGGATCTAAATAGCAGAACCAAGTGATTTTCATCCTGACTACTAGCCAGCCCCCCCTCCCCCAAATTGATTGATTGTTAGGACTGATGGTGTTCTAACAGCTTCATCACGTTATCCTAAACAATGCAAACAATAAACAGTACAGCTAACAGTGATCTAATAAACAGTAAGCTAATCAACAGCTAGCAACTAACATGTAACAGTGATCTATTTAACAGTAAGCTAAACAACAGACAAGCCAAGAAGCCCACCCCAGACCCCGGCACTTCCAACCCTGAATACACCAAGTCCATTACACATGCTGTCTTTCAGGTGTTTGCTTTCACTTGAATAGTCTGTCCATCATAAAACCAGGGGTTAAAATTTTGAGTCCAGACCTACTAGCCGGTCACAAAACTTACTCTCCACCAGTAGCCCCACCCAACCTTGCCCAGGTCTACCCCCAACCCTGCCCCCCAACCACCACCCCTTAAAGCTTTTGAAATTACATTTTACTTTACAATAAAGAGTCCAAAATATAAAACTGTACACAGTAATGTATATCCCAGCTCCCCTGTACTCCATTATAGTGATATGACATGTATACAGTAATGTATATCCCAGCTCCCCTGTACTCCATTATAGTGATATGACATGTACACAGTAATGTATATCCCAGCTCCCCTGTACTTCGTTATAGTGATATGACATGTATACAGTAATGTATATCCCATCTCCCCTGTACTCTATTATAGTGATGTGACATGTACACAGTAATGTATATCCCAGCTCCCCTGTACTCCGTTATAGTGATATGACATGTACACAGTAATGTATATCCCAGCTCCCCTGTACTCTATTATAGTGATATGACATGTATACAGTAATGTATATCCCAGCTCCCCTGTACTCCATTATAGTGATATGACATGTGTACAGTAATGTATATCCCAGCTCCCCTGTACTCCGTTATAGTGATATGACATGTACACAGTAATGTATATCCCAGCTCCCCTGTACTCCATTATAGTGATAGGACATGTATACAGTAATGTATATCCCAGCTCCCCTGTACTCCGTTATAGTGATAGGACATGTACACAGTAATGTATATCCCAGCTCCCCTGTACTCCGTTATAGTGATATGACATGTACACAGTAATGTATATCCCATCTCCCCTGTACTCCATTATAGTGATATGACGTACACAGTAATGTATATCCCAGCTCCCCTGTACTCCATTATAGTGATATGACATGTGTACAGTAATGTATATCCCAGCTCCCCTGTACTCCATTATAGTGATATGACATGTATACAGTAATGTATATCCCAGCTCCCCTGTACTCCGTTATAGTGATGTGACATGTACACAGTAATGTATATCCCAGCTCCCCTGTACTCCATTATAGTGATATGACATGTACACAGTAATGTATATCCCAGCTCCCCTGTACTCCGTTATAGTGATGTGACATGTACACAGTAATGTATATCCCATCTCCCCTGTACTCCATTATAGTGATATGACATGTACACAGTATGTATATCCCAGCTCCCCTGTACTCCGTTATAGTGATATGACATGTATATAGTAATGTATATCCCAGCTCCCCTGTACTCCATTATAGTGATATGACATGTATACAGTAATGTATATCCCAGCTCCCCTGTACTCCATTATAGTGATGTGACATGTATACAGTAATGTATATCCCAGCTCCCCTGTACTCCGTTATAGTGATGTGACATGTACACAGTAATGTATAGCCCAGCTCCCCTGTACTCCGTTATAGTGATGTGACATGTACACAGTAATGTATATCCCAGCTCCCCTGTACTCCGTTATAGTGATATGACATGTACACAGTAATGTATATCCCATCTCCCCTGTACTCCATTATAGTGATATGACATGTACACAGTAATGTATATCCCAGCTCCCCTGTACTCCGTTATAGTGATGTGACATGTACACAGTATTATTATTATTATTATACAGTATTTATAAAGCGCCAATAGTTCACTCAGCGCTGTACATTACAAAGGGGGACAGAACATGTGACAGAACAATACCAATACAATGCAAAACATGAGGGGATCGAGGGCCCTGCTCTTTCGAGCTTACAATCTAGAAGGGGTGGGATAGTGGTACAGGAGGAGATAGCTGTGGGGGATGGAGTGGTAGGAAGAGTGGAGGAGGTCAGCAAGTTAGCAAGGGGTGAGGTAGGCTTCCCTGAAGAGATGGGTTTTCAGGGTGCGCCTAAAGGAGAGGAGAGTAGGTGATAATCTGATGGGTTGGGGCAGGGAGTTCCAGAGGATGGGTGACACCCTGGAGAAGTCCTGGAGGCGGGCATGGGAGGAGGAGACCAGGGAACTAGAGAGAAGGAGGTCTTGTGAGGAGCGGAGTGTGCGTGCTGGGCGGTACTTGGATATTAGGTCAGTGATGTAGTTCGGGGCAGTATGGTGGACAGCTTTGTACGTCAGTGTTAGGATTTTAAATTTGATCCGTTGCGCAATCGGAAGCCAGTGGAGGGATTGGCAGAGGGGGGTGGCGGAAATGGAGCGGTTGGAAAGGTGAATGAGTCTGGCAGCCGTATTCAGGATCAACTGAAGCGGGGATAGCCAGCGGCGAGGCAGGCCAGTGAGGAGGGAGTTGCAGTAGTCGAGTCGTGATATGATGAGGGAGTGGATGAGCTGTTTAGTGGTTTCTGGGGTTAGGAACGTGCGGATTTTGGCGATGTTGCGGAGGTGGAGTCTGCACGAGTTTGTTAAAGATTGGACTTGGGGCTGGAAGGATAGGTTGGAGTCCAGAATGACACCAAGTACTCTGGCCTGCAGAGCGGGTTTGATATTGACGTTGTTGGATGTGATGTAGAAGTCAATGGGGGGTGGGGTTCGGGCTGGGGGGAAGACAAGGAGCTCGGTTTTGGAGAGATTCAGTTTAAGGAAGTGGAGCGACATCCAATCTGATATGTCGCTCAGTAGGTGTGTGATTTGGGCAGAGACCGAAGGGGTGAGGTGGGGGGTTGAGAGATAGATTTGTGTGTCGTCGGCATAGAGGTGGTAGTTGAAGCCGTGAGAGTGTATGAGTTGGCCAAGGGAGGAGGTGTAGATGGAGAAGAGAAGGGGCCCAAGGACAGAGCCTTGAGGGACCCCAACAGAGAGGGGGAGTGAGGGGGAGGTGGTAGCATTATAGGTAACGCTGAAAGAGCGTTGTGACAGGTAGGATGAGAGCCAGGAGAGAGCAGAATCTCTGAGGCCGAGGGAGTGTAGTATTTTGAGGAGGAGGGGGTGGTCAACTGTGTCGAAGGCCGCAGAGAGGTCAAGGAGTAGGAGCACTGAATAGTGGCCATTAGCTTTGGCGGTTAGAAGGTCGTTGGAGAGTTTGAGTAAGGCGGTTTCGGTGGAGTGTAGGGGGCGGAAGCCAGACTGTAGGGGATCGAGGAGGTTGTTGTCGTTGAGGTGAGAGCATAGGCGGGTGTAGACGAGACGCTCGAGGAGTTTAGATGTAAGTGGGAGCAGGGAGATGGGTCTGAGGTTGTTCGGGTCATTGGGGTCCAGGGAGGGCTTTTTAAGTATGGGGGTGATGTGTGCATGCTTCAGTGGGGAGGGGAAAGTGCCGGAGGAGAGGGAGAGATTAAAGATGTGGGTGAGGGAGCGTAGGATGGAGGGGGAGGGAGGTCGTAGGAATTGTGAGGGGATAGGGTCGAGGGGGCAGGTGGTGAGGCGGGCATCAGAGAGGATCTTGGAGACTTCCTCAATGGTAGTAAGGTCAAAGGTGTGGAGTGTTGGGGGAGCTTCAGTATGAGGAATGTAGGGTGGGGTGGGAGAGGAGGTCAGAGCAGTGGTGGGGCCGTGGGAGAGGGGTGATGAGGGGGTAGCCGAGTGAGGGGGAATGGGGTCGGAGGGAGTTTGAGCAGTGACGAAGTCCCTGCGGGTAATGTCCAGGGGGGGGGGGGATGAGGGGGTAGCTGTGTGAGAGGGGACGGGTTGAGAGGGCGTGTGAGTTGCGGCAATGTCCTTGCGAATTGTGTCAATCTTGATTTTGAAGTGATTGGCAATCTCAAGGGCGGTGAGTGAGGTGCTGGGTGGAGGTGGGGGTGGAGAGAGTAGAGAGTTGAAGGTGGAGAAGAGTCGGCGAGGATTGGAGGAGAGGGCCTTGATGAGGGTCAGGAAGTAGGCTTGTTTGGCTGCGTGGAGGGAGGAGGTGTAGGTGCGGAAGGCAGATTTGTAGCAGGTGAAAGCTTGTTGGGATTTTGTTTTGCGCCATAGTCGCTCCAGGGCACGACTGCGTCGTTTGAGGGTTTTGGTGTGATCAGTCTGCAGTAATGTATATCCCAGCTCCCCTGTACTCCATTATAGTGATATGACATGTACACAGTAATGTATATCCCAGCTCCCCTGTACTCCATTATAGTGATATGACATGTACACAGTAATGTATATCCCAGCTCCCCTGTACTCCGCTATAGTGATACGACATGTACATAGTAATGTATATCCCAGCTCCCCTGTACTCTGTTATAGTGATATGACATGTACACAGTAATGTATATCCCAGCTCCCCTATACTCCATTATAGTGATAGGACATGTTGTATACAGTACTGTCAACCCCCCCCCCCCGAGTCCCCCGTGGCGGTGGAGAGGGTGTCTCCTCTCAGCAGAGGTGCCGCAGAAGCCGGAAACCAGAAGTTGTAAACCGGAACTCGGCTTCACAATGAGGCTTGGAGCGCAGGGGCAGTTGCTCCATGCTTCATCTGTGCTCGCTGCTCGACGCTCACCACAGAGAAATTTCTCCTCGCATTTGGCGAGCGGCTTTTTCAAGCCCTGATAAGACAAAATTCAAACAATATTCCAGCAGTCTGAAAAAGTGGCATTCATCTTTCTTCATAGATTTATTGAGGGAGACTGTTGCTAAATATTTCTGTCCCCAGTGGAGGAGCTTCTCCAACCCAGTCTGCAGGAGGGCCCCATATTTCCTCTGACCATTAACCTGTATAAGATTAATATTACACCTTTCCATCCACTCCAGAAGGGAAGCTGTATTGTCTTTACTCAGAGAATTAATCCAAACCACACTCTCAGCATTCATCACGTTGTTAGCCAACATCACAGACTGATTTGCTCTCTCCATGTGATCAGAGGCTGAATGTGAGCTCTTTTCCATGCTCTGACCAGGAGAAGCATACAAAATCCCCAGTCTCCTCCATGGGCCATAATCAGTGGGTAGCAGGCTAGCCCCTAGTCCCCTCCAAAAGCCCCTGTCCTAGTTGGGTCTGTCACGGAGACACTCTGACGTGGACATCTAATGTGAAGGAGCACGCTAAAGGGGACACCTTATATAAGGGGGGACACCGGAAATGGACCATAAAGATTAATAAAATGATACAAAAATGATATGTTTTTTAATTTTTTTGATAGACATAAAATGACTATTGTAATATGGAGGGCCTAAGATCACCAGCAAGCCACTTGTAAAAGTAAATTGCCCTTGCTAGTCTCTCAAAACAGGCAAACAAAGCTTTCTTTACCAGAAGTCAAACAATTCATGGGGGTCAATTCACTAAAGTATTTTACATGCGATATGAAGGCCACATGACCCATTTTTCAGAAATATCACATGCGATAATTAAAGAGTCAGTTCATCAAAGTAAAATATGGAATGTGAGGTAATTACCACAAAAAAGGAGAGATAAATTGTTAAAGCGATACTAAAGGTTCATATTTTTTTTGCTGTAAAATAACAAGCATGTCTATACTTACCTGCTGTGTACAGTAGTTTTGCACAGAGCAGCCCGGATCCTCCTCCTCTTTTTTTTTTTTTTTTTTTTTTTAAAAGAAGCTTTATTGGGTTTTATTGTACACACAAAATAACCAACGATGAGGTTTGTCAGTATTCATAGCGTGGCAACATGCCAAATCAGATGAATAAATTCCAGGATAACATTTTACTCATAAACATATTACAGAAGCCCCGAAAGAATCCGAGAGGGAATGGAGAAGTTTGGAAAGAAGAGTATCTATGGGAAAATATAGCACATGTAATATGTCAGGGTACAAGGGCTTGAAGTTAAAGTATGCAGGATTTCGAAAAATCACATATATATATATAAACATACGTAAAGCAAAAGAATAAGCGACGTGAGCAATGTTAACCATTTGTCATATCGACCGATAGGGAGGTCATCGTGCATGAGAGTAAAAAGTGAAAAAAGAAAGTAAAAAATATAGGATAGAGATATAGCAGTAGGAACATAAGACCAGGGAGTTGGAAAAGCCAGCATATAAAGAATATGCCAAAAGGGAAAGAAAAAAAAAAAAGGAGAACTGGAGTACAAGAAATTATGTACCAAAAGTCTGAGGCCAGAGGACCATGAAAACAAGCAGGATAAAGAGATTAGGATAAAAAAGTAATAGACTGATAAAGTAATAAGATAGTAAAGTATAATGAGATAGTAAAGTATAGTGAGAAGCAGCGCATCAGTATGTATATAGATGTGCTAGTAGGGGACCACTTCATATAGGTCAGCCAGGAAAATGAGAGAGAGATTAATAAGCCAGATTGGCGAAGTGGGAGTGGAGCAAACCGAGAGCAAAAGAGATTTCTGAGAGGTACACAGCATTTATAATGTTGCAATCATTTGACCCCTTGAGCAATAGAAACACCATGCATCAGGAATACCCTGGAAACTAGCTTAAATCTAGTTTAGAGAACCATGAGAGGGGTGCTGGGGCTCTGGACTTGGGAGAACTTTTGAAACATATTGACCCCACTTGCGGTTGAACTTTTCCACTCCTGTTGTAGAAGGAGCTATATGCAGACCAAGCCGATCCAATCGAATTAGAAAGTTGAGTTCCAATTTGACGTCTGAGATGGTAGGTGGACAGTTGGAGACCCATTTTTTCAAAATAGACCTTCTCACCGCCATCAAGCAAATGGATAGCCATGGTTTGGTTGCTCTGAACAAAGCAAGATGGCAGTGTGAGGCAGCAGACACTGATATTTCCAGATTGCCAAAGAGAAGAAGCAGCGGGTCCCTAGGTAACTGGAGAGTAGTGACGAAAAGCACAAAGTTCAAAAGTTGGTTCCAGAAGACACAGACCCGTGGACAATTCCAGAATCTGTGATGAAGTGACGGTTTATATGAACCACAGAGCGGGCATGTAGAGATCAATGAGTCTGTTCGGGAGTACAGGCAAGGCATATAGGCATGGTGCATAATTTTGAATTGCTGCTCCCTCCAAAATGCGTTCGTATTGAACGCACAGGTAGTATTAAAACCTGTGAGCAATTGCTCCGCGTTGAAGGCATTGTCAAAGTCTCGTATCCACGTTTTGATGGAAGTATAAGAATCCAGCGGTTTTGCATAGTGCATAGATAGTTGACCATATATATTGGATATGTTGTATTTTTGATTCCTTACAAGGACTTCTATCATAGTAGAACAAAAGCGAGAAGACTTGTTTTGTACTATGGAATTCACATAATTCCTAACTTGCAAAATATACAAAAAATGATGGGAAGGTAAGTCAAACGCGTTGAGAATTTGTTGGAACGGAAGGGGGGATCCTGTTGCTGAGTCATACAACTGACTTACAAATCTAAGACCCTGGTCATACCACTTTTCATAAGCTGCATACTGTTGAGAGACAGAAAAGTAAGGATTGTGATGAATAGGAAGATATCAAGACAGCCAGGGAGAAACTCCTAGTCTACGTCTGACCTCCCTCCATGTGAAGAGGGTGTCCCGTATGAGTGGATTGTGCTTAAGATGCGGAGGAAGTGAGGCAGAATTAGAATGTAGTAGGGCCGACAGATCATATGGGCTCACCATGGCAGATTCGAGTCGGTAATTAGAAAACACGGACGAACGGGAGATCCAATCTACACACACCTGTAAAATACAAGATAGATTGTAAAGCCTAATGTTGGGAAGGCCCAGACCACCCTCACATCTAGGAAGAAACAACTTATGTATAGCTATTCGCGGACGGCGCCCCCTCCATAAGAAACTAGAAATCGCTTTATTCAGCCTGACTATATCCGTATGTTTGAGCAGGAGAGGAATAGTTTGAAGAGGATACAGAAGCTTCGGAAAACTCGTCATCTTGAAGAGGTGGACTCTACCCATAAGTGATAATGGCAGTTCTTTCCACATTTCCAATTCCCCTAAAATTTTTTGACTTACTGGTGAATAGTTAAGAGAATAAAGGGACGAGGCTAATTTCCCAATTTTAATACCTAGATAAGTGATATGGTTCGTATTAATTTTAAAGAGTGAGTCGCCAGCCCACTCAGGGAGTCGAGCGTGATATAACGGCAGAACCTCACTTTTCGCAAAATTAATACGGAGGCCCGAGCAGCATCGAAAATCTGCGAAAACGGATTGAATGTACGGTAAGTCTAGAGTCGGGTTGGAGGTGAATATTAGTATGTCGTCCGCAAATAAAGCTAGACGAAGATCCTGTTGGGCAATTTGAATGCCACGAAGTCGTGATTGAAACAACAGGAAGCGGGCTAAGGGTTCTAACGCTAAGTTGAAAAGCAGGGGGGACAATGGGCAGCCTTGTCTTGTACCCTTATGTAATGGAATGGGATTGGATATTTTCCCCGCCGCCACTACCTGTGCTGTCGGGGCGGAATACATAGCCTGAATTAAACGCGTGAATGGTCCGGAAAAGCCAAATTTAGTGAGGACCGAATAAAGCCATTGAAAACTTACATTGTCAAATGCTTTTTCAGCGTCGAGGGAAACAATCGCTAGATCCTGTAATGGGTTATGTTTAGCCTGATGTAAAACTGTGAGCACTTTGCGGATATTTGAGGTGGCCGAGCGCCCCTTTATAAAGCCAGCTTGAGAAGGATGAATAAGGGTGGGCAAAATGATGGCCAAACGGTTAGCTACTATTTTGGAGAGAATATTTGCATCTAGATTAAGGAGAGAAATCGGTCGATAAGAACCAGGGTCCGAGGGGTCCTTGCCTTTTTTTGCTATTAATTTAATGTGGGCCTGCGAAGCTGATGGCAGATATATCCCGCTCTCCTGAATAGACTGATATACCAGCTGTAGAGTAGGAGAGAGGGTTTTATCCATAAGTTTATAAAATTCAGAAGTGTACCCGTCCGGGCCTGGAGCTTTACCATTGGCTAAGGAACTAATAGCTAGACAAATATCCGCCTGCGATATCGGGGCATTTAAAGATTGCAGTGCTATTGGATCAATTTGTGGGAGATGTACGCTGTCAAGAAAGGAGTGCGCCCGTGCCTGGTCTATAGGGTCCGGCCCATATAAATTTGCGTAAAAAATTTCCAGAATAGATATAATCTCTTCCGAAGATTGTTTAAGTATCCCCTGAGAATCCTTTAAAGAGGTGAATTGCGTGGGGGTAAAAGGCTTCCTACACATGCGCGCCAAAAATTTGCCTGGTTTGTTACCAAACCTGTGATACTGTAGGTCAAGGTATGAGTGATGAAGTGTTTCCTGTGCTGCCGCCCAAGTGTTGAACTGGTTCTTAGCGTCCGCCCAAGCTGTCCTATTGTCCTGCGTATTTGAGTCCGTCATCCTACGCTGAGTCAGTCTAAGAAGGTTACTAAAAACCAAAAATTCTTCCTGCGCCTAGTAAAACACTCTAATACAGGTTCTATCCTGCTGCTGTGCACTGTGATCAACACAAACAATGAAAAAAAGGAAAAAACAGCGCAAACATAGACCTTTACATGAAATCAATATTACAAAGTGCAAACATAAGTGAAAAATTGATCAGTGGTAAAGTCCATCAAAATAAACCAAAGTTCAAAAAATATTAGTGCAAAAAAGAAAAAGAAAAAAGAAAAAAAGAAAAAAATATTTTCAAATTCTTCTTCTAATATAGAGGAACTTCCACCTTCCACCCGTGAAAACCAATATCAAATGCACTCACCAGATAAAGGTGAAAAAAACGCCTCTTAGGAATTTTATGGGATCCTACACCCTCTTTCGTATCCACTCTATAGGAATCCTCCTCTCCACCATAGGCTCCACCATCCGACCAGGGAGAAAAAAATCTCAGATAGTGTAATATTGTAAGACACCATTCATAAGTGAAATCAAGGATTAAGGTCACTCACATTCAATTCAATTTAAAAAGGCATATTTATTAGGATCAGTTTCTTCCAGATAAACAGTAGATGCAAGGCAACCTCCCACGGAATCTCACATCACAGCTCCAGGTTTCAGCAGAAGCTCTACAGAGACACCGCATATACAGATCCCAAAAGATGGCCGCTGGAACGCACCGCTCAGCGTGCGCTCCACTCACCGGAAGTGACGTCAGACGTACGGAGTACAAACCGGAAATGCGTCAACGCGTTTCGCCCCTCCCATCGGGCGTTCTCAAGACGTTCATTTCCTGTCTGAAGCTCCCTTATATACCCAGCAGAGACCCACCCCTCCGTTTCAATTGGTCAAAACTCTTCCCCGGGATGATCAAACAAACCACTCCTCCTGTAACGTGACGTGAGAGTCCCTTACAGATGAGGTAAATGCCTATACAATTAGAAATCTTTTTACATGTTATTCCTGACACTATTAAATTATCTCCCAGAAGCGACATGTATATTACCACATGTCCCCAGTGGGAAAAACACGAACAAAGTATTAAACAATGCCTCACTATTACAAACAACTTTCTTTAATATATGAGCAATGAATACTAAATAGTATAAAATGAAAATAAATATGAATGTAAAGAAAATAAAAAATATAAGATGAAAATAAAAATAAAAATAAAAATGAAAAATAAAAATAAATAAAAAATAAATAATAAATAATAAATAATAAAAATAAAATAAAAACAAATATAGATAAAAATAAAAATAAAAATAAAGAATAAAAATAAAAATAAATATAAAAATAAATATAAAAATAAAAATAAATATAAAAATAAAAATAAATAAAAATAAAAAATTAAATTAATTAAAAAGAAAAAGAAAAAGAAAAAGAAAATAAAATAAAAAATGAATGAAATAAAAATAAAAATAAAACTCAAAATAATATGTGAAATAAAATAAAAAAATATATATAAAAAATAAATAAATAAAAATATAAATAAAATTAAAAATAAAAATAAAAATAAACCAATAACAAAAATAATAAAAAAATTTAAAAAATGCAATAGCATTACAATGTGTAAAAAAACTATTAATAAGACACCTGAGGAATTTTTAATGGAAATAGTCTATGCTCTTACCAATTAGACAAAAAACAATTAATGTCTATGTCCGAATTCAACCCTTTGGGGTACAAAGATCCTAATTGAAAGATCCATTTTGTTTCATTCTGCGAGATACTCTTGACCATATCTCCCCCCCTCCAATGGGAAACGATCCGATCAATCCCGCAGAATTTCAAACACGATGGATCCCTATTATGACACATTCTGAAATGATAGGAAAGACTGTGATGTTTATATCCTTTTTTAATATTTCTAATGTGTTCACCTAATCTCACCGACAATTTCCTAGACGTTCTACCTACGTATTGCAGATGACAAGAGCACTCCAACACATACGTAACAAAGGAACTATCACAAGTTATAAAATTATTTATTTTATAAGAGGAACCCGTAGAACAAGAATGAAACGAATCATATCTCCTCTTAGTATCTCCTCTCATATTTCTACATGCCATACACCTTTTACATTTATAAAACCCCACAGTATCCAAAAAAGTTGCCTTTTTCTTCGGAATATCTGGGATATTTTTTGCTAACTTCATTCTCAATGTGGGTGGTTTTCTGTAAATGAATGAAGGTTTCTCAGGTATTAAATCATGGAGAACATCATCCCTCTTCAGAATCGACCAGTGTTTTCTTATAATATTTTCAATAACCTTATGTTGATTAGAGTAACCCGTGATAAAAGCCAGTTCACCTACTTTCTTCTTGTTCTTTCTATTTATTAATAATTCATCTCTATTAATCCTCCTCACTTGATCCATTGCACCTGTTAGAATATTTTCTTCATAGCCTTTTTCTCTAAACCTTTCCAACAACATATTTGCTTGCTCTTGAAATATCTTATTGTCATCACAGTTCCGCTTAAGTCTAATCAATTGGCTTTTAGGAATGGACCTCAACCAATTTCTATGGTGGCAACTGTGGATTGGGATGTAAGCATTCCTATCCACTTGTTTAAAATATGTTTTTGTGTGAAGATAGTCCCCCTGTCTATAGATGACTAAATCAAGAAAGTCTATAGATTCCATACCGATATGGTTAGTGAATGTGATGTTATAAGGATTACACTCCATTCCACGGATGTACTCCTCTAAACCATTCCTGGTTCCCTTCCAAATTATCACGATGTCATCTATAAACCTTCTAAAGAGTAGTAATTTCTCATTCATCTTTCCAAATATAGCTTTATCTTCCCACATACTCATAAAAAGGTTGGCTACTGATGGAGCATATTTCGCTCCCATCGCGACTCCAGTGCACTGCCTATAATAATTGTTGGAATGCCAAAAATAGTTATTTGACATTGCTAGGTCAAGACAATCTAGCAAAAAATCAATTTGATCACCTTTTAAACCCGATTTTTTCTCCAATGCCCATCTCACCGCTGTTAAAGCATCCTCATGTCTAATGTTGGTGTATAGTGCATTCACATCAACACTGGCCAAAACACAGTTCTCTTTAATCCTTATTTTTTTCAAAACTGAGATCAAATCTCCACTATCCTTAAGGTAAGATGGAAAACCTGATACCAGAGGTTGTAGGAATTCATCCACATATTCCCCTAGTCTCGAAAAAAGTGAGTCAATCCCATTGACAATGGGTCTTCCAGGGGGTTTTAATAAACTTTTATGTATCTTGGGTAGTTGGTATATAACAGGTGTAACAGGTGCTTTTGGTACCAAATATCTCGCTTCTTTTTTATTTAAAAAACCTTCTCTTTCACCTCTTTTCACTAGTTTCATTAATTTGTTCTTGTAACTTTTTAGAGGGTTGCCCCTCAATTTCTCATATGTATTTTCGTCACCCACCAATCTATTCAGTTCTTCATAATAATCATTCCTATTCAACACCACCACCCCTCCTCCTTTGTCTGCTGATCTTATTACAATGTTATTATTTTTTTCTAATTGTTGAATTCCTCTAATTAAATCATGCTTCATCCTCTTATTTGGAACCGATAATACCTCCAAATCATATTCCACCATCTTTTTGAATGTATCTATACAACAATTATTTCCTACTTTTGGGTTGAACACAGACTTATTCCTCAAATTGGTGTGCTTATAAACCCCTTCATTCCCATCATTGCTCATTCTCCCACCCTTATGAGGATCAATAGCATTAGATTTGGAGTTTTTACTCCAATATTTTTTTAAATTTAATTTTCTGATAAATCTATGAAGATCTATATAAGTCTCCAATTTATTTAATTTTTTATCGGGTGCATATTTCAGACCCAATGCTAAGACCCTTAATTCCTCCTCTTTTAAAATGTAATCACTTAAGTTGAAAATTCCTTTATTTACATTGACCTTTTCCTTTTTCCTTTTACCTCCTCTACATCCCCTGTATTTCTTCCTTCCCAATAGGGGTCCTGATAGTTTGGGTCCTGATAATTTTGGTAATTCTGATAATTTGGAGGTGGTTTCCATCCACCCCTCCCTCCTCTGTTTGGGTAATACTGACCCCCTCTCCCTCTCGGGTTGTAAACTCCTCTTTGGTTCCCCCCTCTCCATGGCGGTCCCACAAAACCTCCTCTTGGAAAAACCTTTCCCTCATATTGATGATTATATGGGGATCCCATTAGAGGTCCAAATCTATTGTATGTGGGCACCCCATAGTTAGAAGTTGGATTCTCATCCATGTTCTTTCTAGGGGAAGAATTCTTTTGTATATTTTTTGAAAAAGCAACCGTAGCTGCCTTAATCTTCACTCCAGATGATCCCAATTTAGAACCTGGATCTTTGGTATCCCCCTCAACTGAGGAATTCCTAGAATCGTCAGTTCCCTTACTATTATCATCCTGCCATTTATAAACATTTTGGGATTTGTAATCCTGTATATCTCTACCATATTTCTTAATTTTCTTCTTTTTAGTGTCCTCATCTACTTTATTAATATATTCTTGAGTTAGTTTCGCCTTTTCTTTAAAATCCATTGATTCACTGAAAGGGGCCATTTTTTCCTTTAGATTATAAATTATTTCTTCCAAAATTTTAAGTTTCCTTTTTCTTCTTTGTACAATTAATTCCATAAGTTTTTTCTCAACATGGTTGAAAAATGAAAACCACTCCTCATCCACCTCTTTCCCCACAAGACCATCACTGGGAGCAATTTCCCATCTGAGCCTTCTTGGGGTGATTCCTTCTTTAATGTATTTTTCAAGTGTCACTACATCCCACCACGCCCTCACCTGCTTGTCCAAAGAATTTTTGAGTGTTCTAAAATCCTTAGACAAATCAGTGTTTTCTACATTCTGTGAAAAAACGCATTTCCGGTTTGTACTCCGTACGTCTGACGTCACTTCCGGTGAGTGGAGCGCACGCTGAGCGGTGCGTTCCAGCGGCCATCTTTTGGGATCTGTATATGCGGTGTCTCTGTAGAGCTTCTGCTGAAACCTGGAGCTGTGATGTGAGATTCCGTGGGAGGTTGCCTTGCATCTACTGTTTATCTGGAAGAAACTGATCCTAATAAATATGCCTTTTTAAATTGAATTGAATGTGAGTGACCTTAATCCTTGATTTCACTTATGAATGGTGTCTTACAATATTACACTATCTGAGATTTTTTTCTCCCTGGTCGGATGGTGGAGCCTATGGTGGAGAGGAGAATTCCTATAGAGTGGATACGAAAGAGGGTGTAGGATCCCATAAAATTCCTAAGAGGCGTTTTTTTCACCTTTATCTGGTGAGTGCATTTGATATTGGTTTTCACGGGTGGAAGGTGGAAGTTCCTCTATATTAGAAGAAGAATTTGAAAATATTTTTTTCTTTTTTTCTTTTTTCTTTTTCTTTTTTGCACTAATATTTTTTGAACTTTGGTTTATTTTGATGGACTTTACCACTGATCAATTTTTCACTTATGTTTGCACTTTGTAATATTGATTTCATGTAAAGGTCTATGTTTGCGCTGTTTTTTCCTTTTTTTCATAAGAAGGTTACTAGCCTCCGTGAAATGATGCAGAATTCTTTTTTTATATGCGGACGTAAAAGCAATAATTTTACCGCGTAATACCGCCTTCCTCGTATCCCAAAATAAATTTGGATTAGAAACATGAGCCGCATTAGTAGATTGGAAATCTGCCCAGGTATCTTGTAGCTGCCGGGAAAGCTCCTGATTATTTGCCAAAAACGAGGGGAAACGCCATATCCTAGGGTGCGGTGTAGGATCTAAGAAGTTTATCATGATAGAAATTGGAGAGTGATCCGATATGGCTATGTCATGTATAGAAGATGATACAACATGTTGCAACCTTGTGGGGTTGCAAAAAATATAATCGATTCGAGATAAAGAGTGGTGAACGGGAGAATAGAAAGTATAATCTCTACCATCTGGGTGAGTCAAGCGCCATATATCAGTAAATTGCATAGCTTCAACGAAATTACCAAGTAATGTGGGCGTTGGACGGGGAGGCTGAGTAGAGCGAGAGTCTTGGTCAACACTTTGCGATTTATCCTCCTGCTCCTGCATAACAGAATTAAAATCACCTCCCATGACAAGCGGCTTGTGGGTATAGGGTGCCAGCCGTGAAGACAGGCCCTGAAAAACCTGCCTCGTCGGGGAGTTAGGAGCATATATATTGGCAAGGACCAACTCTTGGGGTCCTATTTTGACATGTGCTGCTATGAAACGGCCTTCGGCATCTGCGTCCACAGAGACCAATTCAGGATTAAGTCTCTTGTGAATAAGAATAAGTACCCCTGCTTTATTATTAAGGGAGGAGGAGCCGAAGACGTGACCCACCCAGAGTTTTCGCATACGGACAAAGTCAGGCTGTGTAAGATGAGTCTCTTGGAGTAGAGCTATATCCGCGCGTAAGCGCCGCAAATGTCTTAGTACTGCCATGCGTTTGTGAGGGGATCTGAGGCCTTTAACATTCCAGGAAAAAATACGTGTCATTCTAGCTGGGATAAGGTATGTGATAAGAAGATACGAGACTTACCAATTAGAGATGTAGAAACAATTAGCACTGCTTCATTAGGCGGATGTGGGTGGTGTAAATCTGGTCTCAGAAGACGACGGAGATCTCCAAAGAAGAAAAAGTGAAATTGGAGAGAAAAAAGAGGAGAGAAAGTGAAGACAAGAGCAGGGGCCCTAGTAGAGCCCAACAAAAATACCAAACATATAATATACCACAGCAGTATAAAGGACTTCACGTCATTCCGCATGCTGTATCCACCAACATCAGCGTGACCGGGAGTAGCAGTGGGAGGAGCCTGCCCCTGGGACCAAGTTATAATTACTAAGGATACGTGAGGGCGTCCCTCAAATGAACTCCCGACAGCGGCCTCAGCACCCCTCCCCCGCAGCACCGCTGATGTATGGAGCAAGGCAAATGCAGGAAGGAAGAAGTAAAATTCAGGCATATATGTAAATAAAACATGACATTGAAGTAGGCGACACTGCAAAGGCCTTGTGCCAAACAAATAATACATAGAACATCTAGCGCTGAACAATCGAACAGGCTCAGACTTTAGGACATGTGAGCTTTCAGTATGCAAAAAAAAAAAAAAAAAAAATACCATTCAAAAATAAGAATACCAATAGAAAGCTCTTTCATCAGAGCCAATCGGATCAAGAGAAAAGCTTGAAGCTTTAATGTAGAGACCAATGGCCTCCTAGACCTTCAAGGCGGACGAGCTTTAGAGGACGATGGAATGATGCGTTGACGTTTAGGTGGGTCTTTGCGGGGACTGCGTTGATCTCTGGGCCCAAAATTTCTACCCGCCTGCTGTGATGCCGGATCCCCTTCGGCTAGGTGATCTCGGAGATATTGGTGGGCTTCTTCAGGATGGACAAAAGATTTAGAGACCCCAGATGGTGCAGTGAACCGTAACGTGGCCGGACACGCCAATGTGAACTTTATTCCTTTCTGATAAAGAGTGGCACATACTTGTTGGAATGCTTTCCGTTTACGCGACACTTCCTGCGAGTAATCCGCAAATAGCAGTAATTTGTGACCCTCAATCTGCAAAGAGCGTGAGTTACGGAAAGAGGTGAGGATCGCTACGCGGTCAGCATAATTGAGATAGCGGACAATCACTGAGCGTGGCGTTCGGCGCTCGGTAGACGGAGGCCCCAGGCGGTGAGCTCTCTCGACCTGGCAGGAGGAGGATAGGCCTAATGCCGCCGGGATCCGTGTTGAGCATAAATCGGGGAGAGATCCAGTATTAAAAGATTCAGGAAGACCCACAATGCGTAGGTTGTTCCTACGTGATCGATTTTCCAAATCTTCGATTTTATCCAAAATACTTTGCTGTATACTATTGGATTGTGATGTACCCGCTTGCATTGAATGGACTTCGTCTTCTAAATCAGATAAACGCTGTTTATCTGATTTAGAATAGCCTCAGTCAATCGTTTAGAATGATCGCATAGATCCTTTCTCAGCTGTTCCATGCCCATTGTGACAGCTCTATCTACAGCCTGAGTGATATTAGGGAGCAAGATAGAAGACACTGCCTGTGCTATCATATTATACTGCTCATTAAGGCAGTCAGTGCCAAAAGGGAGTGCAGAGGCAGTGATTAGGTTGGAGGGAGATTCCATTATAACTGCTCCCTGAGTGTGATCTCGCTCCTTGCCTGAGTCCATAGTGTGACAGGCATCGTCGGCCATCTTGGCTGCAGGAGGGGGAGAGCCGCACCCCTCCGCTCTAGCCGCCGACTCGTGGCCGGACTGCGCCGGCAGAAGGTACCGCTCCATGCCGGGGCCACTGCCAGAAGGTAAGGGACACCCGAGGGCTGAAGAGCGGGGACCCGGGGGCAGTTAGCGGGATTTGTATAGCCGGGATCCCGGGAGCCGCGGGTCCCGCGTGTTACAGCATCCGGCGCCGGAACCGGAAGTTCCTCCTCCTCTTTAGTGCCCCACAGGCTCTCCTGGCTTCTCCTTTCTGTTGGGTGCCCCCATAGCAAGTAGCTTTCTAGGGGGGCACCTGCTGCTTCGTGTCTCCATTCACACATGGAGCCGCAACTTGCCCCCCTCTCCTCACTGGCTGACTGGCTGTAATTGAAAGAAGCAGGAGCCAATGGTTCCTGCTTGCTGTGTCAGCCAATGAGGAGGAAGAGACCTGGGACAACAGAGGCTGTTGTGTGCATCACTGGATCGTGATGGGGCTCAGGTAAGGATTGAGGGGGCTGGGGGCACTGCTGCACACAGAATATTTTGTACCTTCATGCATTGAATACACAAAGGTAAAAAACATTGAGTCTACAACCGCTTTAATACACTAAAGAACCCACACATCTTTTCTTTATCACCTGGCAGTAGGCAGTCAGTACTTTAGTAACATACAAAATAACAATTTCAGGAACTCTGCACTGGCCTGTAAGTTGAAGTATACAATGTATCAGTGTGGAAATGTTCTGCCCTGAGCTCAGGATAGAAAATAAATTGTAACATTTCACCAGAGGGAGATGTTTCTGTGAATGGAAGAGCACTAGCAAGTTTTCAGTTTCATAATATTTCTGGGTGCATTTATTTCTTCCTCTTATGCAGTGTTAGTGTAAAAAAAAAAATGCAGAAAAAACCCCGCCAAAAATAATGTTAGTGATAAATATCACACAACATAAATATTTAACGCATTCAGTAAATGTTTTTTAGTGAATTGACTACTTTTGAGATGCCGCATGAGTTATTCTAATTCAAAATTTCCCGCAGTGTTTACCTCTTAGTGAATTGACCCATAGTCCTGGTATAAAGAAAACATTAGAACAGAGCTCTCCGCCAGGCTGTCTGTCTCACTCTGGGGTTTAGGGTTCCCACTTGTTTCGGGCCCCAAGACAAGGCACAGAATATTAGTAAAACCAGTCTCAGTCTTGTTCACAGTCTTGTTACTAAACAGACATATCCCTTCCTGCTGCTTTTCAGGGCTCCCTTACTGGTGTCTTAACCCCTTCAGGACAACAACCCAAATAATGGGAACTATACCTGCCATCCAGGACACATTCCCAGGATCCTGTACACTACATATGGTACATATTAGAAGCAATACTTTGAGCCAGAACACCAACATGATATTTAGACCTCTGCAGGAAGATAATTTTACTGACCAAACTTCCTTGAACTTTAACTTTCAAACGAAGAGGGAAGGCACATTAAAAACCTTCAATCCCATGTATTTAGACTCTCCAAAATACAGACAATTCCTACTTGTTGAACACAAAGCCCTTAGAGTGAATTCACACCACAACACAGAGCAGTAAGGTAAAAAACCTTCTGCATGCAGCCCCCCACTACCTGAGCCTAATCTCAATCCAGCAATGTGCACAAGAGCGGAGGCTGTCTCAGCTCTCCCGCTCCTCATTGGATCCCGCTGCTGTCAGTTAGAGCCTGTGAGGAGGGAGCAGGGGGCAGGGCACACAGAGCAGGGCTCGGGAGCATGCACAAATGTCCACATAGCAAGCAGCTTGCTCTGGGGGCACTTGGAGGGGGGAGGAGCCAGGAGTGACAGTTTAGGACCACCTCGCACAGGTGAGTGCTATGGCTGATCCAGCAGTTGAAGATGGATGAGTAGCAGAGATAGCAACCCTCCCAAGTCTTTCATCTCCAGTGGTGTGGTAAGTGGCTGATGGGCAGAGGCTTCTCCAGCTTGAATGTTTTAAAAATGTTTAAATACTCTTATTAACATTTTTTTCTATTTTATTTTTTTACATACTGTCATCAGAGTAGATCAGTGCCACCATAGTGAAACAGTACTACTCTGGAGGTGTAATCAGGAATTTTCTTTTTTTTTTTACTCTGCTATTGCTTATAACAGTGATGATCACTTTATAAGCAAGTTTTAACTTTCGTGAATGGCTTTCCATTCATGACAGCTTGCTTACTGTTGTGATTGGGTGCAGCTAATCACATGGTACAGGGTACCATGTGTTAGCTGTGGGCCAATCACAGCATCATAACAGTAAGCAAGCTGTTCATGAATGAAAGCCATTCATAACAGATTGCATACATAATATCATGCGATTGTTATGATTGGTCACCCCAGCTGCTCACAGTGGGCAGACACTGAGCACTGTGATCCCGGTGGACACAGTGGTCATTGGATTGCGCCACTGAGCGCCCCAAGGGGCACGCTAGTGAGCACGCGAAAGGCGATGTATGGGCATGTCATCGAGCCTGTAGTTACTGCCTGTAGATATACTGTTGGCGAGTGGCAAGCAGTTAAGGCAAAAAACTTTTTAGGTGCAGCTCTCCTCAAGCCCCCTCTGCCTTTTTAGAAAATCATCTGTAAGCTCCTAAACCTCTTGTTAATCCCCGCACTTCCATTTGTTTGGAGTGGGCAGTTCATTTAGTTATGGTCATGTACACTGCTCTATGCACATTACAGATCCAATAGTCCATAGTTTATAGTCCCATCTTGTGAATGAGCAAGAGAGGGTGGCCATGTTCCTACATACAGTGGGAGTCCACAGAACAAAGCTAGCCGCTCTCTAAAACGAAGTCTGATCACAGCAGTGAAAAAAAAAAAAGAATTTAGAGATTTGGAGAAGGCTGAGAACAACAGAAGCTACTTTTCAGAATTAAAGCTGAACTAAACCCTCCTATCATTTTCAGCCAAGGAAGCTGCCACCTGTTTTATCTGCAACTGCCATGATTCTGTACATGTGATCAATTATGACTCCAACCGTTTGATGTTTTGACAGTTTGGTTGAGAGCACAAGCAAAAGTGACAGTTACAATCCTGGCATCCCGGGAAAGTAACTGTTTTTTGAAGTTGTAAATTGATGGGTTTAGTTCTGCTTTAAGAATACATACTGAAATATAATTTTCTTTTTTAAACCAGAGTTAGGTGACACTTTTTAGGCTTAAAGCGATTTCAAAGGTTTAATTTTTTTTTTAATAACAAACATGTCAAATTTACCTGCTCTGTGTAATGGTTTTGTGGAGCAGCCAGGATCTTCCGCTGGTGCTCTTGGCTCTTCCTTCCTGTCTGGTGCCCCCACAGCAAGCAGCTTGCTATGGGGACACCTGATCATGTGCACTCCTCAACCGCTGCTCCATGTGTCCATTCACACTCAGAGCCTTGGCTTGGCCCTGCCCCTTCTCTCTTCACATTGGCTCACTGGCACAAGCACAGCTCACTGGACAAATTTGGCAATGCTGAATGTAACGGAACTCCTATGCATATGCTCCCACCTCAACGACAACAACCTCCTCGACCCCCTACAGTCCGCCTTCCGTCCCCTACACTCCATTGAAACTGCCTTACTCAAACTCACCAACGACCTACTAACCGCCAAAGCTAATGGCCACTATTCAGTGCTCCTTCTCCTAGACCTCTCCGCGGCTTTCGACACAGTCGACCACCCCCTCCTACACTTCCTTGGCCTCAGAGACTCCGCTCTGTCTTGGCTCTCATCCTACCTACCACAATGCTCCTTCAGCGTTACCTATAACGCTATCCCCTCCCCCTCACTCCCCCTCTCTGTTGGGGTCCCTCAAGGCTTTGTCCTCGGGCCCCTTCTCTTCTCCATATACACCTCCTCCCTTGGCCAACTGATACACTCTCAAGGGTTGAACTACCATCTCTATGCCGACGACACGCAAATCTCTCGACCCCTCGCCTCACCCCTTCAGTCTCCGCCCGAATCCCTAGCCTACTGAACGACATATCAGATTGGATGTTGCTCCACGTCCTTAAACTGAACCTCTCCAAAACCGAGCTCCTAGTTTTCCCCCCAACCCGCGCCCCCCCGACTTCTCCATCATGACCAACAATGCCACCATCAGTCCCACCCCGCAAGCCAGAGTACTTGGTGTCATTCTAGACTCCAGTCTGTCCTTCCAGCCCCAGGTCCAATCGCTAACAAACTCATGCAGACTCCACCTCCTCAACATCTCCAAAATACGCCCATTCCTAACCCCGGAAACTACTAAGCAACTCATCCACTCCCTCATCATATCATGACTCGATTACTGCAACTCCCTCCTCACTGGCCTGCCTCACCACAGGCTATCCCCGCTTCACTCGATCCTGAATACGGCAGCCAGACTCATCCACCTTACCAACCGCTCCGTTTCCACCACCCCCCTCTGCCAATCCCTCCACTGGCTTCCGATTGCGCAATGGATTAAATTCAAAATCCTAACACTGACGTACAAAGCCGTCCACCACACTGCCCCGAACTACATCACTGACCTAATATCCAAGTACCACCCAGCATGCACACTCCGCTCCTCACAAGACCTCCTTCTCTCTAGCTTCCTGGTCTCCTCCCATGCCCGCCTCCAGAACTTCTTCAGGGCATCACCCATCCTATGGAACTCCCTACCCCAATCCATCAGACTATCACCTACTCTCCTCTCCTTTAGGTGCACCCTGAAAACCCACCTCTTCAGGGAAGCCTACCCCGCCCTCTGCTAACTGCCGATCTCCTCCACTCTTCCTACCACTCCATCCCCCACAGCTATTCCTCCCGTACCACTATCCCCTCCCTCCCAGATTGTAAGCTCCAAGGAGCAGGGCCCTCGAACCCCTCGTATATCGCATTGTATTGTTACTGTACTGTCTCATGTATTGTCTCCCATTGTAATGTACAGCGCTGAGCAAACTGTTGGCGCTATATAAATACTGTATAATAATAATATGCGGGAGTGACATCATCCACACCTGGCCAATGATAGCGGCTGGTGTTCAGGACCCCGAAGATGTCAGCGGCCGGGCGGGGAGCTCCGTGAAAGAGCATCGGAGATCTGACGTGTGTATAGTTCTGGTTCAATGCCTCGTTCACACCATGGTGCAGAGACATCAGTTTTGATGCACACATTCTGCAACAATAATCAATTGCTCTGTGTGCCCTGTTCACACCACAACACTGGTATCAAAGGCAGATTTTTTTCTGCGCAGGAATCTGCAACGTGTATAAACCTATTGAAGCGCACATGAAAACATGTCTCTGTAAGTGAAATTGCGCCAGTTTCCCTGCACGTATGGTGTGAAGGAGGACTAACTGCCAAACACTGAGCTCTGTAGTCACTCACATGGCATTTCTGAAATAACTTTTGGAGTCCTGTACTTCCCCCTATGACCCTCACGTGACCTAACCTCCAGAATCATCACTATTCATATTCAGAACTTTTCATTTAATTCAACCCATCACCACTCTATACACTCATACGCAAGTTTTCACTGTGCCCAGTAGCCATGACTAAGTTGGGACATACACTGGGGGTCAGGCTGCAAAGCCGCCGCCTCACGCCGTGTGACGTCATCATCCAGAGACGGTCTGGCAGGGAAGGCCCGTAAAGAGGTGAGGAGGCGAGGGAGTATGTAGCTTTGATGGAATAAGTCGTGTGCGGTGTGTTGGCTGTACCATGATAAGTTCTAGTGAGAGCCCTGTAGTGTGTACTGAGGGCTCAGCCATATGTACTGGGAGCCCAGGACCCGGCAGGGCAATACAACCGGCAGTCATCAGCTCGGTTCAGATGGACTGCAGTGTGATCGGCTCTTGTCAAGAGATTTAACCCCTTTGTTCCCAACTGTCTGCTATGGAAATGTAGCAGTTGCCCACAGAAGTTCAGTCACCGCACCCAGAGTATGTACTGATGGAAAATCCAGCTGCTTGGAACTCTCAGGCTGTAGTAGTTTCTGAGTTAGAGATCCATGAGTAGGTGCAGCAAGTTGGAGCTTCTCATCTGCTGACTTGTTTTACATCAGGGCCTCAGAAAACACTGGAGCTGGAGGGCCAGTATGTCAGTTCTGGGCTTGTATGATCAGAAGCAGGGTGCTGACTCCACTTTTCTCTGCTGCAGATCATGTAATGTAGGGTAGGTTCTGTTCTTCTCTGCGGGTGGTGATCACAGCTTCCAGCAAAGGGGATGGCGCTGCCTTCCATTTCATTGACAACACAAGGCACTGATTCCCCTTTCTATTTTCTAAACTTTAAGTGCAGCTCCACCCAAAAATTGAAAGCTCCACTTGTTTGCCTCCCCCTCCTCCACTATCATATTTGGCCCCTTTTGGGGGGAGAGGATACCTGGTATTGACAAGTACCTTGCTCCGACTTCTGGCTCAGTTTGCCGCAGTGATGTGAGACAGAAGTTCAGCCTCCTTCCCGAAGTCTCCTGGGAACTTTCACAGGTCCCAGAAGACTGCCGGACCAATCAGGATGCTCAGTGGGCACCCAGCTGTGAAGCATAAGCTGTACAGCCTGGTATCTACAGCTAAGATGCCTGCGTCTGGGGAGAGAAGAGACGGCGCAGAGGAGCATGTCGCTGGACCCTGGGACAGGTAAGTGTGTGTTTATTAAAAGTCAGCAGCTACAGTTTTTGTAGTTGCTGACTTTTAAACACATTTAAAAAAAAAAGTAAAAACTAGTCCAAGGGACTAAATTGGGGTCCCAATCTACTTGTCCTAATTAAAAAAAAAATTTAAAGTGGTTCTAAAGGCTGTAGGTTTTTGCCTTCTTGTATTCTATGCAGGAAGGTAAAAACTCTTCTGTGTGCAGCAGAACCCCCCCCCCCCCCCAATACTTACCTGAGCCCCATCCCGATCCAGCGATGTCCATGAGAGCTTCGGGTTCTCCAGGGACTCTCCTGATTGGCAGAGGCAGAAGTAGGAGCCATTGGTTCCCTCTGCTGTCAGTCACAGCCAGTGAGCCAATCAGGTGAAGGAGGGGGTGCGACTGAGCCGTGGCCCTGTGTTAATGGAAACACAGAGCCGTGGCTCAGGAACATGCCTATCTGGTGCCCCCTTAGCAAGCTGCTTGCTGTGGGGGCAGCTAACAGGAGGGAGGGACCCAAGAGGATCCAGGCTGCTTTTTGCAAAACCACTTCACAGAGCAGGTAAGTGTGACATGTTTGTTATTTTAAAAACAAAACTTTATCACTTTAAGGCCTCATGCACACAGGGAATTTTTGCAGCCACTTTTAGAGGCGTCAGGCATGTTTTTTTTTTTTTTACTTTTTTTTCTACAAACAGCCCTCCATGTTATCCTATGTGTCCATACACACAGACTTTTAGTAGCAGTAGTGTTTACCAGCAGGAAAAAAACCCAGGGCTAGTGCAGGTATATATAGCTGATTTTGCAGTTCTAGGTAGGTGCCCTACCCGTGCCGCTATTCGCGGCCTCAGCTGTCAATCACCGGGTACCGATGGGGGGAGAGAACTATATGTAAACAATACAGTTCTCTCCCCTGTTGGCCCTGCACACTGCTTTGTATGGCTCTGCAGAGCAGAGCCATACAAAGCAGTGTGCTTACAGTTGAAAACACACACACAGCTTACAGTAAAACAGCACACGGTTAACCCTTTGATTGCCCCAGATGTTAACCTCTTCCTGCCCAGTGCCATTAGTACAGTGTCAGTGCTTTTTATTAGCACTGAACACTGTATTGGTGTCACCGGGGATGTCTGACACCAAGTCAGTTCCCCCCAGTGTCAGAATGCCCACCGCACTGATCAACAGCTGTAGCGGCTGATCGACAAAAGTTTTCCAGCATGTCTCAAAAGACATTGATCTAGGATGGCCACACTCAGATCAATATTCAGCTGGTTCCATCAAATTTTGATCAGTGTATGGCCAGCTTTCAGACAGGTTCTGAGATCTGTCCTCTGTGCTGAGCTGTCTTTTGCTGCATGTACATCCACCTCAGAGCTTCATGCAGGCAGCCCATAGAAGTGCATACAGATGCTGTACATTAGGATCTGGGCACCCACTCTTGCCTGCGTTTCAGGTTTTGACATGCAAGAGTGTCTGTGCAGCTGCTACAAAAAGTGGCTCAGTACAGAGGTCGTGGCTCAGTACCCATCTGAGCCCTTAGACACCTTCCCACCCAAGCCTGTAATGGTCACATGTACACAGGGCGTTCAGCCCCTGTGCTTCTAAACCCCGATTTGTTGTGTGCAGCCCCACTGCTGGCAGCCTAGTCTGTGATAGGCTGAAATACTGTGCGACTTCAGTGACTGTAAAGTCAGATCAAAGTCGCACCACAAGTCACACTAGAAATCACAAGACTTAGGAGACGCGCTAATGTGAATGGCGCCTTAGGGACATATGCTTGGAACACAGGCAATGAAGAGTTTTAAAGTCTTCGTTTATTCATGCCTATTCTGGCTTCTTGATTGCATGTGCTATTTTCCAAAGTCATTCTCCAGGACACTTACATGAGAGATAGGCGGCTCCTCCTCCTACACGAAACAATAGCACAGAGAGAAGTTGAACTGAAAGGCAAGCAGAAACTCCCATTTATCACTGTTCTATTTGGATTGTGCTTTGTGGCCTCTACCTCAGTGGAATACGTATTGCTGATTATTGGGAATTAAATGAATACACCATGACACTGACCTCAAGCTTCTGCAGTATAAATCTTTATGTACTATTGAAATAAAACATTGAAGCTCATTTGTCTATATTTATGTTGTATTGCTACAGGTCACGCCTCCTATTAAATTCACGTCTCCTGTTAAATTCACGATCTGATTTTGTATATGTAATATTTCCGAAGGTATGCTTGGTGGCATAAGCCTCATTTACATAAGTGGCCCCATAAATTGGGATGTTTTTCTTATATGAATAGTAGTGGTGCACCGAAATGACAATTGTGGACCGAAACCGAAAGTTTAGGATGCGAATATAATTGAATTATATTCGACTTTTTCATTACTATCATGAATTTAAATGAATATGAATTTAAAAAATACAATACAGTGACGTAAAATAACTTTTATTGAAAGTAACACACAAAAATTTGACAAAATAAAATTAAATATATAAAATTAAAAAACTTAGAGTGGCACTTCACTCTGTCAATTAACATTGACTATTTTTATGTTACTAGCATTAGTAAATAGGAATGTATATCGTATTTACTTCTTTTAAACTTTTTTTTAATGTTCAGTTACTTCCTGGTTTCTTGCCTAGGCAAATAATTTCATACATCCCAAGAGTCTTCTGTAAGGGGAGGAGGCGTTTTCTCAGCAAAGCACGCCCTCCTGATTGTAAGCCTGAACTAAGTGCAGATGGATTCCAGAAAATCAATGCTACATGAATCATCTGCCCTTACTCAAGATGGCCATGACCAGAAATGCTAGGGGTGCTTTTATAAGTGATTTTTCTGCAAAATAAAACATGGGGATATGGATGTATGGGTGAGTTTGGTTTGAATATTAAAAATGAATTAAATAGAATTTTTGCTTTGTGGTGGACAGATGCAGTGTAGTTCTGCTTTAAATAGATATTTTGCATTGAAGTCAATAGGGGGCATTTTTGCATTGAAATCAATGGGATTTGATTTTGCATTTACGTCAATGGGACAAGATTTTGCATTTACGTCAATGGGACAAGATTTTGCATTTACGTCAATGGGACAAGATTTTGCATTTACGTCAATGGGACAAGATTTTGCATTTAAGTCAATGGGACAAGATTTTGCATTGAAGTCAGTAGGGTGTGGTTTTGCATTGAAGTTAATGGGACACGATTTGGCATTGAAGTCAGTGGGATGTGATTTAGCATTTTCGGCGGCTGATATATCAGTGCATCACTAATGAATACATCTTTACAGAAACTTTGTGCATTCTGCAATATGGTTACCTTTATGCATAAATGTATGTGGATAATATGGGAGTATATGGTTTAGGGATAAGACCTCCTGGTTACTGAGGCTAGACCTGGGTACCTTTATAAAGTGTCTCAGGCTTTATATATAAAATTCACAACTTGTTACCCTATATATGTGACTTTTCATGTTTTTTTGCACATGGATGGTTCACGAGTTCTGGCTGCTGAAGTATCAGGCAGCAGGCAATCCTATCTTTCACATTTAGGCATACCAGGCATAAGAGGTTGCTTCTAGGGACAAGAGTGGTTGTACCTTGTGGTACATAGAATCTCCTAGAGCTTGTAATGGTCAGTTCTGTCCATGCTTTCAGGGGTTCCAAGTTAAGACTTCAGTTGCAGGATAGGACCAGTCTCCTATTACAATAACCTACACTGTGTAGGACTTGTAGTGTCAGGTCATGGTTTCAGAACACTCCCCTCAATCTTTTCTTGGGGAACGGGTACCATCTTTGCAGTAGTTGCTGAGCCACCTTGTGTTCTAGCTCTGACACTTCTTTCAGACTTAGCAGTATTGACCTTCGGTCTTGTCTAGATTGGTCTTTGTTGTTTAAAGCTTTCTAACTTTGTACCCTCCCAAACTATACATCATTGTAGTCTCATGTAACTGTCCTGGAGGATGACATGGGAAAACATGAGTTATTACCTGATACCTCCTTTTCCAGGAATCCTCCAGGATGATGTTACCTGCCCTAAGGTTCCTTTTTTATGTATGGGTGGTTGTGCTTACCGTTCGGTAAATCTTTGGTAATAGGGGGAAGTAGTGGATGAGGGGGCGGGGGTTGTAGCTTCTCTCTGTGTTTGTCGTTCTTATGGAAGGAGGATCCTATCTCTCATTTGACCGTCCTGGAGGATTCCTAGAAAAGGAGTGTCAGGTTTTAACGTGTTTTTTTTTTTAGAAGACAAACTAACACTTTAGGTCATTTTTCTTGGCTGTTTGCGCAAATAACTCAGCTAGGTGATTCATCCTATGCACTGGTGGTTAGAGCCAAGCACTAAGCACAACACACAGCCAAGCACATGACACAACAAATGACATAAAGCATCGGTGCAGTTACAAGAACCATTAAGGTATGTTAATGGTTCTACCCACAAGAGACTGACCAACATGATTAGTTAGCTGCTTGAACATGTAGTCTAGGTAACTGCTATGACACTAACTTGTATAGGAAAGGGGAGAAGGAGGAAAAAGATGGGGTTTTGAACTAGGCAGACTTTTAAGACATCCAAGAATTATACATTTGCAGCGTAAAATACAAAGATTATTGTTCACTATATCATAAAAAATATAATAAACTTGACTGCCACATTGATAGCCTCGCTTCTAGGCATGTCCTGGTCCTCTGTACATCCGTTTAGTATATACTGTAAATTTAGACTGACAAACATGTCTTGTGATGTGCTAGACAACAGAATCTCAATTCCTCTATGCGTTTGTCTGAAAAATTCCACTTCCTCAGTAGGGTGGGAGGAGGCTAACGGTGAATAAAATGCAAATTTGATTTCAAACTTTGGGGATATTACAAGCTGAAGCTATGATTCACTCCCACAGAGAAGACATTTTTTAGCTACTGCACTGCACTAAAACCTTGAAAGGGTAAATAAACTGCTGTATCTAAAGGGAATCTTTAGTCTTTATGAACAAATTGCTGGCTTGTCACAATATATAGTAACTGTAATTTTTCAGCAAAACACTACTTTTTTGGCCTTATGCACACATAGAGGCTACAAAGTCCTCCAGTGTAAAATTACCAGGAGCTGCAGGTCATCACTCTGAAGAGCCATCCGCAGTAACTTGTTTTTCAGAGGGTATTTGAACAGTGATGAGGAACTGTTCTGTTGATTTTTTTGCAGGTTAAAAAAGTAGGGCTCATTTATCCATGCATCAACCTCTGAAAAATTATCTATCACAGATTGCTTTCAGAGGGTGGTGCACATGTATACAAGCCCTACTTTTTGGGAGGAATGGGGAACTCTGTTTTGAGGTCTGACCCATTATATGAATTCTTGAATTTCTGACTCCATAGATTCTTCAAGGAGTGCCAGGTATGTTTTAAATACATTTGCAGTCATATTGAAGGTTACCTCTTGTATTTAAAGGATACGTTCAGCTTAGGGAACATGTTACATGTTCCACCTGTTTTTAGGTTGGAACATATAATATGTTCCCATAGCCACAGCCCGCCGCCCCCCCCCCACCCTTTTGACAGATAGTACTGGGAGAAGTCTCCCCGCACTGTCTGTCAGATTTGAAAATAGCGCGGCTCCGCTTCCGTGAATGAATGAACTGCATGTCCCAAACAGCCTTAGCGGCTCTCGGCTCGTACATCCCATACGGCAAGATATTCTGACAGATCTGCAGGAGACCTGCATGGCATCAGCAATCTACTGATTGCTGGTGAAATGCTTTCCAGGCTCCTGTAGACAAAAATAATAAATGCACATTTTTTTACCTGCAAAAAAAATGTGCATTTATTATTTTTGTCTTAAAGGTGAACTTATCCTTTAATGGTGGCAATTTGCTCACTGTCACTTTCATACATTTTTTTCTGTTGCCTAATGAGACTTCCCAACACATTACAGCACCAACAGAGAGCCCTGGAGTGAGTGAGTGGGGCTATGTCCAGCTTTTGTCTGTTAGTGTAACTGCCTGTATCCACTGATACCATGTGATACGCATAATTTGGAGTGTGTGTGCTCATAACCGCTTTAATTTCACCATAGTTTGTATGTTATGTACACTGTAGAAAGTATAACTTTTAATATGAGAATGCATTGGATTCTTCAGTTAATTATGCTGTGTCTTCAGCTTTATGTATTATATTGTACTGTACTGTGTGTACGAAAGAGGAAAGAAAACAGGAATTGTGTCTGTGGTTTTTTTTTTTTTTTTTGGTAGGGGGATTCTTTTATTTGCTGGGTGTCATTTCAGTGTTGATGTTGATGTACATGATCTACTAGTTGGGGGCCAATGGAAGAGTGTCATGTCTGTCTTGAAGGATAAATCTGGTATCATTAATATACTAATTATAATACAACATTGGGTATTCCTGGCAAGCAGATGTGAAAAGCATGTAGGCAAATGTGTATAAGTAGAATTTGGGTAAATGAGGCATCATCCAATCACACAAACTGATTTTTGAGATTGTGAGAACTCAATAAAATCAATGATTTGACTTAAAATACCAATAAGTGATGCCTCCAAACATTTTAAGTGAATAATATTATGTACTTAATGTCTTATGCATCAAATGTATGATCTCAGTATAGTTTAAAAGAATGAGTATATATGTTGACTGTTTTGTCACAGTTTAAAGTAGAACTATAGCCAAAACATTTTTTTTTTCATTTTGGATAGAGGTACGGAGGGTTATAACCCATCAGATTTTTTTCTCCCGCCATCTGTGTCCCATTGCAAAGATTTTCCTTCACTTCCTGTCCCATAGCCAAAAAGCGAGGGAATTCCTTGGCGACCCCCAGGTCACCAGAACTAGTTTCCCTATTGGAAGACGTCCACTCTTACTTTTTTGGGGACAACACAAAATAATGGCAAACAGAACAAATAGGGAGGGTGAATCTCCCTAATAGGGACACAACTGGGGAAAAAAAACTAACAAGTGTTCTAATCCATATCCATTTTACCCAAAACTAAAAAAAAGTTTTGCCTTTTAGTTATACTTTAAATGTACAGGTGAAACTCGAAAAATTAGAATATCGTGCAAAAGTTAATTTATTTCAGTAATGCAACTTAAAAGGTGAAACTAATATATGAGATAGACTCATTACATGCAAAGCAAGATAGTTTAAGCCATGATTTGTCATAATTGTGATGATTATGGCTTACAGCTCATGAAAACCCCAAATCCACAATCTCAGAAAATTAGAATATTACATGCAATCAATAAAACAAGGATTGTACATAGAACAATATCGGACCTCTGAAAAGTATAAGCATGCATATGTACTCAGTACTTGGTTTGGGCCTCTTTTGCAGCAATTACTGCCTCAATGCGGCATGGCATGGAAGCTATCAGCCTGTGGCACTGCTGAGGTGTTATGGAAGACCAGGATATTTCAATAGCGGCCTTCAGCTCTTCTGCATTGTTCGGTCTCATGTCTCTCATCTTTCTCTTGGCAATGCCCCATAGATTCTCTATGGGATTCAGGTCAGGCGAGTTTGCTGGCCAATCAAGCACAGTAATCCCACGGTCATTGAACCAGGTTTTGGTGCTTTTGGCAGTGTGGGCAGCTGCCAAGTCTTGCTGGAAAATGAAGTCAGCATCCCCATAAAGCTCGTCTGCGGAAGGAAGCATGCAGTGCTCCAAAATCTCCTGGTAGATGGCTGCGTTGACCCTGGACTTAATGAAGCACAGTGGACCAACACCAGCAGATGACATGGCTCCCCAAATCAACACAGACTGTGGAAACTTCACACTGGACTTCAAGCATCTTGCAGTGTGTGCCTCTCCATTCTTCCTCCATACTCTGGGTCCTTGGTTTCCAAACGAGATGCAAAAGTTGCTCTCATCAGAAAAGAGGACTTTGGACCACTGAGCAACAGACCAGGTCTGTTTTTCTTTAGCCCTGGTAAGACGCTTCTGATGTTGTTTGTTGTTGTCAGGGCTCCAAGTATGACCAGAGGTGTGTGGACTGACATAGGGAAACGCAGGCTTCAGATATGGTATAAACAATATTATTTATTAAGACTAACAATACAAAACGCAGTGCAAAACTAAACATAAACACAGTGCAAACAAACCAACCCAAACCACCTACAGATAACAATACATACAATGCAAGAGTCGTCAGGCAGGCCGGGTCAGTGGCAAACGGAGTACCAGGAACAGGTGGGAGAATGGTCGGGGTCACAAGCTGGGTCAGTAACTCACGGGCAGCGCGGTGCAGAGGGTCAGGCAGAGAATGGTCAGGGTCACAAGCCAGGGATCAAACAGGAGAAGTCAGCAGAGGTCAGGATCTGGCAGGGTCGGCAACAAGTCAGGCAGAAACAGGAACACAGGATACAAGATACAGGGGCCCATGGAAAAACACACACCAAGGCCCTGACTGTGAGTCTGGCAATTTCTTAAATACAACCCCTGCAATCAGCTTCAGGTGTTTGGCTGACTGCAGGGGTGAGTCTCTGATTGCTGAGAGCACCCGCTGGCCAGCCCTGGTACTGCAGCCCACAAGGCAGGTGAGTCCCACCATTATTGGCAAGTCCATTCCTGACAGTTGTTCAGGAGCTGCTTGACGAGGAATACGAGGAATACATTTGAAGCCCATGTCAAGGATCCGTCTGTGTGTGGTGGCTCTTGATGCACTGACTCCAGCCTCAGTCCACTCCTTGTGAAAGTCCCCAACACTTTTGAATGGTCTTTTCCTGACAATCCTCTCCAAGCTGCGGTCATCCCTGTTGCTTGTGCACCTTTTTCTTCCACACTTTTCCCTTCCACATAACTTTCTATTAATGTGCTTTGATACAGCACTTTGGGAACATCCAACTTCTTTTGCAATTACCTTTTGAGGCTTTCCGTCCTTATGGAGGGTGTCAATGATGGTTTTCTGCACAACTGTCAGGTCAGCAGTCTTTCCCATGATTGTGATTCCTACTGAACCAGACTGAGAGACCATTTAAAGGCTCAGGAACCCTTTGCAGGTGTTATGACTTAATTAGCTGATTAGAGTGGGACACTTTGAGCCTAGAATATTGCACCTTTTCACAATATTCTAATTTTCTGAGATTGTGGATTTGGGGTTTTCATGAGCTGTAAGCTATAATCATCACAATTATGACAAATCACGGCTTGAACTATCTTGCTTTTTATCTAATGAGTCTATCTCATATATTAGTTTCACCTTTTAAGTTGTATTACTGAAATAAATTAACTTTTGCACGATATTCTAATTTTTCGATTTTCACCTGTATATTTTGATACAAAATACCTCACTTTTTTAAAAACTTCAGTGGGGTTATTCTATAATAGAATTCATGCAAGTAATACGATAACTTTTTCACAAGAAATTTTCTTTGAATATTGGCATCTTATTGTCATATAGACTAGTTCCAGTATTTGTCTCCAGACTTATAATGTAATTAGAACTTAACTCCTTTGGCTCCCCCAGATAACCAAAGCATTTTGTTGGCTGTAGTGCAATTATTTGAAGAGGTTAGTGAAATAAAAATTATAACTGTTATGGTCTCTGCTTTTAGATTTCTGCCTTCTGTGGGGAAAAATCAATTTGCAGACCAGTTACGATTGATACATGTAAGTTCTCCCGATCATGGCTTTACATGAACTTGTGCATCTATCTATTCACCTACAGTAAAACTTCTTCAGTGGTTTCACCTAGTGAAGTGGTTCTCAGCCTGTTGAACCTCAGGACCCACATTTGTCCTTGGTCATTAAGTTGCGACCCAAAAATAATTTAATTTCCTAAACATTTAAATGTACATCTTTTTATGTCCTTTTCCATCTTTATAAAGTTCCATTACCTTGTTATGCAGGACTTTTGACAGTTCTTTTCTGTTCCCCATGGCTCAGTATCTAGCCTAGTCAGTTCTTCCACGTAAGAGTTAACAAACTCATTGACTATTTATACACTGACACTAATTGCAATTTAAAAAGCCACAGATATGGGACATTAACCTCTAATTGGCATGTTAACCTGTATGTGTCACCTTGTGTGTCTGTACCAAGGCCAAACATTCCAGGGTATGTAAACTTTTGATCATGGCCATTTGGGTGATCTCTGTTATCATTATGATTTAAAAAGGAGCCAAACAACTATTTGATAATAAATGGCTTCATATGCTCATCATCCTTCAATGAAAGATACTTTTTTGGCATGATCAGTCATATTTTCAATATCCATGCCAAAATTTCACAATTTCTGCCAGGGTATGCAAATGTTTGAGCGCAACTGTACAATCACTTTAATAGTGAGTCACCTAAGATCTCTGTGAATTCCAATGGTGTGGTTGTGAGAACATCAAGTGTAACCAATACAGTATCATAGTCAGACCATGGTGTCAGCATGTGAAAGTTTGTGAAAAAAGCCCAAGTAAAGCAAACTAATGCAGCCACCACATCTAAGAATTGGTAAGCTGTGATATATTACAAAGTTGTTTTGGGTTTAATACCGCTTTAAACAAAGACTATGAAAGTTTCCATAGATTTTACCAAATCGAAAAAGAAACAAAATCTGTGTGTAACATGTTTCTAATCTACAAGTAGTATTGCTATTATCTGTGTTTGTGCTGAACGTTAAACATATTTAGCCCATAGTCTTTAGATGAGGTGTAGCCCACCCAATTCCAAGGCATTCATCCATGACTGTCCAAAGGCTATTTAGAATTTCACCATGTAGTGTAGTGTTTATATGAACTGTGAAACTTGACTTAAATACATGCCTTTCTAATGTCAGAAACTCATGATTGTCATGAAAGTGGATCGTTAGAGCGATATGATGTTACAGTCATTCGTGTTCAGAGACAGACTGGCTTCTGTTTGTTTCCTATCAGACCACATCTATTTTCTGTAGGAATCTTGGATGTTGATCAGTCAGTAACAATAGTAATGAAATGACAGGATACAAAATAATGATCTGCTGACTACATGTGGCTAATATTTAACTCGGGGTTTAAAAACGTGTCGGATGCTCCATGTTCCAAACCTTTGAATGGAAATGCAATTATGTGTGGAGGTTTACTCTTAGTACATTGCCAGCATTCAAGGGTTACACTTTGGCGAAAGTCCTAAAGGAAAATCATAACTGGTAGGGTTAACATGTAAGATAGTCTAGGTGGAGCATTTTCCATATTGTGCAAATCCAGATGTGATATTCATTTTAATGTCATTGTTAACTTTGAGCTGCCAGTGAACCATCATAAAAGGAAAAGATGTCCTGTCCTGAGCTACACATTAACATTAGCTGATGATTGTAACGCGTGAAATGGTAGCAACAAAACTGTGACCTCCTGACCCAATACTACAATATACAGGATGTATCCTGTGTCTGTTCCCCCATTTTAGACTGACCCAGCTTGATACCACCTTTCCTTCTGTTCTTTACAACAAACATTCCTCCTCTTGACAACTATCAAGTTCAGCTGTGCTGAGAGGGTATTTGTGGTTAGTGACTGATCAGTCAACAATAGTCTTAATTGATATGCATCATATTCACTTGTCCTGTGAGGTTCTATATATATATATATATATATATATATATATATATATATATATATACACAGTCATGGCCGAAATTGTTGGCACCCTTGATATTTTTCCTGAAAATCAAGTATTTCACACAAAAAAGGTATTGCATTAACACATGTTTTGCTATACACATGTTTATTCCCTTTGTATGTATTGGAACAAATATAAAACAGAGGCAGAAAAGCAAATATGACATAATGTCACACAAAACCCCAAAAATGGGCTGGACAAAAGTATTGGCACCCTTAACTTAATATTTGGTTGCACACCCTTTGGAAAACATAACTGAAATCAGTCGCTTCCTATAACCATCAATAAGCTTCTGACACCTCTCACCCGGAATTTTGGACCACTCTTCCTTTGCAAACAGCTCCAGGTCTCTCTTATTGGAAGGACACCTTTTCCCAACAGCAATTTTAAGATCTCTCCACAGGTGTTCAATGGGATTTAGATCTGGGCTCATTGCTGGCCACTTCAGAACTCTCCAGCGCTTCTTTGCCATCCATTTCTGAGTGCTTTTTGACGTATGTTTGGGGTCATTGTCCTGCTGGAAGACCCAGGATCTTGGACGCAAACCCAGCTTTCTGACACTGGGCCCTACAGTGTGACCCAAAATCCTTTGGTAATCCTCAGATTTCATGATGCCTTGCACACAGTCAAGGCACCCAGTGCCAGAGGCAGCAAAACAACCCCAAAACATCATTGAACCTCCACCATATTTTACCGTAGGTACTGTGTTTTGTTCTTTGTAGGCCTCATTCCGTTTTCGGTAAACAGTAGAATGATGTGCTTTACCGAAAAGCTCTATCTTGGTCTCATCTGTCCACAAGACGTTTTCCCAGAAGGCTTTTGGCTTACTCAAGTACATTTTGGCAAACTGTAGTCTTGCTTTTTTATGTCTCTGTGTCAGCAGTGGGGTCCTCCTGGGTCTCCTGCCATAGCGTTTCATTTCATTTAAATGTCGACGGATAGTTCGCGCTGACACTGATGCTCCCTGAGCCTGCAGGACAGCTTGAATGTCTTTGGAACATGTTTGGGGCTGCTTATCCACCATCCGGACTATTCTGCGTTGCAATCTTTCATCAATTTTCCTCATCCGTCCACGACCAGGGAGATTAGCTACAGTGCCATGGGTTGCAAACTTCTTGATAATGTTGCGCACTGTGGACAAAGGCAAATCTAGTTCTCTGGAGATGGACTTGTAACCTTGAGATTGTTGATATTTTGCCACAATTTTGGTTCTCAGGTCCTCAGACAGTTCTCGTCTCCTCTTTCTGTTGTCCATGCTTAGTGTGGCACAGACAGACACACAATGCAAAGGTTAAGTGAACGTCTCTCCTTTTTATCTGCTTTCAGGTGTGATTTCTATATTGCCCACACCTGTTACTTGCCCCAGGTGAGTTTACAGGAGCATCACATGCTTGTAACATTCTTATTTATCCGCAGTTGTGAAAGGGTGCCAATTAGCAAATGTCTGTGTAACTTGCGAGCCAGTCTGTATCCACCAAATATTAACCTCTCAAAACCAAGGGAATGGACACTGACCGTCCAAAATATATATAGGATCGCAAACACTCAACACAACACTACCTGGGTGTCCAAAAAAGTCATAAATATATAATGTGTTGCGCTCCCAGTGATAATATCTTTAATGTATATATCTAATTAACCTTGCTATGCAAAATGATTTTCAGGTATTAAAAAATATGCAAAATCAAACTATGTGAGTGATTTAAAAAAATATAAACCACTATATTGTATATAAATTAGATAATAATAACCGCAAAACCAATGAATAGTGCATAGTGAACTAAAATATATAACTGAAAATAATACACATCATGAATAGTGAAATACTCAAAAAAATTATATATATACTGCCAAATAATTGTGATATAAATGTCCTTTAAATACAGTGACTTTGTGCTTGAATAAATCTTGATTTGGTGACTTTTTGTGAATCTGTGACTTTCTTTGAATCCTCAATTGGTAAAGATGTATGCTCACCTCCTTGTTAGCCTGCAATTAGGCTATACACACTTGTGGTTCACCTCCTATGGAACCTGCTTAGATGGAATTCCTCTTTTGTGAATGGTAAGAACGTGGATATGCGTTATCCTCAGATTGCCCATGTGCGTTTTTCCATATGTGGGAACAAATTGCCAGACATGGTGTTTTATCCTTATAAAAAGGTTTCTCCTTTATTGCTTGCCAACAGGTACACTCACATATGTGATATGCGGTCTAGGATGAATTGCTCAGCTCTAATGATCCGCCAGCCGTCCTGCCATGCACCCGCCGTCTGTCCGATACTCCAGCTCTCTCCGAGTGACACCGCAGCCCCACCCCTACGCGTTACGCCACTGGTCACGTGGCTTCATCAGGGGGTTGTGATAGGTTAGTCACTCTTCTATTGCCGGATTAAATAGCCCGGCCGCGCCATTTTGTTGACTATTCAACGGGGGCGGCCATGTTTTTGGGGGCACTTTGTACAGCGATAATGTTGCCAATTCTTACATATGTATCCTTACTGCTATGTCTACCCGGAGAGAGAGCCTGTGACATGACTATACGGCTTGGCGGTACGCAAATCAATCATTAATGTACAACAGTGTAGCACTCCAACACCTCAAGATATCAAATATATTAATCCACATGGAGGTATGTGATAACACCCACAGCCATGTATAAACAATTCTAATGCATGTACAAAATATTTATTTCAATAAAAGTATATTCACGGAATACTATATAAACATAAATAATAAAAATTAAAATGGGGAAATAATATGAGTACTTATAACAAATACTCTATATATATATCACCCATATAACATATCTAGAATCTACCATTCAAAAAATCATGAATGGAGAATGATTGAAAGTTACATATTAAAATAAATTGTGTATATGATACACACTAGACCCCCCTACATCTATTAACCCACATGTTAAAGTGGGCACGGATTATACCTCTAACCATACATCATGTATTAAATATAAATGAGAATAACCATATGTATATATATCTGCGTGGCAAACGAGAGACAAAACCAACTGATGGTATCCCTCCCTGTTCATCACGCAAATACATACACTATATAAATATTAAACCAGAAACCCTATGTAATTGACGTACAGAACATTACTACACACTACACATCACTAATGAAGCATGATAAATCGAATTCTTTATTTAATCCACCTGGTGCTAAACTCCCTAACTCATAGATCCAGAAAGACTCTTTTTTACTAATTTCTCGCACCAAGTTGTCTCCCCTCCAATGTGGATTGTGTTTGGTAATACCCCAAAATTCTACTTTCTCCGGATTTTGGTTATGGTGCATTTTAAAGTGCACTGATAAGTGATGATATTTATAACCTATACTAATATTGTGTATGTGTTCTTTAACACGTTGTTTGAGGCATCTTTTTGTGCGTCCTATGTATAAATAATTACATGGACATTTCAGGGCGTATACTACACCCTTACTCTCACATGTAATGAATTGATCGATATTATATTGTTTCCCATTTTTGGGGTTAGTAAATGATTGTCTACGTTTAGGATTTCCATGCGTTCTTTTACAACTATAGCATCGACCGCATCTATAAAACCCTATCTCATTAAAGAAACTTAGGGTACTATTTGATTTCCGGGGGGGTTCCAATACGTTTTTAACTACTCGGTCTCGAACATTGGATGCCCTTTTATAAATGAATCGGGGCTTATCTTTAATAATAGGTTTAAGGATCTTATCTAATTTCAGTATATTCCAATGCTTGGATATAATGTTCTGTATATCTCTATGTTGTTTATTATAAGGTAATATTATCGAAATATTCTGTTCATCTACTTTTTGTTGTACTTTCTTTTCTAGTAATGTAGATCTATCTATAACTTCTATTCTCATACTTTCTTCTACTATAGTTTCTCTTTTATACCCTTTATCCACAAACCTTTGGGTCAATAATTTGCTCTGTTCTCTATAATCATCTACATTGGTACAATTGCGTCGCAATCTCAGGAACTGTCCTCTAGGGACATTCTTAATCCATGGCCTGTGATGACAACTACTTACAGGAATATATGAGTTACGATCTGTTTTCTTGAAATAATTAGTTGTTATTAGACCTTCCCCTGTATTCTTAAGATTAAGATCTAGAAAATTAATCTCTTTCTTGTCAATAATCCAACTTAATGTAATATTTTTAGTATTCTGATTCAAATCCTGATAATACTCAATCAATGATGGAACATCCCCTCTCCATAATAGTACAATATCGTCGACGAATCGACCATATTGAACTATATTACTATTAATATCATTGAATATGACTTCATCCTCCCATTTTGCCATGTATAGGTTGGCGATACTAGGTGCAAAACGGGCGCCCATCGCCACACCCCTTATTTGTAGATAATACTCTCCTTTATACCAGAAATAATTATGTTCTAGCGAGAATTTTATACATTTAATCAAAAATTTAATTTGTTTTTTACAAAGGGAAGAGTATTTATTTAAAGCCCATGATGCCGCGTCTAGCGCTCCTGTATGATCTATAATGGTGTATAACGAGGAGACGTCCGCTGTACTAAGGATCAAATCACTATCTACCTCAATCGTTTGTATAGTATTGATAACATGTGTGGTATCTTTAATATATGCTTTGGTTTTTTCTACCAAGGGTTGGAGGAATTGGTCTATATACTGACCCATCCTGGCTGTTAATCCATCTATTGCATTAACTATTGGTCTCATGGGTGGATCCTTTATGTCCTTATGTATTTTTGGTATAGAGTAGATAATTGGTATTTTACTCACCGATGGCACCAAATATTTAGCCTCTTTCTCATCTAACATATCTTTCCTCTTTCCATATTCTATTATTTTATTTAACTCCTTTTTATATAACTTTGTGGGATTACCAGACAATTTACAATATGTTTCTGTGTCTTCTAGCATTTTACTCATGGATGTTTCATATGAATCTTTCGATAATATTACTATTCCTCCCCCCTTATCGGCCGGTCTTATCACTATATTGTCTCTATCTTTCAAAGACTTAATGCCTTTATTGATGTCAGATTCTCCTTTGAACGTTTTGATCTGTAATGTCTCTATATCTTCCATTACTAATTTTTTAAAACTATTAATGTATATATTATCTTGATTTTTGGGATTGAATGTAGATTTATTTTTCAACGTACTGTGTAATGTGTTACCAATATTCTGACTACTGGTTTTAATCGGATTTTGTATAAAATACTTTTTCAAATTTAATTTTCTCACAAATTTTTGTACGCTAATGTAAGTTTCAAACTTATTCAATTTATTAGTGGGTGCGAACTTTAAGCCTCTATCTAATACTTTAATCTCTTCTCTGGTTAAAGGTATTCCGCTAAGATTGTAAATGCCCTGGCCTATGGGTCCCTTCTCCTTTTCTTGTTTCCTGTTTCTTCCTCCTCTCTTTCCCCTCTTTCTGATCTTTCTGTGTTGTGTGTGGGATTGTGATCCCACCCTAAAAAAGAAATGGTACAATTTCTTTAGTGAGAAAAGTTTAGAATTGTTGGTATTTCTCACTAAAAGAAAACAAAGGAAAATGAGGAAGATTGAAATAAATGTAAAAGAACAGGCAGAAAAAATAGATTCATATAAGGATCACTCTGAGTTTGGCAAATATATGAGTGAATTGAATAAGTTTGTAAAAAATAAAGATCAGGAAAATAAAAATAAGAAAAAAAGGAAATATCAAAGAGTCACACAAGATTATATTTCCAAACAGGTGTACAAATGGCAAAATACAAACAATAACACAGGCATTTCATCTATAGAGAGTACACCCACTAAATCTTTACCAAATAGTGAGGTGGTAGTGAAAAAATCAATAGCATTTACAACACCTAAAAATGCAAATCATACTCAGAAAACACCTATATCTAAAAAAGAGATGGGACCATCTCAGCATGGTCATAATAGAGACAATTGGAAACAATATGATCAGTATCCACCTCAAAATAGAGACCCTCACCGACCCCCCCATCCAGGATACAAACCATATTACAATCAAGGATATAGAGGGGGTGGTTATAGAAGACCGTATGGCCATCCACCGAGGTACACACAGGGATACAGACCTAATTACTATAGATCCCCAGGTTACAGACAACAAGGATATCCTCCACCATCCAATCATGAGTATAATGTACCCATTCACAATAGTTACTCACCTTTGGAGCAGTTACAACAAGATAATCCCATTCCCAACCCTTTTTTAGGGTGGGATCACAATCCCACACACAACACAGAAAGATCAGAAAGAGGGGAAAGAGAGGAGGAAGAAACAGGAAACAAGAAAAGGAGAAGGGACCCATAGGCCAGGGCATTTACAATCTTAGCGGAATACCTTTAACCAGAGAAGAGATTAAAGTATTAGATAGAGGCTTAAAGTTCGCACCCACTAATAAATTGAATAAGTTTGAAACTTACATTAGCGTACAAAAATTTGTGAGAAAATTAAATTTGAAAAAGTATTTTATACAAAATCCGATTAAAACCAGTAGTCAGAATATTGGTAACACATTACACAGTACGTTGAAAAATAAATCTACATTCAATCCCAAAAATCAAGATAATATATACATTAATAGTTTTAAAAAATTAGTAATGGAAGATATAGAGACATTACAGATCAAAACGTTCAAAGGAGAATCTGACATCAATAAAGGCATTAAGTCTTTGAAAGATAGAGACAATATAGTGATAAGACCGGCCGATAAGGGGGGAGGAATAGTAATATTATCGAAAGATTCATATGAAACATCCATGAGTAAAATGCTAGAAGACACAGAAACATATTGTAAATTGTCTGGTAATCCCACAAAGTTATATAAAAAGGAGTTAAATAAAATAATAGAATATGGAAAGAGGAAAGATATGTTAGATGAGAAAGAGGCTAAATATTTGGTGCCATCGGTGAGTAAAATACCAATTATCTACTCTATACCAAAAATACATAAGGACATAAAGGATCCACCCATGAGACCAATAGTTAATGCAATAGATGGATTAACAGCCAGGATGGGTCAGTATATAGACCAATTCCTCCAACCCTTGGTAGAAAAAACCAAAGCATATATTAAAGATACCACACATGTTATCAATACTATACAAACGATTGAGGTAGATAGTGATTTGATCCTTAGTACAGCGGACGTCTCCTCGTTATACACCATTATAGATCATACAGGAGCGCTAGACGCGGCATCATGGGCTTTAAATAAATACTCTTCCCTTTGTAAAAAACAAATTAAATTTTTGATTAAATGTATAAAATTCTCGCTAGAACATAATTATTTCTGGTATAAAGGAGAGTATTATCTACAAATAAGGGGTGTGGCGATGGGCGCCCGTTTTGCACCTAGTATCGCCAACCTATACATGGCAAAATGGGAGGATGAAGTCATATTCAATGATATTAATAGTAATATAGTTCAATATGGTCGATTCGTCGACGATATTGTACTATTATGGAGAGGGGATGTTCCATCATTGATTGAGTATTATCAGGATTTGAATCAGAATACTAAAAATATTACATTAAGTTGGATTATTGACAAGAAAGAGATTAATTTTCTAGATCTTAATCTTAAGAATACAGGGGAAGGTCTAATAACAACTAATTATTTCAAGAAAACAGATCGTAACTCATATATTCCTGTAAGTAGTTGTCATCACAGGCCATGGATTAAGAATGTCCCTAGAGGACAGTTCCTGAGATTGCGACGCAATTGTACCAATGTAGATGATTATAGAGAACAGAGCAAATTATTGACCCAAAGGTTTGTGGATAAAGGGTATAAAAGAGAAACTATAGTAGAAGAAAGTATGAGAATAGAAGTTATAGATAGATCTACATTACTAGAAAAGAAAGTACAACAAAAAGTAGATGAACAGAATATTTCGATAATATTACCTTATAATAAACAACATAGAGATATACAGAACATTATATCCAAGCATTGGAATATACTGAAATTAGATAAGATCCTTAAACCTATTATTAAAGATAAGCCCCGATTCATTTATAAAAGGGCATCCAATGTTCGAGACCGAGTAGTTAAAAACGTATTGGAACCCCCCCGGAAATCAAATAGTACCCTAAGTTTCTTTAATGAGATAGGGTTTTATAGATGCGGTCGATGCTATAGTTGTAAAAGAACGCATGGAAATCCTAAACGTAGACAATCATTTACTAACCCCAAAAATGGGAAACAATATAATATCGATCAATTCATTACATGTGAGAGTAAGGGTGTAGTATACGCCCTGAAATGTCCATGTAATTATTTATACATAGGACGCACAAAAAGATGCCTCAAACAACGTGTTAAAGAACACATACACAATATTAGTATAGGTTATAAATATCATCACTTATCAGTGCACTTTAAAATGCACCATAACCAAAATCCGGAGAAAGTAGAATTTTGGGGTATTACCAAACACAATCCACATTGGAGGGGAGACAACTTGGTGCGAGAAATTAGTAAAAAAGAGTCTTTCTGGATCTATGAGTTAGGGAGTTTAGCACCAGGTGGATTAAATAAAGAATTCGATTTATCATGCTTCATTAGTGATGTGTAGTGTGTAGTAATGTTCTGTACGTCAATTACATAGGGTTTCTGGTTTAATATTTATATAGTGTATGTATTTGCGTGATGAACAGGGAGGGATACCATCAGTTGGTTTTGTCTCTCGTTTGCCACGCAGATATATATACATATGGTTATTCTCATTTATATTTAATACATGATGTATGGTTAGAGGTATAATCCGTGCCCACTTTAACATGTGGGTTAATAGATGTAGGGGGGTCTAGTGTGTATCATATACACAATTTATTTTAATATGTAACTTTCAATCATTCTCCATTCATGATTTTTTGAATGGTAGATTCTAGATATGTTATATGGGTGATATATATATAGAGTATTTGTTATAAGTACTCATATTATTTCCCCATTTTAATTTTTATTATTTATGTTTATATAGTATTCCGTGAATATACTTTTATTGAAATAAATATTTTGTACATGCATTAGAATTGTTTATACATGGCTGTGGGTGTTATCACATACCTCCATGTGGATTAATATATTTGATATCTTGAGGTGTTGGAGTGCTACACTGTTGTACATTAATGATTGATTTGCGTACCGCCAAGCCGTATAGTCATGTCACAGGCTCTCTCTCCGGGTAGACATAGCAGTAAGGATACATATGTAAGAATTGGCAACATTATCGCTGTACAAAGTGCCCCCAAAAACATGGCCGCCCCCGTTGAATAGTCAACAAAATGGCGCGGCCGGGCTATTTAATCCGGCAATAGAAGAGTGACTAACCTATCACAACCCCCTGATGAAGCCACGTGACCAGTGGCGTAACGCGTAGGGGTGGGGCTGCGGTGTCACTCGGAGAGAGCTGGAGTATCGGACAGACGGCGGGTGCATGGCAGGACGGCTGGCGGATCATTAGAGCTGAGCAATTCATCCTAGACCGCATATCACATATGTGAGTGTACCTGTTGGCAAGCAATAAAGGAGAAACCTTTTTATAAGGATAAAACACCATGTCTGGCAATTTGTTCCCACATATGGAAAAACGCACATGGGCAATCTGAGGATAACGCATATCCACGTTCTTACCATTCACAAAAGAGGAATTCCATCTAAGCAGGTTCCATAGGAGGTGAACCACAAGTGTGTATAGCCTAATTGCAGGCTAACAAGGAGGTGAGCATACATCTTTACCAATTGAGGATTCAAAGAAAGTCACAGATTCACAAAAAGTCACCAAATCAAGATTTATTCAAGCACAAAGTCACTGTATTTAAAGGACATTTATATCACAATTATTTGGCAGTATATATATAATTTTTTTGAGTATTTCACTATTCATGATGTGTATTATTTTCAGTTATATATTTTAGTTCACTATGCACTATTCATTGGTTTTGCGGTTATTATTATCTAATTTATATACAATATAGTGGTTTATATTTTTTTAAATCACTCACATAGTTTGATTTTGCATATTTTTTAATACCTGAAAATCATTTTGCATAGAAAGGGTGCCAATACTTTTGTCCAGCCCATTTTTGGAGGTTTGTGTGACATTATGTCGAATTTGCTTTCTTTCCTCCCTTTTTTTGTTTTGTCCCAATACACACAAAGGGAATAAACATGTGTATAGCAAAACATGTGTTAATGCAATACGTTTCGTGAGAAATACATGATTTCCTGGAGAAATATCAAGGGTGCCAACAATTTCGGCCATGACTGTATATATATATATATATAGTTAGTGATTGACCACTATGAAGAAAGAGGGGAAGCAATGCTGTGACATCATTTGTAACTTGTCCAGCAGTTGTCATTGAGAGATACTGTATAGCAGAGCTCATGCTAACTGCTGATTGTCAAACTTCTTTAGACAGACCATTGCTTCCTTGTTGAAAGCAAGGGCCCTCCATAGCATGCTGGCAGGGGGCAGGATTTTCTGTTTAGGCTGTGGTAGCTTTCTAGAGCACATGAACTGTACAAGTTTTCACATTTTTGTTTGTTGTACCTTAAACTGATATTAACCTCTTCCCGACCATAGAGCTGTGCAAAACCACGTATATGTGTTTATGTATATATATATATATATATATATATATATATATATGTGTGTGTGATTTTGTATTTCGGGGTAGGGGGTGCACGCGCGCCGCCATTGTCGGCTACAGCTGGCAATCATCGGGTCTTGGCCAGAGATTCCCCGCTGGTACCCGGCAGTCACCGAGGAACACTGACAGGGGAGAGGTCTGTATGTAAACAATAAAACAATACAGATCTCTCCCCTGTCAGCACCAGCATGCTGCTTTGTATTGCTCTGCAGAGCAATACAAAGCAGCATGCTTACACAGTAAAAAACACACAGTTAACCCTTTGATCGCCCCAGATGTTAACCCCTTCCTGCCCAGTGTCATTAGTGCTGTGTCAGTGCGTTTTAGTAGCACTGATCACTGTATTAGTGTCACTGGGGATGTCAGTGGCAGTTAATCAGTCCCCCCGCCCCTCCCCCAGTGTCAGAATGCCCGCTGCAGTCCCACTATAAGTAACTGATTGTTGCCATTACTAGTATATATAAAAAAAAAAATTCCGGTATATATACCGCCATTTCCATTAGCCAGATGCTATAACTTTCACGTAAACCAATTAATTTACACATATTTGGATTTTTCTTTTAGCAAAGACATGTAGCAGAATACATTTTGGCCGAAATTTATGCCGAAATTAGATTTTTTAAAACTTTTTTTTTTTTACTGGATATGTTTTATAGGCAAAAAATGTTTTCAAAATTGTTAGTCTATTTTTGTTTATAGCACAAAAAATAAAAGAACACAGAGGTGATCAAATACCAAGCTACATTTTTGGGAAAAAAAGGACGTAAATTTCATTTGGGTGCAGTGTTGCATAACTACTCAATTTCCAGTTAAAGTAATGCAGCGCCGTATCGCAAAAAATGGCCTGGTCAGGAAGGGAGGTAAATCCTCTGGAGGGCAAGTGGTTAAAAGCAAGTTAAAAAAAAAAAAAAAACAGCAAACATCTCATACTTACCTGCTTTGTGCAAGGGTTTTGCACAGAGCAGCCCCGAGCCGCTGCTTTGCATGTTCATTCACACACAGATTACGGCTCAGCCCCGCCCCCTCTCTCTCCTCATTGACTCACTAGTTGTTATTGACAGCAGCGGGAGCCAATGAGAAGGGAGAGTCCCTAGAGAGCCAAAGCTCTCGTGCTCTGGATCGTGATGGGGCTCAGGTAAGTATTAGGGGGGGCTGCTGCACACAGAAGGTTTTTTACCTTCATGCATAGATTACTATTACTTTAAATCTAGCTAATATAAAATGAAATTTTGGTTGGACTTTAACATCCTACTCCAGCTAAAACTTTTTTTTTTTCCTCAAACTAGCTTTGAAAAATATATTTGTCAAATAGTTTTTTGTCTTGTTTTTTTTGCTTTTCATGATCCCAATGGAGAGACTTTACCTTATTCCCTCTCCTGCTGACATCCTCTGATGTCAGAGCAAGAAGTGAGGAAACTATTGTCATCATAACAGAAAGTGATAGTAATGATGATGTGGCTGATTCTAAACTTTCTCCATCCTACTGGAAAAAGTGCTTTATTTTTGTCTGTACACTGGGGAGATTTCACTGCACTTGTAGGAAAATCTCCCCAGCGAAGACAGACCTGACAGGCTCTGTCCTGCTCCCAATTAACAAAAAAAAATGTTTTGGCTATAGCGAAGTGCATTTTCTGAATTGATTTTCTGCATTTATAATAAAACATCCGTTCAATCAGTCACCCCTGAATTTGAAAAACTTCAAATTAGGGTTGCCACCTCATCCCTTTAAAACCGAACACATATTAATTACACAGGTTCTGTGGCTCATTAAGGTGGTAATTAAACTCCAATAAGGTGGGAATACACGATTAGAAAATCGACCGATCAGTCATTTGACGACCGAGAGGCGTTCGTTTGTTCGAAATCGTGGCCCACATTAACCAATCTATAAAAAATCGTTGGTCGGGCAATACGTAGTGTTGACGTCTTCCGTACAAGTGGTAGTGATGCAGTGTGCGTGTGACCTTGTAGCTACGCCCTTCCGGCCAGAACAAGCGATATACACAACAATTAGCAGCAATGAGTATAATATAGTTTATTACATGACCTATATACATAAATAGTGATACATAAAATATAATATGCAGAATTCTGGTTTCATTATCTCATTAGGCCAATCTACTTTTAACATTTGGATTTTTCGTTTGTGTTTACGAAGATTCCTTGGACATAAACATCCGGGTCATCTTCTGCTTGATAGATTTTTTTTTTTTGTATGACCGTCATACCACCGCATAGAAAATCGGTCGTTCATCTGCAAAACAACAACATTTTTCACTGTTGTTCAAGCGGATTTTTAGGTTCACAATATCGTTATCGGTTAAAATATCCTGCTGATCAATGAAGAGAAATCATTCGATCAGTGGTTCTGCGAAATTTTTTGTACAATTTTCTTATCGTGTGTACAGGGCATTAGTGTCTTATCTGAATTAAATTAGCCTCAGAACCTGTGTAATGAACATGTGTTCGGATTTAAAGGGATGAGGTGGCAACCCTACTGCAAATGTAGCCCAAAAAAGGGAAACTTGTTGAAAGAATGGGTATGGGAAATTTTTCTAGTATATCAAGGAATGTCTTATAGGACTCACATGAAAGTGGAAGAGGAGCCGCATGTTTGAAATGAGTAATTTGGTATATTTAGTGGTTTTGACTAGGTCAGTAAGGCCCAACAGTAAAATGAATAGATCCATAGGAACAGACAGGTTACTGATAGTATTTATAGTAATTAACACTCCTTTCCAAAACAACTGGAGCTTTGAACACAACCAGAACACATGCAGATAAGAGCCTATTTCAGTATTGCATCTAGGGTAGACGGTGAATTTGCAGCTAGGCCTTGTGGGATATAATAAACCCTGTGAATGAATTTTGATTGAAGAAATCGGTCGGAAATTGGTAGGAATATATTGCAGGAAGCAATCCTCCCAATTGTCGGATAGTGTTGGAACATCCAAATGCCACTTTTCATACAGGACCCCATCTGGGCGTTCCAGGGTTTATTTTTAATGAGCAAGGGTAACAGGACCACCAACCTTTGCCCCAAAAGTTTATAAAGGAGATCTCATTGCCACTTCAGTTTTGTTCAAGCAGTATTAAACCCAGAACCATAATGTAATATTCCTAGATTGTAAGCTCGAAAGAGCAGGGCCCTCGATCCCCTCATGTTTTGCATTGTATTGGTATTGTTCTGTCACATGTTCTGTCCCCCTTTGTAATGTACAGCGCTGAGCGAGCCATTGGCGCTTTATAAATACTGTATAATAATAATAACAATATATTACAGCTTACCAATCATTAGATGTGGTGGCTACATCAGCTTTCTTTTTTTAGGCTTTTTTTCCCTCTATTTTCACTTGGTGATATGGCCAGTAACACACCTCCTGTAATAGAGAGACATCATTCTGAATGAAGGAGCATAGGGACACCTTTGGACAGCAGCATTGTTAATTTGGGAGGAAGGGAGTGTTAGCTGTACTTGCAGGTTTAGATACACTAACAAATTTAAGCTGAACTCCAACTGACACTCTAAAACTTTTTTTTCCTTTTGGGATAAAGTTTTTGTATAAATAAGTAAAAACTGATCATTGTAGACACTAGAGATGAGCGAATCGAACCAGGCGAACCGGAATTCGAGTCGAATTTCAGGAAATATTCGATTCGCGTCGAATCCGAAATTTTGCCTACTTCGGGTGCACGAATCGAACATTTCCCGATCAGCCGGCAAAAGTGTCCCTGCAGTGAGCTCCGCTATTTCTGACAGTTCTCTGACAGAAGGAACACATGTTTAGCGGTTGAAACATTGTATCTATTAGTTTCCATTTAGGATACAGATGTTTCAACCGCTGTACATGTGAAGAAGCTGTCAGAGAACTGTCAGAAATAGAGGAACTCTGCACATACACTTTTTGCCGGCTTGGAATTATTCTTCTTTTCATCCTACTTCTTCTTCTTCTTCTTCTTCATCCTCATCCTCATCCTCTTCTTCTGAGGATGAAGAAGAAGAAGAAGAAGTAGGATGAAAAGAAGAATAATTCCAAGCCGGCAAAAAGTGTATGTGCAGAGTTCCTCTATTCTGCAGATACACTTAGAGGAGCTCTGCACATACACTTTTTGCCGGCTTGGAATTAATCTTATTTTCATCCTACTTCTTCTTCTTCTTCATCCTCATCCTCAGAAGAAGAAGAAGAGGATGAGGATGAAGAAGAAGAAGAAGAAGTAGGATGAAAATAAGAATAATTCCAAGCCGGCAAAAAGTGTATGTGCAGAGTTCCTCTATTCTGCAGATACACTTAGAGGAGCTCTGCACATACACTTAGAGGAGCTCTGCACATACACTTTTTGCCGGCTTGGAATTAATCTTATTTTCATCCTACTTCTTCTTCTTCATCCTCATCCTCAGAAGAAGAAGAGGATGAGGATGAAGAAGAAGAAGAAGTAGGATGAAAATAAGAATAATTCCAAGCCGGCAAAAAGTGTATGTGCAGAGTTCCTCTATTCTGCAGATACACTTAGAGGAGCTCTGCACATACACTTAGAGGAGCTCTGCACATACACTTTTTGCCGGCTTGGAATTAATCTTATTTTCATCCTACTTCTTCTTCATCCTCATCCTCAGAAGAAGAAGAGGATGAGGATGAAGAAGAAGAAGTAGGATGAAAATAAGAATAATTCCAAGCCGGCAAAAAGTGTATGTGCAGAGCTCCTCTAAGTGTATCTGCAGAGCTCCTCTAAGTGTATCTGCAGAATAGAGGAACTCTGCACATACACTTTTTGCCGGAAACCGCTGTATGGAGGGAATGTCATAGAACTGTCAGAAATAGACTATTTATGACAGTTCTGGGACTGTCCTTCCATACAGCGGTTGAAACATTGTATCTATTTTTTTCCATAAATGACATTCTGCAAATACACTTAGAGGAGCGCTGCAGATACACTTTTTGCCGGCTTGGAATTAATCTTATTTTCATCCTACTTCTTCTTCTTCATCCTCATCCTCATAAGAAGAAGAAGAAGAAGTAGGATGAAAATAAGAATAATTCCAAGCCGGCAAAAAGTGTATCTGCAGCGCTCCTCTAAGTGTATATGCAGAATGTCATTTATGGAAAAATAGATACAATGTTTCAACCGCTGTATGGAGTGAATGTCCCAGAACTGTCAGAAATAGTCTATTTCTGACAGTTATGGGACATTCACTCCATACAGCGGTTGAAACATTGTATCTATTTTTTTCCATAAATGACATTCTGCAGATACACTTAGAGGAGCGCTGCAGATACACTTTTTGCCTACTTCTTCTTCTTCTTCTTCATCCTCATCCTCTTCTTCTTCTTATAAGGATGAGGATGAAGAAGAAGAAGAAGAAGTAGGATGAAAATAAGATTAATTCCAAGCCGGCAAAATGTGTATCTGCAGCGCTCCTCTAAGTGTATTTGCAGAATGTCATTTATGGAAAAAAATAGATACAATGTTTCAACCGCTGTATGGAGTGAATGTCCCATAACTGTCAGAATATGACTATTTCTGACAGTTCTGGGACATTCACTCCATACAGCGGTTGAAACCGCTGTATGAAGGGAATGTCATAGAACTGTCAGAAATAGACTATTTCTAACAGTTCTGGGACATTCCTTCCATACAGCGGTTGAAACATTGTATTGTTGTGGTGGTTTATGTAAGGATATATATTATTTATAAAGGGCGTGTCCCTTTCCCTTAGATGAAATATTACAGTGCCTCCAGCCGTTAAAATACGGCAAATATTTAATAAACCAATAATTTGGACACTTTGATAATTTGATCACCACTTATTATTATACCTTGAATTCTTTTAGCCAATATGATTTCGTACCATACACACAAAATTTGCCTTATAATAGATAAATATAAAAATTTATTTATGTACAAAAATTATATATATATTAACACAAAACGCAAAAGACTGGTGATAAATGAATATTGGTACACACAATCAAAAATATATCCTACCAATGTAAGACACACTAATAATGTCTCTAACTAATTACATCAATCACAAATTTTAAATGATATGATATTTATTAAATTTATTAATAATTAATAATTTCGAATATCTCAAAGGTTATATTCTTACAAGCCGTGGCCATAGGATTGCAGGAAGGAAGCCCTTGATATATGATACTCTGGTTATTAATATTCAATAAATTATGAAATATGAAAAAATTTATAATATGGCAATAAACAATTTTTAACAGTAACACAGTATCTTTCTACATATATCTAACTACCCAATATTGTTATGATACACTAAGGTAATTTTATGATTCCACACAACAGAGAAAATAATTAATACAAAAATCAAATAAATATCTCACCACACCCGGAATTCAGACTAGGCAACTCGCCCGTGGATTTAGCTGGCAGTGGAACGCCTTTAGACTGATATATAGGGCAAGTGAAAGATTCTCAGTAGGGGAGAATGTAGGAAGTTATCAGATTAGAGGTTTAAAGTTTTAGGAAGTTTGAAAAGATGGAAGAGTAGTTATTCAGCAGATCTTCTTCAGATGTCAGGTCTTTCCATGAGGTTTTTATGAGGGATCCCTTTTCCTTAAAGCACATGGGCTTTTATATCCACTAGTCCATTGTTCTAAGATACCTTCCCACCAGGCTTCCTGATTGGCTAGTTGAGAAATGTGTGTACATAAGCTATTTCTCACCTGCCCGCCAGGTGGCGGTCATGTATCACAGAACAATGTGAGTATTTGAGATGACTCATACCTTGGGTGGAATCTTCAGGTAATTTCAGGAATAAAATATACGGCTCTATCCAGATATAGCAGTGATACCTATATTATTCTAAATAGGGACCATGGAATATAGGTGTATATTCGGTTATTCCTCCTTGAAGTACCATCCTGTTTGTTTCCTGATAAGACATGTAACTAATGCTAGTCTATAATACATCTTACTTCCCATCATCTCAATACTCAAATTAGTGATATATAGTTCCCATTGCTGAGTATTTAGTGGTGTTTAAAATCTATAACATCTTATTTATGATATGTTTTTGTAGTATATTTTTGTCATGATATACAGTGAACTTTTAAACTTAAATGTCCTGAATTTCACCCCTTTGTTTCAGAATCAACATTTTCTCTGTGTAGGGAAAAAAAACTCTCTATTTGCATGGCCCTTGTATTGGGCTCATGGTAAACAATTGTTAATGCTTTCACCCTTGGTGAACAATAGTATATGGTAATAGTTTCAGAGGTCTGTTAGTTCATCACACTCTACAAGGTTTGGGTAAGCTCTCAGACAATCAGTTTGGTTCCTCTATTGTCATGTCCAGACCTTGTATATGTTTACCTGCTTATTGAAGTCTGAATAATGGTGTTTGATCACCTGTAGAACTTCAAAATAGTATTGTCTCTAGGAGGAAAGAAAAACAATCCCTTCACCCATTACATTTCTCTAGCTAGATGGTCATTGACTTTCCAACCAAGACAAATTAACCCCTTAACATCCGGCTATGCTGACTTGATGTTATATAGGATTATGTCTTGATAAATCATGTTTTTGAGACATAATTCAAAAGCCCACAACAAATCCCCCTTTGTTTGGGGTACAGGCACGTGTATAGGGGTGTCTGTGTCGCAAAACATGAGTGGGGCTTTTGGCTAGAGTGATTGTTCGTCTTCTCCGGTGAAGTGAATGAAATAAAAAAAAATAATAATTTTTTTTTTTTTTTTTTTTTTATAATAAAATGGCAGCGGTGATGCTGGTTGGTCCTCAACTTGACTCGGCGTCTTTAGATGGACACTTCCGATGACGATCCTGGTCTTGTGATGAGGCCGGCCTGGCCTGGCACATCCACCTTGGGGTCCATGGGTCCTCCGCACGACGGGTCTCTTAGACGGTCTCCTAGGCGGGTCTTTTCCTCTGGACTGGCCCTTGGTGGCCTGGGACATCAGGTTATCGTCTCCGGATCGATCTCTGGCATCTGGCCTTTCCCACAGGACATTATAGCTTCCTTCTAGGGTCCGGTCATTGACACCTCCGATCGCCGGTCTGGTCATAGTCTGGGCCTTCCTTTCTAAATTATTAAAATGAACAGTTTAAGTATTGGATATACATAAAATTATATTACTGGATCCTGTAAGACAAAAGATGAATTATATGTTCAAAGGAAATTTAATGATGATCTCAATATCTCCAGATAGGAACTGGTGGGTTAGTCTTCCAACAACTGCAATTGAGACTTCGGATGGCAAGCACGTAATTGATTGATGTGCACCCATCTATCACTGATTTCACCATACCGGGTAACCTGCAATTTATATGCGACCGGAGAGATTTTATCAATGATAGAGAACGGACCTTTCCAAGATGGAAGGAATTTCCGTTCCTTGATCTGGTCTCTTGCAAAGTTGTATAGATAGACCTTGTCACCAATCTCATATTCCTTCTTGGAGGTTTTGAGATCATAGTATGTCTTAGCACTAGTTGCAGCTCTTTCCAAATTTCGCTGGGCAAAGGCAAAAGCATATTGCAGATGTTTACGTAAATCCTCTATGTACTGGTGTGTGGTGGTAGCATTGATCAAATTTTGATCTGTAGTGCGATACAATAAGTGCTGGGGCAGTACCATCCGTCTACCTGTCATCAGTTCAAAAGATGACATTTTTGTAACTGTATTCGGAGTAGCCCTCAACGCCATCAGGACCAGTGGCAGTTTGACATCCCAATCTTTGCCTGTTTCCTTAACAAATTTCTTAAGGACGTTAACGATGGTCTGATTGTATCGTTCTACACCACCACTAGAGGCTGGCCGATAGGCGATATGCAATTTCCTTTTAACCCCCAAAATTTTCCACAATTTGGCCATCACTTCGCTAGTGAAGCGCGATCCTCTATCAGACTCTATCCTCTGAGGTAAACCAAAACGTGAAAATACATGATTTATTAGCAATGCAGCACATGTCTCGGAGCTGTTATTTGGTGCTGGTATACATTCGACATACTTGGTGAATAAACATGTAACTGTTAACATATACCGATTTCCTCGTGAAGATTTTGTTACTGGCCCAATAAAATCCATCTGAAGGTCTGACCAAGGCATACATATCCCCCTCTTCTGGAGAGGTGCTCTGTGAGTTGGCTTGGTAGGTTGAAACTGGGGACATATTAGGCAACCTTGGCAGTACTCCTTCACATCACGTAACATATGCGGCCAGTAGGCATAATCCCGCAGGATCTCATACGTGATCTTCTCTCCACGATGACCGGAAGTGGGAGCATCATGGGCATGCTGTAGCATCAAACCTCTAAATTTAAGTGGGACGACCCATTGTTGTACGCCACCCTTTGAGGTTCGTATCAACAATCCCTGGTATAAAGAGAATTGGGATTTGGATTTCATTAAGATACGTAAATCCTCCTTCCCACTACATACTTCCTTATTTATGGGATTTTGGTTGGGATCTTCTATATGACTATAAAATAAGCCAATTATTGGGTCTTCTTTTTGGGCAGTAATTAAATCCTCACTAGGAGAATCGTGACTCCACTGTAATGCATTTGGATCACCAGCTGTTCTGGCCTGTTGCCTGGTGACAGCTTCAACCTGTACGGTACCTAAAAATTGATCAATGTCTAACAGTTCACCGGTGATTGCCCCTTCCTTGGCTAGAGAATCGGCCAGATCGTTCCCTTCTTTCTCGGCACCTAGAACCTTGGAGTGGCCTTTGGTCTTCTTGAAGTGCAGGGTGAGATCATTGGACCTTACCAGTTCATCGATGTGACAAAAGAGCTTACCATGTTTCACGGGTTTGTGATTACTCTTGTTCATGTTGTTTCGCTTCCACCTAGGGAAATACTCCACAAAACTATTCCTGACATAATTGGAATCGGTTATGATGGCACACTCTCTGATGTTGAACTCTATAGCCATCTCAACTGCTCTAAGAATTGCAGTAAGTTCAGCAACCTGACTGCTCTTTGGTCCAAGTTTGTATCCCACAGAAATTGGGGTGACACCTTGGGTCCAAACGATTCCAATACCTGCCACTAGTTGGAGCTGTTCCCCATCCTTGTGATGAAAAGCACAACCATCCACATATACACACGGCAGCTGTTTACAGTATTCTTCATCGTAAACCTTGTAAGGAGAGAACAGTTGTTCTTCCAGAAAGTCAGTGTCCGGGCCCTCCATAGTAGGCGTAGTTGCGGAACAATCATGGAGCTCGGCTAGGCCCTGGGCTACTGGACTTTCCTTGTTCTGTTTGTACCGAATTTCAAGAGGCCACCCTTGCAAAGACAAAGTCCAAGCAGTTATGCGGCTATTAGACACATTTCCTCCCTTGATACGTTCACTCTTTAAATACTGTAAAGGCTGGTGTGCCGTTTCAACAATGATTCTCTCTCCCTGAATGTAACTGCGGAAATTCTGTAATGCCCACACGGTGGACAATAGAGCTTTTTCACAGTCACTGAACTTTACTTCAACCGGGGACAAAGTTTTACTGGCATAGGCAATCACCTTACTGACATCATCACGTTTCTGGTAAAGAACAGAACTCATACTTACCTGAGTAAACCCTGTCTCTAGATAGAAATTTTTACCCCCTTCGGGATATCCGAGACACGGAGCTTGTGTGAGACGTTCCTTTAATTCCTTCATGGCGTCCTCCTGTTTCTTACCCCACGACCATTCGACATCCTTCTTCAGTAGGTGAAGTAACGGCTTGCTTATCTCGGCGTAATTATCAATAAACTTACGCGAGTAGTTCACCATACCTAGGAATGATCTCAATTCTTTAAGGTTAGTAGGGACTTTACAGTTCAGAACCGCCTCAACCTTCTTCTTTTGTGGGTTCAAACCTTCAGCAGTAACTTCATGGCCTAGGAAGTTTACCTTCGTGCGACACCACTGGGCTTTCTGTAAGGACAGTTTAACTCCTGCTGCTTTTAATTGGCCCAGGACATGCCGAAGTTCTGTAATGTGTTTGGCCATATCAGTACTTTTGATCAGGATATCGTCCACATATGCCAAAGTCCCCCTTTCGAAGGCGTCTGGCATGGCCTTGTGCATGAACACAGCAAATTCATGTCCGGAATTTATGAATCCGAAAGGCATTCTCACCCAACAATATTGTCGATTCCCAAAACTGAAGGCCAGTTTGTATTGGTCTTCCTCACTCACCTTAATGGTCCAATACCCTTGTGCACAATCCAAGGCTGTGAAAACTTGGGATCCTTGGAGCTGGGCTAGACATTGGTCTATGTATGGGACAGGCCATCCTGACATGTACACACGCTTGTTTAGCTGACGGAGGTCAGCGCACAGACGCCATTGTCCATTGGGTTTTAAGATACCCAGGATCGGGTGGTTGTAGGAGCTGTGGATGGGCCGAATTATACCCCTTTCATGTAACTTCCTGATAATCTCAGCTAGAGATTCATAGGAAGCTAATGGTAACCTATACTGTCTTACGAATACTGGTGGGGCATCTGGATCTGTTTGGATCCTAGCGATGTGTAGGTCAGTAGTCCCACAATCGTAAGAATCCTTGGCAAAGATCTCTTGGAATTCAAGGAGAAGCTCTCGGAGCAATTGTCGGTCGAGATCACTGGCACACGCGTCGGCGAGGGCCACCATCTCTTCCACTAACTCCTTGAATCCAGGAAAGCTTTCCGGCTGACCTATCTCATATGCCTCCTCAAGTTTTGTGGTGAGGTCATTGGGTATGTGAGGTGTGTGTGTGTTCTCCTGCCATCCAGGTTCTTTGGGGTACTCTTGTTCTTTGATTGGGTGATCAAAGACAATTGATGTCTCTTCGATTCGACAGGTGCCATCTTTAGAATCGAATGGATAAATGGACTCTATGGTGAAAATACCCTCTGGTAATGAATGGAATGTTTGTTCAATTAATTGTTCCTCCGACAAATATTCATCGGGGATGAGTCCAATCACCTGGTTAGTGACCCCAAAGGTGTAATATTCAGTCTCTACCGCTAGACCAATAAGGGTCTCTTTGGGTAAGACGATGTCCTGATTGGACAGATTATGTACGTAAATGTACATCGGGGATTGATGTGTGTTGACTAGGGGCGTGTGTGTAATGTTCAGTCCCTCCCCCTGCATTTTATGGGAGAGGCATACTAATGCATCTGACCCCTTCAGTCTATGTCCCTTTTTAACTTGGATGGGGAGTATGAAGTTATTTATGCCCTTAGGAATTGTAATCTTTTGGGCTACCTGGACTTCAACAGCATAAGGCATCTGCTGCTGGGATTTTAAAGCTAAGTCCAGATTTTGGTATTTTTCGGGGTCCCCCTTTAGTCGACTCCATAAACAGTCATTAATTAGGTCGACTTGCATTGCAAAGCGATGTAATACATCGTTGCCAAAATAAATTTTAGTTTGGGGATTATCCAAGACTAGGAACACATGGGTGGCTGTTTTGTTTCCTACAGTGACGTTTAAGAGACACCTAGCCATTGAATTGTGATCATCAGAGTCATCAAGGGAGTCTGAAATCCAATGACGTTGAGGTGTGGAGAAACGGATCATTTCCATTTCGGTCAGGTGTTTTATCAGCCCATGGCTTACAAAGCTGTGTTCCTGTCTCAAATCTAGTTTGGCATATTTTGACCTATTAAAACCATTTATCCGGATGGGGATAAACAAGTCGCTGTTAACCCTTTCAATACCTGTCAAGAATTGGGTATGATCTCCCCCTTTTCTTGGTTTATCCTCCTGATGAAAAGATATCGTAAGGATGTCATCTTGGAGGGAGATATCTTTTATTTTATCTTGGGGAATTCTAAAAATGTGTTCCTCATCTCTTCTGATAGGGTTATGGTCATCAGGTTTGATAACCGTTATATCAGGAAGTTGGCTGTTCCTGAAATGGATTTCTAATGATCCAGGCCTTTCTTCCACCAGGTGGCAGTGTTGTCGGGAATGGGGAGTTTTAAGTTTCCCATATTTAATTGGGGTATTTACCTGTGACCACAGGACTTGGTTCACACAGTCAACTATGGTGTTCAGCCTTTTTAGGAAGTCCATTCCAATTATCATGTGGTGCTGGGATATGCTAGCAATGATGATGGGGTGTCTCAGTTCCTTATTACCCAGTTTCAGTTTAAGCCAGGCGGTACCCATGACTTGTAACGGGTCTCCACCTACACCAATCAATGAGCTGTCAAAACTTTTAAGTCTCGGCTTGGTGGGCATGACATTCGCCACTTTTTCAAAATGTTCCTGTGACATGATGGTTGCTTGGGATCCAGTGTCTATTAAGCCGACAATCGAAAGATCACTGGCATCCTGCACCTGCACCGTGGCATAATATCTCCCATCAGATTCAGTCAGCTCGCACATGAAATTAGTGTGGTTGAAGATCTGTGGGCCCTTCAATGACCTATGACTAGCTCTTATCTCACCGCATGTGGTGGACACATTACCCTTATCCTCCCTGGTGGGATTCTTGGACTGTCTCAAGACAGAAGCACAACTAGAAGTTGGTGCTCCGTCTGGCTTGTCAATCCCGACGACTTCCGATGCCGCGACTATATTAGGGGCAATAGATGGACACTGAAAAACAGGAGAATCATTAATAACCAACAACTGGTCCCCCTTTGCCTGAGAACTAGCTTCTCCATTAGTAGGCGTGTCAGGGACGGGGCACACATCTCCTGTCATTTGACTCAGTGTCTTCCCCTGTTGGTTTAAGGCTTGGTTGCCTGTTAATTCTGTGACCCTTGGTTGGTCACAGGAGCTGCTCCTAAAAAAGGATTGGATGGAAATTGAGTGACAAGCCTGTCCATTTGTTCAGCCATTTTGCTGACCTGTGCCTCTATTTGTCCAATACGCTCAGAGGAGTCATTCTGTTGATTCTCCCTTTTCCTATACTTGCGCTTGTATTTTGGACGAGACTGGTAATGAGACTCAGAGTCAGAACTACTGCTCTGGTCCCGACGCCATTGTTCTCTCTGAGGTTTTGGGGTCTCCCTGTTATTAAAGGGAGCCTGGGGTACTGTATCCCCCCTTTGAGCCTGAGGGTGTTCTTGGCGTGGAGGAAATCTTTGGAAGTCGGAATTTTTATTAAAATTGGGATTCTTATTGTAATTATGGGGCCTGTTGAAATTGGGGTTCCCATAAAAATTCCCATGTTGGTTTTGGCGAGGATAATAGAACCTCTGAGGATACCATTGCCTCCTTTGATTCTCATCACTGTACTGACCCTTACCATACTTTTTATTCTTCTCACTTCCACTACCGTAGTTCCCTGGCTTTTGTCTATCCTTTCTTACCCACTGGTTTTGGGGTGCAAAGTTATGGACCTCCTTCACTTGCTGGGTTTGAGGTACAAATCTAGGGGAACCATTGGTTTTACCCCCACGGACTACTTCCGCATATGATTTCTTCTCTGCCTGCAAATTTGGATTTGGAGGGGAAACGGTAGTGGCTGCTACTATCTTGGGGCTATTTTTGGGTTCTCTTTTTATCCCGCCCTCACTGGACTGTTGGATCGAGAATAAATAGTCACTCTCTCTCACCAACCAATCAAGAGAGCATCCCTTTCTGTAATCCTTTGCAAGTCCCAATTTTATGTAAGCAGGTAATGCTTCATAGAATAGTGTCTTGAATTCTGGCTGGTTAGGATTGGGATCCTTTTCAGCCAGGAAATAGGCATTTCTGAGGACAGCCAGAAATTCTGCAGGGCTTTGGTGAGGACCACACTTTAAATTGTAGGCCGCAGCCTTGGCAGAGGTTACAGTTTTATAAGGCCCAAATTCCATGTGGCACTTATGTTTAACCTCTCTCCAGGACTGATTGGAATAGGCCCTCAAGGTCTCAAAGAATTGCCGGTATTTCTCTTCAAACACCCATGGCAGCAATTCTATTTTGGTGTGGTCATCTCTAATGCCCAGAATCTCTAACGTCTGTTCATATGTTCTCATGTGTTCGGTGATCTCAAGGGACCCTTTCTTAGAAAACATAGGAACAGTGTCCTTCAGGAACTTAATGACCTTTGGGGTGTCATATCTCCTGAATGACCCCTGGGATTTCCCTTCCTGCCTATATGAAACCTCATATTTTTCTTCTGAGCGCTCTGGAGTATATCTTGAAAGCCTAGGAGGTGACCTATATTCTGACCCTGACTCACTATCAGATACTTCGCTGTGATGCGGGTATCTCCGCTCATCAGCCTCTGGCTTGACTGGGTTGGTCCGTCTTTGGACCCCAGAATTTATTTGGGCCGTCAACCTTATAATCTGCTCCTCCAGAGTTTTCTGCTCAGATTTTATCAAGGTAAGTTCTGACTGGTCATGCTTATCCCCTGGGTGAACTTTAATTTTGACAGGAGATAACCTCTCTGATCTGAAGTACTCCACCTCATCTTTTAAGTCCTGATACTTCTTTTGAAGTTGTTTTAATTCCTGAAAGTTTCTTTCATATAGGTCTTGAGCACTTCGAAAGTCTCCGACCAATCTATCATAATGTTTCTCGGATTCGTCTAAACGAACACCGGCATGACCAAGCTTCCCTTTCAAAGATTCAATGTCCTGATTTTTGCTTTCTAACAAGAGGCGGGCCTCTGACAACTCTTCCCTTAGAGTCATGGTCTGCTGGGCAGCTCCAGCGGTCATGAACCATAACATGGGCCAAGCTTCTAGGAGAAGTCTGTCACGGCTTCTATCACTTTCTGCTCCAGCAAATGCTATTAAAAACCCAACAACCTGGCCCTTTTGGTTGAACAGGTCCTCAAAAGTGCTAATAGCCTGCTTTTTCTCTTCATCCACAAATTCCTTATTGCTATCCCCCAAATTCAATTTCTTGCGGAGATAATTTATTACTTCATTTTCAACATACTTCTGCCAAGCACCGGCAGCTTTCCGAGCTGGCTTCATAACTTCCTGCTCAATGCCTTGAGCCGCCATATTTTCCTCGTTATGCTTGGAAGAGGTGGATCCGTGATTACTGGATGCCATTTTGATATAAAAGATATGTTTGATAAAGTGTACAAATATACAATCACCAGTGCGTTTTGTGTTATGGTACGATTTCTATGAATCTCAGCAGTGCCTCCAAATTTATGTTGTGGTGGTTTATGTAAGGATATATATTATTTATAAAGGGCGTGTCCCTTTCCCTTAGATGAAATATTACAGTGCCTCCAGCCGTTAAAATACGGCAAATATTTAATAAACCAATAATTTGGACACTTTGATAATTTGATCACCACTTATTATTATACCTTGAATTCTTTTAGCCAATATGATTTCGTACCATACACACAAAATTTGCCTTATAATAGATAAATATAAAAATTTATTTATGTACAAAAATTATATATATATTAACACAAAACGCAAAAGACTGGTGATAAATGAATATTGGTACACACAATCAAAAATATATCCTACCAATGTAAGACACACTAATAATGTCTCTAACTAATTACATCAATCACAAATTTTAAATGATATGATATTTATTAAATTTATTAATAATTAATAATTTCGAATATCTCAAAGGTTATATTCTTACAAGCCGTGGCCATAGGATTGCAGGAAGGAAGCCCTTGATATATGATACTCTGGTTATTAATATTCAATAAATTATGAAATATGAAAAAATTTATAATATGGCAATAAACAATTTTTAACAGTAACACAGTATCTTTCTACATATATCTAACTACCCAATATTGTTATGATACACTAAGGTAATTTTATGATTCCACACAACAGAGAAAATAATTAATACAAAAATCAAATAAATATCTCACCACACCCGGAATTCAGACTAGGCAACTCGCCCGTGGATTTAGCTGGCAGTGGAACGCCTTTAGACTGATATATAGGGCAAGTGAAAGATTCTCAGTAGGGGAGAATGTAGGAAGTTATCAGATTAGAGGTTTAAAGTTTTAGGAAGTTTGAAAAGATGGAAGAGTAGTTATTCAGCAGATCTTCTTCAGATGTCAGGTCTTTCCATGAGGTTTTTATGAGGGATCCCTTTTCCTTAAAGCACATGGGCTTTTATATCCACTAGTCCATTGTTCTAAGATACCTTCCCACCAGGCTTCCTGATTGGCTAGTTGAGAAATGTGTGTACATAAGCTATTTCTCACCTGCCCGCCAGGTGGCGGTCATGTATCACAGAACAATGTGAGTATTTGAGATGACTCATACCTTGGGTGGAATCTTCAGGTAATTTCAGGAATAAAATATACGGCTCTATCCAGATATAGCAGTGATACCTATATTATTCTAAATAGGGACCATGGAATATAGGTGTATATTCGGTTATTCCTCCTTGAAGTACCATCCTGTTTGTTTCCTGATAAGACATGTAACTAATGCTAGTCTATAATACATCTTACTTCCCATCATCTCAATACTCAAATTAGTGATATATAGTTCCCATTGCTGAGTATTTAGTGGTGTTTAAAATCTATAACATCTTATTTATGATATGTTTTTGTAGTATATTTTTGTCATGATATACAGTGAACTTTTAAACTTAAATGTCCTGAATTTCACCCCTTTGTTTCAGAATCAACATTTTCTCTGTGTAGGGAAAAAAAACTCTCTATTTGCATGGCCCTTGTATTGGGCTCATGGTAAACAATTGTTAATGCTTTCACCCTTGGTGAACAATAGTATATGGTAATAGTTTCAGAGGTCTGTTAGTTCATCACACTCTACAAGGTTTGGGTAAGCTCTCAGACAATCAGTTTGGTTCCTCTATTGTCATGTCCAGACCTTGTATATGTTTACCTGCTTATTGAAGTCTGAATAATGGTGTTTGATCACCTGTAGAACTTCAAAATAGTATTGTCTCTAGGAGGAAAGAAAAACAATCCCTTCACCCATTACATTTCTCTAGCTAGATGGTCATTGACTTTCCAACCAAGACAAATTAACCCCTTAACATCCGGCTATGCTGACTTGATGTTATATAGGATTATGTCTTGATAAATCATGTTTTTGAGACATAATTCAAAAGCCCACAACAGTATCTATTTGTTTCCATAAATGGATCCATTTATGGAAACAAATAGATACAATGTTTCAACCGCTGTTTGGAAGGAATGTCCCAGAACTGTTAGAAATAGTCTATTTCTGACAGTTCTATGACATTCCCTCCATACAGCGGTTGAAACCGCTGTATGGAGTGAATGTCCCAGAACTGTCAGAAATAGACAGAAACTGTCACAGAACTGTCCTTCTTCTCATCCTTCTCCTTCTTCTCATCCTTCTCCTTCTTCTCATCCTTCTCCTTCTTCTCATCCTTCTCCTTCTTCTCATCCTTCTTCTCATCCTTCTCCTTCTTCTCATCCTTCTCCTTCTCCTTCTTCTCATCCTTCTCCTTCTCCTTCTTCTCATCCTTCTCCTTCTCCTTCTTCTCATCCTTCTCCTTCTCCATCTTCTCATCCTTCTCCTTTTCCTTCTTCTCATCCTTCTCCTTCTGCTTCTCCTTCTCCTTCTCATCCTTCTCCTTCTTCTCATCCTTCTCCTTCTTCTCATCCTTCTCTTTCTTCTCATCCTTCTCTTTCTTCTCATCCTTCTCCTTCTTCTCATCCTTCTCCTTCTTCTCATCCTTCTCCTTCTCCTTCTTCTCATCCTTCTCCTTCTCCTCATCCTTCTCCTTCTTCTCATCCTTCTCCTTCTTCTCATCCTTCTCCTTCTCCTTCTTCTCATCCTTCTCCTTCTCCTTCTTCTCATCCTTCTCCTTCTGCTTCTCCTTCTCCTTCTTCTCATCCTTCTCCTTCTTCTCATCCTTCTCCTTCTTCTCATCCTTCTCCTTCTTCTCATCCTTCTCCTTCTTCTCATCCTTCTCCTTCTCCTTCTTCTCATCCTTCTCCTTCTTCTCATCCTTCTCCTTCTCCTCATCCTTCTCCTTCTTCTCATCCTTCTCCTTCTTCTCATCCTTCTCCTTCTCCATCTTCTCATCCTTCTCCTTCTTCTCATCCTTCTCCTTCTTCTCATCCTTCTCCTTCTTCTCATCCTTCTCCTTCTCCTCATCCTTCTCCTTCTCCTCATCCTTCTCCTTCTCCTTCTTCTCATCCTTCTCCTTCTCCTTCTTCTCATCCTTCTCCTTCTCATCCTTCTCCATCTTCTCATCCTTCTCCTTCTCCTTCTTCTCATCCTTCTCCTTCTTCTCATCCTTCTCCTTCTCCTCATCCTTCTCCTTCTTCTCATCCTTCTCCTTCTCCTTCTTCTCATCCTTCTCCTTCTTCTCATCCTTCTCCTTCTCCTTCTTCTCATCCTTCTCCTTCTCCATCTTCTCATCCTTCTCCTTCTTCTCATCCTTCTCCTTCTCCATCTTCTCATCCTTCTCCTTCTCCTTCTTCTCATCCTTCTCCTTCTCCTTCTCCTTCTTCTCATCCTTCTCCTTCTTCTTCTTCTCATCCTTCTCCTTCTTCTCCTCCTTCTCCTTCTCCTTCTCCTTCTCCTTCTCCTTCCTGATCTCCAAGGGCATTTAAATTAAAGGTACAGTGTTCTGCACTAATTTAAAGGCTCTCTGAAGCCTAGAAACCCTTTTTATAAGCCATCTTCGTAGCGAAGAAATTCGCATCGAATCGAATTTCATACTGGAATTCGCCGAATCAGCCGAATCGAATTTTTCAATACTTCGCTCATCTCTAGTAGACACCCCTGTGAGCAGTAAATGGTTTTTCTCAACTCTCTAACTGCTACATCTGCAGAACAGCTTGAATGCAGACTTGCTGGCCAGATCACCAGATGCAAATAAAGAAAACCTAAAAAAGAAAATGAATGCAGCCATCACATCTAAGAATTGGTAAGCTGAGATATAATAAATGTTTGCTTTTGGGTTTAGTACTGCTTTCAGTTTTGTTCAGTCTTAATGCATAGCAGGGATATGGGCTGCCAAAATTATAAAAAAAATCCTGCTGTAAATGGATTTTTTCATTTTTGTTTTTTTGCTGTGGGTAACATCGCCACTATTTGCATCTTTTTTTTTTTTCAAAGGTTTATATATTGATCCCCTTGTTACTACATGAAATGAAGTGGTATGTTGTAGGAAGGGATGTGCTAGACTCATCAATGACAAGTTGATGCTAAATTTAGTCCAAGTGTGAAGCAGACAGCTGGGTGTTTCATGGGATTCTATGCCACTTCTATGTGAAGGTGCCAACCTGAAGTTTCTGGAGTGTTGGCCACTTTCCTGACACTCTGTTTACTTTTCTGGAACTTTGTGGTTTTTGCTGGAAACACCTGGGTTTGTTTACTTTGATTAGCACTAAAATTGGCTACACATTATAAGTTGTTTATGAAGTTTGGATACATGCTGATTGAAAAGCCGCAGGTATTTCCTGGAAAAAGTATGTTTCATTGTGATTTCATAATGAATTGGCATGGAGCACACTAGATGAGACTTACCTATAAAGGGAACAGTAAGACATGTACTTCAGTTCCCATTTCTCAGCTGCATTGAATGGGTTCCACTTGAATAACTACCGAACCATACAGATGTGTCTTGGGAATATATTGTACTTTTATTTCAGTAGAACACCATTAGCAGAAACTGTGCAGTTTTTGGCTAGTTCATTTACCTGTTAGAGTAGTTTATGTCTTGTCATTGGTGAGATCACCAGGCTTCATTTTCCAGCTTAAAACATCTTCTGCAACTTCCACAAGGAATTGGTGGCTGCATTCGGTTTTTTGTTTTTTTTTAGTTTCTTCCCTCTGTTTTCACCTGATGATCTGGCTAGTAACACATTCTGTACTCTGGATGAAGGAGCACGCACAGAGGCACCATTAGACAGCAGCATTGTTATTCTGGGGGAGGGGAGTGTTATATGCCCTAGCAGATTTAAGTACATTGACAAATTGAAGCCAAAGTTTACAAGCAAATGTTTTTTTGTTTTTTTTTAAAGGTTTAATGTGACAGGCAACACGCATTTTCAGAAGCAGAGTTTATCAAGGATAGCCTCCATTTTCTGCCCATGACAGGCTTGCTTTAATACTCTGCCAAGGACATACAGTATACTATATGTTGTGGCACTCAAAAGATTAAAACAAGTTTGTATTTTTCCTGAAGTAACCTGTTCCTACCAGTATACTATCACATGAAAGGCTTTTACCATCCCTTTTGATATTAACCTCCCTGGCGGTATGATTATTTCAGATTTTTGGTGCTGAAAGCGGTACCATTTTTTTGCATGGAAATATGTATTTTTTTTATTGTAGGCTGTAATTTTTAGGAAAAACTCACTGAAATCTGTCCGAACAAGAGTCTAGTAAGCATCCCGGGTATGATAAAATTTGAAACACAAAATCATAAATTATAATTTAATAAATAATCATAAAAATAATAAAAAATTTAATTCAATAATATAATCAAACCAAAAACACTGAAATGTGAAATATAGCGCCAAGTTCGCACATTGCTGAGCTCAGTCGCAAAATCGTTTTCAGTGTCTGATGACAAATTTCCCCCACGAATCATTATCACTCAATTCTGCAAGTGGTTCTGATTTACTATCGCTGTTCTCTAGCTGATCTAAACCGCTTTTGACCTAAAGGGACACTTTTTGGACGCCGTGGACATTTCTCAGTTTCCAGGCAGAAAGAACAGACAAAATGCAGGCAGGGCGCAGGACAAAGCACTAGGGACAATATGTATGTGAAATTGGTTGAGACAGCAATGTTTTACTATGTAAAACGTAAAAAAAAAAAAAATGACATTTTTTAAAATTTTTAAATTTCCCGCCGGCGGCGGCGGCGCCCGTACGTCCCGACGTCACAGGGACAGGACACAGAAGCCGGATGCCGGCATCGGCCGAAGGAGATGGTCGGGGACGCTGCAGGGGACATATCGCGGGAGCGAAGGGTAAGGTAAGTGAAGAACACTTGCCGGAGCAGTGCCGCAGGGTATTCCCGAGTGTAGCTCGGGGTTACCGCTTTTGGTACTGAAATGTTACCCCGAGCTACACTCGGGAATACCGCCAAGGAGGTTAAAGGTAAAAATGTACATATTCTATAAGTTCTCCACTTTCAGGCAATACATAGTTTGGGGTTGTTTAATACATTTTAAGCCAATAAAGTGCATGTAAATAGGACTTTATGTAAAATCTTTTATGTCTGTAAGTACGTTAGATAAAATTGTATATAAATCAAAATGCCATGCTGCATTTTCATTGATCTATTATTTAGGGTGTATTTTGTATATGTATACTTATTGCACGCAGCTTTGGTATACCATTGAGTGATGACACATATTTTTTTAGTTATTTATGTTAGATAAATATAAATAGATCTACAGTGATCAGCATAAATGAGTACACCCCAACAGATTTGTCAGAAAGCCTTTACTTTCCTTTCAGAATCAACATTGGGACACTATACTACAAAATACTCCCACAAATGCAGGCCATTGATTGCAAACAAGATTTGGTAATTTACACACACAAAAACATATTTTTCATAACAAATTCTTTAAAGACCATGTTGCAAAAATGAATACACCCCCAATCAAAGTCTTAGGAGCAAAGATAAATGTTAGACAACCGAATCCTAATTGAGAATTAAACTACAGGTGAATCTAATTATTCATTAAACATGTGTCCAGCAGGCAGTTAATTATAAAAGGGCGTTACTTAACAAAGAAAACCCCTTCCCATTTCATGCTGTCAGCAATGGCACCACATGGAAGAGAAATGTCACAAGGCCTGAGAAAGAAAATAATTTATTTACACAAGAGAGGAGAAGGCTACAAGAAGATCAACAAAGCTTTATCAGTCAGAATACTGTAGCAAACATGATACACAAATTTAACAAAAATGGAACTGCAGCCATCTCACAGAGACATCCAGACTGTCCACAGAAGTTAACACATTGACAGGAGCGTCTTCTGATGAGAAGGGTTGAAGAAAATCGCCATGCAAGTTCAATGCAGTTAGCTAAAGAAGTAGAAAGTTAAACTGGGGTGATTGTTTCCCATAATAAAATGTAGCATACATTGCAGTGGAATGGCATGCATGTGTGTCATCCATGAAGGAAGCTTCTCCTAAAGCCCATGCACCAAAAGCTCACCTAGAATTTGCCAGTGCCCATGCTGAAAAAGAAGAAGACAACTGGGACTCTGGAATGATGAGACCAAGATAAATATTTTTGGAACTGATGGCTTCAAAACTGCATGGTATCACAAAGCTGAGGAGTACAAAGAAAAATGCATGGTTCCCACAGTGAAACATGGTGGCAGTGTCCTTCTGTTGGGCTGCATGAGTGCTACTGGTGTTGGAGAGCTGCATTTCATTGATGGTATCATGCATTCACAGATGTACTGCTCTATATTGAAAGAAACTGGAACAAGGATCAAAGCGCAAGTTTCGAATGTTAGGGGTCACTCCTCATTGCTGCTGGTATAACTCTGTATAGACTTAAGTTTGTAAGCCCAAGAAAAACAGTGCTGTGAATATGTAGTGAAAACAATACCCACCTCCCATGGAGGTATACCTTTATTAATCCAAAGTAAACCTTCAGTAAGATCAAAAGATCTGCGGTCTGTGCCAGGACTGTGCGGTGCATCGTCTGCTTCTCAGCGTTCCCGAGCCGAGAGGGGAGGCTGTATGTGACTGAGCATTTTGCGCGCATGCACTCTGTCAAGTCTAGGAAATCTATGGTTACCAGCATTATATGTGCATTGAAACGCAAGGAGGCTGTACAGTGATGGAAAGGTGGAGGGAAGCAGGAATAGAGCAGACAGTCCCCTCTACGGCACCTTTACAGCTATACAGTCTATACAATAACATCTATATGTATATCGTAAGATGTTATTGTATAATAAGGTGCATGAGCGCAAAACGCGTTGTCATGGTTACCAGCCAAGCTTGCATCTTATGTCCAGGACTCAACTTCCACCCCCATCCAGGAAGCAGTGACGTCACATCTGGAGCGCCGCAACCCCCGGCTGGCTCAGTCATATACAGCCTTCCCTCTCTGCTCGAACGCTGAGGACCGGATGATCCACCACACAATCCTGAAGGTTCACTTTGGATTAATAAAGGTATCCATGAGAGGTGGATATTGTTTTCACTACATATTCACAGCTCTGTTTTTCTTGGGCTTACAAACTTCACTCTATATTGAAACAGAAAATGCTACCATCACTCTGTTCCCTTGGTTGTCGCGCACTTTTCCAACATGACAATGATCCAAAACACACATCTAAGGCCACTGTTGCATTTCTGAAGAAGAACAGGGTGAAAGTGATTCAGTGGCCAAGTATGTCTCCTGACCTGAACCCAATCGAACACCTAAGGGGTATTCTGAAGAGACAAGTTGAGCTTAATTCTCCAGCATCTAGGCTCTAAAAGAGGGCATTCTAGAAGAATGGAAAAAGATAGATGTTGCAATATGTCACCAACGTGTTCATTCTATGCCTAGAAGACTTGGTGCTGTCCTTTCAAATCATGGAGGCCATATAAAATACTAGATGTAGTAGTTTTTGTTGTGGGGTGTATTCATTTTTGCATCAACTAATTTTAAGTAAAACTGAAGGTTTTGTAATCTAAGTTACATTATTAACCTTACTTTCATGTAAGGGAAGAGATTATTTTTTGCTTTTGTTGCACTGTGGCTCCCATGCAAGAGACAGCGGGAGAAAAACTGCCGGGGAGGGTTGGGGGTTGCTGGGGGATAGAATCGGTGCTGGAGGCAGATCAGTGGACAGTAAGGGGGGGTAGGCATTAGGCAGAGAAGCAGTGGCAGCTTGTGTCATTTTAGGTCAATAGCTCTGATCAGCAGCTTGTTAACCGCTGATCAGAGCTATTGTTTTGTTCAGCACAGTCTATTGAACAGTTCTGTTATAAATTTATGGTCTGTACAGTGTACAGATCTGGTCAGCAGGAAGCAGTGCTTTAGGGCCATACGGACTTGGCAACAAAAGGGTTAAATCACCATAGAGAATTTTTGGTAAGGTTTTTCTGCAATATTAAATGTCCCTGTCATTTCACAAGACAGTGGCAATGGTGCCACTCCTCTAGCTGTATTTTACAATTAGTTAATGCTACATTGTAAAAAATTCCCGAGGACCGCTAGCATATCTAGTATCTTTGTATGAGAGTCAAATTTATCTAATCCTGGTGGGACATAGAAGTTATGATAAAATTGTTCCTTATACATGATACCTACTTGCAGATACATTGATATAAACTGAAACATTTTCATAAACACATTCTTTAGACAAGGTTCATACTACTCTGAATCCATTTTTGATCCGATTTTCATTGAGATTATGTAGTACAACTTGGATTCAGTTTGGATGTGGTTTGCATATTCTATGGGGCCAAAATCACGCTGGTATTGCACCTAAGTAGTACAGGAACCTTTTCCATTATCGCCCTGGGCTGAATTGCATTGATGTGAACATGCACCATTGTAAACAATGTGATTTCCATTGTGAAGTGATTCTGTGCAACTCAAGTCACCTCTAAAATCACAATAATGTGAACAAAGCCTTAAAAGTAGTATAGAGTTGGAAAGCTCTGCTTCCTAAACCTAACCAAATGGCAGATTATAGCACATAGCTTATTTTTGTTGGAAAAACTGTCAAAAGGTAGGATGGTTTTTGGGTGTGTATGTTCCTGTAACTGTGGAAAAGAAGTAACTGATTCAATTAAAAGGCATTTCAATTTGGGAAAATGCTCTGTTTTGTAGATTAACCCTAAGTTATGGTTTTAATTCAGCTTCCTTCATATGCAGTTCTCTCCTGGGTGTTTCCAAGCTGTTCATGGACCTAGAACTCTGATTGACTTTCCAGGCTGGCATTACAATTTGAGAATGCTGTTTTTAGAAGCCATACAATTTATTTGAGTTTCTTTCTCTCCATATTAAATGTTCAGGGATGGAATGTAATTATATGTTTCAGTTTCACCAGTCACAAGACATTGCGGAAAGTTATCAGACAATGTCAACGCACATCTCAGAAAATGTACCATAGTGATAAAATTGACCCTGGAGATCACAAGATTTATATACTGTATATATATTACCATAATGATATAAACAGTTACAGGTTACTGTGCTGTAAAACTGCTCCATGTTTATCTTCTGTTGCTAAGCTGTTACATTTGGAATGTTTTCAGGGTCATTTGATGGTCCAGAAATTTGTCCTTGGCATCGGTGAAAAGATTTACATTCCATTTCAGTGACTGGTTGCCTACATGACCACAAATTATTATATACAGGGGTGTAACTAGCTTTGGGCACCAAAGTCCAGGCACTGAAAATCCTGCTGGACTGCACCACCCACCATTGCATTGGAAAGATTCTCTGCTGTGCAATGCTTTGAATGCTGTACACCCCTGGCAGCCATATTAGTTGTGGGCAATGTTGCTCTGCCACGACAGGTCACTGTGTATTCACAGTGGCCAACAAGGGAAGATTTGCCTTTTAGCAAACAGCAGGATCAAAAGTGCCATAAAGAATAGGCACTCCTATTCCTGTTCCTAGCATTGTGATCACCATGCCAGCCTGGTGCCCACATGCTGCAACATTTGGATGGTACATTCTGTTGAGTTGCTCACAGATTGAGAGAGAAGGAGTCAGTACTTATCTGAGCAAAACCTTAAGTGAGTAGTACAGAAATATATACTGGGACTGTGGGAAAGGATGATTTGGCTATCTGCTGTCATGTGTACATACTCCTGAAATCAGTGCTGCCTGGGCAGTGTCCGATGAGTTGTGTTTTCTGACTGGAGTGTCGGGGTGTTTATGATCGTTGCTGCTGTTGTGGCTGTGCTGTGTTGTGAGTGGACGGGAACAGATAAGTTTTGGCATACCTTAGTATTTTAACTAAGGTCTCATTGTTGGAAGGTATCAGTCAGGAAAAGGTACAAAACAATTCCAGGGAATTAGATCTATCATGGGACACAGTGGAGATGGTTATCAACAAGTTAAGAAAATATTGCACAACAGTGACATTACCAAGAAGTGGTCGTTCCTCCAAAAACAAAACAAAAAAAGATCTGTGAAGCTGCCAAGAGGCCTACGGGAACATTAAAAGAGCTGCAGGAATTTCTGGCAAGTATTGGTTGTAAACTACATATGACAACCATCTCCCGTATTTTTCATATGTCTGGGCTATCAGGTAGGGTGGTGGGGTGGAAGCCTTTTCTTACTAAGAAAAACATCCAAGCCTGGTATATTTTGCAAGAAACTTTCAAGTCTGCTAAAAGCATGTTGGAAAATGTGTTTTGGTCTGATGAGACCAAGACTGAACTTTTTGGCAGTAATTCCAAAAATTATGATTGGCACAAAACCAACACTGCGTATCACCAAAAATTATCATACCTTCAGTGAAGCATGGTAGTGGCAGATTACGCTTTGGGACTATTTTTCTTCAGCTGGATCTGGGATTTTAGTGAAGGTGGAGGGACTTAGGAACAGTTCTAAATATCATTCAATTTTGGCACAAAACTTTCAGGCCTCTGCTTAAAATCTGAAGATGGAGAAGAATTTCACCTATCAGCACGAAAGTGACCCAAAGCATACCGCCAAATCAACAAAAGAATGGCTTTACCAGAAGAAGATTAACGTTTTGGAATAGCCTAGCCAGAGCCCAGACCTGAACCCAATTCAAATCTGTGTGGTGACCTGAAAAGGGCTGCATACAGGAGATGCCCTCACAATCTGACAGATTTGGTGCACTTTTGCAAAGAAGAGTGGGCAGAGATTCCCAAAGCAAGATGTGCCATGCTGATAGATTCCCACCCAAAAAGACTGAATGCTGTAATATAATCAAAAGGTGCTTCAACAGTGTATTAGTTTAAGGGTGTGCATATTTGTGCAATCACAATATTGTAAGTTTTTTTTCCCCCTTATTTAGCCACTTGCTGACCAGTGGTGTACTGGTGTGTCGCTGGATTGGAAGGGTGATCTCCCAGACATCGCTGCAGCAATGATTAAGATATAATTTTCTTCTGCCAACAATTCCCTTTACTGTAAAAAACATAGAGGAACTGATCTTGTTCCCCCCATTGTGTGATGTCAGAAACCAGAAGCGACGCGGAAGTCCCAAGCCCCCCTGCCCGCCTCTGTTCTCGAGCTCTCCTGGGCAAACATCCGATCTCTCATTGCTCACTTGCCACTGCCCATGCTGTTGTTATTCGACCCTCCTAATAGCAATGAAGGTGATTAAAAAATAGGGACAGTGTAAAAATACAAATTTAAATAAAATTATAAAAAAAAAGCTCTAAAGTGCCCCCATCATGGTTCTCATGTACAAGTGCAAATGCACACATAGGTCTCGCATGCATATATAAACAGTGATTGTTAGAGCAATAATTCTAGACGACCTGTTTAACTAGTAACCTGTAAAGGCTTTTAAAGGGTCATTTAAGGATAATTTAATGTAGCATAGGTTGTCGCCCTTCCACGGATGTGTGCAGTTTTCGCTTGTGAAATGTTAGGTATCTATTTACTAAACATGACATCATATTTTATATTTTACCAGAAATTAGATGTGTACACCAAAATTCAAAAAATATAGTTCAAGTATATTTTATCCTGAAAATTAAATGTTAAAAATGACTGCGCAAATATTGTACAACCTCAAAAAAACAACCAACATTTTATTCTCCAGGGCCACAGATTTAAAAAAATATATAATGTTTGGGGGTTCTAAGTAATTTTCTAGCAAAAAAATGCAGATTTTTAACAGGTAGGTAAGTAATGTCAAAATAGGTCTGGGCTGCAAGTGGTTAATAGAACGATGCATTCATCCCTTTTAGCTTCCTCATTCAGCTCTGGAAAGTGTCTCATCCCTTGCCAAACAGGTCAGGAAAGCATTATACTCTGATTGCACTGCAGTTTTTTAAATCTTGCTTCAGCACAGATTAAAAATAGTTAAAAAAAGATAGAATTTATAAAGCTATAAAATGTAGGGCACATATTTGAAACCGTTTTTTGTTGCACATGGTGACTTTGGTCTATAACAACTGCAGATGTTAGAAGAATTTTCTTCCGAGAAGCCAGGTTGCTCTAAAAATTTATTGTTCACAGAATTGATTTAAATTTGCTTCTTTGTGGCCCAGCTTTGATCCTAAAAATATAAATATATCTCTACGGTACATTTTGTAATTTTTTTGTTATCTATCATCAAACTAAGTTTTGTAATTTTGATAGAAAACATCTTTTTTGAGTTATTAGTGTGATTTAAACCATGTTTAGTGTTTTTTGTTCAAATTGAGCATTTCCTTTAGCTAAAAGAAAGAAAAGTTGTCCAAAATGTTGTGTAAAAACTAAAATGTGCAACTTCCTCTATTGGTTATTACTTTAAAAGAAATCCTGAATCTGCTTCCTAAGCTGTACCTTGCATAATATATGTATTTCAGGTACCTATATAGCGGTGTCAATTTACGCAGCACTTTACATATATATTGTACATTCACATCAGTCCTTGTCCACAAGGAGCTTACAATTGAAGGTCCGTAACTCACATTCATACATACGCTAGGGCTAATTTAGACAGGAGCCAGTTAACCTACCAGTATGTCTTTGAAAACTGGAGTACCCAGGAAATCCATGCAGGCACAGGGAACATGCAAACTCCAGGCATGTAGTGCCGTGTTGTAATTCAAACTGAATACCCTAGTTCTGCTAGGTCAGTGTTTTTCAACCTTTTTTGTGCAAAGGCACACTTTTTTCATGAAAAAAATCACGAGGCACACCACCATTAGAAAATGTTAAAAAAATTTACCTCTGTGCCTATATTGACTATATATAAAGTAATTCTCTTGAATAGGAATCAAACACAAAGAAATTATTTTATAATTACTTTATTATGAAATAATAAAGTATTTTATAATTGGACCCGGGGGCCGGACCAAGAGTAGATGAATGATGTGTATGTGTCATCCATAGTAAGTATAGTAATATTCCCCCATAGTAAGCATAGTAATTAATCCCCCATATAGTAATTCATCCTCCATATAGTAATTCATCCCCCATAGTAATTCATCCCTCATATAGTATTTCATCCCCCCATATAGTATTTCATCCCCCCATATAGTATTTCATCCCCCCATATAGTATTTCATCCCTCATATAGTAATTCATCCCTCATATAGTATTTCATCCCTCATATAGTATTTCATCCCTCATATAGTATTTCATCCCCCATATAGTATTTCATCCCCCCATATAGTATTTCATCCCCTCATATAGTATTTCATCCCTCATATAGTATTTCATCCCCCCATATAGTATTTCATCCCTCATACAGTAATTCATCCCTCATATAGTAATTCATCCCCCATATAGTATTTCATCCCTCATATAGTATTTCATCCCCCCATATAGTATTTCATCCCTCATATAGTAATTCATCCCCCCATATAGTATTTCATCCCCCCATATAGTATTTCATCCCCCCATATAGTATTTCATCCCTCATATAGTAATTCATCCCTGATATAGTAATTCATCCCCCATATAGTATTTCATCCCCCCATATAGTATTTCATCCCTCATAAAGTAATTCATCCCTCATATAGTATTTCATCCCCCACAGTACTATTCCCCCCCCCCCCTTCTAGTAAGCCAAGTCCCCCGTGTCAATTCACTTACCTTTTGCGTTCCTCTCGCTGTCTTCCCGCGCCGTTCGGGTCTTCAGGGCGGACTGTGAGAGGAGCCTAGCTCCCCTCCCCTCACGTTCGGCACGCTGCCCCGCCTACACACATCCTGACAGCCACATCCGCAAGCCGGATTAAAAGGTCCGCGCGGACTTTTGGGGCTGCCAACCGAGAGGAGGCAGGGGAGCGGCCGACCGAGAGGAGGGAGGGGAGCAGGCGCCCGGCACACAGAAGAGCCGCATTAGACTGGGTAAAGAGCCGCATGTGGCTCGCGAGCCGCGGCTTGCCGACCACTGAATCATTAGATTCTAATGATTGGTCTATTTGTGAGCCGAAGCCACATGTTACAGATGAAATTGGAATTTTTCCCACGGCACACCAGACAATATCTCACGGCACACTAGTGTGCCGCGGCACAGTGGTTGAAAAACGCTGTGCTAGGTGAATATAGTATCCACTTAGCCACTGTGCTGGTGCTGCCCATATATAAGGCATTGTCCAATTCTTACGGGAGAGATGTGACTTTGTGGAAATATAGACATTCAATAGTGTAAAGTCGGCCACAGATGGATCAAATCTCATCTGTTTCTGCAAGGACTGGGTGAAATTCGTTCCATCTATGGGCAGGCTGGTTGTACTGAAGTTAATTCATCGATTGACTTAAGTACAAACAGCCTGTCAGAGTTTTTTCATGGGATCACTGCCAGCAACTATAGCTTGATGATTGTGTTCTGTAGGCAGGTGTAATATTGATGCTGGGTGCAATTACTAAAAACAAGTCGTATACATGCACACAATCAACATGCAGTCCTGCAGGTACTTTTAATCAGCATTTAAACTATTACATGTTCTATGCATTGTGAAAGACCAAGACCCAATGAATACCTGCCCTGGCACATCATAGCATTCACCCCGCACTCAAAGAAATAACAGAATCCATCTGCAATATTCTTGCACTGTCAAACCCTCCACTTTTATTATCACACGACACATAGGAGGATATATCCTATATTCATCACAATCTGCGTAATAACACACACCAATAATAATGTGAGCATTACAGCATGAAATAAACACATCATTTGACAGCGTCACAGCATAGAATTATTACATTACCGAAGCTATGTGGCGGCTGGGAGGAACAAATCCCATCGGAACTGGCTTCTCCGTGAACCAGGGGGTCACGGAGAAGCCATAGGCGTAACCAGTTGATAAGCCCATATAGCGTTGGTAAAAATCCCAGCGTCAGAGCGTCCTCTGGCCACTAGGGGAGCTTCCACTGGTCTTGCCCGGACCTTCTCCTTATAAACCCTTTTTCTGGAAGCAGTCCAATAGTGGGTGGCGCCACCCCACTACGGGAGGGGCTCTCAGAAGGGTTCCTCGAGGATAACAGTCATGTTCAACCACCATATTCGTTATCTGAAAAGTCACACTTTTGCTTCTTATCTACCTCATAACCTCTTTTCATCTCCCCCAGACTTTAGGATTTCTGACTTAGATGTCCTTTAAACAGGTTTTTATCTCCTAATGTGAGGTCACTAGATGTCATAAACACGGTTCATTCCATAAACAAGGTTTTATCTTGCTCTCAGCAGAATATCTTGTGACTTTGTTCCTTTGGCTAAAGAAATGACATCATCACTTCTCATGCCCCTGGCATTTGGGCGACAATGCTTTATTGTAAAAATAGCCCAAGAAACAGGCATTACAGCAGGGAATTCCCCTCTCCAGTTGAACACAATAGTGATGTTGGACGAATCGAGCAATTTTCTTTTCTTCCACCCATGGTTGCATGCAAAAATGCTGCCTGTAAGGGGCATATTTATAAAGCAGCAAATTTGACATTCCCCAAGCATTCACTGCAAGTGTATATTTAAGGTGTAGGTGCTTTAAAACGATCATAATTGATTCCCCACCAGTGAATGGTGAAAGTCACATTCCCTGCTTTATAACTATGTCCCTTAAGCAGCCCCTACAAGAGTCAGTTTTTTTGTTCAACCAGCAAGTGGAACAAAACAAAAACTGCATCAAATCTCCCATCCACACACTCAGTGTGGATGAGGGAATCCTCCCCACTTAGCTATTGCGTTCATACTGCTGGGAGACTTCCCTGCCATCAGAATACACAGATCAGCGCTTCTGGCTATAGCCTGCAGCGCTGATCGACCAGGAAACACCCTACAGGGTTGTTGTGAAGTTAAACGTTAGATCAACTTCTGTACAACCTCCCTGCCCACTCATGGGTAGAAACACATCCAGTCTCTGCTGAACTGGCCAAATTTCAATCCATGTATAGCCACCTTAAGGCCCCTTGTACATGGTGCCATCTAGCTGCTGTACTTTTCTTTCTACCTGGTGTATTAGTGTGCCTGGGGGCAGAGTCCAGCCCTGGTTTCTGCAGCCTGCAAAAGTCTGCCAGGCTGTGTTTGGATGGGGCTGAACTCTGTACCGAGTAGTTTCCGTGCTTAAGGCCCAGTATGGGAAATGCAGGTCTTCCATTTTTAGAAAATATGCACTTTGGAAAAAAAGATTCCTAGTAGTTACATTACATCTCTTTGTAGTGCCAGAAGTGACAAACGTACTGTTACATACAGCTATTGCAGTACCTAAATTTAAATATAACAGGAAAAGCCAACAATTTCTATATATTCAGCTTCCTATATCACCTTAAGTCCAAGAAAAAGAAATACAGCTTCTAGTCTTTCATTACCGGATACATAGAAGTTTGTATATCGTGGTTGAATCATAGAAGTTAAAAAATAACAGTAACACAGTTTGTGAAAGCAATTTTGATGGTCTCCTGGCTTACTGACCATCAGGGAGATGTAGCCATAGAACCTCATATTTTATCAAACTTGTTTTCAGCCTATGTAACTAAGGAAGAACTGAATAAATCAGATTCTTCCACTCATATACTGATGGGAAAAGGGGGAGAGAATCTCTTCCATGTGATAAGAATAGATTTTTTGGGCTTGGAAATGTGCATAATCCTTTCTTGAAGTGATAAATTTGCTGAAGGTCATTCACCAGCTCCAACAGACACAATTTGGTACAACAAATAGTAGGGAGGCCCAGAGTAGTTTCTATAAACACATTTAAGTGGTATTAAACCCCAGTCCAAAATTTAATGTATTGCAGGTTACCAATCATTAGATTTTGTGACAGCATTAGTTTTCTTTTTTTAGGCTTTTTTTCCCCCCTCTGTTTTCACCTGGTGATCTGGCCAGTAACACACCACCTGTATAGCGTTCCCCCACTCTGAGACACAACAGACAGCAATATTGTTATTCTAGGGATGAGGGGAGTGTTAGATGGACTAGCAGATTTAAATACACTAACAAATTGAAGCCAAATTCCAGCTCACATTGCAGTTACAGCAACTGTGTTTTTTTTTTTTCTTTTGAGAAAAAGGTTGTACACAAATAAAAGCTGTGGTCATTGTAAGCACCCCTGTTTTGTCTCAGCACTCTAAGCTGATACATTTAGAGGAGAGCTTGTTCTGTTGAAAAACAAAATACTCACTGGCAGGATCACAAGATGAAAATAAAGAACAAAGAGCCTAAAATGAAAACTAATGCAGCTGTCACATCTAAGAATTGGTAAGCTGCAATATAATAAATCTCTGCTTTTGGGTTTGATTTAATTTGTGCTCAGAAATATGTTTGTAAGCACATGGCCATACAGTGCGAAGAAAACCTGTCTCCTGACCACAGTCTCAAATGATATGGGGAATGATGAAATTCTACGTTCTATAGCCTTAGGAGAGGAGTATAGTAAATTTGGTGGTAGACTACAAGTTGTATAAATGTATCTTTTGAGACACAACTGAGGACATATACAGTATGTCTCTTGAGAATCCTCCCATTTCTGGGGAGCTGTTTGAGGAATCTGGTTTGACATCTGTCTCCTACATAAGAGCATTGGTCAGACTTAGTAGGCATTGGAACTACATGATAATTTTATATCAAGACCAAGCCAAACCTCCCCCTCCTCCTATCCCTGGTTTCTGCCAAAACATTGCTGGACAAAAGGAAAGGCACCTGTCAATGCAAACAATTCAATACTGTAGGATAAGAGAAATGTGAGGCTTGGACCAAAATCCACAGTGCATGAGTGAATCTAATGTGTTATACAGGTGTCTCCTAAATTTACGACCTAGCAGGATTTCTGAACTATCCCGGCAGTAGAAAATATATTGCTTTCCAGAAAAAGGACTTCAAAAAAGTTAGTGGCATCAGTTATTTCATTACTTTTTTTACTTATTGGAATGTGCCCACTCCAAACATATCATTTTGTGTACCGGTTTTGTCATCACTTTTTTGTCAGCTTGGAGAACTGGCCATATAAAAAATGAGCTTATTCCATTTGGCCATGTTAGCTTATGCTGCAGGGTGCAAAGCCAAGAGCTCAGTTTTACTGTGGAAGCAGCCATTTGCCAAGCCAGTATCCTTGTTACCCTTTAACTTTGTGCTAGCGACATTGATATTTGTTTCATAACAGTTATGTTAATACATTCTATGCTTGCCATATATGTAGCAGTATGATTCGCTCACTCCAATAAAAATCCCATGAAAGAATTGTATCTTTCAGAAATGACTGCACTGAATAGACACCTCAGTTGATCGGTAGGGATGAGCACAGGTTTGGTCCATATTTAGGTTCACATCAAACTTGGAAGCAAGCTGTCACTCCTCCAGCACCCCATCAGTTGCGGGCAGGGCATTTTCTGTCCCACAGTGACACATAACAAAGGGGCAGGAATGCTTTTAACATTGATATAATATTGTCCAAATATGGTCATGTGGCCCTATTAGGTAAGTGATATCACGAGCATCCCCACCCTTTTGTTACATGTGGCTGTGGATTGGGGAATGCCCCGGCCATGGCTTGGCTCATTGAGCACTGATTTGGTGGGAGTGACAACTTGCTTCCAGGTTCAATCCTAACCTAAGTTTGGACCAAAACCAGGCTTCATCCCTATTGATGAGTAATCATTTTTCTTTCTTCTTTATTGGGGATTCAGAAACTGTTGGGCTATGCTGACACCTATAGGAGGATTTGGAAACTGGCAAAAAATAATGGTGACCAGATGGTATTACCCCTCCCACTCCCAGTATGCCTCACTGTTTGCTAGTGTCCTAGGAGAACAGACACTCTTTCTCTATGGAAAAATTGTTAAATATTTTTTCTTGTTTTTAAGATGATTTTATTTTACTTAATGCAGACTTTCCTACATGCAGCTATTTGTATTGGTGTATCCTCAGCAATAGTTTTGAAGGTTGTACCCAGACTTCTCTGGACTGGATGATTGTGGGACTTCCGTGAAATGTGCACTTCGGGAACTGAGCTACACATTGTGACACTATCCAGACCCTTGTATACTGTATTAGTTAGCTACAGAGCACTTTCTGGGTCCAGAGCCATGGCACAGTCTCTTGTGTAACCCTGTCTCTGAAGACTCCATTTTTGAGTAAGCTGTGTAGGCTGACATTGTTATTCCTATTTTCCATTGGTTTACAATGCAAAGTATTAAAACACGGAGGATCGGAACGCTGAGCTTCCTGCCCCCCTATTCCCATCATTCAGTGTGAGGTAGCACCTTCTCGCAATCGTTCTTTACCGCAACAGATGTGCAGTTCAATCTTGAATAGTCCTTGCTGACACCTACAGTGACCTTCTGCATTTCTCCTGCAGCCATTTACTGAATAATAATGGTTTGCCTGGTATTCGAAGCTAAGGTGTCACTGCCTTGCAGCATGACATGTCAGATCCCAGACACAAAGGGAGTAGTTCTTCTGTCCATATCCAGTTCTGAAGTGGTACTTCTCAACGACCTGACATTGTAGGGAAGAAAGACCATACCTTACTTGAATCTCTGCACTTATCTATGCATTTCTTTTCTACAGTTTTCTGATTAGTCTTTGGTTCCATTGGAGTGGATCAATCCTCAGTTTTATCTCAGGAGGATTTCACTGCAGTTATATAGATCTGCCTGCAGCCTTAGCAGCTTCTTCTGTGGAGGCTCTTTCTTATGAAGAATCTCAAAAATTCTTGATAAATGATGTTGCCCCAGAGGAGTCACAGTCAACTGCCATTGCTCTCATGCTTGGAGAGGCCATTTTGACAGTTATTTAGAATGCACAGCCTAAAAATGGAAGAACAGCCTGTGGCTTCTACTAGTGCTGCTACCTGTCTAGGATCCCTTAAAGGTCCTAAGATTTCCTTTATAGAAACTCTTGATAAACTGTTCATACCTTCCAAATGTTTAAAACCCTATATTCATTTGAGTGGGCTGTTCTTGCTATTTATCATTCGATTTCTGTTTTTTTTTTTTTTTTTTTTTTATAAAGCACTGGTGATTTCTGAGGGAATGCTCTGGTGTTTAAAGCAGACTTTCACCCAACTTTTTTCCACCTGGCCCCCCCCCCACACACAGTTGGATAAAAATACCTTTTTTTAAAGGTTTCTGACCTTTTTAGTGTAGCACTAAAACGTTGTGCCCTTCGACTACCTCCTTGAGTGTCTATGTCACACATCCCAGGAGGCAGATTTATTGATAGGGGCTTGCATGCTGTGGGTTTCTGTGCATGCACAGATGTGGCACAGGGCTTCAGGATCCAGCAGAGACCTGCAGCACAACTACGCATGCACAGGGGTTCCCCACACTTATGCACAGACACTGCAGGTTTCAAGATTCTAGATACCAGCATTGTGAATGCATACAAGGGAAACCCTTACATGAGCTAATGTCTTCAGGACATGGCAGGGCCTCAGCACATGTGCAGATGCGCACGTTATCCAAAGATGGTGGCATGTGCAAGGAGGGGTGGGGTGAAAACACTGGGGACTGGCGTTCCTCTTTAAAGATCCCATAAATAGACTTTGGGGATTCTTTCAAAATCCTTGTTTTCCCTGGCAGGCCCTAAATTACAACCTGCAATGGTCATGATGCTAGTCTGTCAATCATTAGGGGAATGGATTGTGCTTATGAAAAGCGATCTAGCTTCCCTTGGAACTGACTTCCCAGTCCTGGGCTGTTTAAAGTTCATATCGACAACCCTAAACTACACCGTGGACAGGTTAGTGGAAATCTCCAATCCTATTGCCTGCACAAGTCTCCTATCAGTAAATTTGCTGAGAGCTCTGTGGTTGAAATCTTGGGCAGCAGGTACAGGCGTGCAAAGGCTTTTGCTGACCATACTCTTCAAGGGACAGCATCTCTTCACGGCTGCCTTGGACACCCCCATAAACATTTTTGAGATGTGTTGCTGCCATCAAATTCAACATTACCTTATTTGTTTCTTAAAATAGTACATTTTCGCAGTTTAAACATTTGATATATTTTCTGTTGAGAATAAAATTTGGGGTTACATGATTTGCAAATCATTTTGTTTTTATGTGGATTTTACACAGCATCCCAACTTTTTTTGAATTGGGGTTGTAAATTAATCCCAAAGTAATTCCAAAATGTTTAGAAGCTGGGTTATATAGTAAAATAACAGATTAAAAGCATGTGTAAAAATAATTAAATTGTTATGAAACAATTCTATTTTTCTCCAAAGATCTGGTCCAGTCCATTGCATAGCTGCATGTGCTGTTAATGGTAGGCTAGCTGTTTTTAATGGAAATGTTGGGAAGCTTGTACTGGAATACTTTGCTTTGAAACACTTTGGGTAGCCATGTAGTTCTGATCTCAGTCGAAAGTATCACATCATTGAAGCTTGAGTAGCTATCAGGGTTACAGAAATGCTTCCTTGCTTGCTAACTTATCAGACATGTTTCACAACTTCTCTTGTTACTAGTCTAAATAACTGAGTTGATTATTAGTAGCAAGGCTATTTTGGGGCAATGATACAGTAGGCCTGGTTTGTCATCAAGTAATATGACCATACACGTTTTATTGCTTAGTTACCTCTCAGACTTTGTTGCAGCTGTCCTCCTTTGGCTGTTTTGTTTTGTAATGAACAAGTGTAGGCTTTCCCAACAGCCAGTTCAGACACCATTCCTTAATGTGAAACTTAAAGGTACACTCTAGCAAAAAATGTAAAAGAAGCTTGTAGATGCATACTGGAAGCAGAGCCTATGTGCTCAGTAAGGCTGATGTCAGATGGGCGATTCTGCCTCTGGTGATTTGTCAAAATCACTAGCAGCAGGATTGGTATGTGACTGCCTGTTGTTCCTATAGAATCTCTCCTTCTGTAGCTGAGAAAGAAAGTTGTTTCCATTGCTAACGATCAAGATTCAACAGCATTCAAGCTAGCGACAACGTGACATTCCACTGCATCTGGCTATAGAGATAGCCGTTCTATAGGAACAGATAGGTAGCCTCTTTAGCCTGCCACTGGTGATTTTGTCTCTAGAGATCTCTGGCGGACATTAGCTTTAATCCGTTTTTCATCTATACATAGAAAATAGGAGAGAGCCCCTTCCTTCAAAAGAGGACTTTGTGGGTGCAAGGTCATTTAAACATTATACAATTGTTTAAGATAAAACCATTGACGACTGTAAAGTTTAAAAGCTGACATACAGAATTAATAAAAACGGTGCAAGACATGGTGTTCAATAAATCTCACAGGATAAAGGTTCCAACCGATTAATTATGCTGTGTGATAAATCTCGACATGTTTCACCCATCGGGCTTCCTCTGGAGATGTAGTTGTATCGCACTGTGGAGGAACTAAAAAATTGTAATCAATAACCTATAAATAATCCACAATACAACAAGTATTACAACAGTTTTAGATGGGTTCAAATACACATCTTACTGTTGATACAGTGGCTAAATGGTTAGCACTTCCACCTGGCAGTACTAGGGTTGTTGGTTCGAATCCCAGCCACGGCACCTCCTGCCTGGAGTTTGCATGTTCTCCCTGTGCCTGCGTGGGTTTCCTCCAGGTACTCCAGTTTCCTCCCACACTCCAAAGACATGCTGGTAGGTTAATTGGATCCTGTCTAAATTGGCCCTTGTATATGATTGTGAGTTAGGGACCTTTAGATTGTACACCCCTTGAGGGTTAGGGACTTATGTGAATGTACAATATATATGTAAAGCACTGCGTAAATTGACGGTGCTATATAAGTACCTGAAATAAATAATAGATATCCAATCTCTTCTATTAGAAAAAAACTCTATTTCAATCCATATTTTGCTGCTAATGATATCAGATGAGTGTGTAGGGTCAATGCAAATGGGAAGTTAGTAAGTTTCTTACCAAATCCTTCAGATCAGGAAATAGCTTGTCTACACAGTAAGAGATGATAACCAATTATCGGCAGATGATTCAACAGGTCCACCCACAAATAAGGGCAGAGAGCAGTATTCAGTGTGCTGCAGGAGGGGAATACAAGGTAGGGATATTGATAACAAAAACAGATTGATAAACTATAGATTCCCAGGGAGGGTCCTATATAGGTTCCCTATCCCTAGGAATCCAACCATCCAACCAAACAATGTTGTTGAAGAATATATACCTGATGTTTATCCTAAATAGGATTCCTAATTCCAAAAGGAAGATAATATATGCCTCATGTAAATAGATAACATCCAACAAAGGGCTGGAAAGCCATTGATCTAAATGTAAAATGACAAAAAAACAATCCATTTTAAGGTCAAGAGGATGCATAGATATCACCAAAGTAATATATCCAATGCATAGTCCTCAGTGAACTCACCAATATAATTTTTTTCTCACCACCATCAGCAATTCAACAGTACTCAGCCTTATATATATGTGTGCTCCATGACACAAAAACGGTGCCATGATGTGGCCACACATGCATGGCACTCTGCCCCATCCAACCCACAGCAACAGCAAAGAAGCAGGGCAGGGACACCTCCGGCAAAACCAACCCAACAACACCACAGAGACCACCGCGCAGGTGCGTATCAAAATCGCCAACAACAACATGTAAATAGTGCCCCGGGCGCCACAACCAGCGACCTCTAATGACATGTTTTAAACAGGCACATGGCCACCACCACCATCTAGTGGTATACATTAAATAAAGAAATCAGAAGAAATAATATACATTAAATACAACTCACGCCAGCTAAGTAAAATCAGGGAGGGGACAGACTACCACCAATGTAAGAATGCCCGCTAGGCAGGCTCAGAAAAACAGGATACGCACCGAACCCATTTCCAGAAGGCCCTTTGCATCCATACAGTCACCTACCACTACTGCCGCCCATTTAGGGGTGACCTAAATATATGATTATTGTATCTATAAATTCAAACTATACATCAATGGGTGCATTAGACCAGAGATTGTTGAATCCAATAAAGAAATATCTTAATAACTTCCCCACGACATTACACAAGATACAACATGAATCCAGATTCTTACAAGCCAAATTACAACAATTCGATTGATAATGTTAAAAATGTAGTGAAGCAGTCCACTCCCACTCCCCTTTGTCAGCAATTTGGTTATCTATACACAGATCTGCTTGTAAACACCCTCCTTGCTGCCTCACACATAGAGAATCTGAAAAATGTCTATTATAAATGCTTCTGACAATCACCAAACTAAAGTGAACTTGGATATTTGAAAGTGACTGGTGGGCTGCAGCTGCAGTATGCTGAAATATAGGTGTTCTGCAGCGTGCTGAAATATACTTTACAGTATGTATAGCTCACTGCTTAGTTTTACATGGACCTTGGGTACTTGCTTGGAATTGGAATTAGGGATGCACCGAAATTTCGGCTGCCAATATATATCGACCGAAACAGGAGATTGTGTGTACTGCAGATGTGGGGGGGGGGGTGGAGAAAGAAAGGAGAGGAGCAGTGTTTACAGTGACTGGCTGCCTATATGTCACTGCCGGTTTTTAAATGTAACTACCGGCTTTATTTCTTCACTAGTTCAGAGAATGAGCTGTCACTCTCCCAGAGCTAAAGGAAACAAAGAAGTGTGGTCACTGGGTAATGTCACTGGGTGACCCCTGCCCCTTTGTTTCCTTTAGCCCTCTGAGAATGACAGCTCCTTCTATGAGATATAGTGAAGAAAAAAAAAAAAGCTGACAATTGCATTTAAAAACAATGACATTTTCAAAATGTAATTGCTGGCTTTTTTTCCCTTTACAATAGCTCAGAGAAGGAGCTGTTATTCTCAGAGGGCTAAGGGAAACAAAGGGGCAGGGTCACCTAGTGATATTACCCAGTGACCCCGCCCCTTTGTTTCCTTTAGCTTTGGGGAGAGTGACAGCTCATTCTCTGAGCTATAGTGAAGAAAAAAAAGCCGGTAATTACATTTAAAAAACGGCACTCGCATATAGTGACAGAACGTTAGGGAGCCTCTCTGTATACACTGCTCCCTCACTGTATACACTGCTCCTCTCCTGGCCCCTCCTTGCACACACTGCCCACCCCACCCCACCCCCTACGATGCGGACCTGTCATTTATATGCTATCACATAGGGGACTATTGGTCCCCTATGTTATAGCAATAAAATCCTAAGTTAAAAACAAAACAATACATTAAAGTAAAAAAAAAATTGGAGCCTCCCCATCCCCACATATGCAGACATTTCGGTTTCGGTTCGGTTTTTGGCCACTTGCATTCTGAATTTTCGGTATCAGTTTCGGCACCAGAATTTTCATTTTGGTGCACCACTAATTGGAATTGTTCCCAGTTGCATTGCATGCTTAAAAGGAATATATAGTGGGGTTTTTTTTAAATATATATCTTCTTTATTATATTCAGGACTAGAAAACATTTTTTTTCCAATTTAGTATATATAAAATATTAATTGTGTATATCTGCAACCAGCAGACGGGCTACATGAAATTGTTTGCCATACTCACATCATTGGTGTAATGCTGCAGCTGTCCCACGTTAGCCCTAAGGCAGAGAACTGAGCGATTACATGACCACTGGTCGCTGAGCTCTTAGTAAATGCTCCCTGCTATGAGAAGACTATCAGTCACCGCTCTTCACTCTGCCCCTCCAGTGATAACTGGAGCACCAGGCCGGAGAGGGGATGGGAGTAGCTGGCTTCGGCTCTCAGCTGGTGCACTGAGAGCCAGAGCCAGATGTTCATGAAGTAGCTGGGTGGATCCCAACAATAGGTTTGGGATCCTTCCAGTACCTGTGGTGACTCTGATGTCAGCTAACAGCAGACAATACACCCACAATAAGCTGACTGTGGGTCACAGGAGAGTGAAATTAAGTGTACTCCTGTGATCAAGAAGAGAAGTATGACCAACAAAGTTTTGACCATACATCTCTTTTAATGCTATAATGTGAGTAGCTTGCCTCCCAGGTTTATAGTTAGGTAGAGGCAGTCTTACAGTGAGTTGGAAATGCTGGGGTCTTAATAAGACAGTTAAGTTTTTTTATCAATAAAAGGGAATAATCACTCATTGATCCCAGAGATTTCCCCCCTATGTTTTGAGAGTTATGGCAAGAACTTTCATTGATTTATTGGCTCATTATTGTTTAATCAGTAAACCTTATACTTCCTGTTATTAAGCATGCACAGATTGAGTGTAAGTGCTTTCTGCTGGCCAGACCAATAATTTATTCTGGCCATTGGAATGCATTTGTGAGCATATGTCCATGTGTATGTGTGCTTTAAATGCATTTATGCTCATAAGTGCATTTTTCTGCTCAAAATCTCTTCTCAGAACGCACCCTTGGTTCATTTATTTCCTTCTGTAAATGCTTCTCTTCAAATGCTCATGTAAATGCCTATGTGTGCATGACACATAGGCCAACATACAGGCATAAAAAAACCACTTGTGGCTTTTTAAGCACTGTGTGCAGGAGGCCTTAACATCCAAACCAAACTCATTTATCCATGTCAAAATACTTTATGTTGTTGGGAAATCATGTTGAAAAATTCCCCCCTAGCATTTTTTAGACATGACCATCTTGAGTAACCCTTGGTTCATATCTGTGTGGGTGGTGCCGCCGTGTGACACTCAGAGGAATGTGGACCCGCGGGTGGGTGCCATTAATTCTAACTGGAAATCCCAACCGTACTGGGAACCTCAGTTCCCGTGCAAGCTGTGATTTCCAAAGTAGTGCAGGGACTTTTCTTCCCTGCGTGTCCTGGGACGCGGGAGTCCATTCAAGCGAATGGGCTCTCGGGTCCGTGCAAATCGCAGAATGCACAGCTGTGTACCAGGACTAAGGGCAGATGATGATTAATGTAGCACTGACATCCTGAAATCCCCATTCCCTTAGCTCAGGCATGCAGACAGGAAGGTGTGCTTAGCTGAGAAATCCCTCCTCCAGATGAATGAAAAAAATGCCCATGAAGACTCCTGGGATGTACTGTATGACATAAATTTGGCCTAGTCCAGAAACCAGGAAGCAAATGAAGACATTTAAAGAAAAAGGTTAAAATAAGTAATTATATTTTCCTGTCTATTTACTAATGCTAGGAGCATAAGGATTAAAAATAGGTAATGCTGAATGAGGGAGCTTAGTTCTTTAAAAACAAAAAACTGTGTAACTTTGTCTTTCACTTTATTTCTTGGGATGGTCATAGTTATGACAGCTGTGAAACATACTGCATGTGAGCACAACTTCTGTTGTGTTCTGTTTTTCTCCTGGGGTTTGGGATGTCACTGACATGGGCAGATTAGGTCCAGCTAGGCACAAGTGCTGGCTGTTCTCAGATGACTGGGAGATCAGAGCAGGCTAAAGAATGTCACCCCTTGAGTGACAGGAACCAGTTGCTGCAAGTTCCAGAAGAGCTCAGTCTGATTCCAAATAGTCTTTCTTTCCCCTCCGTCAGAAACTAACTGCACTGCTCTTCAAGGTAACGCATATCTTTTATTTAGTTGATGGTCTGCTGTCTTTAACATAAGGATGAAAGGCATAGTGTGATATACTCGCACAATCTGATTTACAGAAGTGTGTCATTTATTGTTGTACACAAAAGCTACAGGCTTCTATTCTGCATTTCCAGCAGTTTCTGGATAGTTATCACTTGACATTATGGAAGCAATCCTTATTTGAAAAAGTCTTCTCAGATTTCTGGTTGTTAATGTTTGCTGCTGAAGCGCCTCTAATGCATGTTCAGGTTCTATACAGTTGCTAGTTTTACAGCTTGTTCATTAATGACATTTGGCTTCCTCTTTGCTGCATGATTGATCACTAAAACATGTGCTGCTTGTGGGACCTTTTACTCTTATCCTCTCAAACACACAGTAAAATACTTAACAAAATGTTGCTAATAATCATGGTATTATGATTTATAAAGTCCTATTGCTGTCATTTTTAGGTATACTATTACAGAATGTGTAATACAGCACTTTGTCTTTGTTGAATGTAACTTGGTTCTCTGTCTGCTGTTTATTTCTAAACATGTGCTTTTTGTCCTTAACCACCTTCATCCTTCTCAGAGATGGCAGATGCAATTCCTGTTAACATTTATACCATTGTTGACATATTGGGGTTTATTTACTAAAGCTGGAGAGTGCAAAATCAGACTCCCTTCTGCATAGAAACCAATCAGCTTCCAGGTTTTATTGCCAAAGCTTCATTGAACAAGCTGAGGTTAGAAGCTGATTGGTTTCTATGCAGAAGGGAGTCTGATTTTGGACTCTCCAGCTTTAGTAAATAAACCCCATAATGTCCAATATGTTTGTACTTGTAAATATATTAAGTAACCAAAAAAAAAGGAAACCATGTTTAACAGTATTGTTTTTTAACACTATATTAATTACATGAAAGATTAACGTTACATTAAAGGTTCATTTTTTTCCTTTAAAATAACAAATATATAATACTTACCTGCTCTGCAATGTTATTACACAGAGCAGTTTCTATCCTACTCTTCTGGGGTCTTTTGCTGGTGCTCCTGGCTCCTCCACTTCGGCTAGTACCTGCCTAGAAAGCTGATTCCCATGGGGGCACTCGTGCGGTCTCACTCCCAAACCACTTTGCATCCATTGACACAAATGGGGAGCTCGGCTCTGCCCCCTGCTACCTCATCACTGAATTTGATTGACAGCAGCGGGAGCCAATGGCCTCCTGCTGCTATCAATCTGTGCAGTGAGGGACAGAGCTGGGAGAGCTGCTGCTCTCGGGCAGCACAGAAAGTTTTTTACCTTAATGCATAAAATACACTAAGGTAGAAAACCCCAAGGCTTTACAACCACTTTAAGATCAAAATTAGCTTTTCATTTTTTATCTGTCTAGTGTGATTTGTATTATTTTTAATTCCACCAGCTTGTTTTCTGTTATAGAAAGTGTTATGTTTTTGTAAAACGGTTGTGTCTAATTGCAAAACAGTTTTAAACTGATCTTTTTATGTATCTTGGAAATAAGTATCAAAGCATCCACCTTTGTAGATGAAGAATGAAGTCTGCTAAAGCACATAATACTTGTGGGTATATTGATACTTGAATATGTTGGAGTGTATCTCAACAAGTGTAGAGACCAATTATCAGCCAACTCTCATTTCTGCTGCGGCACAGATCAACCTTGTGTATGAATTACAACTTGTGTTCAGCCTAAAGCACCATGCACACTGGGCATTTAGCCTAAGTGCATGAAGCTCCAGCGGCTGAGAGCACAGGTGCACCATTCAGTTCCGATGCCAGCAGCCTGTCAAACTCTGAGAGGCTGACAGCTGCTGCGGCTGGACAATTACCCAGAATGCAAGCAGTCTGCGTTTCATACGATTGTCCTTGGGGCTTATACTAACCTATACGTTGGCAGTGCTAGGTGCACTGTCCAGCTGCAGCAGTCATCAGCCTCTCATAAATGTTGACAGACTGACAGCACCAAGGCTGGGTGGTGCACTTTTGCCCTTTGCGCAGGGCTAAACTCCGTGTGTATGGGTCCTAATGGGGAGTGTGGGCTATTATGTACAATAGGGCTGTAAGTGCTAACACACTCGGGTGTCATGTTTAAAGTGTATGTTACCCAAAATATTAATTTATTTTTGTGTGCTTTAACATACAGTCATGGCCGAAATTGTTGGCACCCTTGATATTTTTCCTGAAAATCAAGTATTTCACACAAAAAAGGTATTGCATTAACACATGTTTTGCTATACACATGTTTATTCCCTTTGTATGTATTGGAACAAATATAAAACAGAGGCAGAAAAGCAAATATGACATAATGTCACACAAAACCCCAAAAATGGGCTGGACAAAAGTATTGGCACCCTTAACTTAATATTTGGTTGCACACCCTTTGGAAAACATAACTGAAATCAGTCGCTTCCTATAACCATCAATAAGCTTCTGACACCTCTCACCCGGAATTTTGGACCACTCTTCCTTTGCAAACAGCTCCAGGTCTCTCTTATTGGAAGGACACCTTTTCCCAACAGCAATTTTAAGATCTCTCCACAGGTGTTCAATGGGATTTAGATCTGGGCTCATTGCTGGCCACTTCAGAACTCTCCAGCGCTTCTTTGCCATCCATTTCTGAGTGCTTTTTGACGTATGTTTGGGGTCATTGTCCTGCTGGAAGACCCAGGATCTTGGACGCAAACCCAGCTTTCTGACACTGGGCCCTACAGTGCGACCCAAAATCCTTTGGTAATCCTCAGATTTCATGATGCCTTGCACACAGTCAAGGCACCCAGTGCCAGAGGCAGCAAAACAACCCCAAAACATCATTGAACCTCCACCATATTTTACCGTAGGTACTGTGTTTTGTTCTTTGTAGGCCTCATTCCGTTTTCGGTAAACAGTAGAATGATGTGCTTTACCGAAAAGCTCTATCTTGGTCTCATCTGTCCACAAGACGTTTTCCCAGAAGGCTTTTGGCTTACTCAAGTACATTTTGGCAAACTGTAGTCTTGCTTTTTTATGTCTCTGTGTCAGCAGTGGGGTCCTCCTGGGTCTCCTGCCATAGCGTTTCATTTCATTTAAATGTCGACGGATAGTTCGCGCTGACACTGATGCTCCCTGAGCCTGCAGGACAGCTTGAATGTCTTTGGAACATGTTTGGGGCTGCTTATCCACCATCCGGACTATTCTGCGTTGCAATCTTTCATCAATTTTCCTCATCCGTCCACGACCAGGGAGATTAGCTACAGTGCCATGGGTTGCAAACTTCTTGATAATGTTGCGCACTGTGGACAAAGGCAAATCTAGTTCTCTGGAGATGGACTTGTAACCTTGAGATTGTTGATATTTTGCCACAATTTTGGTTCTCAGGTCCTCAGACAGTTCTCGTCTCCTCTTTCTGTTGTCCATGCTTAGTGTGGCACAGACAGACACACAATGCAAAGGTTAAGTGAACGTCTCTCCTTTTTATCTGCTTTCAGGTGTGATTTCTATATTGCCCACACCTGTTACTTGCCCCAGGTGAGTTTACAGGAGCATCACATGCTTGTAACATTCTTATTTATCCGCAGTTGTGAAAGGGTGCCAATACTTTTGTCCAGCCCATTTTTGGAGGTTTGTGTGACATTATGTCGAATTTGCTTTCTTTCCTCCCTTTTTTTGTTTTGTCCCAATACACACAAAGGGAATAAACATGTGTATAGCAAAACATGTGTTAATGCAATACGTTTCGTGAGAAATACATGATTTTCAGGAAAAATATCAAGGGTGCCAACAATTTCGGCCATGACTGTATGTGTATTTTATAAATAATAGTCTTTCATTTTCATGTACTTCTTCCATCTGAAGTATGTGGTTGATTCTGCCAGTCATCACAGCCTGCCTCTTGAACATGCCCCCTGTTCAAGCATATCCTACTTCTTGCCTCAGGCTGAACAGACTGTGGAATACAGGCACTCTGTGTGTCTGCGCAGTGTCCTGTAACCTTGCCACATACTATCAGGAAGAAGAGATGCATGGTCACATGATAGAATTTTTTAACCTTGTAAAAAAAAAGGCAAGAAAGATCTTTTCTGAAACTAAGCAAAAGCAGTTATGGTGCCTATATAGTTCCTCTAACATTGCATGTTCACAACTACTATAATAAGTTATTTGCAACATTTTTTAATATGTTCCCTTCTGGTTACTTCCTCTGCCTTACATTTTTTTTTCATTTAGGTTTGTTGTGCGGTTTCTGGGGAAGATGGCTGCCAGTAACCCAACATTGAACAGACTAGAGCAGAGGGCCTCAGAAGCTGACCATGTCATTGAGTATTTGAAACAGCAAGTTGCACTTCTAAAAGAGAAAGCAAGTAAGAAAATTGACTAGGTTAAGAAGAGTCTTCCTTCTGAAAGATATTCTGTCCTCTTTATTGTAGACACAAACCAATTGCTTGCATTTTAATATATGCTTCCTACTAGGATATTGGAATCGCATTGAAGCTTGACTGCCACAGCCTTTAATCCAAATCAATGTTCCCAAATTGTGAAACTACAGTATCCTAAAATGTGACCTTAATTTTATTCTCTTTGTGATACTATTAAAAGTGTCAGGACAAATCTCACCCAGAGCTAGAAGCCAGCTTTAATAACATAGAAGCCAGCACCACGCAACCTGCATGTGATTATATAGGTAGCTGAACACATGCAATGTGCATTTGGGTGCCACAAATTGTTAATGGCTCCCCAAATGCTTTAAAGAAACAGGCGCAACAAAATGCTTGAAAAGCACACTATTCAAAAACACACCAAACTCAGCTCCAAAAAGGGTACAGGAGCTACTCTGCAGCATTGTTTGGAGCAGAGGGCAGCCAAATCAATTAAATGGTGTAAGCGACAGTCCCACATTGCTCAGATGAAATGTGAGTGACCAAGTTAATTTGAGCAGATTTTATTTTAACAATTAAATTAACTAAGAATACAGAACAGACCATTACTTTACCAGCAGGACAACCTGCATTGTAAATAACATTAAAGGGCCAACTGTTCCCATGGCATTGCCTGTATTGTAATAACTGCACCTGTCTTTCACAACGCTAACCGTCTGGAAGAACTATAGATCACTCCACTCAACAGAGCAACAAAAGAGCCTAAGCCATGTGCACAATTTGCATTCTGGCACCTGACTAGCAGTGGGACACAGCCCGAATTCTGGAACCTGACTAGCAGTGGGACACAGCCCGGATTTGTGGGACATTAGGATTCTGTTAACCGTTCCAAATTCCACAAGACAGTCCTGGAATTTTAAGACGCAATCTGGGTATGGAGTACAGGAGAGCAGAAGGGGTTGCCCTAGGTATGGGGGACAGGTAATGGGTTTACCACAGAGATGGGTAAGGGGGGTTTCATTAGCTTTTGGGGGACAAGCGAAGAGTGGAGTATAGAGACAGGTAGGAGGGGAGTTTGCGTAAGGTATGGGGAGACAGATGAACGGTGAAAAACAGTGACGTGTGGGACACAGTCACGGATAATGGTGGTTCACATTACATGGATGTCCAGGTATTTGGGGGAACAGGGGAGGTGAAGGTGGAAGGGTGGGGGATAATATGTTGGTGAAGGAACAGATATGGGGGGAAAGGGGCAGGGATAATGAAGAGGATCTCTTTCACACATTGTGAACTGTACACAGATGTTCATGTCACAGTTGTACTCATAGTAGAAATGGTCTCTGCACTCGAGAAAATGAAATTCCCCATTCTCCCCCTCCTCTTCCTCCTGCTTTAATCCACCACTTGAGAGGAAATGACGACGGCCTACCAGGAACCTGGCAGGGACAGCACGCGCTCTTCCATAATTGGAGAGATATGCAATGGCCTAGGCTCCGGAGATTTTTTTTATTCATTTGCCCTGGAGATCAGGAATTCTTCAGCTTTAGTTTATAGGATTGCAATCCTTTTAGACAAGTTGGGGTGAAGTGGTATGCCGTAACTGCAGGCTCACTGAAAGGGACCCTGTAAAAGTCAATTTTGGCCCTTCCCCGGTCTCTCGAGCTATGCTCGAGCTCATTGAAGCTTCCTGTCAAAAGACCAATAGGAAGGCTTGGGAGGGAAGGGAGTTAGGACTGCATATATCAATGGATATACTGATCATTTTGAGATGTGATTTTCAATGAAGGTACTCACTGGAGAGATTTCTTCTCACTTCATGGTATGTTTCCAAGACAGAAAGTAAAGGAGACTCCTCCCAATATGACACAGAATAAAACTTTTGCCTTTAGATATACAGTGAGGAACAGAAGTATTTGAACACCCTGCGATTTTTCAAGTTCTCCTACTTAGAAATCATGGAGGGGTCTGAAATTCACATTGTAGGTGCATTCCCACTCTGAGAGATTGAATTTAAAAACAAATTCAGGAAATCACATTGTATGATTTTTAAAGAATTTATTTGTCTTGCACTGCTGAACATAAGTATTTGAACACCTAAGAAACAGCAAGAATTTTGTCTCTCAAAGACCTGTTACTGTGCCTTTAAAATGTCCACCTCTACTCCACTCATTAATCTAACTTAGTAGCACCTGTCTGAGCTCTTTAAAGACACCTGTCCACCCTACAATCAGTCAGACGCCAACTACTACCATGGGCAAGATGAAAGAACTGTCAAAAGACACCAGAGACAAAATTGTGGACCTCCACAAGGCTGGAAAGGGCTACGGGGCAATTGCCAAGCAGCTTGGTGAAAATAGATCAACTGTTGGAGCAATTGTTAGAAAATGGAAGAGGCTAAAGACGACTGTCAGTCTCCCTTGCACTGGGGCTCCATGCAAGATCTCACCTCGTGGGGTATCACTGATGATAAGAAAGGTGAGGAATCCGCCCAGAACTACAAGGGAGGAGCTAGTCAATGACATGAAGAGAGCTGGGACCACAGTTTCAAAGGTCACTGTCGGTAGAACACTACACCGTCATGATTTCAAATCATGCATTTCACGGATGGTACCCCTGCTCAAGTCATCACATGTCCAGGCCCGTCTGAAGTTTGCCAATGACCATCTGGATGATCCAGAGGAGGCATGGGAGAAAGTCATGTGGTCAGATGAGACCAAAGTAGAACTTTTTGGTCTAAACTTTACTCGTCGTGTTTGGAGGAAAAAGGATGAGTTGCATCCCAAGAACACCATCCCTACTGTGAAGCATGGGGGTGGTAACATCATGCTTTGGGGGTGCTTTTCTGCGAAGGGGACAGGACGACTGCACTGTATTAAGGAGAGGATGAATGGGGCCATTTATTGTGACATTTTGAGCAACTACCTCCTTCCCTCAGTCAGAGCATTGAAGATGGGTCGTGGCTGGGTCGTCCAACATGACAACGACCCAAAGCACACAGCCAGAATAACCAAGGAGTGGCTCCGTAAGAAGCATATCAAGGTTCTGGAGTGGCCTAGCCAGTCTCCAGATCTAAATGCAATAGAACATCTTTGGAGGGAGCTGAAACTCCATGTTGCTCAGCGACAGCCCCGAAACCTGACAGATCTAGAGATCTGTGTTGACGAGTGAGCCAAAATCCCTGTTGCAGTGTGTGCAAACCTGGTCAAAAACTACAGGAAACGTTTGACCCCTGTAATTGCAAACAAAGGCTTCTGTACCAAATATTAACACTGATTTTCTCAGGTGTTCAAATACTTATGTTCAGCAGTGCAAGACAAATACATTCTTTAAAAATCGTACATTGTGATTTCCTGAATTTGTTTTAAAAATTCTGTCTCTCAGAGTGGGAATGCACCTACAATGTAAATTTCAGACCCCTCCATGAATTCTAAGTGGGAGAACTTGCAAATTCGCAGGGTGTTCAAATACTTCTGTTCCTCACTGTACTTTAATATTTGCATTTGCTTTACAGCTGTACATCTTTGCAGTATTTTGTCTACAAATTTGATTGTTTTTCCTTTTTCTTTACTGTACTTTACTTAAATTTAATTATGTTTTGTTAGAGCAGTTAACTCTAGTTTTATTACTCACATTTTTCTTAAGTTGCATCCTTGCTTTCCTTTATTTTTGTATTTTTATATCATTGGTAGAGTTTAATTCCACTGTATCCTGCTTTTCCTGTAGTGTGGAGAGAACCTTTTTAATTGTAAATTAATTTTCTACCTCCTTGTTAAGATTTTACTGGCAGCTTGCTCGCTGGGTACTTATATCACTGTACTCTATAGTACTGTATAAACATATACTAGGAAACTAATAGAGAAATGTAAAGCCGGTCATAGATGGATCGAATCTTGGCTTGTACAGTAGGGACTGGATGAAATTCTATCTATCGGCAGGGTGGTTGTAACGGAGTCAATCCATTGATCGACTTCAGGACTACCAGGCTGTCGGATATTTTTTATGTAATCACTATCAGCAGTTATAGCTACCAGCATTGATCATTGTGTTCTCTGGCAGAACACAGTGACGCTGTGGGAGGGATTCCACCATCAATACTCAACACTAACTGTGCTGATGGGGGAATCAAGCAATTTTCTTGACTGAAATCCATTCTGGAGGGAAAGAAAATTGCACAATCTATGGGCTACTTTAGTCTTAAAGTACTTAAAGCAGAACTTCACTCAAAAAGGAAAGTTCTGCTCCTCCCCCTCCTCTCCCTCTCATTGTGTGTACAACATTTTTTTTCCATATCCCCTAATATTTTTTATTTTATTTTAGTAAATTGGATTACAGATATATCTTACTGCCATTTTACCAGATATGCACAATTTCATTGTTTTCACTGTATGAATATTTTTTTTTAAAAGAAAAGGTTCATTTTAACAAGACAATTTTCATTATCGTGGATGCCACTAGCTCATATCACTTAGCTTTAATAGATTTTCTTTTTTTCTGTCATGCTACCTACCAGTATATCAGCCCAGCAAAAATCAGCCCCCATCTCACCCCTCCCACCCAGCACTTTTTTCCTCTTAACTTGTAAAGTAAGATACAGTATATTTATCTAAGTCTGCCAGTTTGGGTCCTTCACCAGTGTTGTTTCTGGATGTGGGGAGGTGGTAATCCAGCACTGCACATGTGCCTAGCTGGTCCCTGACAGTTGTCTGAGATTCCTCTTCCGAATCCTGAGAGGGCCCAATCGCTGAACAGGCAATAGGAAGTGTCCACTTCATACAGGCAGTGAATGTGGATTCTTGCAGAAGAACCCTGCTTCCTGTAAACAGAAGAAGAGAAAAGACTGGGGACTGGAGCTTTATGTGGGAATAAGGATAAGGGGGAGCCAAGAGACCAGGTTTAAAACCGAGGATAATCTGGAGTGAATACAGCTTTAGTTCAAAATGATGTAATGTCCTTAAAGTTGAAGCACATAATTACCAGAGTCAACCTGACCTTCATTTTTGTATGTTGGCTTTAGTTTTGCAGGCATCTTTACGGGAAGAAAAGAAACTCCGTGTAGAAAATGCAAAGCTGAAGAAGGAAATTGAAGCCCTAAAAGATCAACTTGTGCAAACGGAGAAAAAAAATGGAGGTACTTTCAAATTACTATATTTATTGTAGGCAGTTATTTTTATGGCACCGACATATCATGAAGTGCTTCACAGATTGTACATTCACATCAGACTCTGCCCTCTAGGATCTAATAATATAAGGTCCCTAATTCACGTGCGTACATACATGCATACACATAGTATAGCCAGGAAGCAATCATCATGTCTTTGAAATGTAGGAGCAAACCAGAGTACCTGGCCTAAATTCACGCTAGCACAGGGAGATCATGCAAGCTCCATTCAGACAGTTAGGGGTTTATTTACTAAAGCTGGAGAGTCCAAAATCAGACTCACTTCTGCATAGAAACCAATCAGCTTCCAGGTTTCATTGCCAAAGCTTCATTGAACAAGCTGAGGTTAGAAGCTGATTGGTTTCTATGCAGAAGGGAGTCTGATTTTGGACTCTCCAGCTTTAGTAAATAAACCCCTTAGTGTCCTGACTGAAGTTGGAAGCAAAATACCCCAGTGATTCAAGACAGAAGTGCCAACCACTAAGCTGCTGTGCTGCTCCTGGTGAATCTTTCAGTGCATATTCCCCTAAGCCCCCCCCCCCCCCCAAGAGGACCTTTCTGTTGCTATTTTTTTGTAAGTGCATCAGTTATAATCAGTTACTCCTTAGATCTGAAAAGCCATTTGTATGTAAACCTGGTTCCTCCTAAGCTGGCCATATATGGCTCATCAGACGAAATTCAAGCTGCGGGTGGCCCTGCAAGCTTCACCTAGGCTCGACAAAAGTCAGTTTAAAAATCTGTTGACCACATGGAAATTTATCAGCTGTATAGTGACTGTATCCTACCATAGCTGACAGCGGAGGTTCTTCCATCCATACTGTTTAGCGTGGATGGGGAAATCCGTTGATTTTCTCTTTTAGCCTGCAAGATAATACATACAGCGTGTGCTCATATTTCTGACATCTTAATTCAGTGTAAAAATAGTGCTCCATTCTTCTTTGAATCATTGGATACTTCAGTTGCTGCACTGGTTACAGTGAGATGAAAGGCCACAAACATGGCACTACTGCATCCTGTCTAGTCTGGCACCACTGTTTCTGTAAATAGTACAGAACAAAATATGCAGTTACAGAATAGCAAAATAAAGACGTTAAAGGCTTAGTCCAGATATGGGACCATGTTTCGTGTAATGTTTGCTGCAGGCAATGGATCCTGCATTAGGAGCTCACCTTGGTGCAAAGTGAAATGTGTGAAATTAGCTACTGGGTCCCATTCAGCTCTAGGGCCGTTGTCCATTTCTATGGTTACCAAACCCTAAAGACACTCTTGGAAGTATGTCCATGGTGATGGGTGAATCCTGGAGCCTAATAGGCCCAACGTTGTGGATGAAGTAAGACATGGTTTCTCTCTATAAGGACTCTGGTTTCTGGCTTGCTTTAAACACTACTCACAGTAGCATTGTGCACTATGCATTTTAGTAGGCAGGGGTTTTGGGTGTTAATAATTTTTTTTGTGGTAACCCCTGCCATTTTGTCTCTAATGCTGCTCAATGAGCATGTGAGCAAACTGCATCATGCCTCCCAGATTACATGTTTTCACCTGTCCTTTCCTCCAAGAACATGTGCAGAAAGTTGCTGCGTTCCTGCAGGCATCTTTTACAGAGACACAGCCACAGAAACTAGATTAACCCTTGGGTTATAGTGGCTCCTTCTCTGGACATGTAAAACCCCATCCATGCTGTTTCCTGAACCATGAGTACCCCAATCAGGATCCCCTCACTAACAATGGCAGATCACAGCCACAAGGGAGCTAGGAAAAAGGGCCAGATAACATGTTCTGCAGACAACCTACAGGGAAAACAGAACACCGCTGAGAGTGATAGCTGTTTCCTTGTTCCGGAGCAATGTCCTTTTATGACGCTACTTCATCTGACATCTGTACCATATGGCCTCTCTGGAAAATACAGATTTCTCTGCTACTGTGTCCAAATTCTATGGAAAACTTTCACCACTTCTAGACCTTTGGTTTCAAGAGGCCACAAATGCTTCCCATCCTCTTTTTTTTTTCCCCAGACTTTCTTCAGGAATCCCCTTTTGCTTGAACTTACGGAGGAAACTATTGAGGATATAGAATATTGAGGATATCCTCTGCTGGAAACAATAGAGGATTTTTCTTCCTCTGAAGCTTGTGAGGTACAAGCTATGACTTTGCAGCAAATTCTTTCTTCTGTGTACACACTAATGCAAATGCTTTCAACTATGGACACACTAAATGAAGTGGTGTCTTTGCCTAATGGCACCTCCAAAACAAAGCAAAGCCAAAACAGACCACTATGTGACTGGCTATATCTAAAAAGAATTTTCTCACCTTTCCCACTCACAGATTCTTTGTGCACTTTTGAGGACTGGCTCAGCCCTGAAAAGGTTTATACTCCTCCTAAACTTTTTACTGATATTTAGCCTATGGAAAAGGGTTTTAAAAAGAAATGGTCTATTCTGATAGTGGGTTCAGCCATTTCAGTGGGATCTGCCATTTCCTTACAGTTCCTATTGAGGGTGTTCCCTCATTTAAGGATTCTATTGTGTTTTGAAGTCCTTATAAAGACCTTGTTTGCTCTTGCAGGTCCGGCCCTGCATTGTGCAAATTTTTATTTTTTTGCTCTATTTTGAGAGACACTTGCACCATAGGCTGATCCACTGTGTGGTTTGAAGGTGGTTGTTTACAGCACTAAAGCCTTCTTCCTCCCAGGAAGTTTGCATAACTGTTCATGGGCTAATAGCTGAGGGTTTTCAGATTGGTGTAAATTGCTTTTTTGTTGAGGCGATACTTTTTGAAGTTTCTCTGGGTGTTTCACAGAACCTGAGGAAGTGGGATATTTGGAACCTACAAAATGCGTTGTGAAAGGATCGTTGAGATCCCCCCTACTATTGCCAGCCAATAACTTCGGAAATCATTTGATGTGATACAATAAAGGATATAAATATTTCAGAGTAGGGTGAGAAGGTCAACAACCTACTGTGCAACAATCTATATCTTATTGTTAAATATTTTGTGGATTTCTGAATAAGCCATGTTTGGCTAGAATGTGATGTATTTTAATGTTTTAAAGAACTTGAATAAATTCATTAACTTTAACAGAGGTGTACACTGTATTCAAATCTAGGCTGTCTTAAAGTCCCATACATAGTGGATTATTTTGGTCGTCATTTAGGGGATGTTGGTGCCCATCTGTGCGAGTATATATCTACACTTTTTCACAAGTTTTAAGAATTTCTCTAATTTCTTTGCACATGTGCAATTCTGTGTCCAAAAGTTTGGTTTGCTGTAAATACTTGTAAGAAACGTCTTCTATGCATGCCATTTGATTGTGTTTTGCCTCTTTGCGGAAACCCTTGACTAATTCGTTATAGAAGTAACTCTAGGAAAGGTACTTCTACCCCACAGGAAAACGTTGGTCTCCTACAGCTTCTTCTGTTCCATTCTTTGTCACATGGAAATCCTTCTTTGCATGGTGCAAGGACAGAAGGCTTAACCCTAGGTAATTTCTCGATCACTTGGATTTTGGCTTTTCTTCAGTCTAGTCTTAACTTTCTTCAATCTAGTCTTAACTTTCTTCAGTCAGGCCCTGTGTACCCTCAAGGGACATGTTTCTGCTTTATCCATTCTTTTTCAGAAACTTTGCCACTCAATCCCTTATCAGGACTTTTCAGCAGGGAGTTGCTCATATAATTCCCCCAATTCAAACTCCGGTCTCACCTTGGGATCTCAGCTGGTATCATCTGCTCTTTAGAGACCCCTCTTTGAAACAATTAGCGACATTCCATTGGAAGTCCTCACCTTTATGGTTGCCTCCCTGGTCGACATCACATCTGTTAGGGGTGTTTCTGAGTTAGCATTTCTATCTTGTAAAGAGCCATTTCTTGTTTTGCACAAGGCCAAGGTGTTTTTAAAGACCAAAACTTTCCTTTTTACTAAGGTGGTCTCTTCTTTCCACCTCAATCAGGACCTAGTCCTCCCTTACCTCTTTTCTGGCCCAAAACATGACAAGGAAATTGTCTTACATTGTTTGGATTTGATTAGGGATGTCAAGAGTCTACTTGGTCCCCACGGTCTCGCAATACGGAGTCCCTGTTATTCTACTTAGAGGTCTTCATAGATGACTCCCTACTTCCCACACTACTTTTGCCTGGCACATCAGAAAACCCATCTCCAGTTAACTTTTCAGCAGCAAGCATCTTTATCCCAGATTTGCAAGGCCACTACCTGGTCCTCTGAATATTTTCCAAGTTCCACTAAGTGAACGTTCAGGCCTCAGCTGATGCAAGCTTTGTTCACAAGATTCTTCAAATTGTTATCTGAGCATTTTGTTCAGATTCTTTAAATCCTTGTGTTTCTTGAGGATCTATTGGCAGTTTCAGGTTGCCATGGTGTTGTCCTACCTCTCAGTTTTATTGCTTAATAGGAAATACAACTTACCTGTAGATTCCGTATTTTGGAGTACAGTACAGGTCCCTCCCTTCTATGTGCTTGCTAAAAACTGCAGCCTCACTGAGTTATATGAGTACACTCCAGGGGCAGCCCTATCAACAGGTTTTGCCAGGGTCCAGTTACCTGAAGGTAGCAGCATATAACCCATAGTCTATGAATACCAGTCCTGTATACCAGTCCTGTGTTGTACTCCAAGAAAAGGAATTTACAGGCAAGTCAGAATTCTTTTTTTTAATCATCAATGTGGGTAAATTTTTTTGTAAAGGTGTACCATGATTTTAATGTGCACAAGCCAAGTTTCAATGCGCACAAGCACACACTGGTGCTTGTAGATTGTGCATGGTGTGATGATATGCTAATCTACACTGTGCACTGTAAGCATCATGGTCAACATTTACCAACTATAACTACATGTTTCATATACTCTCTGCTGTGTACAGGAACAGTGGTGCCTGGAAAGTAATATTAACCTTATGTCTATTGTCCTTCCCCAGAGTCCACTCTGGAGAACTGTTTTAGATATACAGTACAAATGTATATACATCAGGTAACCTACCGCTTTTGTGTATATAATTTGTTGTTGGTATTGCTTGATTATCACAAACAATGCTCAATTTTACTGTATGGCCACACAGTATCTGCATTTATTTGGTTAAAGAGGTACATCACCCTCCCCTCTATTTAATTTTTTTTTAATTTTCACTTACCTAATACTGGGTTGATTTAAATTCAAAGTCCACCCAGAATATCTATTGTTGTCCCACTACTTCCACTGCTTGAGTCCCTTCTGTCATTGGGAGGCAGCCGCCACTTCTGGGCTCAGGCAGCCATTTCCCAAAGATGCTTTCCCTCCTGCTTCCGTGAATAAAAGCCAATGCCTCCCTGGATGTGTGACAGGCATATCTCAGGAGACATTTGGAACACCGTCTCATTATTCTCAAGAATGGAGGGCAGTGTGTAAACCAGAATGTGCAGGAGGGAGGATTGACAAGGAGGAAAGTTTATTTTCAGTGTGAAGATCCACAATAGGATTACAAGGCCAGCATATTTCAGATGGCTTTCAGTTTTGTATGTTCGTTATTAGATTGTTTTTCAATTAACCAATTACATCCCTTCAAATGTTCATAATTACTGGTATTCTCATTATCTGGTAGAAATTGTAATGTGCAATTATTTGTTATAACTCAATAAATGGCTATTGTAGGCAAACATTTTTTCAAATGCTCATTGACCACATTGCCTTTATATACTTTCAATGTATAATGAGGAAAAGGAAACCTTATTACAGTTAAAATTGTTATAAAGCTTATGGTTGTATTTACAAATGAGATTGTTTCAGTAAAACTTTTTTCAGGTGGACCCTATTTTTGTAGAATTATAGGTATGAAGTAAGATGATGGACATTTTTTTTTTTTTTTTTGTTAATCAGCGTTATTAACATATTTTGCAGACAGCTTCAAGTGTTTTTTTTCTTACAGTTGTCAAACTGGGAATTCTTTCATTTATGTTTTTAGAAAAAGTTCTTAGCCAGCAAAAGAGAACTTTTAAGTTGCCTCTCAGTTAACAAGACAGTATTTCTTGTAATCTGATTGTTTTCTCTCTTTCTTCCTGGCATTTCAGTGAAACAGGTTGGTATTCCTAGTAGTGCCACTACTGTGTCTACTTCTACTTCTGCTACCTCACAACCTGTTGCTGAACCAGCTCATGTGAAACGGTCCCCACCAGCACCAAAAGCTGGGGGAGAAGATAAGAAAAAAAAGGAGAAACCAGAAAAGAAAGGTATGAACCAACTGAAAAGCAATGCCTTTAACTATTGTGATTTTTCTTTTTTTTAAAATAAAGGTATTGTCTGATTGTTTGTTTATTTTGCATTGGAATAATTTAAAGTCGGGACCTTGAATTAAAATTTACGGCGGTCTGGTCAGCAAAATTGCCTTCCAGCAGAGGTCCTAATTTAGTTCGCCATATAACACATCACAGTCCCATGGTACAGTATGATCTTTAGCGTAACTTTCACACTGTAGTCCCCTCTACATCACAGTACCCTCTCTTAGGAAGTCCCACAGTGTCCTCTTTTTCCCTTTACATCATTGCCCGCCTTTACATCACAGCGCCCCTTAACAAAACACAGTGTCTCCTAACCCAACACAGCACCTCTTAACCCAACACAGCGCCCCTAACATAACACAGCACCCCTTAACATAACACTGCACTCCTAACACAACACAGCACCCCTAACAACACAGCAAATCTATAGCAAAGACAGGATGTCTCTTTGCTGGATGTGGATGTCCCTTCTTGGACTGTGCTGTCTCTTTGCTGGATTGGAACGTCTCTTGGCTGGACCCAGCTGGGCACAGAGACAGCCCAGTTCAGCAAAGAGACATTGCCGTCCAGTATAGAGTCAGCCCGCCCAGCAAAGAGACAGCCCATCCAGCAGAAACAGCCCCATCCTCCGCCTCTACTGAGCTGTCACAGTGTGCCGGCAGGTGATGAAGAGAGGCCGCCCATGTCCCTTCTGTGCAGCGGCCAGCCGAGGAGGTGTCCCTGTGTCAGCGGCGCTTCCTGCTTGTCATCTGGAGCCGTCACTGCCGCTCCTCCTGTCGGCCCTGCATACACGCACAGTGGGAGGTGAGTGGCGGCCGTGGTCTGCATTAGCCTTGTCCAGACCACGGTTGCTGCATACCTCCCGCTGTGCAGTCTGGTCATCTTAAGCCAGGCGTCTTGGTGTGCCCCATGGCCAGTCCGGGCCTGGGCCTGAGGGAGGGCACCCGGCGGTGGCGTGGCTGCGGTCCGGATGGGACTGTCCCTCAATCCGCATATTAATGACCACTGATTTAAAGTATCTCTAAAGGCAAAACTTTTTTTTGGTTTTGGATAGAGTGGAGAGGGATTACAACACCTGCCAGCTTTTATTGCTGTCTGTGCCCTCATTAGGGAGATTCACCCTCCTACTTACTTAAAAATGCCTATAGTTCTATTTTAATTCCCATTCTTGTGAACATAGTACAACAGTTGATCGCATGGATCACATTGGCCTTGTCTGTGTTTATATGCACTTTCTGGCAGTTTTCTCATCCTCAGCTGATGTTTTTTTGTGACTGACATGGAATTCCATTTGTTTATTATGGCTTGGGTTATGAGGGCTAATAGGTGAATAGAAAATGATAGGAACTGTAAAAGTGATAAAAAAGAGAGAAGTACTAAAGTGTATGTATACTCTACTCATAGCTTATCTTATTTACTACTTTGTGAACTGTCAAATATACCATTTCAAACCTTTTGTTATATCTGATAAGTGCACAAAAAAAACTTTTGATGTCAATAATTTAAATCTGCCCTGTGTACTCCTCACCCTTCATGTGTTATCTCAAAGAGCCTTCCTAGCTCATATCTTGGAGTACAGAATGATTAGCGTTTATGCTGTAAATATCTGAGAGTGGGAGTAGTTGAGTAGTTTAGTAAAAGACACTGGGCTACACTGACACTACATAACTGTGTGTTGTCAGATCACAATGGGGCTTTAAGCAGAACTAAAGTCTCAGATTAGTAGGCTTTTTATTGCAGAGGAGATATTCAGTGTCTCTGGGCAATGAAGACGGCTGCAGCCCGGTGACCTGTGTCACATATAATTGGTCTGAAGCAAATGTAAGGGAGAACATTCATTTTCTGATGCAGTTAGCTTTATCCTTTTGTAACTCTGATCCTTAAAAATATTTTTAGTGTCCTTTGGATGCTTAAATAAAGTGGTTGCATGAGCACAGTTGCACATTATGACATGTTTAGCATCCCAGGCTTGTATATTGTAGTGAGATAAATGTACTCTCTCCCACTCACTTTGGGTATTTCCATGTACTGTAGTAGCCCTGGATCTCTTGTGAGGAAATGATACAGGAGGTTCAGCTACTGCCAAATCTTCTGAGTAAATTAAGGTAATTCAGTCCATGAAGAATGAACATTACAATCTGCTAACTGTTAAGTAAAACTTGTTAAAGATTTTGATTAATTGCAATTTCCGCTCCTTTTTATCTGGAGAGTGATCAGGCCTAGAATTTGCTTCCAAAGGGAGGGTTGGTTTTCATTTCTAAATTAAATTTCAGATAACGTTTGACAATGTGTCTTGAGGGCAAGTATTCTTCTGTAACCATACCTCAGTGCTGCTCTACCGAAGGATTTTCATTTTTACTTTTTTTTTTCCTTTAATTTCAGCACATAGCTCTGTACTTTGAAATGTTAAATAGTTTCCTGAATGATAACCTTTATTACTGTATAGCTATTTAACATGTGGTTGATCCTTAAATGCTACTTGAGAGCCTTATCTGCCTATGTGATGACTTGGGGCCCTCTCACACCTTTGTATGTGCAGTAACATGCATTTTGATTTCATTTAACTGAATGTTAAAGTGGTTCTAAAGGTTATGTTTTTTTTTCTTTCAAAAAAATAAACTTTATATTTATCTGCTGTGTGCAATGGTTTTACACAGAGCAGCCCTCCCAATCCTCCTCTTCTCTGGTCCCTTGCCGGAACTTCTTACCCCTCCCCCTTGCCAAGTTCCTCAAGGGGCACTCGTGTATGCTCACTTCTGGGCTGCCTCTTTGTATCTATGGGACACACAGAGTGTGGCTCGGTTCCGCCCCAGAATTGGATTGAGATTAGGCTCCAGTAAGTATTACGGGGAAGCAGCACACAGAAGGTATAGAATATATGAAGGTAAAAAAAACTTTCACCCTTTACAACCACTTAGTATGTCTTGGTGGACATGCCTGTGATTGAGACTTTCTCAAGTCCTGAACAAGAAAAAAAAATCTCCAAAATTGAACAAGAAAAAATATCTCTGGTATGGTCTTGAATTTTTGGCCTCTTGCACACTGTGTTCCTTTTACTGTTCGGAAGGATTCTAAACTTGTTTACCACACTGCCCTATCCCAAGCCTATATGTCCATCAGCAAAAGTTGGAATCCTATCTATTTTTGTTGACCAGGAGAACAATTGCTCAGGCCTGGTAAACACCCATAGTTTCTTTCCAGGGTGTGAGAGACCTCATGACTGCCTTGATGCTTTTTGAACAAATGTCCAGTATCTTCAAGGACGCTCATGCCAAAATTCTCAGGATTTGGGAACCTTGGCTTACATATGCCTTACCTTCATTTACAGCTTGCATTGTGTGCCTGTGACTGGCTCCCCTGACGATCTCTAATCCATAGTCGTCCCCCCCCCCCCCCCCCCTGCCCTCCTTCCTTTTTCCTTCCTGTACTTATTTCTTCGTGGGATTCCTCCCCCTCTTCCCCCCCCCCCCCTTTTTTGGTGCATAATTCATTTCGCTATTACTAGGATGTTCACTTGTCCAGGTTTGACATTGCTATCCATGTGGATCCTACCTGGACCCCTCTACTCATTTGTTTGCACCTACTAGGTTTAGGAATTGTTGCTGTTTATTCTTCTGAAACCATATTTCATTTTGTATTCACCTATGCTGTCACTTTAAGCCCCTGCGTGGGAAGACCTGGTGCTTTAATTGTTGTTCTTCTTAATTGAATAAAAATGATTGAAGCAGAAAGGAAACCTGCCATGAAAGATTCAGTGAGGCTGCCATTTCTGAGCTCTTCTAAAATCATGTGGCTGTCATGCTGACAACTTTCTCAGTTCAAAAAATAGTTTAATACTTATTTTTCCTCAAATTCACCACAAAGTGCATGTTATATTTTCTGTTACCTGTTGCATTAGTTTTTGCTAATGATGTCTAAAATAGGTGAGGTTATTGGAGGTTGTTAAAAAAAAATAAGAATCATTGCTGTAAAAAAAAAAAAAAAAAAATTACCAAGTTATCACGTTATCTGCTCAGTGCACAACCCTTTTTTTTTTTTTTACAGTTAAGGGTGATGTGTATTTAAATTTCATCAAGCTAATTCACACTTGGAAGGCCTGATTTCCTCTGGAAAGAAAAATAAAATACCATCTGGAATACATATGTCATAATTATACACTTGCACTCATTGATTGTAATCCAATAAGCCAATTATGAAGTTGAGCTTGTTTTTAATGCCAACACGGTTTGCAGAGGCCTGTTAGGTTGACTTTTCCAAAAAAGGAGAGCAGTGTGCCACAGTATGCCTTCTGTATTCCCATTGGAATGGGTAGGGGGAGGTCCACTTCATACTTTCTAATTCAATAAAAATGGCATAAAACAGTTTGGCTGCTTTACAGGAACAAGAGCTATTTCCTGTTCAGAAGCAATGAAAAATGAAAGCTTTTTACACACTGAAAAGTGTAATTTCTCAATAAGGGAGGTACTTCTGGCATTTATATTATTATAGTGCTAGTGTCCATTAAATACACTTTTAGTTTTAGGGATCTAGGATTAATTGTATGTGTAGTATGAGGTAACATCATAAAATAGGCCTTAAGTAAGAAATAAAATACTTTTAGGCCTGCTGCTCACCCTTTCTGCTACCAAGAAAAAACAAAACTTTCATACATGAAATACATAGCAATTCATCAGTGGAAAAGAGCACCAATTCCAGGGTTTGAAATGTTATTTAACAACTTCCCCTCTCAAACCTCTTCACCCCCTATGAATCAGAGCATTTTTTACAGCTGTTATTGACCCCCTATTTGGTAATAACTTTGTCATTATTTCAAATTGAACTTCACCTAAAAAAAGATAGTTCCACTTATACTCCTCCAACCTCCCACTTCCGCTGTGATCACTAGGTGGACCACAGTGTGGCTCGGCCCCGCCCCACCCGCTACTTGCTCATCACTGGAGCCAATGACTCCCGCTGCTCTTCAGTGAGGAGGGAGAGAGCAGTGCGGCTTCTGTGGGCACAGTGCTGGATTGAGATCAGACTCAGATAAATATATGGGGGGGGGAGCTGCACATCAAAAGTTTTTTACCTTAATGCAGAGAATGCTGGTCCAGGTTCTGCAGGGATCCCAATAATAATGTCAGGATCTACCCAGATGTCTGATTGGCAGCTGGCTCGGCTTCTCAGTGGGCCTGAGCCAGCCGCTTTCGTCCCTGCACAGCCCGGTTCTCCAGTGAGTGCTGAAGGGCCAGAGCAGATAGCCGGTGACTGAAAGCCACCAGCTGTGTGCTCACTGAAGACCGAGAACTGAGCGATCAGCTTCCTTTGATCACTCACTTATTGGTGTAGAGTCGGTGGGGAACAGCTGCAGCATCTGATTAATACATTCTCACCTAGTTGTCTGCAGTATGTTTGTTTTAAAAATCATGAATAAATGTTAAAGTACAGCCTTTTCCTAGGTTTATTTTAAGTTTATATATCATTTTGAGTTTTTTGTTCCCTAAAAGGAGGGTTTTGATACAATGTTTGATTAAAGAAATGCAGCCACCCATATGATTCTTGGGTTGATATGAATTCATCCTTTGATATACATACATACACACACACACACACACACTAAGGTTTGCTGAAAAGTGATCCTTTTTTTAATCAATGTAATTTAATATTTCAACATGAACTTGCTTGAGTTTGCAATCACTTTGCCCATTTCTTTTTTTATTTCGTTGCATTCAAATAACCGTGTCAGGTGGACGTTACAATCACCATATGTTGAAACATGGTTTTAATAATTTGCTGTGATTTTCCTCCTGATTTCTCCAAAATTGAATGTGACATAACTGCTTTCTATATGATCGTTACAGGTAGTATTTCAAGAGAAAAACCCACCCACAGAGCACTTTCTCCACTATAAAATAACATACATACTGTTCAGTGTATTGAATTACTGTTTTTCCTATTTGCTCTTTGAGAAACATTAGTATATGGCTTTTCCACTGAACAGACAACGACTAGCTCTAAGCCTACTCGATAATGCCTCCTGGCCCTTTAATATCCCTCTATGACTGGTTAAGGCCAAATGTTTTTTCCCTTGAAAGTTAGGTGGAATTTTAATGGTTATGTCTGGCAACTATAATAGCTGAGCATACCACCAGCATAAAGCCTCAGTAAATCCTTCTATAAGCTAGAAGGCCTTGAAGGTTTTTAAGTTTCTGGGTCTTATCTCTTGTAATAAGAGCTCATTACATTGTAATCTATTGACGCCCTCATTTTTTTGGCTTGATTTCGGATTCTTAAAACTGTGTTGTAAAAGAGAACCTTGTCTTTGAACTTTCCACCTACTTTGCCAGGACTCAATCTACCCAAAAGTTCAAAGTATGAACTTCAAGCTGAGTCTCAGTTTAGTCTCAACAAAAATTAATTTCCTTAGTCCAAGTTCCTCGTTAATAGTCTAGAATTGTACTTTGGCCGACTCAGTTTATAAAAATTTTTCTAGAAGCAGCTAGTTTCCTTAACCCAAGCTCATATGAGACTTTCCTCAAGGGTATACAGTTTCTTTTCCAGATATTGGATGGTGACCAGCTAAGCTTTGCTCTTTATCAGTATTTTTAGTCCCCTTTAATTGCATTGGATGCCTGGATGTGCACAGCACATACTGAAAGAGAGCCACATGTAGAACTTTCCAAAGCAAGTGCTTCTTGTTTATCTGAACATTGGATTGGATTTTAATGAATGCAATACATGTTGAACCTCTCCAACAGCCTGATTAAAAGGAGAGTGCAACCTATAGTCTGACTTTATGGACTATTTTAACCACTTGAGTTCCGGAAGGTTCTACCCCCTTCTTGACCCAAATTAAATTTATATAATTTTTCACATAAATAGAACTTTCTTCTGGTGGTATTTGATTGTATTGTGCATGTGCAAGCCATCCACCCGCAGTCTGCAAGGCATTAATATAATTCCTATTCTTTAAGCCTTAATTTTTTTTTTGTACAAAGTTTTCACTGCTTTTTGTTTAAAAAATTCTATTCAGTAAACACTGTAAATTATCTATTATTTCTAAAAATGTCCATAACAACCAAGGTAAAGCAGTTCAGACATGAGAACTTTATCACCTGATGCATCTGCATACATTGATATGTTTACAGTCATGGACATAAATATTGGCACCCCTGTCAGATAATGCACCACTTCACCCAAAAAATAGTTGAAATTTCAAATGTTTAGGCATTCTCCTGTTTATTTCTTTTGTTTGTATTGGTATGACACAAAAAAGTGGAGTAGCAAAAAGCCAAATCTGACACATTCCACGCAAAACTCTAAACATGGACTGGACAAAATTATCGGCACCCTCAATTTAATATTTGGTAGCACACCCCTTGGAAAAAAAAAAAACTGAAATCAATCACTTCCTGTAACCATCCATGAGTTTTATACTTATCTACTGGAATTTTGGACCACTGAATCTTTCACCAACTGCTCCAGGTCTCTCAGATTGGATAGATTCCTTTTCCCAACTGCTGTTTTTAGATTTCTCCACAGGTGCGCTATGGGATTGAGATCTTGGACTCATTGCTGGCCAGGTCAGTACTCTCCAACGCTTTGCTGTAAGACCCATGACCTCTGACAGAGACCCAACTTTCTGACACTAGGCCTAACATTGCACCCCAGAATTCTTTGCTAGTCTTCAGATTTCATAATGGCATGCACACGGTCAAGACATCCAGTGCCTGACACAGCAAAGCAACCCCAAAACATCAGTGAACCACCACCATGTTTGACTGTAGGGACTGTATAAATTTCTTTAAAGGCCTCATTGCTTTTTCTGAAAACAGTATAATGGTGGGCTTTACGAAAAAGCTGTAATTTTGTTTAGTCTGTCCACAGCACATTCTCCCAAAAGGATTTTGGCTTCCTCAGGTAAGTTTTGGCAAACTCCAATCTGGCTTTTTTATGTTTCTGTGTCAGTAATGGGGTCCTCCTTGGTCTCCTACCATAGTGTCCCTTCATTCAGATGGTGACTTATAGTGTGAGCTGACACAGTTGTTCTTTATCCACCATTCAAACAATCCTTTGTTGCAATCTTTGATCAAATTTTCTCTTTCATCCACATCCAGGGAGATTAGCTAAGTGCCTTGGGCTGTAAACCTCTTGACAATGTTGCGCACAGTGGACACATGGACCTTAAGATCTCTGGAGGTGGACTTGTAACCTTGAGATTGTCCATGCTTTTCCACACTTTTTCTTCTCAAATCCTCAGACAACTCTTTGCTGCACTTTCTCTTTTCCATGTTCCATGTGGCACACAGAGACACACAACAGAAATGATGAGTCAGTTTTTCACCATTTTAACTGGTTGTCAGTATGATTTCTATATTGTCAGCACCTGTTAATTAATACAGGTGAGTTTAATTACAAATTACAGGAGCATCACAAACTTGGAATGGAATTATTTCTTACAATTTTGAGAAGGTGCCAATAATTTTGCACAATCCATTTTTGGAGTTGTGTGGAAAGTGTCAGATTTGGCCTTTTTTTTCTCCACTTTTTTGTGTCATACCAATACAAACAAAAGAAATAAACACATGAATGCCTAAGCATTTGTAATTGCAACAATTTTCTGGGTGCTGTGGTACACTATCTGACAGAAATGCAGGGGTGCCAATATTTTTGGCCATGACTGTATGATTCTCTGCAACAATGCCTGACTAACAGACTTTGGGTGTGTTTTTGGACAATCACTATTGTTTCCAGTAGTTTAGACTTGCAGTCCCTATACTTTTTGCCACACTAGCTGAAAACATTAAACGTGTACATGGTACAGTATATTCTGTGGGCCTCTTTGCAGTTGGCCACGGGGTGAATAGAACTCAACTAGCTAAGCAAAGGAAGGTTATATACTGTACATATGTAGAATGTGCCATGAGGAGAAGTTTGGATATTATTATTACCGAGACGCTTAGCTTTAGTATAGATATCCACTCTGAATGATGCCAAATAACATTTGAAATCCACAAAGGTGACAGAAGGAACCAATAAAAGTTGGCAACACACACTGCTAATGACTAAACCTGCAAATGTGTTAGCATATGGTACGATATAGTATGTAGTTTATAGAAACTATTGCAGTTGGCACTAAAACTTTTCAAAAAGGTATAACATCAGTGCATGGTATTTGCTAGGAAATATTTGTCATCTTATTTTTCAGTGCTTCCAGAAACCATGCATGTCTGTTTAGTAAAATCTGTACTAAAGTGTTTCTAAACCAAAGGATAAAGATGTAATCTATTGCAGCTTACTGGCCCTTCGATGTGTTGGCTGTTTTCTTTTTACAGGCGTCTGTTGATCCTGTCAGTAACAAACTCCCTGTCTTAGGGTCACTCATGGTACTGTATATATGAAAAAGCAGCATTGCCAGCATAGCACAGGATATGTGCTAGAATTACAGAACATCTCCCTCTCTTCTCTTCTAAACAACATGGTGGATAGATGTTCTGTAGTTCACAAAGGTTGCATAGTTAGGTTGAAAAAAAAAACAGTCCACCTAGTTCAACCTACAGAAAAAAATAAAAAGAACACATAAATAGAAAATTTCCATGTACAGAACCCCATAGCCACAGTTAATCAAGAGGATGGCAAAACAAAAAACCTAAATAAAGCAAGTTCCAATTTGCTCCAGCAAAAAAATGTTAATGTCCTTCCTGATCCCCCAGAAGGCAATTGGATATTCCCTGGATCAACAATCCTGATGTTATCACCTATAAAATTTCAGCTGTTCTAGTAGGTCTTTTGTCACATTTTCTTAGTCGCATCCTGCAGCAAAAGCCGTGGTCCGCAGAGAGCTTCCAAAGCATCAGTGGGCTCTCATTGTTAAAAGGTATCAGTCAGAAGGGTACAAAAGGATTTCCAAGGCATTAGATATACCATTAGACACAGTGAAGACAGTCATCAAGTGGAGAAAATATGGTGCAACAGTGACATTACCAAGAACTGGACGTCCCTCCAAAATTGATCAAAAGACGAGAAGAAAACTGGTCTGAGATGCTACCAAGAGGCCCATAGCAACATTAAAGGAGCTGCAGGAATATCTGGCAAGTACTGGCTGTGTGGTACACGTGACAACAATCTCCCGTATTCTTCATATGTCTGGGCTATGGGGTAGAGTGGCAAGACGGAATCCTTTTCTTACGAAGAAAAACATCCAAGCCTGGCTACATTTTGCAAAAACACATCTGAAGTATTCTAAAAGCATGTGGGAAAATGTGTTATGGTCTGATGAAACCAGGGTTGAACGTTTTTGGCCATAATTCCAAAAAATGTGTTTGGCACAAAAACAACATTGCACATCACCAAAAGAACACCATACCCACATTGAAGCATGGTGGTGGCAACATCATGCTTTGGGGCTGTTTTTCTTCAGCTGGAACTGGGGCCTTAGTCAAGGTAGAGGGAATTATGAACAGTTCCAAATACCAGTCAATATTGGCACAAAACCTTCAGGCTTCTGCTAGAAAGCTGAACATCAAGAGAAACTTCATCTTTCAGCATGACAACGACCCAAAGCATACATCCAAATCAACAAAGGAATGACTTCGCCAGAAGAAGATTACCATTTTGGAATGGCACAGCCAGAGCCCAGACCTGAATCCGATGAAAAATCTGTGGGTTGATCTGAAGAGGGCTGTGCACAGGTCATGCCCTCCCAATCTAACAGATTCGGAGTGTTTTTGCAAGGAAGAGTGGGCAAATATTGCCAAGTAAAGATGTGCCGTGCTGATAGACTCGTACCCAAAAAGACTGAGTGCTGTAATAAAATCAAAAAGTGCTTCAATAAAGTATTAGTTTAAGGGTGTGCACACTTATGCAACCATATTATTTTAGTTTTTTTGTTTTTACCTCTCTCCACGTAAAAGATTTCAGTTTGTTTTTCAATTGAGTTGTACAGTTTATAGGTTACTTTAAAGGTGGAAAAAGTTCTGAAATGATTTATCTTTGTCTCATTTTTTTACATCACAGAATCCTGACATTTTAACAGGGGTGTGTAGACTTTTTATATCCACTGTATATTTTTTGTATTTAGGAATGCATCCCTTGTTTTAAAACAATCTACTGAGCTGGCCAGAACTATTTCTTGAAGGAGCCTATTTCACATTTTCATGGCTCTTACTGTGAAGAAGTCTTTCTGTTTGTGAAGGTTAAATCTGTTTTCCTCCAGCTGTAGAGTGCTCCATTGTCCTCTGTGATGACTATACATCAATTTCACTCTTAATCACATAGTCTCTAGAGAGAATAAATTCAGTTTACCTAATCTTTCCACTTAGCTGAGGTTTTTCATGCCTCTTATCAGTTGGTTTGCTTTTCTCTACTTCCCCAATATCTTTTTTGTGAACTGGTGTTCAAAGGGTAATCTGGGTAGTGCATAAGATGTGCATTGACCATGCTGTCTTACAATGTCATTATTGGACACACAGCCTACAGTAGACATATAGTGTGTGTGTGTGTGTGTGTATATATATATATATATATATATATACACAGTGCTCAGCATAAATGAGTACAGCCCAACAGATTTGTCAAAAAATCTTTCCTTTCAGAATCAACATTTTCTGTGAGACACTGTACTACAAAATACTCCCACAATGCAGGCCATTGATTACAAACAAGATTTGTTTATTTGCAAACACAAAAAAGTATTTTCCTAACAAATTAATTCAAGACTATAAATGAATACACCCTAATGAAAATCTTGGGAGCAAAGCTTAATTTTAAACACTAAAATCCTAATTAACAAGAATTCAACTACAAGTGAGTCTAATTATTCATTAAACAGGTGCCCAGCACACAGTTGATTATAAAAGGACGTTACTTAACGAAGAAAGTACTTTCCCATTTCATGCTGTGAGCAATGGCACCACATGGAGGAGAAATGTCACAAGGCCTTTACACAAGAAAGGTGAAGGGTACAAGAAGATCAGCAAAGCTTTACTTATTAGTCAGAATACTGTAGCAAAAGTGATACAAAAATTTAACAAAGATGGAGCTGCAACCATTTCACAGAGATGTCTAGGCTGTCCATGGAAGTTAACACCTCGGCAGGAGCATCTTCTGATGAGAAGGGTTGAAGAAAATCTCACTGCAGGTAGCTAAAGAAGTAGAAAGCCAAACTGGGGTGATTGTTCCCTGTGACACAATACGGCATACACTGCAGAGAATGGCATGCATGGGTGTCGTCCATGAAAAAAGCCTCTCCTAACGCCCATGCATAAAAAAGCCCAACTAGAATTTGCCAGGGCCCATGCTGAAAAAGAAGACTACTGGGACTCTGTACTCTGAAGTGACAAGACCAAGATAAATGTTTTTGGAACTGATGGCTTTAAAACTGTAAGGCATCACAAAGGTGAAGAGTACAGTGAACATGGTGGTGGCAATGTCCTTCTGTGCGGTTGCATGAGTACTGCTGGTGTTGGGGAGCTGCATATCATTGATAGCATCCTGAATTCACAGATATACTGCTCTATATTAAAAGAGAAGATGCTACCATCACTCTGTGTCCTTGGTCGTCGTGCACTTTTCCAATGAACAATGATCCAAAATACACATCTAAGGCCACTGTTGCATTCCTGAAGAAGAACAAGGTGAAAGTAATTCACTAGCCAAGTATGTCTCCTGATCTGAACCCAATCAAACACCTATGAGGAATTCTGAGGAGACAAGTTGAGCATCACTCTCCATCCAGCATTCAGTCTCTAAAAGAGGTTGTTTTTGAAGACTGGAAAAACATAGATGTTACAATATGTCACCAACTTGTTAATTCCACACAAAATACTAGATGTATTAATTTTTGTTGTGGGGGGTACTAATTTTTGAATCAACTAATTTGAGTAAAACTGAAGATTTTGTAATCTAAGTTATATTATTAACATTACTTTCATGTAATGAGCTAAGCAAATGTTCTAGAAAACTCAGTCTTGTCCAAATGTCAGAAATTGTTCTTGTGTTCATTGAGATATTGATTAAAGTCTTACTTTTCAAGAGGGGCATACTTCAAAAGTACATACTATTGGTAAATGCAAAGAACAAGGTTAAACTTTAAAAGGTTGACTTGTGCTGTATAGAAAGCACAGTTTACTTGTATATCTAAAACCACATATTAACTCTATCCTGTGCTGTATGAAGCTTTAATGATAATTGAAGATTGACAATTTTTGCTTGTGTGCAGGAGATAAAAAGGAGAAGAAGCCAGTTGTGGCTGATGATGAAGCTAGACCCGTGGATGTATCTCGCCTGGACATGCGTGTTGGCTGCATCATTTCTGCCAAGAAGCACCCAGATGCAGATTCCCTGTATGTAGAGGAAGTAGATGTAGGAGAGGCCTCACCAAGGACTGTTGTCAGTGGCCTTGTAAAGCATATTCCACTTGAACAGGTATGTGGTGGATTCAGTTGCTGATTTCTTATTAAGGGCCCTTGAACAGTAAAACCTGAATATATCTTGTCAACATATGCAGCTTAATTCTATATACAAGCATGAGAAATAGTGGACAGTTTGCATACAGTGTTATTTTCATAGTGGTCAGTACTCTATAGCCACGTAAGCGCCGGAAGATTTTACCCCATTCATGACCAGGCCATTTTTGGCTATACAGCACTATGCTACTTTAACTGGTAATTGCGAGGTCAGTCAGCGCTGTGCCCAAATGAAATTTATATAATTTTTTTTTCACACAAATAGAGCTTTCTTTTGGAGGTATTGATCACAACTGGGATTTTTATTTTTTATTATATAAACAAAAAAATACCAACATTTTGGAAAAAAAATAAAACATTTTAAACTTTTTGCCATAAAACATATCTAATAAAAAATATATATACTGTAATTTTTAAAAAATGTATTTTCTTTTATACTAGTTGTGGTGGTCAGTGATTTATAGTGGGACTGTGATAGTGCGGTGGGAAATATGACACTAACTGACACTTTATGGGAATTGACAAAATGATACTGACATGTACACTGACACGAATACAGTCATCAGTGCTCATAATATACACTGTCACTGTACTAATGACATTGGCTGGGAGGGGGGTTAACATCTAGGGGCAGTCAAAGGGTTAACCGTTTGCCAAACAAATATTAATTGTGTAATGTGTGCTGCTTTTTCTAAGCAATGTGACTGTTTTTACTCCCTGCTTTGCATGGAGGAAAAACAACTGCCACATTGCTACACTCATTACATACACGGGGTTCTCTTCTGTCATTTGCTCGTCCAATCAGTCGGTCCCAGCCATAATTCATTGGCTGGAACCCACTGATTGGCTTGTGCTGTAGTGAATTACAGCACTGCCGGGGTGGCAGGAGCGCACGCGCCCCCCCTACCTGGAAGTGCCAGATCACATAAATGTACATGATCCGGTGCAGCGGGGCTGCTCTGCCGCAGTAAATGCGGTAGGTCATCCCTAACTGGTTAAAGGTGAACTTCAGCCCCCCCCCCCTCAGATTTCATGTCATCATCTTGGTCCTATCCCAGGAGGTTGCAGAGGGGGGTGCAGGAGATCTTTGAAATATCCACAGACAGTCCTTTGTGGCATTACATATACTGAACATTATGTGCGGCCCTATGGTTATGCCGGGGGACAAAGTTGAGGCTCCCTATATAACTGGTAAGTTGACAACCACTGCTTCTAAAATATTACGTGATTTTAAATTAGAATCGGGGATCTGTTGCTTCACCGATTCCCGTGTATAGCAGAAGAAATCACAAATCCTAAAATAAGTGTGACCTTGTAGAACAAAACTCAACATTCAGACATTTTCATTCAGTTCTAAAGGTGGAGTAATATATTCCTTTCCATCATAATTTGAAATGGCAACTATTCTAAAATTAATATTGTAAAATGAAACACAGTTTCCTTCTATCAAAGCAATGATTTCCAGCAATATTATTTCTGTGAGTGCTTCATCCCTGTTTTATGAAGCCCAGAACGAGGAAAAATAGCATCTAATTTGAAGGCTATTTTCCCTGTTTCATTTTTTCCCACTGGGACTGGTCTTTTATAACTGTCTCCTTGGTGCCAAAATGAATACTAACCATGGGAAGCCTTACAAATGGTTGATCAATAATTCCTTGGAGTACAGCAGAGAGGATCTGTACTCTGCCAAGTTATTTGGCTAATTAGATAATTGTCTGTGATGTTTGTTTGAGATTTAAAATAAATACATGCATAAATAATAAGGAGCACCTGGGAAATGAGGAAAAAAGTGCACTTGATATGATTCATGCCGCTTTAAGTACATACATAAAACAATAGAAAAATAAAACATCTGGTCAATTACGTTTTACAGTCGTACATCTTCATCATTGCTAAAAATACTCCAAGTAAGGTATCTATCAAGGAAAATAAATTTCCAGCCACAGAGAAAATAGAGCATTTTATGGCCTCTATGTGCAGTCCAAGTGCAGGGCTTAAAGCAGTATATTTCCCAATTTTAACATTACCATAACCAAAGTAAACATGTTCTACAAACGTGTAGGATGTTAAAGCTGCAAAAACAAAATATATTCCAAAGGCAATTGCAATGTAACATACACTGAATAATGCAAAAAAAATATATATGCAGACCCTTTCAGTCAGTGCTGCAGAACTACAAATGCCTTGTGGCTTTAACTACTTTTATGACCCAGCAGTAGAGAAATTAAGGAATGCTTAGAGACAATAATTCTGTGTTCTTGGGTGGAGCAAGGAGATCAGTGTATCCACACTTTAAAGAAGAACTCTACCATAAACTAGATTGTAAGCTCTAACGAGCAGGGCCCTCTGTTTCCTCTTGTGCCAAATTGTATTGTAACTGCTATGTCTACCTTCGTTTTGTAAAGCGCTGCGCAAACTGTTGGCGCTTTATAAATCCTGTATAATAATAATAATACCATAAACTAAATCTTTAGATTTTGTCAGATTAATAGGATTTATTTTTTTAATCATGGTTATCTTGTTATTTCATGGGTTTAAGGCATACTGAAACAAAAATGGACAGCTTCTCCATAGCAGCCAATCAGCTTTGTTGGTTTATTTGAAGGAATAAAACTGATTGATTGTGATGTCACAGCTCCATTTTTTGTTATAGTTTTCTTTCCTCCCAATTTACAGAAATCGACTAATTAACTAGATACCAATAAACTTAATTGATTAGTCACTGAATACAAACATCATTTGTTATGTTTGTGTAAAATAGTGTTTGGAGACTAATCCTTTGACGTTTTTGCGCTCTATTTAGCCTAATAAGGGTACATCAAGCAATTTACAGAATGTATGCCAGGGCTTGAAATTTCCACTCGCCTGCTCGCATTGGCGAGTGGAAATTATGGTGGGGGCGAGTGTGTCCCCAGGGCCGTCTTGCTGAACAGGCTCGGAACTCAGGGCCGGATTTTCCACTCGCACTGGGAGCCGTCAGATTGCTCAATAGTTGAGCAAAATGAAAGCAAAGGAAGGAGTGTATGCTGTGCTCTCTGCCTCCCCCTAGAGTGCAGTACCTGGCTCTGTGAGTGAAGGTAACAATATACTGCAAATTTTTATAGGGCTGTGTGTGTATTTGTGTGTGTATGTATTTACATGTATCTGTGTGTGTCTGTGTGTATGTACATGTGTGTATTTGTACGTGTCTGCGTGTATGAACATGTATGTATGTGTGTATGTACATGTGTCTGTGTGTGTGTATGTACATGTCTGTGTATGTATGTACATGTGTCTGTGTGTATGCACATGTGTCTATGCGTGTGTATGTACATGTGCCTGTGTGTATGTACATGTATGTGTGTTTGTGTGTACATGTGTCTCTGTGCGTGTGTGTACATGTCTGTGTGTGTACAGGTGTCTGTGTATGTACATGTCTGTATGTAAACCTACATGTATGGGTGGTTTGGACAGGTTCAGGATGATGTGGTTATTATGGGTGGTAGAGTATGGGTCATTTGAGGTATTGCTGAGTTGTATAGTAGGTAGGATATGCTTGTTAGAGTTATAGTTTTGTGAGTGAGAGATTATGGGGGGTTATGGTTGTATGCAGAGCATGGTCTAAGTATGATGGAGTGTTTAAGGGGACATTGGAGGCCCTGATGTAATGTGGTTGGACTCTGGGGACCCTGATGTAATCTGGGGAAACATTTAACAGTGTAATTTCATGAAATTTATGAGGGCGTGTTTAGAGGTGAAATTAGGGTTGTAGCAGGGTAGGGGTTGGGTGGGGCAACTGGTGGCGAGTAACTCTTAAGGCCTGGCTAGTAGCTCAGGACTTGAAATTTTAAGCCCTATAAGCTATTGTCTGAAGTTTATTCTCTTAGATTAGTGAAAGATGCATTCTGATTGGTTGATGTGGGTTACTGTACTATTTTAACCTATTGAGTAGGTCTAAATGAATATTAAAAGTAGAGTCCAGAATTTTATGGCTGCAAAAAAACAAGTTTTTTTTTCATTATTAATGTATAAACTTTAATAAGCTGACTTGAATTTTTACAGATCATATACTGTTTGAGAATGGTTTCATATAATATACAGATCTACTAAACCCCAGATGTGTCTCTAAGTGCAAGTTGGCAAAAACTCCTAAAATGATTATTAAATACTATTCGTAAAGTATTGCTAGTTATGAGCCAGATAATGACTTGCATAACTTGTTTTGAAATTATTTTTACTATAAATTATTTCCATTGGATGACATCTTTGTTTCTTGTAGTCCACATCATGATAACGTAAATATTTGCATATATAATAAATAAGTGCTCCAACCTTTTGACAGGCTTCATTACTGGCCCACATTTTTAAAGCTTTGAGTTTGGGTCTCCCCCACCCGCCTCTAACTGATCGTTGGCTTTGAATTAAAAAAAAGGTAAATGGCTAAATCATCTTCTAGGAGTGTTGGGACAGAAGTATTTGACTTTCAGGAGAGCTACATAATTATTGGCTTCATATTAAAAGGAAAACACAAAGCAAGAGAGTGGTTAAAAGTCCTCTAACTCGCCTTGTCTTCTGCTTTTTTTTTTCATGTTTCCGACTGTTAAGGAACGTAAACCATAACTTTTTTTTTGTTTGTTTCTTTGGTTAGAGAAGAGACAAAAATATTTATAAGTGTATCTATTTAGTGTAAACAGGTTAGCCAACCTGAAAGGAAAGGCTCACCTTAGGATATTGCCTGTGTGCCACATTGGCACCGATTGGCTGCCCAGAACTCACCTTTGGCCATTGAAAAGAAGCAAAAGTGTCAGAGAAGCAGCAGCCAGTCGGGCATGGAGGAAGCCTTCAGTAAGCGAGAATGAATCTTCCCAACATGGAGAGACTGCAGAAAAAGAAAAACACTCCCCAAAACGAACTGTTGTAAAACTGTACATTATTCTGTAAGGGTGAAAAAGGAGATACATGATGTGAATTAGTTTTCCTCCTGAAAATAACTTCAAGAGAAATATTTCTGCTCGGAGCCATCATAAACTGAGGATTGAATTTCACCTAAAGGAAGAGCTCATTTTCATTCAGATGTTTTGGAAGTTTTGTTTTAGCCCCAATAATAAAACCCAGCTATATCTTATTTCTGGCAGAATGTGCAAAGAATGGTTGGAACAATACTAACCAAACCTGTTTTGTGTATATTTTGGCATTTTGTGCCTTTCTTAAGACACGTGCTGAAAAATTTAGCATTGTTACAGTGATTAGGTTTGGGCACATGCAGAATTTAGTGTATTCAGTTTGACATTCGTTTAATGCATGTAAGACGGATTATGTGTTTACCCCTGTCCTTTTAATAGTAAAACTGTATTCTGCTTACTAGCGTCTAGAAAATTACTTTTAAAAACCACAACAATGAAAAGTTAAAATGTTTTGTGCCTGTTGTATATAGAGGTGTATCTTATGATACATGATGTGTTTTGTAAATGTATCCTTTGGTGAACTCTCTTGTCTAAGCACTAAGCTGCAAATATTCTGTTTCTAATATTAGGGCTCATTCAGACATGGGGGTAGTGGCGGGGGCTGTAAAAGTAGACAAATGAGTCGTGGTTTTACTGTACCCCGACTGCCTTCTTAAAGAAGGAAATTCAGCCACTCAGGACTGAACACATGCCACAGTAAAACTGAAGCCCTTTGTTGCATTTGACAAGCAGCACTGCAGCTAAATGTGACCTATTCAAGTGAATGGAGCCATTCCACAACCATGTGAAGTAAGTCAACATTTTTAGGTTTGAAAAAGGCAGTAAAGAGGTAACATATCACCTCTTCTGAAAAACAATCCACCATAGATTGTTTTTTAAACAGAGCTGCCATATGACTCATTAGATTGTTGCGCACAGCTGTGCAGCGACAAATTTGGGAACCCACTCTACCATGTAGCTTGCACCTAGAGTTCCATGGTATTTTACAATCTGTCATTGATTGATCAGTTTTGAGCCTTTTGGGGTTTATTGTAGGTGTGGGAGTGGATGGAATTGGGTAAGTGGCTCAACCTGACCTATTTATTGGTCTAGCATTCTGTCACTGTTTTCAAAATATTTTTATAAAAACACATTTCAATACATAAACGCCATCTTTAAAATTAAATTACATTTCAGCTTAATAAAATTGCATAGCTTCTAGTGTCATTGTCTGGTCCAGATATTCCTTGAAAAATTGGATTTTATTTATTTATTTTTTGCAGCAGTACTTAAAAATCTCCAGACACCAGTAACTTATTTTCTTATTTACTTTCAATGATGAGTGCCTGTGAGAGCTCCGTTGGCTCTATTAACCCCTGCTTCACCCAAAGACTGCAGATTATTTTTTAATTGTGATTAAACCTAAGCTTTAAAGTGTTACCAAACCCAGGACCCTGCATTGACTATATCTGGTCTGCCACAGGACACAGAATATGGAAATGCAATTATTTTAGTAAATATCAACTGCTAAATACCTTTTTTTCATCAGCAGTTGTGACTTCTATCAGTTTCCTGCAGAGCACTGGTTAAAGCTTGTAGGAGGAGTTTTCATTCTCCTCTAGAAGGATGCAGGACCCCTGACCTCTGTCTGGACAGTGTTGATCACATGCACTTTCTCAAGAAAACAAACCTCACTAGCAATACACACCAAACTGAGCATGTGCAGAGTGACTCCAAACCTCTGTTTAATCAGGAGATATTTAGGGGACAATGGAAGAAGGGGAGGATCAGAGAAGAGCGAATCAAACATCCTTTTTACACAATGTGGAGAAATAACCTTGTTTCCACAGTAAGTATAACAAGCATACTTTACTGCATATACAAACTGATTTTACTGTTGTGGGTTTAGTAACACTTTAACCGTTAAAGTGGTCCAGTTTTTGACTATCATACGCTACATTGATGAACTAAGCTGCTTAGATGTGAATGAGTCCTAAGATTAGTAAGCCTTTGTTCAACGTGAGATCTGGAGATGGTGGGAGGAGGAGATTTGACATTAAACATTTACAGTTAGTGAGTTTCAGAATCCTAAGGGGAATCACAGTATGGAGAAGAGCTTTTTACATCTGGATAGTAAAAAAAAAACTAATGGTTTTTGCTTATTGCAAAAGTGGGCAAAGCAGTTTATGGTGTAAGGGAATCACAGAAAAAAAGACATCTTCTGAAAAATAAAAACTAGAAAAATAAAAAAGAGACCCTTTTTTATTTAACCACTTCCAGACCGGACACTTTTACCCCCTTCCTGACCAGGGCAATTTTCAGCTTTTAGCGCTATCACACTTTGAATGACAATTGCGCGGTCATGCAACACTGTACCCAAATGAATTTTTTACCATTTTTTTGAGATAGATAAAGCTTTATTTTGGTGGTATTTATTCACCACTGGGATTTGTATTTTTTTTGCTATGTAAATGAAATGTCCAAAAATTTTGAAAAAAGTGTTTTTTTAATAAAATTTTGCAAATAAATAATATTTCATCATAAATCTTAGCCAAAATTTATTCCGTTATCTTTTTAGTAAAAAAAAAAAAAAATCCAAATTAGTTTATAAGCAAAAATTATAATTTTTAAACATTTTTTTTACATTTTTATTTTTTTTTATATTATTATTTTTTATTTTTTTTTTTACATACTGTCACCCTAGCAGTACAGTGTCACCATGGTGACACTGTACTACTTGTGAGGGGTGATGAAGATTTTTTTTTTTTTTTTTTTACACTGATTGCTTTTACACCCATATAGGATGTAAAAGCAATCATTTCTCTTTCTCTCTGTGTGCATTCTTGCACTCATTGAGAAGAACTGAGTGAGCTGTGATTGGTCACAGCTTGTCACATGGTACAAGGCTTTTGTGAATAGCCTTGTACCATGTGACCTCTGTGATCATTCACAGATTTCACACATAGTAAGCAATGATGTCAGAAGTGACATCTTGCTTACTACTTTGCATGTGATCACTGATTGGCCAATCAGTGATCACATGATCGGGACCTCGTACAGAGGTCCCGTCCGACGATCGGTGTTTCACTGTGTCCGGAGGACACAGCGGGCACCGGATCGCGGTGCTGCGCGCTCCCAGGGAGCGCGCACAAGCAGGGTGCGGGGAGGCCGTTTATAGACGGCCACCCGACCCTGCAGTGCCACCTTCCGGCCGTTTATATACAACGGCCGGTCGGGAAGTGGTTAAAGGAGAAGTATAGCCACAGATGTTTTGGATATAATTCTCCTATGGATCAGAGGAGTACAGTTAGTTCTGCACTCCAGTGATCCGTTTTCAGCCAACGCGTCACAGAGCCACATGATCAGGATTCATCCAGAAGCCTGGACTGGCACATGCCTCAGCTTTTCAGCGATCCTCTGAGAGCCTGAGCTAGTCTCTCCCTCCCCTACAAAGCCCAGCACTGGAGGGGAAAAGCAAAGAGCCATTGATTGACAGACCCTGGCTCTCTACCGGAATGCTGAGAACTGAGCGATCAAAGATCGCTGATCACTCAGTTCTCAGTGCAGAGGGGATCGATGCTGCATCCACCTAGGTGAGGATAAATACATTTTTTTTTTCTAAATCCCATACTTCTATTTTAAAGACCAACAATGTGTGCATACCTTCGATAATGTAAATTATGGAAGTATTGATTTCCTTTTCCTCTAGAGAAAATGAGTGGTCCTATAACCACACATGTGTAATGATGCAAAAATGTGTACTGAAGGCTACATTAACCCTTAGGAACATGTTATATCTTACACCCTTTTTTAGAAGTTAACATGTTCCTAAGTAACCCCTCTCCCTGTGACAGTATGCAGGGGCCCTTTTCCCCCACAGCTGCTGTCACATTTAAAATTGGCACGGCTGTGTGGGGCTCCACCACTCTGTGAATTCATAAACTACAAGTCCCGCTTGCCACCATGGCAGACAGCCTTGTAGTTCTCACTTATAGGTGCACTCATAGTCCTTTGATACTTCCTCTAGCTTTCTAACTGACAGCCTGTACAGAGGTACAGGCAGAGAGCTGGAGGAAGTGTCTGCAGGAGCCTGACATTGCACCCTGATCCACTTATACTTTGCAGGCTCCTGTAAATAATAAATAATTCCCCCCTTGTTTTTTTACCCACAAAAATGTGCATTTTTTTTTTAAAAAGGTGAACCTATCCTTTAAGTGTGTCTGGCAGTACAACGCTTGAGGGCAACTAGGGGTATCAAAAGAGGCAATTGTCTGGCTCATTGGTCCTGCGGGGCCTGGGCAGGAAGGTGAGGGGGCACCCCTGTCATTGTGGATTCACGTTTAAGTTGGGAGCACCTGCATGAATTCTGTGTGTGTTTTTCACATAACAAGACGGATCTATATTACTGGGAGGACTCACAGCACCATATGTTGTTTATTTATTGGTCTTTTTATTTAGTTATGCGGATAGGGTATTTATAGCACTGCACTGCTTTATAATTATAACTAGGGGTATCACGTCATCATGTTATTATCCATCTGTGGTTATTTCTCCTATTTATTGGTACAGGTAATAATTTTGAAAAATGTCGACAGTGAAAAGTGGTACATTCTTTTTTTTTTTTTTTTTTTTATCACTACTTTACAAGTGTATACACCTGCTTATGAGACAGATGTGCAAAGTATGTAAAAGGAACAATATGTGGTACGTTTTTGCCCTGATATGGGAAGGGTTTAAAGTCAGGTTATGGACCTGTGAAACACAAACCATTTGCTTAGGATGTTTGCTTTTGTTTAAACATTTTCAAAATGTATACATTTGCTAGATGTGTTCATGTGAATTTTAGTCTAGTGGTTATATTTTTGTTCTGCTTAGTTTCTTTTATTACACTACATAAAGATAAGCAGTATCTGGTACGTGAAATAAAATTTTGTCTTACAGTGGAGTTTTACAGTACTTTACATTCCCATTTGTTGCTTTCTGAAATAGTAGAAGGAAACTTGGGCAGATGCTTCTTTAAGTCATGAACCTTTGTGATAATTTTTTTACTTTAGATGCAGAATCGGATGGCCGTGCTACTGTGTAACTTGAAACCTGCCAAAATGAGAGGGATCCTTTCTCAAGCCATGGTTATGTGTGCAAGCTCTCCGGAAAAAGTGGAAATACTGGACCCTCCCAGTGGATCCGTTCCTGGAGATAGAATTACCTTTGAGGGATTCCCAGGTAACATAACTACTGTGGTAATGGGTAGGGAGGGACATGATTAATTACTTCTATCATTTATAAATAACCTTATGGACTTTATTCATAAGTGCAGGAGGGAAGTCTCAGGTGTCATTCTTGTTATAGAATAGAAATACAGGCTGTGGAACCACAGGCATGTTTGCAAAAGCTTTACTGTGGTAATCATTCTTTTTTTCTGTAAATTAAATGTAATTCTTAATCATTCATCAAAAGACACATGATCAGTAGAATGAGGAATATTGGGTTATAATGCTGCCTTTAGGAGGAATTTGACAAAAGAGGCAGATGGTTAGACAAGTATAACCCTTTCCACTCCCATGATGCTTCAGTTTTTATCTTTTTCCTAGAAGGATGGATGTCTTTTCTCTTTACAGAAAAGTAAGCCCATGTATCCTTGACAGGTTTACTTTTATCATTTAAGGTTCTCCGTTATGCTGCTGAACTGTGACATCTTATGAAGCTTTCCGAATCAGGTGATCCTTGGCACCACCTTGGAGGCTGTAACTGGGACCACCGACTGAGGTTTACCAAAAGCCAAAGAGTGCTTTACAGGTCAAGGGCCATGACACTGTCACAGTTGTGATTGTGATCCCTTAAGACTTCCTAAGGAGTGTGCCTGTGATAGGGGTGAAGATTGCTTGGAATGTGACATGTTCACTAGGTTCTGCATCTGGGGCTCTCTATTACCTTGGGCCTCTCCAACTCGCTTTTCTTTAGCAGCTTCAGGCTGGTCTGCAGTGTTCCTCCAAGAGTATTTGACGCTGAAAACTTGGATTATTGTCCCCTGCCTAAATCCACACATTTCTCAGAGTCCTCTCTACCTTCCAAAGGTGTAGCTCCCTCCTCCACTCAGGGAGGAATTTTCTAATGCTACGCAGGATTTCATTTTCAAACTGATGTAGGTGCCAGTTTTACGCCCTCTCCTCCAGTCTACCTGAGGAGGAGTTTTACTATTGCTTTTTAGGTGAATTTGTGCTTGAGGAGCCTCAGTCTGCTGGCATAACTGCTAAGCTTCAGGATACCATTTTGGTCCTTACTGATGTAGGGTGCATACATGCTTAAAGCTGGATCAACCTGCCTGTGTCTCAAACCACCCTTGTGGTCAGTTTGGGCTCCCTTACAGGTCCAGAGACTGTCAGAACTTTTCCAGTGTATTTGTTGCCTATTTTGTACAAAGATTGGGTTACTTCTAACAAATTATTTGTTCCTCTGAAATGTTTTGCTGAACTATATCCGAGGGAGAAGATGTTTAGCAAGAAGTAAACTGTTTCTTACCCAGACATTGCGTGCTTCAAAAACCCTGTCTGACTGTCCCTGCTGAGGACATTATGCTGTTTAAAGACCAAGTTGACCAGCATCTGGAAACAGGTCCTTGTTTATCTTAGTAGTCCCTGCCCTGCAGTCAGCTGTTGGTATCATGGCAACTTTCCAGACCCTGACAGTGTGGTCCAAAGAAAATATCTAAAGAACCCAATAACCTTAATGATTACTCAGTTATAACATTTTTGCAGTTTTTGCCTGCTGCATTTCACTCGTTTTGATGGATTGTTGGACATTGTCTCATTTCCAGAATGAGTCTCCTATCTATTTGTATGTGGTTGACCTTTTGGCCTAACTGTGCTCTCAGGGCATTCTCTTTGCGGGATATCTGAAGGACCTTCTGCTGAGGGAATAGTTGGCACAGATTCTAGTGGACAATGACTAAAACAAGTGTTTTTGATGCATCTTGAAACCTCAGAAATCAGTGCTGAATCTGACTCTTTGCTTGGAATATCTTGGCCTAGTCTTGGACACAGTTCAAGCCAGAGTTTTCCTTCCCTATGTGAAACTTCAAACTGTTCAATTCCAGCCTCATGCTCTTCAATCTGGGAGTCGCCTGACTCTGTTTCTGGATGAGGTCCCTGAGGCTGATGGTAGCTTCCTCTTGAGGCAGTCCCATATGCCCAGTTTAACTCCGGAATAATATTCCATTATCATGGGAAAAGCTGATTCATCTGTCACCAAAGACCAGGTTGCCCTTGGCTTGATATCTTAGGAACCCGGTTCTGGAGGAAGGAAAGTCCTTTCTTCTGGTCTTCTGAAAGATCCTAACAAGGGATACCAGCCTGCCAGTCTGAATAGAAGTCCCAGGCACCCTGTTGCAGCAGCGTACTTGGACATCAGAAGCATCTTGTCTGCCAATCAACATTCTGGTGCTTTGGGCAACTTGACTGTCCCTTTCCCTGCACAACACCACGGCAGTGGCATACATCATTTATCAGAGAGAAAACAGAAATCTTGCCATGGCAAGAGAGGTAGATCAAACCAATAAGCACTGCGCCTTGGATAATACAATCAGTGCTAAATATTTATAAATGAAAACTATAAATGTGCCAGTGCATATCAAACGAAAAAGCATTAAAATCACTTAAGCGAACTGTAACTGCTGCATTTGCCAATATGTGCTGAATAATGCACAAATAGCTGAAAAGAGATATAAATGCAGACCGCGCATGTCATTCCTAAAAAAAACCTGTGACCACCTAACTTTATAATGCATTCATTAAATATTGTGACCAAAATCTGAAATAGAATAAAAAAAAGTCTAATCCAATTAACAGTACCAATGTGAAATACTGCTTGTGCTGCTATGGACATGAGACAGTGCTTCACTCCTAAGTGCTTTAGTTCCTCACAAGGACTAACACTCAACACAGGTAATAGGCCAATTATCCCTAGTTAGGTCAATAGCACTTGCAGGGCATCCCCATATGTTTTCACCACAGCTTGTGTGTTCCAGATGATCTTCCACAGATGTCAGAGATTCACTCAAAAGGAAAGATGACAGGGAGAAGATCTCATTGCTTAGAACCATTCACGTTTATTGAAAGGGTAAAAAGATGTAAGCCAGCACCAGGTGTATAGTTTGTTTATTTGTGGGTAAAGATGGTCACGAAACAGGAAGTGGCTTGCAGGAAGTGTTGTTATGGTCTATAAACCACGCCTCAACATGTTTCAACCTGATTGGTCATCCTCAGGAAGCTTCCTGTTGAGACATTATAATGTTAGGTGGTCACAGGTTTTTTCAAGGGTGACATACGCAGTCTGCATTTATATCTCATGTAGATCAGATCCTGTCTTGGGCACTTTATGTTCTAGGCTTCCATGGAAATTCTGGACCTAGGACAGTGGCCGCTACACCTGGAGATGTTCTGGACCTGTGTTACAGGTGGGGGGATTCCAGATGTAGACAGTCAGGCCTCTAGATTCCAAAACAAACTGGAGAGATTTGTCTGTAGGTACAGGGATCCTCTAGCAAAATCAGTAGATGTATGAATAAAGTGTGTTGCACAGTCTTTAAATTATAAGCTCAAAAATGTGCAGCAGCCTTCTTTTAGTATATAACACATAATTCCCTACCATCCGCCCAAAGATTTAGGCATCACGCCCGCTGAAGAAAGGGCAGCGCTTCTATGACATTTTTATGTTTGTAAGAACCTATCCTTAAACTGGTGTACAAATGACTGCACTATGGAGTTGTGCTGTGTCTCTTTCATGCCAAGTGCTGTTGATCTTTGGAGACCAGCAAAGGTTGTTTTAATGGGGGAATGTCCAATCCAGCCATTCAGCAGCTATCTGAAAACCACTAAGCACTATTAGACCTCTGTGGCTGTGGGGTCTAGCAGTCTGGTAAGCAGTTTGGCATGCAGGTGGAGGAGCACTTCATGGAGTGAATCCACTGAGGAGTTACACCTTTTTGAAGTGCTGCAGTGTTCACATACGTTTTGACTTTATTTTAATTTATCACTTATGCATATGGAGCACTGTGGTTCACATTGTTGATCAAGGTGATAGAAGCGGGATTATGTGATATATACCAAAAAAAGGTTGCTGCACATTTTTGAGCTTATAATTTAATGAGACAATGCAACACAGTTTGTTTTATTATGATCCTATCCAATAATAGTGAGTGCAGCTGTCTCATTGTACACACATGATGACTTGAGCACTTTAGTGCTTTTTTTGTTCTTTTGACTAAAGCAGTGGTGGTTTAGTGGGATCGGGGTATCATAATTTATGGGTCCCCCCAAACACCTTCCTCGTCTGCAGGATGGAAATAGAGGGAGTTCTGGTGATCCTTAAGCCACCAGGGACTGGCCAAATTTTGATTCATGTATTGGTAGGCTGATTGTACACAATTTGATCTATCGATCGAATGTACAACCAGCCTGTCAGGTTTTTCCCAAACGATCAGTGCCACCGGCTATACCCAGCAATATTGATCATTGTATTCGGACTACAGATAAGGCATCCCGTTGTCAGGATATATAACCACAGCAAGAGGATTTCTTCATCCATATCAAATGTGTGGATGGAGGAATTGGATTTTTTTTTTTCGTTCAACCTGCTGGTTGAATAATAATAATTAAAATAAAAGATCAATGTATGGGCTACCTTAGAGCTCTAGGTTGGTCCAAGTGGGTGTGGTACCTTAACCTGATAGGATTCTTGGCAGACACTTTGTGGACTCCTTCAGATCATCCAGATCTTCTGTCTCAAGGAACAGTTTACCACCCTACTCCATGTTTAATGGCTTTAATGGCATAGCTGCTTAAAGGATAAGTTCACCTTTGGGAACATATTACCACCCATTTTTAGGGTGAAAATGTAACAAGTTCCCAATGCTGTGTCACTGCCCCCCTCCCTGTGACAGAAGTACGGGGAGAAGTTTTCTGTACTATCTGTCAGATTTGAACACAGTGCGGCCTTGCGGGGTTTCATTCACAGAGCTTCATTTGTGCTGGGCGCTTCATTCACATGAATGGTTGAACTGCAAGTCCTAACAGCCTTAGCGGCTGTTGGTTTGTAGTTTTCAGTAAACTACCATGGCGCTGTGGAGCACCATAGTAGTTCATTGAATCTTCTCATCAATATATCTGCTTGCTTGTATATCCCATACGGGCAAGCAGATATACTGATAGATCTGCAGAAACCTGCATGGCACCAGCGATCGCTGGTGCAATGCTTTACAGGCTCCTGCCGACAAAAATAATAAATGCACATTTTTGTTACTTGCAAAAAAAAAGTGCATTTATTATATTTGTGCAAAAGGTGAACTTAGCCTTTATGCCCAGGTTCAGCGGGACAGATACATCTCTGAATCCTTTATTCCCACAATGCTGGAAGTCTATTTCTTATAAGGCAGTGGTTCTTAACCTGGGTTCGATCGAACCCCAGGGGTTCAGTGAGTCAGTCTGTCGCGGGTTCGGCAGAGGTGAAGACCCACACCCGACTCATATGATTCGTGCAGTAAATATTCATTATTATGTTTTTGTTTTTGTGTGAAAATCATGTTTTAATGGTTTTGTTCTTTGTTCTTAACGGTTTTGTTCATTTTGTGCACCTATGTATAAATATATACCTATGTTTTGAATTTTAAAAATCATATTTTATTTTTCCAATTAAGAAGGGTTCGGTGAATGCGCATATGAAACTGGTGGGGTTCAGTACCTCCAACAAGGTTAAGAACCACTGTTATAAGGTCTATTACCATAGGTGAAAAACTTACTTTGTTTAGTGTGAGTCCGGGTTCACATACAGTTGTGCTCAAAAGTTTACATACCCTGGCAGAAATTGTGAAAGTCAGTGCTTCCACGTAAGAGCTAACAAACCCATTGACTACTTATACACTGACACTAATTGCAATTTAAAAAGCCACAGATGTGGGACATTAACCTCTAATTGGCATGTTAACCTGTGTGTGTCACCTTGTGTGTCTGTACCAAGGCCAAACATTCCAGGGTATGTAAACTTTTGATCATGGCCATTTGGGTGATTTCTGTTATCAGTATGATTTAAAAAGGAGCCAAACAACTATTTGATAATAAATGGCTTCATATGATCATCATCCTTCAATAAAAGAGCATTTTTTGGCATGATCAGTCATATTTTCAATATCAATGCCAAAATTTCTCCCGGGCTATGTAAACTTTTGAGCACAACTGTATGTGCAGTGCAGTATATCGCATGTGATTCGCACATGAACCACACCGCATTCCTGTACAAATCACATGCGATTTGTGTGCAGTGCGTTTGGAGCCATACATTTTGTATGGCTCTATTCACACCGCACCAAAAACGTGTAGGACCCTTTTGTGGGTCCGCATTAGAATCGGATTGCATAGGTATTCACACCTATGCGATCTGATTCTGCACATCGCACTGTGTTTTGCAGACCGCTTTTGGGGTGTTGTTAACATACACACCCGCAGCAGTTCGCATGAACGGGGTGTGATTCTGATGCGGTGCGGAATTTGCACTGAAACCGCTGCGAATTCCGCACCACATCAGTGTGAACCAGGGCTAAGGCAAGAGGCTTTCACCCCAGGAAATTCTCCTTTTGACAAATTACTGATTTTTACAGGTAGGTATAGGGCTTACGTATGTATTTGCAAATATGTGCTAACTAAACCCCTGTGATAAACGCATACTGTTAGAAAGGTTAATTCGGTTGTTGGCAAGCTGGCTGGCAAGTTGTCCAAGAACATTGTTCTCTCCCCCTTATTCACTAGGTATAGACCAGCATTTGACCCACAGCACCATTAGGGTCACATTTCTGCTATCTTGAAAGGAGAATTGCCAGTTGTAAAACATTGTGTTGAGTAAAATTTATTCAGTACATATGTTGCATTTTTTTTTTCTGTTTTTCCTTTTACTGTACGACCATTTTTATTTGGAGTAACAAAATGCAGAATGTTCATAATCTGTGTACTGTCCATTGCTTTTCCAGGAGAGCCTGATAAGGAGCTGAATCCTAAGAAGAAGACATGGGAACAGATCCAACCAGACCTTCTGACCAATGATGGATGTGTAGCAACTTACAAGGGAGTACCATTTGAAGTGAAGGGAAAAGGGGTGGTCAAAGCTCAGACCATGTCTCGAAGCGGTATTAAATAAGGAGTGTTGGATTTGTGTAAAGCACACTTATGGTGTGCTTGTGAGCTTTCAAAAACAACTACAATAAAGGCTGACAGATTGTTCATTAAAACTTGTATGTTTTCTTGTCTTACATTCCCTTGATGGAGTTACAGTATATACGCAGTCAGGTTAGGCTTGTGTTGCTCTATAGACCACAACATATTATCTGTATGTTGGATTTTGGAGTGCTAAGGCTTTTGTTTGGGCATCTCACTTAAAGGCTGATTGCTGCCATTAAAAGAGAAGTATGACTGAGTCATAGGAGGGAATTTATTTCTGCACTTCTGAGACCTAAATTCAGCCATCGGCTGATGTCACAGGGCCATTCCGGGCTTTACTGGGATCCTGACAATAATACCAGGATCCATCCACCTGGCTCAGTTCTCGGTCTTCAAGCTAGTGGGAGACAGCTGAAGCTGTCCCACACTTCTTTAATCACACTGGCATCTAGGGTTCTTACGGTATTCATTATTAAAACATTCACTCTTCATTAAAGGTTATATATTTCTCTGACACCTTCATATTTATTTTCCATTTGCAATCAGTTCACATTGTACAGGGCACATCAGACAGTTTGCTGCTCTCCTATTTAAACTGCCAGCTCCTGTGGTGTGGCAGGTCACCATATACTGGGGTAAAGGGTATATTTAAATCATACAATACAGAACACGGGATATGTGTTCTTATAATTATAAGGTTATATACAGCTATCTTCAGGTGATTGGACACTGGCAAAGCTTTGAAAGGAACATCCCCAAGTATATCCATGTAACCACACACACTATGTGAGGCTCCAATTTTTTGTCAGCGTCCGTCCAGGATCTCTTTTCTTGTGAGAGAAGTTTTGCTCTATATTTTTACCAGTTTTTTCTAATCTTCAAATGACATTTCTCTTAAGATCTGACTGCTTCTTGCCTCATAGCTCATTAGCAGTTCCTGGATCAGTTACCCTTGATATCCATCTTGGGAACCATACCCAGACCTCCCATCAACGGAGCCAGCCTGTAATGTTTGCTTCAAGCACTGAATCCTGCATTCAGCTCACACCTTGGTATGTGGTACTATTGGTGAGTTAGCTGCAAGATGCTATAAAGCAGTGGTTCTCAACCTTCCTAATGTTGTGACCCTTTAATACAGTTCCTCATGTTGTGGTGACCCCCAACCATAAAATTATTTTCGTTGCTACTTCATAACTGTAATTTTGCAGTGGGAGGAGTAGTGCCACATCATTGGTGTCAGTGGGAGGAATAGTGCCCTATCATAGGTGTCAGTGGGAGGAATAGTGCCCCATCATTGGTGTCAGTGGGAGGAATAGTGCCCCATCATAGGTGCCAGTGGGGGGAATAGTGCCCCATCATTGGTGCCAGTGGGAGGAATAGTGCCCCATCATTGGTGTCAGTGGGAGGAATAGTGCCCCATCATTGGTGTCAGTGGGGGGAATAGTGCCCCATCATTGGTGTCAGTGGGGGGAATAGTGCCCCATCATAGGTGTCAGTGGGAGTAATAGTGCCCCATCATTGGTGTCAGTGGGAGTAATAGTGCCCCATTATTGGTGTCAGTGGGGGGAATAGTGCCCCATCATTGGTGTCAGTGGGGGGAATAGTGCCCCATCACTGGTGTCAGTGGGAGGAATAGTGCCCCATCGTTGGTGTCAGTGGGAGGAATAGTGCCCCATCGTTGGTGTCAGGGGGAGGAATAGTGCCCCATCGTTGGTGTCAGGGGGAGGAATAGTGCCCCATCGTTGGTGTCAGTGGGGGAGGAATAGTGCCCCATCGTTGGCGTCAGCGGGGGAGGAATAGTGCCCCATCGTTGGTGTCAGTGGGGGGAGGAATAGTGCCCCATCGTTGGTGTCAGTGGGGGGAGGAATAGTGCCCCATCGTTGGTGTCAGTGGGGGGAGGAATAGTGCCCCATCGTTGGTGTCAGTGGGGGGAGGAATAGTGCCCCATCGTTGGTGTCAGCGGGGGGAGGAATAGTGCCCCATCGTTGGTGTCAGTGGGGGGAGGAATAGTGCCCCATCGCTGGTGTCAGTGGGGGGAGAATAGTGCCCCATCGTTGGTGTCAGTGGGGGGAATAGTGCCCCATCGCTGGTGTCAGTGGGGGGAATAGTGCCCCATCGTTGGTATTAGTGACACCAATGATTGGGCACTATTCCTCCCACTGACACCAATGATACTTACCTTGCTGACCCCTGCTCCATCCTGGGCTCGCTCGCTCCCTCCCTCTCCCATGGTACAGACACTTACCAGTCAGCTGTCTTCCTTCTCCGGCCGCTCTCCTCCTCTTCACTCGCTTGATCTTCGCTGTGCCGCTCGGCTCCTCCTCTCCAAGCTCCACCTCCTTGCCGGTGATTGGTCGCCTGTGTGCCTCTCCTGAGCTACAGTTCCGGCGGCCAATCACCGGTGAGGATTGATCCCGGGGGTGTGTCCAGATGACAGGGGCGGCATGTCATCCCGCCCACACCTGGAGATGGATAGAGGAGCGGTGTCTCGGTTCCTAAGACCATCGGAAATATGTGTTTTCCGATGGTCTTAGGCGACCCCTGTGAAAGGGTCGTTCGACCCCCAAAGGGGTCGCGACCCACAGGTTGAGAACCGCTGCTATAAAGGGTCAGGACTGTGGTCCATTCCTATGGCACCCAGACTCTAAAGACCCTTGGAGTATGCCCATCATGACGGGTGAGCTCTGGACTAAATCAGTGAAGTGGACAAGGTAAAACAGGGTTTCTCTGTACATTACATTTGAATCCTAGTTCTACAGTATATGTCGTATTGGATCATTAGTATATACTACATATAGCCTACAAGACACACCGCAGTGCTAAGACACAAGCGGTTTTTCAAGGCACAGGTTATGGCGTCATTCACACTTTAAAAGTTTTTCTCCCTAGCTATTATTTTGTTATATGTGGCTTTATATGTAACATTATAACTATTATGTATTTAACCGCTTCCCACCCAGCCTGTAGACAAGTGACAGCCGGGAGCGCTGCTATCCTGGGTGGATGTCATATGGGGGTTTATTTACTAAAGCTGGAGAGTCCAAAATCAGACTCCCTTCTGCATAGAAACCAATCAGCTTCCAGGTTTCATTGTCAAAGCTTCATTGAACAAGCTGAGGTTAGAAGCTGATTGGTTTCTATGCAGAAGGGAGTCTGATTTTGGACTCTCCAGCTTTAGTAAATAAACCCCATGATGTCTTCCTAGGAAGCCAGACACAACAGATGACAGATCGGTGTACCAGGCTTCTGCCGGTACCATGTCATCGATCTGACCAGTCACAGCAGATCACATGGCAATTGTACACAATGAATTACTTCCATTCATATCCATTCATTGTGTAGGACTTTGAGTTTGATCACAGTGACCTCATGGTACAGACAGGGCAAATACAGCCTATCTTTACTATGTGATTAGCTGTAGCCAATCACAGCTAATCACAAGAGTACACACTGAATGAATGGATTTCATTCATAAAAAACGGTTGCTTTAATCACAAGAGTACACACTGAATGAATGGATTTCATTCATAAAAAACGGTTGCTTATGACAGTAATTACAACTATTCTAAGCAATCATAGTATGTAAAAAAAAAATCACCTCCCTAGAGTAGTACAGTGTTACTATGGTAACATTGTATTGCTCTGGTCACAGTACATTTAAAAAAAAAAAAAAAAATCCTAAAAAAAAAAAAAAATTTAAAAATTAAAATTTTTTTTCACACACTGTAACCAGATAGAAAGCAGCATGTCCATGCTGACAGGAGAGAGACCTGTGTTGTTTACACACAGATCTCTCCCTTCTCAGCTTCGCTGACAGTCACTAATTCCTGGCCCAGACCTGGCGATTGACATCCTTAGGAACAATTAGCAGTGCGGGTACAGGGGTGCGTGCCCCCTACATGGAAATGCATAATTACATATATTTACGTGATTTTGCACAGCGTGGCCACCCTGTAGCAGTACATCTGCTATGGGGCGGTCATCAAGCGGTTACAAATGGTACATACTATACTGTATAATAACAATTCTCCAATTGTATGCAAATGTTTGAGCACAACTGGGTAATTTTAACCAAAGAAATGCAGCAGGATACATTTTGGCCTATATTTATGAAGAAAGATTATTTATTTGCAAAATTTTATAACAGGAACAAAAACATGTTTTTGTCAAAATGTTCAGTCTTTTTTCTTTATTTAGAAAAAAATAAAAACCCAGTGGTAATTAAATACCACCAAAAGAAAGCTGTATTTGTGTGAAAAAAAAAATTCACTTGAGTACATTGTTGCATGACCAGGCAATTGTCATTCAAAGTGTGACAGCGCTGATAGCTGAAAATTGGCCTGGGCAGGAACGGGGGCAAAAAAGTGTCTGATACTGAAGTGGTTAAGTTTGACAGTCTTTTATTTTACCTCACCACTGGAAGTTCTGTGGCTAGTGACATGGTGTCTATAGGAGACTCCTGCTTGTACACTTCCATTTGGCATTTTATGTTGCCAATGCAAGCTGTATGCTTGCTTGCTCACCTGTTGCTTAATACCGCAGAGACACAGCCATAAAAACTTTGTTTGCACCTGTGTTATTTCAATTCCTTCATACTAGACAAGCTGAACCCCCGTCAGTCCTCATCCGTTCAGAGAGTACCCCACAGGGAAGATCCTCACACACCAACAGCAGATCACAGACGGTAGGTAGGTAGTGGGAGCACATGGGACACATAGTGGCTATTCTGCCTTAGACCCTGGGGAAATTCCAAGTTCCTCGCAGGTTGATAGTAGTTCAACATTCTACACCAATGCCTCTCCATCACCCTGGATTGAACCCCTCATCAGATGCTCACCATGTGGATTGTTTGAAGGTGTTAGGTGTGTACTTATCTCTGGTTAGATACACTTTGTTCTGCTCAGCCTCCACACACCCTAATAAATAAGGCGATTTTTAGAAAGCCTTTTCCTATTTTTGATCAGGCTGAATGGGCATTGTATAGTGATTGGTCTAACTCTGGAAGGTCATTTATCCCTTCTGACAATTGTTCTGCCTTGTACATTATGGCAGAGGAATTTATGGAAAAAAAATGAACTGTTCCCGACATGGATCTAGTCATTCTTTCACTAAATTATCAATTCACTGTTTATATTTCTTTGAGATTTAGTAGATATGCATATTGAAGACTGTTTTGAGGTCCTCCTTTGCCCTTGCAGGTTCAGCCCTGCAGCCAGCTATTGTCATCTTATCAGTAGTCAAAACTTTGACAAACTTGGCTGGAGAACTTTCTCCCATTGCAGACAATCCTTCTGCAAGATTATAGTTCTTGCTCTGCTATTCTGTGTAGACACCATGGAGGTACACAATGAGCCTCTCTTGATGTCTTCACTTTGATTCCTTTTGTTAACCAATTTTTATATATTTTCTGCCATACAAGAGAATTTCTAGTGTTTTTGCAAATGCATTTAGAGGGGTTATAGCCCCATCTCATCACAATATTCCATGCCTCATGTTTAAGAGCATGCTTTTATGGCTACCCTGGTTATTGCTATCTGAAAATTCATGTTAGATCATGGCAAACTCTTCGAGACAAACTTTGCCTGAATTTTCTTCTATTCAGGATCCCTAGCAAGACACGGTCCCAAGGAAGGTTAACTCTATTGCCTGGTCCTTGTTTTTATTCACATTCTCTTAGCTCAGAGCCCTCATACTATTCAGCTGACCTTGTAATATGCCTTTTATTTCCTTTACAAGACTTGCGGACTATCAGATTGCATGGCTTCTCAGCTGAGAAGCCATTTTGCTCTTGCTTCCTAAAAAAAATTGTTTTTGGTCATTGGTCACTCTTCACCGGCTTGGTATTGATCGCATTGACCCTTACTTTGACCAAATTCTCCCCTCAGGCATTTGTTTTCTACGTCCACAAGCAGTCTATAGGTGCCCAGAACTTGCCTAGCTTCCCTACTGAGCTTTATTGCTGTTCAATGTAACCACTCCATGAGATCTTCCTGTATATCTGATCCTCAGCAGTGAAACATTTTTTAAAACTCTGTGTAAAACACTCTTTCCAGCGGAGCTCACACGTATCTCTTCGCCCATGCCAAACCCCTAGCTTTGGGGTTCCCTGTCAGTTTTTATTTGACATATTTCTTGACACACTAGCTTCTCCCTTCTGTGCTTCCCCTTTTGCAAGGATTCTCCTTCATGTTTCCTATGGCAACCTTCTCTCTTAGGGACATTTTTTAAATGATCTAGCCCATTCAGAGCCCAAACTCATTTTAATAATCCTTGGGGTCACTTTGGTATATGTTTTCTCTAGAACTATGGGACAGCCTTCTTCTTGTAGCCCTGGGTTCCCCTCACCTCTTGGAAGCCCTCTCCTTTTTTCCTAAGCTACAGTAGAACAAAAAATCCTGGAGGCCAATTCCATTTGCTTCCCTTAGACTTTTTTTTTTTTTAAATTATCCCGGTGGGTGAGAGGTTAATCTTACTCCCTAAATCTGGCCCTTAGGGCATGTCAAACAATTCTGATTCACCTTAGGAGTGATACTAAAATAGTCATTTGTTATGTCTTCCCTTGGAATCTGAATCCTCTTCAGGTCCCTTACAGAGTAGTCCTTCTATAGGACTTATCCATCCTGTTCCCCCTGGCTGTGAGAATTCCTTGTTTGGCTAGGGCATTTGCCCCCTGGGAATGAATCCTTCCTTACCTACACCCATACTTATAGAGATGCTGAGACTTTTTATAGGCCTATCCAGCATCAAGCACCCATTTTTTTCATAGATTGTGGAGCCACCACCAAATCCTGTTCACCTTTTTAAAATAAAGACTTTTTTTTATAGGCAACCAGTGGGTACTCTGTTGATGCCTGCTTCAGTAGCTAGGTGCTTCTGCTGTCAAAAGTTTATTTTTATTTCCTGTGTGCTTGTTATAGCCCTTTAGGCTTTGTTGACTGCCCCTTGATTTATAGTTTTTGGGCTTGTCTGGGCATAAAGGGGTTTATTTACTAAAGCTGGAGAGTCCAAAATCAGACTCCCTTCTGCATAGAAACCAATCAGCTTCTAACCTCAGCTTGTTCAATGAAGCTTTGGCAATGAAACCTGGAAGCTGATTGGTTTCTATGCAGAAGGGAGTCTGATTTTGGACTCTCGAGCTTTAGTAAATAAACCCCAAAGTGTCTTGCACTTTACAAATACCACGATATCGATTTTGACTTAATTATAAATTCCATATCTTGAAATAAAGTACAGGACACAGGCCCCTCCCCTGTTTTTCTATGGACTCCTTATCACTTGCCAACTAAACTGGATCTTCGCAGTGTAGTTGGGGTTTATACACGGGAGGGTGTTCCCTGTAAAGCTTTACCGATGTCTAATCACCTGACTGTAGCAGAATTTAAACCATGGTCCAACAATAAGGTTCCTGTGCCCTGTACTCCAAGATGTGGAATTACAGCTAAGTCAAAATTCCTATTCATACTTAATATTGGAGAATTATAACATCAACAATGTTACTTTTGTTAAATGAGTGTGCCAATCTACAAGAGAGGAATCTCTTTGTAAAATTGTGCGCAGGTTAAGACCAACAAAACTTTTACCCAAGAATCACATACTTTGTTTTACAAGGAATCACCGCATATTTAAATGTTCCTTCCATGTTCTGTGTACCAGAGGTAGCTTCACAATGTTTGATAATGGTAGGCTTAGAAAAGTGGTGTTTTTTTTTTTTTTCTTCAAAATCTGCCCCTATACCTAAATGCTATTTCTTAATCCTACACAGTGTGTTGGTCATGACTACTTGGGTTATGCTGCCACCTTCAGGTGATTGCCAAAAAAAAGAAAGATTTCTTGCCCAGGCACAACCTCTCCCTGCTCAGCTAAACCTTGTTTTTGCTAGTCTACTCGGTGATGGATGTGCCAGTCTCTCTAAAGATTCTTCTCTGTGGACGGGACGCTAATATCCCAGTTTTGGTTCCCCTTGGTGGTCAGCTACATGTGTGATGGACAGTGCTTCTCAGTGGTCCAGCACAACAGCCTTCGGTCGTAAGCACTCTGATCAAATGGTGCCTCTACAAATATTGGGAACTATTTTTATACAGGGTGACTTGCCACATAGGTTTCTGGCCTGACAGACACTCCTCTCAGCTGGGTGTCCACTCCCATTACTGGGGTTACAGGCCTATTGATCCTCAGCAAGCCATGGTACTTCACAGGCAGAGAGGTGGGTATAAAGACAATTGAGTGGGCTCCCAGATCCCTCTGTCAGGTAGAGAGGACCCCCTGCTGAGTTTGCCCTGTGATGGCTCCACTAAGGGTTAGATAGTTCTGAATCCCTGCCCTTATCTGGTGTTTCACCTTTTTCAGGAGAACAATCCTCCGATTCCTCGTGTTTAAGAAGCAATTTACAGCAGCCATTTTTTGATCTGCATGAATAGCGTTCAGGGGTCCTCACTGGGTTGCAACACCTGGGACACAAATGGTGCTCTCCTTCTCCATGCCCCATTTTACAAGGAATGAGATATTGAAGGAACATCCTCTAGACAAGGAGGGGGAGCAAGCCCTGAGGTTGAAGAGTACTCTTACGAAGAGTCTCAGGGTCTGAGATTGTCTCAAACACAAATGACCAAGGTGGGTTTCCTGGTCAACGCAGTTCCAACAAATTTAAAGTTGCTCTATTTCCAAAGTCACTGGATTTTGGTCCTGGCAACTGCCAAAGATTCCCAAATGTTTCCTGTGCAGCCTCATTTTCAGGAAGTGATGTATGCTGATCGGCCCAGCCTGAAGAAGGTGATGCTCTCACCAGTTGCACCCCATGGAGGAGGAATCCTGCAAAAAATTGGGTTCCCTGGCTGTTGACCTGGCCATTTCCTACTTAAATAAGAGCCTGAATGTTCCAGTGGATGTGGTCCTGAACTTTGAAGATGCCAAGGATAAGAGGTTGGAAGCCCACATTAAGGCATCCTTTCTCTAGTGAAAGCAGCTCTGCAGCTAGCAGTGGATGTTGTGGGAATTTGCCAAGGCCTCAGTGTGGGCAAAGCATATGCTTTTTTCCAAGGAATCAGAACCAGGGGATCCTGCCATTTGGCAGTTGCTGGCAGTTTCTTGGTGGATGCTTTGGAAGACTCCATACAGCAGCTTTCCAGGCTGGGCACCATGTCTGTCCATACAAGGAGGTTCATATGACTCAAATGCTGGTAGTTGGGATGTCTCTGCAAAAAGCAAAGTTAGAAGTTGCCGTTTGAGGGTGAACCTTGTTTGGACCCTCCGTTGATGCCTTTATCCAGAAGGTGACTGTGGGTAAAAGCACCAGAATGGAGTGTAGAAGTCCAGAATGGAGTCTACCCAGTTAGTGATTGCTTCACTTCATCAGGGGAATCTGCCATCAGTGGATATCAAGGATGTCTGTCTGCACATCTTTTTTTGCCAGTTTCACCAATGGTTTCTGCAGTTCTCAGTGGAAGACTTCTGATACTGGTATGTGGCATTGCCATTCAGTTTTCTACCGCTCCCAAAATGCTTACCAAAGTGTTGGCTTTAGTTCTGGGTTTGTTGCGGAATCAGGATATTCCCATTGAGGGGTACCTGGATAACCTGCTTGTCAAGGATCAATTAATCCTGACCTTGACATAAAATGTCCTTCAGATGGTGCAGATACTGAAAAGGTTTGGTATGATGATAAACCTTCACAATGTCTGGAGTTCTTAGTCCTAGATATGGCACAGACAAGCCTGCTTGTCCCTTTGATCCCAGGTGGAATTTTGAGGTCACTAGTAAGTCCCTTGATTCGTGTCTGCATGAGGATGCTGGGAAAGATGGTAGCTGACTTTGATGCCATCCTGTATGCTCAGTTTCACTTCAGGACTCTCAACTCAATATCCTGTCAGTACGGGACAACTGTCAGGAGTCCTTGGATCTGCTCATGTTTCTGACTCTCAAGACCCAGTCAGTTCTGGAATAGTGGACTTCAGGCAGACACAGAATGCCAGCCTATTGGGCTGGGGAGGTGTTTTAGAGAACCTTTCGATTCAGGGAACTTGGTAGTCAGGAGAGTGGAAGTTGCTGATCAACATCCTAAAACTTTGAGTGCTTTTGCTGGCTCTCATACAGTATACTGGTCTATTTGCCTTCAGAGTGGAGTGCAGATAATGCCACAGTGATGACATAAATCCACTATTATGGAGGGACAAGAAGTTGCATTGTTCAGGAAGAAGCAGAACTGATCTTCTCTTAGGCAGAACTTAACATTATAGCCCTCTCATTTGCATCTCATTCCTTGCTAAAAGCCTTTGTGCAGGGTGTTACACAGATTGCTCCACCTGTGTGGTCCCCCTTGTTTCCATGAAACTGTAATTTGTTTTTTGTTTTACTGTCTTCTCAGTTGGAGCCTTTCTTATATGGTGTTGAGGCACTTTTTCTTTACCCTATGGTGGTTTCATTGTTCCACCTGAATCAGGTCATTGTGCTTTTGTCCTAATCCTAAGGAGAAGCGCTTCACTGTTTGGATGTTGTTCTATCTGAAGTCTGTGGCTTTAATTCAAAAGTCTGATTCCCTGTTTGCTCTACCTAGAGGTCCTCCCAAGGATCAGGCCGCTTCTCAATCCACTATTTCTAAGTGGATTTGTCGGCTCATTTCTCAGGCCTTTGGTCTCAAGGGCAGGGTTCCTCCTTTCCTGGTCAGGGTCCATTTCACGAGAAGTGTCAGTGCTTCTTGGCAATTCAGCAAAAGATTTTGTTCAAGTTTGTAACACTGCTACCTGGTCTTCTCACAAGTTTACTAAGGTTTTTCAGGTGGATATTCATGCCTCTGTGGATGTCAGTTTTAGGTGAAAGATCTTATGGACAGCTTTTCAGTGGGGTTTTTCTCAGTTCTGTTTTGTTGTGTTTATTGCTGTGTTGTCCACCCCTTATATTCCATGCTTTAAGACATCCCAAGTAGTCATGAGCATATAGACATCCTGGGGGAAATTTACTATAACTGGTGCACTCAGAATCTGGTGCAGCTGTGCATGGTAGCTTCTAACTTTAGTTTGTTCAATTAAGCTTTGACAATAAAACCTGGAAGCTGGTTTCTACACAGAGCCACACCATATTTTGCACCGTGTAGTTTTAGTAAATAAACCCCCATGTGTCCTGTGATGTATGATTAAGAAACAAGGATTTTTGGTTTACCTGCAAATTCCTTTTTTTGGAGTACGGCGCAGGACACAGGAATCCATCTCCTATTTTTGTTTGTTCTTCATCTCTTGCTACAACACTGAGAGGTAGCTGAGCCTGGAAGGGCTTTTGTCTGAATGGGAAATCCTCCTTTTTTTTGCCAGTGTTCATTGACCTGAAGGTGGCAGCAAAACCCAAGTATTCATAAATATGATGACACCCCTATGTCCTGTGATGTACTCCAAGAAAAAGATTTTACAGGTAAATAAAAAAAATCCTAATTTACTGTATGGCATGAGGACTGTAGGCAACACTTTGGATGTATACACTAGGAGTATAATATAGTGTGGAATGTTACATTTGCTACATCCCCTGAAGTAGCTTCTGTCCACACAGTTTTTGAGAACTGTGCGCTTTTCCAAATGGTTGGAATAATTTATTCATGAATAAATTGTTGAAAGATGTTTGTGGTGTTTCTGTTGAAGTTGCAATGTTACTAAACATGCTTTAAATGCTAGAAAGCTTTGTTCTCTACTATCCTTTACAAAAAATATTTTCATGGCCCCACGCAATTCTTTTGGGCTCATTAGCAAACTAGTCTGTCCATTTTGCCAGTCTACTTGAGTTTTAAATAGATTTTATAAATTGTAAATGGCACCAAGTCACTCCAACCTCTCTTGGAAAAAGACAACATAAGAACAAATGTTTGAATCCGGTTGGCTTCTGTTTACAAAGCAGACAAAACTATGTGAGACACACTGATAAAGGCTGTGTTAAGAATAAGCTGGAGACTTGTTACTCACTAGCATATTCACAAAGCCTGCAAAAAAAAGTCTGCCTTAATAGGAAATATTTGCTATGTGTGTGTGACTCTGTAAGTGTCTTTTGTTGTAGATAATTCAAGCAAAAAAACAAGTTTGCAGTTAGGAATAATTATAGTGACACTTTTTTTTTAAATGGAACATTTTGTAAAAGTTTACTTTTATTATGTGCTGTATTTAATTTTCACTCTACACCCTTTGTTTTGCTAACTTTGTGGGGAACATTACTTGTGGACTGCCATAGATGACCAGTGTTTCCATCTACAGATACTAAACATGTGTTAAAGCAAAATAAACCTTAAAATTAGGTATTAACAGGCACCACAAGGTGCTAATTTCAATACTGACCGTGCTAAACTTTCTCCATTTGTAGACAGTCTGTCTTACCGTGGACACATGAACACCAAGACTTTTGGAGATACTTTTGTAACCCTTTCCAGCTTCATGCAAGTCAACAATTCTTGATCGTAGGTCTTCTGACAGCTCTTTTCTGTGAGGCATGGTTCACATCAGACAGTGCTTCTTGAAACCAGTAAACCCAAAACAGGTGTGTGTTTTTTAAGGGCAGGACAGCTGTCAGCAACACATCCAATATCATCACACTTATTGGAGTCAAGGTTGGCTCACTCCTGGCTCCAATTAGCTCTGGGAGAAGTCATTAAGCTAGGGCCTAACATACTTTTTCCTCCCTGCACTGTGAATGTTTACATGTTATGTGCAATTAAACCATGGCAACATCTAATGTTTGTGTAGTATTATGTTCAGCAGACTGTGTTCTTCTATTGTTGTGACTTAGATGACGTTCAGAGCACATTTTATGCCCAATTCATGCAAAACTCCACGTAATCCCAAGGGGTTAACATACTTTTTCTTGTAACTGTATATGTTTTGATATGTTCACTTGAAAAGGAAGCTATCAGCTCTCCACTAACCTTCGCAGCCTTGGGAACAGAATGATGTGTCTTTATGAACAAGGGAGCTCACAACTAAATTGGCCTCATCTGCTTGCACTGACAGGTTTTCTCTAGAACAAACATATCCTGCACAGGTAAATATACAGGTATATCCCATACACAATATTTTTTCAAGTATAAACTCTGATGCTGTCTTGCCTTTAGCCAATTAGAGCCTATTGGTAGTCTAGTGCCCCGTGGACTCCACACCAGTTGCCAGTCAAAAGCAGTGAAGTTGCTCTTTTCGATACTTGAGTAAATCACTTGTTAATGTAACTTCATTCTGGAAAAAAAATAAAAGTCAGTAGCTACAAATACTGTAGCTGCTGACTTTTAATAAACACGGACTTACCAGTCTAGGGATTCAGTGCTGTCTTCACCTGGGCTGGTTCTTCGTTGGTCTTTGTTTCCCCGGAGCCACCAGCTTGGATCTGGGAGGCCAGCTGTGACTTCCAGGTGCTTCACAGCCAGGTACTACAGCACATGTGTGACAGGTCCAAGGAGATTATGGGGGGGGGGAGGGGGGACTTCAGCTCGGACTGCAGGTACCTGCTTCAAGTAAAATAAATCCAAAAGTAGTAGAGGAGGAGGAAAAGCGGAGCTTCCCTTTTTAGATGAAGGTTCGCTAGAAGTTTCGCTAGAAGCCATTTATAGCTTTCCTGAGGTCAGATCTAATGAACATATACTTGTTTTGGAACACCATCAACTATCAAACCTAGGTTTTTTTTGTATGCTGCATTTACATGGTTGACTTCCCTGTTCTTATCTTCGGTCAAAATTGAAGGTTTCACTGGTCATCATATCCTCTAGTCAGCTAGTTCCAAAGGTTTGGCATAATGTACCAGTAGAAATACTGGTATGTCACCAAAAAAAGAAACAAAGCTCAAAGTTGGTAAGAATAGGCTGCCAGCAGAAATTATACCATAGATACGGTTTGACCTGAATCTGCTTGAAAGATATTTGCCTTGCCAGCATTTGATTGCACTAACAGCTACATGATGGGGTCTAGCATCTAGCTAGAAATTAACCTGTTGGTGTTGACAGTACGCAAGTATGTGGCCTCTTGGCCGCTGTGCCTTGACATGCAGAATGGCTGCATATTTGCATACCAAAAGTGACCAACGTGTGTTGAGAGCACACGCCCTGTGCAATCCCTGCAGGTTTACCCCCACAAGTAGTGATTGGGACTTTCCGATCATGTGGCCGCTGTGACAGCCAATCACAGTAGTCACATGTCCCTAAACCCTCCCGGCATCACAAACACCTTAAAGGGCCACTTTCCCCCCAGGGGCGTATCTACCACGAGGCAAACAAGGCATTTGCCTAGGGCAGCAATTTTTAGGGGGGCGGCACCGCTCCCCGGAAGAAGGGACCTTTTGAACAGTGACGGACAGGCCACCATTAGAGGGGTACCACTGGTACTCTTTCAGTGGCCTGGACAGCAGGAGGATTGATGTGGTGGGGCTCCAGCAGCTGATGAGCCAGGACCAGGGAACAGCCTGGAGCAGGGAGAGGAGAAGTGGCGGAGATGAAAGAGCCCGGAGGAGGTGAGCTGTGTTGTGTTCTGTGGGATCTCCCTCCTGTCATCCATCCAGCACATGAGACACTGATGGATCGTATGGGACTACACCCCCCCCCTTCCTGCTGCCCGGAGATCAGAAGCCCTTGGAGAAGGTGTGTGCAGTCCCATATGATCTGAGGGGGGAAGGGAGGGAGAGGGGGGGGGAGAGAGAAGAGAAAGAGGGAAGAAGGGGTGAGAGAGAGAAGAGGGGGAGGGAAGAGAGAGGGGAGAGAGAGAGAGGCAGGGGAGACAGAGAGCGAGGGAAGAGAGAGAGGGAAGAGAGAATCATATATACATACACACACTGTTTGACTCTCTCGCTCTCTCATGGGGGGGGGGCGCAAAATTTTTGTGTTGCCTAGGGCAGCACAAAATCTAAATACACCACTGTCTCCGCCTCTCGGCGCCAAGGGGTTAAACTCACGTTGCAGTTTATAACTTTCAGTTAAGGATACACCACCATTTGCTATATTACATTTTGGATTTTGAGAAAGTTTACTGTGGATACTAATTGAAATGAGCAGATCTTTCAGAAGCATTAGATTACAAAATAACTTGATTAGCAGTCGTACATCCCAATATGTGTCTGGTTTTCCTTTAATATTTTCAAACTGCATTTGTATGAAATTGCTTATTAAAGTGATTCAAATGTCACAGCATTGTTTACCTTAATGCATTCTGTGCATTTAGATAAAATCTCTCCACTATTTATCCTGGTCCTTCCTGCCCCTAAACACTCGGTTCCATGTTGCCAGTCCAGTGCTGTCCCATCTGCAGCACCATTCCTCCATTATATCATAAGAGACACAGGAAGCAGCTAGAGCCAAAGGCTGCATATACTGCAGTCACCCAAATACTCCTTGGTGCAAACCAAGGTGCTCCTCAAAGTCCTGACCAGTTATTCTTCACTGGATGCAGCCCTCCACAGATCAGGTAATCTTCCATAAACTACAAAAACACACATAGGAGGGTGCAAACGCCTGGTACATTACCACCATACATTATTCAATTAAAAACAAATAATATACTCAGAAACCTAAATAATAACGGGTACATCAGACAACAAACACCCCAGCGGTAGGTGATGCCATCTTATCGTATGCTGATTGGAAGGCTCAGGCTTTTCTGGGTACAGGCCCCCTTCCTCAAAGCTAATGAGCTAGCATCGCAGGTGTGAAAATAAAGTGTTTCTTGCATCCTAACTAAAAAAAAAAAAAAAGAACTTGCTAACTTTATAGCCAGGCTTTTGAAGTGACCTAAATGATCTACAAGTAAAACAATAAGATTAACAATCATTTTACAAATCTGCACAATTTTTTTATATCAGCTGGGGCCCATGACAGCATAGCTTAGGTTATGGAAAGGGTGAACTTAACCTTTAAAGTCCAATTAACATTTGAGCCCAACTTTGGCAAAAGTAAAAGCCTTCCCTTCCCCAAAGCAGTTGGGTTAAATGCTCATTTAGTGTTAGTAAGTAGTTTTACTTGCTTGATTCTCCATTCCCCTGGCAAACAGTGCTCTTCTATGCTCCAACAGTGGACTGTCCCTTTGCATCCCAATGTTCAGTGCAGGGCTTAAGTAAGTAAATCCGCTTTACCTGGTCTCCCTTGACATAAATGTGCAATTAACCCTTGCTGTGCGGGTGCATGCCCCACTGCAAGGGAGCACTTTCACTTTTCCAGGAGTTTAGCTTCAAATTCCAAGTGTATTAAACAAAAATGTGTGCGAAGTCTTCCCATTTGTTTTCTTTAAAAATCGACCACAGCCTGAGTAGTAAAGAACATGTGCTTCCTCTTCCTTCTGTATTGAACTGTATTGTAATTGTACTGTCCCCCTTTATATTGTAAAGTGCTGCGCAAACTGTTGGCGCTATATAAATCCTGTATAATAATAATGTGTCCTGCCAGCATGCTGCAGTGTGGGACCCTCGGTATCAGTGGGAAAGCAGTGATCTCATCGCAGAGCTCCAACACACCCACTCTCCGAACATTGGGGAACATGACCTTGCTTGATTAAGGAGTCTTAGGTCTGCCTCAGTAAGGGGAAACCAGATCTCTGCAATAAGACCACTGTGTCCACACAGAAAGTGAGGATCCCACTCAGCAGCTCCTATCAGGGGACAGGCTCTTCTACTATAATTAGCTCATTTAACTGACCGTTAGATTGGACTTTGTTCTCTTTGGGCTCAGTTCTAGAACACGATGATGATTTATCATTTTGGATGGTACGTGGTAATGCAGGTGAAGCAAATCTCTTTGTAGTCTGTAGACATTATTGGCACAATATTATTGGCACAATATTTTGATTTTGGCACAATATTTTGAAGTACAGTGGGAAAATAAATACAGTACAATTTAGTGCAGTGCAAGTAGAATGTTGCCTGTGTTTTTAAGCATATATTTTGAGATGGCATGTCTATATGCCTTTCTATGTACAATATCTATAAACTGTGTCAAACTGGTTTATCAAATCTCTCATGTAAAACCCTTGTGCTTATTCCAAACTCAAACTCCCTGTGTGAAATAAAATTAAAATAAAAAAAAAATATTTGCTTTCTAAAATGTTACAACACTTTTATTTGCTGTTTTTTTTTTTTTGGATGCATACACTCAGATTTATACTCACCAACCACTTTATCAGGTACACCTGTTCAATTGCTTGATAACACAAATTGCTAATGAGCCAACCACATGGCAGTAACTCAATGCATTTAGGCATCTAGATATGATGAGGACGACTTGCTAAAGTTAAAATAACTGAGCATCAGAATATGGAAAAGAGGGTATTTAAGTGACTTTGAACGTGGCATGGTTGTTGGTGCCAGATGGGCTGGTCTGAATATTTCAAAAACTGCTGATCTACTGGGATCTTCACACACAACCATCTCTAAGGTTTACAGAGAATGGTCTGAAAAAGAGAAAATATCCAGTGAGTGGCAGTTGTGTAGACAAAAAAGCCTTGTTGATGTGAGAGGAGAATGGTCAGACTGGTTCGAGATGATAGAATGGCAACAGTAACTCATGTCACTATTGACCAAAATCTCTGAGGAAAGTTTCCACCACATTGTTGAATCTATGCCATGAAGAATTAAGGCAGTCCTGAAGGCAAAGGTGTCCAACCTGGTACTAGCTAATAAAGTGGCTGGTGAGTGTATATTTCACATAAAGTTAATTTACATCCTTGGGTTAGTAATTGATTTTCTTTCATCATCTTCTGAAAAGGCACAACTGGATAATGGTAAGGGATAAGGGTATTCCACTCTTTACTGATATGTCCATCCTTGTTACTTTATGGAATGTATCGTAAGCTGGTCAATGTTTGTTAAACTGCACAGTCTGGTAGCTATTTTGCCTCACAAAATGTAAGATTTGATTGGCAAATACTGCTTGCTGCTCATGCAGAGTTTTTTCAGTGGGGTCTCTAAAAAAGTATCGGCCATGTATAGTCGCCAGGAGAGTTGACAATGTTGTAGAAGCAGACCGGAGGAATTCATCTTCCGTCATTCTCATCTCTTGTAAAACATCTCCATGAGTGAAAACCACCGCCGTGAAATTTTTCCATTCGGGGCCCAGAAGATTCTGCACAAAATAAATATATTACAAACTGCTCTCATTTATATATAAATAACAGTGAACACTTAATCAAACCCAAGTCCGGCTTGAAGGGATTGTTACCTCTTACCTGAAAATATTTTTAAATTTGAATTCAAGGAAAACAGCATGTGTGAGCTGTGATGGAAGCATTTCATATTTTGTAGAGCCACAATTTTCTCTGCTGATGTTAAGCTATTCAGGGTGGTCATCAACCCAACATCAGCTTGCTGACTTGCACTTAGAAGAAGTAGCAGAATGTAATGAATTCATCATTCATGTTATTTCTTGCTGTTAGAAAGCTTCCGCTGTTAGACTGACAGCACACTGCCGAAGAATCTTATTGGTTCATATTGCTGCCCCTTCTTCCCAGGGTGCAGCTAATTAATGAAAACTAATATAATGATGGATACAGGTACTTAGTTGTATTTAAAAAAAAAAGCATATAAAATTGGAATAATTGGCAGTTTTGTTTTGTTTGTTTTTTAATATAAACATCTGGAGTTCAGCTTAACAATAGTAATTATGCAGTGTCTCCATTAAAAATATAATGCCCCTGCATGTACTGTCATCTCATAGCTAAATCGTGGTAAACGTTGTAGCAGATCCCAGTGGTGCATTGTTTTGGTTTCACTCATTAATAAAACTGGTGTATACTCCATAAAAATTATTCTAACAACATAATCACTTTTCTAGTTAAAAAAGACTTTAATAGACTGTGCATGTAAAATGGTTTGTCATACAAAACAATTTACACTGTTGGATAGACATAAGATTATTTTTTGTTGCATTTTCATTTATTTATGATTGTATATCATTATATATATAATATACTGTGTATATATACATATATATATATATATATATATATATATAAATTGGTTAAAACAATGTTATGTCAAATGGTCATGGTTACTGCTGCACAGCACCATCTGCTTTTACAGATATTAATGTATGGTATAGAATCACTAAAATCACACTTTAGCTTGTTACTTTTGATTTAATTCCAAAATCCATTTTTCAAATGTTAAATCTCTTACTTTCATTAAAGTAATTATATGTTATTCAGTTAAGGATTACATGTGATTTGAAGCCCCAATGAACCCTAAGGCTTTGTACTTATTTTGCAGTCAAGCTTTGTGAACTGCTGGAGACTTGGAGCACCAGTCCAACTCTCAAGTGTGGCACTCACCCAGATAACGTTTACATTTCAAATTACATGCCTTAGTAAACATTTTGAAAAAGTACTATAATTTTTACTTGGTAAAGTATATCAAATGTCAAAACTGGGAAGGATAACACCATGGACAGTTTTTCTTTTTTGCTTTGTTTTTGTTTGATGTGATTTTTACTTCCTGACCTGTAGACTCAACATGAAGTAAAAGGGTATCTTTCCAATGTAAGGGAATCTGCTCTTTCCTTTACAGCTGTCATGGGAAAAAGTGCCCCTGTTGGAGGTTTTCCTCTCTATTCCTGTTTTCTGTAGGTTTTTTCCCTTTTTCACCAGGTAATTTGGCCAGTAACACAATTTCTGTTTTAAGGTGACTGTTTTTTTTTTTTAAAAAGCAAAATAACTCATTGCTCATGTCATTCACCCTTGTTGAAGATCTAAAGCCAGCTATACATGGATCAAAATTCAGGAAGTTCAGCAGGGACCGACCAACTTTTCATCCATGTATGGGCTAGCTGGTTGTACAGCTACCAGTCAACTTGTGTACAACCAGCTTATTGAGTTTTTCCTGAACAATCAGTGCCGCCGACTATGGCAACACTGATCATTGTAGTCTGATAGCAGGGAAGGCTCCCTGCTGTCAGAATACAGTACCGCAGCGGGAAGGATTCCCCAATCAACCTCAAATGTGTGGATGGGGTATTTGGCTCATGTATGGCCATACTAAGTTTGGTAAAAAAAAATTCGGCAACCAGTACATTTTAGGGTGTGCCAGATACCTGATGCCCTGCATAAAAGCCCACCACAGGAAACTGCAGTACACAGTGGGGGGATTTTTCTTTGGATGCTTGCCATCTTTCTGTCCCAGGTGGGTGGTGGGTTGACTTACTCCAACTCTTAAAATGGTACTAAATGCAAACTCAAAAATGACATATGCTGCAGACTGTCAATAGCAATAATGCAGTCTTTGTTTTTCTGTGTCTCTCCTGTAACTTTTTTTACATTTTGATCCTCCTGTTATTTTTCAACTTACTTTATGAAATCAAGTGGTACAGCAAAATAGTCAGTTAGAGAGTTGGGACAAATCATTTAACATTGACAGGGGTGCTTACAATGGTCTTAATGCCTAAGCACAATTTTGCAACTTTGACACGTGTTCGCAAAACCATACATATCATCACAACTACTGTGTGCATCCAGGTGGATTATACCTTGTTTTTTTCAGGACAAATTGGGCTTTCATTTGGTGGTAAATGGTAATCTCCTTATTTTTTTTATTACCAAAGGAAAACTGGCCCGAAATAGTAAAAAAAACCCTTTTTTAAATTTAGATGTATATTTCTTGCTACTACTATAACCTACCACCAAAGAACAACCTAAAATAATTTATCCTGCTCCTGACAATCGCAATGATACTGCATGTGTGTATGTTAGTTGTTGTTTGTACCCGTAGTACAGCCCAGAAACAATAGTGCGCAATTTGCTTTACTTTTTATTCTGCCACTAACTGACACTGATACTAATTTAAAAATTAAAAAAAAAGAACGGGACCCAAACAAGCAAACAAACAAACTAACCCTGACCTTGACCAAAACACTAACCCTGGCACAGACCTAGATCAAACCTTGATCTATGTATTTTTGTTTATTTTTAAATTATTTTTAGTTATTTAATTTATTATTTACACGCTTGTTTTTTTTTTCTCTCTGTAAAGACAGAGAGAGAGATACAATATATCTCTCTCCTCCATTCAGAGACAGAAAACAAGGGGGGTGGGCTTCACAGTGACTGATCACTGTGATAGCCAATCAGAGGCTATCACAGCGATCAGGTGTCCTGGAATCCTAAGTTCTGGGTCCTGATCGTTAGAACGGGACCTGGGGCTCTCAGTGACGCCCAGGTCTTTGTGCTGGGAGTGGGCTATGTGGCGCGCTCCCAGTACAAAGACAGGTACGCAAATTAGCGGCCCCACAAAAAAAGCCTAGTTCTGTGAGGCTGCTAATTTGCGTGCAGCCGGTGTCAAGGGGTTAAAAAGTGTTAGATGGAGTTAGGCTTTAATTTGTTAGTCACTTATGTAAAGTCCCTCTAACTAGTCCATTTAACACTACCCTCTTCAGACACTGTTGCTGTCCAGGGGTATATTGCACCTCTGTAATAAGAAGCGCAACCCTAACGCCTTTTAAACAGTTGCAGAAACATGTTTCTTCCTTTTAGGATAAAGATTTTAACTATATGAATAAAGCTAACCATCGTAAGCACCCTTGTCAGTGTTAAATGGTTTATCCCAACCCGCTTACTGCACAGTTTGGTCTGGTAAAAGAAGCTGAAAAATAACAGTGGGTTAAATGGGTAAAAACAAAAACAAAGAGTACTATGTAAATGCTAGCGACAGGCTGCATCATATATGTCATTTTTAATTATGTATTTAGAATCAAAATGTAAATGTAAAAATGTACATGTCTAGTCTGCTCTACAGAACAGTAAGGCTACCCATATTGCACTGTTCACATCATAGCAATACACTCAAAAAATGTTTTTGGCTTTATTTAGTAGAAGTGAATGTATATATACAGTATACATTCACTTCTGCTAAAAAAAAAGCCAATCGCATTTTTTGAGTATATTGCTATGATGTGAACCGTGCAATATGGGCAGCCTTACTGTTCTCTAGAGCAGACTAGACGAGTCTCATGCTTTTCCTCCAAATCCTCTATACAACATTAAAAAATCATATTTTATTTGAAGATGCACATTCTGAAGCTTGCAAGTACTCATATGAAATAATACATAGAGGTTGACAGCAGGATGCAATCACGTGTCTCGGCTGTTTCTACCATGTGATTACATGATTGTATCCAGATAGATGAAAGCACGACTCACATTTCATGATCTTTAAAATGTTTTCATTTTTAAACAAATTGTGGAAATTATGAAACCCAATACACTATGGTTCTGGCACAGAATTGTACAGACACTGCAATATGAACATATGTTAAACTAAAAAGTACACGAACTTTAGAAAAGTTATGATGTTTTACTACACGAAATCTCATATTTTGGACATAAGTATAAAGACATCATTGTGAGTGTCCCACGCTACGCGTTTGAAGTTTTCAAACAGATCATTTAGGCCTTTCATAACACCATTCATTTTGAATTAGTCTCTGCAAAATGATTTTAGTTTTCAACATTAGGGAAAATAAAAGCATTTTAGCCGAAGTAACATGTATTCTACTGCTCTAGCCCTATGTATAAATCTGCTGTGAAGGCCAAATACCCAAAGCTTTAGTATGGTGGCTCATTTTTGCCATGTTCTATACATGCACAAGTAATTCTATCTCCAATATATAACCATGCCTACACAGTGCAAAGCTGTATACAGCACAATGATCATCCAGTACACAGTAATATAATTAAACAACAAGCATGGACTGTGAAGGCCAAATACCCAAAGCTTTAGTATGGTGGCTCATTTTTGCCATGTTCTATACATGCATGTTTCAGTCCTCTCTCGTTGTTTAATTATATTACTGTGTACTGGTTGATCATTGTGCTGTATACAGCTTTGCACTGTGTAGGCATGGCTATATATTGGAGATAGAATTACTTGTGCATGAATGTTGTGTTTGTAAGCCAAATCCAGCACAACCACGTCTGGTGGATCTAAAAAAATAAACTGTTTGCATTTCATGTATTTCTGCTTGAATACCCCCTGCAGTGTGATGGTACAATTTAAAGTAAAATGTAAACTCAATCTGTTTAAAGGATAAGTTCACCTTTTGGGAAAAAATAATAATTGCACATATTTTTGCAGGCAAAAATGTTCATGTTTTTTTTCTGCCTTAAGGAGCCTGCGAAGCATTGTACCCATGATCAGTGGTTCGGGGGTGCAATGTCAACTCCTGCAGACAAGCCCTACAGCTTTTAGCCCATACTGTCGATACGGGCTGACAGTTTACAAGTTGCAGAGCTTGTGAATGAACTATGAGACCACTCATCAGTGACCCCATAGTTCATTCAGAACTACAAGCCATCAGCTTCAATGGCTGACAGTAGCTGTAGCTCATGCATTCACAGAAAGCTGTGAATGAACGATGCGGCTGTGTTGGCAGAGCCCCACATGGCTTTGCTACTTTTGAATTGTGGCAGCGGGTGCAGGGAGAAGATCCTCACACTCACTGTCACAATGAGGGAAAGATCAAGGGAACTGGCTGCCAGAACTGGAACATGTTACATGTTTCAATCTAAACAGGGGCAGACTGACCATTCTGGCTCTCAGGCACTGCCCGAAGACCTGGGGACAGTAGGGGGCCACGTAAGCAGAGCCATCTGTTCGTACAAGCAGTAAACTGTGTTTACTATGCTTCAGTTTATGAATGGACTGGAGCTTCTGTCTCTGTTCATTTATCTGCAGTGCAGCTGAGACTACAGAGAAAGGGACTGGGGAATGTGTCCTCAGTCCCTTTCTCTGTTTCAAAAGTGAAACTTCAGGGGGTTGCGTAGGACCCTGATATCTCACCAAACGTAAAAATGCATTCAATTAAAATGAATTAAAATAATTAAAATTGCAGAAAAAAATGTAAAAAAAATCAAACTAAAATTTCTAATCAGTCTAAAACACCATGCTCAATATAAGCCATAATTTAGCCACACCCACTGTGTACCATTACCAACTCTCTGATAGGGGCTCAGTGCAATACTTTGCTCAGGGGTCCATGATGTTGTTAAGGTGGCACTACCCATGAGAGGCTCCAGGTACCTTTATTGAGTTACCAGCTTTAAGTTTCCTGCTACTCTGCACGCCTCTGGGAAAGCCTGTGGCATTAATGTTGCATCATACAGATGGCTGCCGCATGGCGGACATCTTTAAATTTGGGGAGCCCCATCATCTTCTATTGCCCAGGGGCCCCATGAGTTGTCAGTTCACCCCTGACCCTAAATATGGGTGAAACATTTTCCAAAAGGTGAACTTATCCTTTAGATACAGCATAAATAATACAAAATATTACATCACAATAATATATATTGAAAGAAAACCTGTAGTTTTACTATGAAGGACAAGGCAATGTGTTCATTGATGCTGCCCCCCAATCCTTCAAAAACTTACCTGTTCTCCATTCACACATGGGAAGCGAAGAGAAATAAATGCATCAAGCTATAATGATTTCAGCCACATGTAATTCCCTGTACAGAAGCACTCAAACTGACAGAGGCGAGATCAGGAACCTTAGCTTTGCAATGCTAACAGTCTGCAGTTACTTACAGGAAAACAATGACAACCTCTTAAATCTGCTACTTCTCCTCAATGGTCCAATCACAGGATAGGGGAGAATTGGTGACCCAACTGTATTGCTAAACTGCAGTACACAAAAAGTGAGGTCACAAACCTGACTATGGATGCCACTAATGTAGGGATACCATGGCATGTACAACAGTACATATAAATGTTTCAGATGTGTATTTAGCTCTTTGCCTGGAATTAATCTTTTTCCACTCCAGTCAGAGGTAAGAATAGCTTAGCTTTAACAAAAAAAAAGAAACAAGAAAAAAAAAATGATAACTGTAGCGACCTAATTTACCAGTAGTGACGTATGTTCCAGGTTGTGCAGGCTGCTGAATTCTGTAAAAATCTGTGCAGAGAGTGTAGCTCAAGACAGGTCATCTTTCTGTTGCTGAACTGGTGCTGTAATGGTCCAAGTGTTTTGTGAAGCTGCATTAACAAACACCCTCGCCTTCTCTAGAGAAAAGGTTTTTCATTGAACACACTGCATGTAACACGATCTGTAAATGGGAAAGAACGTGATTGAGCTGACTCTCTCCTATTCATAGATCATGCAGTTTAATCAATGAAAGAACTTTGCACAATGAAGAAGGGGAGAGAATGAGGGTGGCTCCCTGTTGGAGACTTGTTAACGCAGCTTCACAAAAGACTTGGGACTGTTAAAGAGTATGTGAAGCCAACATTTCATATTCCTGATATGTGCTTGCTGTACTATGTACTTGTATGAAAACATATCCTGTTCTTTTTGTACTGCTTCCTTTGTGTGAAATCTCTGGTGTCCCTGTGCCAGTCCCCACACTAGGCAGGAGAACATACCATGGCCAATTCTCTAGCTGTGCTGGGAACTCAGTGTGCTCTACTCCAATGATCAGACTTGACCTGACACCCCCCCCCCCACACAGCCATTTACTGGGGGAAGACCAGTGTACTGCTGTTTCTCCTCCAACAACTTATGCAGTTGAGAACAGGGGCTATGTTATCACATATGTGAAAAACAGTGGAAAAAGGTATTTATAATATTTTTTATATGTATACACAAATGTGTTGCCTTTCTATTTTAAACCGAATGGGTTGTTTTGCAAGGTGTGGGTTTACATATATTTTAACCCCCCCCCTTCCCCAAAGACAGCAGGAGTTAGGAAGAGGATTTGTCATCCCCACAGAGTCCAGCTGACTGCTAGACTTGGGACATACTCCATTACAGGCACGTTAGGTCACTAAAGCTATATAAAAATATAGATATAGATTTTTTTGCTAAACTTCTTCAGCTTTAACCTAAATGCAAAAACATCAAACAAGGAGTGAAAAATTAGAACATCAAGAAAACAGATTATCTAATCCAGAAGAGGCTTTGTTCTTACATCATATACGGGCAGCACAGTGTCTAAATGGTTAGCACCTCCACCTGGCAGTACTAGGGTCATTGGTTTGAATCCCAACCACAGCACCACCTGCCTAGAGTTTGCATGTTCTCCCTGTGCCTACATGGGTTTCCTCCGAGTACTCTGGTTTCTTCCCACACTCCAAAGAAATGCTGGTAGGTTAATTGGCTCCTGTCTAAATTGGAACTAGTATATGTACTGTATGTATGTGAGTTCTGAACTTTAGATTGTATGCCCCTTGAGGGTTAGGGACTGATGTGAATGTACAATATATGTGTGTGTGTGTGTGTGTGTGTGTGTAAAGCGCTGCATAAATTGACAGCACTATAGAAGTACCTGTAATAAGTAAATATACCTTAACTACAATGGCACAAACAAGCAAGAAAAATCTGTGATTCATTCTCACTAATTGTGGACTATGTTTTAAAATCCAGAAGTCCTCAAATAATAGATACAACCTCTCACACTCGCAAGTCTTCATTTAGAAGGCATGGTATTCCAAAAAGTGAATGTTTAACGCAACATGCATTTCTCTAGCAGAGAGAGACTCAAGGTTTTCTATCCCAGTGGAGGATACAGATGGCTCAGTTTATTCTCTCAGTCCAACTGAAAAGCTGAGAGGATGATTCAGATAGTAAAAAAGCTCTTTTCACGAAGTCATTCAGCAGAGGTGTTGATCCATACATAGTGCTTCTCCATTTACTGTGTGTACCTACTAATGAGGTGTGTTTAAAAAAGTACAGTACCTAACCAGTATTTATTTTAACTAAAACCTAAAATTGTTGAAAATGCTTACAGAACATGTTTGAAACTAGAGAGGAATTAATAACAGTATTAAACCCAAAAGCAAACATTTATTATATTGCAGCTTACCATTTCTTAGATGTGATGTCTGCATTCACTTTCTATTTAGGCTTTCTTTCTTCTGTTTTCATCCGTGATTCTGCCAGTAAGTCTGATGTTTTTCAACACAACTAGCTCTCTTGCACATGTATCACTTACAGGGATGAGATAAATTATTCAACATTGACAGGGGTGCTTACAATGATCAGTTTAATTTATGTAAAACCTTTTTCCCAAAAGGAAAAAAATGTTTGCTATAACTATTTATAAAGTGTTAGCTGGAGTTCAGCTTTAATTTGTTTGTGTTTTTAAATTTGCTAGTACAGCTATCGCTCCCCTCCCTGTTAACAAATGTGCCCCATGTGCTCTTTCATCCAGAGTGGGGACTCTCTAATACAGGAGAGGTTTTACTGGCGAGATCACCAGGTGTAAAAAGCCTAAAAACAAAAAACTAATGCAGCCATCACATCTAGTGATTGGTAAGCTGCAATATGTTACATTTTTGTTTTGGGTCTGTAACGTACATGTAACATGATGTAACATGCATGTGACATAAATTTACAGATTTGAGTAGATAAGATGTGAACAGTAGCAATATGTAATCGTAACTGTAGGGACATTCCATTGTCATTAAGGATGTATTGTATATTCTGTAGGGACATTCCATTGTCATTAAGGATGTATATTCAGTCCTTGTCATTGGGGAAATGAGGTACTCAGACAGTGGTCATCAATTAGCATTAATTAGGCTGAAAAGCCCGGCTTCCGGGATGAGACACCTTTGTGTTAATATTGCTGACGCTCTGACTTGCTCCAATTGCAGGATAGATCTTGGTAAAAGTTTTATTCTGTCTTATTCCCTTTTTATTTTATAGTGAATAGTCATTTGTGTGTCTTCTTGTATTTTTTGTATTTCTGTAACTTTTTATATTTTGTACATATTTTATGCACTGTCCACTTTCGGGAAATTAAAGCTTAAAATTAATTAGTGACTTCTGTGTATTTAAGCACGTGCTCATATCTTCGGAGAGATTAGATTGGAGAGATTAGATTGGATTAGATTAGATTGTATCGTATTTTAGTGCCTTTAAACGCTTGGTCAAGCTCATTGCCAATCTGTATGCAATTGCACTGTGTGTGGGCAAATTGCGTGCAGATTGTAAAAGGTAACAGATCGGCCAGATGGAGACCTGTGTGTGTGGGGTGTCCCAGCAGACCGCTCTGCGGATAAACTGTTGGGTGGTGGCAGGCTATCTTTCGTGGTGTGTCTGGTGCGGGGGGGTGGACAGTGGAAGGGTGATTAACACCGGGGTTCAAGCTGTATGACAGGTGGAGGGACTCTAGAAGGGTGTGTAATTACTAAGCTGGTCCTCAACTCTAATCAGTGCACCAGATTGTATATAAGATTTGTATCTGCCAGTGTGTGGTTGACCAGCTGAATTGGAGTGGAGTCTCCATCTGGTGGTGGCCAAAAGGTATTGCGGGCTGTGGAAGTACATCACGGCTGGTCTTATATACGGTTTTATATATTCAAAGTTAAGTCCCCTTTATTCCCTCTTACCCCCTGTCACGGCCACACGTGCGTGCCTCAGTTAGCTAGTCACTGTGGGCGTGGCGTGTGGGGGATCCGTGACAGGGTCTCATACAAAATAAATAAAAAACAAATACACAGACATGGTAATAAAAAAAGTTCTGTTGACCTTACATCCAGGAGACGAAGTAAGAATGGATGACACCCTAAATGGTTATAAAGGCAATAAGGTTTTTTACCATCATGCATTCTCTGCATTAAGGTAAAAAAAAAAACTGTCAAGTTTCTCCCCCAGCCCACTCTTAACCCCTTATTACCACGTCTCCCATCCCTTTAAGAGGTCTCTGAAGCTGGGGGGGGTTATGATCATGTGACCGCCATGATTGTCACAGCACTCACACGATTGGAAAGCTCTTGATTGCAAGTAGCGATCAGGAGCTTTCCGTTTGGTTCGGCGCTGGTAAATGTGCCCAGAGTACGCAGGTTGTGCGCTCTAAGCACAGGTCTGTTCACATTTGGGCATGCAAATATGCAGCCTTTCAGTGGGTGGGCTTTTGTGTACTGTCATTGCAAAGAGGTTAAACACATACCTAAGCTCAATCCAGCACTATGCCTGTCTACAGCAGCTCTTCTTCCCTCTCTCTTTTCTCACAGGAGACTCGCCAGCAGCGGGAACCATTGGCTCCTGCTGCTATCAATCAAATCCTGTGAGGAAGCAGCATGGGGTGGGGCCAAGCCATGCTATGTATGTCTATAGATGCACGCAGCTCAGCTCAGGATCGAGACTTCACGTGTGCCCCTATAGCAAGCAGTTTACTTGGGGCAGATAGAGACGAGGAGGAGCTGACCCCAGAGAAGGAGGTTCATGGCTACTCACTGCAAAACCATTGCACAGAGGTATGACATGTTTGGTATTTAAAGAGAAAAAGTTCCTTTACAATCACTATACTAGTCTTGATCGATGAATAGTGTCACTCACTTTCATGAGAAACATATCCCTCCATGTGACAGAATTGTCTATACTAATAAGCAGTGTGTGTGGGTGTGTGAAAAATGTAAATTAAGAATGCTTTCAGAAATCAAAGTGTTAATAGGTTATTTTTTATCAATTAACAAAATGGAAAGCAAATAAAGAGAAGAGAAATCCAAATCAAATCAAGATTTGGTGTGGACACCCTTTGCCTTGAAAAAAGTATCAATTCTTCAATTCTTCTTGTTCTGCTATAGGGCGGTCGGGAAGCAGTTAAAGAATTGCACCTTCCCCCTCTCTATAAAACATATATCATATATCAACAAAATATATATATAACACCGTTTGACAGAATATATAACCATCCTCGGTGCAAATTAAGCAATTAGTGCAATCCCTATCTGCAAGTCCTTGCAAAAGTGCTTATTAAGTGCACCTGGAACCGAGCATCCAGGGGGCCGAGGTTGCTGCTTCCTCTTCACAACTGGCCGCAAATCGCAAGGGGTTCTGTTGGCAGTTCAACGCGGGCTCTTAAAAGTTTGGCACCACATGCTGTTTCTGGCATGAGTGTTCCAGTTGTGGAGGGTTTCAAGTACTGTCCAGGTGTTTCAAACAGAGCAGAGGAAAATGTGGCAATGTTGGAAAAAGGGATGATGCCAGTGAGGGTTAAAAGGATGGCGCCGTTCCTAAAGCGCTATCCTAATGAGAAGGCGGCTCGCATGTGACACCATGGTTCTCGGAGGGTTTTCTTATACTCTGCCGGTTGCTGACGGTGCCTCCCATGACTGGTTTCAGAAAGTTATTTTGGAAGTTGCTTTGGGTCACATGGCTGGCCCTTTTGAGTCGCCACTGGTGCCCGATCTTGTTATTTCTCCTCTGGGTGTGGTTCCCAAAAAGGACCCCAATAAATATCATTTGTCACATTCGAGAGTGGGCTCAGTGAATGATGCCATTGATCCTGAGCTGTGTTCGGTGTCCTACATTTCTTTTGACGCAGCGGTTTTGCCCATGGGATGTGCCCTTTCATGTTCGCTGTTTGAAATGTTTAGTTCTTTTCTGGAGTGGGTGGTTCGGGATGTTTCTGGATTCGATTCGGTCATCCATTATTTGGATGATTTTTTTATGCATTGGCCATGCGTAGAGTACTATTTGTGCTTCGCTTTTGTCCATGTTTCAACATGTTTTTGAATGTTTTGGTGTGCCTCTGGCCCCAGACAAGAAGGAAGGACTGACCATTGATTTGCGGTTCTTGGGCATTGTTATTGATACTGCGGCAATGGAATGCTATTTGCCGTTTCGCCTCCGGTGCCCGATTTTGTTATTTCCCCTCTGGGTGTGGTTCCCAAAAAGGACCCAAACAAATATCATTTGTCACATTCGAGAGTGGGTTCAGTGAATGATGCCATCGATCCTGAGCTGTGTTCGGTGTCCTACATTTCTTTTGTCACAGCAGTGGTGTGGGTACGTCGGTATGGTAAGGGCTCGTTGTTGGATAAAACTGATATTGAAGCGGCCTTTCGACTGTTGCCTGTGCATCCTAGCTGTTGCCATTTGTTGGGGTGCAGATGGCAACGGCAGATTTTGTTGATAGATGTTTGCCCATGGGATGTGCTCTTTCATGTTCGCTGTTTGAAATGTTTAGTTCTTTTCTGGAGTGGGTGGTTCGGGATGTTTCTGGACTCGATTCGGTCATCCATTATTTGGATGATTTTTTATGCATTGGCCCTGCGTAGAGTACTATTTGTGCTTTGCTTTTGTCCACGGTTCAACATGTTTTTGAATGTTTTTGTGTGCCTCTGGCCCCTGACAAGAAGGAGGGACTAACCATTGATTTGCAGTTCTTGGGCATTGTTATTGATACTGTGGCAATGGAATGCCGTTTGCCGTTGGACTGCTTGAGGATCTGCGGGTGACGGTTTCTGACACTTGCAGCAAGAAGATGACTTGCAATCTCTCTTGGGCAAGTTGAATTTTGCTTGTCACATTATGTCCATGGGGCGAGTTTTTAGTAGACAGCTGGCATCTGCTACGGCTGGTGTGAGAGCACCGCATCAATATGTCCGGCTGGTACGGGATCATCATGACAACTTGCGAGTGTGGGATTTGTTTCTGGCCTCTTACAATTGTCACTCTCTATGGTTGGAGCAGGTCATTTCGAATTGTGACTTGGAGTTGTTCACTGATGCGGTGAGCTCTGCAGGCTTTGGAGCTTACTGCCAGGGTCGTTGGAGTGCTGGAGGTTGGCCAATGGCATGGAGGGGTGGGTTTGCTCTGTAATTTGGTTGTTCTGGAACTGTTCCCTATAATCTTGTCTGTGGAGTTGTGGGAACAGGAATAAATGCATTAGGTTCCATTGCAATAATTTGTGGGTAGTGCAGGCTATTAACAGTATTACAACCTCTTCTGCTGTTAATCGCTTACTTCGTCATCTGGTTCTTGCATGTTTATGTCTTAATTGTTTTGTTTTTGCTGTACACGTTCCTGGAGTTGAAAATTCAGTGGCTGATGCTTTGTCTCGTCTTCACTGGGACAGGTTCCATCGGTTAGCACCGGATGCGGAGCAGCGCAAACTTCCTTGCCCCAGGCATCTTTGAAGCATTGCATTGCCACTTCCATGGCCTTAATTCGTAATTTGGTCTGGGCATCCACCAGGTCCTCTTATAGTATGGTATGGCATGGCAGGAATGGAACGTTCTGGTGAGTGAGGTTGGGGGATGTTCTCACGGGACTGATAGTTTGCATGTGTTGCTTTATTTTATTGGTAGGAACTTTGAGCGCGGTGTATCTGTATCTTCCATGTCTCATAAGTTGGCAGGTTGGGCTTTCCTGTTTAAGCTCTTGGGTCACAGGGATGTCACCAAGGTTTTCTTTGTTAGGCTATGCGGGGTTATTGGAAGGGTCGTTCTTTGGCGGATACTTACTGTCCAGTTTCCTTTGAGGTTCTGTTTGCCATTGTGGGTCACTTGGATGGGATTTGATCTTCGGCCTATGAGGTGGATTTGTTTCAGCTGTTTTTGTGCTGGCCTTTTTTGGGGCTTTTTGAGTTGGGGAACTGGTGAGTTGAAACAGGCGAGGCGAGGGTGGTTTGGGTGTCCATGATGTGTGTTTACGCGAGGGTACCTTGGGCATCTGGTTACGTACATCAAAAATGGATCAGTTGGGGAAGGGTTCACGGATTGAGTTGTGTGTGGTGCCCTCTTCTTCGATTTGCCCTGTCTGGGCAGTGGGGAATTTCCTTAGGTTTCAGCCTCGCCTTTCGGGTGCTTTCTTTGTGTATATGGATGGGACAGCTCTGTCTCAATATCAGTTTGGGGCTTTGTTTCTGCAAAGTTTGTTGCTGGCCAGTCTGAGCGCAGACAACTATTCTTCTCAGTCAGGATTAGGGTGGCAACAGAAGCGGTCAGGTGGGGCTTGGATGACAGGGTGGGTCAGCATATTGGACGGTGGGAATTTGGCCAGGTTTAGGTCATATGTTCACCCTCATTTGTTGTGAGGTATGCATTTTCTTTTTCCGAGGGCTGGGTAGTGTGGTTCCGTTGTGTTGTCGTATGGTGTCTGTTCTGTCTGGCTCCTTCTTTTTCTTCGATTTTGTATACATTATTGTTTGTGCTTAAGGTTGGGTCTATTTGGGGGTGTTGTATTTCCCTCTTATTTCTCTTTCTTTTCTCTTTCAGATTCTGGTGTGGATCCTGAGTCACTCTTATGTGTTCTGGGGTGCCAGGCTGGCTGAGGTCCGGCTGGAGGATAGGCAATTGGGTTTCTCCAGGCATGAGGTTATGTTGCGCTGGATTGGTATTCTGGGAATGCTGTAGTCAAGGGTCTTTCCCAAGATTCACCGTTATTCCAGATTGGATAGGCCTCCTAATGTGGTTCTCTTACATGTTGGGGGTAATGACCTGGGCTTGCATTCTATGTGCGAGCTCATTCGTGATATTAAATTAGATTTTTTGAACCTTAGGTCATTTTTTCCGGATACCATCTTTGTGTGGTCTGACATAGTCGCCAGGTCTTCTTGGCACTTGGTTCGCTCTGTTGACAAAATCAACAGTGCCCAGATAAAGGTGAACAAGGAAGTGGTGAGGTTTTTTGTCCAGAATGGGACTGGCTGTGCGTCATCGAGAACTGGAGGATGACACTTGGTGGTATTTGAAGGGTGATGGTGTTCACTTGAATGCCAGTGGCATCAATTTGTGGCACCTTGGCTTGCAGGATGGTATTCAGCGGGCCTCCAGGGTTTGGAGGGCAGCACAGGCATGAGGTATCATGCTCGTGTGCGGTGGTGGGGGGTCTATTGGGTCTTTGAAGGTGGTGCTGGTTCAAAATTGTGGAGAATTATGGGTTAGGCCCATCTTAGGTATGAGTATCTCCTCCTAATATTACTTCAGTAACATCGGGGTTTTAAGTAGGTTGTATCTGGTAGTACCGTAAGTGGTTAAATTGTCCCCGAGGCAGTGTAATTGCGGCTGGGGGCTTTTTTATCATGTGGCAGATACAACTGGTTTGCAGAGATTATATTGGCCTTCAAAGACCTTAGACCTGGCGGGATTAAATCTGAAATTGGTTATGCATTGGCTGTATTCTATGCACTAAGTTTGTTTTCATTTAATATTGTGTTTAAGGTTTTGTAATAAAAGGCTGCTAAGGACTTTCAACTCAAAATAAAATGTTGTCATCTGGTCTTTTCTGGAAAAAAGAGAGGGTCTAATTTGTGGGTGTTTATAGATAACAGGAGCCTTGGCACTCTGCAGGTCCCCCAGTCATGTGTTTTGGCTTGATCTTGGCGTTAGAAGTGACTAATTACTAGTCATTTTAATGTGCATTATGGAGGGTTGGTGCCAACATAAAGCTGCTTAGGCAGTCGCCTTAGGGTGCCAGGATGGGTGGGGAAACATGCATTCCCAGCCACTTGCTTGCAATTTGAATTTTTAAAATACCTGTCTTCAGTTCCCATGTCCACTGATAAGACAATACAACCGGCTCTCTTGTACCGGGCCCAGGCTCTGTCAATACAGGGGGGATGGCTGTACTGCCTAAATCCTCTTGTGGCTCCCCCTGCAGCACTGCCAGGTTTTCCTTCACTCCCAACCTTCAACGGCACTGTGGGGAGATCCATCAAAGTATCTGTGCTCACACCCCCCTGCTGTCCGGGCCTCCCTGTGTGTTCCCCTTCCACTCACTGTCTGGGCCCCCCCAAGTGCCCTTTCCCTCGCAGTGCTTCCGACTTTGCTCTTTTCCTCTTCCACCAGCAGCAACTGAGGAAACACAGGAAGGTCAATTTAGGATGAAGAGCAGGTCCAATTTACCAGCCCCTTTCTTTCTCAACCAACGATCTCCAACAGGGCTGTTAAAATAATGTACAAAAGTTCAGCCCAGCTCAAATTTTCAATGCTGAGCGACATCCTCCATGCTGCACTCCATTACATAACTACGTCACATTACTAGTGCGGCTGTAGATAGTGGGGGGATGTGGGGAGTAAATAAACCCACCCCCTCATGGGAGTGGGAGGTTGTATTGTGGAGGAGAGGATGGGGCAGAAAAATGCCCCTTGCCTGTGTAGACAAAAATCCTTGCACTGGCCCTGACAGTATGGTCAGCAACTCTAGGTCACAGTGTCTATAATTTGGTGGAGTCTGGTAGAGTGTTTTTCATCTTATGTGTTTTTTTTAGCCTGTCCCTTTTAATCTGTCAGCAAAGAAGAAACCAGAGTTCCAGTGTGTCCTCTTGTATGAATGACAGGAATCCATACAATTCAGAGAATCTGTACAAGCTATAGTGATGCATAGAGAAGTGCAAATATTAATACAAAATGGGTAATTAATTAAGTGGGGTATTGTAATTTATATGACAAAGTTTCACGGCATGTCCTATTTGTCTTGAGTTCCTCAATCACATCCTCTGCCTTTGTACTGTTTGCAGCTTAAGGACTCCCAGCATCTGCAATTATAGTGAAAAACAGCAGCTAAAAAGCCAACTATTACATCATGTAGGGAGTATAATTAAGTAAAAGAAAGGAAATTCCAAATTGCAGATTACTGTAGATCCTTGATGAGTTTCTTTCCTGTTCTGCTGACCATATCTTTACCTTGTAAATACTTCCATGAAAACATGTCTTCTCCAATAACTTTGTTGGAAATTGGAAGCAAAGTCTGCCTTCATCTATCACCGCACTGCCGGCTGGAAACCTGAATGAGCTGAAAGTACCTTTGTATTCCTATTTCTAGAGCTGCAGACAGTATTTTAACACAGTAATATAAAGTAATGTTGTATTCTACCCATTAAAAATCAACATCATTATAAATGGCAGCTGTTAGTATTCTGTATATCTATTATTTTCTTGTATCTTCCACTATTCAGGCTAAAAACAATCTCCTAACCATCATTTAGGAAGGGTGTTCTATTAAAATGTGTGCACTGAAAGAGTATTTCTGCCACCATAGCAAAGCAGTTGCATCGCCACATAAGATCCCAGAGCTCAGTTCGCTTATCAAATTTAAAGGAAATTTGTTTCACACTAACTCAATACTGTAACAGATATTTCCTTTATATTTTGGAAGTGAACCATTTACTTAACTCTGGGATCCTATCCAGTATTATATAGTTACTTACCTGATAGTCATCAGACATTCTGAGTTATCTGGTCACAAAAACGTTATATGCCATTAAAGGTGGTGGACAAGTGATTTATTTCTGACTTGTTCATAGCTAAAGTTTTTTGGTTGTTCCAGTTATGTTTATAACAGGCCAAGATAAACAGTGGGGTCACTAAGCAAAGAAATCAAGTGCTGCCTATATGTATTTTAGTGGGTCCAACCCTTGCACCATGGGGAGAGCTTGAATGCTCCTGGGCCCCCTGTGTGCTCCTCTGGTTCCCGCCTCCCCACAGAGCCACTGGCTTCCCTTCCTCTCCTCTCCAGCCAGCTGCTGCGGGGGATCATTTCAGGATGGAAAGCAGGGAAGGGGCTGGTAAATATGCCATTTACCTGCCCCTTCCTTTTCTGAATAAACACTGTGAGTGATTGGTACTGATCACTCCCTGTGTTCATTTGTAATTGAAGCATAGTAAACTGTGTTTACTATGCTTCAGTTTGTGAATGAGAAGGGAGACAGTGCAGAGCTGTTCATGTTCATTTATTCTCTGCAGCTGAGGCTGCAGACATGGAGATTGAGCACTGTGTCTCCTTTCTCTGTCTCAAAAGAGAGATATCAGGGGTCTGTTTAAACCCTTGATATTTCACCAAAGCCCCCCAACAGGGCAGATAAAAAACTGTAAAAAATAAAAAAAAATAAAATTGTAAATAATAAAACAAAATAAAAATAAACCACTACTCACACCGTCTATTGCCTTGCTGTCACTATCCACTGCTCTTTTGACCCCGTTCTCTGCTCTATTGGCAAAGTCCACTGCCTTGCTGACACTGTCCACTGCTCTACTGAATGACACCATCCATTTCCCTACTGACACCAACCTCTGTCCTACTGACCGGTCCACTGCTTTACTAAAACTGTCCACTGCCCTACTGACACCGACCACACACCGTTCATTGCCCTACTGACACTGGTCACTTTTAAGGTAGGCTAAGTTTATATTTTTACAGTGACTTTTGCTTTATTATACTGTATGTTTATAAGTTTTCCTTACTATTTAGTGAGGTCTTGCTAGGTAATTTCTTTAAAAATAAAAAGGCTGCCAAGCTGCGGTGATCTTTGATCTCTTTCACCTTGGCTCTCCACCTCTCAAGGTTGCCTACTCCTGTTTTACACTGTGCCTCTGGGGAAAATGAAAAGTTTATGCCACATCACCCTGCATAGATAATTCTGTAAACTCAAAGGGCCTTGGCTGGCCTGGCACTGGCCCACCCAGGCTCATCTTGAATCCTTTGAGTTTCCAGTTTCAATTACACGAGTTGAGAGGAGCTTGAAGGGTCACAGGGGTTGCAATGGCAACCCTGCCCATTCTCCAGGGTAGGGTAGGGTATTGATGAGGTTTGCCAAAATGTGGACAGTTTCTCCAAATGTTTTGCATTACTCTCTCAATATGTAAATAAAGATCTGAAAAAACTCTTTAGCCACTTGGAGTATCTTGGCGTGTGGTGGGAGTATCTTGGTGCTTGGTGGGAGCAGCAGTTGGTAGTAGGGGGCAACAGATCAACGTTTGCATTGGGGCCCACAAGCTTCAAGCTATACCTCTGCCTTGCACTGAAGCCCATAGAAACTTTTTGGACTGGAATGGCAGTTAATTTTACTGATCATCATGTATCAATGTGCCAACACTAAGAACTTTACACTGTTCACAGTCACCACTCATACTAAAACCTGCCCTAAAACTTGACAGCTGGAATCCAAATGCTTAATTTAGTTTTATAGTAAAACCAGACATTCTTATTTTAAAGTTGGTGCCCCCACAGTGTCAATCTGATGAGATCTCTGACACTGTAAATTACAGACATGTACAACACTGCAAAATAAAAAAAAAATAAAAAGTCGCAGTGCTTTTCTTTTCCATCAGAAGACCCCATACCAATGTGTGTGTGTACATATAATTACTTATGAATGCCCTAGTATTATAAATCCAAAGATACAGTAAAGGCTTCTCTCTTCATACTACATGCCTCACTTCCATAAATGTGATATATTGGTATGGGGTCTACTAAATTAGTGCTGCTGTGTGGGCAGTTCTTCTGTACTAAGAGCTCCCTCTCGATAGTGATCGCAGTGACACTCATAGGATTAACATGACAGCCTTCATCTTTATAACATAATAGAAATGCTCACAGCAGCACAAGCTCCTACTGCATGTGGTTAGAGACATTCCAATCTGATGAAAAGGCCCCAGAGATAAGTAAGTAATAGGGAGCTGTGGGAATCTGTGGCCAGTAAAAATATGAGTGATATAAGAATACGTGCGCATATACATTCTAATATTTAAATTCTTGTTTAACACTAATGTTGATTCAAGGTATAACATAATTTTCTAGCCATCTTGTAAACATCACCTTCTAAGTTTTTGGAAAACCATTTAAGAATAACACCATTACAACGTAAAAAGGTCACGAATTAGATTTTTAAATACATCCAGCTCTTTCTGTCTCTGTTTTAGCACCCTAATACCGTTTGACAGGGTGTATGTGAATAGTGTAACCTGGCCTGGCCTTACTGGGAATAAGTAAGGTAGAGCTCATATTAGCTGTTTCATCTGGCAGCAATTAATTTCATACAAGATTTTGAAACACGGACAAGGCAGATCTCTCGATAAGGGATTAAAGATAAAACTCCAAATCTGCAGGGCCTGGCAGTGGAATGTACAACAGCTACACATTTCCACGTCTCTATTCTTCAGTTTCTCAAAAAAATTGATAACGACGTGCACACAAAACAGACAGGGGAGAGGATTGCTCACCCTTAGAAAGTGATAGAAATTACTCATCTCATTACAAGAATTACCTCGGCTAATTTGACAGTGTGCTGGTTATCTTCTTCACAGAGTGGAATGTCTGCCCTTAGGACAAGTAGGGCCATATGTAACCCCTGCGAAAAGTACTGCGAGAGGGCTTTTCTCACTCTCTTCTTCACCTCGTCCTGGCTCAGACTGCTGTGAGGGATACCAGGTGTGTCCAGCACCTGCAGTTGAAGGCCCAGCTCCCTTCCCATCCGGCGAGTAAAATTGGGCATTCGTGTTCTGCACAGTCGGCAGTCTTTGGTCACAGAATGTGGGAAAAACTTGCTCTCAAATTCGTAACTTCCCAGCAGGCTGTTTCCGAGAGAACTTTTACCACATTTCGTCTTTCCCAGTAGAAGCAGATTAATGGTGATCTCATTATTACCCTCCATTCCTTCTCTGTCAAAATAGAGTAATCACAGGACAGATGTTAATATCAGCAACTTCGGGATTTATGGCTTGCAGGTTATATCCAAAGAACACCTATAAACGAGCAGATTCATGCCAAGCTGTTAGATGTAAGACTCTAGGTCATAACAACGCCGCATCCTGAGGACATGTGAAGACTATTTTATGATGCTCTTCAAAAACAATGTAAAAAATATATGGGTTCCCATGCTGCCCCACTTTTTACAGCCCAATTCCCACTGTGATTAGAGAACATACATTGCCTATGATGAAAAGTGGATATACTATGCTGTGCAGTGTGAGCAAAAGGATTACGGAGAATGAAATTGTAATCTTATTACATTTTACCATATCCTAGTGTGTGGACATACTGGAATGCTACGTGTTTTATACAGTATAGTGATGTTTTTACTTTTTAAGTAAAAACTTAAATTTTAACTTTTTAAATCATTATTCTTAATAATAGCAAAATTAGTTCTAGCATATACCAAACAAACACTAACAAAGTGCCACACTTACATACTATAAATTATGCTGGCTAAATTAAAGCAGTATTAAATCCCCAAAAAATTAAAGAGAAACTTCACCTGAAAAGTGAAGTTACAGTCTTCCTCCTCCTCCCCCAACATGTTTGGGAATTTTTTTCTTTTGGGAGGGGGGGCAGGTACCTGGTTTTGACAGGTACCTGCTCCCGCTCTGATTACCTAGGATGAAGCTATCCGACCATGAAAAAAAATGTAATCTCATATACCATCAAGGTTTTGAGTTGAAAAGTGAACTATCCCTTTAATGTTTACCATTAGTTGGCAATGCACAGGGGTACAAAGCAGTAAAAAAAAAAAACCTTCCTAATCAGTATTAGCCCAGTGCAATGTGCTATTCCATATTTTCATCATATGATTTATTTTTTAATTTCAGAATATATATTTCACATTCTAAATACGATAAGTAGCTGTTGCAATAAAACAATCTATCATATTATTATTATTACACAGGGTTGGAGTATTCTAATACTTAAATTATAAGCATAAAAACTGAGCTATTAGCAGGTGCACCCATTCATACTAGAAATCCTATTTGCATATACATACAGAATGGCCAAATACATTTCTAATTATTACTTCATCTGATGATTTCATGGAAATGATAGTATTTAGGAGCTGCTTTAATTAAAATTAATACAAAAAATTAGTTCTATCTGCTTACCATGCGTCTTGAACAGTGTGAGATGTAGGGAGTGAACTTTAGCACAGAGATGATGCTATCCCTGGTACCATACTCAGGGGAGTACAGTATCTTTGTATTGGTTAATGTGTTACAAAGGGATCAAAGTTTATTGAAGATAAGTATCCATACGCTCAGCAGACACTGAGTTTTTCAAACAACTCCTCACAACTGTCAACAGCCAGTTCAATTAATTTTCTTTCACACAGGTAAAAAAATTACAGAATAATTTGCTCGACGGGATGCACATTCCATAATGCTATAGTGATCGCCTTTATCAAATACAAACACCCATGGCTATTTGCCACGTAAGCTCCATAAACTCTTTTACTATTCTTTAATAAGTACTTGAATTGTTTATTGTTATTGTTAATTTTCTTCTTTAGTGAATTTTAAATTATTCTTTATATAAGTTTTGATCATTCCGATTTATGTGCTACAACCTTGGACTTGGCAAACAATAATTTTGTGTCTGGATATCAAAGACAACTCAGCAGAGTCTCTGCTGCTTATTAAAAAGTCGTTTTCACCTTTTCCTTTTTCTCACAAACAATGAATGGTTTAGGGCAGGCCATGGGAAGATGAGTCTCTGCAATAATAATTATGTTCAGGGGGTGGGTTTAAGGGGACATTGTTAGCCACATATGCCTAGGGCAATAGATTCTAAATGCAGCCTTGAAGATTATTGATGATCCCTTATGTCTGTTTTTCCTTTTCCTTTTTCACGGTTCATTTCATTTGGAACATCATATGTGAAAATTATCTGGAAAACATAATAAAAACCTTGGTCATTTTTATATTTCTGATAGTAAAACCATACAAAGCATAAAACAGATAAACATATGTTTTTGATTGGCAAACAATATACATTATATGTGTTTACATATGTGTGTGTCAGTTCTTTCTGTGATAGTCAGGTTTTTTTTTAGCAATCAACTGACAAAAAAGTTTAACAAAACTAAAAACAAGCGCTATTTTTTATGCTGATAAGTGTTAGTTTCAAAAATAGTTCTATCATAGATGAAAAGTATACATTTTATTCTATCATTCATTCAATTTGAAATGACACTAAAACTATGATGCTGGTACAAGGCATGGAAAAGTTATTGAATTATTTACAACAACAACAAAAAGGCTTTTTTTCAATTCTGCATTGTGTTACAATGAAAAAATGAACAAACAAAATACACAAAAATGTAAAAAAAAAAAAGAGCTTAAATGTTGATGGTTAGAAATCTAGAACTACAAAAATCAGAAAATAATATTTCAGAGGAGATGGGGAAGAGTAAGATAATTCAAAGACTGATTAGAGTAAATATGGTTAATAAGGGTTTAATAGGAACAAATTTAATTAAAACAAAATATTTTTTGTACTTGCCCGTTTGCTTTAGGCTGGGTTCACATCTATTCAGGTTGTGGGTGATGCATTTTTTCGGCACGTTTTGCATTTTTGAACACGTGTTTTTGCTGCGTTTTGCATTTTGCGTTTTGTTTTTAGCAAATTGGAAGGTATGACAGTTCTATTCATGTAGTGTGACTTTAATGTGACTTTACACTCTCAGGCATTCAAGTAGTATCAAGGTAGCTTTAAAGTCACATCAAAGTAGTTCAGGAACATTTATGTGTCCAAAGTCGCATGCTAGGGTTAAGGGCTAGAGTTAGGGTTAATAACTAGGGTAAGGGTTAAATGTTAGGGTTAAGGTCTAGGGTGAAATGTTTGGGTTACGGTTAAGGGATTGGGTTAGAGTAAAATGTTAGGGATAAGGGCTAGGGTTTGTGGTAATCATTAGGGTTATAACCCTAACAATTACTGCTAACCCTAACTCTAACCCTAATCCTAACATTTAATCCTGATCTTAGCACTTAATCCTAACCCTAGCACTTTAACCTAACATTTAACCCTAACCCTAATTATTAACCCTAACTCTAGCACTTCACCCTAACCCTAACGGGGGATTTTAACTACCCGGAAATTGACTGGAGTAATGGTACTGGAGGAACAGTTAAAGGGAAAACATTTTTAAATCTACTACAGAACAATTTTATGGTACAGTTCATAGAGGTCCCTACTAGAAATGATGCTCTGCTAGACCTGGTAATCTCAAACCATGCAGAACTTATTACAAATGTCCATATAAAAGAACATCTCGGTAGCACTGACTATAACATGATTTCATTTATTGTTAGCTGTAAACAGCAAGCACATACAGGAAAAATAAAAAAGCTCAATTTTAAGAGAGCTACTCTCCAAGACTTAGACTGGGAGGGAATATTGGCATCAATGAACACAACACAGATATAGGCTGTATGTGAACACAGTGCAAAATATGTTCCCATGGGCAACAAGTTTAAAAGGCTAAAAATCAAACTTATGTGGCTTACGCCCAAAGTTAAAAAAGCTATAGATAATAAGAAAAGAGCTTTTATGAAATATAAAAATGAAGGCACGCTATCATTGTTTAAACATTACAAATAATATAACAGAATATGCAAAAAGGAAATAAAGGCCGCAAAAATGAAAATGAATGACAGATTACAAAAGATAGCCGGACCAACCCCAAAAAATTCTTCAAATATATTAATAGTAAAAAGGTTCAGTCCGAGCATGTAGACCCTTTACAAAATAATCTAGAGTGGGTGACTGGGGACAAAGAGAAGGCAAATTCTTCAGCTCTGTGTATACAAAGGAGCATGGGGGAGCTCTTGTCCATAATGGGCATGGTATTGACACAGCTCCAGATGATCCACATTGGCTGACAATTGATATGATCCATAAATATTTAGACAGAATAAAGGTGAATAAAGCACCTGGATTGGATGGCATACAACCACAGGTCCTTAAAAAATTGAGCTCTGTCATTTCAAAGCCATTGCTTCTAATTTTTAGGGACTCTGTCATGACTGGCATAGTACCACTGGATTGGCGTAAGGCCAATATGGTGTCAATATTTAAAAAGTGGTCAAAATCTTTACCAAGTAACTATAGATCTGTTAGTTTAACTTCTATAGTTGGGAAGATACTGGAGAGTTTAATAAAAGACCACATAGATGAGTTCTTGCTGGAAAAAAATATTTTAAGCAACAGACAGCATGGATTCATGAAAGACAGAAGTTGTCAAATAAATCTGATTTCTTTTTGAGGAGGTGAGCAAAACCTTGGACAGAGGGGTGGCGGTGGACATGGTATACTTGGATTTTGCAAAAGCGTTTGACACAGTTCCCCACACAGGGCTAATGTGTAAGGTAAAGTCTACAGGCTTGGAAAAATCTGTATGTAAATAGATAGAAAACTGGCTAAAAGATTGTATTCAAAGAGTAGTGGTTAATGATTCATACTCTGAATGGTATAGGGTCATCAGTGGTGTACCCCAAGGTTCAGTGTTGGGAGCCTTACTTTTTAATATATTTATAAACTATATAGGGTCTGGGATTAAAAATACAATTTCAGTCTTTGCAGATGACACCAAGCTGTGCAGTGGAATAACGTTCATACAAGATGTCTCCAACTTACAAGCCGACCTCAATGCACTATTTAATTGGGCAACTATGTGGCAAATGAGCTTTAATGATGATAAATGTAAGGTTATGCACTTGGGGGCTAAGAATATGCATGCATCATACATACTAGGGGGGGTACAACTGGGGGAATCAATGGTGGAGAAGGATCTGGGGGTTGTGGTAGATCACAAGCCTAATAATGGCATGCAATGCCAAGCTGCGGTTTCTAAAGCAAACAAAATCCTCTCTTGTATTAAAAGAAGTATAGACTCCAGAGAGAGATATATCATATTACCCCTGTACAAATCATTAGTAATACCTCATCTGGAATATGCAGTTCAATTTTGGGCACTAATTCACAAAAAGAACATTGGGGAACTGGAGAAAGTACAGAGAAGGGCAACTAAACTGATAAGAGGCATGGAGGAGCTCAGCTATGAGGAAATATTAGAGGAACTGAGTTTATTTTCTCTTGAGAAGAGGAGATTAGGGGGGATATGATCAACATGTATAAATACATCAGTGGTTCACATTGAGGTCATTACGTCTGGAGGAAAAGAAATGTAATCTCCAAACACAGAAAGGTTCTTCACAGTAAGAGCTGTAAAAATGTGGAATAGACTCCCTCAAGAGTCGGTTCTGGCCAGCTCAGTGGGTTGCTTTAAAAAAGGCCTGGATTCTTTCTTGGATACAGAGAATATAACTGGATACTAACATTTATAGGTAAGGTTGATCCAGGGAATATCCGATTGGCTCTTGGGGGATCAGGAAGGAATTTTTTCCCAGCAGGAGCAAATTGGATCATGCTTTGCTGGTTTTTTTTTTTGCCTTCCTCTGGATCAACTGTGGGTATAGGATTATAACTTTTTTTTTTTAATGGTTGAACTGGATGAACTTTTGTCTTTTTTCAGCCAGACTAACTATGTAACTATGTAACATTTAATGAAAACACCAGCCCTTAACCCTAACATTTAACCCTACTCCCTAATATTTAACCCCAACTCTAGCACTTAACCCTAACCACAGCCCTTAACCCTAACTCTAACCCTAACATGCGACTTTGAACATATATAGGGTCCTGCACTACTATAAAGCCGCATCAAAGTCCCACTACATGAATAAACAGAAAAACCCCGCAAATTGCAATAAGCGTCAAAAGAAAACATGAAAAAAGGCAACACTTGCATTTATGCAAAACACAATCTGCTGTGGGAAAAAAAGTCCCTGACCTGTTTCAAAAAACGCACAGGCTCCAAACACAAAGATTTGATCTAGATCCTTAGGAAATTCTGTTAAATGGACTGTAGTGCGTTTCTGCAAACTGGAAAACACACTTGAAATCTGCATAAGTGTGAACCTAGGGTTAACTGACATCATATGTGGATAAAAGCTCATCCCTTTGATTTGCAGATGAATATAACAGAGCAGATACCAAAGTAACACTGTCACTTCGTATTTCTCTATCTCGCACCTGAACAGTGTTTATAAATACACCGTCAAACAGTGTAATAGTTGGCAGCAGCAGCTAATACACGGTCCGATCAGGTCCGCCTCTCAGTTTCTTAAGCTCTATATAGAGCGGTGGGTGTCAGCGGACAAGTGTCCGCTGACACCCACCAGCATCCGATCCAATCCTGTATGCTAAAAACAGATAAATGAGGATCCGGTCCCCATCAATCGGGTGGATATGCACAGGCGGTCCCTTTCCATCTGACCGCCCCACAGCAGGCTGTGCCTGTGTCCGCTCTGCATTAGCGGAGTGCACACAGACCTGTCATCCCCTTGTTTAGTGGGGATTAAAGGAGAGATCCCCCGCTGAACAAGTGGACGGGTCCACTCCATCTGAAAGGGTCCTAAAACAGTGATTAGTACAGTAGTAAAAATATTCACTATCACTGTATTAATGACACTGTCTGGGAAGGGGGTTAAACATCTAGGGTGATCAGAGGGTTAACTGTATTCTTAGCTACTGTTTTGTGTTTACCATGTGCTGTTTTTACTAGACAAGATATTATTCCCAGGGAAAGAAAATATAGCAGAGCTGTGTTCTGCCAGTCTCCTTGGCGATCAAGGAGTGTCGGTGCTCATCCATTGGCAGGCACCTGTCCAATCACAGCAGAAGCAGCGCCCTCTACGACAGAAGTACAAAATCATGCTTATATACGTGATTTTGCACAGAACGTCTGCCTTCTAGCAGTAAATCTGCTATAGGGTGGAATGAAAGTGTTTAAGAGGGGTTAAAATGTTTAGAAATCTTAACAAAGAACTTGTTAAATACTGTTACAAAATAATTTATTGACAAAAAAAAAAAACCTGTTAAATACAATATTCCATTGAATGTGTTTTGTTATATCTGCAGGAAAGTGCACAAAATACATGTTGATCCTGCCAGAAATTGTGTGAGCCGATAACTTACTGTAAGCACTGCCTGTGCTGACTGTTATCGGCTATCTTTGTTCCTAGCTATCTCTGTAGACTGCAGACCACCACCACCCTATGCTATGGAGATGAGGAGAGGGTTGGTGTTCTGTAATCCTAATGCAGGCCATACATGGGTCGAATTCCAATTTTGTTCGGCAATCCGATGGTGCCATCAATGATTTCGAAAATTGGCCGACCAAGTCATAAAGTTCACCCGATATAACAGGCGAAACTTCTGTTCCTTCCAGGTCATGGCTCATGCGCATATTCTTTTTGGAAAAACGATTGTACGATTTGACCATCATTGAGTCGAAAATCGGTAATTTTTCACGAATGCCCGATCACCGAAAAGGGGAGGAACCACGAAAATCGGCTGGTGCCATTGACCCACTAACAGCAAAAATCGGCTGATTATTCTTAGGTCCGATTTTCAGATGAAAAATCGGTCAAATTTAGACCCATGTATGGCCGGCATAACACACTGCCTAGCCTAGGGTTACAACACTTCTCAACAGATACAATAGAGGGAATATGCGTTGTCACAGGAGAGGAAGTATGTCACCAGGTAAAAGTAAGCATTTTCACACATTTGAAAAAAAGGAAACAAATGCATCCCCCCACATGTAAGGACTGCTAGGCTGCAATATATGACATTTTTGTTAGGTTTTCTTACATTTTAAACAAGAATGCTTGGACAAATGCATAACATGGCTTTTGGCACAGATGGTTTGTTACTGCTGATGTCCTATACAATGAAAGAATGTTATCAGTGTAATTACCATTTGCATGTGCTATTGTAGCTGCCTGATAAGCTCCAGTCAATAAATACTCCACATTCTAGCATTTGTAAAACTAGATTTATATTTTTAGTGTCAATAAATCATTTTCTAATAATTTGCTGCATAGAAAGATTATGATATGAAATGCTTGAATCTTTGGAGTATCATCTTTTTGTATGGACATTATCACATGCAAGGATTATAATTGTGCAAAATGTTGTTCTGGTAGAATGAAAAGCAGAATGATCAGGATAAACTTTTCCTCATTGATCAAAGATATGATATCACTTGATCATCCACACATTGACATATGTGTAATACAAATTCTGCCATGTGGATATTTAAGCAAACATTTAACAGATGCGGAAGGCTGAATGGACAAACATCCTGTATAAAGCATATCTAAATCTTACCTTGGTTCACATCTGTGCGGCTGTGCAGGACGTGATATGCACGGGCACAAGAGCCCATTCATTTGAATGGACTCCCATGCCCAGGGACAAGCAGTGAAGAAGTCCCTACACTACTTGGGAAATCGCAACCCACACGGGAACTGAGGTTCCCAGTACGGTTGCGATTTCCAGTGCGAGCGGTGTGCCATTAGAATTAATGGCACCCGCCTGAAAGTCCCGCATTCCTCTGTATGGGTGGTGCGGCTGCAGGTGTTTGTGCAGGTCCCACAGTAGCACCACCCGCACAGATGGGAACCAAGGGTTAAATAAAACTTAATTGTTTTATTATTTAATACTCAATATTATCACTGATTTTTTTAAGTTGACTGTACTCTGTTTTACCTGTAGAAAACCAGTCATAATGCTTTTGAAACAAAGTCAATATTCAGCCTTGATGTATATCTATTATTTATTTATTACAGGTACTATCAATTTACGCAACACTTTACATATTTATTACACATTCACATCAGTCCCTGCCCTCAATTGGTGTACAATCTAAGGTCCCTAACTCAAATTCATACATACACATACTAGGGACAATTTAGACAGGAGACAATTAACCTACCAGCATGTCTTTGGAGTGTGGAAGGAAACTGGAGTACTCAGAGGAAACCCACGCAGGAACAGGGAGAACATGCAAACTCCAGGCAGGTAGTGCTGTGGTTGGGATCTGAACCTTTTTTTTTGTTAGAGTGGGGAATTGTTGGAACCCCTGACAGTTTTTTTGCCCATTGGGGTGATTTCTTCCCAATGTGTCCCATTTGCGAGACTTTTCTTTACTTCCTCTCTTCTATAAACAACTGGAAGTAAGAGAAAATCTCTCCAAAAGATGAGTATCCTTTATTAGACAGTTGTCTCAATAGGGATACAGATGGCAACAAAAATCTTATGGGGCATTAACTGTTTCCTACTCAAAAGCTTAAAAAATCTTTTTAAAATAACAAACATGTCATACTCAATGGTTTCGCACAGAGCAGCCCCGATCCTCCTCTTCTCGAGTCCACCGCTGTATTGACACACAGAGTGGGGCTCAGCCCTGCCCCTTCGCCATCCTTACTGGCTGTGACAGATAGCAGCAGGAGCCAATGGCTGTCTCTGAGCCTAGAAAGAGGGAGAAAGCGGGGAGAGCTACTGCTCTTGTGCACATCACTGGATTGAGATCAGGCTCAGGTAAGTATAAGAGGGGGACTGGGGGAGGGGAGCTGCCCTAAGAAGCCTTTTTACCTTAAAGCAGTAGTAAACTCCTCTTTGTCACTTTTACCTATAGGCAAGCTTATAATAAAGCTTACTTGTAGGTAAAATGAATATCTCCTAAAAGTGCACCGTTTAGAAGATATTTACATGTTTTTTAGCTGGTGATGTCACCGGCACATGTGCACTGAATGGATGGCATACTTGAAAGTGCTGTGCCGCAACCATGACTCCTTTGTACATGTTGGGGAGTGACGTCATCGTGGTTCAGCTACTCAAATGGCCGGACGGAGACTGTGAACCCAGAAAGAAGACTGGGTGAAGATAGAAGCCCTGTCAGTGGTGACACCGTGATGCATATACCACATTATGACTTGCAGGGGCACCAGATTTTTTAGAGTTTACCACCACTTTAATGCAGAGACTGCATTTTAGGTAAAAACATTAGAACCACTTTAATATTCAGATGTTTGCAGCCCATTTGCAACTTGTTCTCTTTAAGGTTTCTTAAGATGACCATGGATTTGTACACATTATTATTAGGCAGATCTGAAATGTAATACTTTTGTATCTGAGAACAAACTTTTTTTTTCAGTTTTGGATATGGTGGAGGGGAGCTTGAACTCCTGCTCAAATTTTTATTGTCTTCCCAAGGAATATTAAATATATGTTTGTTCTGACGACTACTGCAGCCAGGAATAAAAATGAGAATAAAACACAATTGTAAGTAGTTACCAAACCCAAGATTGAGGGGAAGTCTTCAGTTGAGCAAACTTGTATGGGCACCAACATATGAGAGGGGATTGCTATAATTTTGGGTAGGTTTCCTCTCACTTCCTATTGTGTCTATAAAACACTTCCTAGAGAACCAGAGGTGATGACAAATCTTCCCAGTTGGACACAGAAGGCAAAATAAAACCTAATAGCAGTTTTATTCATTATCCACTTTACCCAAATTGAAAACCGTCCTCAGATAGATATAAATCTCACTAGAGGAGCTGAGAGAGATATTCTGCTTTCCTGTATACAGTATGTGTCAGTCTAACAGATAAACAGTCTGTGTTAGGCTAACAGTACAATAGGCAATTTTTGCTAATGACACAAAAAAAAGCTGAGCACTGTCAATTATCATGCCTTGGTTATATCCCGCCTTGATTACTATTATCATTTTGTAGTATCCTGTGACCCTAAACCCCTCTTCTGTTCAGTTACTTAGCAATGAATTCAAAAAGACATTCTCTAGATTGAACCTGTATTGCCAGTGTGCATGGAACGTGCTTGTGAATAGCAGCCTCTGTACCACGTGGGACACCTGGGCATATTCTCAGCGGACCCTCTGGAGGTGAATGCTACAGTGCCAAGGTTCCTAGCTTTGCATTATTTTTGGATGTTTACCTTTCTGCAAGAATAACTATAAAATATGAAACAAATTAAAAAACACAGATAAACTTTTCAATTTAAGAGCACTTTTCTGTAAATATTTTAGAATTGCACCTCTTTTTTGGAATGCAAATTTTAAAATCAGCATGGTGAACAAGCTTTTAACTGGTTGTCATTACAGAAAAGGTGGCTATAAACAAGCATAATTTTTGACAGCATGATAAAAATTCAGCAAACCTTCATGATAATTGGTTAGTTTTCTACACAAAATTTATAGTAAAATGACTGACAAAGTGGCACCAAAGTGCAGCAAAGCAGAACATTGGTCCAAGCTGAATCAATATAATATGCAACAAAATTCATACTTGGCTTTACTTGGCTTTCCAGACAAAATTAATTTATTAGAGCCATAGTTAACCCATAGCATAGATATAAACTGAGTTTTTTTCACCATCTATATAATAGAAATGATTTGAAAAATGATTTTGTATATTTTATAGATATGACGAGTTCCGCACTATTAAAAGAAATATATTTCAAATATTTAAATTTTGTGTTCATAATGAGTGCAAGTTGTTTTGTCCATGGCCATGTATTTCCATTCCAATGAGACTCCTTCTCTCATTTTTTTTAACCATACTTTCTTTGGAAAATTTTTTTACTTTTTCTGAAATAGAAAGTACTATGTTAGGGCGGTATTGGGTGTCTATCAACGGCACTACAGATCAGTTCTTAGTCAAGGTTCACACCAATGCATTTTCTGCTGTGTTTTGCATTTTGCAGAAATGCATTATAGTCCATTTAACATGATTTCCTATGGGACAAGTTCACATCTCCGCGTTTTCACCCGGTGTGTTTTTTGGAAAGGGGGAGCACGGTTTCACACTGATGCGGTGTGGCACATCGCATGTGATTCACACAGGAACCGCACCACATTTCTGTGCAAATTACATGCGATTTCTGTGAGGTGTAATGTAAGCCATACATTTTGTATGGCTCAAATTGCACCGCAGCTGCACCAGAATTGGATCACATGGGCGTTCATACCCATGCAATCTGATTCTGCACATCGCACCGTGTTTTGTGAACTGATTTCGGGGTGTCGTTAACTTAAAAGACACACCCTCAGTGGTTCCTATGAATGAAATGCAATTATGATGAGGTGTGGAAATCGCACAGAAACTGGTGTGAATTCTGCACCGCATCAGTGTGAACCCGGGGACTTTTTTAAACACAAAACATTGTGTTTTTGATTCTGTACTTCAATGGAGACGCTGTAGAAAAGTATGTAGTGTATTTTTTATGTGTATTGACGCATTTTATTCTGCCCAGTAAGTTGAAAAAAAATGCAAAACTCATAAAAAATGCAGCAATAACGCATCAAAAACACATGTGCAAAATGCACCACAAAAAGCACTGCAGAAATGGATCAAACTGTTTGGTATGAACCTATAGGTTCATACCTATGCAGTTTGCATTTGATCCATTTTTGCAGTGCATTTTGCATTTTGCACCTGCGTTTTTGATGCGTTCTTGCATGGTATTTTTCAGCTTGTTGCTGGGCAGAATAAAACACAAAATGCATCAAAAACTTCATTGAAGTCTATAGAATAAAAAATGCAACGTTTTGCGTTTAAAAATGTCCCTGAGCCTGGGTTCACATTTGTGCGGCATATCGCATGTGATTCGAACAGTAACTGCACCGCATTCCTGTGCAAATCACATGCAAATTCTGTGCAGTGCGATTTGAGCCATACATTTTGGCGCAGGTGCAGGACCCTTTATTTGTTCCACACTAGAATCGCACATTGCATGGGTATTCACACCCATGTGGTCCGATTCTGCACATCGCACTGCATTTTGCAGACAGATTTCGGGGTGTTGTTAACTCAACATACACACCTGCAGCGTTTCGCATGAATGGGGTGCAATTATGATGCGGTGCGGAATTCGCACAGACACCGCTGCGAATTCCGCACCAGGCTGACCCTTTCCAAAAAACGCACTGATGTGAACCTGTCCCATAGGAAATCATGTTGAATGGACTGCTGTGTATTTCTGCAAAACACAATGGAAAACGCATAGGTGTGAACCTAGGCATTTCTTTATGGTAACAACCCGGGTGATAACAAATGGTTGATGGAACAGTCAACTGTCTCCTGTATTTTGTTCCACAAGGTGGTGCTGTGCTTCTGTACATATCTATGTAGTTAGCTTAATGAAATAAAACACGTGGTTTCAATTTTAGGATTCAGAAAACTATAAGTACTTTGGTTTTAAAATGAAGCTGTGTAGGTTTTGGTTTATTAAAAGTGGAGTAAAGAAAATAAAAATAAGAATGAACTTGTTGCCCAGAATGACCAATCAGAATTCTTATATAATATTTACTTAAATAAATATGAATCCTAATGGATTGATTTAGGAACATCCCCAGACTTGTGCTTGTTTTATTTCTTTAGTTTTAAAGAACCAAAGATTCCAAAAACAATTACATCTATCTATCTGTCTATCTATCTATCTATCTATCTATCTATCTATCTATCTATCTATCTATCTATCTGTCTATCCGTCTATCCGTCTATCCATCCGTCTATCCCTCCGTCTATCTCTCCGTCTATCCATCTATCTATCCATCTATCCCTCTATCTATCCATCTATCTATCCATCTATCTATCCATCTATCTATCCCTCTATCTATCCATCTATCTATCCATCTATCTATCCATCTATCTATCTATCCCTCTATTTATTTATTTATTTCAGGTACTTATATAGCGTTGTCAATTTAAGCAGCACTTTACACATATATATTGTACATTCACATCAGTCCCTAACCCTCAAGGGGTGTACAATCTAAGGTACAATCTTTATCTATCTATCTATCTATCTATCTATCTATCTATCTATCTATCTATCTATCTATCTATCTATCTATCTATCTATCTATCCCTCTATCTATCCATCTATCTATCCATCTATCCCTCTATCTATCTATCTATCTATTTATCTATCTATCTATTTATCTATCTATCTATCTATCTATCTATCTATCTATCTATCTATCTATCTATCTATCTATCTATCTATCTCTCGGTCTATATCTTTCCATCTTTCTTTTTATCTATATTGTAACCATTTTCCATCTATCTGTGATTATGAAATAACTGAAATACTTATGCTCAAATACTGTAACATACCATCCCTACAATAACTTATTGCACACATTTTTTTAAACATAGAGTGGATCTTAACTCAAACACAAAAGCTAATTGTACCTAAGCAATACCCTGGAAATCTTCCAGGAAAATGAATCTTTTGTTTGGAAATCTTCCAGGAAGTAGCAATCACTTAGTGGAATATGAGGGTGCCTAGGCACTTCTGCGCATACAGCCTCATATCAGTTGTATATCTTCAAAGTGAGACCTAAGGTATTGCTGCTTCTGACTGTGAGTCTCACGGGATTTGAAATGAGATTTGATGAAGTCAATACTGTGCAGTTCACTGTTCTCCTTACTGGAGGCTCTGACCCCTTCCAGGAAAGCAAAGTTTTGCCTCTACCAAGATGGCCACCTCCACACACCAACACAGAGCAGAACACAAAGCATCATACCCAGGTTGACTCATACCCAGGCTTCTAGCAAGCATCTAGCTATACAAAAAAAATACCTGTCTACACTGGAGGGCATTACACCTTATTTGTGTTTTCTATTTATGTCAGCTTTCAGAGTCAATCCAAGATGTCTAAATTGTATCAGAAGTTCTGTGGAGGGGTGTTTATAAAGCTACATTATAAACAAGGTATTAACCAAACAGGGATTCACTCTCGATTCTCTTATCAAGTAAAATAGGAATTGGATATTTCAGATAAAGTAAATGGTGGTGATGAAACTCTATTCAGCAAGCACAGGCAAATGTAAACATTAAAGCAGTATAAAACCAAAAATGTAATATATTGCAGCTTACCAAACCTTAGAATGGGCAGCACGGTGGCTATCTGGTTAGCACTTCCACCTGGCAGTACTAGCATCATTGGTTCAAATCCCAACCATATCACCACCTGCCTGGAGTTTGCATGTTCTCCATGTGCCCACATGGGGTTCCTTTAGGTCCTCTGGTTTCCTCCCACACTACATAGATGTGCTGGTATAAATTGACTGTGCAATATACTGTAAGTACCTGTAATAATAATAAATGGCAAAATTTCATTTTTAAGCTTTTTTCCCTCTGTTTTCACCTGGTGATCTGACCAGTAACACACCTCCTGTCTGCATTCAAACTGGAGTATTTTATCGCTTGAAGCTCGAAGCTCCAAAAAAGCTAAAATTTAAAAAAATCAATTGTTCTCTAATGGTGCCTGTTCACACCTGATCACGTGAATAGGTACCATAGAGAACAATTGATATATTAAGTTTCAGCTTTTTTGGAGCTTCGAGCTTCAAGCTACAAAATGCTCAAGTGTGAATGCATCCTTAGAGTGCCCCCACTCTGGATGAAGGAGCACAGGGGACATCTTTGGACAGCAGCAATGTCAGTCTGGGGGGGGGGGGTTAAATGTACTAGCAGATTTATATACACTATCGAATTGAAGCTGAACACTTTCTAAGTATTTACAGTAAACATTTTCTTTCCTTTTGGGATAAATGTTTTACATAAATACATGAAAGCCTATAATTGTATGCACCCCTGTCAGTGGTAAATGATTTGCCTCAACCCTCCAACTGCTATATCGGTCAGACAGCTTGTTCTTTTGAAAAAAAAACAGACTTACAGGCTGGATTGCCAGATGAAAATAAGGGAAAGAAAGCCCAAAGAAAGAAAATGAATGCAGCCATCACATTTAAGCATCAGTATCATAACTGTTTGATTTTGGGTTTAATACCACTTTAAATGGACTTTATAAATGTAGCAGATATTCTGGGTGTCTAAATGCCAAATGGTTAGATTACTTGCCACCTTATAAATATACCCCTTTGCATGTAAAATGATTTGTTAATATAACCACTTCTCAAAGCAAGGGCAGATTATCTTTCAAATGAGCAAAAATTAAAACCCCGGCCCACTACAAAGGTAAGAAAAATGTATTATTCTACTCAATGTAAAAAGATGTGGGTCATTATTTGATAGAAAATACTAGACCCTGGAATCCATTTCTTATGATAATAATCCCATTTATATACAAATACTATGAAAATATCTAATAACATAAGGAAACTACCAAGAGTCTGAATAATAGACCTGTTGCATTTTCAAATTCTTCTATGTCAATCAGAGAGGTACCACACCAGGGAACACAATCAAGCCAAATCTACTGTATTTTAAAGGCTTGTTTGATGTGCGTTACTCGTGTTATATTACTATGGCTAAAAAATCCACTTATCAAGAAAGAAACTTGATAAGCCCACAGAGGGTAAAGAAAAGCCAAGAAAGGGTATTTGTAAATCATATTAGAAAAGTAAAAAAAAGAGGGATAAGGGAAACAAGGGTTGAAAGGAGAGGGAGATGGGGTAGGAGGGGGTTGCGGAGACACAGCTAACATGGGAAATGTAAAATCCAATTAATTCATGCTAATGAATCTAACTTGATTGGATTAAATAAAATCTACAGGCAGTTATTAGCCCATCTGATGTTTATAAACATTGTACATTTACATTTGTAATTGTCTTTTTGTGGCCCAGCATCAGGAAGATTTAACATCAGAAACTAAGTACCAGCTGTCAGGAAGCCTAATTGACCTATGATGTTACCAGGGACATCAGCCAACTAATAGGCTAGAGTGGTGTAACTCTACTGAAGGAAGGTCAGAGCAAACATCAGACACAAAAGGCACAGACAAAGGGCTGGAGAGTGCAAAATCCGTGCAGGGTAGCCAATCAGCTTCGAACTACAGCTTGTTCAATAAAGCTTTGGCAAAAAAAAAAACTGGAAGCTGATTGGTTTCTATTAGGGATACCGTTTTTTTTATTGGTGAGTACGAGTACTGATACTTTTGGTCAAGTACTCGCCGATACTGAGTACTGAAACTTTGCAGTTAATGGACGCAAATTGCACCGCATAGAATAGCATGTGATTCCTGTCCAAATCGCATGCAGTTTCCCCACTGCTCCTGTGTGAACCAAGGGTTGTCATAGCCCGAGTTCACACAGAAGAGGTGCAGGAAACCTCCCTGCAGGCATCCCATGCTGAATATCAGTGGTAGGAGAGGAGAGAAAGTGGCAGGGATTTCACATGGACAGCGCTGACCAATTAGATGCCGTCTAGCCCGTACTGTCATCGCTGCCACCGCTTTCTCTCCTCTCCTACCACTGACGCTCAGCATTGGATTGTATGTGAAAAGACAAAAAATAAAAAGAGGGAACACAGGCCTAGTGCATTACCTTTAAAAATGAGATTTATTGATAAAAAGTAAAATACAAGAGAAATAAAATCAAATGGAAAGCGTGTCACAAGAGACCCCTGAAGGTAGTCTGGTGGGGGACTGCAGACCTCTGGATAGCTGATCTCTGATGCATTTCAAGGTTGTACCTATTCCAATTAAGGGCAGTAAGGCTTGCAGTCTTTTCATACACATGTGAGGATATTGACATTGTGGAGTCCACTGTCCAGTGCAGGAGCACAAGCATTCGGTTGCTTTTTAATTCCTATCAATCAGCATTGGATGCCTGTAGGGAGGTTTTCCGCACAGCTCCTGTGTGAACTCGGGCTATGATAAGCCTGGGTTCACAGAGGAGCAGTGGGAAAACGCATGTGATTTGGGCAGGAATCACAGTCCTGTTCAAATCGCATGCTAATCTTTGTGGTGCAAATTGCATCCATTAATGCAAATTGCACCACGAAGTATCGGTTAAGCTATCGGGAGTATTTTCACGATACCAGTATAGGTGCATCCCTAGCTTCTATGCACCAGAATTTGCACTCACTAGTTTTAGTAAATCACACCCATAGAGTCCAGGTTCCAGACAAATACAATAAATGGAGTAATAAATTGTTATATTTAGCATAAGCTGAGACAAGCTGTCCAAACAGTGCAAGACTAATCCATGGGATCCACAGTCAGATGGAAGTTAGTATCGGCCAGACCTCTACCTGAAAAATAATGTGATCACAGTTTCATGTAAGTAAAAACAGCATTTTTTGTTTTTTTTGCATTTTAGCAGTCACTTAGGGCCATGGAGGGAGGGATCATTGTGGGTTGAACTTTATCCCAGGGGTGGGCTTTAAGGCTAGGTTCACACCTAGCCTTAAAGCCCATTGCGTTTTGCATTTTTGCCGCTTTGGTTCTTTTTTTTCCTTTTTCTTGTTGCTAGGCAGAATTAAAATGCAAAACGCATCAAAAGCACAGCAAAAATGCAATACATGCTTTTCTGCAGCATTTCCATTAAAGTCTATAGAAACAAAAATTCAACTTTTTGCGTTAAAAAAAAGTCCCTGACCCTTTCCAAAAAACACTGAGTGAAAACGCGGAGATGTGAACGTGTCCCATAGGAAATCATGTTAAATGGACTGTATTGCGTATCTGCAAAATGCTACAGAAAATGCTTAGGTGTGAACCTAGGGTCAGGCAGACTCTAAAAATGTCCAAAATTAAGCCAAAACATGCAAAGTAATTTATTTTAATCTAGAATAAAAAGTGTTACAGTATTTGAAATTTTCATGGGTAGTTCATTGACAAAATATTGCAATGAAATGCCAAACAGGTAAAGGAACTTTATACTGTATGTACAATTGTCTGTGACATAGGGGGGCAAATTGTATATTACAAGACTGCTTTTACCATTCGATGCAGTGGGCCTGTCCCTTTAGGTGGTAGAGGCATTGTAGTTTTTTCCTATTTTATTTCACATCATCATTAAAGATAAAATCTTCTCATATAAGCATATTTAGACATTGTCATATCATGGTAAGGTTAAAAGCAGTAAAAAAAAAAAAAAAAAAAAAGAAAATGTTCTGAAAAAAAAAAAAAACAGTACTAGCAGAGGAACATTGCTTTGGACATTAAAAGGTTTGGTGCCCACAGGCTTCAGTGATGGAAATGGTTTAGAAGAATGCATTGATTACTCATTAGATTGTCAACCAAAGGACAAATGACGGCACACATGCCAGAGGATGTGGCTCAGCAAAGCAATGAAGGAACTTCTGTTAGGCATTAACCGTCAGACAGATCTGTCATTCTAGGTTCAGTTTGAAATGCTATTAGCTGAACTCACAGTTAGATGTCCATGTTTATTTAGTCATTTAACTGAAGAAAACATCAGGACAGTAGTGGGATAAATTAGGGATTCAGTCAGTTTTGATTCGGTACATCTGAAATGATGGACAGGTGGACCATCAGAAGTGCTACAATGGCCAGGCAAAATGTAAATAAGCACTGTTGTCAACCATTTCATTAAACCATTACATACAGTATACCCAGTGAAGTGAAAGTGACTGACCTCAGATGATACAGAGAGATGAAACAAATCCTCTGACATAAGTTGCACCTGTTTATCCGTAGTGTTCCATTCTCTTCATCCTTCCAAACCTCACATTTTTGCACAGAATCTCTCAGCTCTGGAAAGCAAGGGGTGGGGATCTGATCTCAGTGAGGAGAACTCTGAGCACTAATTGGAAAGAGGGGGCACACCCCCTCCTCACAGTATATGGGAACATGCACAGCTGTGGCTGTCAATCACAGGCTATGTGCTGGAGCTCTCCTCCCCCTTCACCAATTATAGATAATAGAGGAATAAGACAGGAGACTGTGATGGACCGCCTGTCACCCTGGTTGTGTAATTCCGTCAGAGAACTGCTTCCTCGCCGCTTAGACACAGGACTAAGGTATTATATAGCTGGGCATCTCACCCAAGACTAGGCAACACTAGCTTAGGTGCAAAAACTGGAACTACTTTGAACAGAAATACATCTTAGATTGTAAGCTCCAAGGAGCAGGGCCCTCCTAACCCTCTTGTATTGAACTGTATTGTTGCTGTATTGTCTCCCGTTATATTGTAAAGCGCTGAGCAAACTGTTGGTGCTGTATAAATCCTGTATAATAATAATAATAATAATGTCTTTATACACTTCAGAAATAGGGACAGTCCCCACAATAAAACAAATATCACACATTGGGATAAACATCCCACACTGATTAGGTAAGAGCTTGATCACATGATTCTAAACAGTGCAAATGGTAAACAGTACAGCCAACAGCTAATAGTGATCTCATTAACAGCAAGCTAAGCAACAGCCAAGCACCCACTCAAGGCAGGGAGCCCACCCCAGACAGCCTGGCACCTCCAACCCTGAATACACCAAGTCCATTACACGTGTTTCAGGTGTTTGCTTTCACTATTATAATCTGTCCATCATAAGACAAAACTCATACAATATTCCACCAGTCTAAAAAAGTGGAAATTAATTTAACTTCATAGATTTCTTGAGGGATATTGTTAACCTCCCAAGTCTGGCTCAGGGTTAAATCTAGCTGTCAAAAGCGGTAACCCCGAGACAGACTCAGGGTTACCGCAAACTAAGCACCTGGTCCCTGCGATCCGTGTCCCGGATCCTGAGCCGCATGCAGCCATCCCCTCCGGCCGTCCCCTGTCTCCTTCCCTGCTTCCCTGGTATCTTACGCTGATTAATGTGATCAGCATGAGCCAGCTGTGCTGTGCCATCAGGGGGTGGGGCTTGCGGGAGGCGGGAGTTATAAAAATAGATCAGTGTCAAAATAAAGTGTTACTCTAGTGCATACATTGTAACTTTACCTCAGATATTTCCATAGTGTAGTTTTTCAGTTTCTGTGACTAAAAGCGGTTTTGCACTCATGGCTTCCAAAAAGCGTCTCGCTAGCACCAACGCGGTTTATGATGAGCTAGCAATCAGCAACAGTGAGGAGCTACTTGAATTGAGCGACAGCGACTCATGTGGCAATTTGTCTTCAGACACTGACAATGAAGACAGCGGCGAATCTGAAATTGACATGAGTGATCTGCGCATGTGGTGCACTATTGACTGCGATACACCAGCGCCACCAAGATTTCCATTTACCGGCGCACCTGGTATGAAAATAAACGTTGAAGGTGACAACCCCTTGGCGTATTTGGAATTGTTTCTGACCGATGAGGTTATTGAAATTATCATGACGGAGACAAATAGGTCTGCAGTGCAACAACTACCTGCTCCACCCAACAGGTTTTCACGAAGCAGAAAGTGGGAACCTGTTACCAAAGAGGACGTTTGGCTGTTTCTTGGCCTAATTATTCTGCAAGGAGTGGTGGGGAAACCGCTGCAGAAGTGGTACTGGACCACAAACAAATGCTTGCCATGCCATTCTTTGGCACAGTCATGTCGGAGCACAGCTTTTCCCTTATGAAATTTTTGCACTTTGCAAATAATGAGGATTTTGATGAAACAATTCATCCGGCTCCCAAGCTAAAAAAAATTTGGGAAGTCTCCCAAATAATTGTAAGAAATTTTCAGCAGAGCTATGTGCCAGAGAGAGACATTAGCATAGACGAAAGTCTAAATGGCCTACAAGGGAAGGCTCAGCTGGATACAATATATCACATCCAAGAGAGCACGATCAAATCCTACCTGCTGTGCGAATCCTCTACCGGCTACATCTGGAACACCGTCATATACACCGGCAAAGGCACAAAATTTGATCACAAGTACAGCAACTACGGAATGGCAACATCTTCCGTCCTGTCACTGATTGAGCCTCTGCTAAACCAAGGCTACTGTATAAAGACGGACAATTTCTACACCTCTCCAGAACTTTAAAAGGTTCTTCTTCAGCACAAAACAGATGCATATGGAACCATACGGGCTAACCGGCGCAACCTGCCATCCATGTTTGCAAAAAACAAACTGAGGTTGAGAGAATTAGTTGCCTGGCAGAAAGGCAAAATGATTGTGCTGAGATGGCGAGACAAGAAGGATGTGTGCCTAATGTGTGCCACAATGCCTCCACAGTGATGGTACAAACAAAAGGTGGGAAAAACATCCAGAAGTCACTGGTTATCATTGACTACAACAGCACCATGTGAGTGTCGACATAGCTGACCAAGCTATAACATTCTATCCAGCGATGAGATAGCAGCAGAGAAAATACTACAAAAAGATTTTCCAGCATCTTCTGGAACAGTGCTTGTGGAATGCCTATATTCTGTTCCACAAAAACAGTGACAAGCCTGTGGTTCATGAGGACTTTATCTGGAAAGTGGCAGAATCTATTTTCCTCAAGCATCAAACACCATCAGTGTCTGTGGGTAGATCCGGACGACGTGCTGTGGGAGTTGTCAACCCAGAACATCTGACTGGCTAACTGGATGTCATTTTATGGACCACATCCCATCAACCCAAAAAAAGGCAGTACCTTCACGGATGTGCGTGGTATGTTGCTCTCGGTGAGATGAGAGTGGAAAAAAAATCTGCAAGGAAACAAGGTTCCACTGTCCTGATTGCGATGTCGGACTGTGCAGTCCCGTGTTTCAAAATATACCACACCCGTGAAGTTTTCTAGAATATGCAGTGTCTATATAATATTGTTTGTACAGAGTTCTATGTGTTTGATTTGATTACATTATTTAATTTATTATTATATATTATTATTTTATATTATATTATAATTTATGATTCAATTTATTAAACTTTATTGCACCAAGGATGTCTACTAGACTTGTCATGTTTCACGACAGTCATATTTACTGTCCTATGCCTTTAAGTGTTTTCTATATTTTGTCTCAGCTCCTCCCTTTCTTCTGGTTTAGTTAATACTGTATAGATATCCCACCCTTTTTCCCAGAAATGCATTGCAGCTCTAGCCTCATGTCATGGAGCAGGACACATTATGATCTTTTGACCTATCGAATGTTCATTGTTATAAGATTCTCTCAGTTTATGGAATAAACTTCACAACATCTACAAGATATCATCTCAATTGAGTCACTGACTGTGGTCTCCAACTGAGATTGGAGTTATTGCTATCTCATCACAACTGTAAGTTACAGAGATCACACTTTCAATACTTAGATTGGAGAGACAGAACAAGACTCTTGTTTAAACAGATTTCAGTGAGTTATTCCTAAGAATTACAGGCCTACAGTAAAAAAACAACATATTTCCATTAATAACAATGTACCACTTTGAGCACAGAAATACTGACATAATCATACCGCTAGGGAGGTTAATAAATATTTCTGTCCCAAGTTGAGGAGCTTTTCCAACCCAGTCTACAAGAGGGTCTTATATTTCCTCTGACCATTAACCTGTATAAGATTAATATTACACCTTTCCATCCACTCCAGAAGGGAAGCTGTATTGTTGTTAATCCAAGTCTCACTCTCGGCGTTCAACACGTTGTTATCCAATTTTAGAGAATGATCTGCTCTCTACATGGGCCATAATCAGTGGGTAGAAGGCTAGCCCCTAGTCCCCTCTAAAAGCCTTTGTCTTGGATGGGACTGTCACACAGACAGAAACTACACTCATTGGGACTTTGCTCATATTATCAGAGGTTTAGAACCAATTTAACTCAATGAAGAATTGCATCTTTTGCAAGATAATACCTTACTTACAAATTTTGGTATACAAGCACTGGATACAAATATAGAAGGGAGTGCCCAGAACTATTATTAAATGAACACGAGTGCATACATTTCCAAGTATAGAGGCCTGGAATAACATTTTTTCTGTAAAATTCCCACATTTTTTGAGTCAAAGAGGAAATGAACATTGGTTGCTGTGCGCAAAAGTCAGCAAGGTTACTTGAGGTTCAGGCTTAAGGGCTCTACAGGTAAGTTCTCTGATACCTCCCCCTGCTCTAGAAACTTGGAGAAGTTTCTAGAAGCCAGTAGGAGCTGATCTGCATACTTTAGGGAATCTGGCCAATCCCCAGGCAGGAGGCCTGACATGGTGGCTAGGTCAGCCCTTAAATAAGAGAGAGCCTGGTCAGCAGGGGAGTCAGTTGGAAAATGGAGTGAGGAGGTGCTGCTGGTTTGAAGCTTGGGAGGGGGGCCCAGAGGAGGAGGATCTGCCTACTGACTGGATGCTGGAAAGGAGGAACTCCACTGTCCCACAGTCTATTGAGGAAAGACATACTGTGAGCAGGGGAGGAGCCAGCCCAGCATAAAAGCAGCTTCAACCTTTAAAGCTACAGGAACAGTACAGTATGAGTACTTCTACACCCTCTGGGCCAATTAGGGTGAATGTGGTCAGGTGCAGTATCTAACTCCCTGGGACTGCATTATTTGTTTGTCTTGGAATCCCTTGCCCTGGGATACTCTCAGGTCAGCCAGGTGGATGTGAAGATTTTAATCTGGGGTCTGAGGAGGTTCATTTAACCCACTCCCGCCCTCCATATAAGGAAATGACGTGCGGGCGGCGGTTCTCTCATTCTGGGAGGACGTCATATGATGTCCTCCCGCTCTAACCACGGGCGTGCAGCGTGGCGATCGGTAGTGCGCTGTGTCCCTGGGACACCGCTGATCACCGATCAGCGGAAAGAGCCAATGACGGCTCTGTCATGTGATCAGCTAGGTTCAATCACAGCTGATCTCATGTAAATAAGGAAATGCCGGTTATCGGCAGTCCTCTCCTCATGCTGACAGCTCAGCATTCCTCAGAAGGGACATCTACACTGATCAGTGCCCTGATGATTAGTGTAGATCCATTAGTGTCACCTTTCAGTGTCCATCAATGCCACCTGTCAGTGCCCATCAATGCCACCTACCAGTGCTCATCAGTGCCACATCAATGCCACATATCAGTGCCCATCTGAGCTGCCTTTCAGTGCCGCCTATTAGTGCTGCCAATCAGTGCCACCTATCAGTGCCACTTAACAGTTCCAGTCAGTGCCGCCTAACAGTGCCAGTCATTGCCACTTAACGGTTCCAGTCAGTGCCAGCTATCAGTGCCAGTCAGTGCTCCCTATTAGTGCCGCCTATCAGTGCCATATATGAGTGCTACCTTTCAGTGCCCATCAGTGATGCCTGCCAATGCCCATCAGTGCTACCTACCAGTGCCTCCTCATCAGTGCCCATCAGTGCCACCCATAAGTGCAGCCTATCAGTGCCCATCACAGCAGCCTCATTAGGACACATCAGTGAAGGAGAAATATCACTTATTTACAAAATTTTCTAACAGAAACTAAGAAAACATTTTTTTTTCAAAATTTTGTTGTTTTTGTTTTTTTTTAGCAAAAAATAAAAAACCCAGAGGTGATTAAATACTACCAAAAGAAAGCTCTATCTGTCTAAAAAAAATGACAAAAATTTCAAATGGATACAGTGTTGCCTGACCGCGTAATTGTCATTCAAAGTGCAACAGTGCTGAAAGCTGAAAATTGGCCTGGGCAGGAAGGGGGTGAAAGTGCCCGGTAGATAAGTGGTTAGCGGACCAAGTGCTCCTTGCAAAGACTGTGGTCCTTGCTGATTGTTCAGAAGTTAAGAGCCACTCCTAAAGGAGTAGATAGCCTAGGATCTGTTCTTTCGTGATTTTGCTGGATTTTTGTCCCTTTTGTGCCTAGGAAGTTGTCCTCAAAGTTGTTTCAGTTCCATTGGGCATCCCATATACCCTAGACCCCATGCAAGTTGTTAACCCTTAATAAAACAACAAAAAACAAGCTCATTGACTGTTTAATGACTGTGGAAAATGCATGTTGCCTGGCTCTGCAGAGCTTAGGGGGACCCAAAAACACAGCAGCCCTTAGCGCTACAAATGTTTAAAATAGATTTTTATAAACTTTGATTTAAAATTTTATACATCAAAGTTGGCATAGCTCAGATGTTTTTTCTGCTTTCGGATTGCCATTCAATTCCACTGCTTCCTTCTGGTGCCATGTCTCTGTGGTTTCCACTCTCTCTGTTCTCCCTTTACCTTTCTTTTCTCTTCATCATCCACCGATATAGTGTTCCAGCTTTAAAATGACACATGTTATGGAGGATGGTTTGTAGAGGTAAGCAAACTATTCCTTCAGTATATTTTATGGTTTCTGTTATAGCCAGTTACGTTTTAATGAAACAGCAAATTCATCTGGTACTTAATTATTTATGCTTTAAGGAGGGTTCCAAACTAAATTGCAGGAAATGACAGAAAGCCTTTAATTAAAAAAAACCAAAAAAAACAGTTCTGTAAATTAAGTCAGGACAAATAAGTGCAGTATTTTTCTCTTTTTAATGGATTTTTAATTTGTGTGCAAAATACATTAAGCAATTTAGAAACACACATTTCTGGGTTTCTGGTTTCTGGATTTATATACATATTGTGACAGGAAAAGACTCTGTCATGGTGAAATTGGTCAGCAAAAGGACACGGGGTTTGCACTTTTGCTGAGTGCAGGACTAAGGAGCATATGTTTGAATGGAGAATACTTTTGCAGCTTTCTCCAGGTTTTGGTAGTCCTGGATGGGGCTCCCTAGTTTGGAGATTCCATAGTGCCTTTGGCGGGATGGATCTCTTACCCAGTGTTCGGGATTTGTGGAGGAACAACAGGGTGTGTGCCCAGGTGCACACAGGCCTTATCAGGGGTGGACTGACAACTCATGCGGCCCCCGGGCAATAGGGGATCATGGGGCCCCTGTGTCCTTGCCCAAACTCAAAAAAGCCTATGAAAAAGGTACCAGGGGCATCTCATGGGGCCCCTTACTGACCCTCTGGCAGTGCCTGAGTTTCCAAATGGTCAGTCCGCCCCTGGGCCTTATAAGGGAGGTTTAGGAATACCTCAGGGCACCACCCAAGAGAAACAGGAGGTCTCCTACAAGAGTCAGAGAGGCTGCATGTGACAGCCAGAGTATGATTGTCTGCAAAAGACAGTTAACGGCCTGAGGACAAGACCAGAGCAGCTGTGTGTGTCTGAGAAGCTCTAAGCTGTGTGCCTGCAAGACCTGGTGGCCAGAAGGACCAGTATCAATACTGTAGAGTAGCTAGCTGGGCTAGCAATTTCATTTGGATTGTTCATATGTTACTGGAGAATAACCCCTGTGTGGGAAAACTTATGCTGGACTTTTGTTTTTGCCTTTCCTTTTTTATAAAAGTGGGCTACCAAGCCCTGTTATAAAGTTCCTGACTGACGTGAACTCAAGGTTGGTGCGCTTCTGTTTTTGTTCTTCGTTACAGTTTTTATTGGACTTCCTCAGCCTTGTGTTTGAGCTGCACAACCTTTGATCGGCTAGTGGATGAACTTTCATATATTGTTCCACCCGCTGATTTCTGATCTAGGTCACTGAGCGCAGGAGGTGTTGTATCTGTTTCCCCAATATATATACGTATACAGTATATATGTATACAATATATATACATAAATATATATATATATATAATAATTTTTATTTTCTTTTTTAAGTTTAAGGTTTCACAAAACTTTCCCCAAAGGTTCACACATTTTGTACTTGAAATAAATTGGTAGAAATGCAAATCCTGGGCAATGATTGTACCAATCTTGTGTGAAAACATTAAATAGACATAAATCAGACTCTTATGCAAGCCAAAGACAGTTCAAAAAATCGATTGTTCTGTTGCCACCAATGATTGCGAAAATTGACCGTTTTTCGCAAATTTTCCAGCATGACTGATAAAAGAAATGAGGAGGAACCGCGAAAATCGGCTGATGACATTGCCCCACTAATGGTGCTAAAATCGGCTGATTATTCTTTTGGATGAAAAATCGGCCGATAAACGAACCGTCTATGGCCTGCATTTGGGTTTAATTTCCATGCCCACCTAAACTGACCCTAGCAATTGTGTCTATAAGAATTTAAAATGGACATTGGATAGTACGTTTTATGCTTTAAAAACAAAAAAACAAACGAAAGAAAAAAATGACTGCAGTGACAATTACCAACTTTATATCAAGAGTTTCTAATTATACTGCATCCATGCTTTCACTGTAATCTGTCCTTGTCACTTGTGGACAACTTCAGGTGGAATCGGCGAGGTGATACCAGTGGAAGTGGGGAGCGGGTACCTATCAAAACTTGGTACCTGCTGCCCCCAAAAAAATAGAAGAGAAGGAAGGAGAGCGGAACTTCCATTTTTCAGTGAAGTTGTTTTTTGTAAGTTGTAATTTTATATGATTACATTAACTTAAAGGACACAATCACTCGGTCTAAAGACTTCATTAGCCCCCCCCCTTCCTAATCCCCTCCAGGGTCAAAAAAGAATAATCATATTTTTTAGTTTAAAACTCAGTTAGGCTGGCAGATTGATGTTTCAGATAAAAAAGGCAATCAGAGTAACAGAACTGATTTTAGATTTTTGGACAAAACCAACGTTGTGGACTAAAAATTTGCAACCATCATCTTTCTTTTTGCATTGTTCACAAAAATGTATTTAGTAGTCAAAGCATACTGTTAGCAAAATGTACCCTATCGTAATTTACTATAGTGAAATTTGTGTTGCTTCTGTGTTCCTTAGGTTTGAATTATCAGTGTTTTCTTATGTCATAAAGACATCTGGAACATCTTAAAAGTAGATTGGTGGACACTTCTTTCTGTGGTCAGATGACAGAAAAGACAGACCAGTGATTTATATGACAAATGTATTCTGCAAGATTAAATGAGACATGAGGGTCCATGAGCAACCTCCCCAGTGACCAGAGCATCAGTCTTTTATTTATACCATGGAAGACTGCAAGAAAGACTAGTACACACCCAGCCCAACCACAATACCAACTGCAAAGGTAAGGATAAATGATGTTTTCATAAAAACATACCCCATTTCCTATATATTGTTTTCATATGTTTTTTAAATGTAGTGGGAAAAACAGAACTCCATAAGGTGTGTTTATTGGAAGGGGTGGTTGCTACAAAAACTGAATATGCTGACTGCCCCTAACCCATTAATAAAATGTGTACAGACGTAATTATCTGTACATAGTGCTAACAAAGAATCAATTGATAGCAGAAAGCTTTTTTCCTACATACTGATGTAGCTGGCAGGTTTTTGGCAAGAGGGTGTGGTATCCTCAACCTCCGTTGGGCCCCAGGCAGCTAGACTTCCTCTACAAGCCATGTTCTGGTATATGTCCATATGTATGCATGAATAAAGCCATAGTTTTCTTTAGGATGGTTGTCAAGATGGGAAAATAATAAATGAAGGGTTTCATACGCTATCCATGCATTCCTGAATAAAAATTTAAATATGTGCTGTATTTTAACCTGCTGATCCCTCCATCCATACTGGCCTGTGAAGACGTATGGGTCAATGGCAGGGGACCAGGTAACAAAATAGCTTGGTTGTGGATACCAGCAGTGGCAGCAAGATATGCTGGTATATGCTAATAGTCACTTTGGGGTATATGCTGAGGGCCAGGATAGTGATTTAAAGTGATTCTAAAGGCTTATTTAAAACAAACAAACAAAAAAAATGTCTATACTTACCTGCTATGTGCAGTGGTTTTGCACAGAGCAGCCTGGATCCTCCTTTTCTCAGGTCCCCCTCCGGTGCTCCTGGCCCCTTTCCTCCTGTAGGGTGCGCACACAGCAAGCAGCTTGCTATGGGGGCACCTGCTGCTCCATGTATCCATTTACACACACAGCAGTGGCTCGGCCCTGCCCCCTCTCTCTTTTCATTAGCTCACTGCTTGTGATTAACAGCAGTGGGAGCCCATGGCTCCCGCTTCTGTCTCAGCCAGTGAGGAGCTGGAGTCCTGGGATAGCTGAGACTCCAGTGTACAGTGGGGATCGAAAGTTTGGGCACCCCAGCTAAAAATTTGTATTAATGTGCATAAAGAAGCCAGGGAAAGATAGAAAAATCTCCAAAAGGCATCAAATTACAGATTAGACATTCTTATAATATGTCAACAAAAGTTAGATTTTATTTCCATCATTTACACTTTCAAAATAACAGAAAACAAAAAAATGGCGTCTGCAAAAGTTTGGGCACCCTGCAGAGTTAATATCTTGTTCTGCCCCCTTTGGCAAGTATCACAGCTTGTAAATGCTTTTTGTAGCCAGCGAAGAGTCTTTCAATTCTTGTTTGAGGTATCTTTGCCCATTCTTCCTTACAAAAGTCTTCCAGTTCTTTGAGATTTCTGGGCTGTCTGTCACGCACTGCTCTTTTAAGGTCTATCCATAGATTTTCAATTATGTTGAGGTCAGGAGATTGTGAAGGCCATGGCAAAACCTTCAGTTTACACCTCTTGATGTAATCCCCTGTGGATTTTGAGGTGTGTTTAGGATCATTATCCATTTGTAGAAGCCATCCTCTCTTTAACTTCAGCTTTTTCACAGATGGCATCAAGTTACCATCCAAAATTTGCTGAAATTTTATTGAATCCATTTTTCCTTCTACTCGTGAGATGTTCCCTGTGCCACTGGCTGCAACACAACCCCAAAGCATGATTGATCCAACCCCATGCTTAACAGTTGGACAGACGTTCTTTTCATTAAATTCTGTGCCCCTTCTTCCTCAAACGTACCTTTGCTCATTCCGGCCAAAAAGTTCAATTTTAACCTCATCGGTCCACAGAACTTGTTTCCAAAATGCATCAGGCTTGTCTATATGTTCATTTGCAAAGTTCAAACGATGATTTTTGTGGTGAGGATGTAGAAGAGGTTTTCTTCTGATGACTCTTCCATGAAGACCATATTTGTACAAGTATCTCTTTATAGTGGAATAGTGTACCACAACTCCAGTGTCTGCCAGATCTTTCTGGAGGGATCGTGCAGTCAAACGTGGGTTTTGAATTGTTTTTCTCACAATCCTGCGAGCTGTTCTGTCTGATATTTTTCTTGGTCTTCCAGATCTTGCATTAACTTCCACTGTTCCTGATGACTGCCATTTCTTAATTACATTCCGAACAGAGGATATTGACATCTGAAAACGCTTTGCTATCTTCTTATAGCCTTCTCCAGCTTTGTGAGCGTCAACTATTTTCAGTTTCAGTTTTCTAGACAACTGTTTATAAGAACCCATGGTGCTGATTGTTGGGGCAAGGTCAGATGAGTCTGGGCATTTAAAACCTTTGAGATTGACATCACCTGGTCTTTCCAGACGATGATTGAGAACAATCCATGACACTGGCAGGTCTCAGCTTTGCAAAGGGGGCAGTGCATGCTATAAATTCTGCAGGGTGCCCAAACTTTTGCAGACACCATTTTTTTGTTTTCTGTTATTTTGAAAGTGTAAATGATGGAAATAAAATCTAACTTCTGTTGACATATTATAAGAATGTCTAATCTGTAATTTGATGCCTTTTGGAGATTTTTCCATCTCTCCTTGGCTTCTTTATGCACATTAATACAAATTTTTAGCTGGGCTGCCCAAACTTTCGATCCCCACTGTACATGTTGAATTGAAATGGGGCTTGGGTGAGTATTAGGTGACTTGGGGGGGATGCTGCACACAGAAGGTTTTTTACCTTCATGTATAGAATGCATGAAGATAAAAAAAACCATAAGCCTTTAGAACCACATTAAAGTGATCCAAAAGGGCCGGCTAAAAGCATGCATTGCAAAGTGCTTACCATCACCTTCTTGTCCAGGAAAGGCTCCACTGTGCTCCACATGAGATAACTTACATGTTTCAATTATGGCCTTGGCTTGAAGCATATGGTACATAGCCTATTCACTGGTCCCCTATTTATCACTTAATAGTAGTGAGCAGGGTCGGGACAAGGGGCAGGCAGGAGGGGTGGCAGGGGATAAGAATTGTTCTAGGAGGGGAAATTTGGGGAGGTATGCTAGGAGTAGTGATTTGGGGGGATTTGTGTGTGGGGGGGGATAGAGGATTTGTGATAGGAGGAGGATTTGGGGGGAGTTTGCGCTAGAAAAGGTGATATTGTCAAGGGGGAGAAGGGATTTGTTCTAGGAGGGGAACTTTTTTTGGTGTGGGATTTGTACTAGTAGGGATGATTTGGGGGTATTTGTGCTAGGAGGGGGGCAGGTTTTTCACTCTGATTGGGAAATATCAGGGATAGAAGATTTGTGCAAGGAGGGGGAAATGTTTTTGGGGGTGGGGGATTTGTGCTAGAGCATATGGAAAGAGAGAGAGCATTTGTGCTGGAAGGGGGGATTTCAGTAGGGGATGGATTTATACTGAGAGGAGGGGGAATTTGTGCATAGGGGATAAGCATGCAGATTAGTGCTTGATTTTTTGTTTGGGGGGGGGGATTTTTCCTGACACATAATGCTCATTTATTTTGGGGAGGGGGCGCAATTTGGCATATTCGCCCTGGGCTCTAGATGACCTTGTCCTGACACTGGTAGTTAGTAACCTTAAGGTTTGTTCATAGATCACAGCTTTTTCCAGGTTTTGAAATATGACTGCTGGCCTATTAATGGACAAGGAAATAAAAATACCATGACAGGCTTTTATTTCTTCATGTCTTGCTGCAGTCATTTTTTTGTGGTTCAATTGCCTTTGGATACCCAAACCCATAAAAACTGAAAGGAATTATTTTTTTTTTCCAGATAACTCAAAGTAATCCTTCACTCCAAAAAATGACCCTTTTCCACTGCAATCCTCCTGCATTTGATATTTAAAAAAAGGCAAAAGCTATTTTTATTATTCACTACACTGGCCTGGCCCCTTCCTCTATTCTTGCCTGGTTGACAATGAAATGTCCTTGCTTGGGCAGCCTCCTAGGATATCTACATCACATATCCCAGGAAAATTCAGGAGCAGGGACACAGCCGCCAGAAGGTGCACCTGGTGAAATATCATCAGGACTGAAAGAACCTGGAAGGCACAGCCAGCTGATCAAGGAATGGAAGATGGCGGAGCAGAGGAATGCAGCAGGATGGGTTTGGATTCACTAGGCTAAAATTACCTTGAAAATTAGGGAAGAGGGGGTGAAAAAACACAGGGGTTGAAAAGTAACCATTTAAAGATGGTGATGTCAGTTATACTATTGTTAGTAGCAACCTACATTTTAACATCTCCAGTGATTTAAAGGTTCCTACCTTAGAAAATACACAATAGTTTGTTAGGCAATTAACAAATAAAAAGTCACTTTTATAAATCACTCTGCTCCTATGGGCTTACATATTGTGTTTTTGAACAAAAAGACATAATTCAGAATTTCTGCATACCTTTGGAATAAAAATAGCATACATTAAAATATCATTATTTTTACTATGCTTGGTTTACAACATGACAAAGGTGAATGCCAAAATTTGAAGCATGCTAAAAACAACCTATACTGAAACAAATCAACAAATTGTTGACAACAGCACAAAGTATTTCAGGAAATGAATGAGCTGATCTTGTGGGAGTCAGTCACCTGTTCACTTCATCACTGGTTCCGTTATGTAATTAAAGACTTGGCTTGTTAAATGAAAAACTGTAACCTGTCTCTAGTAACCAGTTAGTTTTTATTTTACTAGTGTGGTTTTAAAAAAAGAGACATGGAAATTGCAATGTGCAACATATTTGCTTTTCCTTTAAACTTTTTTCACACTTACAGTGGTAGTAAACACCATTTGGTGACTTGTACCTACAAGTAAACTTATAATAAAGCTTACCTGTAGGTACAAGGAATATCTCTTAAATGTGCACTGTTTAGAAGATATTCACTATTTCTGCAGCTGGTGACGTCACCGGAGCATGCACATTGTGCTCTGATAGGACGGTATATTGAGCATGACGTCTCAAAGAGCTGTGCCATGATCATGGCTCCCATGATGCCATCGCAGCTCAGCCATTCAAATGGCCTGAGCCCACAAACCCAGAAGGAAGACGGGTGAAGATGGAAGCCCTGTCAGCAGTGATAGTGCATCACTGGAGGGCTTCATTTTTAGGTAAGTCTCTCATATTGTGCTAGTATGCCATGCATACTAGCACATTATGATATTACCTTGCAGGGGGAATATTTTTTCTTTTTGTCCACACTTTACTACCGCTTTAATGCTTACAGTGCTGTAGATAATAGAAGGAAGCCTGAAGTCTAAGCTAGTTATTGGAAGGGGCCATGGCAAGGGCTGAACTTGCATATACTGCTGTTGGCAGCAAATGTGAATGATGGCAACACTGTATACACTGGCTCCACCAATCAAATTGCTATTTGCACCATATAATTATTTATTTGGCAACAAATGGAGACAAAAACTGTACAATTGTCCTGATTTTAACCAGCCTGGAGCTAGTATACATCTATGCAGAACAGTAACAGTTGCAGCTCAAGTAGCAGTATATATGAGAATTTTGTGATACCTAGGGTTAAAATGGAAATATAATAAAAGAAAATTGTAATTGTTTTGGGCCATGTTTATTATTTCTTTGAGATTTATTCAATTTGAAATCGATATTTCAATATTTTCAAATCTTTTTCCTTCAATATATATAAAATCTTTATTGTACAAAAAAAAATTACAGGATACGTTCACATTTACTAACATATTTAAAGTTACATCCATTTTCAGGGTGTAACATGCACCATGTTACTAAATCAGCAGCTCAGCACCCCCCAATTCCCCATTGTGACAAAACGTGGAGGATCCTCTCCCCGTACCTGCTGCCACAGTGTAAAAACTGTGTGGCTGTGTCAGGGTCCACCCACACAGCCACCTCATTAATTCACAGAGTTCTGTGAATGAATAAACTACAAGTCCTGTCTACCATCTCGGCAGACGGGTTGTAGTTTTCACAGAATTATGAGGGCACTGGTGAGCGCCCTCATAGTTAATTGATTCTTCCTGCTCTGCAGTGACTATCTGTACGGGAGATACAGGCAGACAATGGTACTGAATGTCTGTGGGAGCCTGACACTGCACCCGCAATCTGCTGATCATAGGTGCAATGCTCTGTAGGCTTTCAAAGGAAAAAATGCCCATTTTTTTTAACCTGCAAAAAAATGATCATTTATTTTTTTACAAAATTGAACTTAGCCTTTAAATATGGAGTACACGACTGACACAGGATTAACAGAGCACAATGGATTTTCTAAGGACAAAGCACAGCAGTTGATGTTTGCCTTCAGACACCCACTCTGTCTTTGAAACTTTGAATAGCGCTGTCTAAAAACAGCAGGAAGGAGAACAAGTGAAGCTACAAGTCACTCTTCTGACTCAATAACTTGTATTTGTAAATTTCAGCTTAGGATATTGAGCTTTGTTATCAACAGGATCTTTCAGCAAAGCAGAAAAGGATAGCCAGTAAATGTGAAAGCGAGACTAAAGTTCACCACGATGACCTACAATCAAAATATAAAATATTCATATGCAATAGTTCATGTTTATTTGACTAAAAAAAAGAAAATATTTTTTATTTTTAGTTAAAATGACCATGCTTAATTAACAAAGAAAATATATGCAAAACCAATATAAATTCTCTTTAAATGTTTATTACATTTTGGTCGACATAGCAAAACATTTTATTGATGATTGTTTTGTAGTAAGTCAATGTGATAATCATGCCCAGTGCGGTATGTTCAGGAAGAAATTATAGATCCAAAACTATTAAAAAATGTGTGATCATCTGCCTGAAAACATGCTAGATCAAGACTTCAATACATAACTTTATTGCCTGGGGATCTATGAACAGTCAAACTATGTCCGCACAGCAGTTTATAGTGTGGAGATTGAAGAAAGAGAGTGTGAGAACAGCGTGTGCCCAATTCCAGCAACAGTTGTGTAATTCTTCTTAAATGTGCTAGTATGCATCTCCAGTTTTATTGTCCTGGTTTTCTAAACTGCATGCCTTGCTGTTCCTTTCATGATTTTTGGCAAACAGATTCTGAGTTTCAAAAGAAGCTACAAGATAAAGATGTTATAATTGTTTTTTTTAAACTAATACCAGTCATTGGGAAACGGTATTACAATTCCCTCTGCAGTTCTGAGATAGAAGAAAAAAATGTGTGGGGAGGTATGTTTTAGTTGCAGCATCACAAAGTATAATGGTTACAACATTAAGTGCATACTTTACAAAGTGCTCTCTCTAATACATGTGACATCAATTTTTCAGTTTGGATCAGTTCTCGCTCAATTTATATAAAGGAAACACTTTGAATGTCAGCCAAGTGAGTGCCAAGTTTGGAGACGTAAAAGTAATGGCCTCTTTGCACAATTACTTGAGAATCATGATACCAGGGGATTGGATGTTTTAGATAAATGATAATGTAAAGCATGTTTCAGATGTAGACAGGCTGCTGTGTTTACCAAATGCCTGAGCCCTGACAGTCCCTTAGTGTGTATATACACAATCATGTACAAGACTGAGTATTACACAAAGCTAGCTTGAGCACAAGTAAACATCGTCACTCAACCAAAGTGCCTGCAAACCAATTTCTAAACACAAAAATCAAATATAGGCAGAATGTAGTGTGAACATTTTTCAATCTTTACTTTTCAAATCTAATACAAATCAAAGTTCTAATGTGCTAGGGTTAACTGATATGTTAATCTATTTAATACCATATAATCGTTGATACAGCGTGAAGATCTTCTGTGGACAGTAGCCATTTAACAAATGCTAATGCTTTTCTGGTAATAACTTTTGTGGCAATTGAGTTGATGTACTAAAGGCATATACAGTAGCGCCCTGCTAGATAGACTGCAGTTAGGTTAGGTAAATTTAGTTTTTCTTTTGGCTCTACATAATGTGCGGAGCAACTTGTGATTACTTTGGGTTCGTCTTGGTTTTTAAAGGTTGTGGGTTTGACTGCATCCCCTTGCCTTCTGGAGTATTCTTGACTGTAGTGGGCTGGGAGAGTCAAATCCACCACCCAATCCCAGGGGGAGGGTGCCCAATAGTTGACTGGGAAGGGCATAAATAGTCTGAGACCTGGAGCAGGGGGCTCTTGTCCAGGAGGAGAGGTTTCTAGCCTGAAAGGCTGTTGACTTTCTGGGCAGTCCAGCTGCACTTCCACACTTGTCCTTCGAGGTCCCAGCTGTGTTAGAGCTGGGGGGCCTATTCTACCACATTTTGCTGAAACTGACTGAGGGATTCCTCTGAGGATGTGGTCTGGAGAGTTCATGGGATACCTGCCTGTCTGGTGTGCGGAGGAAGCATCCAAATATATATATAACATTGATATTAGAGATGAGCGAATTATTCAAAAATTCGATTCGGCTGATTCGCCGAATTTGCGGAATAAATTCGATTCGATGCGAATTTATTCGCTGCAAATTTAACTTATTAAAAGGGTTTCTAGGCTTCAGAGAGCCTTTATATTAGTGCAGAAAACTGTACCTTTAATTTAAATGCCCTTGGAGTCTGCTGGGGAAGAGAAATAATACTGTCAGTCAGTATGTCATGCAGATGAGTGCCGTCGATCTTAGAATCACCGCACACTTCACTCATTTGGGCAGTCACGGGGCACGACGAAGGAGATGAAGAAGAAGATGAAGAAGAAGAAGAAGATGATGAAGAAGAAGAAGATGATGAAGAAGAAGAAGAAGATGATGAAGATGAAGAAGATGATGAAGATGAAGAAGATGATGAAGATGAAGAAGATGATGAAGATGAAGAAGAAGATGATGAAGAAGAAGATGAAGATGAAGAAGAAGAAGAAGAAGAAGAAGATGATGAAGAAGAAGAAGAAGAAGAAGAAGAAGATGAAGAAGATGATGATGAAGAAGATGATGATGAAAAAGAAGAAGATGATGAAGAAGAAGAAGATGATGAAGAAGAAGAAGATGATGAAGAAGAAGAAGATGAAGAAGAAGAAGAAGAAGAAAATGAAGAAGAAGAAGATGAAGAAGAAGAAGAAGAAGAAGAAGATGAAGAAGAAGAAGATGAAGAAGAAGAAGAAGAAGAAGAAGAAGAAGAAGATGAAGAAGAAGAAGAAGAAGAAGAAGAAGATGAAGAAGAAGAAGAAGAAGAAGAAGAAGAAGAAGAAGATGAAGAAGAAGAAGATGAAGAAGAAGAAGAAAAAGATGAGGATGAGGAAGAAGAAGAAGAGGATGAGGAAGAAGAAGAAGAAGAAGAAGATGAGGATGAAGAAGAAGAAGAAGATGAGGATGAGGAAGAAGAAGAAGAGGATGAGGATGAAGAAGAAGAAGATGATGAAGAAGAAGAAGAAGATGAGGATGAAGAAGAAGAAGAAGAGGATGAAGAAGATGAGTATGAAGAAGAAGATGAGGACGAAGAAGAAGAAGAAGATGATGAGGATGAAGAAGAAGAAGAAGAAGAAGAAGAAAAAGAAGATGAGGAAGAAGACCCTTTGCCATCTGATCAGCTGTGTCCAAATACAGCCGATCATATTGTAAACAGACTTGTCGGTTATCAGCAGTCTTTTCTTCACACGCTGTCACAGCATGAGGAGAGGAGAGCCGTTAACCGACAATTTATACAGGGGACATTTACACTGATAATCAGAGCATTGATCATCAGTGCCCTGATTCTCAGTGCAGCCCCATCAGTGCCCATCAATGCAGCCTGTCAGTACCAGGGGCGGACTGACAACTCATGGGGCCCCCGGGCAATAGGGGATCATGGGGCCCCTGTGTCCTTGCCCAAACTCAAAAAAGCCTATGAAAAAGGTACCAGGGTCATCTCATGGGGCCCCCTACTGACCCCGGGCTCTCGGGCAGTGCCCGAGTTTCCAAATGGTCAGTCCACCCCTGGTCAGTACCCATCAGTGCAGCCTAAGAATGCTCATCATTGCAGCCTGTCAGTGCCCATCAGTGCCACCTATCAGTGCCTCCTCATCAGTGACACCTATCAGTGCCTCCTCATCATTGCCCATCAGTGCCGCATCATCAGTGCCCATCAGTGAAGAAGAAAAATTACCTATTTTAAAAATGTTATAACAGAAACTATAAAAAAAAGTTTTTTCCCAAAATGTTTAGTCTTTTTTTGTTTGTTTAGCAAAAAAACAACTCAGGGATGATTAAATACCACCAAAAGAAAGCTCTATCTGTCTAAAAAAAGATAAAAATTTCATATGGGTACAATGTTGCATGACCGTGCAATTGTCATTCAGATTGCGACAGCACTGAAAGCTGAAAATTGGCCTGGGCAGGAAGGGGGAGAAAGTGCCCGGTAGGCAAGAAATAATGTTAAAAAGCAACAGGGCAGTGATAAGGTACACAAGGGAACAAAGTAGAGATGTATCAAAGACAGATGATGTGTATATACTGTAGCTGTCCAAGTCAAACTGAAAAGTTAGAACACTGAATCCAGAAAGAGAGGCACCAGAGGCATTGCATCATGTTGAATCAGCTCTCATTTCTACCACACTTGTTACATCCCAGAAGTGTTCACAGCCAATCAATATTTCTATTTTTCTGTATGTTGTCATTTAACTACATTTAAGAATGTTGCAAAAAAGAAAAATGATTCTGCTGTTTACATAGTCCTGCTCTTTTTGATGTTTTCTATGTGCGATAAAGAGAGCTCCCGTCCACAAAAAAAAGGTCTTCAAGAGAAGTGCCAGTTCAACTTACAGACCTCAAATACAGCAGGGCAAAAAGTTGTGGATAGCTTACCTTCCAGGCTGTTTCATATGACAGGTCAGAGCTGAGGAAGAGTCTAGGAGAGCTTCACTCAGCTCTGAGTCACAGTCACGGTACTCAAGGTGAATGCTGTGAGCTTCAGCCAAACAAATTTTAAAGAAAGGCACTGCGGTGTCAGGAACCAGGGCACCCAGCAAGAAATGCAGGGTAAGTACATTGGGTGCCTGGAGCTAGTTACACTCCTGGGAGGATTAATGATTATACGTTTTATGTACAGTATATTCACACAAAGACTTCTAACAGCCAGACATTTTGTCTTCTATTGTTACCGATGTGGGGGAATGGGGGGCAGTTTTCTAACCATGTCAGGGTAATTTGTTGACTGCTGACCAATGGCACTCGACATTATTTTTTACATGAACCAGTGATATCAGGTAATGTTTCTCCCACTGACCACCATCAGGGAGACATTTCTTTTCTTCTACTGACATGGAGTATTTTTCCCCCAATTGACCAATATTGTGCCCATTTTATTCCCACTGACAACCAATGACAGGAACTTTTTACCCTTTCTCTAACCAACAATATAACAATGTATGTTACATAATCCTAACCATACAATGTGTTGTAAGTTACATTCTTCTGACCAAAGTGTTTATTGTCTCAATAATCGTTGGTTGGTAAGTATTTCTCATCAATTTTAATGAAGCTCTTCTTTAAGGTAGGCTCAAACAAAAATGCATTTGTAATGAGTTTTCACAAATTATATTTTGTCTAGAGGTTTATGTGTGTCTCTAAGCCCTCTGTAAGCCCCGTTTTTATGGCACAGTAGTTAAAGATTATATTGTGGGTACAACAGCAGCAGCATATGTGTGCAGTATATGCTGTGAGTAGGATCAGACTCTACTATACTGTATGTATGCATGCATATATTATATACATGTGTGTGTGTGTGTTGGAAGGGGCCCTCTGCATCCCATTATTCTAGCCTTGTTAGGACTCCCCCACATCGCCTTCATTCTCTGCATCTGCACTGAAGTGTCAGCAAATGTGGGGATCAATGGCATCAGTCAGCAAATGTGGGGATCAATGCTTGAGCCTAGTGATTGGTTCTATAACTGAGCACTGTCAGGGTAAAGAGATCTCATGTTCCCCCATACCTGTAATCACCAGGTCACTAGCTGTGAAGGAGAAAGTAGCAGTGGTGGAGTGCTGCCATTAAGAAAATTGCAAGATACAGTATACTGATGGCTGGTGATAACTGACTGGATTATTTGTTGATAAATACCTGAATGGACAGCTAAAACATGGAAATAATACGTATTGAGCATTGTTTTTAATGGCCTATCTGCAAAGTTTAGTTGGATCACTTGGAGCCAAAAGAAGATTTCTTTTTACTTTTTAAAAGAAATGTTCACCTGGGCATGGGAGGGCATAGTGAATATAATTCAGGAAATAACAGAGGTAAATATTGCTAAGGAACCTGAGACTTGCCTTCTTTTTGGTACCGAGTTTTCGGTTAAAAAATATAAAAAAAATTATTGTATTATTTAAATGCAGCGAAGGGACTGATACCCAAGTTTTGGAAGAAACAACAGGCACCAAAAATAAAGGATTGGGTAGAAAGAGTGGAGAAGATATATAGAATGGAGGAACTTTACCATATGGAGGAAGATAAAATGGAGGTATTTCGTACAAGTTGGGAAAAGTGGGTACAGTTTAAAAATTCAGAGGTATACCTAGAATATGTGAAATAAGGAAAAGAAGGGGAAGGAGATAAATATAGTACAGTATAATACCAGTAATAGCTAAGGTTTAGGATTTCTAGAATGAAGTTAAAAATGCATAATCAAAAGGTGTGGGGAGCGGGAATAGGTAAGAGGAGGGGTAAAAGGTAACCGAGATTAAGGTTATTTCTGGGGAGTGTTATGACAGAAATGTGTAATGTATACTGTCTCTTTTATTAGCTTTTGTACATTTAATATGGTGATTTGAAAACAATAAAATATTTAAATAGAAAAAAAAAAAGAAATGTTCACCTTTGGGCTTCTTATGTGCTACACCCACATTTACTTTTTAAAGGAAATGTTCACCTTTGGGCATCTTATGTGCTACACCCATATTTACTTTTTAAAGGAAATGTTCACCTTTGGGCATCTTATGTGCTACACCCATATTTACTTTTTAAAGGAAATGTTCACCTTTGTGCATCTTATGTGCTACACCCATATTTACATTTTAAAGGAAATGTTCACCTTTGGGCATCTTATGTGCTACACCCATATTTACTTTTTAAAGGAAATGTTCACCTTTGGACATCTTATGTGCTACACCCATATTTAGGGTGAAAAGCTGATCAGCATGCTCGTAGTTAATTCATTCTTCCATTTGTAACGGGCACAAAGCTAGTGGATAACTGTGCAGGAGCCTGACACTGTACCAACTATCTGCTGATCGAGCGAGCACTTCCAGTAAAAAAAAAATATTATAACTGCACTTTTTTCCGTTTTACTTGCAAATAAATGTGATTTTTTGAGAGCTAAATTAAGCCTCTAAATTTAAAATTTAAAGTGCATCTCCATCCCTTTAAAGTAAGTCCAGTCTATTGGACGGGTTCTGATCAGTGCCAAATACACAGAGCAGTTGATCAGCATTAGTTTTTTGAAGTGGTAAACATATAACAAACCTTTTTTTTAATATGCGCTGGGGTTGATTTATTAAATGAGTTAAAGTGATATTAACGCTTTTTACCTCCTTAACCACTTCAAGTCCGGACACTTTCACCCCCTTCCTTTCCAGGCCAATTTTCAGCTTTCTGTAGTATCACACTTTGAATGATAATTGCGCGATTATGTAACACTGTACCCCTATGAATTTTTTTAGCATTTTTTGAGACAGATAAAACTTTATTTTGGTGGTATTTATTCACCACTGGGATTTTTTTATATATATAAATTAAAAAGTCCAACATTTTTTAAAAAAGAAGTATGTTTCTTATAAAAGTTTGCAAATAAATAATATTTCTTCATAAATCTTGGCCAAAATGCATTCATCTATCTTTTTAGTACAAAAAAAACCTAAATTAGTTTATAACCAAAAATTATAATTTTACATTATTATTTTATATTATTATTTATGTTTTTTTTTTTTACATACTGTCACCTTAGCAGTACAGTGTCACCATAGTGACACTGTACTACTTGTGGGGGGTGATGAAGATTTTTTTTTCTTTTTTTACGTAGATTGCATTTACACCCATAAAAGGTGTAAAAGCAATCATTTCTCCTTCTCTCTGGCTGCATTCCTGAAGCCATTGAGAAATACTGAGTGAGCTGTGATTGGTCACAGCTTGTCACGTGGTACAAGGCTGTTGTGAATAGCCTTGTACCATGTGATCATTCACAGATTTCACAAGTAATAAACAATGATGTCAGGAGGTGACATCTTGTTTACTACTGTTCATGTGATCACTGATTGGCCAATCAGTGATCACGGGAATTGGGACCTCACACAGAGGTCCTGTACAGCGATCTATGTCCGGATCTATGGCCGGAGGACACAGCGGGCACCGATCGCGGTGCTGCGCTCTCCCAGGGAGCATGCACAGGCAATAGATGCTGGGGGGCATTTAGAAACGTCCACCCGCATCTGCAGCGCTCCCTTCCGGCTGTTTATTGACATGGGCCAGACAGGAAGAGGTTAAATAGAAAAATATGTGATACTCACCTGCACTGTGCAAAGATATTGCAGAGAGCGGTCCCTTACCTCCCCTTTGGTGGTGCCCTGCTGGTGAAAATGCTGCTCCTCCTTCCTTTGAGTGCCCCCTCAGCAAGCACAGTGCTTTCAAGCTGGGCTATGTGCTTCCGTAGACAAACACAGTGCCAATAAGCTATGCTCAGCTCCCTCCTCATAAGAGTCTGACTGACAGCAGCAAAAGCCAATGGCTCTGCTGCATTCAGTGTCTCCTGTGAGACCAGTAACAGAGGAGAGTGGTGGTGCACATGAGACAGAGCTGGAGTGGCAAGAGGAGTCAGAAATGAGGGGAGAACAAGTAACAGAGTTTTTTTTACCTTAATGCAAAGAATGCATTACGGTTAAAAACACTTAGCCTTTAGAACCATTTTAGCAGCTAATTAAACCTTTTGGACCATGTTTTATGGCACACTCATATTTAGGGTGTAATATGTCCGCCTTCTAGTGCGCTACTAGAATAGTGTAGTCCCTTTTCTTTGCCCCAGGAAATCGTCTGAGAAGTCAGGTGGGCTGGTAGTGTTTGCAGGCTGTGGAGCTCTATAGCGGGAGAGAAGACATCTCTGCATGTAGCTACAAGAAGGTACGCTGATTTTTTGAGGGGCTGCTAGTTCCTCGTCCATAAAGGGCAGCTGCTACTGATCCGCAATGACTGACGGCTTTCAGGAAAAGAACAGTCCAGGATATGCCTTTTTACATAGGAAGGAAGTGTCCCCCTTCCATTGATTCAAGCCAAATTGGGCATTCCCTAGCCAGGCTGATTTCCTGTAATAAAACAATGAAACCAAGCCCATGGACTGGTCATTGTCTTAGGTGCAAGTCTGTATGAGAAATACCTGTTCCCTGGGTGTGCGGGAAGAGGCTTAGAGGTACCCACTACAAAGCAGCCCTCACATAGGTAGCGCTATATATGAAACATGGTAACATTATCCAGCCCCCCCATCTGCAGAATCCCCCCCCCACTTACGTGAATCACGGGGTGATTCTCTTACTACAGGCCTCTGTTTAGTTTGATTTTGGCATTGCTTCACCTGCACAGCTGTGTCATCCATTTACAGAAATCTGTGAATAGGAAGACTACAAGCCCCATGTGCCAAAGTTGAATGGTAGATCTCAATGGAGCACAAATATTGTGACGTCAATGTGCTTTAAGTTTATTGTTTACTTCCTCCAGCCACATAACTGAAGGGCTAGGGGAAGATTCTGCAGAAGCCTGTGCATTGAACTTACACGCCACTGGTCATAGTTGCAATGCTCTACAGCAAAAATGTAATACAGCCTCTTATTTATATACATCTATTTACTTAATAAATTTACCTGCATTTGTTAAATTTTACAAAATTCGGAATTAGTTATTTAGGGTCCTTTCACACGGGCGTTCCGTTTTTTTCATCAGTTCAGTCACATTTTTTCAAACAAAAAACAGATCAGTTCACATCCGTTTTTCATCAGTTTACATCTGTTTTTTACATCCTTTACCAATGTAAAAAACAGATGCAAAAATGGACTTTGTCCATTTACATCAGTTTTCCATCTGTTTACATCTGTTTTTGTCTGTTCTGTTTTTTCTTACGGAAGAAAAATAGGGTTTTCTTCCGTTCAAAAAAAATGGATGTTAACGGATGCGGACATTAACGGATGTAAACATATAATCACCCGCTAGTCCATAGAAATACATGGGTATCCATTTTTCATCCGTAAATGGACAGATGAAAAACGAACATATGGAACGCCCGTGTGAAAGAATCGCCCGTGTGAAAGTATGTTCAGTTATCAAGGTGAATTTGTTCTCACTTCAGTCTGAGCAACACAAAAGGCTGTTTTTTTTAATGTCACATCCGGTCAATGGAATGCGCACGGGAAGGGGTGTTCCCGTGCCACAATCCAGCTGCCCATCAGGGTTTTAACTTAAAGTGGAATGTTTTTTTATACAAATGTAAGTGCAATTCTACAACTCACTTTTAATAAAGTTATTACTATACTACGAGGGATCCCCCTTCCCCTTCAGCTTAATCATTACTATGCTCTACACTGAAAGCTTGGAGGAGAACGGAGAATAATTCCAAGTGGAAGAGAAGGAGATATTCCTCACCAGAATGAGCGCTCTTTGACTCTTTTCCTTACAGCAAGGGGTCCACATTATCTGGTAAGTGTGGTCACAAGAGGGGGCACTGACTAAGAATCACTTTGTGAGGACAAAGTCACTTTTTATGGTTTGCAGAGCATGAAGCACTTTATTGGAAAGGATGCAATAATGAAATTGGAAGCTTTGTCACAATATTGGAAATTTTCTGGACACTTTTTAATTTAATACTAGGTTTCAGTTATACCATTGAGCACTGTATATACAATTTTTATACTGTATGTATTGAATGCAACATTTCAAACATGAGGTTAAGGGAGATTTGCATCGTAAGTGGCACCATTAAATGGGCTTCTTAGGCTGCATTCACACTTGAGCGATTTGTAGCTTGAAGCTCAAAAAATGCTCAAACTTAAAAAATCTATTGTTTTCTATGGTGCCTGTTCACATCTGATCATGCAAACAAGCACCGTAGAGAACAATTGGTCTTTTAAGTTTGAACGTTTTTTGGGGCTTCGAGCTTCAAGTTACAAATCACTCAAGTGTAAATGCAGTCTCAGGGAAAACAGCACAATACTTAGCTGAGATTTCATCTGCTAGCTACTATGTCACTACAGCTCTACAGGGACACAGTTGTAATGTAGCTGCCAGTGAGTGGAACTACAGTGTGCTGGGGGGAAGCAGATATTTGAACACCCAAAACTGTTAGATTTTGGAGTGTAACTAAGACTGGAGTCACTGGTGGCTGAAATGGTGAGTTATATTACACCCCTTTCACATGCTGGCTGTTTTTTTGGTGCAACAGATTGACATTAATTAATATAGCTTGGTCATTGACCCACTCCCAGATTGCTGACTGAATAAATTGAATGACCTGCAGTCAGTGCCTTGGTGTATGTTTCCCATGAGCCCCTGTACCTGCATCCTGTCTGCTTCCTGCCTGATCCTGACTCTGAACGAACTCCGCCTGTCCTGACCTCGGCTATTCCTGACCACTCTTCCGCTCGCTCCTGGTACCCTGTTTGCCCATTTGCTACCGACCTGGGCCTGCCCGACTACGTTTGATTTGTATATATGGTTATCTGTTGGAGTTTGGATTGTTTGTACTGTGTTATGTTTACCTTACACTGCGTTTGTGTTGTTTAGTCTTTAATAAATTGTCTTGTTTACTCAATACCTGAAGCCTGCGTTTCCCTGTGTCAGTCCACACACCTCTGATCATACCCGGAGCCCTGACACAACAAGTGGCTAGGTGTCACGACTCTATCAGTAGCTCTATAGGTCCACAGGTTGGGGTTCCCCAGGGCGCGGGGTCTAAGCCCCAGTCTGCTTGTTCACCAGAGCCCATGATGTTGGGGATGGACTTGGAGCAGGCTGAAAATACTTTGCGGCCCCCAGGTATGCCCAGCTGCGGTAGAGGAGACCGTTAGTGTCACGTACTTTAGTAGTGAGCCTGACGTGAAGAGGCAAAGCAGACCAGAGCAGCAGGTAGCGGAGTCAGGTGGGCCGGGTTTGGTATCCAAGAAGGCAGAGCAGACCAGAACAGCAGGCAGAAGGATAGTCGGGTCACAGGCCAGGTTCAGCAACAGGAGGTCAGAATGATAAGGAGCAGGCAGAATAATATCCAGAGACAAGCCAGGGGTCAGGGCAGGAGAAAGTCAACGGTAGTCAGGAGCAGGCTGGGTTCGGCAACAGGAAACAACTCAGAGTCAGGAATCACAGGCAAAGGAATAAGACCATACGGCAATTTGGATCCTGCAGTGGCCCGTTTAAATAGCCCGCCTGGAGCCGACAGGTGCGCCTGGGTCCTAGTGCCTGCCTGGTGCTGTCATTGGTGACAGGCGCGCCTGGGTCCTAGTTCCCGCCTTCCTGTATACCTTGTCGGGATCCTGTGCATGCGCAGATTCGTGCGCTGCGGTGATCTTCCCTGACACTAGGATAAAATTGTATACGTTGCAATATGGCAAGGAGTCGGGGGGGGGGGTTGGCGGTTCCTGAACCCATACTTTATTTTCTGGCGGCCCAATTGAAGCAATTGGTTGGCTGGGATTCGCCTAATAATACTGATCCCATTATTAGTTTGATTGCCCTTTCTGATTCCACCATTTCAGATCTCTCTCATCTTGAGATGGCTCTACAGGTCCTTCTATCCACAGCTCCAACTGTGGACCTCTTGAGGCACGTCTGGACACCTTTCATATTACCGGCTTTCTTTCCTGTACTCCCTTGTGGAATAATCTGCAATATATAGAACAGGCTAAACTAGAGGTTTTTCACGACTAGAGGGATCGAGGCCTGAAATTTGTATATCAGCTGTATTCAGGGGCAATCCTAAAGTCCTTTTCTCAACTGCAAATGGAATTTACATTTACACATTAGCATTTTTATAGTTATCTTCAGCTATGCCATGCGATACAGGCTCAGTCTTCGCTCTCTAATCTCACATTGTCAGACTCGGTTTTTCTTAAGGATGTCACTCAGGCAACCCATAAGAAGGGCATGATTGCTCGGGTTTACTCCCAGCTATTGTCCACAGTACAAGATCAAGCTAGTATCCGGAGCAGGGTGCAGTGGTCCTGGGATATTGGAGAGTTTGCTGGAGATGTCTGGGATGCTGCCCTGGAATCTATCCCGGGAATTTCTCTTTCTCCCTCTCATAAATTGTCTCAATTGTTTATTCTCTATTGAGCATATAGGACCCCTGTGCAACTGTATCGGTGGGGCAGGCGGGATTCACCTGATTGTCCAAGGTGTAGGGTCCAACAGGGTGAAGTTCTCCAACTTATTTCTCTAGTATCGCAATATACTGTTCCCCAGGATATCTTGCATTGTCTGTTGGGGGCACTGGACCAAGAACTGTTTGAAACCAGGAGGGTATATTATGGTATCTAGACTTTTATATCTGGCTAGGAAGTTGATAGCAAGGTACTGGTTATCATCAGCACCCCGACCAGTAAGCAATGGATAGATTATGGTAATTCTTTACTCCCACGGGAGAAACTCACATACCAACATCACAATGCTTATCATACGTTCCAGCAGGTATGGCAGGGTTGGCTGGATACACCTGGGCTTGCCCCTCCTCAATTGATAGTGGACCGACTTCTGCAGGTGTAATATTTTATATCAGGTGTGTGGCTCCACTCCTCCCCCCCCCGGGGGAGTTCATGTGCATCTCCCATTCTTTTTGTTGAGACGTCTCGGGTGAACCAGAGGTTCTTGTTGATTTGTTTTTTTATTGTTTGAAGACATGTTTTGGGCTTTGTTCCTTTCCCCCATTTCTGTTTACATCTGGTCGGGAAGGAATAAGACATAAAAAGGAAAAAGCAAGATATTGTCAAGAAAGTTTTGGATCCTTGTGGTCTCTGTTTTGTTTGATTACTATTTCAGTTATTCTGTCCATTACGGTTTCTGCGTATCCACGTTGTTCTGTATATGTGTAATCCTGCTGTTGCAGTAATGTCATTGTGGATTCTGTAAGTACTGTTCCATTTTCTCTATTATCTTGACAATTAAAGTTTGGATTAAAAAAAAAATATTAGTGGGAGGAATAGTGCCCCATCATTTGTGTCAGTGGGAGGAATAGTGCCCCATCATTGGTGTCAGTGGGAGGAATAGTGCCCCATCATTGGTGTCAGTGGGAGGAAAGGTGCCCCATCATTGGTATTAGTTGGAGGAATAGTACCTATTTGTTTAAATCAGTGGTAGGAATTGTGCCCCATCATTGGTCTCAGTGGAAGGAAGAATGCCCCATAGTTGGTGCCAGTGGAAGAAATGGTTCCTCCTTGTTGTTATCAGTGGAAGGAATAATACCCCGAGGGCCGGATAGAGGGAAGCGAAGGGCTGCATTTGGCCCACGGGCGCAGTTTGGAGACCACTGATTTAGACTATATGGTGTTTGGGACTACTAACCTATACAGTGCTTGGAGCATCTATCTACATCTATGCATGTCATTGCAATTTGAAATTAATTGGAGCTTAAATAACGTTTAACACAAATACAGAAAATAGACTATGCATGCAAAATGTAAGGCATGTGTATCTAGGCTCCTTCATAAAAATGTAATTTTATTGCAAATGAAATTTCCTGACCTCTGTTATTGTGACTTTATTGCCACCTTTAATCTATAATTAACCCTGTATTTCCTCTGCACGATGGTCATCTGCTATAAATTATCTGTGAAAATGATCCCAACCTAGGTCCAGGTCTCCTGAGACTTCACTGATTGGGGGACAGAAAACAATGTAAGTACATCATTGTGCTTTCCATCCATTATAAAGGAATTCTACTAGGAAGTAATCCAAGCATTATAATTATAAACACGAGCAGTAGAGACTCCTTACTGACCTTAATTCGGTAGTTTCTATTAGCATCAATCCCATGTAGGAAATGATGTTAATATTTGACAACCTGAAGTCATCTCCTTAGGTATGAGAAACAGTTACATCAGGCTGCCAATAATAGCAACCATATGTTCCATAGCTAATGATATGTTCAAATGAGTCATGGATATGTATGTTACCTGATATTTTAGGGTAGCTGAAGTGCTATACAGTGAAATATTGGACATTGAAAAATGGCTGCTTACTAGTGATGAAAATAGACTGTTGGTCTTATTGTTAGTATCTGTCAAGCTGAACTCTAGGCAAGCAGCTAAATGCACAGATTAAATGCATATGTGAGAGCTGTTTATCTGCCAAAAGATCTGTGTTTGTTCATCCAGTCCTGAGGTTTACAAATCTCTGACCCATACCACAGCCATGTCTAGCAGGGGAGGGCACACCGAAAAGAGAAGCAGCACATTGATATGCTCATGTCACTGTTACTCTGCTCTCTCCTCCTATCATAATGCTCCTTGCACTGCACTTGGCTGACTTCTTGTGCTGCTTCTCTTTCCCCCTCTGAATTTTGCTATAGCAGAATATACAGTACAATGCAATAGGCTGATACCAAATGACATACAGGTACTTACACTGCTTGCATTAAATAATACATGTAATGATGTATTGATGTACTGTATATGCATAATATTACACATATTGCAGCTTACACTGTTCAACAAATTTTTATTTTTTGCCAGTTTTGGAAACAAAAGGATCCATTTCTTAATGAATTTCACATTCTGAGTTCAAATATAACAATGAAATTTGTCAATTGGCTCTAGTTTTTCTGTAAACGGAAAGTTTTCTACTATAGGCGTAATGACTACATAATGCACAATAATTATAAAGATAGATGTCTTTCCACAAATATAAAGCAAGTGATATTGACTACATAACACAGCCTAAATGGCATAATATATTGCATAGGATTACCAAGAAAAATTATAGCCATAAGCTAAGTTGAATCATTTTAATACTTAGGATTCTCACTAGTTTTGTCTTCAGTTTGTGTCGGTTTTGCTTCTCTTGGCTTTTCTCTTGTATTCGAGGAAAGGGCTATCTCTTACAACTGCACGTGACTACACGCTTCAGGTTCTTCCTCACTTGACTCAACCACGAAGGATTCTGGTGCTTTAGGAATTGGTAACCCCTCTCCATGAGGAACTGGACGTATTGCTGATGGAATATTTGGATAGTGCACAGATAACTTTTTCTTCTTATTTAGCCCTTTTACAATTGGAGGCACCATACAAAACTAACAATTACTAACATGATCTGTTGGCTCTCTCCAAATCATTGGCACAGCGAAAGGCATAGATGCCTTTTTTCCATTCAACCATTGCTCCAGTGCCGTCCCACAAGAATTGCAGCATATATGTGGTGCCCAGCTCTTGTCCTGGTCTCCTATCTTGCAGCCAAAATACAAGTTGTAGGCTTTCTTAATCATTCCTGTTATCCTCCTTTTTTGTGAGATAAAAGTTATTTCACCGCAGATATAGCAGAAATTATCTGCTTTATTCACACAAATTCGAGGCATTACTGAGTAGCCTATATAAGCATAAAACGAAATGTAAAGACGCTGTCGAACTACAATCAGCTACAGATACTGCAGCTTTTATGCAGTGAAGTGATGCAATTAAAGGCTAATATTGCATCATCTCAGTATACATGCAATTTTCTATTGGTCACCAGTATCAATTGCGCAATATGCAGCTGAAGTTGCATCATAATTTTGAATGGCTTACGTCATTAGATGGGTGAATATATCATGGAAACTAGAGCCAATCAACATTTTTTAGGGTCATTTTCGTTTTCAGCACCCCAAAATTATGTAAGATTAGCTAATTTTATGCCCAAAACTTTTTACCTATTGAACAGTGTTACCAATCCCCAGATGTTGTGGCTGCATTAATTTCTATTTTCAGGTTTCCTTTATTTTTACCTTGTGATCTGGCTAGTAACACAATTCCTGTCTTAGGGTGTTTCCTCTATCTATGGAGGAGCAAGGGAGTCACCCTTGGACAGCAGCACTGTTTGGAGAGGGTAGAGTTAGTTGGACTAGTTGATTTAGACAGACTTTACATAGGCTCCTAGCAAACTAAAGCCTACCTCCAGCCAACACTTTTTAAAAGGAGTTACAGAAATAGTTTTTTTTTTTGGGGGGGGGGGGGTAAAGTTTTTAAAGTGGTTCTAAAGGCTTATCATATTTACCTGCTCTGTGCAATGACTTTGCACAGAGCAGCCCCAATCCTCCTCTTCCTGGGTCCCCCACTGGTGCTTCTGGCCCCTCCCCCTAGCATGCTGCTAGCTCTGGGGGGCACTCGTGCCCACTCACTCCTGAGGCAGCTCTGTGTGTCTGTGGGTCACACAGAGAGTCGCTCAGTCCAGCCCCCCAATCCCTCCTCACTGGCTGTATTAACAGTAGAAGGAGCCATTGGCTTTCGCTGCTGTATCTGAGCAAATGAGGAGAGAGAGACCCAGGAGAGCCGCTGCTCCCATGCACATCACTGGAAAGAGATTGGGCTCATGTAAGAATTAGGGGGGCTGCAGGGGGAGCTGCACACTGAAGGTTTTTTACCTTCATGCATTGAATGCATGAAGTGAAAAACCTTCATCTTTTAAAACCATTTTACCTAAATGCGTAAACGCTGACCACTGTAAGCACCCCTGTCAATGGTATGGTTTCTCTAAGCCTTCTAAATGCTACTTTTGTTGCATAGCTTTGCCTATTAAAGGTTGTTAAAAAATAATAGTAGGATCAACAGGTAAACAAATAAGTTACAGGGGGACTTAGAAAATCAGACTGTTTTGGTAATGCTAGTGACAGTCTACATCACAAATATAATTTTTAATTTTACCTGTATTACCACCTTTAGACTAGGTTCACACTCATATGGTACGGTACATCGCATGTGATTTGCACATTCCTGTGCAAATCACATGCGAATTGTGTTCAGTGCGATTTGAGCCATATATTATCTATGGCTCAAATCGCACCACATCTGCTTCAAAAGGTGCAGGACCCTTTTTTGGGTCCGCACTAGAATCGGATCGCGTGGGTATTCACACCTATGCAATCCGATTCTGCACATCACACCGTGTTTTGCCAACTGATCTCTGGGTATTGTTAACTTAACATAAACACCCGCAGCGGTTCGCATAAACGGCGTGCGATTCTGATGCAGTGCGGAATTCGCACAGAAAATGCTGCGAATTCCAGACCGCATCAGTGTGAACCTAGGCTAAGAGTCAGGGTGAGGCAATTTACCACACAACTGGGGCCGAAAGGTACCAAGCATGTATGTTTTACTAGGTATGCAGACATTCCTCAGATTCCTGTATAGTCCTCTAGGGTGTTAATATCACCGAATCACATAGTAGTGCATGAACATAAAACAGAGAAAATTACTTAAGCAGAACCAAAAAACACTTGATCAAATAAAACGGGGGATTACCCATAGTAATCCTTGAGGTTTTATTGTACTTTTATAACTGGGATCTAAAAACTGAAACATGAAGGCAACCAGATCTACCGTCTTGATGATACATAAAAGAGTAAAATATATAATGATTATTGACTCTGTAACTATTAAAAAAAAAGAGCCATCCCTGCAAAGAAAGCAATTAATTACCTGTCTCATTACCTGTTCCACTGAACTCCACTATATTGAAGATTTGGGCTTGCGAAGAATGTTCAGCATTCCATACATATACATACAGTACTGTGCAAAGGTTTTAGACAGGTGTGAAGAAATGCTATAAAAGAGGATTTACAAAATGCAAACTGAGCAAACAGAAGAAAAATCTAATTCAAATCAATATTTGGTGTGGTTACCCTTTAGCTTCAAATCAGCATCAATTCTTGCACACTTTGTACACTTGCACAAAAGTCAGGGATTTTGTAGGATTAGAGTCAGGTGTATGATTAACCAATTACACCAAGCAGGTGCTAGTGATCATCAATTTCATATGTAGGTTGAAACACATGTAGGTTGAAACACAGTCATTAACGGAAACAGAAACAGCTGTGTAGGAGGCTTAACACTAGGTGATCAACAGTCAAACGCTGCTACTAAGGTGAGATTGTGGAAGACAGTTTCATGTCAAAAGTCATACACCATGGCAAGACTGAGCACATCAACAAGACACAAGGTAGTTATACTGCATTAGCAAGGTCTCTCCCAGGCAAAGATTTCAAAGCAGACTGGGATTTCAATATGTGCTTTTCAAGCTCTTTTGAAGAAGCACAACTTTTGAAGAAACAGGCAACTCTGAGAACCGTAGAAGCAGTGGTGAGCCAGGGAAACTTAATGCAGCATATGAAGACACATCATGCTTGCTTCCCTTCAACATCAGAAGATGTCCAGAAGTGCCATCAGCACAGAATGGGTGGAACCCAGTAGGACCCAGTTACACTCATCTACTGTCTGGCCAGAAATCTGGCCAGAAGTGGTCTTCATCGAGGAATTGTTGCCAAAAAGTCATACCTCCGATGTGGAAACAAGGCTAAGCGACTCAACTATGCACAAAAACATAGGAACTGGGGTGCAAAAAAATAGCAGCAGGTACTCTTGACTGATGGACAAAATTGGAAATATTTGGCTGTAGCAGGAGGCAGTTTGTTCATTGAAGGTCTGGCAACCTGTATAATAATGATTGCCTAGAGACAACAGTGAAGTATAGTGGAGGTTCCTTGCAAGTTTGGAGCTGCATTTATGCAAAGGCAGTTGGAGATTTAGTCAGGATCAATGGCATCCTCAGTGCTGAGAAATACAGGCAGATAGTTATCCATTATACCATACCATCAGTGAGGCCCAAAACATACAGACAATGTCAATAAGAACTTTAGTGTAAAGAACAAGAATTCCTGAAAGTGATGATTTGGCCCCCACAGAGCCCTGATCTCAACATTATCGAGTCTGTCTGGGATTACAAAAAGAGACAGAAGGAACTGAGGCAGCCTACATCCACAGAAGATCTGTTCTCCAAGTTTTTTTAAAACAATCTACCTGCTGAGTTCCTTCAAAAACTGTGTACAAGTGTACGTAGAAGAATTGATGCTGTTTAACAGGCAAAGGGTGGTCACACCAAATACAGTGAAAGAAATAAGTATTTGATCCCCTACTGATTTTGCATGTTTGCCCACTCACAAAGAAATGATCAGTCTAAAAATCGAAAGGTAGGTGTATTGTAACACTGAGAGACAGAATAGTAACAAAAAAAAATGCATGCCTAACAAAGTATGCACTGATTTGCATGTTCATGAGTGTTTGGTATGGATTTTGACACCCCAAGGAATTTAAAAAGAGGCATAGTGAGTATTTTGCAGATCTCATTTGTTGCCACAAGATTTTGCAAAATGAAAAAAGAAAACAAAAACATATTTTTTATTTTCTTTTTTTATATTTCAAAACCTTGTGGTTTTTTTTCTTCATTTTCCAAAAACTTGTGGCAACAAACAAGATCTGCAAAATACTCACAATGCTTCTTATCAAATTCCTTGGGGTGTTTACTTTCCAGAAAGTGGACATTCGGGGGGGTGGGGGGTTTGGTGCTATTCTGGCATTTCAGGGCCTCTGAAACTGTGATAGGTAGTCAGGAAGTGTAATGAGGAAATATAGCCCTGTAAAAGCCTGAAGTTGCTTATTGGATTTTGGGGTCCTGTACTTGGCTAGACTGCCAAAACGTCTCTCACATGTGGTACCCCCATACTCTGGAGAAGTAGCAGAATGTATTTTGGGGATTAATTCCACATATATCCATGACATTTGTGAGGAATAAATCATTTAAGTGACAATTTTGTGTAAAAAAAAACAAAACGCTTTTTTTGTCATTTTCCAAAAAACGTGTGGTTAAAAAACAATTCTTCTATTGATTCAACATGCCTCTCAGCAAATAGTTTGGGGTGTCTACTTTCCAAAAAGGGGTTGTTTTGGGGGTGGGGGCGTTTTAGAAGTTTATGCCACACATCATTCACTCTTCTAACCACCTGAAGACCAAGCCTTTGTTGACACTTTTTGTTCACATGAAAAAAATCTGTATTTTTTGCTAGGAAATTAATTTAAACCCCAAACATTATCTATTTTTTAAGGCCAACACCCTAGTGAATAAAATGGTGGGTTATTTTGAAAAACTTGTGAGCCACTACTTACGCTTGACAAGGTGTGTCAGCACAAAAAACACTTACTCAATGTGTATAAATAAAATTTCAAACAATAGAGCCGCACTCCTAAAACTATTATATCATATAATAAAACAATTATCTTTCAAAGAATATACATTAGTGATATAGTCCTTTGTGTTATCGTGAAACAAATTATATCCAAATAATAAGTGACCATTGAAATATGCTAAAAAATGTGATCAGTCCAAACGTGACAAATTCAAAAGTGAACAAATCTTCATTCCAAGTGACTTCTTATTGTGATCTCAATATGCGCTCACCTCCTTTGATGCCTCCTAAAAGGCAAAACTCGCTTTTGTTCACCTATTGGAACTATGGATCATATATTGCGTCATAACAATAGTGGTGAGTATCTCCCAATTGCTGCTGGAAACGTGACTCTCCTCTCTTATTCACACCACCGCAGGAATCCCTTGCTTAATCTCCTCCCAAGAATATTCCTCAGTATAGAGACATAAACATAGTGTCTTATCCTTACATAAAAAACCTTTATTATGTGCCCATATGCACTCACATGTATTTAGAAATGATATCCGTTTTGTTTAAAATCATCCACGATCTCTTACTGCCAGCGTGTCTGCCGTTCAGCGTATGTGCCTGCCTTCCTTGGGTGCCGGGTGACGTCAAGACTCCTCCCCTATGCGTTACGCTGCAGAAAATATATCTTTATATACGTGATCCTGCTCACAGGGGCAGCCTTGTAGCAGTATATGTACTGCGGGAGGTCCCCTTGTGGTTAAAGAATGAATCCGAAACAAAACAAGTTTTTTTGTTGTGCACATCTCCTGCTCCTTATATTGTTCATATTAGCTATGTTGAGAGGAAAATCTTATTAGTTTTTATATTAACTGCTTCTCCAACCGCCCTATAGCAGAAATACTGCTTCAGGGTGGCAAAATCACTTATATATACATGATTTTGCATTTCCGGGTAGGGGGTGCGCATGCCCTATCCGCGCTGCTTTGTCAATCACTGGGTCCCGGCCGGTGATTACCGACAATCACCGACAGGAAGGAGGGCTGCTTTGTTTACCAACAGCCCTCCTCCCTGTCAGCTTGGGGACACTGCTCTGGATGACCATCCAGAGCAGTGTGCTTACAGTGAAGCACAACCCCCCCCCCCCCGTCCCCTAGTAAAACACTCCCAGCACAAAACTAACCCTTTGATTGTTTTTCATGGAAGATCTGTATGCATTGATTATGGATCAAAGCAATTTACAGTTGCAAGAAAAAGTATGTGAACCCATTGGGATTACGTGGAGTTTTGCATGAATGTTGCCATGGTTTAATTGCACATAACATGTAAACATTCACAGTGCAGGGAGGAAAAAGTGTGTGAGGCCCTAGCTTAATGACTTCTCCCAGAGCTAATTGGAGCCAGGAGTGAGCCAACCTTGACTCCAATCAGTGTGATGATATTGGATGTGTTGCTGACAGCTGTCCTGCCCTTAAAAAACACACACCTGTTTTGGGTTTACTGGTTTCAAGAAGCACTGTCTGATGTGAACCATGCCTCGCAGAAAAGAGCTCTCAGAAGACCTACGATCAGGAATTGTTGACTTGCATGAAGCTGGAAAGGGTTACAAAAGTATCTCCAAAAGCCTTGATGTTCATGTGTCCACGGTAAGACAGACTGTCTACAAATGGAGAAAGTTTAGCACTGTTGCTACTCTCCCTAGGCATGGTCGTCTTGTAAAAATGACTGCAAGAGCACAGCGCAGAATGCTGCATGAGGTAAAGAAGAATCCCAGAGTGTCAGCTAAAGACCTACAGAAATCTCTGGCACATGCTAACATTTTTGTTGACACATCTACAATAAGGAAAACATTAAACAAGAATGGAGTACATGGGAGGACACCACGGAGGAAGCCATTGCTGTCCAAAAAGAATATTGCAGCACGTTTGAAGTTTGCAAAAGAGCACCTGGATGTTCCACAGCACTACTGGCAAAATATACTGTGGACAGATGAAACCAAGATTGAGTTGTTTGGGAAGAACACACAACACTATGTGTGGAGAAAAAAAGGCACAGCACACCAACATCAAAACCTCTGCTTTGCTGCTTTGCTGCCTCAGGGCCTGGACGGATTGTTGTCATTGATGGGAAAATGAATTCCAGAGTTTATCAAGACATTTTGCAGGAAAACGTACGACCATCTGTCCGCCAACTGAAGCTCTGCAGAGGATGGGTGATGCAACAGGACAATGACCCAAAGCATACAAGTAATTCAACAAAACATTGGCTGCAACAGCACAGAATACGCCTTCTGGAGTGGCCCAGTCAGAGTCCTGACCTCAACCCGATTGAAATGCTGTGGCATGACCTTAAGAGAGCGATTCACACCAGACATCCCAAGAATATTGCTACACTGAAATAGTTTTGTGAAGAGGAGTGGTCCAAAATTACTCCAGATCGTTGTGCAGGTCTGATCTGCAACTACAGGAAACGTTTGGTTGAGGTTATTGCTGCCAAAGGAGGGTCAACTAGTTATTAAGTCCAAAGGTTCACATACTTTTTCCTCTCTGCACTGTGAATGTTTACATGTTATGTGCAATTAAACCATGGCAACATCTAATGTTTGTGTAGTATTATGTTCAGCAGACTGTGTTCTTCTATTGTTGTGACTTAGATGACGTTCAGAGCACATTTTATGCCCAATTCATGTAAAACTCCACATAATCCCAAGGGGTTCACATACTTTTTCTTGCAACTGTATATGCACAACAATTTTCTAAAGTCCGATAGACCCCATATTTCTCAAAAAAGAATATATGACAATGCCTATTGAAGTTATAGGGGATATTTGCATTCCCTGTGATAGCATGAAAAGTGATAAAAAAAATGAAAGGGACAGTGTAAAAATAATTGAAAAAAACAATTAACTTAAAACCCCCCAACTCCCCCCCCCCCCCTTGCCACCCCTGCTCGCATGTTCACCTGAGTGCGCGAGCGCTGACCCTGTGCCAGTTTGTAAACAACAGTTGCACCATGCATGTGAGGTATTGTCACGAACGTCAGATTAAGGGCAGTAATTCCAGCACTAGACCTCCTCTGTAAATATAAAATGGTAGCCTGTAAATGCTTTTAAAATGTTGCCTATGGATATTAAAAATGTATGCAGTTTTTCACCATTGCATGGGGTATGCACAGTTTTAAAGCATATCTTGTTTGGTATTTATTTACTCGGCATACCATTATCTTTTATATTTTACCAAATAATTGGCCAATATATTGTGTTTTTGTGCATTAAAAAGAAAACAAAAGTGTTTTTTTTTTTTAAAAAACGTGTGTTTACAGAATTGATGTGCCAGTACTATGTGACATAAAAAATTGCAGCACCCACCATTTTATTCAATAGAGTGTCTGCTTTAAAAAAATATATAATATCTGGGGGTTCAAAGTAATTTACTAGCAAAAAATACAGATTTTTTTTCATGTAAACAAAAAGTGTCAGAAAAATCTTGGTCTTCAGGTGGTTAAATATGTGGCATAAACTTCTAAAGCTGGGCATAAAATGCCCCACCCCAAAACTGACCCCTTTTTGGAAAGCAGACACCCCAAACTATTTGCTAAGAGGCATGTTGAGTCAATACAAAAATTTATTTTTTACCACAAGTTTTTGGAAAATTACAAAAAAAAAATTTTTTTACACAAAAATGTCAGTTAAATGGTTTATTGCTCACACATGCCATGGGTATATGTGGAAATACTCCCTAAAATACATTCTGCTACTTCTCCCGAGCATGGGGGTACCACATGTGAGAGACTTTTTGGCAGTCTAGCCAAGTACAGGACCCCAAAATCCAATAAGCACCTTCAGGCTTTTAAAGGGCTTTTTTTCCTCATTACACATCCTGACTACCTATCACAGTTTTGGAGGCCCTGAAATGCAAGGATAGCAACAAACGACCCCAAATGACCCTTTTTTGGAAAGTAGAAACCCCAAGGAATTTGATAAGAAGCATGTTGAGTATTTTACCACAAGTGTTTGAAAAATGAAGAAAGAAAACAAAAACAATTTTTCTTTCTTTTTTTATATTTCAAAACCTTGTGAGAAAACACGAGATCTGCAAAATACTCACCTTGCCTCTTTTTAAATTCCTTGGGGTGTCTACTTTCCAAAAATGGTCATATGGGGGGGTTTGGTGCTATCCTGGCATTTCAGGGCCTCCGAAACTGTGATGGGTAGTGAGGAAGTGAAATGAAGAAGTTACGCACCTTCATGCTTTCAAAGTGGTCATTGGATTTCAGGCTTCTGTAAGTGGCTAGGCTCCCAAAAAGTTTCACACATGTAGTATCCCCATACTCGGTAGAAGTAACAGAATGAATTTTGGGGTGTAATTCCACATATACCCATTTTTTTGTCATATTCCAAAAATGTGTGGAAAAAAAATAACTCTTACATGGACTCAATATGCCTCTCAGCAGACAGCTTATGGTGTCTACTTTCTGAAAAGGGGTCATTTGGGGGTGTTTGTACTATCCTGGTATTTTAGCACCTCAATAAATGTGATAGGCAGTCAGAAAGTAAAAGCTGTGTAAATTCCATTATCTATACCATAGTTTGTAGATGCTATAACTTTCACACAAAGCAATCAATATACACTTATTGGGATTTTTTTTTTTTACCAAAAACATGTAGCAGAATACATTTGGGCCTAAATTTATGATGAAATTTGAGTTTTTTGGATATTTTTTATGACAGAAATTAGAAAATATTGTTTTTTAAAATATTTTGGGTCTTTTTTTGTTTATAGCACACAAAATAAAAAGTGATTAAATACCACCAAAAGAAAGCTCTATTTGTGTGAAAAAAAGAACATAAATTTTGTTTGGGTACAGCACTGCATGGCCGCTCAATTATCAGTTGAAATAGTGCAGCGCTGAACAGCAAAAAGAGGCCTTGTCAGGAAGGGGGGTAAATCCTCAGGAGGGCAAGTGGTTAATCATGTTTGGGTTTAGCTGAAATTTCTTACAGATTATGAAAGGTTTCAAGATCATATTTTGAAATGTGGGTAACGAAAAGGGATCTGGTGACATATATTTAACCACTTCCCAACTGCGCCATAGCCGAAAGACGGCTACAGCGTGGTTGTCTAGTTCTATGAGGGAATCTATAGATGTCCTCCCAGAACCCCATCCCCTGAACGCCTGTACATGCTTTGGACACAGCTGACCAGTCACAGCAGTCCTTTACCATGTGATCAGCACATCACATGTAAACAAACTTGCTGTTTATCAGTATTTCCTTTCCTCACTTGCTGTCACTGTGTGAGGAAAGGAGAGCTGATAACCGACAATCCTGACAGGACACATTATCAGTGCAGCCCCATCAGTGCAGCTTATTAGTGCCCATCAGACCTGGTTAAAAGCTATACAGCTTGCTTTTGATCCATTTCTGCAGTGCTTTTTGAGTTTTTGAGACTATTTTTCACACATTTTTTGAGGTGTTTTGCTTTTTTTATTCTTTTTTATTGGCCAATTTGTTGTTGGACAGAATAAAAAACACAAAACTCAAAGCATGCCAAAAACACTTCAACTCCTCAAAAACACACTACATGCTTTCCTGCAGCTTCTCCATTGGAGTCTATTGAAGTCGTGCCCTTTTCCAAAAATGTAAAAAAGCATAGATGTGAAGGTGCTCCATAGGAAACCATGTTAAATGGACTTTAATGCGTTTCAGCAAAAAAAAAACAAAATCACCAGAAAATGCATAGGTCTGAACCAGTGCAGCATATCAGTGCCTCCTCATCAGTGCAGCTTATCAGTGCCACCTCATCAGTGCCTATCAGTGCAGCCTTATCACAGCACATCAGTTAAGAAGAAAAATTACTTGTTTGTAAAATTTTAGAACAGTTACTAAGAATAACTTTTTTTTCAACATTTTCTGTCTTTTTTTGTTTGTTTAGCAAAAAATAAAATAAAAATTGTGATTAAATACCAACTAAAGAAAGTCCTATCTGTAAAAAAAAATCATAAAAAAGTAATATGGGTACAGTGCATGACTGTGCAATTGTCATTCAAAGTGTGAGAGTGATGAAAGCTGAAAATTGGCCTGTGCAGGAAGGGGGTGAAAGTGCCTGATATTGAAGTGGTTAAAATTATGTTTGCATGTTTATCTCCTTTATTTATTTATTTCAGGTACTTATATAGCGCCGTCAATTTACGCAGTGCTTTACATATATTGTACATTCACATCAGTCCCTAACTCTCAAGGGGTGTACAATCTAAGGCCCCTAACTCACATTCATACATACACATACTAGGGCCAATTTAGACAGGATACAATTAACCTACCAGCATGTCTTTGGAGTGTGGGAGGAAACTGGAGTACCCAGAGGAAACCCACGCAGGCACAGGGAGAACATGTAAATTCCAGGCAGGTGGTGCCGAGGCTGGGATTTGAACCAAAGACCCTAGTACTGCCAGGCGGAAGTGCTAACCATTTAGCCACTGTGCTGCCCATTAACACCTTCTTGCCCGGCCTATAGCAGATTGACGGCAGGGCGGGACACTCGCCATTGTGACTGGGCATCATATGATGTCTTGTCAAAACAAGTCGCCCACGCGGCCGCGCAATCTGTCACCAGCTGTGTCCACAGGGCACAGCTGCTGACATATCACTACACCGGCCCATTGCCAGTGTCATGTGACCGCTGTGACTAATCACAGCAGATCACATGTCAATTGTATACAATGGATGGCTTCCTGTCAAGGCAGGGCCAATCACAACCCATCTGTATCATGTGATCAACTTTGCCCAATCACAGCTAATCACAACAAAAGACTGAATGAATCAGTTTCATTCAGTAACAATAATTGCATATATCAATGAAGTAATCATAATGTGTTAAAAAAAAAAATCCTGATCACTTGCCCAGAGTAGTTCAATGCTACTATGGTAACATTGTATTGCTTTGGTCAAAGTGTGTTGAAAAAAAATAGTAAAAATAAGAAAAAATAATAGAAAAAAAAAAAATAATAGAAAAAAAAAAAAAATACAAATTAAATTATTATTATTATTTTTATTATTTTCACCAAAGAAATGTAGCAGAATACATTCTGAACTAAATTTATGAAGAAATTGTATTTATTTGCAAAATTGTATAACAGAAACGAGGAAAAGTGTGTTTTTTTTCAAAAGTTTCAGGTGTTTTTTGTTTTATTTAGCAATAAATAAAAAACTCAGTGGTGATTACATACCACCAAAAGAAAGCTCTATTTGTGTGAAAACAATGATAAAAATTTCATATGGGTACAGTGTTGCATGACTGCGCATTTGTCATTCAAAGTGCGACAGCGCTGAAAGCTGAAAATTGGCCTGGGCAGGAAGGGGGTATAAGTGCCCTGTATTGAAGTGGTTAAAAGAATGTTGGATACGGCATTTTCTTCTTAAAACAGCATGTGTTTATACATCCTCAATTCCAGCACAAAACCCCAAAACAGGGAGTCCAGTTTCTGCTTATGGGTAAGTGAGGGTACTTACCCATAAGCAGAGACAGGAGCTCCTTATTCTTGGGTTCTGGAAGTGAGGATGTATAAATATATTCTGTTTTAAGAAGACAATGTAATGTATGTCACGGTACTTTAGAGGTGGTGTAATGCTGGGTGCACACTATCATTTTTTTTTTTTTGTTCAATTCAGCGGGCTGAACAAAAAAAAACAAATGAAGGGCTCAGGACTTCCCATCCCCCCTCAGCAACCAGAACACACCGGTGGTCTTCCAGCATGCAACAGAAGATGGCTGAACAGACAGGCTGGTGTACACACTGGCCGAATGTCAGCTGGTTTCTATTGAACCGTGCGATATCAGCCAATATTTGGCCTGTGTGTACGGTGCTTAAGAGGTTCCTTTTGTACCACCCCTCCAAAGACCTTAATGGTTGTACTGTCTTCCTTTAAAGGAATGTTGTAATTAGAAGGCATGTAAGTTGTGCTATGTTTAATATTACATAAACTTGTTATAATAACTTTCAATCTTGTCTGACTCTGTAGTCGCATAATGAAATAATGTCACTGAGGTCTAACCTTCAATTTTCCATGTACAGAAATGTGACTCCTATCCTCAAGAATGCAATGGGATTACAAAACCAGAACAAGACTCAAGTCTTATAACCCTCTTTCAGCTCTGACAGAAATGCGAAATGTGAAAGTCAATCAATGCAAAAAGAGAAAAAAATAATCCCACAATGCAAACATCATCCCTTTAAAGCATTTAGACTTTACCTGTTTATGCAGACCCACCTTTATTAACAATGCTATCAGTGTGTGTAATTTGTGAAAATAACCCACTTAACAGCATACTGCTCTCCCCATGAGTGTTTGCTGGGCTATTTGCCTGTATCTCTTCGATGAGTATATGAACTTTTTTTGTTGTTTGTCATTTATTTTGTTGGGTCATTTTATTTTGTTACTGATTATTTTTGGCTGTTACTATTTTATGAGCATTTTTTGTCTATCACATAATATTATAATATGGGTTAAAGAACTGTGAAACTATCCTTTCTGTCTTTTCTTGTTAATTTATGCACATATACATTTCAATGAATGAGTTTATTTTATTTAATACATTCCTCATACTGAAGCTCCCCCAACACTCCGCACCTTTGACCTTACTACCATCGAGGAAGTCTCCAAGATCCTCTCTGATGCCCGCCTCACCACCTGCCCACTCGACCCTATCCCCTCACAACTCCTAAGACCTCTCTCCCCCTCCATCCTACGCTCCCTCACCCACATCTTCAATCTCTCCCTCTCCTCCGGCACTTTCCCCTCCCCTCTGAAACATGCACACATCACCCCCATACTTAAAAAGCCCTCCCTGGACCCCAATGACCCGAACAACCTCAGACCCATCTCCCTGCTCCCATTTACATCTAAACTCCTCGAGCGCCTAGTCTACACCCGCCTATGCTCTCACCTCAACGACAACAACCTCCTCGATCCCCTACAGTCCGGCTTCCGTCCCCTACACTCCACCGAAACTGCCTTACTCAAACTCTCCAATGACCTGCTAACCACCAAAGCTAATGGCCACTATTCAGTGCTCCTACTCCTTGACCTCTCTGCGGCCTTCGACACAGTCAACCACCCCCTCCTCCTCAAAAAACTACACTCCCTCGGCCTCAGAGATTCTGCTCTCTCCTGGCTCTCATCCTACCTGTCACAACACTCTTTCAGCATTACCTATAATGCTACCACCTCCCTCTCACTCCCCCTCTCTGTTGGGGTCCCTCAAGGCTCTGTCCTCGGGCCCCTTCTCTTCTCCATCTACACCTCCTTCCTTGGCCAACTCATACACTCTCACGGCTTCAACTACCATCTCTATGCCGACGACACACAAATCTATCTCTCAACCCCCCACCTCACCCCCTTGGTCTCCGCCCGAATCACACACCTGCTGAGCGACATATCAGACTGGATGTCGCTCCACTTCCTTAAACTGAACCTCTTCAAAACCGAGTTTCTTGTCTTCCCCCCAGCCCGGACACCACCCCCCATTGACTTCTCTATCACATCGAACAACGCTACCATCAAACCCGCCTCGCAGGCCAGAGTACTTGGTCTCATTCTGGACTCCAACCTATCCTTTCAGCCCCAAGTCCAATCTTTAACAAACTCGTGCAGACTCCACCTCCGCAATATCGCCAAAATCCGCACGTTCCTAACTCCAGAAACCACTAAACAGCTCATCCACTCCCTCATCATATCACGACTCGACTACTGCAACTCCCTCCTCACTGGCCTGCCTCGCCGCTGGCTATCCCCGCTTCAGTCGATCCTGAATACGGCTGCCAGACTCATTCACCTTTCTAACCGCTCCGTCTCCGCCACCCCCCTCTGCCAATCCCTCCACTGGCTTCCGATTGCGCAACAGATCAAAATCAAAATCCTAACGCTGACGTACAAAGCTGTCCACCATACTGCCCCAAACTACATCACTGACCTAATATCCAAGTACCACCCAGCACGCACACTCCGCTCCTCACAAGACCTCCTTCTCTCTAGTTCCCTGGTCTCCTCCTCCCATGCCCGCCTCCAGGACTTCTCCAGGATGTCACCCATCCTCTGGAACTCCCTACCCCAACCCATCAAATTATCACCTACTCTCCTCTCCTTTAGGCGCACCCTGAAAACCCATCTCTTCAGGGAAGCCTACCCCGCCCCCTGCTAACTTGCCGACCTCCTCCACTCTTCCTACCACTCCATCCCCCACAGCTATCTCCTCCTGTGCCACCATCCCCTCCCTCCTAGATTGTAAGCTCGAAAGAGCAGGGCCCTCAATTCCCCTCATGTTTTGCATTGTATTGGTATTGCTCTGTCACATGTTCTGTCCCCCTTTGTAATGTACAGAGCTGAGCTAACTATTGGCGCTTTATAAATACTGTATAATAATAATAATAATATATATATTGTATTATAGAATCATGGTTTCAGACTTTGTGGTGTTATTTTGTACCGTGGATACATGCATTTAATCATATAGTTAATACATATTTTATTGACATTCATTATGAAGGGATGCTTGTGTGTTATAAATTTGAAATATTTCCATGGGATTCTGTTGGACCACACTGTTGGGTTATATAATGAGAATTTTTTTGAACACCCATTACAGTCAGGTCCATAAATATTGGGACATCGACACAATTCTAACATTTTTGGCTCTATACACCACCACAATGGATTTGAAATGAAACAAACAATATGTGCTTTAACTGCAGACTGTCAGCTTTAATTTGAGGGTATTTACATCCAAATCAGGTGAACGGTGCAGGAATTACCACAGTTTAAATATGTGCCTCCCACTTGTTAAGGGACCACAAGTAATGGGACAGAATAATAATCATAAATCAAACTTTAAAGAAAGAAAATATTCCTGCGCCAAAATAAATAAATCAATCTTCTAAATTGCTGCTGTGTAAAAATGTGAAAACACAAATAGTGATATTTATAAATTAAACAGCACAAAACAGACCTACATACAAATATTAGTAAATCACAAAACATAAATGTCCCATGTTCATTAGTGAATATCTTTATCAAAACTCTTCAAGAAAAACACCACAGGACCACTTGTGATGAGGACTGGGGATTCCAAATAATTTCAGGATCAAAGAAAACTTCCACCTATCACCCGTGCACACCAACATCAAAAAAGTAATGGGACAATTGGCTTCTCAGCTGTTCCATGGCCAGGTGTGTGTTATTCCCTCATTATCCCAATTACAATGAGCAGATAAAAGGTCCAGAGTTAATTTCAAGTGTGCTATTTGCATTTGGAATCTGTTTCTGTCAACTCTCAAGATGAGATCCAAAGAGCTGTCACTATCAGTGAAGTAAGCCATCATTAGGCTGAAAAAACAAAACACACCCATCAGAGAGATAGCAAAAACATTAGGCATGGCCAAAACAACTGTTTGGAACATTCTAAAAAAGAAGGAACGCACCGGTGAGCTCAGCAACACCAAAAGACCCAGAAGACCATGGAAAACAACTGTGGTGGATGACCGAAGAATTCTTTCCCTGGTGAAGAAAACACCCTTCACAACAGTTGGCCAAATCAAGAACACTCTCCAGGAGGTAGGTGTATGTGTGTCAAAGTCAACAATCAAGAGAAGACTTCACCAGAGTGAATACAGAGGGTTCACCACAAGATGTAAACCATTGGTGAGCCTCAAAAACAGGAAGGCCAGATTAGAGTTTGCCAAACATCATCTAAAAAAAGCCTTCACAGTTCTGGAACAACATCCTATGGACAGATGAGACCAAGATCAACTTGTACCAGAGTGATCGGAAGAGAATAGTATGGAGAAGGAAAGGAACTGCTCATGATCCTAAGCATACCACCTCATCAGTGAAGCATGGTGGTGGTAGTGTCATGGCATGGGCATGTATGGCTGCCAATGAAATTGGTTCTCTTGTATTTAAACTCTTTGGCGCTATATAAATACTGTATAATAATAATAATAATTTATTGATGATGTGACTGCTGACAAAAGCAGCAGGATGAATTCTGAAGTGTTTCAGGCAATATTATCTGCTCATATTCAGCCAAATGCTTCAAAACTCATTGGACGCCGCTTCTCAGTGCAGATGGACAATGACCCAAAGCATACTGCAAAAGCAACCAAAGAGTTTTTTAAGGTAAAGAAGTGGAATGTTATGCAATGGCCAAGTCAATCACCTGACCTGAATCTGATTGAGCATGCATTTCACTTGCTGAAGACAAAACTGAAGGGAGAATGCCCCAAGAACTAGCAGGAACTAAAGACAGTTGCAGTAGAGGCCTGGCAGAGCATCACCAGGGATGAAACCCAGCGTCTGGTGATGTCTATGCGTTCCAGACTTTAGGCTTTAATTGACTGCAAAGGATTTGCAACCAAGTATTAAAAAGTGAAAGTCTGATTTATTTATAAACTTAAAGGTCTTGAGAACGCCCGATGGGAGGGGCAAAACGCGTTGAAGCATTTCCGGTCCATACGCCACACGTCTGACGACACTTCCGGTGAGTGGAACGCACGCCGAGCGGTGCGTTCCAGCGGCCATCTTGTGGGATTTATGCTGGTTCTCTGCTGTTCCTCTGTTCCATCTGGCTACATTGGTGTGAGAATCCTGGAATATGTGACTGTGAGCTGGTTCTTATCATCAGGCTGGTATTGGCTTAATAAATGTGCCCTTTACAAGCTGATAAAATGTGAGTGGCCTGGATTTTGTCTTTTGTCTCAATATTGATCTGGCAAAATTACACTATATAACTTTTTTTCTTTGGTGATACGGTGGAGCAAATTAGGAAGCTACGGTGAGGACCTGAAAGAAGATCTTAACCTGGTGGGGCAGGCTACCATAGAGGTGATGAAAAAAGGGTTTAGGATTCCCCAAAATCCTTAAAGGCTTCTCATTCACCAATATTTGGTGAGTGCATTTGATGTTGGTGTGCACGGGTGATAGGTGGAAGTTTTCTTTGATCCTGAAATTATTAGGAATCCCCAGTCCTCATCACAAGTGGTCCTGTGGTGTTTTTCTTGAAGATTTTTGATAAAGATATTCACTAATGAACATGGGACATTTATGTTTTGTGATTTACTAATATTTGTATGTAGGTCTATTTTGCGCTGTTTAATTTATAAATATCACTATTTGTGTTTTCACATTTTTACACAGCAGCAATTTAGAAGATTGATTTATTTATTTTGACAGTCTCTTCACTAGATATCATAAAAATTGCCTATCCATTTTCCTCAACCAATAAGAATGTCTTTGTATTTGTTTTTGACTGGAGCCCGTATTGATATTCAAAGCCCATTGCTTAATAAAATGTTCCTGTTTTATAAATAAATAGCAAAAATAAGTGTGTGCAGCACCTCCTAGATAGCTAGGGGGAGCTTGTGTTTGTTAGTCAGAGGCTGAGTAGCAGCCTGTGGTCAAAGTCAGAGGAAGGTCAAAATGTGGTCAGAGTTGAGAGGCTCTGCAGGTTAGTTCCATGATACCTCCTCCTGCTCTAGAGATCTTGCAGAAAATTCTACAAGCAGTGGGCTGGGGTGAGGAGGGGCTGTCCTGCACACTTGGAGGACCCTGGCCAATCCCCAAGCAAGAGGCTTGGCATGGGGTCAGGGCAGCATTCAGGGCCGCATTCAAACATGAGAGAGCCTGCTCAGCAGCAGGAGAATTCGGATGGAGGAGGAAATGAGAGACTGGAGAGCAGGAGCCTGGGAGGGGGCCTAGATGGGAAGGGGCTCACCTACAGGCAGCAGAGCTGGAAAGTAGGAATGCTCAGGACCTCATTGGCCCCCAGAGCGAGGACCATCTGTGCAGCAGGGAAGGAGCGGCCCAGCAGAAGGCCTGGGAGCAGCCACCGACTCATCAGCTCGCAGACAGAGGACTGAATGAGTAGACCTATGCCCCTTGGGTCAGAAAGGGGAAGGAACACTCTAGTAGGAAACTGGATTAACTTGCTACCTAGGACTGTCTTAAAATCTAAAGTGACAGGCATTGGATCCCTTGCCCAGGGATTCACCCAGTACAGCTGGATGAGGCGAGGATTCATCTGGGGTCTGGGGTGTTACACCAGGAGATGCTGGCTAGATATCCAGAAGATAATTTTTGCTGTCTAAAGAGACTGTACATAGTTTCCAGGAAGATTGTCTTCGTTTGCTATACCCTTTGGGCATCCCACACATCCCTTACCCCATCCAAGTTCAATTCCCCTAAATAAATTTAAAAAAACAAGCTTGAGAACTGGTTCCGTCTCCTGGGTGCAAGTCTGTGTAGAAAATGCATGTTGCCTGGCTGTGCAGGACTATAGGGGGACCCAAAACCTCAGCAACTCCTATGGGGGTAGTGCTACATATGTAATGTGTTACACTATATAAATTAAAAAAAAAGTATATATGGGAATTACATGAATAATAAATTGCTTAGTGCCCCCTACTTTTCGATATGTTGCTTTCAAGTATAGTTCATGAGATGTTTTGGTTATATCAGTCTGCAGTTGATCTCCCAGGCTCAATGAAATTTCTGGGGTATTCTCTTACATCCATGGAGATGGAGGATCAAGCCACAGATCCCTGGAGTCACTTGTACAGCTATGTTGAAAGAGGGGGTTAGGGGGAATCAGGCCACAGATCCCAGAAGTCAATTCAACTGCTATATTGGAACAGTAGAGCAGAGGGTTCAGGACATAGAGCTAAGCATTGCTTACAGTTTCATTTTCCTACATCACTGATACAATCTTGATGATTTTGTGCATTAAAATGTTCTACAAGTCTATCATTATTAATATTTAAATCTAAATATACAGTATAATTTAGCTATAATCTATCCTATGTAATATGTTTTATTAAATTTGATTTTTAAGGTAAGCCTTAATCTAACATAAAGGTTTAAAAGAGGCGAAGCAGAGAGTTATTTGTATTACAGAGTAAATATGTGACCCCCAGAAGGCTCTTGGGATTATGGTCCTTTGAATAAGAGTTTATTCATCTTTTCTGAATTAACATTTTTTAAAAGGTTTAAGCTTAACTAAACTGAACTTGTGGAAGAACACATATTTTTGAAAAGACCATTACCTAAGTAAGAGATTGGTTTACATCATTACTATGTTCTAATGAAATATTTGATTAGTATAATTTAAATGCAGAAAACTATTAAAGCGAATGCATTGTAATCTATCCATATACAGTGAATGAAGAACATCAATGTCATCTGACTATAATCGATCCAAGTAGCAATCTCTTAGTTATGCAACTGTGCATCTAAATAAACACTGTGTACATTTTAGAACACATCTGGAGATTGACATTAGCACATTTCACATTTTGACCTTCAAGTCTTTAAGGTTTTTCCTTGCAAATGATAAAGGCTGTAAATTTTGAAAAAGCCTTTATTAGTTAAATGTGTTTTAAAATAGTGCAATGCGGTTTCTGGTTACATAGAAAGGGCAACTGTATAAAATAGTATCATTTTACTCTTTGCATCTGACAATGTCCTTTTTACATTTTTGTTTGTCAGATGTATAGCTCCTGGGACCTGGAGCACGGAATGGGGTTACTGTCCTACCAGTACCCTCATATAGCATCTATCCTCCTATAACCCCTGTGTCCTACCCACTTCAGTCAAAACCTCCATAATTGTTCTGTCACCCAATAACTGAATTTAATGCCTTTTACACAATACTCCTTGTCTCCTACATCTAGCATTATGTATGTGTTCTCTAGCTTTACCCAGTTTGCAAAACAATAAAAAAAGTTGACTGGAATCTCTTTTTGTGTTATGAATGTGATAACTACAAACTGAGAAAACAGCCAGTTGTTCATTGAGAGACATTCATGAAACATCTAACTAGTTTTTGTTTGTGCCAATGGTGCCTTGTGAGAGCAGTTAGGAGCTAAATTAGCTCTGTGACCTTTGGATCTATTAAAGTGGATCTTCACCCTCTAGGAAATCTTCTATTCTATAGTAAACAACAGTGCTGTGGTATGAAAATCACAGTATTATAAAATTTAAATCATGAGCATATGTATAACACAATCATCACAAAGTGACAAAGAAAAAAACTTGTGTCACAAAATTACATAAACATATGAGTGCTTAAAAGTGATAAACCAAAAGTCCCAAATGAAGAGCCAGAAGGTAAGCCAAGCAATCTTCTACTGTATATACTAGAGATGAGCGAATTTCTCAAAAATTTGATTCGGCTGATTCGGCGAATTCCAGTATGAAATTCGATTCGATGCGAATTAATTCGCTACGAATTTAACTTATTAAAAGGGTTTCTAGGCTTCAGAGAGCCTTTAAATTAGTGCAGAACACTGTACCTTTAATTTAAATGTCCTTGGAGATGAAAACAAATGGAAACAAATAGATACAATGTTTCAACCGCTGTATGGAGTGAGTGTCCCAGAACTGTCAGAAATAGTCTATTTCTGACAGTTCTATGACATTCCCTCCATACAGCGGTTTCAACCGCTGTATGGAGTGAATGTCCCAGAACTGTCATAAATAGTCTATTTCTGACAGTTATGGGACATTCACTCCATACAGCGGTTGAAACATTGTATCTATATTTTTCCATAAATGACATTCTGCAGATACACTTAGAGGAGCGCTGCAGATACACTTTTTGCCGGCTTGGAATTATTCTTATTTTCATCCTACTTCTTCTTCTTCTTCTTCTTCATCCTCATCCTCTTCTTCTTCTTATGAGGATGAGGATGAAGAAGAAGAAGAAGAAGTAGGATGAAAATAAGATTAATTCCAAGCTGGCAAAAAGTGTATCTGCAGCGCTCCTCTAAGTGTATCTGCAGAATGTCATTTATGGAAACAAATAGATACAATGTTTCAACCGCTGTATGGAGTGAGTGTCCCAGAACTGTCATAAATAGTCTATTTCTGACAGTTCTATGACATTCCCTCCATACAGCGGTTTCAACTGCTGTATGGAGTGAATGTCCCAGAACTGTCATAAATAGTCTATTTCTGACAGTTATGGGACATTCACTCCATACAGCGGTTGAAACATTGTATCTATTTGTTTCCATAAATGACATTCTGCAGATACACTTAGAGGAGCGCTGCAGATACACTTTTTGCCAGCTTGGAATTAATCTTATTTTCATCCTACTTCTTCTTCTTCATCCTCATCCTCTTCCTCTTCTTATGAGGATGAGGATGAAGAAGAAGAAGAAGAAGTAGGATGAAAATAAGATTAATTCCAAGCCGGCAAAAAGTGTATCTGCAGCGCTCCTCTAAGTGTATCTGCAGAATGTCATTTATGGAAAAAAATAGATACAATGTTTCAACCGCTGTATGGAAGGAATGTCCCAGAACTGTCAGAAATAGACTATTTCTAACAGTTCTGGGACATTCCTTCCATACAGCGGTTGAAACATTGTATCTATTTGTTTCCATAAATGGATCCATTTATGGAAACAAATAGATACAATGTTTCAACCGCTGTATGGAAGGAATGTCCCAGAACTGTCAGAAATAGTCTATTTCTGACAGTTCTGGGACATTCACTCCATACAGCGGTTTCCGGCAAAAAGTGTATGTGCAGAGTTCCTCTATTCTGCAGATACACTTAGAGGAGCTCTGCAGATACACTTAGAGGAGCTCTGCACATACACTTTTTGCCGGCTTGGAATTATTCTTATTTTCATCCTACTTCTGCTTCTTCTTCTTCTTCTTCATCCTCATCCTAATTCTCTTCTTCTTCTTCTGAGGATGAGGATGAGGATGAAGAAGAAGAAGAAGAAGAAGTAGGATGAAAATAAGATTAATTCCAAGCCGGCAAAAAGTGTATGTGCAGAGCTCCTCTAAGTGTATCTGCAGAATAGAGGAACTCTGCACATACACTTTTTGCCGGCTTGGAATTATTCTTATTTTCATCCTACTTCTTCTTCTTCTTCTTCTTCATTCTCATCCTCTTCTTCTTCTTCTGAGGATGAGGATGAGGATGAAGAAGAAGAAGAAGAAGAAGTAGGATGAAAATAAGATTAATTCCAAGCCGGCAAAAAGTGTATGTGCAGAGCTCCTCTAAGTGTATGTGCAGAGCTCCTCTAAGTGTATCTGCAGAATAGAGGAACTCTGCACATACACTTTTTGCCGGCTTGGAATTATTCTTATTTTCATCCTACTTCTTCTTCTTCTTCTTCATCCTCATCCTCTTCTTCTTCTTCTGAGGATGAGGATGAGGATGAAGAAGAAGAAGAAGAAGTAGGATGAAAATAATATTAATTCCAAGCCGGCAAAAAGTGTATGTGCAGAGCTCCTCTAAGTGTATCTGCAGAGCTCCTCTAAGTGTATCTGCAGAATAGAGGAACTCTGCACATACACTTTTTGCCGGCTTGGAATTATTCTTATTTTCATCCTACTTCTTCTTCTTCTTCTTCATCCTCATCCTCTTCTTCTTCTTCTGAGGATGAGGATGAAGAAGAAGAAGAAGAAGTAGGATGAAAATAATATTAATTCCAAGCCGGCAAAAAGTGTATGTGCAGAGCTCCTCTAAGTGTATCTGCAGAGCTCCTCTAAGTGTATCTGCAGAATAGAGGAACTCTGCACATACACTTTTTGCCGGCTTGGAATTATTCTTATTTTCATCCTACTTCTTCTTCTTCTTCTTCATCCTCATCCTCTTCTTCTTCTTCTGAGGATGAGGATGAAGAAGAAGAAGAAGAAGTAGGATGAAAATAAGATTAATTCCAAGCCGGCAAAAAGTGTATGTGCAGAGCTCCTCTAAGTGTATGTGCAGAGCTCCTCTAAGTGTATCTGCAGAATAGAGGAACTCTGCACATACACTTTTTGCCGGCTTGGAATTATTCTTATTTTCATCCTACTTCTTCTTCTTCTTCTTCTTCATCCTCATCCTCTTCTTCTTCTTCTGAGGATGAGGATGAAGAAGAAGAAGAAGTAGGATGAAAATAAGGATAATTCCAAGCCGGCAAAAAGTGTATGTGCAGAGTTCCTCTAAGTGTATCTGCAGAGCTCCTCTAAGTGTATCTGCAGAATAGAGGAACTCTGCACATACACTTTTTGCCGGCTTGGAATTATTCTTATTTTCATCCTACTTCTCTTCTTCTTCTTCTTCTTCATCCTCATCCTCTTCTTCTTCTTCTGAGGATGAGATGAGGATGAAGAAGAAGAAGAAGAAGTAGGATGAAAATAAGATTAATTCCAAGCCGGCAAAAAGTGTATGTGCAGAGCTCCTCTAAGTGTATCTGCAGAGCTCCTCTAAGTGTATCTGCAGAATAGAGGAACTCTGCACATACACTTTTTGCCGGCTTGGAATTATTCTTATTTTCATCCTACTTCTTCTTCTTCTTCTTCTTCTTCATCCTCATCCTCAGAAGAAGAGGATGAGGATGAGGATGAAGAAGAAGAAGAAGTAGGATGAAAATAAGAATAATTCCAAGCCGGCAAAAAGTGTATGTGCAGAGTTCCTCTATTTCTGACAGTTCTCTGACAGCTTCTTCACATGTACAGCGGTTGAAACATCTGTATCCTAAATGGAAACTAATAGATACAAATTGTATCTATTAGTTTCCATTTAGGATACAGATGTTTCAACCGCTGTACATGTGAAGAAGCTGTCAGAGAACTGTCAGAAATAGAGGAACTCTGCACATACACTTTTTGCCGGCTTGGAATTATTCTTATTTTCATCCTACTTCTTCTTCTTCTTCTTCTTCTTCTTCTTCATCCTCATCCTCTTCTTCTGAGGATGAGGATGAGGATGAAGAAGAAGAAGTAGGATGCAAATAAGAATAATTCCAAGCCGGCAAAAAGTGTATGTGCAGAGTTCCTCTATTTCTGACAGTTCTCTGACAGCTTCTTCACATGTACAGCGGTTGAAACATCTGTATCCTAAATGGAAACTAATAGATACAATGTTTCAACCGCTAAACATGTGTTCCTTCTGTCAGAGAACTGTCAGAAATAGCGGAGCTCACTGCAGGGACACTTTTGCCGGCTGATCGGGAAATATTCGATTCGCGCACCCGAAGTAGGCAAAATTTCGGATTCGACGCGAATCGAATATTTCCTGAAATTCGACTCGAATTCCGGTTCGCCTGGTTCGATTCGCTCATCTCTAGTATATATGACAAGAGGAGGACAGATGTGAATTCCAACAGCCTCTGAACTTCCCTGTTGTAAAGCCGCACACCACCTCAATGTGTATGAGTGGGGCTTACCGGAGCTGAGTGACCCCCCCCCCATGATGAGTGGTCAAACAGCACTCTATACACTCCACAGGATGTCCAGTTTCTCTGAAGCACCTTGCCAAACAGCTGCACTGCTATGTTCCCACAGATCAATGTTGAATTGGACTCATTTACAATGAGTGTCATTGATGTTGTCACCTGCAACAAAACGCGTTGGTAGGAGCTGGAACACACGCACCTACTTGAACCAGCCAAGGCCATCTTGGTTTCTGGCAAATGATCTGTACATGTGATGTGAAGTTCCTGCTCATTACTTATCCATTGTAAATATGTATACCTTATTAAAACTGCATACTCTACTGGTTTACACTATGGGGAATCTTTCTTTTTCTTTCTTTCTTTCTTTCTTTCTTTCTTTCTTTCTTTCTTTCTTTCTTTCTTTCTTTCTTTCTTTCTTTCTTTCTTTCTTTCTTTCTTTCCTTCCTTCTTTCTTTCCTTCTTTCTTTCCTTCTTTCTTCCATTTTAAATGAGTCCAATTGCACATTGATCTGTGGGAACATGGCAGTATGGTTCCTGCATTCAATCAGTGGCCAGCTTAAAAGATAAGCTCACTTGTATAAAAATTATATATATTAATATTAAAAAATGCACATTTTTTGCAGGTAAAAAAATGTGCATTTATTAATTTTTTCTTAGGAGACTGCACAGCATCAGCAGATAGCGAGCGCAATGTCAGGCTGCAGCAGACTCTCAGGACAGCTTTCTTACTATACCTTTCATTCAGAAAGATAGTTACTGATGAGCAGGAAGATCAGCATAGGTAGTTCATTCAATCACAGAACCCTGTGAATGTATAAATTAATTAATTTGGTTGTGGGTTGTGTGAGCAGAGCCCCGCACAGCCCAGCTGTTTTTAAATTCTAACATTGAGTGTGGAGAGAGGATCCCCCACCCACTGGCACAATGGGGGATCAGGGAGAGGGGTGGGGGTGCAGGGCTACTGCATATTACATGTTACACCCATATCCAAGGTGAACTTATCCTTTAAAGTGGTTCTAAAGTCTAATTGTGTTTTATCTTAAAGCGTTCCCTACATTAAGGTAAAAAATATTCCACTACTTATCCCCCCTCCAAAAACACTTACCTGACTCCTCCACTGATCTATCACTGTTATTCTTTCTGCAGCACTGCTGCTTCCTCTTCCTAATCTCAGAGGAGACTCAGAAAGCAGTGGGAACCATTGGCTCCTGTTGCTGTCAGTCAAATCCTGTGAGGAAGGAGTGGGGGGGGCGTGGCCAAGCTGCGCTGTGTGTATCTATTGATTCACACAGCCCGGCTCAGGAGAATGCCCCCTCAGTACATGGCATGCTAAAGTTGCACTAGCAGAAAGGAGGACCAGAGAGCTCTGGTGGGGATAGCCAAAGAGGAGGTTATTCACTGCTCTGTACAATATTGTTGCACAAATCAGGTAAGTATAACCTCTTTTTTATTTCATTGTAGTGCTACTTCAAATATTCTTCAAATATATTAATAGTAAAAAGGTCTGGTCCGAGCATGTAGGCCCTTTACAAAATAATCTAGAGTGGGTGACTGGGGACAAAGAGAAGGCAAATTTATTAAATACCTTCTTCAGCTCTGTGTATACAAAGGAGCATAAGGGAGCTCTTATCCATAATGGGCATGGTATTGACACAGCTCCAGATGATCCACATTGGCTCACAATTGATATGATCCAAAAATATTAGACAGAATAAAGGTAAATAAAGCACCTGGACTGGGTAGCATACTCCCCTGGGTCCTTAAAGAATTGAGCTCTCTCATTTCAAAGCCATTGTTTCTAATTTTTAGGGACTGGCATAGTACCACTGGATTGGCGTAAGGCCAATGTGGTGCCAATATTTAAAAAGGGGTCAAATCTTTACCAAGTAATTATAGACCTGTTAGTTTAACTTCTATAGTTGGGAAGATACTGGAGAGTTTAATAAAAGACCACATAGATGAGTTCTTGCTGGAAAAAAATATTTTAAGCAACAGACAGCATGGATTCATGAAAGACAGAAGTTGTCAAACAAATCTGATTTCTTTTTATGAGGAGGTGAGCAAAACCTTGGACAGAGGGGTGGCGGTGGACGTGATATACTTGGATTTTGCAAAAGCCTTTGACACAGTTCTCCATACACGGATAATGTGTAAGGTAAAGTCTACAGGCTTGGAAAAATCCGTATGTAAATGGATAGAAAACTGGCTAAAAGATCGTATTCAGAGAGTAGTGGTTAATTAATGATCTGAATGGTCTAGGGTTGTCAGTGGTGTACCCCAAGGTTCAGTGTTGGGACCCTTACTTTTTAATATATTTATAAACTATATAGGGCATGGGATTATAAATACCATTTCAGTCTTTGCAGATGACACCAAGCTGTGCAGTGGAATAACGTCCTTACAGGATGTCTCCAACTTACAAGCCGATCTCAATGCACTGTTTAATTGGGCAACTATGTGGCAAATGAGGTTTAATGTTGGTAAATGTAAGGTTATGCACTTGGGGGCTAAGAATATGCATGCATCATACATACTAGGGGGGGTACAACTGGGGGAATCAATGGTGGAGAAGGATCTGGGAGCTCTAGTAGATCACAAGCTTAATAATGGCATGCAATGCCAAGCTGCGTTTTCTAAAGAGAGCAAAATCCTCTCTTGTATTAAAAGAGGTATAGACTCCAGAGAGAGAGATATTATTTTACCCCTGTACAAATCATTAGTAAAACCTTATCTGGAATATGCAGTTCAATTTTGGGCACCAATTCACAAAAAAAAATTGGGGAACTGGAGAAAGTAGAGAGAGAACAACCAAACTGATAAGAGGCATGGAGGAGCTCAGCTATGAGGAAAGATGAGAGGAACTGAATTTATTCTCTCTTGAGAAGAGGAGATTAAGGGGGGATATGATCAACATGTATAAATACATCAGTGGTTCATATAGTGAACTCGGTCTAGAGTTATTCATCCTGAGGTCATCAGAGGACAAGGGGGCACTCTTTACCTCTGGTGAAAAAGAAATGTAATCTCCAAACAAGGAAAGGTTTCTTCACAGTGAGAGCTGTGAAAATGTGGAATAGACTCCCTCAAGAGTTGGTTCTGGCCAGCTCAGTGGATTGCTTTAAAAAAGGCCTTGATTCTTTCCTAGATACACAGAATATAACAGGATACTAACATTTATAGGTAAAGTTGATCCAGGGAATATCTGATTGCCTCTCGGGGGATCAGGAAGCCATTTTTTTCCCCAGCAGGAGCAAATTGGATCATGCTTTGCTGGTTTTTTTTTTGCCTTCCTCTGGATCAACTGTGGGTGTAGGATTGTAACTTTTTTGGTTTTTCTGTTTAATGGTTGAACTGGATGGACTTTTGCCTTTTTTCAGTCAGACGAACTATGTAACTATGTACCCTGGTAGGAGCTGCAAAATATATGCCCAGGGTTCTTTTCCCAGTAGTTTCCCCACAGCCCGGCACATGGTCACAGTCACTATTTTGGCTCAATGAACAGTCCAAGGGTATTCCCTTTTTTATGTTTTTAATTTTGGGTAACTTGGATAGAGATAGGGAAATGAATGGGATACTGCAAAACATGTCCATGTACAAACAAGAGGATACTCTTTCTTCTGTATGACTATGAGCCAAGTTCTTGTTGAAGTAAAGGGTAGACTGAGCCTTGTAGTAGTAACTTGACAAACCAGAGCAGAGTCCTTGCATTAAGAATTAAATAGGCTTAATTCTTCAGGCCACAACACACAGTCTCTAAGATCTCTCACACCAGCCTGTACTCACAAATGTCCTTAGATTTGGTTGCTTCCCCCCAATATCTTCCAGATACATTCTCCCTGTGATACCAGATGACAGGTTCCTCCGTCAGCTTCAGCAACATTTAGGAAAAATAACCCCCCAGCCAGCCCAGCTCAGACCGCAATGAACAGCAGACACAAAACAAGCTTGCCCAGGGGGTCCTCCTCAGGGACAAGACATTTCTGTTCCAGGCCTCAGACTATTTATGCACTTTTCCAGCAACCATCTGTGCACCCTCCCACAGGGATTGGCTGAGACAGTAAATATTCATACTGTACTGCCAATTTACCTTGCTCCTGCTCCACACCTATCTTCAAGAACCACCCAGAAAGTTCTGGTTTGCAGGAGAAGCAATCAAACCTCCAGCCTGTAAAACACAGAATATACCTAAATAATCACAAACAGTCATACTGATTACAGTGAGTCCAGAACAAAATTTACCTAATCCCAGCACTGAAATATGAGAGTGCTACATTGATGAGTAAAATTGATGGTACATTCTATGTTATTGTTAAAAGACTCATAAATACAACCAGGTTTTTATAAATTAAATTTTATAAATAAATTTTTTTAAAGTTAAAGTGGTATTAAACCCAAAAGCAAACAAAGCAAACATTATACAGTATCACAGCTTCCTATCCTAGGATATGATGGCTGCATTAGTTTTCCTTCCTGTCATCATGATCCAGCCAGTAAGTATGTTATTTTTAAACAGCGAATGTATCAGTTAAAAGTGTTCAGACAAACCAGGGGTGCTTACAATAATCAGCTTTTATTTATTCATGTAAAACCTTTATCCCATAAGAAAAAAACCTGTTGCTTTAACTGCTTGTGTAACTGCAATGTGAGCTGGAGTTTGTATTGAATTTGTTAGTGTATCTAAATCTGTTAATACATCTAACATTGCACTTCCCTCAGATTAACAATGCTGCTGAATGCTGTGCCCCAGTGCTCCTTCATCCAGAGTGGAGGCACTGTAATACAGGAGGTATGTTACCGGTCAGATCATCAAGTGAAAACAGAATGAAAAAAAAAGCTTAAAAAAGGAAAACTAATGCAGCCACACCATCTAATGATTGGTAAGCTGCAATATATTACATCTTTCATTTTGGGTTTAAAATATCACCTTAATGCATAAATGTGTGAAATTGCGTGCTATGCTAAATAGTTAGCACTTCCGCCTGGCAGTACTCGGGTCATCGGTTCGAATCCCAACCCTGGCACCACCTGCCTGGAGTTTGCATGTTCTCCCTGTGCCCGCGTGGGTTTCCTCCGGGTACTCCGGTTTTCTCCCACACTCCAAAAACATGCTGGTAGGTTAATTAGCTCCTGTCTGAATTGGCCCTAGTATGTGTATGTATGAATGTGAGTTAGGGACTTTAGATTGTACGCCCCTTGAGGGTTAGGGACTGATGTGAATATACAATATATGTGTAAACGCTGCGTAAATTGACTATGCTATATAAGTACCTGTAATAAATAAATAAATAAATAATTAGTATTTATTTTTTGATAGTATTGTTGTAAAGCTGGATGAATGACTTTCAGCAGGTCCTTAGGACTTGGACAGAACAGTAAAACTGCTTTCAATTTTAGGACAGACTTTACTACTACTCTTATGGCTCAAGCCTGGGAGAGACTCTAGAGAAGTGCTGATGGAAAGAGATTAGTGCCTATAAAAAAAAGGAATGCATGGTATTTGAACCTTCCATTAATTTTAGGATTAGCTAAGTAATTAGCTAGGATATTTGAAAACAAAAAAGGAATGTGTTGGCCTTCTCTTATTCTGAGGGCATAAAAACTTTCCCCATATGTATTGGAGATGTTGGAAACTTTAACGGGGTGGATTAAAAAATGTACTTTGAACCCAATCTATCACATCTATGACATTTGCCCCACTATAGAAAAAAAGAGGCACAATAGGCATACTATTGTAAGCCAGCCTCTCCTCTCCACCATCAGCCCCGTAATACAAAAAATGACCAATGTGGAATAAGAGAAAAAAATGTATCTTTGAATGGAAATCTAAAGTAAACATAAAATGTAAAAGGAATATGTAGCCTTTTTAATTAAAAAGATTGATAAGCTTTGTTTCTGTTGTACTACTTGTATAACTGGGCAATAGAGCCGAGTCGGGAGATTTAGATGTACCGATCCTGAGGCTCAGGTAGATGCAGGAAGAAGGAGTTAGCATGCTGAATGCAGAAGAAACGCATTTTATATCTTGAGGTGAGTGAGGCAGACGATTGGGTAAACAAGCAACAAAGCTGAATCGAATTACCTGTCCCGGCATTCATGAGCTTCCTAAGTTGCTGAAGAAGAAAGTGATGCTCTGGGCCAGTGGTCTCCAAACTGTGGCCCAGGGTCTAGATGCGGCCCTTTGCTTGCTTTCATCCAGCCCTTTATTATATCATCTCTAATCCCCCCCCACTGACACAAATTTCTCCCAATGAGACCAACGATGAGGCACAGTTGCTCCACATGTCATCAACAATGGGGCACAATTTCTCCCAATGACACCAATAATGAGGCACAATTCTTCCCAATGACACCAATGTTGGGGCATTGTTGTATCCATCTGATGCTGGGACCTTTTCTGCTCCCAATGGCCACAGTCTGGCCCTCCTAAAGACAGAAGGACAGTAAACTGGCCCTTTGTTTAGAAAGTTTGGAGACCCCCTACTCTGGACCATCTGTAATGTGTCATAGGGCACCTGTCAATGAACTTAGTAATGACATCACCATATCTCACTCCATATCTTCTGAGACTAGCAGTGCCTTAGTTTTCACATTGCAGACATATAGATATAAAGTTGTAAGCTCAGCAGTGCCTAGGCACAGTCACACACCACATAATGCAATTTTTTACAGTCATTTAAAACAAAAGGTAAATCTTTAAGGTTCATGAGCAAAATATTATTTTGGATGTACTGTGTATAGAAAATCTTCACTTTTTGAGCTCATGTTCCCTTTACTGTATGTAGGGCCTATGTTTTAATTCCCTGGATTCTTTTTTACTTTAGTTACTCTGTCCATGAAACCGTAATTTTCTTGTTTTTGATAGAATCTTCCCTACATAAGCTAAATGTTAGAAATTCTGTATATAGTCCTACAGACCAGACAGTGCACAGTCCACATGTGCTTTTCTGCTCCACTGCAACAAGGAAGCAGGAAACATTGTTCAGAGAAAGTCATAGAATTTTCCATAGATGCAGCTGCAAACATAAACACTGCCATCTGCTGGTTAAAAGAATATTACTCTACTGAAGACTGATGTCATTGTTGCACAAATTACATGAATACTGTATTCCAACACTAAGTTACCTGTTTACGGTTTTCTGAAGAAGAATTTAAGTAACATACTATCTTCAGACAAGATGGAGAGAGGAGAGAGAGAGAGAGAGAGAGGGAGAGAGAGTGAGAGAGAGATACAATGATGTGAAAAGCTTCTGCACATGATTGGGTATATAAAAAGGATATTTTTTACATAGTTACATTAGTCCAAGCGGCTGACCCAGTAGGTCAGCCACTCTGCATGGGCACCAATCAGAGAATGCTTTGCATGCAAAGCATTCTCTGATTGGTTGAGGTGGAAAAGCAGGGCGGTGACATCACGCTCTCCACTGTGTCCAATCAGAGAACGCTTTGCATTCATTCAGAAAGTGCAAAGCATTCTCTGAATAGTACCCATGCTCAGCAGCCAAGCTCCTGTGTTCAGAATGTGTAAGGTCACCCGCTCAGCACCCAGAAGGCCTTAAGAATTAGTTGCCACCAGTTGCCCCACTCAACCCCTACCTTGCCCCACCCCTAAGCACGTCCTCATAAATTATCTAATGAAATTACACTGTTAAATGTTCCTCTCATTACATCAGGGTCTCCATAGTCCCCCCACACTACATCAGGGTCCCCAGAGCCCCCCACATTGCATCAGGGTCACCAGAGTCATGCCGCATTACATCAGGGTCCTTAGAATCCCCCAGCATTACATTAGGGTCCCCAGAGTCCACCCAAATCACATCACATCAGGGTCCCCAGAGTCCCCCCACATTACATCAGGGTCCCCAGAGTCCCCCTGCATTACATCAGGGTCCCCAGATACCCCGCATTACATCAGGGTCCTTACCCTGTATTACATCTGGGTCTTCTGAGTCCCCTTGCATTACATCAGGGTCCCCAGGGTCCCTCCACATTACATCAGGGTTCCCAGAGTCCCCCCATGTTACATCAGGGTCCCCAAAGTCCCCCCCACAAATTACATCAGGGTTCTTAGAGTCCCCCCTTTACATCAGGGTCCCCAGAGTCCTCCCACATTACATCAGGGTCCCTGGAGTCCCCACGCATTACATCAGGCTCCCTGGAGTCCCCTCAAATTGCATTAAGGTCCCCAGAGTAACCCCATATTACATCATGGCTCCCAATGTCCCCCTAAACACTCCATCATACTTAGACTATGCTCCGCATACAACCATAACCCCCCATAATCTCTCAGTCACCAAACCATAACTCTACCAAGTATATCCTACCTTCTATCCAACCCAGCAGTACCACAACTGCCCCATACTCTACCACCCATAATAACCACATCATCCTGAACCTGACCAAACCACCCATACATGTATACTTACATACACACATACAGACATATGTACATCGGGGTCCCCAGAGTCCCCCCACATCACATCAGGGTCCCCCCACATCACATCAGGGTCCCCAGAGTCCCCCCACATTACATTAAAGTCCCCAGAGTCCCCCTGCATTACATCAGGGTCCTTAACCTGTATTACATCAGGGTCCAAAGAGTCCCCCCTTTACATCAGGGTCCCCAGAGTCCTCCCACATTACATCAGGGTCCCCGGAGTCCCCACGCATTACATCAGGCTCCCTGGAGTCCCCCCACATTGCATCAAGGTCCCCAGAGTAACCCCACATTACATCAGGGTCACCAATGTTCCCCTAAACACTCCATCATACTAAAACCATGCACCACATACAACCATAACCCCCCATAATCTCTCAGTCACCAAACCATACCTCTACCAAGCATATCCTACCTACTATCCAACCCAGCAATACCTCAACTGCCCCATACTCTACCACCCATAATAACCACATCATCCTGAACCTGTCCAAACCACCCATACATGTATATTTACGCACACACGTACAGACACATGTACACAGACACACGTACACACAGACACATGAACATACACACAGACACGTATACATACACACACATACAGGAACATGTACACACTCAGAGACACATGTACACACACATGTGTTGACCCATGTACATACACAGACACATGTACATACACAAAGACACATGTACATACACACACATACAGAAACATGTACACACACACAGAGACACATGTACGCACACGTACACACACACTCATACAGGCACACACATGTACACACACACAGACACATGTACATACACACGTACAGACACATGTACACACACATATACAGACACGTACACACATAAAAACACTTGTATACAGCCCTATAAAAAGTTGCAATACATTACCTTCCCTCACACAGCTGAATACTGCACTCTAGGGGGAGGCAGAAAGCACAGCACACCCCCCTCCCCCCTTGCTTTCACTTTAATCAGCATATTCAGCAGTCTGAAGGAGCTCCCAGTGCCGTTGTACAGTTTGGGATCGGGAGCTCAGGCTCATCCCACAGCTTTTCTCTACCATGATGCCATGGCACCCCTGAAGACTTCTGTTGGCACCCTGGTTGAGAAAGGCTGCCCTAGAGTGATTGAGCCGGCCCTGAGTCCTGAGCCCGCTCAGTAAGACGCAGGGACGGACTGAAACTCATGGGGCCCCCGGGCAATAGGGGATCATGGGGCCCCTGTGTCCTTGCCCAAACTCAAAAAAGCCTATGAAAAAGGTACCAGGGGCATCTCATGGGGCCCCCTACTGGCCCCGGGCCCTCGGGCAGTGCCCGAGTTTCCAAATGGTCAGTCCGCCCCTGGTAAGACGGCCCTGTGGGACACGCTCATCCCCATGTTATTTCCACTCACCAAATGCGAGCAGGAAAGTGGAAATTTTGAGGCCTGGTATATACATACCTATATTGGTCCAAGCTGCCAAACCTGGAATTCATCCTTAGAGTAGTACAGTGTAGGCTTTTTAGCTTTTTTCAGTTTGAAATAATTGAAAAATATTCACATATTTTTTTCAGTAAAGATTTTGAGGTTCTGTAGTAAATCAGCCTGTGTGTCTTTCTCGTGTGGTAATATTGTTATGTTGTGAGCACACATAACTAAATGCAAACAACTCATCTTAAAGGGTTAGTAAACACCACTTGGTGACTTGTACCTTCAGGTAAGTTTATAATAAAGCTTAGCAAGTTATAAGGAATATCTCCTAAACATGCACCTTTTAGGAGATATTCACTTTCTGCAACCAGTGATGTAACCGGTGCATGCGCACTAAGCTCTGAAGGCAAGGCATACTGAGGATACTACTGATTTAAAGTGTTACTAAACCCACAGCTGTATACGCATTAAAGCATAGTGCAATATGAAAAAAAAAATCTTAAAAAAAGAGAAAAAGCTTAATACAAAATAAAAAAAATAAAAAACTTGAAAAAAATTATAATTTTTGTTTTTCGTACTGTCACCAGTCAGTGTCCCTGATCACCGCTACACCAGTTATATGATGACGCTGTACTGCACTCGTGACAGTATGCAAAAAAAAATAGTGAACATTTTTTTTTTAATTTCTTCATTTTCCGACAAATTATGACAAAAAAATTACAACTTCAGAAAACTTACCATGCCTCTTATGAAATACGTCAAACTGCAAAAAGGGGTCATTTGGGGGATATCTGTACTGTTCTGACATTTTTGGGCCTCAAGAAATTAGATTGGCTGTCAGTACTTCAGGATTGATTAATATTCAGATCTATACCATAGTTTGTGAACTCTATAACTTTCCCACAGACTAAATAATAAATAATGATTTGGGTTATTTTCAACAAAGAAATGTAGCAGAATACATCTTGGCCTAAATTTATGAAGAACAATTATTTATTTTCAAACTTTTACAACAGAAACAAAGTAAAACGTGTTTTTTTTCCAAAATCTTCGGTCTTTGTTAATTAGCAAAAAATAAAATGTTAAATACCACCAAAAAGAAAGCTCTAGTTGTGTGAACAGAATGATAAAATTTTAGTTTGTATACAGTGTTGCATGACCGCGCAATTGTCATTCAAATTGTGAGACCGCTGAAACCTGAAAATTGGCCTGGGCAGGAAGGAGTAAAAGTGCCCGGTATTGAAGAAGTTAAAGATGATTTCCAGATTCTGATAAGTGTCTATACAGACCCCCATATCTACAGATCCAGGGTTGTGGGGACAAAACCCTTGTCCTCAGTAACATGCGGGCAAGGTGCTTTGCAGAGGGAAGGATTTTCTCTCCCACGCCTTCAAAGTACCATCCCAATGATAGGGGCACGTGACTTGTTTTTGTTTAAGAGGGGAGGGGGCCTTATGCTCACCATCTCCTCTTTCTTGACCAGCTGGGCTGCATGCCTGGATAAGGAGCTAGTATAGCTTTTGAGACTGATCAAATTCCATTTTTTTTTCAAATATCCACTCCCTGCTAAACTGTAATTTTTAAACTTTTTTTCCCATTGGTACATGTCCCCCATAGCAGTGCCCAACTTACAAATTGGCCTGGAAATGGCCAGAAAACAGCAATAAGATTTGAGTGCTATATTTGGGGTTTGCAGATTTCTTTCTGGATTTGGTGAAAGTCCAGAGGCCTTGTGAATCCATCAAAAAGTGTCAGACACTCAAAAGGGATCTTCAATATTTCTGGATCATACAGCTGCACCTCTAGTAATGTTGTGTACCTTATCCAGTGCAGAAAATGCAGCAAAGGATCTTATGTTGGCGAAACAGGACAGAAGTTGCAAACAAGGATGAATTTGCACAGACATACCATCAAGGAACATAAAGAAGATAACTTCTGCACACCTGTGGGACACCATTTCGCACAACCAGACCACACAATGGGAGACCTCAATATTTTAGTTCTGAAAGGAAATTTCAAATCCATTCAGGAAAGAAAAACTTTTGAACTAAGAATGATAATTCTATTTGACACAAGAGATAACGGCCTGAATTTGGACATGGATTCCTCAATCATTATCCAATAGTTTTATGACTATCAGCTCAAGCTTGACTCCCTCTGTGATGTGAGTGTTGTCTCCCCCCCCCCCCCCCTTTGCTTTTGCTGTGTCTTATCTCTAGCCTCTTTTTTTTCATCTCTTCTAACATTCTGCTAAAACTTTGTGATTTGTATAGTACTGCTTGGACCTTGAAGAAGGGGACACTCCCCGAAAGCTTGTCCTCAAAATTGCATGTTAGTGCAAATATAAAAAGTATCACGGACAGTACTCAATTGTTTCTGTGAAAGTCCAGCAAACAGAACTCATTTCTTCTAAGGAATAGAGAAATGGGTTATAGAATGGGACGGGGAGAAGCATCACGAGGGTGAGAATACTGTTTATAATGATTTAAAACACTGACAACGTCACAAGCCTCACATTCAGTCTGTTATGAAAGTGCACTAATATGGCTAAAATCACCTTAAAGTGGAACTTTAGTCAGAAAATCAAGTCCTGCCAGATCGCTTCATTATGGACCCTTTTTCAGGTATAGCTATGTAAAACATTAAAATTAAATGCCTATACTGTTTAAAATCCAGTAGTACACTGTCTCAATCTGCTCTGTACATGCTCAGTTGCATGCAGCAAGGTGTGAGAACATGTGTTTTGTAAAGATTTTCATTTTCTTATTGAAAAAAAAGTTTTGATTTCTAAAATTAGAATGAGAGTATTGTTTTATAACTGGCACAGGCAACATGTACGAGTAAGCTGTGTGGTTAGTGGATTATAAGTATAAAAAGCATAGGAGCATCAAATTCTCATTATAGTTTATAGAGATTTTACAGCATGTTGGAAAATCTTTGTGATCAATGAAGGTTTGTCCGGTTTTGACATTAGAAGCAGCAACATAAATTAAATGCTCTTATAGTTTTTCTTGTGTTCTGGGTGCAACAAGATGAAGTGATTTTCCTAAGTATGTCAAGGCTTTAACTGCTAAGGTTATATCCATTCCTGATTTGCATTGCATTTCTTTTTGACAGTGTAATAAAGCTTTTAAATGATTTCTTTTGGAATTTTAGGCTATGCTTGTTTATAGGGATAATGACTACTTTACGACTGTTCTTTAGATAACTCTAGTTTCAAATCCTTTTCAGCACACAACAGACAGAGTGTTTAAAAGCAAGATTATATCTTTAGAATGCATATAATTTATACATGATGTCTTGTATACAAGTGGTAAACAGACCAAACAGAGATTTCTTTTTTAGAAGGCTGTTTTTTATGATCACATAAGTAAACTAAAGTATATTGTGTTCAGTTTTTTGAGTAAGGGTTTTTCTTTTTTTTCTCCAGCATGTGATAGTTGGATGGTTGGTGAATTCTGTCACTTTAAAGAAATGGTGTTGGAGCAGATCTGGAAAGCAGAAAGCATAGCCAGGAAAACCAAAAAATGTTAGTTCAAAGGCTTAAACACTGTTCTTTTGATACCAGATTTCCTTTAGCTAATGGAATTTGAATATTTTCAGTTCATGAGCAACCCAACTAAGTGGCCTGTGTAAAGCAAACAAATATGTCACATGATAGGACTGAATAAAATTTCCAACAATACATCCAAAAGCAACCTAATCCAAGAAATGTGGCAGCTGACTTGGAATGAGACTTTAAATGCTTCACTATCTGCTGGTTTGAAACAAGGATTACTGATATAATAAGAAAATGAAATCATTATTTAGGTTCAATGCCCTGTCATTACTGAGGGTCAACTTCTGAAACTAAATAGATCTACAATTTTTCCAGAAGACACCAGTTACTTCAAGCCATTAAGGTCTCTGGCTTTACTTGATAGCATCATAAATCTAATCTGCTTTGGGGTTTCTGGCTTTTAAGTAAAAATAAATGTGAAAATATTATTAGTGGTTGAGCAATTGATGATAACTTCTTATGACATCTATGAAGAATAAGTTGCTTTTGTGAAGTTGTTTTCTGCTCTGTGCTTGCTTTTAAGAATTACGATGCATTATCTCAGAATTCTGACTTATTTCAGAGATCCAATGTATTGTCCAAAGGTTTTCTTTTAGTTGGCCCAAGGACTTTTCCATTGAGGTTAATGCTTGCTTTCACTAAATTCAAAAATAGATTTAGGTTTAATCCCAGCCAATTTTTTTTTTTTACTTTAGATAGAATGAGAAGAGTTAACATTTTTGTCATATTTTTATTTTTATTTGTTCTATTTACTGCCTGTGTCCCAGTTGGAGAAATTATTTCCGTCCTGATAGGAAAAATCTCCTCAGTAGGGAGACAGATAGCAAAAAGAACCTACTAGAGGCTCTAATCCTCTTTTAATTGATCAAAAAATAAAACATTTTGCCTGGGGTTGTGTTTTAAAGGGAATGTGTGGCTTAGTGTATTATCAGCATGCCTTGGTTTTAGGATAAAGTTCCACCTATACATGGGAGTTACATCATTATGGACTGGGCAATTAGGATGTCCAAATATGCTGACCCCAGAAAAACACCTGGCGTGGCTGTCACAGCGGGCAGGGAGCTTGTGGATATTGGAGGGAAGGCAAGTATAGCAGACTTTAGTTCCACTTTAAAATTTTAAATTATAGTGAGCATAAATATGCAGCTGTTGCCAAATGTAAGTGTTTTACTTACCAGAGAAGTATATTATACATTTTTATAAGTTGTGCTATGGTTTCCAGAGTTCATTGCCATTTTAAGAATATCATACTATTGCTGCCTTAAGATATAATGGGCATAGACCAAAAAGGCTCATGGTGTCATGTGTGGTGCTGTGTGAAATAGAAGAGGAGACTGTTAAGAGGTTCTGTGTGTTTTGTTATTTTTAAGCGCTGTCAACTCGGGTTGCAGTCCTAGCAACTTGATGAATGAGAGTTCTAAAAATAAGTTGGTTATGTGCTAGTCTGGTGAGATCTTTCAGTTTCATCCCCACAGCTGGAGTCATTGTGTCCAACCATCTAGTAGCTGGTCTCCCTCTTTGCCTGGTGCCTTCAATCTTCCCAAACATTATTTCCCTCTCCAGTGATCTCTCTCTCTTCTAACAGTGTGACCATAATAGGCAAGTTATAACATCATCATTTGGGCTTCTAATAACATAGCCAGTATGATCTCTTTCAAAATTGAAATATTAGTTCTGTGGGCTGTCCACGCATAAAATCCTTCTCCAGCACCAAAGCTCAAATGAGTCGATATTCTTTCTATCTAGTTTTCGTTGTATTCTGCTTTCACAGCCATAATTGACAACTGAGAAGATGAGTGCATGGATGAGTCTGATCTTCGTTTGTCAAGAGTCTGTGGCTACCAAGCGCAATTCTGTGGAGTATTTTACCACTGCTAGCTGCTTATTTGTTTATGAAAGAGCATGGCATTTTAAAATGCTTTACAACTTCTATTCTTTCACCATAAAGCTCAGTATCATCATCATTTTCTGTATTCATGATCTTCGTCTTGTTTATATTTGGTTCTAGTCCCATGTTTCAACTTTTGGTTTTTATTTTTCTCTGTAAGTACAGCATATCTTCTTTGCTGCTGGTAATGAGTGTTGTGTTGTCTGCATAGCGCAGATTGTTTATGTTTCGGCCTCCAACTTTGATACCAAAGACTCTTATACCAAATTTGAATTTCTTAAGATGGCTTAACCATATAGTTTGAACAGGTAAGGTGATAAGATGCATTCTTGCCTGACGCCTCATGTTATTGGAAACCAGTCAGTGTTGCCACATTCAGTTCTCACTGTAACTTCTTGAATTTTGTAGAGACTCTTGATCTAATGAGTTATGTGTTTTGGTACTCCAATATTTCAGCAGAGTCCTCCACAATTTGTCATGATCCACACAATCAAACTCTTTGCTGTAGACAATGAAACAAAAGTATGTGGTCTTTTGGTATTCTTTGCACTTCTCCAATATGCATCTAACTTTGGCAATAATGTCTCTTTTTTGTCTGCCTTCTCTAAACCCAGCCTGAGCTTCAGGTAGTTTTTGCTCAATATATAACTGTATTCTTTGTTGTATTATTTTCAGAAATACTTTCCTGGCATGTGGAATAATGCAATTGTTCTGTAATTCTTAAAATCCTTGGCATCGTCTTTCTTCAGTATAGGAATAAACAGTGATCTTCTCCAGCCAGTTGGCCATGTTTTTTCCTTCCAAATCAGTTGACACAGTTGAGTAAGGGCCATTATAGCACCTTTGGAATCTCTGATTAGCTCATTTGGGATACCATCAATACCTGGTAACTTATTGTTCAATAAGTCTTTAATTGCTACTATGACTTCATCCTTTAGGATACCTGTTTTTACAATGTTTTTCACACTATTTTTAATATAAATCTCCCGTATAATCTTTCCATCTCCTTTTAATGTGCTCTGTATCATTCAGTATCAATCTGTTAGCATCTTTAAGCATCATCAATCTAGGTTAAAATTTCTGTCACAATCTCTTAATGTCCTGAAAAGCTAGTTTGGTTTTTCCTTTTATGTGCTCAGTTTCAATGTTCTTACAAATAGCCTTGAGATATCATTCTGAACTTGGCATCAAAACATTTGGTTCATTTGGGATACTTTAACTCTATCACCATAAATTTTGGCTTACCTTCTTTGTTCTGCCAGTTTTCTAGCTTATTCTGAAATCCAAGGTGACTTCTTGGCTTTTTCCCTCATCTGTAATGTTTTATCATCTGTTTCATTAATTATGGTTTTTATGTCATTCCATAACTCTTCGGGCTCTTTATCTCCTGTGTCAAAAACAGCAAATCTGTTGTTTAGTTTAATCGAGTAATCTTGTGGAATAATTTCAATGTCATATCTTGGAGGGCCTCTAATGATCTTCTTTCAAAGCTTTACCTTGATTTTTCATATCAAAAGATCATGGTCACCTCCACAATCATCTCCAGGTTTTAATCTTTACTGTCAAAACTGCAGATTTCCACCTCTGTCCTGTGCAGCTGTGGTCAGTTTGATTATGATGTATGCCATTTGGAAAGGTCCATGTGTATAGCCGATGCTTTTGGTGCTGAAATTGTGTGTTCACGATGGACAGTTGAATGGGTCTGCAAAACTGTGCAATGTTATCAAAGGCTTAATTTTTTCTCCTAGGCTGTACTTTCCAACCACATCAGATGCACATCCTACTTTTTGAAGTCTCCTATGATAATCAGTAGATCATGATTCTCTGCTAGATCTATTGCTTTTGGAAGTTATTAATAAAACAACTCTACATCCTCTTATTCTGGGTCTGTTGTTGGAGCATACACTTGGATCATTTAAAAGGCCTTCCTTGTAGATGGGTTGACACTATTAGTACTGTACACTAGTACCATATTTGAGAGTTTATTAATGAGGATAAATGCCACGCTTTTTTTTCCCTGTAAGTTTCATGACCAGAATAGCAAATCCATAATCAAAAATCCATCAAATCCAGCAAATGTTCATTTGACTTAAAGTGTCCCTGTCCTGTCCATTTGAGTTCACTGATTCCTAATAAATCAATGTTGGTTTTATCCCTATAATCTTTAATCATTTCTAGATTTCTTTGGTTCATACGTCACATATTCCAAGTTACTATGGTGATAATATCTTTACAACTTTTGATCTCTCTTTTCTGTCCAGCAACATCAACATCAGGATGTTCTGTCAGATTTAATCCATCAGCCTCATAAGTACCGGGCTTACTCTTGGTGACTCTAAGCTCTTCCCCAGTAGCATGAGTGCCTTCCAACCTAGGGGACCATCTTCCAGCACTATATGACAGTTATTTTTGTTGTCTCAGCATCATGACGTTTTCGTGGCATTATACAGATGTAAATTGCTGGGCCTTTCTTCTGCTCAGTGAAAGTTTGATGTTGCCATTGTCACATCAAACTTGATCTTCTGCTTTCAACACTGTCCATCTGCTGCTGCCCTGACAGATGTTACATCATTAGTCTGGTATCTCCACCAGGACCTGTCCACCTTGGGAGGCCCTGCTGGTAGTGAAACTACCGACGGCATAACTTTCGGCTTCATAGGTACACGCAAACCTGGTGCGACAAGCCAATGTACCATGGGTTTTTTTCTGTGTATTGTGGAGATAAAACTGGGCTGATTGAAGTATGTTACCATTTTAAATAATAAAATATGACAGGACATAGTTGAGCAATTTGGGAAGGAGTTTTTTAATCTGAAAAATAAGAAAATTGTTACCATACTGGGACCCAAGAGGAGAATTATTACCAAAATGAGCGCTCTTCACTGTTTCTGAAAGCTTTAGCAAAAGCAAGAGAAATACAATCTTTGTTACATTAGGGTCAATTTACTAAAGGCAAATTGGCTACTCACTTTGCAAGGGAATACTTTGTAAGTTTGATTTTGCAAAGAATACCCATGCAAGGAATCAAGTGAATTTTGCTTGCACATGATTGGATGATGGAAGTCAGCAGAGCTTAACCTCATTCACTAAGCTCTGGGGAAAACACTCTTGCAAAGCGCAACTACCCTTGCAAAGTGAACAGTCTGTGTACCATTAGTAAATCAGCCCCATTTACAATGTACTTTTTAATATTTTCAACTGGTGCCAGGGCCTATTCAACTGACAGTTTTGTCTGTGTAATTCCCTCTGCCCCCCCCCTTCTGCTTTTTAATCCCCCATACATTCCTGTGCTATCAATCATATTAACTTTATTTTATTATATTAACCACTTGCTTACCGGGCACTTATACTTTGCAATTGCACTTTGAATGGCAATTGCGCGGTCATGCAGCATTGTACCCATATGAAATTTTTAGCATTTTTTTCAAACAAATAGAGCTTTTTTTTGGTGGTATTTAATCACCACTGGGTGTATTATTTTTTGCACTATAAACAAAAAAAGAGCAAAAAATTAACAAAAAAAAGTTTTGCAAACAGGTAATTTTTCTCCTTCACTGATGTGCGTTGATGAGGCTGCACTGATAGGCAGCACTGATGGGCACTGATGAGGTGGCACGGATAGGTAGCACTGATGGGCACTGATAGGCTGCACTGATGAGGTGGCACTGATGAGGTGGCACTGGTGGGCATTGATGAGGAGGCCCTGATGGGCACTGATAGGCAGCACTGATGGGCGACACTGGCAGGAAGCACTGACTGACGGCCCTGACTGACAGCACTGACTGACAACCCTGACTGGCAGCACTGACTGTTGGCACTGACTGGCGACACTTCTGGGCACTGATGGTCGGCACTGATGGGCACTGCTGGGCAGCACTGCTGGGCACTGATGAGTGCAATTGCTGGGCAGCACTGATGGGTGGCATTGCTTGAGGCACTGATGGGTGGCACTGCTGGGCACTGATGGGTGGCACTGCTAGGCACTGGTGGGAAGCACTGCTGGGCAATGCTGGGTGGCACTGCTGGGCGGCACTGCAGGGCACTGATCATCAGTGCCCTGATGATCAATGGCGATCTCCTCTGTGACAGCTGCCAGTTATTAGCAGTACTTTCCTCACACTGTGGCAACGTGAGGAAAGTGCTGCCGATAACCGGCAACTGTATTTACTCTGTGATCTGCTGTGTCATCAGACACAGCTGATCACGTGCTAAAAGGTCACTGTGATTGGTCTTCTACCCCATCACGTGATCAGCTGTGTCCGTAGGACACAGCGATCATGGAGATCGCAGAATGCCCGCCCTTGGTGGCGAGTGGGACCGCGTGTTCTGGGAGGACGTCATATGATGCTCTCCCAAAACTGGGTAACCGTGCTGTAGCCGTCATTCGGCTATAGAGCGGTTATCAAGTGGTTAAAGGCAATTAAAAAATAACAAAAATGTTATACTTACTGTACATGCTCTGTTCTGTGGTTTTGTACAGAGCAGCCTTGATCTTCCTCTTCTCGGGTTCCCTCGTGCGCTCCTAGCCCCTCCCTCCTGCCGAGTGCCCCCAAAGCAAGCAGCTTGCTCTGGGGGCACCCAAGCAGGCTCACTCCAGAGCCGCTGCTCTGCGTGTCCATTCACACATATAGACACATTTTGGGACTGCTGCACACTGAAGGTTTTTTACCTTCATGCACAGAGTGCATGAAGATGAAAAACCTTGAGCCTTTACAACCTTATTATTTGTTTCACAATTTTTGAGATGGGTGGTAGTGTTGTGAGCAGAAATATTCATTACATTTTCATCCTATAGAAACAAGCCGTCTCTGTGATACATTTGCTGTAATGAATATTGTTACATCTCAAATCACCTTGTATACAGTTAGAAAGTTAGTTAAAGTCTGCTATCAGTGGTTATAATGACCACAGATCCTCCCATTCAGAAATCAGTCTGGAAAAGACATGGTGAAACAAACAGCTAGTTGTTTAGCACAGAAAAGGTAGGAATCTACAACAGCATTTGTTAAAATTCTTGCAATGTACACAGGTCAACCAGAGGGAATTGTTTTTTTCTCAACATAAGTGAAATTACGCTTTGAATATATATTTTTTTAAATGCAAGAAGCGTAAGTACCTGAGTTTACCTTTGTATCAGCTTCTTGCAGTCCCTGTAATGCAGAGCTCAGACTGGGGCAGTGCCAGAGACCATTTATTTGTTGTGCTGCAGTGCTAGGAGCATGTTGATAGGAGAAGAGTGACAAAGAAAGGAGCTGATCCATCTGCTAGTGTTGGGGAGAGGAGAAAACCTGTAAGTGTTACTGAACTTGCAGCAGAGATGAAAGGTGGAAATACACGATTAGAAAATTGACCGATCGGTCATCCGATGACCGAAAGGCATTCCTTTGTTGGTCGAAATCGTGGCCCACATTAACCAATGAGTATAATTAAGCAATGGGTATAATATAGTTTATTACATTACCTTGTATACATAAATAGTGATACATAAAAAAAGAATATGCATAATTCTGGTTTCATTATCTCATTAGGCCAATCTAATTTTTACAAAGATTCTTTGGACATAAACATCCTGGTCATCTTCTGTTTCTGCTCATGTGTGATAGCACTTGATAGATTTTTTTCGTATGACCGTCATACCACCTCATAGAGAATCGGTTGTCTGTATGCAAAACGACAACATTTTTCACTGTTGTTCAACCGGATTTTTTCTTTCACAATATCGTTATTGGTTAAAACATCCTGCTCATCGACGAAGAGAAAATCGTTCGATCAGTGGGTTTTTCAGACGATTTTCTTATCATGTGTATGGGGCAGAAGACTCCTAGCTTGCCAGCCAGGGGCTGGGCTGTGTGGCTGAATCTCAGAACTGAATGGACAGAAATACAAATCCTTTAGCAGGCAAAACAACACCCATATATGTATTTCATTTGAGTATTTAGCTGTTTGCCTGGAGTTGAGCTTTAAAGTGGAAGTAAACCTGCTTTTGTATCATTTACCTAAAGCTTACCTGTAGGTAAAATGAATATCCGCTCTTTTTGTTCGCTGGCACATGCGCTCTGAAGGGACGGCATACTTGCCATTCTTTCAGAGCACTGTGCCATGTCCGAGACTCCTGCACGCATGCGCGAAAGCAACGTTATCACAGCTCGGCCAGACGGCCGGAACTCGCGGACCCGGAGGGAAGACTGAGTGAAGATGGAAGCCTCTGCAGTGGGAACACCGTGTCGCTGGAGGGTTTCCTTTTAGGGTAAGTCCTGCAGAATGTGCTATCACATTGTAAAGCGCTGCACAAACTATTGGCACAATATAAATCCTGTATAATATAATAATAAATAGTAGGCAATGCATACTAGCACATTATGACATTACCTTCCAGGGGATTTTTTTATTTCTTTTCTCAAGCTGCAGTTTACTACCTCTTTAAGTATGAGCAGAGTAAGAAAAAAAAAGTAAGTCTGGACAATGTCCTCAGTTTAATACAATTTTATAATAGACCATATTTAATGGGAAACAGAGAATGACATTGCAAGTGATCTGTCCATTTGTAGGCTATTCCTCTCTGTCACAACTGAACTCTCCAGAATGCCAATTCAGCGTAATCAATTGTACCCTTGAGGTTTATTATCCTTAAAGTCAATCATCTCTTCTTTTCCTAGAAGACAGCTAAACTTCCTATTAAACATTCAGTGGATTCTTGTATTTGTAGAAATGTTATGTACACAGAACAGATGTAATCAAATGTTGACACTAATTAATTATTTCTAAAGAAAGAAGAAACATATGGAAGCTTTAAGAAATTGGAGCTCAGATAGCAAAGAGAACTTAATATGCTGATGGATTCAAACACTTTGCCTGTGTATCATTAGGTAGATGGATTAACTTGAGATTTGAAAATTGGTCCATGACCAAAATATAAAAAAAATAAATAAAAAAAAAGTGTAATGAAGGATTTATAAATGTAACAGATCATGATATAAAGACGTGAAGGCTGTAGCTCATGATTCTATCAGCCATCTGTGCAAATAATTAAATGATTTTGAACAAGAGATAAGTTGAACACAGAATGCACTTCAGGTTCAGGTTAGGTTGCCAGATGGACCAAATTGCTTACTGATTTGGGTTTGAGTTTCATTTGGATTTGTGTACACAGGGCCCAATGCACTAAGTAGTGCTTTCAAGAGCCAGTTAAGACTGGGCTCATGCTAGAATTTTATTATTTTGTCTTCAATGTTTTATAATTTTATCATGGAGATATGTTATTTGATTCTCTTATGAATTGGCTCAAGAGGCTATAGAACAGAACTACAAGCATCTTTAAATGCCCAATTGATCCTAGTTTAAATAATCTAAATACACTCTCAGTGCAACAAATAAAATATGTGCAATAACTTACAGGTCATTTTATTTATAAAGCAGCCACATCCTGAGTAGAAAAGCCTGTCCCCTTCCACAATGATCTTTTCATGGAAGCAGTGGTCTCTCTGCACATGTCTCACACACCCTCAGTTTAATAAAACGTATAACTCTGTGATCAGAAAAGAATATTTGTACACAGGTTTTGTTCTAGTTAAATCTGTTTCTTTTCTCAGGCAAGTCATGCAAAAGCCATTGGAAGCAGGTTCTTACAGCTTAGTAGGAGGTCATACACAGGGCAGAATGAGTTCACCTGTAGGTCACATGCAGCTGCCAATGAACCCTGGATAATTTTGGAAAAATCTCTGAGATCTGAAACTGGTCTCAGTGCACTGAAAACTAGCTATATTTGTACATCTAAACAAGCCCTTAGTATCTGGGCATAGCTACAGTTTTATGTTCATGATTTCTCACGCTCATGTCACAGCTTTCTAGCATCCCCTAGATCAGGGGTCTCCAAACGTTTCATTCAAAGGACCAGTATACTGTACTTCAGACTTTAGGGGGGCCAGATTGTGGTCAGTGGGGGTAGAAAATGTCCCTGTGAGAATAAACATGGCCTCAGGGTTGGTGGTCAGAAAAAGGAAGAGTATTGCCCAGGGGCGGACTGACAACTCATGGGGCCCCCGGGCAATAGGGGATCATGGGGCCCCTGTGACCTTGCCCAAACTCAAAAAAGCCTATAAAAAAAGGAACCAGGGCCATCTCATAGGGCCCCCTACTGACCCCGGGCCCTCAGGCCCTGCCCGAGTTTCCAAATGGTCAGTCCACCCCTGGTATTGCCCCATCATTGGTATTAGTGGAAGGAATAGTAGCCCATTGTTGGTATCAGTGGAAGAAATAGTGCACCATTGTTGGTGTCAGTGGGAGATATAGTGCCTTGTATCATTCAGAGGAATAGTGCCCCAAGGGCCAGTTAAAGGCTGGCAAAGGGCTGCATCCGACCCCCAGGCCACAGTTTAGAGACCTCTGCCCTAGAGAGAAGAAGTAAAACAGAAGACTGGAAATGAGACTTTCAGCCGAAGTTTGCACTGATGTGGTGGGGCACATCGCATGTGATTCTCACAGGGACCGCACCAAATTCCTGTGCAAATCACATGCGATTTCTGTGCGGTGCAATTTGAGTTGTACATTTAGGTAATAAACTTCTTTGATAATACCTCAATATGATTTGATTTATTTTGGTTTATTTGAGATACCTTCTTGATTCAGATAATAAACTTCTTTTCTGCTTTTTTTGGTTCTTATTATTAAGGGCTTTATCACATTTTTTGCTTGATTTAGGTCAGTGGTCACTTTTGCAATGCAGTCCCATCCAAAGCAATCTTTTTGTTTTTTTTTTGCAATGCTACTTGTTTCGGTTTGTGCAGTATTTTAGGATTGTATTTCTTTTGAGGGTATATTGGTTTTTGTTGTGTTGCTAGGTCCTTTATTTCATGTTAAACTGCTTTTTTTGCATCAAGGCATTTCTTTAAAAATGGGGTTTTATTTAAAGGGTGCAATATTTTGGGACTTTTATTTATTTTGTGGGTATACTAGGTATTTATTTTACATTGTTAGGTCCATTATTTTATGTTAAACTGATATTTTTTGTGTGAGAATTTACTTGTTCATTACCATCTGTTTAATGAGCTGTCTCTTGTTTGCAGCATGCTGCTGCATCTTTTGAAAGAAAAATATAAGTAGAGAGTGCACCTAAAACATCTGATTTTACAGTATATCACTCATATTCAATACATTCCCCTATTTCCACAGATAAAATAATTGTTAGGCATTCACCAGTTAGACCTGTTATCCCTGAATAGAACTTTCTGCTGCTTCCTAATTTTACATTGATACATTCTCCGTCCCTTATTCATTAAAACCAATACCTGTACTCTGTGCCTTTAGTAAGTTTGGGCCTGAAATTGTTTTCTAAAATGATCTTGCTGCTGGCCAATTTTACACTGCTGTAAATTCTGCAGTCTCTTAATTATTGTATTCAAACCTGTGCTCTGTCTTTTGTGGCTTTGGGCCTAAGCCTTGGTTCACACCTATGGTTAAATGATAGGGTGAGGATTAAGGGCTAGGGTTAGGGTTATGGTTAAGGGCTAGGGTTAGGGTTAAGGGCTAGGCTTAGGGTCATGGTTAAATGTTAGGGTTATGGTTAAGGGCTAGGCTAGGCTTAGGGTTAGAGTTAAATGTTAGGGTTATGGTTTTGGTTAAGGGCTAGGCTTAGGGTTAAGAACTAGGGTTAGGGTTAAATGTTAGGGTTATGGTTAAGGGCTAGGCTTAGGGTTAAGGGCTAGGGTTAGGGTTAAATGTTAGGGTGGATATTAACCATTAGCCGCCCGGCCAATGGCCATTTGGCGGCTTCAGAAGTGTCTCTCCACTCCGGGTGCACGCCATTTGGCGTGCTCCCGCACATGCGCTGTTTGCGCTAATGCAGAGCGGCGCAGCAGTGCGATCTGTCACCGGCCGTGCACCTCGGACACGGCCGATGACAGATCCGAGTACCGGCTCCGTTTCAGGTACCATGTGACCTGCTGTGACCAATCACAGCAGGTCACATGACAGTTGTATACAATGGATGGCTTCATTCATGATGCCATCCATTGTATACTAGTGCCTAGCTGTGAATGGTCACAGCTAATCACATGCACATGTCATGTGATTAGCTGTGACCAAATCACAGCTAAGCACAAAAAAAAAAAAAAAAAAAGAAAAGCTGAATGAATCGATTTCATTCAGGTAAATGCTTGCTTATAGCAAAGTAATTCTTTGCTATAAGCAAATTGTGTGAAAAAAAAAAATACTGATCACTTCCCCAAAGTAGTACAATGTTACTATGGTAACATTGTACTACTTTGGTCATAGTAAAATATGAAAAAAAAATCTTAAAAAAAATTAAAAAAAATGTAATAAAAAATTAAATATAATAAAAAAAAAAAAAAAAAAAAAATATATATATATTTTTTTCATACTGTCACCAGTCAGTGTCCCTGTTCACCACCATGCCAGTTATATGATGATGCTGTACTGCACTGGTGACAGTATGTAAAAAAAAAGATAGTGAAAATAATTGTTTTAATTTTTTCATTTTCCGAAAAATTATGACAAAAAAATACAACTTCAAAAAACTCGCCATGCCTCTTATGAAGTACGTCGGACTGTCTACTCTGCAAAAAGGGGTCATTTGGGGATATCTGTACTATTCTGACTTTCTTGGACCTCAAGAAATTAGATTGGCTGTCAGTACTTCAGGATTGATCAATATTCAGATCTATACCATAGTTTGTGAACTCTATAACTTTCCTACAAACTAAAAAATACATCCTAATTTGGGTTATTTTCACCAAAGACATGTAGCAGAATACATCTCGGCCTAAATTTATGAAGAACAATTATTTATTTGTAAACTTTTATAACAGAAACAAAGAAAAATGTGTTTCTTTTTCAAAATTTTTGGTCTTTTTTTGTTAATTTAGCAAAAAATAAAAACCCCAGCAGTGATTAAATACCACCAAAAGAAAGCTCTAGTTGTGTGAAGAAAATTATAAAATTTTAGTTTGGGTACAGTGTTGTATGACCGCGCAATTGTCATTCAAAGTGTGAGAGCGCTGAAACCTGAAAAATGGCCTGGGCAGGAAGGTGTAAAATTGCACGGTATTGAAATGGTTAAGGGCTAGGGTTAGGGGCTAGGGTTAGGGCTAAGGACTAGGCTTAGGGTTAAATGTTAGGGTTATGGTTATGGTTGAGAGCTAGGGTTAAGGGCTAGGGTTAGGATTAAGGGCTAGGCTTAGGGTTAGGGTTAAATGTTATGGTTATGGTTAAGGGCTATTGTTAAGGGCTAGGGTTAAGGGCTAGGCTTAGGGTTAGGGTTAAATGTTATGGTTAAGGGCTATGGTTAAGGGCTAGGGTTAAGGGCTAGGGTTAAGGGCTAGGCTTAGGGTTAGGGTTAAATGTTAGGATGAGGATTAAGGGATAGGGGCTAGGGTTAGGATTAAGGACTAGGGTTAGGGTTAAGGGCTAGGCTTAGGGTTAAATGTTAGGGTGAGGATTAAGGGCTAGGGTTAGGGGCTAGGGTTAGGATTAAGGACTAGGGTTAGAATTAAGGACTAGGGTTAGGGTTAAATGTTAGGGTTAGTGTTAAGGGTTACTCTTAACCCTAACCCCTAACCACGTGGAGTGCTGAGCGCTGTGCTTGTTTAACCACAAGTTGTACTGGTCACTTTCAGTTTACACAGGCCAAAATCAAATGGAATGCTGCAGGTGGCTTTAAATTGAGCCTACTGCTTTGCTGTACATGGGCACAGAAAAGGTTCCATTTAAGATTATAAACTTATTAGAAAGCTGGCAACAGAGCTCTACTTTAAACACATTGTTATTACAATAAACCTTCAAGTATATTTAAAACCAGAGATTTTTTTTAAAAAGTGTTTGTGACAATGTTAAACCCTCTCAGGTTTTTATGGCTGTTTGTATTCCTGCTGGAGAGACTTTAGCTGACTATACACATAATGCAAATCAGCTGGTTCAGCAGGAACCAACCAACTTTCGGTTTATGTGTATCGCTGATTGTTCTGATTGTTCTAATGACTTCTGTTGAGTGGTCCTGCTGGAAAGTCAACATTCGATCAGAGCTTTAAGTCAAAGGCTGCAGCATTGATCTGTGTATCCTGACGGGGGAGTTTCCCCTGTCAGAACACAATTGCTCAGTGGGGGAGATCCCTGTATCACACATCATTTATGATGATGCGAGAATCTGTCAGCTTTTTTTCATTCAACCCGCTGGTTGAACAAAAAAAAAAAAAACACTGAATGTGCATACCCACCTTTACTCTCTCTGTTCTGACTACCCTTAAATATCTTTAGAATGTAATTGTGATGGGATATCCAAAACATTATAGTTGTCATAGATAAAGGAATAGAGGAGAAATCATCAAATAGGCATACGCATGGGAATGCAGGCCGCACGTTATCCCTCTTCCCCAAAATAACTATACTTAATTATTTTCAATTTAAATAATGACACACACACAATATTTCTTCTTTTGGCATAAAATTTTGGCTGCGGCACTTTTATTGGTAATTACACATAACATAAATTAAATTTGCAATATAATTAATTCAAAACTCTTACACTTTAATTATCAACCATGAATAAACTTGCTCAGTCTTTTAGGACTCGAGCTATCTGAAATAATTCTATCAATAGGTCCCCCTTTTCTATAGAAAAGGTGACACAAACCACATAAATAGTGCCTTGTTGGCCCACTCTGACCAACTGAGAAATCTGTCAAGGAGTGCCCTTTATATAATGAGCCCCTAAAATTCCAGAATATTCCAGATCAAGTGATTTTTCCCGCTTTTTACAAGGCCACGTGCTTATTCTCTTCCCACTTTTTTCACTGTCAGACTTCTTAAAGGGGCCCTAACCTAATTCCTACATATTCCTGAGCTTTCGGGCTTATATGTTAGAGCCCTAATTTTTCATTCTGTTGACAGTTGTCTGAGAGGGTATTTCCTCCTCACTTTGGAAAGATGCTTCCTTTTGGATCTCTGGGACAAGAAATAAAAGAAAATCTCCCTTAAGTGGCTCAGCCATCCAGAGAAGAAAACCTGACAGGGATTCTAATTATTCCCTACTTTATGCTCTTTTAAAAAAAAAAACAAAGATTTTGGCATATATTAACCATAGAGATATAGAAGTTGCCTTTGGCTCAAGGGATGTCATTATGATCCTGCCTTCTCTATTTAGACCTCTCTATCATCTCTTTCTGACTGGTAAGTATCATGTAAGCCTAAAGCTCTGAAAACTGTAAACTTCTACCATGGTTTTTCTCAGAGAATAGCTGCAGATACTCCCCTTTCCGAGTCACCCCTTGTTGCCAACCCCTACCTTCCACTAAGCACCATCCCTCAGTACCACCCCTTACCCACCTCCCAGGACTGCTTCTTCTAGAGAATGCAGAATTAAGTATTATTTAGTGGTGCTAAGTAGTTTGTATGGAATGTGTTAATTATAGCAAGAAAAGCAGTAAAATTGATCCCCTGCAGCCAGCAATGGACCCCCCCCACAACAAAATACCCCCTGTAACAACAGAACCACCCGAGCATCAACATACTCCCACTAGCAACAGTACATTTCTCAGCATCAATAGACCTTTCAGCAGCTTGCAACATTGGACCTGTGACAGCAACAATAGACACATGCAACAATTGATCCCCCTCAGTGACCATAGATCCCCTAGCAGCCAGCAACAATATACCCTCCTGCACACCCCAACATCCTCTTGCCATTAACCTCCTTGGCGGTATGATTCCTTCCGATTTTTTGTGCTGAAAGCGGTACCATTTTTTCGCATGGAAATAGTTTTTTATTGTAGGCTGTAATTTTTAGGAAAATTTCCCCACAAATCATTATCACTCAATTCTGTAAGTGGTTCTGATTTACTATCGCTGTTCTCTAGCCGGTCTAAAACCGCTTTTGACGTAAAGGGACGCTTTTTGGACGCCATGGACTTTTCTAAGTTTCCAGGCAGAAAGAACAGACAAAATGCAGTCAGGGCACAGGACAAAGCACTAGGGATAATATGTATGTGAAATGGGATGAAACAGCAATGTTTTACGATTTAAAATTGAAAAAAAAAAATTACATTTTTTAAATTTTTTTAAATACGTCCCGACGTCACGGGGACCGGAACACAGAAGCCGGATGCCGGCATCGGCCGGAGGAGATGGCCGGGGACGCTGCAGGGGACACATCGTGGGAACAAAGGACAAGGTAAGTGCTGCAGGGACCCCCAGAGCAGCGCCGCATGGTAAGCTCGAGTGTAGCTCGGGGTTACCGCTTGTGGTATAGAAATTTTACCCCGAGCTACACTCGGGAAAACCGCCAGGGAGGTTAAATACATTAAGTGCTGGAGATGGTGAAACTGCATTCCCCCGTGTTCCCACTGAATTAAATCCCTGCTTCTATCATGCATTCTTATCTCTAGTTAACGTCTTACTAGATGATGATGGTTTCCCCTTGGCTATCCCTTTAATGCAAGTCCATAATCACAGCTCCACTATGTTTATCTTACTAGTTGCCCTTTTAATAATTAATTTTCTGTCATCTTTGTGTGTCTTTGGTGGGGATGCTTTACTTTATTTAGAAGTGTATATAGCCTAAAGTGGAAACATATTTTCAAGAAATGTAGCATGAAAGGTTAAACCAATTATGTACATTCATTGAGAAATATGAATTAATTAGTTTTAGAAAAATGAAAGAACAATAGAAGTGTCGGAGTAATGGTTTTGGAAGGGAAGGAAATTACACAAAGTCAGTTTGGCAGAAAGTAAAGAAGAAAGCCAGACTCGAGGGAGGCAGAAACTATTAGGATGTCGCTACACAAGCAGCAGTCTGACTTCTTTGCACAAAATGTTTAATTTTTTTCTATACTTAAAATAGACAGACATTATTGTGGGTTTTCAGGCAGGGCAAACTTCCATTTAGGGTGAGTGGAGAGATCTGCCAAATTTCTATATTTGTGCATCTATTAAATTAATGTTTGTATTAAAAAAATCAGAGTGAATAATAAAGACAGAAAGCACATATTACTATTGAGCCACATTTATACACGTAGGTATGAGCACGGGGTGTGCCAGTAGTGTCTGTGCACATCCCAATCATCCTGTGCGCAATTATTAGCATTATAGCTCTGTGTGCTGGCAGGGAGATGGGAAGATCCTTATTGCACTGAAGTTTGGTTCACTAGCATGGTGGAGAAAGATCTGGGAGTTCTGGTAGATCACAAGCTTAATAATGGCATGCAATGCCAAGCTGCGTTTTCTAAAGTGAGCAAAATCCTCTCTTGAATTAAAAGAGGTATAGACTCCGGTGAGAGAGATATCATTTTACCCCTGTACAAATCATTAGTAACACCTCATCTGGAATATGCAGTTCAGTTTTCAGCACCAATTCACAAAAAGAACATTGGGGAACTGGAGAAAGTACAGAGAAGGGCAACCAAACTGATAAGAGGCATGGAGGAGATCAGCTATGAGGAAAGATTAGAGGGACTGAATTTATTCTCTCTTGAGAAGAGGAGATTAAGGTGAGATATGATCAACATGTATAAATACATCAGTGGTTCATATAGTGAACTCGGTGTAGAGTTATTCACCCTGAGGTCATCACAGAGGACAAGGGGGCACTCTTTACCTCTGGAAGAAAAGAAATTTAATCTCCAAACACGGAAAACTTTCTTCACAGTGAGAGCTGTGAAAATGTGGAATAGACTCCCTCAAGAGTTGGTTCTGGCCAGCTCAGTGGATTGTTTTAAAAAAGGCCTGGATTCTTTCCTAGATACACAGAATATAACTGGATACTAACATTTATAGGTAAAGTTGATCCAGAGAATATCCTATTGCCTCTCAGGGGATCAGGAAGAAATTTGTTTCCCAGCAGGAGCAAATTGGATCATGCTTTGCTGGGATTTTTTTGCCTTCCTCTGGATCAACTGTGGGTATAGGATTATAACAATTTTTTTGTTAATGGTTGGACTGGATGGACTTTTGTATTTTTTCAGCCAGACTAACTATGTAACTATGTAGTATCTGCTTCATTGCTCCAGCTATTTGAAAGTTGTTGACTTCCAGCTTAAGTAACTGTGTGTCACTCATTTGAAACCTACTGCTTAATAATAAAATAAAACTCATGCAGCGCTAAAAGTATGATAAAATACATACAATCGTAAATTATAAATTATATGATACCAATATAACAAAATTAAAAAATATGAAAGTGACCAAGTTCAATGACCTTATCTATTATAGTGACATAAATAGATGACAAGATATAATGTCCGCAAAAGTTTAAAGTGCCAGAAATCAATACACGCACTATGGCGTATGGTGAAGTACAAATAAACGCGCTATAAACATATGGTGAAGTATAGATGTGATAAAAACGTCCCCAATTGGCATTTCCAGGTGTATATGTGATTAGTCTCTGATTGGTATAGATCTGTGATGGTGAAAGATAAAATAAATGGCCGTAGATTGCACTCACCAGAGAGCGCAAATGAATGCGGATTTGAGTATTAAGGACCAACTCCTGGTCATTAGCATCAGGTTACTTAAAACATCAGGTCATCTGGTGGGCATCAGGGGGGCAGACAGCACACCATCAGGTAGTATTCGGCACCGAGGATGGATTAGCCACCAGGGGAATCACACTAGTAACTTCAGTCAGGTCATAATGGGTATCAATGGATAAATGATGTCCAAATAGTAACAATCTGGTAGTCTGATGTCCATTAGAAAGTGTACCAAGCATACTGTGTCAATGAGGCAGGCTTCCTGACATGTTTCGTGCACAAGCACTTTTTCAAAGGCCACTGCTTGCAACATAAATATTTACTTTTGTGTGCCTAATAAGATGGACTTTCATTCTGAAGACAATATTTAGTATGCTCTTGTATTTATGCAGGTGGAGAAGCGAATGGCTATTTAGATACAGTCAGGTCCATAAATATTGGGACATCGACACAATTCTAACATTTTTGGCTCTATACACCACCACAATGGATTTGAAATGAAACAAACAAGATGTGCTTTAACTGCAGACTGGCAGCTTTAATTTGAGGGTATTTACATCCAAATCAGGTGAACGGTGTTGGAATTACAACACTTTGCATGTGTGCCTCCCACTTCTTAAGGGACCAAAAATAATGGGACAGAATAATAATCATAAATCAAACTTTCACTTTTTAATACTTGGTTGCAAATCCTTTGCAGTCAATTACAGCCTGAAGTCTGGAACGCATAGACATCACCAGACCCTGGGTTTCATCCCTGGTGATGCTCTGCCAGGCCTCTACTGCAACTGTCTTCAGTTCCTGCTTGTTCTTGGGGAATTTTCCCTTCAGTTTTGTCTTCAGCAAGTGAAATGCATGCTCAATCAGATTCAGGTCAGGTGATTGACTTGGCCATTGCATAACATTCCACTTCTTTCCCTTAAAAAACTCTTTGGTTGCTTTTGCAGTATGCTTTGGGTCATTGTCCATCTGCACTGTGAAGCGGCATCCAATGAGTTCTGAAGCATTTGGCTGAATATGAGCAGATAATATTGCCCGGAACACTTCAGAATTCATCCTGCTGCTTTTGTCAGCAGTCACATCATCAATAAATACAAGAGAACCAGTTCCATTGGCAGCCATACATGCCCACGCCATGACACTACCACCACCATGCTTCACTGATGAAGTGGTATGCTTAGGATCATGAGCAGTTCCTTTCCTTCTCCATACTCTTCTCTTCCCATCACTCTGGTACAAGTTGATCTTGGTCTCATCTGTCCATAGGATGTTGTTCCAGAACTGTGAAGGCTTTTTTAGATGTCGTTTGGCAAACTCTAATCTGGCCTTCCTGTTTTTGAGGCTCACCAATGGTTTCCATCTTGTGGTGAACCCTCTGTATTCACTCTGGTGAAGTCTTCTCTTGATTGTTGACTTTGGCACACATACACCTACCTCCTGGAGAGTGTTCTTGATCTGGCCAACTGTTGTGAAGGGTGTTTTCTTCACCAGGGAAAGAATTCTTCGGTCATCCACCACAGTTGTATTCCGTGGTCTTCCGGGTCTTTTGGTGTTGCTGAGCTCACCGGTGCATTCCTTGTTTTTAAGAATGTTCCAAACAGTTGTTTTGGCCACGCCTAATGTTTTTGCTATCTCTCTGATGGGTTTGTTTTGTTTTTTCAGCCTAATGATGGCTTGCTTCACTGATGGTGACAGCACTTTGGATCTCATCTTGAGAGTTGACAGCAACAGATTCCAAATGCAAATAGCACACTTGAAATGAACTCTGGACCTTTTATCTGCTCATTGTAATTGGGATAATGAGAGAATAACACACACCTGGCCATGGAACAGCTAAGAAGCCAATTGTCCCATTACTTTTGGTCCCTTAATAAGTGGGAGGCACATATGCAAACTGTTGTAATTCCTACACCGTTCACCTGATTTGGATGTAAATACCCTCAAATTAAAGCTGACAGTCTGGAGTTAAATTACATCTTGTTTGCTTCATTTCAAATCCATTGTGGTGGTGTATAGAGCCAAAAATGTTAGAATTGTGTCGATGTCCCAATATTTATGGACCTGACTGTATATGTTGATATATCCCGCTGTGCTTTAATCATCAGGGGTTTGCTTTTCAGTACTTTCAATTTCTGCATATCATTGGTGGGTGGAAGGAGAAGTCACTGTGACTGGGACTCTCTAAGGGAATTACCCCTTGGTGACTGCTCTGTTCATTCACAGTGTATTGTGGAAAGGTCTGGACTTCATTTATTTGAACTAAGACAACGTTGTCTTGTTTCATGGCTATTCCTATGGTGAAGAAATGTGCTTTTGACATTTAGGGGGGAGGTTTTATTTCTTTTTGTGAATTTTTGTATTTTGAAATCTCAGTAAAGATTTAAGAAATTTTCTTAATAATTGTGTCTACATGGTGGATTAATTAGCAGGTACAGACATCATGGGGTGCTATATACCGCTTTGTCCCTGGGGTGCTTTCCTAGGGACTGTTTTTTCATGATTATTGTTTAATGATTTACCCTACACACCTTCTTTCCAGTTGAGCAGGAAGCTCTCTATATCATATACGTGTTTCCACAATAACAAAGTTTTTATCTAATGTTTCTGGAGATGGCAAAGATCTCCCCCTGATCAGCTCTGCAATAGAAGAAGTAATTCCACAATTATCTTTTACTGTGTTGACAGGGAGATGGGAAAAATCTCCCATTGACTGGCTCTGGTGCTTCTGTATTACTTTTTTACTGTGCAGACGGGGAGATGGGAAGATACTCCACTAAGCGGTTCCTCTTTCACTCTGAATCTGAAGACAGGCAGATAATGTGCCAGTGGAGAAATAAAAAAGAACTTCTCTCTGACTGTCAGAGTGCTGCAAGGTACTGGTACTGGCTTTACAACCAATCAAGATGCCTGGCAGGAGCTCACGTGATCATAGGCCAAGCTGCCTGGTTGGTTGGAAAACCAATATCATGGGACTTTGGCAAAGAGAGGTAAAAAAATGATGATGTGGTGTGAATCCCAGATCCTTTACCCTCATTTTCCCTTCCAAGAAGTTCCAGTATGTACACACATATGTACAACACTCATGCAAGTGTGTTTGAGCTTTGGGGTGCACACTCTAATGCAATAGGCTGTGCACACCTATGTTTATACACGAGTTTAGAAACGCCTTTCTTAGTGTGGCTTATTGCATCAGTCAAGAGCAGCAGGCTTTGAATATCAGGGCAGCAGGAGGACTTTTTTGAGGTGCAGATCCTTTCAGTGGCCACTCAAGATCCCTCAAAGCAAATGTATTCTCAACAAAAGCTCCAGAATATATATCCTAAAGTGGTAAATTTCTCTGCTCCCTCTTGTAGCAATACTGTGCAGCATCTACTGCAAGATTCACAAATGAGTAGGTCTCTAGATAAATCATACAGTAGGTAAATCATACTACTCATACTGACATTTAGAGTGTCGTACAGGGGTAGATTTACTAAAAAGTGGTGCTGTATCTGGTGCAGCTGTGCATGGTAGCCAATCAGCTTCTAACCTCAGCTTGTTTAATTAAGCTTTGACAATAAAATCTGGAGGTTATTTCTATGCAGAAGCGAGCATGATTTGGCACTCTCCAGCTTTAATAAAGAAACCCCAAAGTCTCATGCTAACATTTAAAGTATACATTATTCCTACTAATATTTAAAATTAACCTTCGTTTTCCTATGTAGAGCCCCACTAGCAGCACCTAAATATTTCGGTAAAATGCTTAGTACTTCCAGGTATTGGGAACGTGACTCAATACCTCTTTTTCCGTAATGACATTGCTGGTGCTTGGTAATTGACTGGGCAGGACCCAGTGCTATCCAAAGGAGTGGTGAGGGGATTTCTGCTCTGTGTATGCTCACAGTAACAGCATTTTACTGGGGTCATTTCTGTTTTATTCTACAGCTTATTTCCACTTTTGCAGCCAAATTGAGATAACACCTACCGTATTTTTCGCTCCATAAGATGCACTTTTTTCCCCCCCAAAAAGGGGGGGAAATGTCAGTGTGTCTTATGGAGCGAATATAAAGCGGCTGGTCCGGTATTTCTGCCGCCACCATGTCAGAATATCGGGCCGGCCGCTCAGCTCTTCTCTCCTGCAGGACGTTACCTGTTCCTCGGTCCAGCGCTTTACAGTCTTCCCTCGCCGGCTTCTGTGACAGCCGGGTGCCCACTGCGCATGCGCAAGAAGCGCTGCGCTTTGTGAATGGTCCGGTGTCTTCTGGGACACATGAAAGGTCCCAGAAGGCGTCAAATTCAGGTACCCGCTCCCCCTCCCTCCCCAAAGGTCCGCAGTCTCTGGTCATCTCCTTTACTGTCTGCAGTCTCTGGTCATCTCCTGTACTGTCTGCAGTCTCTGGTCATCCCCTGTACTGTGTCCGCAGTCTCTGGTCATCTCCTGTACTGTGTCCGCAGTCTCTGATCATCCCCTGTACTGTGTCCGCAGTCTCTGGTCATCTCCTGTACTGTGTCCGCAGTCTCTGGTCATCTCTTGTACTGTGTCCGCAGTCTCTGATCATCTCCTGTACTGTGCCTACAGTCTCTGGTCATCTCCTGTACTGTGTCCGCAGTCTCTGGTCATCTCCTGTACTGTGTCCGCAGTCTCTGATCATCTCCTGTACTGTGCCTGCAGTCTCTGGTCATCTCCTGTACTGTGTCCTCAGTCTCTGATCATCTCCTGTACTGTGCCTGCAGTCTCTGGTCATCTCCTGTACTGTGTCCGCAGTCTCTGGTCATCTTCTGTACTGTGTCCGCAGACTCTGGTCATCTCCTGTACTGTGTCCGCAGTCTCTGGTCATCTCCTGTACTGTGTCCGCAGTCTCTGGTTATCTCCTGTACTGTGTCCGCAGTCTCTGGTCACTCCCTGTATTGTGTCCGCAGTCTCTGGTCATCTCCTGTACTGTGTCTGCAGTCTCTGGTCATCTCCTGTACTGTGTCTGCAGTCTCTGGTCATCTCCTGTACTATGTCTGCAGTCCATTGGTTCAGAATATTTTTTTTCTTGTTTTCCGCCTCTAAAACCTAGGTAAGTCTTATGGTCAGGTGAGTCTTATGGAGCGCGAATACAGTACTTTATATTTAAATGTAAACGAGGGTAGTATGGTGCAGCGCTAAAAGAATTAAACTGAAAACAGTCAGAAGTCAATGTATTATTATCCGTGGTTTCTTATAAAAGGGTGCAAACTTCGAAAGCTCTTGCGGCCTCAAATAATAGCAATGCGCACTCACCAGAAACGCATGGGTTATGCGCATGTAGGAATAATCATTCCAGATGTCAGATCCTCCAACATTCAGATGGCAGGCGTCCCTCTCACGGTGGATCACCGAAGACTCAAAGCCGGATCCTGAGGTCCCCTTTAAGGTCAATCAGGCACTCCGCACTGGTGGTGAGACTCTCTCCTCTGAATGGTACTGGCACCTTCTCTGTGGGGGTAACAGCTCCACAAAGGAGCCCCAGAAAAAACACAGGTGCCAGAGATAGTGTAGTATGTTTAGGAAAATTTATTTGCCTCAGCATAAAATACAGGGTAGCATGCAGATCCAGACCCATAAAAGGTTAAAATAAGGATTAGGAAGGTAGCAATACTGACCCTAGTAAAGATGTCCGCCGAGCCTCCTCGTGGCTCCGGCGGTGCGAATGACGTCACGCTCTGCACAGCTCCTCCTTAGGCCTTTCGTGCTATAAGCACATCATCAGAGGGGAGGCTGTACAGAAGCGTGACTGACGTCGGGAATTTATGCAGGGGAAGACGGCGCGTGCGCAGTTAGCCGCGGCCATCTTCCCGAAGTTTCAGACAGTGCGCATGCGCGTTGATGACGGCGCCATTTTGCCGTGGATCCGCGATACTGCTAGCAGAAAGGAAGGGACAGGGAGATTAATCCCATTAACCATTCAGGTCTAGCTGAAAGCTAGCCAGCCCCAGACCCCAGGGAACAAATATGTGGCTGATATACACACATCTTCCTTATACTCCAAAAATAAAGTGACGGTGCTCAAGTATTTGTATAATGTAACAGTGGTGTCTATGGCCTTAAAGTGGCCCCACGGTGATTGGCAAATAACTATATTGACGGACCACGGCAAGGTGGGTGCACTGAATATACATAATATAACAAATAAACAATAAATGATAAAATCTAGAATACAATGCATAAATAGTATAAAAATAAAATTAAAAATATAAGAATTAAAATTATGTCAAAGTTGGTGCCTCACTCACTCTGTTTTATAGAGTATGAGTGGATAAAATGAAAACGCCAATTAAACATAAAAATGTGATATAGCACTCTATATTCACATATCAAATAAAATCGTAAATGCTGTATAAAATTAAATACAGTATAAAATATGAAATTGGGCACAGACTAAAAGAAAGTATAAAAGGCATAGTGTATCAATCAGCTATTGGCAATGAAGCAGTTGACATCTACTTCTATATTATGGCCTGCGGGATGTAATGTGTTAAGCTCAAACACCCACTTTGTTTTTGCTTGGGAGACCGCTCATGTTTTATTAATACCTCTCCAATGATGGCCAATCACATCTATGCCAACAAACTTCAAAGATGACGGGTCTTTATTATGATGAATCCGGTAATGGTTGGATAATGAATGCTCTCTAAAGCCCTTTTTTATATTGGATACATGTTCACGCAAGCGGTCACTAGAGATGAGCGAATCGAACTTGGCGAAGTGGAATTCGTTTTGAATATTAGGAAAAATTCGAAAATTAGCAAACTTCGGATGCACGAATCGAATTTTCCCCGATCGGCCGATTTTCATCCCTTCTACAGCCGGCAAAAAGTGTCCCTGCAGAGAGCTCCGCTATTTCTGACAGTTCTCTGACAGTTCCTTCACATTTACAGCGGTGGAAACATTGTATCTATTTGTTTCCATTTAGGATACAGATGTTTTTATTCGGAAACAAATAGATACAATGTTTCAACCGCTGTAAATGTGAAGGAACTGTCAGAGAACTGTCAGAAATAGCGGAGCTCTCTGCAGATACACTTTTTGCTGGACTGGAATTCTACTTATTTTCATCCTACTTCTTCTTCTTCTTCTTCTTCTTCTTCTTCTTCTTCATCCTTATCCTCATCCTCTTCTTCTTCTTCAGAGTAATGGTAAAATATGAAAGTGCAGCGCTAACTTAAACAATGATTACACATAAGATAGATCCCATTTGAATGTGGATCAGCAAAAAAGACGGCGTCAGTTCATCAGATGTGCTAAATACGTATACAGTCTCCAACACTTGAAGAGCCAGGGATAGTAGATATCAGAAATGATAAAGAAAAGCCAAGTAATGCACTGACCAGATAGCGCAAGTTAAAGCGCATGGGACATTTAAGACCTGTCCCTGGTACTCAGCCACTGTATCACTGGAGCAAGGCGGTGTCATCTATAGGGTGACCACTAGATGTCATCTGTCCGGATGGAAGCTGTGTTCAGCCACTGTGTTGATGGATCAGGTGGGTGTTGTCTGTAGGGTGACCACTAGATGTCATCGGTTCCAGGGGAAACTGTATCACGGATCCAGGGACGTCACTGCAGATGTGTTCTTGTTAGGCACAATCCCAGGACCTACTGGATTTACAGGCTCCCCAGAAATAAAGAGCCCGTGGAAAAAGGCCTCAAATAGTGTGATAACGTTTATTTAAAATTGAACAATCAGAAAAGAACTTACTTAGCAAAGGTACAGCTGCTTATAAACGGCCAGACCGGAGGTACATGTACATAAGATAAACATAGCTTGGCACTTCCCTAACGCGTATCGTGTAAGTACACATCATCAGAGGGGACTGTGCCAGTGTTAAGTGTGGTGTTTTAAACCTAAAAAGGCGCCAAAAACACCGCAATGCGGCGGCACCGTAATTGCCGGTTCGCGCATGCGCAGTAGCGATCGGCCGTTCGCGCATGCGCAGTAGCGTCCGCGGCGGCCATTTTAAAGAAGACCGACATGAATGTATGGAAGTAAAGGTGTTGGTTCTGCAGTGATCTTACTGGGAATAAGATACTGCAATCCTAAAAACGCACGGGGCAAGTATAGTAATGCGTGGACCATACTGTGTGCCCCCTTGTAGCAAAAAAACGGCCTGGTGAAAGGCAAGGTTATAAAAATATAAATGAGTGGGATCTCATATATGAAGTGATTCTGGCACTGAATAAAAACCAAATACATCAAATATGACAAACATGTGGATTAAAAAACATCTGGTTAAAAGCAATACCCATGAAATATACAATTATAAAACCAAATGTACTGAGATTATGGTGCATCGAATATGTTAAAGCGATCAAGAGATAAAGGTGCATCGACTTTTTTTAAAAACGATCTAAACACTCGAATGGAAATACAGATAAAGGCAAAGTAAAAGTAATCTGATTAAGAAGTGAGATCATGAAAAGTGCTTAAAGATCGATCAGCTGGTATCGATAAAACAATTGATATCTAATTCTACATTTAGTCCTTGTGGAGCTTGGGACTGTAGAAGATAAATCCACTTGGTCTCAAGCATAGAGACCGCGCGTTTTTTGTGGGTACCTCTCCAGTTACTTTTGATGATATCTATACCCACAAATCGCAGGGAGTGTGGATTCTTGTTGTGTCGCTGGCGGTAATGCATAGACAAGGAGTGCTCCTTGTAACCTTTCTTAATATTGACCAGGTGTTCCCTCAGCCTGTCTCGCAGTCTCCTTGTCGTTCTACCGACATATTGCTTCCCGCAACTACATTCTAGAAGGTAGACAACATAGGAGCTGTAGCACGTAATAGTAGACTGAATGTCAAATGATCTACCGGTAGCATTTGAACAAAAGCTTTTTATCGGGTTCTTGTGAATGCCATTACAAATGCATATCATACATCTGTTGCAAGGAAAAAACCCTTTTCTATTCAGAAAATCAAACGTCAATTGCTTAGGAGGATTGACAACGAAGAGACATTTTCTAAATAAACCTATCACAAGTGTAACATCCAATGTGAGTAACCCTAATTTCAAGAACACCAATCTCAAGAATGCGTCCTTGTTTAACCCCCAGGCACAATCATATATCAATGTATTTAAAAATATGGTCCTTAAAGATCTTGATAATATACGGGTAAAAAAACGGTACAATAAGTCATTTAACCAAGACAAGATTAACATGATGACCAATGTATTATTAAAGGAAAAGGAGTTGGTAATCAGACCAGCGGACAAAGGGGGAGGAGTTGTGGTCATGAATAAATCAGACTATCTAATGCAAGTGCAGAATATCCTCCAGGATAAAGACACCTATTTAGAACTTCCGAGTAACCCTCTTTTGTCATACAAAAAAGCTTTGAAGGTTCTGATAAAAAGGGGATCCGATTCGGGAATCCTGAATAAAAAAGAGCGTGACTTTTTGTGCCCTACGGTACCCAGACTTCCGGTCTTGTACTGCCTGCCCAAGATCCACAAGGACCCAATTAACCCTCCAGGTCGCCCCATTGTGAGTGGCATAGGGTCCTTGTGCTCCCGGGTTGGTGAATATATTGACTGTTTCCTACAGCCAATAGTGCGCAACACACCATCTTTCCTGAGGGATTCAAAACAAATCCTGGTTGAGATCATGGACATTAAAATAGAGAAGCCTACTTTTCTGGTAACGGCGGACGTTGCTTCTCTCTACAGTAATATCAAGCATGCAGATGGTTTAGAAGAGGCAGAATATTATCTGAATGAGGCCATAGACATAACACACATTCAGAAGCAATATTTATTGGAACTATTAAGCTTCGCAATGAAGCACAATTACTTTTGGTTTGATAATAAGTATTACCTGCAGACCACAGGCGTAGCAATGGGCGCGAAATTCGCTCCTAGCCTAGCAAACATCTTTATGGCAAGATGGGAGGAGGAGGTGATATATTCCATGGAGTGGCCACATTTGCGTTTTTACCGACGCTACATAGACGATATAGTGTTGCTATGGGATGGCGATGACTCTTCACTACTCAATTTTTTTACCACTCTAAACTATAACAACCTAAATATTAAGCTCACTTTCAATTATAGTTACAGTAGTATTGATTTTCTGGATCTCACCCTCATTAATGATGGTACTAGAATTACCACCAAAACCTTTTTTAAAGGTACAGACAGGAATGGGTACATCCCAAAAGACAGTTGCCACTTGCCTAGGTGGCTGGATAACATTCCTAGGGGACAATTCCTTCGGATAAGGCGGAACTGTGGTGCTATGCAAGACTACATTGCACAATCCAACATTCTTAGAACTAGATTCATAGAAAAGGGCTATGACAGCCAACTATTGGATATGGAGATTGACCGAGTGGCTAGTCTGGACAGGGCCAACCTGTTAACTACCCAACACAAGACCAATAAAGAGATTTTCTGTCCTTTTACAACTGCCTTCTCGATGCAATATAAAGAAGTTGCCACTATCATTAGGAAGAACTGGAACATTCTTAAGAACGATCCGGTGATGTGTAAAGCCCTACCGGAACACCCAGAAATCATCTATAAAAAAGCACCAGCATTAAGAAACAGACTAGCCCCCAACGTTGTCAATCCTCCTAAGCAATTGACGTTTGATTTTCTGAATAGAAAAGGGTTTTTTCCTTGCAACAGATGTATGATATGCATTTGTAATGGCATTCACAAGAACCCGATAAAAAGCTTTTGTTCAAATGCTACCGGTAGATCATTTGACATTCAGTCTACTATTACGTGCTACAGCTCCTATGTTGTCTACCTTCTAGAATGTAGTTGCGGGAAGCAATATGTCGGTAGAACGACAAGGAGACTGCGAGACAGGCTGAGGGAACACCTGGTCAATATTAAGAAAGGTTACAAGGAGCACTCCTTGTCTATGCATTACCGCCAGCGACACAACAAGAATCCACACTCCCTGCGATTTGTGGGTATAGATATCATCAAAAGTAACTGGAGAGGTACCCACAAAAAACGCGCGGTCTCTATGCTTGAGACCAAGTGGATTTATCTTCTACAGTCCCAAGCTCCACAAGGACTAAATGTAGAATTAGATATCAATTGTTTTATCGATACCAGCTGATCGATCTTTAAGCACTTTTCATGATCTCACTTCTTAATCAGATTACTTTTACTTTGCCTTTATCTGTATTTCCATTCGAGTGTTTAGATCGTTTTTAAAAAAAGTCGATGCACCTTTATCTCTTGATCGCTTTAACATATTCGATGCACCATAATCTCAGTACATTTGGTTTTATAATTGTATATTTCATGGGTATTGCTTTTAACCAGATGTTTTTTAATCCACATGTTTGTCATATTTGATGTATTTGGTTTTTATTCAGTGCCAGAATCACTTCATATATGAGATCCCACTCATTTATATTTTTATAACCTTGCCTTTCACCAGGCCGTTTTTTTGCTACAAGGGGGCACACAGTATGGTCCACGCATTACTATACTTGCCCCGTGCGTTTTTAGGATTGCAGTATCTTATTCCCAGTAAGATCACTGCAGAACCAACACCTTTACTTCCATACATTCATGTCGGTCTTCTTTAAAATGGCCGCCGCGGACGCTACTGCGCATGCGCGAACGGCCGATCGCTACTGCGCATGCGCGAACCGGCAATTACGGTGCCGCCGCATTGCGGTGTTTTTGGCGCCTTTTTAGGTTTAAAACACCACACTTAACACTGGCACAGTCCCCTCTGATGATGTGTACTTACACGATACGCGTTAGGGAAGTGCCAAGCTATGTTTATCTTATGTACATGTACCTCCGGTCTGGCCGTTTATAAGCAGCTGTACCTTTGCTAAGTAAGTTCTTTTCTGATTGTTCAATTTTAAATAAACGTTATCACACTATTTGAGGCCTTTTTCCACGGGCTCTTTATTTCTGGGGAGCCTGTAAATCCAGTAGGTCCTGGGATTGTGCCTAACAAGAACACATCTGCAGTGACGTCCCTGGATCCGTGATACAGTTTCCCCTGGAACCGATGACATCTAGTGGTCACCCTACAGACAACACCCACCTGATCCATCAACACAGTGGCTGAACACAGCTTCCATCCGGACAGATGACATCTAGTGGTCACCCTATAGATGACACCGCCTTGCTCCAGTGATACAGTGGCTGAGTACCAGGGACAGGTCTTAAATGTCCCATGCGCTTTAACTTGCGCTATCTGGTCAGTGCATTACTTGGCTTTTCTTTATCATTTCTGATATCTACTATCCCTGGCTCTTCAAGTGTTGGAGACTGTATACGTATTTAGCACATCTGATGAACTGACGCCGTCTTTTTTGCTGATCCACATTCAAATGGGATCTATCTTATGTGTAATCATTGTTTAAGTTAGCGCTGCACTTTCATATTTTACCATTACTCTGGAGGTTCACGAGGTGCCTTTTGTGCCAGCAGCTACCCTATCTACATCCTCATACTGCGCTCGATTTTATATATATATTTATATATAAGTTTATTTTATCTTCTTCTTCTTCATCATCCTCATCCTCTTCTTTTTCTTCTTCTTCTTCTTCATCCTCATCCTCTTCCTCTTCTTCTTCTTCTTCATCCTCATCCTCTTCTTCATCCTCATTCTCTTCTTCTTCATCCTCATCCTCTTCTTCTTCATCCTCATCCTCTTCTTCTTCTTCATCCTCATCCTCTTCTTCTTCTTCATCCTCATCCTCCTCTTCTTCTTCTTCATCATCATCCTCATCCTCTTTTTCTTCTTCTTCTTCTTCTTCTTCCTCACCATCATCGTCTTCTTCTTCATCATCCTCATCCTCTTCTTCATCCTCATCCTCTTCTTCTTCTTCTTCATCCTCATCCTCTTCTTCTTCTTCTTCTGCTTCATCCTCATCCTCTTCTTCTTCTTCTTCCTCATCCTCATCCACTTCTTCTTCTTCTTCATCCTCATCCTCATCCTCTTCTTCTTCTTCTTCCTCATCCTCATCCTCTTCTTCTTCTTCTTCTTCTTCTTCTTCATCCTCATCCTCATCCTTTTCTTCTTCATCATCCTCATCTTCTTCTTCTTCATCCTCATCCTCTTCTTCTTCTTCATCCTCATCCTCATCCTCTTCTTCTTCTTCTTCCTCATCCTCTTCTTCTTCCTCATCCTCATCCTCTTCTTCTTCTTCATCCTCATCCTCTTCTTCTTCATCATCCTCATCCTCTTCTTCTTCTTCTTCTTCATCCTCATCCTCTGCTTCTTCTTCTTCTTCTTCCTCATCCTCTTCTTCTTCTTCCTCATCCTCTTCTTCTTCTTCATCCTCATCCTCTTCTTCTTCATCCTCATCCTCTTCTTCTTCTTCATCCTCATCCTCTTCTTCTTCTTCTTCATCCTCATCCTCCTCTTCTTCTTCTTCATCATCCTCATCTTCTTCTTCTTCTTCTTCTTCTTCTTCTTCTTCTTCTTCTTCTTCTTCATCATCCTCATCCTCACCATCATCCTCTTCTTCTTCTTCATCCTCGTCCTCTTCTTCATCCTCATCCTCTTCTTCTTCTTCTTCTTCATCCTCATCCTCATCCTCTTCTTCTTCTTCTTCCTCATCCTCTTCTTCTTCTTCATCATCCTCATCCTCTTCTTCTTCTTCTTCTTCTTAATCCTCATCCTCTTCTTCTTCTTCTTCTTCTTCATCCTCATCCTCTTCTTCTTCTTCATCATCCTCATCCTCACCATCATCCTCTTCTTCTTCATCCTCATCCTCTTCTTCATCCTCATCCTCTTCTTCTTCTTCTTCATCCTCATCCTCTTCTTCTTCTTCTTCCTCATCCTCATCCTCTTCTTCTTCTTCATCCTCATCCTCATCTTCTTCTTCTTCTTCTTCTTCTTCTTCTTCTTCTTCTTCATCCTCATCCTCTTCTTCTTCTTCATCCTCATCCTCTTCTTCTTCTTCATCCTCATCCTCCTCTTCTTCTTCTTCTTCTTCTTCTTCATCATCCTCATTCTCTTCTTCTTCTTCTTCTTCTTCTTCTTCTTCTTCTTCTTCTTCTTCTTCCTCACTATCATCCTCTTCTTCATCCTCATCCTCTTCCTCATCCTCATCCTCTTCTTCTTCTTCTTCTTCTTCATCCTCATCCTTTTCTTCTTCTTCTTCATCCTCATCTTCTTCTTCTTCTTCATCCTCATCCTCTTCTTCTTCTTCATCCTCATCCTCTTCTTCTTCTTCTTCCTCATCCTCTTCTTCTTCTTCTTCTTCTTCTTCTTCATCCTCATCCTCTTCTTCTTCATCATCCTCATCCTCTTCTTCTTCTTCCTCATCCTCTTCTTCTTCTTCTTCTTCTTCTTCTTCATCCTCATCCTCATCCTCTTCTTCTTCTTCATCCTCATCTTCTTCTTCTTCATCATCCTCATCCTCTTCTTCTTCTTCATCCTCATCCTCTTCTTCTTCTTCTTCTTCCTCATCCTCATCCTCTTCTTCTTCTTCATCCTCATCCTCTTCTTCTTCTTCATCCTCATCCTCTTCTTCTTCTTCTTCATCCTCTTCTTCTTCTTCATCCTCTTCTTCTTCTTCTTCATCCTCATCCTCTTCTTCTTCTTCCTCACCCTCTTCTTCTTCTTCTTCATCCTCATCCTCTTCTTCTTTTTCTTCTTCTTCTTCTTCCTCATCCTCTTCTTCTTCATCCTCATCCTCTTGTTCTTCTTCCTCATCCTCACCATCATCCTCATCCTCTTCTTATTCTTCATCATCCTCATCCTCTTCTTCTTCCTCATCCTCTTCTTCTTCTTCTTCTTCTTCATCCTCATCCTCTTCTTCTTCTTCTTCATCCTCATCCTCTTCTTCTTCTTCTTCTTCTTCTTCTTCATCCTCACCCTCTTCTTCTTCATCCTCATCCTCTTCTTCTTCTTCATCCTCATCCTCTTCTTCTTCTTCTTCATCCTCATCCTCCTCTTCTTCTTCTTCTTCTTCTTCTTCATCATCATCCTCATCCTCTTCTTCTTCTTCCTCACCATCATCCTCTTCTTCTTATTCATCCTCATCCTCTTCTTCGTCCTCATCCTCTTCTTCTTCTTCATCCTCATCCTCATCCTCTTCTTTTTCTTCTTCCTCATCCTCATCCTCTTCTTCTTCATCCTCATCCTCCTCTTCTTCTTCTTCTTCTTCATCCTCATCCTCATCCTCTTCTTCTTCTTCTTCTTCTTCATCCTCATCCTCTTCTTCTTCTTCTTCTTCCTCTTCCTCATCCTCTTCTTTTTCATCCTCTTCTTCCTCTTCTTCTTCTTCATCCTCTTCCTCTTCTTCTTTTTCTTCTTTTTGTCTTCCTCTTGCAGGTCACTGCTCATGCGCAGATTTTTTATCGGCAAAAAATCGTCCGATTTGCCCACTATTGCCGCAAAAATTGGCCGATCGGCAAAATCGGCCGATTTTTTTCCCAACTTTACAGAAAAAAAAACCGGCCAAAATACCGAAAAACGGCCGACCAAATAGCCCACTAACGATCCGAAAATCGGCCGATTTTATTTTCGGCCGAAAAATCGGCCGATTTTCGACCCATCTATGGCCTGCATTAGGGCCACAGAGACTTTAGGGCCACAGAATCGTTACTCAGGGACACAGAATCGTTACTCAGGGACACAGAATTGTTACTCAGGGACACAGAATCGTTACTCAGGGACACAGAATCGTTACTTAGGGCCACAGCTATCAAAGAATCGAAAATTTAAAGTGACATACACCCTTTTTTTTTTGGTGGCTGTCGTGCACAGTTGGTGCTGCAGTTTGCCGATTGTGCAAAATAAACTGACTTTCTGCTTCACATCCACTATTGTACGTTCAAAGAGTTAAATCCATTTACACGCCGGCTGGCGGTAATATTTTTTGGGTGATTAGTGCATTCCAGTGACACAAACGTACAGTTTCCAGCCAACGGCAAGCTGCAATTGACCGATTGTGTACAATAAACTGACTTTCTGCTTCACAACCACTATTGGCCTTCAATTGAAGCTGCTTCCGCTCCGCCACTCTGCCATTGGACTCTTGATAGTCGTCTCCCCACGCTGCTGCTGGGGGGACTTTTTAACCTAGGCCTGTGTATGGCCTTCAATTGAAGCTGCTTCTGCTCCGCCACTCTGCCATTGGACTCTTGATAGTCGTCTCCCCACACTGCTGCTGGGGGGACTTTTTAACATAGGCCTCTGTATGGCCTTCAATTTAAGCTGCTTACGCTTCGCCACTCTGCCATGGGCCCCTGTACCGCCTCCTCATGCTGCTGCCAGGTCCAGAGTGTGTCATGGGTCCCTGTACGGCCTCCCATTGCTGCTGTCTCCATCGCCACACTCTACCATGTGCCACTTTCAGGTCTCCTCACACTGCTGGTGGGTTCCATTTTGTCATAGGGTGCTGTATGGCCTCCCATTGCTGCTGCCTCCACCGCCACACTGTGGCTCCACACTCTGGTTTTGGCCCCGTGACTGCCCAAATGAGTGAAGTGTGCGGTGATTCTAAGATCGACGGCACTCATCTGCATGTCATACTGACTGACAGTATTATTTCTCTTCCCCAGCAGACTCCAAGGGCATTTAAATTAAAGGTACAGTGTTCTGCACTAATATAAAGGCTCTCTGAAGCCTAGAAACCCTTTTAATAAGTTAAATTTGCAGCGAATAAATTCGCATCGAATCAAATTTATTCCGCAAATTCGGCGAATCAGCCGAATCGAATTTTTGAATAATTCGCTCATCTCTAGCGGTCACGTAAACGCCTTGTAGTCCTGCCCACATATTGTTTCTGGCAAGGACACTGTAACAAGTATACAACAAACTTACTATAGCAAGATATGAATTGTTTTATATTGTACATTCTACCGGTAACAGATGATTCAAATGTAATAGCTCTGTGTTTTCTGATGTTATTATATTTGCAGATGACACATCTGTTACAGGGATGGAAACCCTTTAAATCATTGAATAGAGAAATATTTTTAGGGGGATCGACCACATTAGGTGCAATCATCTGTCTAACAGCATTTGCTTTTCGGTAAATGATTTCAGGTTTCTCAGGCAAAATATTTGACAAAACTGGATCCAATTTCAAAATGCCCCAATTTTTATTGATAATTCTATTAATTAATTTGTACTGGTTAGAAAAAGCAGTAATAAAGGGGCATATTTTTGTTGTGTGATTCCCTTTAGGTTTATTCAATAACATAGAGTTTCTATCCATCTGTGCCACAGTTTCAATGGTGTAATCCAAAACCGCTTCGTTGTACCCTTTTTCCAAGAATCTGTCTTTTAGAATATTTGCTTGGACCTGAAAAGTGTCTTTATTGGTACAATTACGTCTAATTCTCATCAGTTGGCCTTTCGGAATGTTTGTTAGCCATTTAGGATGATGGCAACTACCAAGGGGGATGTAGCTGTTGCGGTCTGTGGATTTAAAAAATGATTTTGTAATAATTCTTCCATTAAAATTAACAAGAGTGAGATCTAAAAAGTTAATCTCCTGCCGACTGTAAGTATAGGAGAGTTTAATATTTAAATCGTTATTATTAAGAGAGGTAAAAAAGTTGATAAGAGACTCCTCCTCCCCATTCCATAAAAGCAAGATGTCATCAATATATCTTTTATAGAACATCAATTCAGGCCAATCCCTAGCAAAAATAAGGTCCTCCTCCCAGCGGGACATAAATAAATTCGCCAGGCTGGGGGCGAACTTAGCCCCCATTGCCACGCCCTTAGTTTGCAAATAATATGTTTTATTAAACCAGAAATAGTTTCTGTGCATGGCAAACTCTAATAGATCCAGGATAAAATTCTTTTGGGCGGCAGGTAAAGTGCTATAGTGTGTAAGATAAAAATCAGTTGCTTCCATGCCATCTTTATGATTAATGTTAGTATATAAAGAGGCGACATCTGCCGTCACCAAAAATGTATCAGGGGATGTGACTAAAGTGCTTGTTTCATTGAGGACCTGCTTAGTATCTCGTAAGTAGGATGGCGTTTGTGAGACCAATGGTTGGAGGAAGAAATCGAAATATTCCCCAATCTTAGAGCATAGAGACCCGATGCCACTCACTATTGGTCTGCCTGGTGGTTTAATGGGGTCTTTATGAACTTTGGGCAGTATGTATAGGACTGGCAACCTTGGGGTTATTGGGCATAGAAATGCTTTTTCTTTTTTGTTTAGAATGCCCTCTTCATAACCTCTATTAATAATATTTTTCAGGGAACGTTTATATTCCACCATAGGGTCTTTGGGTAAAAGGGTGTAGGTGGTCTTATCACTCAAGATGTTATTCACCTCCTTTATATAGTCATCTTTTTTAAGGATCACAACGCCACCTCCCTTATCAGCTGGTCTGACTACCAGATCCTTCCTTTCAAGTAACAACTTAATAGCCTTCCGATCTCCTGTTTTATCGAAAGACTTTTTAAAAGGTATGTCCCTTAAATCCTTCAGGACCTTATCCCTGAATACATTCACATAGGAGTGGGCCTGAGGAGGGGGATTATAGGTCGATGCGTTATGCAAATTAGAGTGGGTGAACTTGTCAGTGGTCATGTTTTTAATAATAGGATTAGTTGCAAAATATCTCTTAAGTGATAGTTGTCGTGTAAATTTGTGTATGTCCATATAAGTGTCAAATTTACTCAAACTTCTGGAAGGGGCATATTTCAATCCCTTATCCAATAGTGATAACTCATTGTCTGTTAACTTTGTTCCGCTAAGGTTAAAGATCCCTTGACCTTTTACAACTTTCTTTTCTTGGGGGTGTCTATTCGTTCTCTTTCCTCCTCTCTTTCCCCTCCGGTGTCCCTTCTTTTGCGCGTTGTACCTTCCCCTAAAAAAGGCTGTTTTGGGTAATTGGTTTGCTGTTGGTTATGATTATATCCCGAGTTTGGTGGCGGTGCCCTATAAAAAATTAATATTATGGGAGTTTTTATTATTGTATGTTGGTTGTTGCCAATAATCTCCCTTATTTGGTTGATAATGAGCCCCTTTCTTCTGGTTGTTAGGCCTTCTGTTGTACCGTGGTGAGGGAGGATAGGGTTTATTCTGTTGTCCCTGATAATGTGGATTATGATATTGGTTATTATTGTAGGGATGTGGGGGATAGTAATTCATGTGGGGCATAGCTTGTTTATTGCGAGGGGGTGTGTAATCCTTTCTAGATGGAGTATTGGCATTATTAGGGTGCCAACCATGATCACGTGACCCTATGTTGTCATCATAGAGGTCTTGTAAGGGCTCAAACCTGTTTGAAGTAGGTGGGGCATAATGATGATAATCATGCGTTTTGGTATTATGTTTATTTTTATGGTGATTCCTATTATTCATAGGTCCTGTTATTGGAGGTTTTGAATTAGATGTATCATTAGGATCACTCTGTTTTTGCCAGTCAAATTCCACCTTCTCGGAATAGTCACTATAATCCCTTTGGAATTTTTTCTTCTTTTTAATTCTTTGTTCCCTTTCAACCCCTTCCATATGTGTTTTTAGTTTATCAGATTCTCCTATATATTTATCAGTGCCCTTAAAGGGGGTTAATTTCTCACGTACCAAATTAATCTCCTTATCCAAATGGGCAAGTTTCTTCTTTTTACGTATAATCAAGAATTTCAATAAATCAGTACCCATATTGTTAAAAAATTGATACCATTCAAGGTGACTGCTATGATCCTCTGAGTCTGGGCGGATATCCCAGCAGAGCGATCTGGGGACCATATGTTCTTTTACATATTTCTCCAGGAATGATATATCCCAAAGAGTTTTAATCTCTGCTGTTGTTAAATTCTTTAAATGTGTGAAAAGTCCTTTTAAATCATCGTTCTCATTATCCAACGTAAAGAAATCATCAGAGATGGCACTCCTAGATAAACGGAGGTCAAAAATATCTCCCATATTACAGATATCAGATCTAGAGCAGCTACAAACTAATAATGGTAAATAGAGATGAGCGAATCGAAGTAGCCGAAGTGGAATTCGAGTCGAATATCGGAAAAATTTTGATTCGCGCCGAATCCGAAAAATAGCCTAATTCGGACGCGCGAATCGAAATTTTTCCGAAAATGGCGGCTGACATGTGCGGCGACGGAGCGGGGATGTCTGGGAAGGCGCGCAGACAAGGCGCGCTGACCCATAATGCATTCCTCAACGACATGTGATCGCATCAGCCAATCAGCAGCCAGCCAGCTAGCACTGTGTAATGGTCGAGCTATAAATAGCGGCCATTTTGGAATTCTTCATTTGCCTGCAGTCATTGAACAGAGGCAGACCGCTCTGTATTAGGAACAGGGACAGAGGTAGGGCCACAGAAACGATACTTGGGGACAGAGAAACGATACTTAGGGACAGAGAACTATTACTCAGGGACACAGAATTGTTAATTAGGGCCACAGAATCGTTACTTAGGGACAAAGAAACGCTAGTTAGGGCCACAGAATTCATACTCAGGGACAGACAGAATTGTTACTGAGTGCCAGAGAATTGTTACTTAGGGCCACAGAAACGTTATTAGGGCCACAGAATTGTTACTCAGGGACAGACAGAATTGTTACTGAGTGCCAGAGAATTGTTACTTAGGGCCACAGAAACGTTATTAGGGCCACAGAATTGTTACTCAGGGACAGACAGAATTGTTACTGAGTGCCAGAGAATTGTTACTTAGGGCCACAGAAACTTTAGTTAGGGCCACAGAATTGTTACTCAGGGACAGACACAGAATTGTTACTGAGGGCCACAGAACTGTTACTTATGGCCACAGAATTGTTACTCGCACAGACACAGAATTGTTACTCAGGGACACAGAATTGTTACTGAGGGCCACAGAACTGTTACTTAGGGCCACAGAATTGTTACTCGCACAGACACAGAATTGTTACTCAGGGACACAGAATTGTTACTGAGGGCCACAGAACTGTTACTTAGGGCCACAGAATTGTTACTCGCACAGACACAGAATTGTTACACAGGGACACAGAACTGTTACTTAGGGCCACAGAATTGTTACTCGCACAGACACAGAATTGTTACTCAGGGACACAGAATTGTTACTGAGGGCCACAGAACTGTTACTTAGGGCCACAGAATTGTTACTCGCACAGACACAGAATTGTTACTCGCACAGACACAGAATTGTTACTGAGGGCCACAGAACTGTTACTTAGGGCCACAGAATTGTTACTCGCACAGACACAGAATTGTTACTCAGGGACACAGAATTGTTACTGAGGGCCACAGAACCGTTACTTAGGGCCACATAAACGTTAATCAGGGACACATAATTGTTACTGAGGGCCACAGAACCGTTACTTGGGGCCACAGAAACGTTAATCAGGGACACAGAATTGTTACTGAGGGCCACAGAACTGTTACTTAGGGCCACAGAATTGTTACTCACACAGACACAGAATTGTTACTCAGGGACACAGAACTGTTACTGAGGGCCACAGAACTGTTACTTAGGGCCACAGAATTGTTACTCACACAGACACAGAATTGTTACTCAGGGACACAGAACTGTTACTGAGGGCCACAGAACTGTTACTTAGGGCCACAGAATTGTTACTCGCACAGACACAGAATTGTTACTCGCACAGACACAGAATTGTTACTGAGGACCACAGAACTGTTACTTAGGGCCACAGAATTGTTACTCGCACAGACACAGAATTGTTACTCGCACAGACACAGAATTGTTACTGAGGGCCACAGAACTGTTACTTAGGGCCACAGAATTGTTACTCGCACAGACACAGAATTGTTACTGAGGGACACAGAATTTTTACTGAGGGACACAGAATTGTTACTGAGGGACACAGAATTGTTACTCAGGGACAGACACAGAATTGTTACTCAGGGACAGACAGAATTGTTACTGAGGGCCACAGAACTGTTACTGAGGGCCACAGAACTGTTACTTAGGGCCACAGAATTGTTACTCGCACAGACACAGAATTGTTACTCGCACAGACACAGAATTGTTACTGAGGGCCACAGAACTGTTACTTAGGGCCACAGAATTGTTACTCGCACAGACACAGAATTGTTACTGAGGGACACAGAATTTTTACTGAGGGACACAGAATTGTTACTGAGGGACACAGAATTGTTACTCGCACAGACACAGAATTGTTACACAGGGACACAGAATTGTTACTGAGGGCCACAGAACCGTTACTTAGGGCGACAGAATTGTTACTCGCACAGACACAGAATTGTTACTCGCACAGACACAGAATTGTTACTGAGGGCCACAGAATTGTTACTCGCACAGACACAGAATTGTTACTCAGGGACACAGAATTGTTACTGAGGGCCACAGAACCGTTACTTAGGGCCACATAAACGTTAATCAGGGACACATAATTGTTACTGAGGGCCACAGAACCGTTACTTGGGGCCACAGAAACGTTAATCAGGGACACAGAATTGTTACTGAGGGCCACAGAACTGTTACTTAGGGCCACAGAATTGTTACTCGCACAGACACAGAATTGTTACTCAGGGACACAGAACTGTTACTGAGGGCCACAGAACTGTTACTTAGGGCCACAGAATTGTTACTCGCACAGACACAGAATTGTTACTCAGGGACACAGAACTGTTACTGAGGGCCACAGAACTGTTACTTAGGGCCACAGAATTGTTACTCGCACAGACACAGAATTGTTACTCGCACAGACACAGAATTGTTACTGAGGGCCACAGAACTGTTACTTAGGGCCACAGAATTGTTACTCGCACAGACACAGAATTGTTACTCGCACAGACACAGAATTGTTACTGAGGGCCACAGAACTGTTACCTAGGGCCACAGAATTGTTACTCGCACAGACACAGAATTGTTACTGAGGGACACAGAATTTTTACTGAGGGACACAGAATTGTTACTGAGGGACACAGAATTGTTACTCAGGGACAGACACAGAATTGTTACTCAGGGACAGACAGAATTGTTACTGAGGGCCACAGAACTGTTACTGAGGGCCACAGAACTGTTACTTAGGGCCACAGAATTGTTACTCGCACAGACACAGAATTGTTACTCGCACAGACACAGAATTGTTACTGAGGGCCACAGAACTGTTACTTAGGGCCACAGAATTGTTACTCGCACAGACACAGAATTGTTACTCGCACAGACACAGAATTGTTACTGAGGGCCACAGAACCGTTACTTAGGGCCACATAAACGTTAATCAGGGCCACAGAATTGTTACTGAGGGCCACAGAACTGTTACTTAGGGCCACAGAATTGTTACTCGCACAGACACAGAATTGTTACTCAGGGACACAGAACTGTTACTGAGGGCCACAGAACTGTTACTTAGGGCCACAGAATTGTTACTCGCACAGACACAGAATTGTTACTCGCACAGACACAGAATTGTTACTGAGGGCCACAGAACTGTTACTTAGGGCCACAGAATTGTTACTCGCACAGACACAGAATTGTTACTCGCACAGACACAGAATTGTTACTGAGGGCCACAGAACTGTTACTTAGGGCCACAGAATTGTTACTCGCACAGACACAGAATTGTTACTGAGGGACACAGAATTTTTACTGAGGGACACAGAATTGTTACTGAGGGACACAGAATTGTTACTCAGGGACAGACACAGAATTGTTACTCAGGGACAGACAGAATTGTTACTGAGGGCCACAGAAATGTTACTTAGGGCCACAGAAACGTTACTCAGGGACACAGAATTGTTACTCAGGGACACAGAATCGTTTAATTAAAGAGTATGTCAGACAACATGCAGAGGAGTGGCAGAGGAGGCAATGTTTTAGGAGCGAGCAGACGTGGCAGCAGAGGAAGGGGTCGAGGCAGCACTATTCGCAGCCAGAGGCTAGTGCTCCCGGTGTCATCCAGTACAGTGAGGAAGAGCTAACAGAGGGCGGTCAGGAACGGGGGGAGACATCCGCCTCTTCAGCAGCCAGGCGAAGAAGTAGTGGCGAGGAGAGTGGCTCGGTAGCCGGTCTAGAGACAGGTCTGTCTCCTGACCCACACGCAGCCGAGGGGGCTAGTAGTGAGGCGGAGACCCTAATTGATGATGATGAGGCTGATCGCACTTGGCAGCCTCGTCGTCATCAGGCTATTGCTTCCGCATCATCAGGAGAAGAGGGTGGCAGCTTGGCAGCGAGCAAAACAGTCGGTGGGTTGTCTCCATCGCCACACTCTGCCATGTGCCACTTTCAGGTCTCCTCACACACTGCTGGTGTGTTGAATTTTTTGACATAGGGTGCTGGCAGATTACGGGCCTCCCATAGCTGCTGCCAGGCCCCTAATCTGCCATGGGCCCCTATATACCGCCTCCTCATGCTGCTGCCAGGTCCAGAGTCTGTCATGGGTCCCTGTACGGCCTCCCATTGCTGCTGTCTCCATCGCCACACTCTGCCATGTGCCACTTTCAGGTCTCCTCACACACTGCTGGTGTGTTGAATTTTTTGACATAGGGTGCTGGCAGATTACGGGCCTCCCATAGATGCTGCCAGGCCCCTAATCTGCCATGGGCCCCTATATACCGCCTCCTCATGCTGCTGCCAGGTCCAGAGTCTGTCATGGGTCCCTGTACGGCCTCCCATTGCGGGTTGTCTCCATCGCCACACTCTGCCATGTGCCACTTTCAGGTCTCCTCACACACTGCTGGTGTGTTGAATTTTTTGACATAGGGTGCTGGCAGATTACGGGCCTCCCATAGCTGCTGCCAGGCCCCTAATCTGCCATGGGCCCCTATATACCGCCTCCTCATGCTGCTGCCAGGTCCAGAGTCTGTCATGGGTCCCTGTACGGCCTCCCATTGCTGCTGTCTCCATCGCCACACTCTGCCATGTGCCACTTTAAGGTCTCCTCACACACTGCTGGTGTGTTGAATTTTTTGACATAGGGTGCTGGCAGATTACGGGCCTCCCATAGATGCTGCCAGGCCCCTAATCTGCCATGGGCCCCTATATACCGCCTCCTCATGCTGCTGCCAGGTCCAGAGTCTCTCATGGGTCCCTCTACGGCCTCCCATTGCTGCTGTCTCCATCGCCACACTCTGCCATGTGCCACTTTCAGGTCTCCTCACACACTGCTGGTGTGTTGAATTTTTTGACATAGGGTGCTGGCAGATTACGGGCCTCCCATAGATGCTGCCAGGCCCCTAATCTGCCATGGGCCCCTATATACTGCCTCCTCATGCTGCTGCCAGGTCCAGAGTCTGTCATGGGTCCCTGTACGGCCTCCCATTGCGGGTTGTCTCCATCGCCACACTCTGCCATGTGCCACTTTCAGGTCTCCTCACACACTGCTGGTGTGTTGAATTTTTTGACATAGGGTGCTGGCAGATTACGGGCCTCCCATAGCTGCTGCCAGGCCCCTAATCTGCCATGGGCCCCTATATACCGCCTCCTCATGCTGCTGCCAGGTCCAGAGTCTGTCATGGGTCCCTGTACGGCCTCCCATTGCTGCTGTCTCCATCGCCACACTCTGCCATGTGCCACTTTCAGGTCTCCTCACACACTGCTGGTGTGTTGAATTTTTTGACATAGGGTGCTGGCAGATTACGGGCCTCCCATAGATGCTGCCAGGCCCCTAATCTGCCATAGGCCCCTATATACCGCCTCCTCATGCTGCTGCCAGGTCCAGAGTCTGTCATGGGTCCCTGTACGGCCTCCCATTGCGGGTTGTCTCCATCGCCACACTCTGCCATGTGCCACTTTCAGGTCTCCTCACACACTGCTGGTGTGTTGAATTTTTTGACATAGGGTGCTGGCAGATTACGGGCCTCCCATAGCTGCTGCCAGGCCCCTAATCTGCCATGGGCCCCTATATACCGCCTCCTCATGCTGCTGCCAGGTCCAGAGTCTGTCATGGGTCCCTGTACGGCCTCCCATTGCTGCTGTCTCCATCGCCACACTCTGCCATGTGCCACTTTCAGGTCTCCTCACACACTGCTGGTGTGTTGAATTTTTTGACATAGGGTGCTGGCAGATTACGGGCCTCCCATAGATGCTGCCAGGCCCCTAATCTGCCATGGGCCCCTATATACCGCCTCCTCATGCTGCTGCCAGGTCCAGAGTCTCTCATGGGTCCCTGTACGGCCTCCCATTGCTGCTGTCTCCATCGCCACACTCTGCCATGTGCCACTTTCAGGTCTCCTCACACTGCTGGTGTGTTCAATTTTTTGACATAGGGTGCTGGCAGATTACGGGCCTCCCATAGATGCTGCCAGGCCCCTAATCTGCCATGGGCCCCTATATACCGCCTCCTCATGCTGCTGCCAGGTCCAGAGTCTGTCATGGGTCCCTGTACGGCCTCCCATTGCTGCTGTCTCCATCGCCACACTCTGCCATGTGCCACTTTCAGGTCTCCTCACACACTGCTGGTGTGTTGAATTTTTTGACATAGGGTGCTGGCAGATTACGGGCCTCCCATAGATGCTGCCAGGCCCCTAATCTGCCATGGGCCCCTATATACCGCCTCCTCATGCTGCTGCCAGGTCCAGAGTCTGTCATGGGTCCCTGTACGGCCTCCCATTGCTGCTGTCTCCATCGCCACACTCTGCCATGTGCCACTTTCAGGTCTCCTCACACAAGGCTGGTGTGTTGAATTTTTTGACATAGGGTGCTGGCAGATTACGGGCCTCCCATAGATGCTGCCAGGCCCCTAATCTGCCATGGGCCCCTATATACCGCCTCCTCATGCTGCTGCCAGGTCCAGAGTCTCTCATGGGTCCCTGTACGGCCTCCCATTGCTGCTGTCTCCATCGCCACACTCTGCCATGTGCCACTTTCAGGTCTCCTCACACTGCTGGTGTGTTCAATTTTTTGACATAGGGTGCTGGCAGATTACGGGCCTCCCATAGATGCTGCCAGGCCCCTAATCTGCCATGGGCCCCTATATACCGCCTCCTCATGCTGCTGCCAGGTCCAGAGTCTGTCATGGGTCCCTGTACGGCCTCCCATTGCTGCTGTCTCCATCGCCACACTCTGCCATGTGCCACTTTCAGGTCTCCTCACACACTGCTGGTGTGTTGAATTTTTTGACATAGGGTGCTGGCAGATTACGGGCCTCCCATAGATGCTGCCAGGCCCCTAATCTGCCATGGGCCCCTATATACCGCCTCCTCATGCTGCTGCCAGGTCCAGAGTCTGTCATGGGTCCCTGTACGGCCTCCCATTGCTGCTGTCTCCATCGCCACACTCTGCCATGTGCCACTTTCAGGTCTCCTCACACACTGCTGGTGTGTTGAATTTTTTGACATAGGGTGCTGGCAGATTACGGGCCTCCCATAGATGCTGCCAGGCCCCTAATCTGCCATGGGCCCCTATATACCGCCTCCTCATGCTGCTGCCAGGTCCACAGTGTCTCATGCCATGTACCACTTTCAGGTCTCCTCACACTGCTGGTGTGTTGAATTTTTTGACATAGGGTGCTGGCAGATTATGGGCCTCCTATAGCTGCTGCCAGGCCCCTAATCTGCCATGGGCCCCTATACCACCTCCTCATGCTGCTGCCAGGTCCAGGCGAACGTAGTCACACAGGGGAGGAACTTCTCAGTGTAATGAACAGAGAAATCGACAGATGGCTGTCTCCGCGCAAACTGAAAATGGGAACCATGTTGACCGACAACGGAAAGAACATGGTGTCTGCTCTGCGTCAAGTAAGGTTGTGCCATGCGCCATGCATGGCTCACGTGTTCAATCTGGTTGTCAAGCGGTTCCTAAAATCCACCATCCCACTGCAAGACATCCTTAAAATGTCACGTAAACTTTGCATGCATTTCAGCCATTCCTACACCGCAAAGCACACCCTCCTTGAGCTGCAGCGGCAGAACGGAATTCCACAGCATCGCCTGATCTGCGACGTTGCAACAAGGTGGAATTCAACCCTACACATGGTAGACCGCCTTTACGAACAGCGAAAGGCCATCACCGATTTCCTGATGTTACAAGCGGATAAAGGTACTCCCCTGTGTAACTTCGATGTCAGCCATTGGCAGCTCATGCGTGACACCTGCCGCTTGCTCAGGCCCTTTGAGGAGGCCACGCTATTCGTGAGTCGGCAGGACTATGGGATGAACGACATCATTCCTCTGTTGCACGTCCTGGAACAAATGCTGTTAACAATGGCTGGTCAGGGTGCGGTAGACGTGGCGCACAGATCTCAACGCCACATGACCCCTGTGGGGGCAGGACAGGAAGAAGAGGAGGAGGTAGAGGAGGACATTGGTGCTCAGGAATTATTGAGTGAAATGGGTGGTTTTTCCACTCAGCGGACAGGAGTGGAGGAGCAGGAGCATCTGGTAGAGGAGGAGCAGGAGGAGACAGAGGACCCAGACGCACCGTGGCAGTATGCTGTGGAGATGGAGGCAGGGAGTCCCTCGCATTCCTTGGCACAAATGGCCCATAGCATGCTCGCTTGCTTGCGTAGCGACAGCCGAATAATAACCATCAGACAGAGGGATGACTTTTGGCTGTCCACCTTGTTGGACCCTCGCTACCGTTCAAAAATGGTGGCCTTTTTCACACCTGCTGAGAGGGAGGCCAAAATAACGTACTATAAAAACCACCTATGTAGTCAGCTGGTCTCTGCCTGTCTGCGCCAACGTCCATCCTCAGACACTGTGGGCCCTGTGCGCTCGCGTTCCGCTGCCATGGCAGCAGGGGAGGGGTGGGGTGGTAGGAGCAGTGGCAGCTCCACCAGCAGCGGCTGCCTCAGTCTGCAGTCGATGATGAGTAGCTTTCTTCACCAGCGCAGTGAGGAAACTACTAACCAGCCGCAGCAGCAGCAGCATCAGGTGGACCTGGAGCAGGACCTCAAACAACAGGCTTAGGCCTACTTGGACAGCACCCTGCCAACCGAGGTAGACAATCCCCTTGACTACTGGGCAACGAAACTTGACCTTTGGCCCCAACTAGCTGAATTTGCCCTTGAAAGGCTGTCATGCCCGGCCAGTAGCGTGGCATCGGAGCGCGTGTTTAGTGCGGCAGGAGGTATTGTAACTCCGCGGAGGACACGACTGTCCACCCAAAGTGTGGAGAGACTCACGTTTGTGAAAATGAATCAGGCGTGGATTAGTCTGGATTTCAAACCACCAGTTCCTGACACAACTGACTAAATCCGCCATGAATCATGCCCCAAACATGTGCCACTTTCAGGTCTCCTCACACTGCTGGTGTGTTACATTTTTTGTCATAGGGTGCTGGCAGATTACGGGCCTCCCATAGCTGCTGCCAGGCCCCTAATCTGCCATGGGCCCCTATACCGCCTCCTCATGCTGCTGCCAGGTCCACAGTCTCTCATGCCATGTGCCACTTTCAGGTCTCCTCACACTGCTGGTGTGTTCAATTTTTTGACATAGGGTGCTGGCAGATTACGGGCCTCCAATAGCTGCTGCCAGGCCCCTAATCTGCCATGGGCCCCTATACCGCCTCCTCATGCTGCTGCCAGGTCCAGAGTCTGTCATGGGTCCCTGTACGGCCTCCCATTGCTGCTGTCTCCATCGCCACACTCTGCCATGTGCCACATTCAGGTCTCTTCACACTGCTTGTGTTTTCAATTTTTTGACATAGGGTGCTGGCAGATTACGGGCCTCCCATAGCTGCTGCCAGGCCCCTAATCTGCCATAGGCCCCTATATACCGCCTCCTCATGCTGCTGCCAGGTACCGAGTCTGTCATGGGTCCCTGTACGGCCTCCCATTGCTGCTGTCTCCATCGCCACACTCTGCCATGTGCCACTTTCAGGTCTCCTCACACTGCTGGTGTGTAGAATTTTTTGACATAGGGTGCTGGCAGATTACGGGCCTCCTATAGCTGCTGCCAGGCCCCTAATCTGCCATAGGCCCCTATATACCGCCTCCTCATGCTGCTGCCAGGTCCAGAGTCTCTCATGGGTCCCTGTACGGCCTCCCATTGCTGCTGTCTCCATCGCCACACTCTGCCATGTGCCACTTTCAGGTCTCCTCACACTGCTGGTGTGTAGAATTTTTTGACATAGGGTGCTGGCAGATTACGGGCCTCCTATAGCTGCTGCCAGGCCCCTAATCTGCCATAGGCCCCTATATACCGCCTCCTCATGCTGCTGCCAGGTCCAGAGTCTCTCATGAGTCCCTGTACGGCCTCCCATTGCTGCTGTCTCCATCGCCACACTCTGCCATGTGCCACTTTCAGGTCTCCTCACACTGCTGGTGTGTAGAATTTTTTGACATAGGGTGCTGGCAGATTACAGGCCTCCTATAGCTGCTGCCAGGCCCCTAATCTGCCATGGGCCCCTATATACCACCTCCTCATGCTGCTGCCAGGTCCAGAGTCTCTCATGGGTCCCTGTACGGCCTCCCATTGCTGCTGTCTCCATCGCCACACTCTGCCATGTGCCACTTTCAGGTCTCCTCACACTGCTGGTGTGTAGAATTTTTTGACATAGGGTGCTGGCAGATTACGGGCCTCCTATAGCTGCTGCCAGGCCCCTAATCTGCCATAGGCCCCTATATACCGCCTCCTCATGCTGCTGCCAGGTCCAGAGTCTCTCATGGGTCCCTGTACGGCCTCCCATTGCTGCTGTCTCCATCGCCACACTCTGCCATGTGCCACTTTCAGGTCTCCTCACACTGCTGGTGTGTAGAATTTTTTGTCATAGGGTGCTGGCAGATTACGGGCCTCCCATAGCTGCTGCCAGGCCCCTAATCTGCCATGGGCCCCTATACCGCCTCCTCATGCTGCTGCCAGGTCCACAGTCTCTCATGCCATGTGCCACTTTCAGGTCTCCTCACACTGCTGGTGTGTTCAATTTTTTGACATAGGGTGCTGGCAGATTACGGGCCTCCAATAGCTGCTGCCAGGCCCCTAATCTGCCATGGGCCCCTATACCGCCTCCTCATGCTGCTGCCAGGTCCAGAGTCTCTCATGGGTCCCTGTACGGCCTCCCATTGCTGCTGTCTCCATCGCCACACTCTGCCATGTGCCACATTCAGGTCTCTTCACACTGCTTGTGTTTTCAATTTTTTGACATAGGGTGCTGGCAGATTACGGGCCTCCCATAGCTGCTGCCAGGCCCCTAATCTGCCATAGGCCCCTATATACCGCCTCCTCATGCTGCTGCCAGGTACCGAGTCTGTCATGGGTCCCTGTACGGCCTCCCATTGCTGCTGTCTCCATCGCCACACTCTGCCATGTGCCACTTTCAGGTCTCCTCACACTGCTGGTGTGTAGAATTTTTTGACATAGGGTGCTGGCAGATTACGGGCCTCCTATAGCTGCTGCCAGGCCCCTAATCTGCCATAGGCCCCTATATACCGCCTCCTCATGCTGCTGCCAGGTCCAGAGTCTCTCATGGGTCCCTGTACGGCCTCCCATTGCTGCTGTCTTCCATCGCCACACTCTGCCATGTGCCACTTTCAGGTCTCCTCACACTGCTGGTGTGTAGAATTTTTTGACATAGGGTGCTGGCAGATTACGGGCCTCCTATAGCTGCTGCCAGGCCCCTAATCTGCCATAGGCCCCTATATACCGCCTCCTCATGCTGCTGCCAGGTCCAGAGTCTCTCATGGGTCCCTGTACGGCCTCCCATTGCTGCTGTCTCCGTCGCCACACTCTGCCATGTGCCACTTTCAGGTCTCCTCACACTGCTGGTGTGTAGAATTTTTTGACATAGGGTGCTGGCAGATTACGGGCCTCCTATAGCTGCTGCCAGGCCCCTAATCTGCCATGGGCCCCTATATACCGCCTCCTCATGCTGCTGCCAGGTCCAGAGTCTCTCATGGGTCCCTGTACGGCCTCCCATTGCTGCTGTCTCCATCGCCACACTCTGCCATGTGCCACTTTCAGGTCTCCTCACACTGCTGGTGTGTAGAATTTTTTGACATAGGGTGCTGGCAGATTACGGGCCTCCTATAGCTGCTGCCAGGCCCCTAATCTGCCATAGGCCCCTATATACCGCCTCCTCATGCTGCTGCCAGGTCCAGAGTCTCTCATGGGTCCCTGTACGGCCTCCCATTGCTGCTGTCTCCATCGCCACACTCTGCCATGTGCCACTTTCAGGTCTCCTCACACTGCTGGTGTGTAGAATTTTTTGACATAGGGTGCTGGCAGATTACGGGCCTCCTATAGCTGCTGCCAGGCCCCTAATCTGCCATAGGCCCCTATATACCGCCTCCTCATGCTGCTGCCAGGTCCAGAGTCTCTCATGGGTCCCTGTACGGCCTCCCATTGCTGCTGTCTCCATCGCCACACTCTGCCATGTGCCACTTTCAGGTCTCCTCACACACTGCTGGTGTGTAGAATTTTTTGACATAGGGTGCTGGCAGATTACGGGCCTCCCATAGCTGCTGCCAGGCCCCTAATCTGCCATGGGCCCCTATATACCGCCTCCTCATGCTGCTGCCAAGTCCAGAGTCTCTCATGGGTCCCTGTACGGCCTCCCATTGCTGCTGTCTCCATCGCCACACTCTGCCATGTGCCACTTTCAGGTCTCCTCACACTGCTGGTGTGTAGAATTTTTTGTCATAGGGTGCTGGCAGATTACGGGCCTCCCATAGCTGCTGCCAGGCCCCTAATCTGCCATGGGCCCCTATACCGCCTCCTCATGCTGCTGCCAGGTCCAGAGTCTCTCATGGGTCCCTGTACAGCCTCCCATTGCTGCTGTCTCCATCGCCACACTCTGCCATGTGCCACATTCAGGTCTCTTCACACTGCTTGTGTTTTCAATTTTTTGACATAGGGTGCTGGCAGATTACGGGCCTCCCATAGCTGCTGCCAGGCCCCTAATCTGCCATAGGCCCCTATATACCGCCTCCTCATGCTGCTGCCAGGTACCGAGTCTGTCATGGGTCCCTGTACGGCCTCCCATTGCTGCTGTCTCCATCGCCACACTCTGCCATGTGCCACTTTCAGGTCTCCTCACACTGCTGGTGTGTAGAATTTTTTGACATAGGGTGCTGGCAGATTACGGGCCTCCTATAGCTGCTGCCAGGCCCCTAATCTGCCATAGGCCCCTATATACCGCCTCCTCATGCTGCTGCCAGGTCCAGAGTCTCTCATGGGTCCCTGTACGGCCTCCCATTGCTGCTGTCTTCCATCGCCACACTCTGCCATGTGCCACTTTCAGGTCTCCTCACACTGCTGGTGTGTAGAATTTTTTGACATAGGGTGCTGGCTGATTACGGGCCTCCAATAGCTGCTGCCAGGCCCCTAATCTGCCATGGGCCCCTATACCGCCTCCTCATGCTGCTGCCAGGTCCAGAGTCTCTCATGGGTCCCTGTACGGCCTCCCATTGCTGCTGTCTCCATCGCCACACTCTGCCATGTGCCACATTCAGGTCTCTTCACACTGCTTGTGTTTTCAATTTTTTGACATAGGGTGCTGGCAGATTACGGGCCTCCCATAGCTGCTGCCAGGCCCCTAATCTGCCATAGGCCCCTATATACCGCCTCCTCATGCTGCTGCCAGGTACCGAGTCTGTCATGGGTCCCTGTACGGCCTCCCATTGCTGCTGTCTCCATCGCCACACTCTGCCATGTGCCACTTTCAGGTCTCCTCACACTGCTGGTGTGTAGAATTTTTTGACATAGGGTGCTGGCAGTTTACGGGCCTCCTATAGCTGCTGCCAGGCCCCTAATCTGCCATAGGCCCCTATATACCGCCTCCTCATGCTGCTGCCAGGTCCAGAGTCTCTCATGGGTCCCTGTACGGCCTCCCATTGCTGCTGTCTTCCATCGCCACACTCTGCCATGTGCCACTTTCAGGTCTCCTCACACTGCTGGTGTGTAGAATTTTTTGACATAGGGTGCTGGCAGATTACGGGCCTCCTATAGCTGCTGCCAGGCCCCTAATCTGCCATAGGCCCCTATATACCGCCTCCTCATGCTGCTGCCAGGTCCAGAGTCTCTCATGGGTCCCTGTACGGCCTCCCTTTGCTGCTGTCTCCATCGCCACACTCTGCCATGTGCCACTTTCAGGTCTCCTCACACTGCTGGTGTGTAGAATTTTTTGACATAGGGTGCTGGCAGATTACGGGCCTCCTATAGCTGCTGCCAGGCCCCTAATCTGCCATAGGCCCCTATATACCGCCTCCTCATGCTGCTGCCAGGTCCAGAGTCTCTCATGGGTCCCTGTACGGCCTCCCATTGCTGCTGTCTCCATCGCCACACTCTGCCATGTGCCACTTTCAGGTCTCCTCACACTGCTGGTGTGTAGAATTTTTTGACATAGGGTGCTGGCAGATTACGGGCCTCCTATAGCTGCTGCCAGGCCCCTAATCTGCCATAGGCCCCTATATACCGCCTCCTCATGCTGCTGCCAGGTCCAGAGTCTCTCATGGGTCCCTGTACGGCCTCCCATTGCTGCTGTCTCCATCGCCACACTCTGCCATGTGCCACTTTCAGGTCTCCTCACACACTGCTGGTGTGTAGAATTTTTTGACATAGGGTGCTGGCAGATTACGGGCCTCCCATAGCTGCTGCCAGGCCCCTTATCTGCCATGGGCCCCTATATACCGCCTCCTCATGCTGCTGCCAAGTCCAGAGTCTCTCATGGGTCCCTGTACGGCCTCCCATTGCTGCTGTCTCCATCGCCACACTCTGCCATGTGCCACTTTCAGGTCTCCTCACACTGCTGGTGTGTAGAATTTTTTGTCATAGGGTGCTGGCAGATTACGGGCCTCCCATAGCTGCTGCCAGGCCCCTAATCTGCCATGGGCCCCTATACCGCCTCCTCATGCTGCTGCCAGGTCCACAGTCTCTCATGCCATGTGCCACTTTCAGGTCTCCTCACACTGCTGGTGTGTTCAATTTTTTGACATAGGGTGCTGGCAGATTACGGGCCTCCAATAGCTGCTGCCAGGCCCCTAATCTGCCATGGGCCCCTATACCGCCTCCTCATGCTGCTGCCAGGTCCAGAGTCTCTCATGGGTCCCTGTACGGCCTCCCATTGCTGCTGTCTCCATCGCCACACTCTGCCATGTGCCACATTCAGGTCTCTTCACACTGCTTGTGTTTTCAATTTTTTGACATAGGGTGCTGGCAGATTACGGGCCTCCCATAGCTGCTGCCAGGCCCCTAATCTGCCATAGGCCCCTATATACCGCCTCCTCATGCTGCTGCCAGGTACCGAGTCTGTCATGGGTCCCTGTACGGCCTCCCATTGCTGCTGTCTCCATCGCCACACTCTGCCATGTGCCACTTTCAGGTCTCCTCACACTGCTGGTGTGTAGAATTTTTTGACATAGGGTGCTGGCAGATTACGGGCCTCCTATAGCTGCTGCCAGGCCCCTAATCTGCCATAGGCCCCTATATACCACCTCCTCATGCTGCTGCCAGGTCCAGAGTCTCTCATGGGTCCCTGTACGGCCTCCCATTGCTGCTGTCTTCCATCGCCACACTCTGCCATGTGCCACTTTCAGGTCTCCTCACACTGCTGGTGTGTAGAATTTTTTGACATAGGGTGCTGGCAGATTACGGGCCTCCTATAGCTGCTGCCAGGCCCCTAATCTGCCATAGGCCCCTATATACCGCCTCCTCATGCTGCTGCCAGGTCCAGAGTCTCTCATGGGTCCCTGTACGGCCTCCCATTGCTGCTGTCTCCGTCGCCACACTCTGCCATGTGCCACTTTCAGGTCTCCCCACACTGCTGGTGTGTAGAATTTTTTGACATAGGGTGCTGGCAGATTACGGGCCTCCTATAGCTGCTGCCAGGCCCCTAATCTGCCATAGGCCCCTATATACCGCCTCCTCATGCTGCTGCCAGGTCCAGAGTCTCTCATGGGTCCCTGTACGGCCTCCCATTGCTGCTGTCTCCATCGCCACACTCTGCCATGTGCCACTTTCAGGTCTCCTCACACTGCTGGTGTGTAGAATTTTTTGACATAGGGTGCTGGCAGATTACGGGCCTCCTATAGCTGCTGCCAGGCCCCTAATCTGCCATAGGCCCCTATATACCGCCTCCTCATGCTGCTGCCAGGTCCAGAGTCTCTCATGGGTCCCTGTACGGCCTCCCATTGCTGCTGTCTCCATCGCCACACTCTGCCATGTGCCACTTTCAGGTCTCCTCACACTGCTGGTGTGTAGAATTTTTTGACATAGGGTGCTGGCAGATTACGGGCCTCCTATAGCTGCTGCCAGGCCCCTAATCTGCCATAGGCCCCTATATACCGCCTCCTCATGCTGCTGCCAGGTCCAGAGTCTCTCATGGGTCCCTGTACGGCCTCCCATTGCTGCTGTCTCCATCGCCACACTCTGCCATGTGCCACTTTCAGGTCTCCTCACACACTGCTGGTGTGTAGAATTTTTTGACATAGGGTGCTGGCAGATTACGGGCCTCCCATAGCTGCTGCCAGGCCCCTAATCTGCCATGGGCCCCTATATACCGCCTCCTCATGCTGCTGCCAAGTCCAGAGTCTCTCATGGGTCCCTGTACGGCCTCCCATTGCTGCTGTCTCCATCGCCACACTCTGCCATGTGCCACTTTCAGGTCTCCTCACACTGCTGGTGTGTAGAATTTTTTGTCATAGGGTGCTGGCAGATTACGGGCCTCCCATAGCTGCTGCCAGGCCCCTAATCTGCCATGGGCCCCTATACCGCCTCCTCATGCTGCTGCCAGGTCCACAGTCTCTCATGCCATGTGCCACTTTCAGGTCTCCTCACACTGCTGGTGTGTTCAATTTTTTGACATAGGGTGCTGGCAGATTACGGGCCTCCAATAGCTGCTGCCAGGCCCCTAATCTGCCATGGGCCCCTATACCGCCTCCTCATGCTGCTGCCAGGTCCAGAGTCTGTCATGGGTCCCTGTACGGCCTCCCATTGCTGCTGTCTCCATCGCCACACTCTGCCATGTGCCACATTCAGGTCTCTTCACACTGCTTGTGTTTTCAATTTTTTGACATAGGGTGCTAGCAGATTACGGGCCTCCCATAGCTGCTGCCAGGCCCCTAATCTGCCATGGGCCCCTATATACCGCCTCCTCATGCTGCTGCCAGGTACAGAGTCTGTCATGGGTCCCTGTACGGCCTCCCATTGCTGCTGTCTCCATCGCCACACTCTGCCATGTGCCACTTTCAGGTCTCCTCACACTGCTGGTGTGTAGAATTTTTTGACATAGGGTGCTGGCAGATTACGGGCCTCCTATAGCTGCTGCCAGGCCCCTAATCTGCCATAGGCCCCTATATACCGCCTCCTCATGCTGCTGCCAGGTCCAGAGTCTCTCATGGGTCCCTGTACGGCCTCCCATTGCTGCTGTCTCCATCGCCACACTCTGCCATGTGCCACTTTCAGGTCTCCTCACACTGCTGGTGTGTAGAATTTTTTGACATAGGGTGCTGGCAGATTACGGGCCTCCCATAGCTGCTGCCAGGCCCCTAATCTGCCATAGGCCCCTATATACCGCCTCCTCATGCTGCTGCCAGGTCCAGAGTCTCTCATGGGTCCCTGTACGGCCTCCCATTGCTGCTGTCTCCATCGCCACACTCTGCCATGTGCCACTTTCAGGTCTCCTCACACTGCTGGTGTGTAGAATTTTTTGACATAGGGTGCTGGCAGATTACGGGCCTCCTATAGCTGCTGCCAGGCCCCTAATCTGCCATAGGCCCCTATATACCGCCTCCTCATGCTGCTGCCAGGTCCAGAGTCTCTCATGGGTCCCTGTACGGCCTCCCATTGCTGCTGTCTCCATCGCCACACTCTGCCATGTGCCACTTTCAGGTCTCCTCACACTGCTGGTGTGTAGAATTTTTTGACATAGGGTGCTGGCAGATTACGGGCCTCCTATAGCTGCTGCCAGGCCCCTAATCTGCCATAGGCCCCTATATACCGCCTCCTCATGCTGCTGCCAGGTCCAGAGTCTCTCATGGGTCCCTGTACGGCCTCCCATTGCTGCTGTCTCCATCGCCACACTCTGCCATGTGCCACTTTCAGGTCTCCTCACACTGCTGGTGTGTAGAATTTTTTGACATAGGGTGCTGGCAGATTACGGGCCTCCTATAGCTGCTGCCAGGCCCCTAATCTGCCATAGGCCCCTATATACCGCCTCCTCATGCTGCTGCCAGGTCCAGAGTCTCTCATGGGTCCCTGTACGGCCTCCCATTGCTGCTGTCTCCGTCCCCACACTCTGCCAGGTGCCACTTTCAGGTCTCCTCACACTGCTGGTGTGTAGAATTTTTTGACATAGGGTGCTGGCAGATTACGGGCCTCCTATAGCTGCTGCCAGGCCCCTAATCTGCCATAGGCCCCTATATACCGCCTCCTCATGCTGCTGCCAGGTCCAGAGTCTCTCATGGGTCCCTGTACGGCCTCCCATTGCTGCTGTCTCCATCGCCACACTCTGCCATGTGCCACTTTCAGGTCTCCTCACACTGCTGGTGTGTAGAATTTTTTGACATAGGGTGCTGGCAGATTACGGGCCTCCTATAGCTGCTGCCAGGCCCCTAATCTGCCATAGGCCCCTATATACCACCTCCTCATGCTGCTGCCAGGTCCAGAGTCTCTCATGGGTCCCTGTACGGCCTCCCATTGCTGCTGTCTCCATCGCCACACTCTGCCATGTGCCACTTTCAGGTCTCCTCACACTGCTGGTGTGTAGAATTTTTTGACATAGGGTGCTGGCAGATTACGGGCCTCCTATAGCTGCTGCCAGGCCCCTAATCTGCCATAGGCCCCTATATACCGCCTCCTCATGCTGCTGCCAGGTCCAGAGTCTCTCATGGGTCCCTGTACGGCCTCCCATTGCTGCTGTCTCCATCGCCACACTCTGCCATGTGCCACTTTCAGGTCTCCTCACACACTGCTGGTGTGTAGAATTTTTTGACATAGGGTGCTGGCAGATTACGGGCCTCCCATAGCTGCTGCCAGGCCCCTAATCTGCCATGGGCCCCTATATACCGCCTCCTCATGCTGCTGCCAAGTCCAGAGTCTCTCATGGGTCCCTGTACGGCCTCCCATTGCTGCTGTCTCCATCGCCACACTCTGCCATGTGCCACTTTCAGGTCTCCTCACACTGCTGGTGTGTAGAATTTTTTGTCATAGGGTGCTGGCAGATTACGGGCCTCCCATAGCTGCTGCCAGGCCCCTAATCTGCCATGGGCCCCTATACCGCCTCCTCATGCTGCTGCCAGGTCCACAGTCTCTCATGCCATGTGCCACTTTCAGGTCTCCTCACACTGCTGGTGTGTTCAATTTTTTGACATAGGGTGCTGGCAGATTACGGGCCTCCAATAGCTGCTGCCAGGCCCCTAATCTGCCATGGGCCCCTATACCGCCTCCTCATGCTGCTGCCAGGTCCAGAGTCTGTCATGGGTCCCTGTACGGCCTCCCATTGCTGCTGTCTCCATCGCCACACTCTGCCATGTGCCACATTCAGGTCTCTTCACACTGCTTGTGTTTTCAATTTTTTGACATAGGGTGCTAGCAGATTACGGGCCTCCCATAGCTGCTGCCAGGCCCCTAATCTGCCATGGGCCCCTATATACCGCCTCCTCATGCTGCTGCCAGGTACAGAGTCTGTCATGGGTCCCTGTACGGCCTCCCATTGCTGCTGTCTCCATCGCCACACTCTGCCATGTGCCACTTTCAGGTCTCCTCACACTGCTGGTGTGTAGAATTTTTTGACATAGGGTGCTGGCAGATTACGGGCCTCCTATAGCTGCTGCCAGGCCCCTAATCTGCCATAGGCCCCTATATACCGCCTCCTCATGCTGCTGCCAGGTCCAGAGTCTCTCATGGGTCCCTGTACGGCCTCCCATTGCTGCTGTCTCCATCGCCACACTCTGCCATGTGCCACTTTCAGGTCTCCTCACACTGCTGGTGTGTAGAATTTTTTGACATAGGGTGCTGGCAGATTACGGGCCTCCCATAGCTGCTGCCAGGCCCCTAATCTGCCATAGGCCCCTATATACCGCCTCCTCATGCTGCTGCCAGGTCCAGAGTCTCTCATGGGTCCCTGTACGGCCTCCCATTGCTGCTGTCTCCATCGCCACACTCTGCCATGTGCCACTTTCAGGTCTCCTCACACTGCTGGTGTGTAGAATTTTTTGACATAGGGTGCTGGCAGATTACGGGCCTCCTATAGCTGCTGCCAGGCCCCTAATCTGCCATAGGCCCCTATATACCGCCTCCTCATGCTGCTGCCAGGTCCAGAGTCTCTCATGGGTCCCTGTACGGCCTCCCATTGCTGCTGTCTCCATCGCCACACTCTGCCATGTGCCACTTTCAGGTCTCCTCACACACTGCTGGTGTGTAGAATTTTTTGACATAGGGTGCTGGCAGATTACGGGCCTCCCATAGATGCTGCCAGGCCCCTAATCTGCCATGGGCCCCTATATACCGCCTCCTCATGCTGCTGCCAAGTCCAGAGTCTCTCATGGGTCCCTGTACGGCCTCCCATTGCTGCTGTCTCCATCGCCACACTCTGCCATGTGCCACTTTCAGGTCTCCTCACACTGCTGGTGTGTAGAATTTTTTGACATAGGGTGCTGGCAGATTACGGGCCTCCTATAGCTGCTGCCAGGCCCCTAATCTGCCATGGGCCTTTATATACCGCCTCCTCATGCTGCTGCCAGGTCCAGAGTCTCTCATGGGTCCCTGTACGGCCTCTCATTGCTGCTGTCTCCATCGCCACACTCTGCCATGTGCCACTTTCAGGTCTCCTCACACTGCTGGTGTGTTCAATTTTTTGACATAGGGTGCTGGCAGATTACGGGCCTCCCATAGCTGCTGCCAGGCCCCTAATCTGCCATGGGCCCCTATACCGCCTCCTCATGCTGCTGCCAGGTCCACAGTCTCTCATGCCATGTGCCACTTTCAGGTCTCCTCACACTGCTGGTGTGTTGAATTTTTTGACATAGGGTGCTGGCAGATTACGGGCCTCCCATAGCTGCTGCCAGGCCCCTAATCTGCCATGAGCCCTTATACTGCCTCCTCATGCTGCTGCCAAGTCCAGAGTGTGTCATGGGTCCCTGTACGGCCTCCCATTGCTGCTGTCTCCATAGCCACACTCTGCCATGTGCCACTTTCAGGTCTCCTCACACTGCTGGTGTGTTGAATTTTTTGACATAGGGTGCTGGCAGATTACGGGCCTCCCATTGCTGCTGCCAGGCACGTAATCTGCCATGGGCCCCCGTAGCGACTCCTCATGCTGTGACGTTGCAACAAGGTGGAATTCAACCCTACATATGTTAGACCGCCTTTACGAACAGCGAAAGGCCATCACAGATTTCCTGATGTTAAAAGCGGATAAAGGTACTCCCTGTGTAACTTAGATGTCAGCCATTGGCAGCTCATGCGTGACACCTGCGCTTGCTCAGGCCCTTTGAGGAGGCCACGCTATTCGTGAGTCGGCAGGACTATGGGATGAACGACGTCATTCCTCTGTTGCACGTCCTGGAACAAATGCTGTTAACAATGGCTGGTCAGGGTGCGGTAGACGTGGCGCACAGATCTCAACGCCACATGACCCCTGTGGGGGCAGGACAGGAAGAAGAGGAGGAGGTAGAGGAGGACATTGGTGCTCAGGAATTATTGAGTGAAATGGGTGGTTTTTCCACTCAGCGGACAGGAGTGGAGGAGCAGGAGCATCTGGTAGAGGAGGAGGAGGAGGAGACAGAGGACCCAGACGCACCGTGGCAGTATGCTGTGGAGATGGAGGCAGGGAGTCCCTCGCATTCCTTGGCACAAATGGCCCATAGCATGCTCGCTTGCTTGCGTAGCGACAGCCGAATAATAACCATCAGACAGAGGGATGACTTTTGGCTGTCCACCTTGTTGGACCCTCGCTACCGTTCAAAAATGGTGGCCTTTTTCACACCTGCTGAGAGGGAGGCCAAAATAACGTACTATAAAAACCACCTATGTAGTCAGCTGGTCTCTGCCTGTCTGCGCCAATGTCCATCCTCAGACACTGTGGGCCCTGTGCGCTCGCGTTCCGCTGCCATGGCAGCAGGGGAGGGGTGGGGTGGGGTGGTAGGAGCAGTGGCAGCTCCACCAGCAGCGGCTGCCTCAGTCTGCAGTCGATGATGAGTAGCTTTCTTCACCAGCGCAGTGAGGAAACTACTAACCAGCCGCAGCAGCAGCAGCAGCAGCATCAGGTGGACCTGGAGCAGGACCTCAAACAACAGGCTTAGGCCTACTTGGACAGCACCCTGCCAACCGAGGTAGACAATCCCCTTGACTACTGGGCAACGAAACTTGACCTTTGGCCCCAACTAGCTGAATTTGCCCTTGAAAGGCTGTCATGCCCGGCCAGTAGCGTGGCATCGGAGCGCGTGTTTAGTGCGGCAGGAGGTATTGCAACTCCGCGGAGGACACGACTGTCCACCCAAAGTGTGGAGAGACTGACGTTTGTGAAAATGAATCAGGCGTGGATTAGTCTGGATTTCAAACCACCAGTTCCTGACACAACTGACTAAATCCGCCATGAATCATGCCCCAAACATGTGCCACTTTCAGGTCTCCTCACACTGCTGGTGTGTTACATTTTTTGTCATAGGGTGCTGGCAGATTACGGGCCTCCCATAGCTGCTGCCAGGCCCCTAATCTGCCATGGGCCCCTATACCGCCTCCTCATGCTGCTGCCAAGTCCAGAGTCTCTCATGGGTCCCTGTACGGCCTCCCATTGCTGCTGTCTCCATCACCACACTCTGCCATGTGCCACTTTCAGGTCTCCTCACACTGCTGGTGTATTCCATTTTTTGTCATAGGGTGCTGGCAGATTACGGGCCTCCCATAGCTGCTGCCAGGCCCCTAATCTGCCATGGGCCCCTATACCGCCTCCTCATGCTGCTGCCAGGTCCAGAGTCTCTCATGGGTCCCTGTACGGCCTCCCATTGCTGCTGTCTCCATCGCCACACTCTGCCATGTGCCACTTTCAGGTCTCCTCACACTGCTGGTGGGTTCCATTTTTTGTCATAGGGTGCTGGCAGATTACGGGCCTCCCATAGCTGCTGCCAGGCCCCTAATCTGCCATGGGCCCCCGTACCGACTCCTCATGCTGCTGCCAGGCCCGTAATCTGTCATGGGCCCCTGTTGTCGCTTGTTGGCATATTCCGCTCGTTCAGATGCTCCTTCTCCTGCTACTCCTCTTCACGGATTCCGTCAGCAGTCTTTCTTGGAATCCGTTTCCAAGAGACAACAGTTTGCGAGCACGCACCAGACGGTGCAGAAGCTGAACGTCCTCCTGTCCAAGTTGCTGCTGCCAGGCTCGTAATCTGTCATGCGCCCCTGTACCGCCTCCTCATGCTGCTGCCAGGTCCAGAGTGTGTCATGGGCCCCCGTACCGACTCCTCATGCTGCTGCCAGGCCCGTAATCTGTCATGGGCCCCTGTACCGCCTCCCCATGCTGCTGCCAGGTCCAGAGTGTGTCATGGGTCCCTGTACGGCCTCCCATTGCTGCTGCCAGGCCCGTAATCTGCCATGGGCCCCCGTACCGACTCCTCATGCTGCTGCCAGGCCCGTAATCTGCCATGGGCCCCTGTACCGCCTCCTCATGCTGCTGCCAGGTCCAGAGTGTGTCATGGGTCCCTGTACGGCCTCCCATTGCTGCTGTCTCTATCGCCACACTCTGCCATGTGCCACTTTCAGGTCTCCTCACACTGCTGGTGGTTTCCATTTTTGTCATAGGGTGCTGTATGGCCTCCCATTGCTGCTGCCTCCACCGCCACACTGTGGCTCCACACTCTGGTTTTGGCCCCGTGACTGCCCAAATGAGTGAAGTGTGCGGTGATTCTAAGATCGACGGCACTCATCTGCATGTCATACTGACTGACAGTATTATTTCTCTTCCCCAGCAGACTCCAAGGGCATTTAAATTAAAGGTACAGTGTTCAGCACTAATATTAAGTCTCTCTGAAGCCTAGAAACACCCTTTTTTAAGTTAAATTCACAGCGAATATATTCGACTCGAATCGAAATTTTTCCACAAATTCGCCGAATCAGTCGAATCGAATTTTTGAATACTTCGCTCATCTCTAATGGTAAACACAGACAAAAGACAAAAGTGGATTGTAGTGAGCGCTCTTGTATAATAGAGACTATTCCGAGAAGGTGGTATTTGACTGGCAAAAACAGAGTGATCCTAATGATACATCTAATTCAAAACCTCCAATAACAGGACCTATGAATAATAGGAATCACCATAAAAATAAACATAATACCAAAATGCATGATTATCATCATTATGCCCCACCTACTTCAAACAGGTTTGAGCCCTTACAAGACCTCTATGATGACAACATAGGGTCACGTGATCATGGTTGGCACCCTAATAATGCCAATACTCCATCTAGAAAGGATTACACACCCTCTCGCAATAAACAAGCTATGCCCCACATGAATTACTATCCCCCACATCCCTACAATAATAACCAATATCATAATCCACATTATCAGGGACAACAGAATAAACCCTATCCTCCCTCACCACGGTACAACAGAAGGCCTAACAACCAGAAGAAAGGGGCTCATTATCAACCAAATAAGGGAGATTATTGGCAACAACCAACATACAATAATAAAAACTCCCATAATATTAATTTTTTATAGGGCACCGCCACCAAACTCGGGATATAATCATAACCAACAGCAAACCAATTACCCAAAACAGCCTTTTTTAGGGGAAGGTACAACGCGCAAAAGAAGGGACACCGGAGGGGAAAGAGAGGAGGAAAGAGAACGAATAGACACCCCCAAGAAAAGAAAGTTGTAAAAGGTCAAGGGATCTTTAACCTTAGCGGAACAAAGTTAACAGACAATGAGTTATCACTATTGGATAAGGGATTGAAATATGCCCCTTCCAGAAGTTTGAGTAAATTTGACACTTATATGGACATACACAAATTTACACGACAACTATCACTTAAGAGATATTTTGCAACTAATCCTATTATTAAAAACATGACCACTGACAAGTTCACCCACTCTAATTTGCATAACTCATCGACCTATAATCCCCCTCCTCAGGCCCACTCCTATGTGAATGTATTCAGGGATAAGGTCCTGAAGGATTTAAGGGACATACCTTTTAAAAAGTCTTTCGATAAAACAGGAGATCGGAAGGCTATTAAGTTGTTACTTGAAAGGAAGGATCTGGTAGTCAGACCAGCTGATAAGGGAGGTGGCGTTGTGATCCTTAAAAAAGATGACTATATAAAGGAGGTGAATAACATCTTGAGTGATAAGACCACCTACACCCTTTTACCCAAAGACCCTATGGTGGAATATAAACGTTCCCTGAAAAATATTATTAATAGAGGTTATGAAGAGGGCATTCTAAACAAAAAAGAAAAAGCATTTCTATGCCCAATAACCCCAAGGTTGCCAGTCCTATACATACTGCCCAAAGTTCATAAAGACCCCATTAAACCACCAGGCAGACCAATAGTGAGTGGCATCGGGTCTCTATGCTCTAAGATTGGGGAATATGTCGATTTCTTCCTCCAACCATTGGTCTCACAAACGCCATCCTACTTACGAGATACTAAGCAGGTCCTCAATGAAACAAGCACTTTAGTCACATCCCCTGATACATTTTTGGTGACGGCAGATGTCGCCTCTTTATATACTAACATTAATCATAAAGATGGCATGGAAGCAACTGATTTTTATCTTACACACTATAGCACTTTACCTGCCGCCCAAAAGAATTTTATCCTGGATCTATTAGAGTTTGCCATGCACAGAAACTATTTCTGGTTTAATAAAACATATTATTTGCAAACTAAGGGCGTGGCAATGGGGGCTAAGTTCGCCCCCAGCCTGGCGAATTTATTTATGTCCCGCTGGGAGGAGGACCTTATTTTTGCTAGGGATTGGCCTGAATTGATGTTCTATAAAAGATATATTGATGACATCTTGCTTTTATGGAATGGGGAGGAGGAGTCTCTTATCAACTTTTTTACCTCTCTTAATAATAACGATTTAAATATTAAACTCTCCTATACTTACAGTCGGCAGGAGATTAACTTTTTAGATCTCACTCTTGTTAATTTTAATGGAAGAATTATTACAAAATCATTTTTTAAATCCACAGACCGCAACAGCTACATCCCCCTTGGTAGTTGCCATCATCCTAAATGGCTAACAAACATTCCGAAAGGCCAACTGATGAGAATTAGACGTAATTGTACCAATAAAGACACTTTTCAGGTCCAAGCAAATATTCTAAAAGACAGATTCTTGGAAAAAGGGTACAACGAAGCGGTTTTGGATTACACCATTGAAACTGTGGCACAGATGGATAGAAACTCTATGTTATTGAATAAACCTAAAGGGAATCACACAACAAAAATATGCCCCTTTATTACTGCTTTTTCTAACCAGTACAAATTAATTAATAGAATTATCAATAAAAATTGGGGCATTTTGAAATTGGATCCAGTTTTGTCAAATATTTTGCCTGAGAAACCTGAAATCATTTACCGAAAAGCAAATGCTGTTAGACAGATGATTGCACCTAATGTGGTCGATCCCCCTAAAAATATTTCTCTATTCAATGATTTAAAGGGTTTCCATCCCTGTAACAGATGTGTCATCTGCAAATATAATAACATCAGAAAACACAGAGCTATTACATTTGAATCATCTGTTACCGGTAGAATGTACAATATAAAACATTTCATATCTTGCTATAGTAAGTTTGTTGTATACTTGTTACAGTGTCCTTGCCAGAAACAATATGTGGGCAGGACTACAAGGCGTTTACGTGACCGCTTGCGTGAACATGTATCCAATATAAAAAAGGGCTTTAGAGAGCATTCATTATCCAACCATTACCGGATTCATCATAATAAAGACCCGTCATCTTTGAAGTTTGTTGGCATAGATGTGATTGGCCATCATTGGAGAGGTATTAATAAAACATGAGCGGTCTCCCAAGCAGAAACAAAGTGGGTGTTTGAGCTTAACACATTACATCCCGCAGGCCATAATATAGAAGTAGATGTCAACTGCTTCATTGCCAATAGCTGATTGATACACTATGCCTTTTATACTTTCTTTTAGTCTGTGCCCAATTTCATATTTTATACTGTATTTAATTTTATACAGCATTTACGATTTTATTTGATATGTGAATATAGAGTGCTATATCACATTTTTATGTTTAATTGGCGTTTTCATTTTATCCACTCATACTCTATAAAACAGAGTGAGTGAGGCACCAACTTTGACATAATTTTAATTCTTATATTTTTAATTTTATTTTTATACTATTTATGCATTGTATTCTAGATTTTATCATTTATTGTTTATTTGTTATATTATGTATATTCAGTGCACCCACCTTGCCGTGGTCCGTCAATATAGTTATTTGCCAATCACCGTGGGGCAACTTTAAGGCCATAGACACCACTGTTACATTATACAAATACTTGAGCACCGTCACTTTATTTTTGGAGTATAAGGAAGATGTGTGTATATCAGCCACATATTTGTTCCCTGGGGTCTGGGGCTGGCTAGCTTTTAGCTAGACCTGAATGGTTAATGGGATTAATCTCCCTGTCCCTTCCTTTCTGCTAGCAGTATCGCGGATCCACGGCAAAATGGCGCCGTCATCAACGCGCATGCGCACTCTCTGAAACTTCGGGAAGATGGCCGCGGCTAACTGTGCACGCGCCGTCTTCCCCTGCATAAATTCCCGACGTCAGTCACGCTTCTGTACAGCCTCCCCTCTGATGATGTGCTTATAGCACGAAAGGCCTAAGGAGGAGCTGTGCAGAGCGTGACGTCATTCGCACCGCCGGAGCCACGAGGAGGCTCGGCGGACATCTTTACTAGGGTCAGTATTGCTACCTTCCTAATCCTTATTTTAACCTTTTATGGGTCTGGATCTGCATGCTACCCTGTATTTTATGCTGAGGCAAATAAATTTTCCTAAACATACTACACTATCTCTGGCACCTGTGTTTTTTCTGGGGCTCCTTTGTGGAGCTGTTACCCCCACAGAGAAGGTGACAGTACCATTCAGAGGAGAGAGTCTCACCACCAGTGCGGAGTGCCTGATTGACCTTAAAGGGGACCTCAGGATCCGGCTTTGAGTCTTCGGTGATCCACCGTGAGAGGGACGCCTGCCATCTGAATGTTGGAGGATCTGACATCTGGAATGATTATTCCTACATGCGCATAACCCATGCGTTTCTGGTGAGTGCGCATTGCTATTATTTGAGGCCGCAAGAGCTTTCGAAGTTTGCACCCTTTTATAAGAGACCACGGATAATAATACATTGACTTCTGACTGTTTTCAGTTTAATTCTTTTAGCGCTGCACCATACTACCCTCGTTTACATTTGCATATAAAGGCATTGTGGTTGCCTTAGGTGTTCTGTGTTTATACAAGAGCGCTCACTACAATCCACTTTTGTCAGTACTTTATATTTGTTACATGTGCCCATTCACATAGCAGAACTTGCTCTATTCCGCACCCTCCAGTAAGGAAACATCCTAGATACTTCTCTTTCTTTATGAAGTGGCTGGTTAGCTGTGTTTGCCATAATTAACTTTGTCTTTACTGTGCAGGCAGATCTTCATTTTCAATTGTAACTAGATTTGAACATTGTCTGCCCTATCAAAGGGTTAACGTTGTAGAGGCCGGGCTTCTTGTGTTGTATGTTAATGAAGACAGATTTGGGACAGACTCTTAACATTGTTCAAAAAACATTGACTCAGAGCAGTTTGGCTCATTCCTAGCTAAGGTGAACACACTTGGTTAAGCCGGTCACCAGCCTCTTTAAAAATTTGGCAAGCGTTTGTATTTTTCATTCCTCTCAAAAGGAGACAACTCAGCCCTGTTCTAGAATAAATGTGTTTACCTATTGTATGAATCTGGGCAGACTGACACAGAGATAGATTGATGCTAATAGGCTGTCATTGAATCCCAATATTCAAGCTGGATCCCCAGACAAAACCATTTCTCAATCCCAGAACTTGATGGAAGTTAAGTGACTGGCTTCCTCATGTCCTTGGAGATGCAGTGGTGTGGGACAGTTCTGATCTCGTATCAGGGTTTACAGCCCTACATTACATTTACAGACCTGTTCAAACTTCAAAAGTCTTTGAGAAGCTTGCTAAAATAAATGGTATAGAGCTGCCTCTAAATTCCAATGCTGTGAAGGTATAATATGTGCAATAAATGTTCTAAAAAATCTGTGCATAAACACAAAAGTGCATAAAAATATGTGCATAAAATAATATGTGCAAATTGGTACTATAGTGCACCCCCCCCACTGGTGCATCAATATCTCTACTTCATAGTCACTTAGTATATTAAATCCTTGTGTTGGGAAAGTTCAATATCACATTGCATCTGCCCCCCAAAGCAGAGCAGCACTACGGTGCCCCTTCCCCATATAACATAAAAGCAAAGTATGAATGTGTCAAAATCTCAAATTAGATCAACTAAATGAATGTACAATACCCTAAATACCATACAAATGCATCAATTAAACCGGTGGTCCATAAATTAAAGTTTATTATAATTTTCTTGTTCTCTAGTGCTGTGATAAATGTGCTTAATGTAGAAACATGGTTGATGGAAAAAAGATCAGTGCTTCCACATGTCTTCCCCCTTTTCAGCCTTTGGTTGATTTGGTTGCTCTCCACTCTCCTTTGCATTGGAACTCTGTAGTGGATAATAGTGTTAGGATGCTGTGCCCTTCCCAATCCGAGATGTGTGTATTCTTTTTCATGCGGGCCATAAATGTATATGCTAGAGAGAGGGAAGCTTCTATAGAGTAAAATTGTTTATTTTAAACATTAAAATTGCAGAATTACACTTACAGACAATAAAACTCTGGGTGCTTTAAAATGTACAAGAAACCGGAATGCCAGATGCATTCCACCACCAATAACCAGACACAGGAAGTAGTGACACCATAATTAGATTCGCCCAACGTGTTTTGTCATCATGACGTCCTCAGGAGCCATGCCAGCTTACTTCACTTCCTTCTTTTTTATGCAGTCCAATACAGTACTTACTCCCTGGGTGTTCTGAAAAGGATAAATAGTTAAATATAACGCATTGGACAGCTGCCATTTTCTAGGAGTGCTCCTTGGATCTATCCGTAGACACAGATAGTTACCTGTATGTGGCCGCCATTAGTCCTACAGATAGATTGTTCCCTAAAGAAAGTATTTAAGACTAAAAATGATTTAAAGCAACACTTCCACTAAACTAAATATCCACAGAATATTACACAATTTAATATATTAAAAAATATATATGAAAATAATGCAATATAAAATATGATATAAAAATATGATCATTAAAAAAGTGAATGTATGTAAAAGACAAAATGCCCCCTAAATGTAAAATTAAGCAATTACGCTCAATATCTATATTCAGGCCTTTTGGAATCATGGATTGCAAGATGTATATCCATTTTGTTTAGGTTTGAGAGGCCTGTATTCTCATATTATTACCCCTCCAATGTTGTTCAATCCTATCTATACCATAGAAAATTAGATCTTGCTAATGGACCTCTCTAAAGTGTCTAGAAAAGTTGTGTTTTTTTACATCCCTTTCTGATATTTGTAATAGGTTCCCTAATTCTGGTTGAAAGTTTTCTTGTGGATCTCCCCACATATTGGAGCCAACATTGACATTCGATAAGCTTTGAGAAGCTTAACTCACTTGGCTGAAGTAAATTCACTGTGTATTCTGTGCAGAATGCAGTAAAGGGTGCCACTGGTTAGTTCAATATAGGAATATATAGAAAATACCCATACAAAAAACTGAGATATCAAAACTGAGTTCAGCATTTAACAGCTGTGCCAGGTTTTAGAACTTCCTACTGTATTTTAAACTGGCCAGACACTTTGCCATCTAAGACAGGGGTTAACAGGTTTTCTGTTTCAAATGCCGCTGTATGCTTTGACATACCTATACCTCCTATGACCCAGTCTGTCTGGACAGTATGATCACTTGTTGATTTGGCACCATCCACAGGCAGCTTAACTCTTCAATAAGATAAAAAAGTTGAATCCAACGCAATTTTACTTCAGCTAATTGCAGAACAGAGGATGTTTTCTAGTATTTTTAGTGTAAGAATAAAATGACCTTTCTGAGACCTGTCTCTGTAAAGTACTAAAAGTGACTAAGGGAACATGAAAGAAATGGGGAGGGTCTAGCTAGGACTGAACTGCTAGTGCTAAACAGGAGGGGAAGATGGAAGGAGAAACCAAAATCACATAGTAATCAATTAGTAGCAGTCCAAAACTTCCACTAGATGTCAGCACACTATAGAACAATATTAATCTCATGCAGTTGAATAAAACAGAACAATTACATAAAAGTTCAGCAGAACAAGGTGGATATGGGAACCAAATGATGGGGGTATGAGACTGCATGGATTAATTTAAAAAAGATACTAAACCAGGATTTTCTGCATTATTGAACTAGAAATTGACATGAAGAAATTAACTTGATGTTTCAGAGGACATGCAAGTAATATTTTCAGTAAGACTAGGTTCACGTTAGCCAGTGCTTTGAAAAGAAATTTTAGAGTGCAGCTAAATAGCTGCTATCGGGTGTTCAGGAGGCAATCCTGCTGCCTTCTGAAAGCCTTTTTAAAACATAGGGCTAATGCATTACAATCACGAGCCAAGCATTTGGCAAATATATGCTTCTATTAAACTACCTTGAAGCTGACCAAACTTCCTTACAGGGATAAAAATATAGCATCTGAACATATCATTACAAGAACATATCAGTCTACAATATACAGTACACAATAACTCTTTGGGTATCCCAAATGTCTACGTATTTCTTGGGTCTCGCATGCTTCCTTAGGATGTGAGTATCCCAAACTGTAGTTATCATCAGTTCCACCTCTACGATGAATATTTATGGACAGTTATGTAGTCCCAATCATTATGTTCTTTCCTTCATATGTCTGTATATACTCGTTCCTCACTCTCGGGAGATGCAGAGGTCCGACTGGATATCGTTAGGTGGAACAACTGGGTCTGATATATGTTGGCGATCAAACACCCCTCGAGTTCCTCTCCCCCCAAAATGGTTGGATGGGATCCCAGAAACATGTAGACTTATGGGATACCCATAGAGCTATTGTATATTGTAGACTGATATGTACCTATTTATTTAATCATTTAATGTGTTCAGATGCAATGTTTTTTATTATTCTGTAAGGAAGTTAAGTAAGCTGCCAAATATTTTGGTGGAAACAAATCTTTGTACAGTCAAATAGATCACCTATTTTTTTGTAACTGAGTAGTGAGATATTAATTATTGCAAGCGCTGATCTGCAGGCCAACCCCTTCCTTTAATTGGGAAGTTTTTGTGCTTTCCCTAACCTTTTTATTTTGACTAAAATAAAAATTTTGACTTTACAGGGCTGCTGTTAGAAACCACGGGGCCCCATACAGCTAACCTGACAGGGCCCCCTCAAATAAACACAGTTTACTATGCTTCAGTTCTGAATGAGCACAGTGAGAGATCAGTACCAATCACTCATTGTGTTTATTGAGGAAAGGAAGAGCGTGATGAATGTGACATATTTACTGCACCCTTCCCCCACTCCCCATCCTGAAGTATCCTATTGTGTGCTTGCAGCTCCCAGTGGGAAGGAGAGGAGGGAAGCCAGCAACACTGTGAGGGTAAGGAAGGTACACAGGGGCCCATACAGCCAACCTGACAGGGCCCCCTCAAATAAACACAGTTTACTATGCTTCAGTTACTGTATGAATGAACACAGTGAGGGATCAGTACCACTCATTGTGTTCATTCAGGAAAGGAAGAGGCTGGTAAATGTGACATATTTACCGGACCCTTCCACCACTCTCCATCCTGAAAGATCCTATTGTGTGCTTACAGCTACCAGTGGGAAGGAGAGGAGGGAAGCCAACAGCACTGTGGGGGTAAGGAAGGTACACAGGGGTTCATACAGCCAACCTGACAGGGCCCCCTCAAATATACACAGTTTACTGTGCTTCAGTTATGAATGAACACAGTGAAGGATCAGTACCAATCACTCATTGTGTTAATTTAGGAAAGGAAGAGGCTGGTAAATGTGACATATTTACTGGACCCTTCCACCACTCTCCACCCTGAAAGATCCTATTGTGTGCTTACAGCTACCAGTGGGAAGGAGAGGGGGGGAAGCCAGCAGCACTGTGGGGGAAAGGAAGGTACAGAGGGGCCCTGGGCAGTAGAGGAAACCGTATAGTGTACAGGGAGGGTGATTTGTGAGGCGGGGGGGCAATTACTGCCTGACCCCTGTATGGCTCTCTCTGCAGCAGCCAAAAGCCAGTGGGAGAGAGGGGAGAAGAATCTGGCTTTCAGCTGCTGCAGAGAAAGCCATAAAGGGGATCAGTTCCAGTAACCCCCCCCGATGCCGATCACCCAGCTGCCTGGGCCCCCCTGCTGGCCTGGGCCCTGTATAGGAGGACTGGTGGTACTCCCTTATCCACAGCTTTGACCCTTTAAACAATCTGAAAAACCTAGCACATTAAACAAAAAACTGTTTTGCAAGAATTTTGAAGCTAAAGATAAGGCTATGCTTGGAGCAAGCACTGTGTAATACACAAGGGTGGCTTGATTTCTATTGAATCATGCTTCAAGAAACCTGAGGCATGCAGTACTGTCACATTGTGAATTAATAATCTTTACCTCATGGATATACAATCATATATTGCATGTAATCTGATGTATTTTGCTAAATTTTGTTTATGCTCTTCGTGTTTACAGTTGATGTCCAGGAAAGAGATCATTAGAATCTCATCACCGTGTTGCAGTGCTTTACTCTGGGAATATCTAATAGCAGTGACATGAGTGTTGATATTTTTTTGAATGGTAGTATAGAAAGATCATGTTAACTTGTCTGTTGTGTTTTTTTTCTTACTATGATGTAATGCGACTATGTAGTACTTCATGCTTATTTTTACAAAATCATAAATGTATGTCCATGTATTGTATAAAGCACGTGCAAGCGTCAGCTTTGAGAAATTCTATGTACTGCTCTCAGTAAAGAACGCTAATATATGGAAACACTTTATAAAGTAAGAAAATAAATAACCATATGAATAATAAAAGCAGCAGTATAATCTTCTCCTCCCCTCGCTCGCCTTCTTCCCTCCTTAGGGCTCATGTACACGGGGCATTTGGAAAAATCTTCTGAATGGTGGAAAATGTAGGTTAAAAAAACTTCAGTTTAGCCACGTTTGCATACTGCGTTTATGCGCGTTTGCATTCAGAAGAGTTTTTAAGAGATAACCTCAGGAGACCTTCCCAAATGTCCAGAATGCACTGAAAAATAGTAAATAATTAACTATTTCAGACAGAAATAGAGAGAGCAGAAGCAGAAAGAGCAGTATGTGTTGAAATGGCCTGATCTTTTCTGGTTGTATTCACTATGGATCCCATCATGAGCATAATGCAGCACGTTCTACCATGTTTTCGTTCCCACAAAACCTGGAACTGACTGCGCTGGTGTACTAGGTCTATTTGAATACATGGAAAACACTTTTCATGCATTTCTGATGATGAAAAAAGGCTCTGGACAACATCTGGATATTGAACAGTTAAAAAACGCTTCTAAAGGCAGTTAACTACGTTTACAAGCATTTGGATTTTGTAAAATCTACTCCTGAACACAAGTTTGGTGTATTAAAAAAAACGACTGTAAACTCAACTGCCTGTAAACGACTGTAAACGACTGTGTGTACATGGACAAATAGGAAAACATTAGGGAGAGTTCAGGGGCTGCTAAGAAAACGCTGAACAGCTCCTGAACGTCAGTTTAGGAGCTGCAGTGTACATGAGCCCTTACTATGCCTTCCCGCTCTCTTTTTTTTTCCCCCATCTTTTTTTTCACTTTCAATAGTTTTTATACATTTTTTCAGTAATGTACAAATACCTCCCCTAAGCATAAGGGAGGGAGAAAAGAACATATAACAATTCCAACAACAGAGGCATCTAGGAACATTCCAAGTTAATAGGCAGGAGAAAAGGCACATCAATAAAGTCTTGACATAGCATAAAAGGCCCGCCATACTGTAGAATGCCTCCAATAAACTCCACAAAAGAAAGAAAGAGAAGAGGAGAAAGAAAAAAAAGGGGGGGGGGGAGAATGGAAGTGCGCTCCCAAGTCATCTTGGATAGGTAAACTATCTGAATCACGGGGAGTCCGACAGATATCTGATCCTGCCAGGAAAGGACTAACCTCTGGTTGCAGTACCGGGACATACCAGCAGGTGCCTTTTCAGCAGCCAGGATCTTTCCTCCTGCAATCAAGTCCTCACCTGAGGCTGATTGCAGGAGGTGTATTTAAACAGTAACCAGGCCTGTAAGCAGGGCCTTGGTGTTTGTTCCCATGAGCCTCTGCTACCTGCTACCTGTGATCTGCTCTGTGTCCCATCTTCCTCTGCGTCCCATGCTTGATCTCCTGTGTATGACCCCGGATAGCCTGACTATGCTTGATTACTTGTATATATTGGGTGAAGGTTTTTAGTTATTTCGGTTTTGTTTGCACTGTGCGCTTTTGTATACTGGTGTAGCTCACAATAAATTATTTTATCCACATCACTCCTGAAGCCTGATATTCCCTGTGTCAGTCCACACATCTCTGGTCATATCTGGGTTACTGACAGATCCACAGGTCCCAAGTCCTTTCAAAGAGGGCCATCTTATCTTGTAGGATCACTGAAAGGCGTTCATTTGTCATTATCCATGTCAATTTGTCCCTCAAAAGATAAAACGGAATCACAGGAGACTTCCAAGACTGAATGTATGATCATTCGGGAAGCAAACGGCACCCATTTAGCTAAGCATATAGCCATGCCTCTCTTTTTGTACGGACTGTTTGACAGATAGAAGTGGGGATATCTAGCATGGAGATATTTTGGGTGGGAAGCTCGAGAAAAATGTGTCTCTTGAAGTAACAGGACGTCAGTCCCAAGTTTGTGGTAATATTGGAGGCCATGGTTTGCTTAGTCTGGGAGTTGAGGCCCTATACATTGTGAGTCAAAATTCTAAATTTAGAGGGGGTTGTGGAAGACATAATGGTTCAGCAGATTGTACTCGCCTGTTGAAGGATCCTGCTGGACCCCGACTGAGGGATCCAACCACCTCCCGGATGCAGTTCTCAGGGAGCAGAGAGCACACTAGTTCATAAAAACAACTAAAGAAAAAGAAAGAGTAGAAGTATCATTTTCTTTTTTTCAAGTCTTCTCCTCTCTGTTTTCTCTTCTCCTGTGACCTTGGTATGGTAACAAATGACCTGATGTCACCAGAAATCTACAATACTCCTTATACTTGTTACACACTGACAGGAAGCATAAATGAAATACCTAAAGAGCTCAGCAGCACCTAGGTAGTTCATTGAGAACTCCAAGCCGTCAAAGGCTAACAGTACTTGTAGTTCTCCCATTCACAGAAATCTGTGGGGGCCCAAGAAAATGTTTGCCTGGGGTCCAATCGATATTAAAGATGGCCCTGTAGTAGACACTGCTACTTTGGTAATCTCCACTAACTTCTGGGTCACATGCTGAATGGACTGCTGAATTCTGAACACAGGGGGTTGAGCGCTGTTCAGAGAATGGTTTGCAATCCATTATTCAGAAAATACAAGGTGATCCCTGAATGGCACTCATACATAGAGGCTGCTTGACGAAATGGGACCCAGAAGCTAGAAACGATCACTATAGTAAGGGTAAACACAAAGCATGCAATCACTCCCAGTGCTCATAAATCCACCAGATACAAAAAGTGCAATGAGGATAACATCAGTGAATGCTCCACTGATGCAGCCCTCCTCAGATTGGGTATTCCAATAAAAACTATTAAAAAAACATACAGGAGGGTGCAAGTGCCTAGCGCATTACCAGAATCACTTTATAAAAGATGAGAATGTTCACAAAATGGGTACTCACAAAAGCAGAAATAAAGAAGTCATTAAAACCATGAAGCACAATCCAGTGCAGGAATCACGTAACCTGACAAGCAATACCATTGTGCGGGCAAACTGACGCATTTCGGGGGTGCACCCCTTCTTCAGAGCTTTCTGCACTGGATTGTGATTCATGGTTTTATTGCCTACTTTTCTTCTACTTTTGTGAGTACCTATAATGTCAACATTCTCATCTTTTGTTATAATAAATCTCTGGTAATGCGCTAGACATTTGCACCTTCCTGTGAGTTTTTCTTGTAGTTTTTACTATAGTAGGAGTGTCTACTACAATGATTTTTAGCTTCTAGAGGGATCCTATGGGTATGTACCTTTAAGAATATTTACATGATACTTTATTATATATTTTACCAGGTCAGTAAAAGTTAAAGAAGTATCACTTCAGTTTTTATTAATGTGTTCTGTTCCCCAGGGACCATGTACATGCAGTACTTTGTCCCATCTTATGTGATATCTAAGGCTAGCTTTGAGGTTGGGCAGAGAATCTCTCCTCCCTCTACAGCTGTCACTGTCAATGACAGTGACAGCTGTAGTCACTGAGTCAATGTCACAAAAAAGCCCAGGTGCAATATACCCGATGCCTTGACATGCCTCACTGGGCATTTTTGTGGCATTGGCTAAAGAAGTAAAGGCTTCTTTCCGACAACTCAACCATTCAGCTAATTTTTGTTCAAGTATCGTTATATTGTGCTCTTTCAAACAACCAAACCCTCTTTTTTCAGAGCAGTCTGTATTTCTCCTGAGTTTACCTGTGGATTTTTTGTATGCCCAATAATTCTTCTGCAGGCTGTGGCTGCAATCTTTCTTGGTCTACCTGATCCTGGCTTGGTATCAAGAGATCCCCAAACTTTCTCTTCTTAATAGGTGATTGAACAGTACTGACTGGCATATTCAAGACTTTGGATATCTGTTTATATAATTTTCTATCTTGATAAAGTTCCAATACCTTGTTATGTAGGTCTTTTGACAATTCTTTTCTGCTCCCCATGGCTCAGTATCTAGCCTGCTCAATGCATTCACGTGAGAGATATCAAACTCATTTACTATTTATACACAGACGCTAATTGCAGATTAAAGAGCCACAGATGTGGGAAATTAACCTTTAATTGGCATTTTAACCTGTGTGTGTCACCTTGTGTGTCTGTATCAAGGCCAAACATTCCAGGGTATGTAACTTTTGATCAGGGCCATTTGGGTGATTTCTGTTATCATTATGATTTAAAAATGAGCCAAACAACTATGTGATAATAAATGGCTTCATATCATCACTATCCCTAAAGGAAAATAGTGTTTTGGCACGGTCATTCATATTTTCAATATCAATGCCAAAATTTCACGATTTCTGTCAGAGTATGCAAACTTTTGAGCACAACTGTAAGCTAAAAGAATTGCTCACAAGGAAGTTTATTTGAAACGTACTACTGTTCTTTGATCAGTCATATCAATCATTTGACCACATGACTATCTTAACCTCAAATGTGAGTACTATGTACTGTGTGTCAAATATTGTGTCTTGGACAGGTTCTTGGCTCACCTACCTCTAGTCCCAACCCTGCACCCAAGTCCTTTTCTATTGCACATTGATTTCTACTTTTCTTTCTAATGTAAGCTTAGATACAGTATTACATGGATAATCCAAAAGGCAGCATAGACTTGAGGTCCATCTCTAATGATAGACAATAAGGAGTGAATGTAAGTGTTCCGTGTGTAACAAACTTTTAGTTTAGCTAACCAGAGAACACTAACAAGTACACGGGCAGTAATTGCCTAAATACATGACCATACAAATTTCTTTTAGCACAAAACAACTTCAAACAGAAATAGAAGAGTTGTGAATAATGTGGTTTCTATTAGGAATTATTTGGAAATAATTACACTTTCTTGACACTTTCCGTTATGAACTTAACATCCTTGTCAACAATAAAAAGGAAACACTTTCATGTATGAAATATTTCTAGCTGGGGAATTAAAGGTTGTGGCAGCCTGTGTCCTTGGTAGTGTTTCCATTTACTTCTTGAAAGTGCAGACCACTGATCTGTTCTCCAAGTGATGAATCATCCTTCTTTTAACCAACTCCTCAAGGATTTGCTATTGTGTAGCCAGGGCTATGAGGTGTTGGGGAACATACTGTCAAAGTATCTTGAGACTAGAAGTATAAGTATTTTATGTAGCATATAGTATTACTATATATATATATATATATATAAAATATATTAGACGTGATGTAGGTACTCATGGGATATGAGGAAAGGAATGTAGATTTAAAAAAAAATTGTAATAGACTTATGTTTAATATAGATCTCTGCATGTGCCCCTTGGCCTTCTTGCTTGACATAGAGTGCAGGTAACTAGGCCAGATTTAGGTCTTGGAGCCCTGGGACACTTCAGGTCTGGGGGGCCCCTCATACGCAGAGTTGGTTTACAGTCTCAATGACAGTCACAAATGTTCAAAATCCATGAAACAATGTAATTCTAAGGTCACACGTACACACACATGCAGTCATAGACTACCTTCCATAAGAGTGTATGCACTTTATGTGTGGTTTACTTGAGCTGCCAAAATCCATTTTTAAATACGATACACTATACCAGTCCATAGTAAAAACATTTACAGATGATGGCAGGCAAAATATTATTTCCCAACATACATTTAATCAAATAAAGTACATTTTTATTATTATATTTTTTTCCATTATTCTATATATTTTTATATTGTTTTTATATTATTTTATAATAGAGGGGGGCCGTTCTTTCAGTGGGCCCAGGGCAGTTGCCCTTTTTGCCTTTTTCTGGGGTAGATTTACTAAAACTGGAATGTGCAAAATCTGGTGTAGCTCAGATTTCAGGTTTTATTGTCAAAGCTTAATTGAACAAGCTGATGTTAGAAACTGATTGGCTAACATACACAGCTGCACAAGATTCTGAATGCTCCAGTTTTAGTAAATCTAATGTAAAAAACACTGTAGGCCAGTGAATGATGTGATTAGATCAACACCTGCAAAGAGTTTCCTTGCCAACTTGAGGGCATGATTTTCATTAACAGAGCAGTATTTGGTAGGCTTTGTAGCAGGGGAAGTAAGTATGTATTTCCCTTTTTACATTGGAGTAATCTTTTTTGTGTTCCATAATTTCTGCCTAACTTGAGTTTCTTTTACTGTTTTGCAGCGATTCCTCCAGACTCCTCCAAGCACCTCAGGGGTCTGTTATGTTATACCATCTGCCAGACTGTGTTAAGTTTTTCAAAGGGCCAAGAGTCAGTTGGCCAATCTCTGATGAGCTTGTCATCAGTCAACTGGATAATGTTTTAACAAATATGCTGAGCAAGATTCTGGAAAGGTCTTTTGCATGCAGACTGTTGCCTGAGCTGGAGTCCTGGATTGGAGCCTAGTACTCGAGGGCTCTGACTCTCTGGGGCTAGAATGTGATCTTATCTAAGAGGACCTAGCTAATGCTATTCCTGAATGTAGGGATGCCAAAAGCTTGGGAGAATGGATGTATGTTTTTTTTGTCTCCAAGCTTATGGGGGGAAAAAAATACAATTTTGTGGACCAGGCTGGTACAAAAATGAATTGCAAGTGAAATATGGTCTGCAATATACGTTAAAAACTATGCATAAACCAGGTGTAAAACTGAATACAACTTTTTAGAAAACCTATGATTTGTCTGTGTTATTATTTCATTTTTAATATATAATGAAATAAAATAAAAACTATATTCCCCTGAAGATGTCCTGATGATTAAATGCATTGGGCGGGGCTTCATCTGTGACATCACTTCTGCTCGGTGAACCACATGGCCATCTTGGAAACCAGGAAGTGTTAGTTTAACAGTAAGAAAGGCAACTCTATGGTGATTTTATGTGACTGCATATAATTAAGTGTGCTGGAGATGATAAATAAAAAAAGATTTTACACTATATGCAGATAATTTTGGCCTTTTATGGTGCTTGATATGGTGGACCAGGGCTAAAAGGAGGGGAAGTTGTAGAAGTGAATCAAAGGTGCCAAAGGAAGAGGTGCTGCTTTGCAAGACAACAAAGAGCTCTATCAATCCTCTTATAAATTTAAGAGGCCCTATTACCTGGTGAGTGTGGCACATTAGGGCATGTGGGAAGGCACTTTTTGGTGTGTTTGCTCACAATTGCATGTTTACACAACAATGGGATGAATGAACATTTGGGACATTAAAGTAATATTTTGCAGATCCCATGGAGATATACTCTTCAGTAGTGATGGGCCGAAAACCCCTGTGAATGGACATTTGACCACAAATTTCGAACTCAATTCAAGTTTATGACACGCAAACTTCAAAAGTTCCCATTTTAAGACATATACGCAAGTTATTGGCCATAAAAGGAGTATAGGGACTCTGGTACTGCCTTGAGGGACATAAATCAGTGAAAAACATGATTTTAAAAAAGTACCATTTTTAAAGGGGCAGTAATTTTCATTGCTTACAGTTAAAAAAAAAGAAACATTCCTTTAAATATCATGCCTGGGGGGTCCCCTTAAACTACCTGAAAAGTTGCACATCTGTACAATGTATGGAACCTGCTGCAGCAAGACTGACATTTTTTTTTTCTAAATGTTTTTATTAAAAAAAAAAAAAAAAAACAGCTTGGGGTCCCCTCCCTAATCCTTACCAGGCCCTTTAAGTCTAGAAGGAAGGGTAGGAGGGACACCACAGTAATTTGTTTTTTAAAGTGTGCGGGGTTCCTCCTAAAAGCCATACCATGCCCTTTAGGCCAGGTAGGACTTTTAAGGGGAACCCCATCTCACAAAAATGGGGGGGGAGTGTGTGGGTTTCCCCTTAAAAGCCATACCAGGCCCTTTAGACCTGCTAGGACTTTAAAGGGGAACCCCACACCCAAAAAATGGGGGAAATGCCTACCAGACCATTGTTCCGAGCACAGGCTTGGCAGGGCAGGAAAGGAGGGGAATGATCGAGTAACCCCCCCCCCCCAGGGGCGGATTGATCATTTGGAAACTCGGGCACTGCCCAAGGGCCCGGGGTCAGTAGGGGGCCCCATGAGATGCCCCTGGTACCTTTTTCATAGACTTTTTTGAGTTTGGGGAAGGACACAGGGGCCCCATGATCCCCTATTGCCCGGGGGCCCCATGGGATGTCAGTCCACCCCTGCCTCCCCCTGCAGCTTGCCAGCATATGCCCTCAGCATAGGTACGCGCTCGGCGGGCGAACAGCTTGCTGAACGCCCTTACAGTTCGTAACAGCCGATGTTCGAGTCGAACTCTTACATTCGGCACAATCAAGCCCGACACTACTCTGCAATTTGCACAAATTATTTCTGTACGGTGACTGAGGACACATAATATGGTTTGGATCACTTTAATCATTTATAATCTTTTGGAGAATTTATGATGCAATAATCTGCAGGTTTTGTATGACAGAATATTGGAAGCATAAGATCAATGTTCTGTAGGTCTTGCTGAACAATATATTTGCAGTTTGCACAATTAATGTTTATTTGTACATAGGATACAGCATTGTTTAAATACACCTTATTATAAGTGTAGCACTAGCCCCCTAAGAGTTGCGTAGATTTCAGGTCCCCCTATAGTCCTGCACGGCCAAGCAACATGCATCTTCACACACATCTAGAGCCAGAGATCAGTCCTTGGTTTTATTATTTTATTTAGGATATTTGAACTGGGATAGGGTTAGGGGTGCAGAGGATGCCCAAGGGAACTGATTTACTGAGGACAACTTCCTAGAACTATTTACAAGCCTTCACTGCAACACAGTCTCTGTTTGAGAGCTAGCCAGCGTCTCCCAATGTACCTCCCCAGACACTAGAGGAACTCCTCTTCCTTTACCCAACAAACTGGAGGTATTCCTGAGCAGGTGATCTGGTGCCTTTCACTTTAAGAAATGGACAATCTGGTTTCCCATTAGAGTACTCTTTCCCCTATCCGCCCAGGGGGTGCAGGGATACTCACTCAGATCCTCTCTTATACTGCTGATGGGTTGGTGGCTGCTACCAGACCTTCTAGCTGGGCCGCTCCTTGCCTGCTGCTGTACAGGTGGTCCTTGCTCTGGGGGCCTTTGAAGCTCCAAGCTTCCCTCCTTCAGCTCTCCATCTAGGCCCCCATCTCTCTCCATCTGGGTCCCTTCCCTGGCTCCTGCCTTTAGCCTCACATCTTCTTCAGTTCTTTCACCAGAACTCTCCCCCTTTCCTCCAGTTGAGCAGGCTCAGAAACTCTTAAAGGTTGTCCCAGCCCCTTTCCAAGCCTCCTGTTGGGGATTGGCCAGGATCCTTCAAGAGTTCAAGCTAGCCACTCCTCACATCCGCCCACTGCTACTAGATCTTTCTCCAAAGATCTAAAGCAGGGGGAAATTCCTGAGTGCTGGTCTGCAGAGCCTCTTAACTCCTGACCCAAATTTGACCACCTGACTATTGCACCCAGGCTGCTACACAGCCCTCCTCTCTCACAATCAGGACTCTAGCTCCCCCTAGCTAACTAGGAGGACACTACATAAGTTTAAGAGTAATACTCTGCAGACGGTATGGAGCAATAATCCGTGGGTTTGCACAGTTGTATTGTTTTGCACCGAAACTGAACACACAGTAGGGACTAAAGATTATTTTATTCTATTATTTTTATTATTTAATTTCATTATATTTTAAGGTCTCATGCCCACTGGACAAATGCCAGCAGCATTAGCTGTATAAAGTTGTGTTAGCGTTTTGCATTAGTGTTTTACCTCATTAGCATTCTTCAGCACACAAAAAAATATAACCCCCCACTAGTTCTGGGTTTTTTTCCAGCCAGAAAACGCCCCTGCCAAAAAATGCTGATTAAAGCATATGTGTGCATGGACACATAGGATAACATGCTGAGGAGTTCACTGGCTGTAGAAAAAATGCCAGAAGCCAAAAACAGCAGCTGTAAAAATGTCCAGTGTGCATGAAGTATAAGAATGAAATAGTAACACAAACAAATCACAGGTTTTATAAAAAAGTTTTGTTCAGTTTTACACATGGTTTATGCATAGGTTTTAAGGTACCTTTTTTTCACTTACATTGCACTTGGGAGAATGGAGCCACAATTGAACTTCTATGGGTCTAATGCTATAGTCATTCACCTGGTACAGAGCAGGCTCAAGAACTTCTCTTTTATTGGAAGCTACTTCACCTTGCTGTTTGCATGGGAAGTCTGTGGTCCATCCACGGGCTGATAGCCTGAGAAATGCTGCTTCTATTTGGGTATTCCACACACCCCTATTCCTAGTTTTCTACAATAGCAAAATCATGGTTTTCTCAGCTGGGGTTCTCACCTTCAGTACACCAGGCCCAAATAAGTTGTGTCACTGCCAGAGACTGCACAGCAAATTCAATTCTCGATCCGTCATATTAAACCGAAATTTGAACAGGAGCAGTGCTGTGGTATAATAGCATACAACCTTTAAATGAATATATAGGTGTCCATAATAAAGTCCAGTGAATATAGAGACCAAATTCACCACACCATTGCTAAAAGGTAACTATTCTCAAATAATCATGCTATGATGTGCTGCAAAAAAAAGTGTCACCCGATGTGCAGTGTCCACCACTCCCAGCACTCCATCACCAAATATCTATGCCTCTCAACTCAATGATTATTATTATTATTTATTATTTCAGGTACTTATATAGCGCCATCAATTTACACAGCACTTTACATATATATTGTACATTCTCATCAGTCCCTAACCCTCAAGGGGCTTACAATCTAAGGTCCCTAACTTATATTCATACATACCCATACTAGGGTCAATTTAGACAGGAGCCAATTAACCTACCTGCATGTCTTTGGAGTGTGGGAGGAAACCGGAGTACCCGGAGAAAACCCACGCAGGCACAGGGAAAACATGCAAACTCCCTCTGATGGGCATTAGAGCTTATAATATTCATCCTGCTACTCCCCAGCAGCAGGTACCACCTTCTCCACCACTGTCTGCAAAGCTCCCAAAGAAACCATACAGATGAAAGAAAAATGCTCCAGAGCAATCCCGTTAAGAACATTCAGATTTATTCTAACCAGTTAAAATGCTACTCACAAGCATAAACAGAAAAAAAAAGTTTTGTTCAGTTTTACACATGGTTCTTGCATAGTTTTTAAGGTATAGCACATAACTTTTTTTTTTACTTGCATTGCATTTGGGAGAATGGAGCCACAATTAAACTTCTACAGGTCCAATGCTACAGTTATTCACCTGGTACAGAGCAGGTTCAAGATAGCATGTCAGGAAATGTAATAGCCCCTGTGACAGTCAGCCACCCTTTGGTTAGTAGCAGGGGCGGACTGACCATTTGGAAACTCGGGCACAGCCCGAGGGCCCGGGGTCAGTAGGGGGCCCCATGAGATGCCCCTGGTACCTTTCATAGGCTTTTTTGGGTGTGGTTTGAGTGTGGGGGAGGACACAGGGACCCCATGATTCCCTATTGCCCGGGGGCCCCATAAGTTGTCAGTCTGCCCCTGGTTAGTAGCGTCTCACCCGGCCTCCTTGTAGTAACTTCCGCTGCGTCACTTTCCGTAGGGTCATGATGCTACTTCTGGCCGCCATGCAGTCCACCCTAACACATTTTGTCTATTGGTAGCTCCATAATAAATCCAATTGTCCACCTTTGCAGGGGAGTAGTTTTCTAGTTTACTGCAGTCATAATCTGTCTGGAGAACAGGATTCTCACCTTATGCAGGCCATAGACGGGTCGTTTATCGGGCAAAATTTCATCCGCACGAAAAATCTGATATTCGATATTCACGCCGTTAGTGGGGCAATACCGTCGACCGTTTTTCGCGGATCTTTTCGTTTACTTTTATTGGTCATGCTGGAAAACGGCCCTTTTTCGTGGACATTCGTGGCAGTTTCACTGCCAGCAACGACCGATTTTTCATTTATTGGCCGAAAATTCGGCCGATAAACGGCCCGTCTATGGCCTGCCTTAGATGTGGGCTATGTTTGCATTGTTAGATCGAATATTGCTTCAAGGCCATTCTTTTTTTCAACTGATGTAACAACAGCTTTCATAGAAACATTCTATATAGAGATACAGAGTTCTAGCAGGACTTTTTAAAATTTCACTAAAATATATGACATTCATTTGTGAAGATACTATCAGCATGCACAATTAAATCAGTAAGGCACCAGTGAGCTTGTACTTCATATTTCATCTTGCAGCATATACAAGAGAAGGCAACAAGGGGTATCTCAGTCATTCAGTTAATCAGGATATGAATTATTTTCCAGAATTGCTCCCTTGAGCATTTGTCCAATGTAAGACTTCCCAAAGCTGTCATGGGCTGTCATGTAAGACAACGAGGATGTTTTATTTTTGCACAAAGGCCATATTACTATACTTGAAATGTATGTTTCTCATTTCAATTTTTAAAAGTTCAGCAAAATCAGCCATTGAAAAAAATTCCTAAAGGAGACATACAACAGCATTTTAGCAAGGCAGAGGAGACATGGCTACAGTGTTATGTGGAGGTATCAGCCAAATATTTGAACAGCATTGTTCAACTTGAAAATTACTGTTTGAATGCAATTGAAAATGCCAATAAAATTGGAAAAGGGGATGTAGCTAGGGGTAGTTCCTACAAAGGTCACAGAGCAATACAGAATAACAGTATCTATGAAAGCTGGGTATAAGACCAGGCTCACATATTATTATTATTATACAGTATTTATAAAGCGCCAATAGTTCGCTCAGCGCTGTACATTACAGAGAACATGTGACAGAACAATACCAATACAATGCAAAACATGAGGGGATCGAGGGCCCTGCTCTTTCGAGCTTACAATCTAGGAGGGAGGGGATGGTGGCACAGGAGGAGAAAGCTGTGGGGGATGGAGTGGTAGGAAGAGTGGAGGAGGTCGGCAAGTTAGCAGGGGGCGGGGTAGGCTTCCCTGAAGAGATGGGTTTTCAGGGTGCGCCTAAAGGAGAGGAGAGTAGGTGATAATCTGATGGGTTGGGGCAGGGAGTTCCAGAGGATGGGTGACACCCTGGAGAAGTCCTGGAGGCGGGCATGGGAGGAGGAGACCAGGGAACTAGAGAGAAGGAGGTCTTGTGAGGAGCGGAGTGTGCGTGCTGGGCGGTACTTGGATATTAGGTCAGTGATGTAGTTCGGGGCAGTATGGTGGACAGCTTTGTACGTCAGCGTTAGGATTTTGAATTTGATCCGTTGCGCAATCGGAAGCCAGTGGAGGGATTGGCAGAGGGGGGTGGCGGAAACGGAGTGGTTGTAAAGGTGAATGAGTCTGGCAGCCGTATTCAGGATGGACTGAAGCGGGGATAGCCAGCGGCGAGGCAGGCCAGTGAGGAGGGAGTTGCAGTAGTCGAGTCGTGATATGATGAGGGAGTGGATGAGCTGTTTAGTGGTTTCTGGAGTTAGGAACGTGCGGATTTTGGCGATGTTGCGGAGGTGGAGTCTGCACGAGTTTGTTAAAGAGTGGACTTGGGGCTGGAAGGATAGGTTGGAGTCCAGAATGACACCAAGTACTCTGGCCTGCGGGGCGGGTTTGATGGTGGCGTTGTTGGACATGATGGAGAAGTCAATGGGGGGTGGTGTCCGGGCTGGAGGGAAGACAAGAAACTCGGTTTTGGAGAGGTTCAGTTTAAGGAAGTGGAGCGACATCCAGTCTGATATGTCGCTCAACAGGTGTGTGATTTGGGCGGAGACCGAGGGGGTGAGGTGGGGGGTTGAGAGATAGATTTGTGTGTCGTCGGCATAGAGGTGGTAGTTGAAGCCGTGAGAGTGTATGAGTTGGCCAAGGGAGGAGGTGTAGATGGAGAAGAGAAGGGGCCCGAGGACAGAGCCTTGAGGGACCCCAACAGAGAGGGGGAGTGAGAGGGAGGTGGTGGCATTATAGGTAACGCTGAAAGAGCGTTGTGACAGGTAGGATGAGAGCCAGGAGAGAGCAGAATCTCTGAGGCCGAGGGAGTGTAGTTTTTTGAGGAGGAGGGGGTGGTCGACTGTGTCAAAGGCCGCAGAGAGGTCATACATGTGGGGCCGGTTTTAGTGTGATTTGTAAAAGGATTCCAGTATGGTTTCATTTAGCAGTTCAGACGCGGTTCAGGTGTGAATTTTGTGTATGACCCTTGAAATTGCACCTGAACTGGACTGAAAATTGTAACTGACTCTTTTTAAAATCGTACTTCGACAAGCCAGCACGTAAGTGAACCTGGTCCATAGAAAGCCGGTTCGGTTCACATGTCATGCAAATCGGATGCGGTTGAAAACGCATCCAATTCGCATATATGTGAAACAGGACATCAGTAGTAGTGAAAAGGACAATACAGTCTAGTCTAAACACTACTATTAATACGGTAATAATCCTAAATAAATGTATGCTGGTGAATATTTGTAATTAATGCTTTGGGCAGCACAGTAGCTAAATGGTTAGCACTTCTGCCTGGTAGTACTAGGGTCGTTGGTTCAAATCCCAGCCATGGCACTACCTGCCTGGAGTTTGCATGTTCTCCCTGTGCCTGCATGGGTTTCCTCCTGGTACTCTGGTTTCCTCCCACACTCCAAAGACATGCTGGTAGGTTAATTGGCTCCTGTCTAAAATTGTCCCTAGTATGTGTTTGTATGAATGTAAGTTAGGAACTTTAGATTGTACGTCCCTTGAGGGTTAGGGACTGATGTGAATGTACAATATATATGTAAAGCGCTGTGTAAATTGACGGTGCTATATAAGTACCTGAAATAAATAATGCTTTGCAAGGGCACATATAGATTCTGAACATGTGTTAAATGTATACACATATCTTTTTCACACAGACACCAACCACACCCAGTTGGACACATATTTAGCAGACAGCTTTGGGTCTCTGGTTCACTTGCTATGTTCACACCAAATTTGCAGCTGCTCTAGCACCTATGTTGAAACATTTCTGAAACAGAAAAAACAATGATCCCAACACAGCAGATTGGGTTTTTACGCTTTACCTTCATTTTTTAATACTTTATCATAACACTTTTGTATTACAGCAAAAGTTAAATACCTACAGATTAAGGCTGGCTTCACACTTGTGTTTTGTGGTAAGGCGTATTTTACCACGCCACTGCAAACCACATTAATATACGGCATGCTTATATTTTTAATATACAGATTCTGATTTATATGTAAGTATGCATCCATAGCAAAAAATAAATGTATAAAAATGCTAAATATACTGTTGATACTATTATAATGAGTTAACAAGCAGAATCTTCATAGACACATGGCCAGTACCATGTTGGTGCAACACCTCTTTATTCATACTAGTACATTTGTATTGAATATGGTCAGGGCTTTTTTTCTTAGAGAATAGGTGCAGGTACTCCCCCCTTCTGAGTCACCCCTATCTCTGTCTCCTACCCACCTGCGAGCATCGTCCCTTGTTTCCACCTTCTACCCACCTCCCAGTACTGTCCCTTTTAAAGAATACAGAACCAAGAATCATATTGTTGTGCAAAGTAATTTGGAATTTGTTAAAGATAGCAAGAAAAGCAGTAAAATAGATCCCCTGTAGCCTGCAACAATATACCCCTCGGCAACAATAGATCCTCCAGCAACAATAGACCCCCGGCAGCAACATCAACTCTTTAAACCCTTCAGCAGCCAGCAATATTAGATCCCCTCCCTCATCAGTAGATCCCTCCCAGCAACAAATGATCCCCCGGAAAGATAAGATCCTCCCACAATCAACATAAGACCCCCACTCAAAAATAGTTCCCCTCTAGCAGCAATAGATCTCCTAGCAGCAAGCATCAATAGACCCTCCAGCACAACTCAGCACCCATTGCCATTATAAACATCCAGGGCTGGAGGTGCCGGAACTGTGTTCCTCTATGTTCCCACTAAAGAAAAAGCCCTGGGTATGGTGGTGTGGTGGTAGGTCTGCAGCCACAAAATATATGCAAATATGCATGGGAAGTTTATTTGACTGGTGATAAAGCAAGTAGAGATACAGATAAAGTTGTATAACAGCAGTTTCAGGAAGGAAATGCTGCATTCTTTTGTTGGAAGAGGATGAAATGGATTATAGACAGTAAGGTAAATGAAGCAGACTATTTGTTGTTTGTGGTTGCAGTGTGGCCCTTACCTTGGTTTCAATTAATTTGTTCTTTAATCCCAGAGGGAAAGTATTATTTTAATGAATTTGAACTATTTTTTATAAATTCTTTATATCACAAATTATACAGGTTACAAAGGGTACATCAAATACATGGCATTGTGAGTGCGAACATTATTCGTTGTGGCTTCTAGGAAGCAACAAAGATATTTCAATGTACAGTAAGAAATGGAAAGAGCCAGTGGCAAAAAAAGTGTCAGGTATAGGTATTCTCTGAGGTCTGCTGAATATAGTGGCACTGCATCAGAGGACAGTGATGGGATATTTCTAGGAAGATGGCTTCAGGATGGTAAGGGTGAGATGGGAATGTAGAGGGTTAAATCACAAAAAGGTAGTAGGGAAGGGTGACCCCACCTCAGGAAATCAAGGCAGGGCTCCACTGTATAGCCCATTTACATTTCTTGGAGTAGGGCTCAATATTCTGCTGAATTTCTCTACAGTTAAAACCTCAATTTCTATTATTTTATTCACCTCAGTTGTCTATAAGGTAAGTTTTCTTCTATGGTATGGTAGGCATACATGATGAGCAATGTCTTTTTGTAGCAATGTTTGAGAATAAGAGATATTTGGCAGGATCCTGGGCCAAATCAATGTCTATGAGTTTTGTAATTACTGAGCATATGATTGAGCACCCCCAGAAGATGTGCAATAATATGTCCACTTCCCTGTTGCAACACCAACATGTAGGTCGGTGTCCATATGGGGATGGGTAGAGGGCTCTCACTAGTACCCCCAGAAAAGGGCTGAGACTGTTACTTAATGCAAGTATGGCATTTAAGGAAGCGCTCCATCTTAAAAACAACACTTCTCTAAACAGATATTATGCTGTCCTACTAACGGTTAGCCAACAGCTAGCTAACAACACTGACAGAAGCGTTGTGTTTAATTCCAAAACTAAATTTACTTTTGTGAATAATTCTGTAAAACTTCACTACAATCACATAAAATGAAATGATAACACATTTGTACACGTCTCTCACAAATGCATACAAATAATATAAACAGCTACCTACTGTAGAAATCACATTTAAATTACATTTGAATGTGCTCTAGCTATGTATGTGACTTTAAAGTGTAACTCCACTCTTTTGTGTGAAACAAAGTAGCAAATAGAAAAAAAAAATGGTTGAATGGGTGTAAGAGGTGAGGTAAGCGAGGAAAGGGAAACTAGAGGAGACTACACCATCTATATTTACATTTAGTGGATCATTGACATACACCACAATCTTATAGTGTGTCCAGGTGCTTTCCAAACCTCCAATGTCAGGGTTTGCTCTGATACGATACAAGGGGGTTCTAGAGCCATAATAAACATTAAAAGGAACAAGAGGATGCCCTGTCTCATCCTATTGATAAGAGTGGAATCAAAAGACCCTAACAGCCACCAAAGGGTGGAATTCACAGTTTACCTGGTAAAATACCTTTTCTGCATTTGCCATCAGGATGGTAAAGTCCCTTGACCATGCAAGGTGGATGGGGGGACTCTGCAGGTATTGTTCTTCACCCCCCTGTTAGGCATGAAGTCCATTTGATCCTGATGTACAGTATAAGGGAGAGGAAATACAATATTGCAAATTATAACTCAGTGAGACATTTTAAAAGCACCAGTTTTTTTCCCGGGAAAAGAAGTGTCTTTTCTTTACAATAGACCATTTAACCACTTGCCCTCCAGAGTATGTACCCCCCTTTATTACCAGGCCTCTTTTTGCTACTCGGCACTGAACTAATTCAACTGATAATTGCGCGGTCATGCAATGCTGTACCCAAATTAAATTTATGTCCTTTTTTCACACAAATAGAGCTTTCTCTCGGTTGTGCGCTTTTTATTTTTCGCGCTATAAACAAAAAAAGACCGAAAAATTTGAATAAAAACAATATTTTTTACTTTAGGCTATAAAAAAATATATCGTGAACTCAAAGTTAGTTATAAATTTAGGCCAAAATGTATTCTGCTACATGTTTTTGGTAAAAAAAATCCAAATAAGTGTATATTGATTGCTTTGTGTGAAAGTTATAGCGTCTACAAACTATGGTATAGATACTGCAATTTACGCTATTTTTTTGCTGTACAGCGCTGCACTAGTTTACCTGACAATTGCGCAGTCATGCAATATGATACATAAATTTAATTTATGTCCTTATATCACACAAATAGAGCTTTCTTTTGGTGGTATTTGATCACCTGTGCTCTTTTTATTTTTGGCGCTATAAACAAAAAACGCTTGAGAAATTTTTTTTTTAAACAATATTTTCTCATTTCTGTCACAAAAATATCAAAAAACTAAAATTTCTTCATAAATTTAGGCCAAAATGTATTCTGCTACATGTTTTTGGTTAAAAAAATCCCAATAAGTGTATATTGATTGCTTTGTGTGAAAGTTATAGCGTCTATTTATTTCAGGTACTTATATAGCGCTGTTAATTTATGCAGTGCTTTACATATATATATATATGTGCACTTTCTGGTCTACTAGCCTATGACCTGGCTGTCTGTGGCTAGCACAATTGTAAACATTGCAAAAATAACATTACATAAGGTCAAATGGGGTGTTAGGAGCTCCTCTGCTAGATTTCCTCCACTTTGGGACCCAGGTAGGATATGTTCAAGGAAGGGAGTGTGTCAGGGACCACCGCGGCGCCTTCCCCGGCGCACGCGCACTAGCGGCGGTTCGCGCCAGGATACAAGCACCAGGTCCCGGCGGGCCGCGGCTGACAGGAATCTGCGCATGCGCAGTAGGAGCCGCGGGCGCACCCTGGGTGGCCAATGACAGCCAGGGGCGCATCCTGGGCGGCCAATGACAGTGCAGGGCGCGATATTTAAAGATGCCCTGCACTGTCACAGATTGCCGCAAGGTCTGATCTGTAACCTGAGTTCCTGTGCCCTGTGATTGTTGACCCGGATTGTTTGACCTCTCTGCCTGCTCCAGCTCTGACCCGGATTGTTTTGACTACGCTGCCTTCTCCTGAGTTTGACCCGGATTGCCCCTGACTACGCTGCCTTCTCCTATCCTGACCCCCAGCTTGTTTGACCATTCTGCGGACTGACTACATTACTGACCCTGCGTGTGACCTGACAACTCTCTGCCTGCCGACTCTGTACCTCGCCGTCCCCCACGGTGAAAACCGCCTGTTTATCCTGCCTGGTCCTGCCAGGCATCCTCACATCTGGCTCTCTTCTGGTGTACACACATCCCCGGAGGTTCCCTCTGCCACTGGTGGGATTGCTCGGAGGTCGTGACCTGGTCCTGGTTCTGCTCCAAGTCCATCCCCACCATCAGGGGCCCTGGTGAAAACGCAGACCGAGACTTAGACTCTACGCTTCGGGTAATCCTGTCAAGTGGGCTGCCAGAGGCACCACCTGGCGGATCCATAACAGTGTGAGTCACTAGAGGGCTGCAAGCCCTTTTAGAAAACACATGGAGCACATAGTCTCAGTATCTCAGAAATATTTTCCATTGTGACAAACAGAAAATAACAGAAATTTCCCAGTGGGGAGGGCTGGCATGTGGAGAAAAGACTCTTTTTGATGTTCTGCAAAGGATGGATGCAAACATACCCATAGGCAAAGATATCCCACTGTTTTCTTGCACAATAGGAAGGTCAGCAACTTGGTAAAAAAAATAATAACTCGATATAGAAGCAAAACAAAAGAAGAGTCCAAAGGAATGTTACCATCCCAGAGGAAATCTGGATTCACCTTCCACCGGATCATCCAGAGTCAGAGAAGTGGTTGCATTCCTGGAGCAGGAGTGATGTTGCAATTGCAGCAAAGGTATGACCTTTTGTGTTGTTCTGTTATCCTCACCTAAGAGCCCTAGACAGTTAGGGACCGGAATTGCAGCTATGCCCAGAAAATGTAAAAAATCTGGAAGTTGGTCCAAACTGTGGCAGTGTAAACTGGCTGTCCAGTTTCTTAATGATAATATGAAATGGATAATCCCGCTTGTAGGTAGTTCTGGCCTCCCAGCCAGGGGTGTATTTACCACAAGGCAAACAAGGCATTTTTCATGGGGGCAGCACTGCCCCTTGGAAGAAGGGATGGAAGAAGGGACACAAGCGGCATGGGGACCTGGTGGGTTCCGAGAGATGCTGTGGGTTTCATGACGGTGTATGCACAGCCCGACTCTTGTTCCTGGGGATGTCCGGAGCTGTGGAGATGAGTGTCTTTCTCTGTCTTGCCATGGGGGATGGTGGCTAGTGTATGGGGGTCAGTGGTAATGGAAGGCTCGGGTGGAGGGCATTGGTGTTCTTGGTCAATACCAGACTCTTTCTGCGGGGGGGGGGCGCCAATTTTTGTGTTGCCTAGGGCAGCACGAAACCTAAATACACCACTGCTCCCAGCAAGGGATAGATTGTTCTTTGAATAGCCAACATCAGGCTTGAAAGGTCTGGTAAAAGATGGACTGTAGCTTCATCAAATTCAGTCAGCCCATTGCACTATGCCCTCCACATTATCTTCTCTTTTACAATGAAGTATTGCACTCTACTGTGTATGTCTCTGGGCATATCACACCAAGTGGTGCTGGGGCCTGAGACCTGGTGAATGTGGTCCAGTTCCATTTTGGCCATGGGCTCTCAGTCCATGGGCTTCATGTGTTGATTGAATATTGGTTTTCCAGCAGGACTGTTCAATAGAACAGTTAGACTGGCTTCTATATAAATGAGACACATATACACTCATTGAAATTTGGCTGGTTTCTGCTGAACTGTCTGAATTTCATGTGCACGCGTACCTGTCTTTACCCTATTTTTTGAGATCCTCCGTGTTTGAGCACACAGTATATAGCAATGCGTGCTTGTGCCAATTCTAGCAAGCTAAACAAACATGGCAACCTTCCCAATTTATAGGTAGCTTATACTGTAGAGTATTCTGCACATAGAAGGACTTTGCACAGAGCAAACAAAACAAAATGCATTTCTCAGCACGCACAACAGATAGCCAGTAAGAAAAACAAATACACAGATCATGTTAAAAACAGATTTTAGTTACACAACATTTGCAAATGTATGTGGAAATCTCTATCTCATTAAGTCTTTGAGCTGAGAATATATTTTATTTCGTTTGATGGTTGATGTAGAAGGTCTTCCGTTGGACCAGCAGGTCTGTACTGCATGAACAGTCTTTATGGGGAGACTATCATTAGTACCTAGCTCTCCACTCAGGCTCCCAAACAGTACATCGACAAAAACAGGTATCACAAACAGCATTCAACACAATAAAATGACACAACTGAATAAATGTAGTGTGTTAGAAATGATCAAATATTAACTGGAAGAGTAAATCTGGAACAGACTTTGGCAGGCCATACATTTACCTAATTGCTCCATTCCCCCATCAACACATTCAGTGTTAATGGGCGAATCCCTCCCACAGAGCTATTATATTCTGACAGGCTTCCCAGCTGTCAGAATAAAATAATCCATGCTTGCAGCTATAGCCTCTGACAGTGATCAAATGAAAAACCCAACAGGCTGGTTGTACTGAAGTCAAGCCATAGATCAACTTCAGTACAACCAGCTTGCCCATACATGGATTGAAATTTGGGCAGTTCCTGCTGAACTGCATTAGGTATCGGGATGAAATCCTTGGACCCATTATCAGACCCTAAACTGGTCCAGTGGGTCCTGGGTTCCTCCTGGTGCATGACAATGCCCGGCCTCATGTGGCGAGAGTATGCAGGCAGTTCCTGGAGGATGAAGGAATTGATACCATTGAATGGCCCCCACGCTCACATGACCTAAATCCAATAGAACACCTCTGGGATATCATGTTTTTGTCCATCCAATGTCATGAGGTTGCACCTCAGACTGTCAAGGAACTCAGTAATGCCTTGATCCAGATCTGGGAGGAAATACACCAGGACACCATCCGTCGTCTCATTAGAAGCATGTCCCGACATTGTCAGGCATGCATACAAGCATGGGGGGGGGGGGGGAATACAAACTACTGAGTACCATTTTTAGTTGCTGCAATGAAATTTCAGCAAAATGGACTAGCCTGTTGCATCATTTTTTCATTTTGATTTTTGTTGTGTCTTTGAATTCAGTCCTCTGTAAGTTGATAATTTTCAGTTCCATCAAACAATGTGGCATACTTATATCCCTAACACATTAACCAGTCCATATCAGTAAAGATATCCAGCAAGATATTTTTCTCCATTGAGATCTGATGTGTTTTCAAAGTGTTCCTTTACTTTTTTGAGTGTATTTTGTTTCTCTTTAAAGTTCATTTTTACAGGATCAGTGTAATAACATGGCAGCTAGGGAAGAAAATTCACAAATTTATTCAGTCCAAAGTGTAATCCAAACAGTTACTGTATAGTCGTCAGAGATCATCCCAATTGTATTTGCACACCTAAATATTTTGTACTGTTTTGAGCATTATAAAGGCAAATTTAAATAATTAGCTGGTACATTAACATTTAGCACTGTCTGTACCTTTGCTGGACACGTTTTATGTAAGCAACTAAAATGCACAGAATCACATTACAGTCCAGCTTATACTAATTAGTTCTATAAAACCATATGCCACATCTGGTATGCAGGAACAGGATGCAGAGTTCAACATATACTTGCAAAATTGTATTGTTCAATATTCATTAAATCAAATTATATCAAATAAACACAGCCAAATAAATTGGGAAAATGTGTATAGACAGTTGATTGGAATATTTTCTTCTTCACCATTTACAACTAACTGGCATTGAGTACGATTATTTATTTTTTGGAAATAACTACATCAGTGATCTTCTCATGAATGCATTATTTTAGACATCTGCAATAATTTCACATATCCTCCGGCCCGGATTTAAATTTTTCCTCTTACTGGTCTCTTTGTAACATCTCATGACCATGAAACTCTGCTGCTTTAGTCACATTTTCTGCTATGTCTGTAAGTGAAACGCAAGCTATATAACAATTAGTTAATTACGACCATACTTTAATTGAAAAATTTAAAACTCTTATTTTTTCATTAAGTATAAAGTGATAATCCAAGATAAGTACACCAAATATGATTACATGGAAGATTATTCTGCCATGACCAAGTCTGGTATAAAGCTAAGTGAGAAATATTGCATCAGGTATAGAGGTGGGGTTACAGATATGAACACTTCCAGGTAGATCTTACCTTCAATCTGAAGACCCCAAACACTTGACACAACATAATAGGGACCTGCAGGCATACTCTAAGAGCCAGGAAGTTTTTTTGAATCACATTCAAGCATACTGTAAACATGAATGCTCAGATTACCTATCAAACAACTCTGCTTTGGGCATATCATGATAGAAAAGAGTCAGCCTAAAATAGCATGGTTGATTGTTATTTCTCCTGAGATCAATCAGCTAGGGTTGTCTGGCATGGTCTCCTGGCAGGCACAGTCATTAGGGCTGGTCAGACCAGATGACAGTTATCTTGAAAAGCCAGCATGCTGTGGTACGTACCTGTATCTCTCTGTAGCGGATTGCTCATTTGCTCACAATCCTCTGTTGTGGATGCAGGCCCTTTTTACTCCTTTCTGACAACTCCCTTGACACTCCCAGGGAAGATAAGATTCTCTTTCCTCCTTCAGCAGCTTTGAGAAGCCAGATCTGATAAAGCAGAGTGACTTGGTACAAGTGATTTGCAACCATGTGTGAGGCCCTCCACTGTCAGAAATGGTGTGTGGGCAGCTTAGTCTAGTTGCATACAGCTTCTACAAAAGACCCAGATTCTGTAGGGAGTACATCCCTGATTGCTACCAGGGTTTACATGTTCCAAATGGTTGGCACTTTGTCTTTGGGTCTTGGATCCCTCGAACTGTTCACCAAAGCTACCCTAGACATCACTGTGAAGGATGCTATCCATGAGGATAATTGCAAGTTCTGATTTGTTTTACTAAAATATTGATTCTTGGATTGACTCTCTGTTGCCATAGAGTCTTATAGAGGCTATGCTATGGAGCGACATGTTACCCTGACTGAGCCACAGAGGTATTGCTGTGAAGAGTCATGTTTATGTAGATTTCATAATTTTGGATTATTTTGTAGTGTATGCATGCTCTTTGCCAGTCTAACTGTGTTTTTCATTATTGAATATAACTTTGCACCTGTTTGATAAACAGGAAGTTAAGTTACTCTCCGTCTGATCATTTGGCCGGTTACCCATCCTGTTACACCTCTAAAACAGACACATATATTATTGATAAGTCAGGAATGGTAATACAGATCATTATTGGGCAGCTCAATCTAAAGATATGTTCATAGACATAGGAGACAGAAAGGGAACTGTAGAAAACTCTCTGGGGTCCTGGACATACTCAGAAATTACTCAGATTTCCTTTCTCAGCAGCTCACAGAGCCCACCCCTGATGGGGTAGTGGTAGTTGGGCAACTGATCTGCAGCCAGATAAGAGGCCTTCTGCTGTCATGTGTCATGTGGGCAGCCTGGCCAGCGGCTTACAACATGCAGTACAGCATTATTTAGAAAACAGTGGAATCACACTGTCTTATTAGGAAAATTAGTGTTGCAGATTCCTGGGACCATCACTCTAACATATTCATAGTTGGAAACATAAAAAATGGTAAGCTAGCCAGGAAATCATGACATAGATAAGAGTCAGTCAAAAACATAAAATATGACAATATTTTATTAAATAAACAGAATTTTACATTTATTGAAGAAGACCAACACCTAATAAGTGAATAAACTACAATAATTGCATACAATGGGCACTGGGCATGTGTAGGCATACTGTACATCCTGACAATATCGTGTCATGTCTATGTGTTTCACAGAGCAAGTACTTCTTCAGGATTAGGATGTGCCATTATATATTTCAAAGTTAAAACAACTCTATATTAAAAATAATATAGAAAGACTCAAACAATGTCAGTATTTTTATTTATTTTTTGATGACTAGCCCTGTAAGTCTTATAAACACTATAACATGCAGCCACCTTACCCTGATATTGCTGTGTAGAAACCATTTTTTTGCAGCTTTCATAACTTTTCTGCATTATTCTGTTGTGTATGCATAGTATTTGCTATTCCAAAGCTGTGCTTTTCCAGTCTATGCATCCTATTTTCCATCTAAAACCTCTTTTGTAGAGATGTGCACAATGAAAAAAATAGTTTCGCTTTGGATTCATTTGTTAAATAAATAATTTAGTTTCGCCATATTCATTATAAAATTATTAATTTTCGGAATTAGTTTTGAATATTCGGTATCCTTTTGTACATTTATTACGTTCAAATCATATTTTTCGGAAGTTATTTTGGATGCATTCATTATGTCATTATGTTATTTCGGCGACATGCCTGCGACTCTGATGAGACTTGTTTGTGACTTTAATGCAACTTCCTTGTGACTTCCATGTGACTTGTTTGCAAATTTGGATAATCATAACACCAGAATGTAAACAAAAGAGGTATTGGGGGTCCCTCACTGATTCATACCAGCCCCTTTGGGTCTGGTATGGATTTCAAAGTGGACCCCACACCGTATGGTATGGATTTTGATGGGAATGCCAAGTTGATAAAAAATCCATACCAGACCATGAAAGTAAATTACAGTGCTGATGGGGGGAATCCATCTTCGGAGGTATTGTGTTTTCCTGGTGAGGGGGATGGGGGAATGCAGGGAGTTGTCCCTGCCAAGAGAATACAGTGAATATTGCTAGCGGCTATAGCTTATGAACATGGGGAGAGGAATACAAAGTAGCAAACAATTAGCATGGTGGTTTTAATACCCCTTTTCCACTTAGATAACATAGTCATTGGTAAGACACTGTTCTGCATTTTTGAAAAGTGGCACAGTCCTTCATGGCTCAAGTCTTAAATTAGATGCAAAAGTGTACTTTAAAACATTGGAAAGGTTTTTTGCATGGCTAGTGGATCTTAGGTACTAATAATGTTTTTATATTGTTTAAAGCAAATAATTGCCTTCCTATCAACTGATTCATCTTCTGTGCTGATAAAATGTCACCTTGCAGATACCTGACTGTTTTCTGTGAGTGCAACATTGCAATGAAGCAGCAACCATACTTCCAAATGAGAATGCAGCAAAGCAGTGAAGAAACACTGAGAGGGTCAAAATATTTCATGAATGTTGTAAAAGAGAAGGAAATGTCAACTTAGAGATAAGGCTGACACAGTGCATTACCGATGATGATGATGATGACGAAGATCATAATTAAGAATACTATTGGGGGTTGGAAAAAGTGGAAATTATGACATCAGATTCAGGGTGGCAAGCTGAATGCTTTTTTGCTTTTAGAGTAATGAGCATATTATCAATAGTGAAGAAAGAAATAAAGTGTAATAACCACTACACTTTATTCAATGTCTGCAGCAGATTATACATAATCCTGACTGTGTACATGAGACCATGCTCAATTTGTTCCTGCATTATCGCCTTACCTTTTCAGCCAGGGCTGCTAAACTAGTTATGTTAGTAGAAGTAGCAGCGGCAGAAGCCACAGCAACTACAATTTAAATGTCACTCAGTAGTAAATATTTTACTTCATTTTATAGAAAAAAAAAATAGGTAAAAACGATAGTGGATTTTTCTACTGGAATATGCTGAGAGGGTAAATAGAACCACAGTCAAAGTAGAGGAAGTGGTAGATGCATGGATGATAACACCTTTGTATTATCAGAAATCCTTTACCTGTCTTTTAACAAATTGTTGAAATTATTAAACAGTTGGTTTACACTGCTGTCTATGGGAGGATGGGACACTAGCAAACAAATGTGTTAAGCCAGGTGTTTTATAAGATGCTTCAAAGCCATCATGCTTCAGTTTTGTAAGTAAGCTGTACAAAAGCCAATAACATAGAGGGGTGAGGCATGTGTCCCTGAATGGACTTCAAGAAAGAGAATTTAAAGTAAATACAAAAATCTAATTTTTTATTGTCCTTTGAGAGACACAGGAACTGTAGTAATGTTTAAATAGTCAGGACATCTTCAATTATCAAACTGAGGAATGTGCAAAAGCCACTAAAGGATCTAACAGGTTTGGAGATCATACTGCAAGAGAATAGGAAGGAATTAACACCTGAATGAAGGCTAGATGAAATAGGGCCAACCGATATGTAAATTGTAACAACCAACGGGAAGGCATAGAGGACCAACCTGGTGCTCTGTACCAGGGCAGATAATCAACTCTAGTGGGGAAAATGCTACCTGAAAGAGCTAAAAGCAAGGAGTGCATCTGTAATAGAAACAAACTCCTTTTCAGGAAGGAATGCGAGTTCAAGTGAGATATTATTCCCAAAGATGGGCTCCCATCAAAGCAGAAATCAGAGATCCCAAGGTGCAGACAGCTGAAGAAAGTGCATGATTCAAGGGTCTACACTGGAAGCTACATGAGGAAGCCAGACCATACAAACTGCGAAGAGGTAAAGTACAAAGGGATACAGTAGAAAAAGCAAACAGGTCCTCACTTGCCAAAGTAGGGGTGTCCCCTAATGCAGAAGGTTGAACCGATGAAGCAGAGGGCTTCTGGCTTTAGAATCTTTGTTCTGAGCTGGGGGTAGACTCTGGTTACCAAGAGATACTCCTAGTGTTTGAAAGGAATTGGCTCCCGTTCCTCTCTGTAGCCACTGACCCCCGTCAGCCCCCTGGCCTTGATCAGTGTCTGTCCTCAGGCCTGGAGCCCCCTTTGAGACACAGGAAAATGCACACAGACACAAGGTGGTATCTCAGAAGGAACTGAATTTATTCTTCCGTGTTTAAACTTATATATGAAACTTAAAACAATACATTGAAATATAAGAACCAATCAATTGACAGGTATGTATTAACCAATCAGAATATTACATACGTCAGTAATGCCCAATCATTTAGCATTTATGTTAATTATTATTATGTGCGTCAAGCATTAGTATAGAAAGTAGACAACTTCCCTATTTAACGCTAGCTATAGTTATTAATACTCTTGCAACAGGAAAAAGCCCACCGCAGACTTTCAGTCTTGTGCTAGGTAGAGGAAAAAAGGAAGTTACATCTGAAGGGAAAAGAGGAACCTCAGACTCTTATCGAAAGTAAGAAACAGTCTTAAAACACAAATTCATCTTTAAGTACTGACTAAGTTTTAAGATGGATACTGACTCTAAGATGGAGGAGCTTTGGCTCAGAGGGACAAAATGGCGGTATAGTAATGCTGAAAGGCTAATTCCTTCAAACCCCCTCTTAGGTCACGCACGTGACCTTACACCTTTTTTACAGGTTGGTACCTGGGGCCCTTAGTAGGTCCTTCATCAAGATACTGATTCCACATGGTTCTAGTAATGGTGGCGTCAATAAGTTTCTGCATTAAACCTCGGATGCAGGGGATACAACAGCAACCACACAGAGTTAATACTGCAGCAGCCATTACTATAGAAATCAGCATAGTTTTCATCAGAGTTCCCCATTTACCAAACCAATTTTCAAATAAACCAGCTAGTGGATTTTCTACTCCTGAGTTTTCAGCCAATTCTTCAGACAACATTTGGAGGCCTTGAAGGGCTCTAGTAATGCTTCCATCAGGAGCGGTGTTATTGGGGATAAAAGTACAGCAGTAGGAACCAAACATTTTACATACCCCTCCTTTCTCAGCTAATAACATATCAAGAGCAATGCGGTTTTGCCAAGCAGTAAGGGATGTTGCATCAAGTTGGGCAGAGACCCTCTTTAGAGCATCTCTAGTATAGTTAACAAACCTTTGTTGATTATAATAAATGTAATTAATCCAATCCACATTTTTGTTAGGCTGTACCCATATAGCAATAGAGGCAAACCCTGCAGCAATCTGGTCCTGAGCTTTAAACTCATCAGGGACTCCTCTTGGTACACCTATAGCATCTATGTAAACTCTATTATCAAAGGGTGCATTTCTTTTATACCTTCTAGATCTGGATTTTTCCAAGATGGGCAAGCTTCTTATCCCATCTTCTACTTTGATCATAAAGAAAGGCATGAGAAGATGGGTCAGAGCGCAGCTTCCCTTCCATCTGCTGGGGAGTCTGGCTCTGAGTCTCATATCTCCACACAGCCACCACACATCTGACAGTTGCTGCCGGTGGTCCTGAAACCATTCCTTCCGGTAGCCTTCTGCGGAGGTGCGGATGGTCTTAATACAGTAATTAGGTGGGAATGTACCTAAATCTTTACCTTTAGCATCATCATGTTCAAAACAGGTAACATTTCCTGGTACCGGTTTAGAGGCCAAAGGTAAATTTCGTAATCCGGTAACAGGGAACTTCTTAACAAAATCAGAACATTCCTTCTCAGTGATGTTATCTTTATACATTCTAATTAGGCAGGACATATTAGTTTCTTCTTCTAACAAAGGAACTGTGGCAAGTAGGGGGCGGGGATTGGCACATGAAACACAGTCTCCCTGTCCCTTACTTTTAGTGGTCCATCTCACCCATTCAATCCATTCATTTTTGTCAGAGTAACCAGTTTCAATGCTTAATCTGTCTTCTGATTGCATCACTACTCCTGTCACCTCATTATCCAGTCGATTCCTAACTTTGGGGAATGAATTGTCTATGGTATTGACATGGACTCTTGGGGAGGGTTTTACCTGTAATATGAGGTTGGCCCAGGGGTCTGTTCCTGACACAGTTATTCCCAACCTATATTCCCCACTATCTCTGACCTGTGGGTTCCTTATTGTGAAAATGATATTCCCTTGGCCTTTTGCTATAGAGATTCTTTGATAGGTGCCTATGTCCTCTAGGGGAATTCTAGCTGATTGGGTCTTCCATTTATGAGGGTCTGTTGTCCACCATATATTCTCCCAGTAACCACAGGGCTTATTCCTCCCACACATGTACACATTATAAGGTCCAATATCATAAGTAACTTTAGTCGGGTCAAACACCTGGTTTTTAGTCAGAGTAAACACTATGGTCTGATTTACATCCTCAGTAGTCAAGACTGGTGTTTCCTGTAACCCCCATCCCTTATCTTGTACAAAGGACATTCTTCTCATCCTTCTCTTAGTGCGGGTTAGACTTCGTTTCTTTCTGACACTAGAATGTTGTGTACTATGGTTTTGTGTGTGCACTGGTTCTGCATTATCTGGGTCACTAGCTTGGATGGAGGTATTACATATACTCCTAATCACTCCATAATCATCTGGGTGATAAATGCAGTTAGTTATTGTCCATACTGGGAGGAACACAGTCAGGGTTGCTAGTATGAGGAAGCAAAATGTCTGCCCAGAGTTCTGTGAGAGCATCAGAAAGGTCATCTTCTTCAAAGACTTTTACACCGGCTTCACTTCCTTTTTCTTCTTCTGTATCTGTGTCTTTGCCTTTGTCTTGCTTCTTAGGGGCTTGGTTCACCCTTTTTACATGGCTGGCATGGATCCAGGCCTTGGAATCCTCAGTCAGGACAGCGGTCCTGGTGACAGAGATCACAGAAGTGGGGGGCCCAAAGGGATACTCTTGCTTCCGATTCCCATGGAGGGCTTGTATCACCACACGGTCCCCGACTCGGAAAGAGTGAGTTGGTTCCTGTGAAGAAAGAGGAAAGGTGCGAGCAACATTTCTTTCAACCTTGTCCAAAGTTTCAATAAGTTTTCTCACATATTCCTCCTGAATCAATTCCAAATCCCCTCTTTCTACCATGAGTGGCTGACTGGCTCTGGGAGTGGGAAAGGGCCTACCCATTAGAACCTCAAAGGGGGAGTAACCTGTCTTTTTAGAAGGAGTCATCCTTACCTCTGCCAAGACTGCAGGCAGTATTTTCTTCCAGTTTGCAAAGGTACCTCCAGTAGCCTTCCTAATTTTATCCTTGATGGTCCTATTCATCCTTTCCACTATACCTGAGCTCTGAGGGTGGTAAGGAATGTGAAACTTCCACTCAATTTTGAGTGTTTTCACCAAATCCTGACATACCTTGGCCACAAATGCTGGACCGTTGTCAGAATTAATCTGGAGTGGACATCCCCACCTGGGAATAATTTCCCGTGTAAGGATCCTCACTACAGTTTGGGCATCTTCTTTTGTGGTTACAAAGTTTTCTACCCAGCAGCTAAACATGTCCACAATTACCAAAAGATATTCTTGTCTTTTTCCTTCCTTTGGCATGTGTGTAAAATATACCTGTAGGTGGGTAAAAGGTGTTGATGGGTATGTCAGGTGTTCATGTCTTGCCTTGTGAGGATTGTTTTGGTTATTCCTTATGCATGTAATGCATCTAGACACATATGATTTTACCAAAGAGGGAAGGCCAGGAATGAAAAAATCATTATCCAGCAGTTCACATGTAACCTGCCATCCCCTGTGACCTACTCCATGATACTGTGAGATGAACAGAGGTGCACTGGCCTTTGGAATGCATGGTCTCCCCTCTGTGACACAAAGTCCAGTTTGTGGATTTTTTGTCACACCAGCTGCATTCCACTGCTTAATATCTTCTGAGGTAGCATATGTCTGTAAATCCTGCAATGTTTGATCCAACAGTGGCATTTCAGGGGTGAGCATTGGCATCTGGATCATGGCAGGCTGGGTAAGGGCCGCCTCTTTTGCTACTTTGTCAGCTAGAGCATTTCCCTTTGCAATATCAGTTTGTTCATTTGTGTGTGCCCTACAGTGTAGGATAGCAAGGGATCTTGGCAGTTGTATGGCTTTGAGTAAAGCCTTCACCAGAGATGAATGTGAGATGGATTTTCCATCTGCTGCAATGAATCCTCTCTTTTCCCAAATTATTCCAAAATCGTGGCACACGCCAAACGCATATCTGGAATCTGTGTAAATATTTACATCCTGACCCTCAAAAAGCTGACATGCTCTTGTAAGGGCTATCAGCTCAGCGGCCTGAGCTGACTGGTATGGGATGGGTTTTGCTTCAAGTACTTTATCTGGCAACTGCACCACCGCATATCCTGCATGGTAAACAGTGTCAGTGGGTCTCGAGCAAGAGCCATCTACAAAAACATTCTGTGCCTCTGGAAGAGCCACAGAAGACATATCCTGTCTTGGGGAGGTGTCCTGATGAATCAATTCCAGGCAATCATGCTGTGGAACAACTTCATCCTGCTCTCCCTTTAAGCCTAATAAGGCATTCAAAATTGGAGCTGGACCTGAAGTGGGAGAGGTATATTTTATTCTCAACTTAGGGTTTGACAACAGTATAACCTCATATCCACTAAGTCTCTGGGCTGACATGTGTTGGGTATGTATATTCTTGAGTAGAATAGACACATTGTGGGTGGTATGTAAGGTGGTCTCATGTCCCAGAGTGAGTGACGTAGCCATTTGGACCACCATAGCGCATGATGCTAGTGGCCTGAGACACGCATGCCTTGGACCTGTACTGGAACCATTTTTGAGAAAAAAGCAACAGGGCGGAGTTTTCCTCCATGCTCCTGGGCCAGGACCCCTGCCATAGTTTTACAATTTTCCCTAGCATACAGATGAAACATTTGATTATATGCGGGCAGACCAAGACCAGGGGCTATTACCATAGCATTTTTCAGATACACAAAAGCATTGCACATATCATCTGACCATTTCACAAGATCTGACATTTCTGAACCTGTGGCTTGTCTCAAAATGTTGTCATAGTAGGAACAGTCAGGTATCCATTGGCAGCAGTAACCAATCATACCAAGAAAGGTGAGCATGTCTTTCTTGGTCAATGGGCGGGGCAGACCCATAAGAGCCGCAGCTCTTTTGTGGCTGACTTTCCTTTCACCTTTTGTGAGAACAAAACCAAGGTATTCAACAGTTTTCTGACACCATTGTAGCTTTTTCTTAGACACTTTATGACCACATTCACATAATTAGTTCATGAGATCTACACTATCCCCTTGGCTGGCTGCCCGATTAACACTACAGAGAAGCAAATCATCTGCGTATTGAACCAAAACTGAACCATGGCGAGGAGTCCATGGCTTTAAGGTAGCCTGGAGGACAACAGAGTAGACCACAGGCGAATCTACATACCCTTGCGGTAATTTACACCAAGTAAGGGTCTTTCTCCTGTAATGAAACGCAAAAATTGGGCGTGTCTCCTTGGCAACAGGGATTGAAAAAAATGCATTTGTCAGATCAATCACTGTGAAAAATTCAGCATCAGCTGGGATGGAGGAAATGAGTGTTGGTACATCAGGCACTATTGGGGCAATGGGAATCACAAGATCATTAATGACCCTCAGGTCCTGCACAAATCTGTAAGAGCCGTCCGGCTTCTTAACTGGATTTATTGGGCTGTTGTATGGTGAAATCACCTCTTCAAGGACTCCTTCCTTGAGAAAGTGTTCCACCATGGGCGCTATTCCTTCCTCCTTTTCTTTTGACAAAGGGTATTGTTTGTGAAACACAGGTTGAGCCCATGGCTTCAGTGTGGCCTTATATGGAGTGCAAGAAATAGATCCCACATCCAAGACACTTTTTGCCCAAACTTTGTCATTAATTGTTCCAGCAGGAAATGAGGGGTCTTCTTTAGTAATCATTGTAATGGCAGGGATGATTGGCATTTTGGCAGAGTGAGCCACAATACCACCTCTCTTTGTGGATTTCAAGTTGATGTTCAACTCTCCCAGGAGGTCTCTCCCTAACAAATTAACTGGACAATTGGGTATGATTCTGAATGAGTGATCTAGCAGAGTGATTCCCTGTATGGGGTCAAAAATTGGAAGAGGCGGTGTTTTATAAGTCTTGGTCAGTATCCCATTTATTCCCATGGAAGGTTCAGCATTCATTACCTCTCCCTTATAATAATCCTCACTCAGACTCGAACGAGTTGCCCCAGAGTCCAACAAGAATGGGATTAATTTGCCTTGTATATGTAAGGATACAAGGGGTTGTTCCTTATAAGAGTGAGAGACAAGCGGGAATGCTGGGATACCACCTTCTGGGCACCTTCATTTATTTTGTGATTGTGTCTGCCAAGAGATAGGAAACCTCACATTCTGCTGTGGGAGGTCCCTTTGTGGTTGGCCTGGGGAGGGGCTATGCTGGGCGTGGTCCTGAGTTTCATATGGACATTGATTTCTCCAATGATCCTCAGCCCCACAGTTGAAACAACCCGTGTCCCGTCCCCTATTATTCCTCCCTCTTCCCCTAAACCGGCCTCTGCCTCGGTTATTGAAACCCCCCCTTCTCTTGTACGGTGGGTTTGTGTGGGGAAAGGGATCTTCCTGAAAATGAGTGGCCACCGCCTTGGGTATCTCTAGACATCCGGCAGCATCTTTCTCAGTCAATTTCAATTGAAATTGTTCTCTGGTACAAGTGGGCCATTCAGAAATCATCTGTTTTACAGTTAACATGACACTGGGTTTTAGATTGGACAGGAAAGTCTGAATCAGTAGACTATGCATGGTGTCTTGCAATGTCAGTCCTGCCTCTTGTGTCCATGTCTCATTAAATCTTTTCCAAAAATCTAACACAGTTTCTCCTGACTTTTGCTTGCAGGCTACTGCGGTAGGGAGGGAGGATCTAGATCGGAAAGCTCGTTCCATTTCTTCTGAGACCTCTCTCCACATATTGTCCCTACCATCTTCTGTGTTTAATTTATAATTTGTGGCAGTAATGTCGCCTGCTTCTAAGATGGATATGGTCCCAACATTACCCCAATTCCAAGGGGAAGTTTGTCCCAATATTCCATCGAGGATAAGGCGCATATCCTCTTGTGTGTAATTTCTACCTTTACATGCTTTCTTCAAATAGCTCACAGTAGCCGTTGAAGAAACAGTGGGTCTTGGACAATGTTTGACAATCCTATTTATGTCTTCTATCTCAATGGGTTTCTTTAATAGATTGTCTCCTATTGTCATGAAGGGCATATGTTGTGTATTGGAATCAATACCATATTGGGTATTATGGCGTGTGTGTGATGGACTTAGCATGTCCACTATACCTAGACTATTAGCTGCTCTGAACAGCAGAGAGCCTGAACTAGCGGATTCATCAACAAGTGAGTCATCTGCTTCAGTAGTTGAAGAAACAGCTATTCCCCCTGTCGCTCCCTGTGTGGTAGGACTTTGAACCACACCCTGGGAGGGTGCGGGAGTTTGAACTGTACTAGGCTGTGTGGTAGAAATGTGAACAGCACTAGGTATTTGAGGGGTCTGTGGAAGTGTTGGTGCTGGGGGTGCTGGAGGTGCAGTGGGGTGTTGGACTGCATGATGTCCGGCTAAAAAATCAATATCTTCTTCAGTAAGAGATGGATAAAGTTTTGTGGGCTGTGGGACAGGTGGGACATATGGGGGAGGGAATGGCATGAGATGGTGTGTGGGTCTGTCTATTTCTGACTCTAATGCATGTATTTTAGTGGCATCTACATTTCTAGCTTTGGCTTTATTTTGTTTCCCAGTTTGTCTATGAAACCAGAGAGGAGCAAATTCTAACCAATTTTGTCCTCCCCTGGCCATATATTTCTGATCCCACGCAGGGTCTCCCTCATACCATGGGAAAGCCTGTTTATCCCCCAGACAGAGACCCCTAATCATATCCATATGAAAAGTATCATTACTCCCATCACGGGGGAACGGGTCAACACTTCCCATGAATTCACTCCAGTCTCCTAATTTATCCACCCAGGGGTTAACTAGATAGTAATCTGTCCCACAGATACGGGCTACATAATCTTTACATATCTCACCAACATTTGGGGGGGGGGGGAGTTTATCCTTACTTTGACCACTTCCCATTTTTTACACTTACAAAGGTCTGTGTTACAAATCTGTCCTATAGGCTGTCCCAAAAGACAGAGGTCAACTTCCAAATGACAAGTTACTTTATAAAAATGTCTGGACTTAAGATATTTATTGGGTCTTTCTCTAGTGGTTGACCAAAAGTGGAGATTATAACCTGGATATACAATACTTCTAATAATATCCTGACTCTGACTAACTCCCACTTTTCTAACAATAAGCCTACAACACAATTTGAACAAGACATTCACATAGGCACCCAACTCCGTGTCACCATGCTATCACCTTCTCTAGGTCATCAGCCAATAAGGCCTAGCTAAAGGGGTGGTGCGTCTTACAACGGAAGTTGACAATACCTTCAGTAACTGCTGGCCCATACACTTACCAACTGGGCACTTGTGTCACACAAACAAATTATCTTATACTTCTATGCGATAGGAAGAAAAGCAAAGAGTTGCAGGACAGAACTGATCAACCCCGGACTTTTCCTGGTTTCTTCTCAGAGAAACTCTTTTCAGTCTCTTCTCATAAGAGACTTTGCAGTTCCCAAAACTGCCTCTAGTCTTTTCCAAAAGACCTTGTGCTCCCCACAGCACTTTGCGCCTGGCCACTGGCGTCTTATAACGCTGAGTCCAGTGCTACCATAGGGCATGAGATTTCAATCAGAGCCTTACCGGCAAGACAGACTAATTGACAAAAATGACAAAAAATCTTACTTACCAAAGGATGATTATCTCATCCCGGACACGAGCCCCCAATTGAAAGGAATTGGCTCCCGTTCCTCTCTGTAGCCACTGACCCCCGTCAACCCCCTGGCCTTGATCAGTGTCTGTCCTCAGGCCTGGAGCCCCCTTTGAGACACAGGAAAATGCACACAGACACAAGGTGGTATCTCAGAAGGAACTGAATTTATTCTTCCGTGTTTAAACTTATATATGAAACTTAAAACAATACATAGAAATATAAGAACCAATCAATTGACAGGTATGTATTAACCAATCAGAATATTACATACGTCAGTAATGCCCAATCATTTAGCATTTATGTTAATTATTATTATGTGCGTCAAGCATTAGTATAGAAAGTAGACAACTTCCCTATTTAACACTGGCTATAGTTATTAATACTCTTGCAACAGGAAAAAGCCCACCACAGACTTTCAGTCTTGTGCTAGGTAGAGGAAAAAAGGAAGTTACATCTGAAGGGAAAAGAGGAACCTCAGACTCTTATCGAAAGTAAGAAACAGTCTTAAAACACAAATTCATCTTTAAGTACTGACTAAGTTTTAAGATGGATACTGACTCTAAGATGGGGGAGCTTTGGCTCAGAGGGACAAAATGGCAGTATAGTAATGCTGAAAGGCTAATTCCTTCAGTGTTAATTACATTTTTTTAGTTCTTCTGCCTCATTCACAGATTTCCTGCATTGAGGGAGAAATGCATTCTGGCCATCAGTACCATCAAGAATGACATTGTCAATGGCAGGCCTGAAGAGACACTTTACTTTAAAGAGCAAGTGAATCAGATGTCCCTTGAGTGTATCCTTTAGCTCCCAGCCAAAGTACCCTATGCATATAAACAAACATGACCTCCATGCGAGAAACAATCTTGGATGCTTGTAAGAGGCTATCACAGCTGAAGCACAGGCTATGCATTTGTTACAAAGGCTTTAGGGCATGAATGTTTGTCCTTTTGATGGAAGGGTCGGCATTAAGAGATTTGATCCATAGTGATATGGTTTCACAAATCAAAGTCGCTGCTAACAGGGAATGGATTGTCACTAGAGATGAGCGAATCGAAGTAGCCGAAGTGGAATTCGAGTCGAATATCGGAAAAATTTTTCCGAAAAAAACATGTGGACATGTGCGGCGACGGAGCGGGGATGTCTGGGAAGGCGCGCAGACAAGGCGCGCTGACCCATAATGCATTCCTCAATGACATGTGATCGCATCAGCCAATCAGCAGCCAGCCAGCCAGCACTGTGTAATGGTCGAGCTATAAATAGCGGCCATTTTGGAATTCTTCATTTGCCTGCAGTCATTGAACAGAGGCAGACCGCTCTGTATTAGGGACAGAGTTAGGGCCACAGAAACGATACTTGGGGACAGAGAAACGTTACTTAGGGACAGAGAACCATTACTCAGGGACACAGAATTGTTAATGAGGGCCACAGAATCGTTACTTAGGGACAAAGAAACGCTAGTTAGGGCCACAGAATTGTTACTCAGGGACAGACAGAATTGTTACTGAGTGCCAGAGAATTGTTACTTAGGGCCACAGAAACGTTAGTTAGGGCCACAGAATTGTTACTCAGGGACAGACACAGAATTGTTACTGAGGGCCACAGAACTGTTACTTAGGGCCACAGAAACGTTATTAGGGCCACAGAATTGTTACTCAGGGACAGACAGAATTGTTACTGAGTGCCAGAGAATTGTTACTTAGGGCCACAGAAACTTTAGTTAGGGCCACAGAATTGTTACTCAGGGACAGACACAGAATTGTTACTGAGGGCCACAGAACTGTTACTTAGGGCCACAGAAACTTTAGTTAGGGCCACAGAATTGTTACTCAGGGACAGACACAGAATTGTTACTGAGGGCCACAGAACTGTTACTTAGGGCCACAGAATTGTTACTCGCACAGACACAGAATTGTTACTCAGGGACACAGAATTGTTACTGAGGGCCACAGAACTGTTACTTAGGGACACAGAATTGTTACTCGCACAGACACAGAATTGTTACACAGGGACACAGAATTGTTACTGAGGGCCACAGAACCGTTACTTAGGGCCACAGAATTGTTACTCAGGGACACAGAATTGTTACTGAGGGCCACAGAACTGTTACTTAGGGCCACAGAATTGTTACTCGCACAGACACAGAATTGTTACTCAGGGACACAGAACTGTTACTGAGGGCCACAGAACTGTTACTTAGGGCCACAGAATTGTTTACTCGCACAGACACAGAATTGTTACACAGGGACACAGAATTGTTACTGAGGGCCACAGAACCGTTACTTAGGGCCACAGAATTGTTACTGAGGGCCACAGAACTGTTACTTAGGGCCACAGAATTGTTACTCGCACAGACACAGAATTGTTACTCAGGGACACAGAACTGTTACTGAGGGCCACAGAACTGTTACTTAGGGCCACAGAATTGTTACTCGCACAGACACAGAATTGTTACTCAGGGACACAGAACTGTTACTGAGGGCCACAGAACTGTTACTTAGGGCCACAGAATTGTTACTCGCACAGACACAGAATTGTTACACAGGGACACAGAATTGTTACTGAGGGCCACAGAACCGTTACTTAGGGCCACAGAATTGTTACTCAGGGACACAGAATTGTTACTGAGGGCCACAGAACTGTTACTTAGGGCCACAGAATTGTTACTCGCACAGACACAGAATTGTTACTCAGGGACACAGAACTGTTACTGGGGGCCACAGAACTGTTACTTAGGGCCACAGAATTGTTACTCGCACAGACACAGAATTGTTACTCAGGGACACAGAATTGTTACTGAGGGCCACAGAACCGTTACTTAGGGCCACAGAATTGTTACTCGCACAGACACAGAATTGTTACACAGGGACACAGAATTGTTACTGAGGGCCACAGAACCGTTACTTAGGGCCACAGAATTGTTACTCAGGGACACAGAATTGTTACTGAGGGCCACAGAACTGTTACTTAGGGCCACAGAATTGTTACTCGCACAGACACAGAATTGTTACTCAGGGACACAGAACTGTTACTGAGGGCCACAGAACTGTTACTTAGGGCCACAGAATTGTTACTCGCGCAGACACAGAATTGTTACTCAGGGACACAGAATTGTTACTGAGGGCCACAGAACCGTTACTTAGGGCCACAGAATTGTTACTCGCACAGACACAGAATTGTTACACAGGGACACAGAATTGTTACTGAGGGCCACAGAACCGTTACTTAGGGCCACAGAATTGTTACTCAGGGACACAGAATTGTTACTGAGGGCCACAGAACTGTTACTTAGGGCCACAGAATTGTTACTCGGACAGACACAGAATTGTTACTCAGGGACACAGAATTGTTACTGAGGGCCACAGAACCGTTACTTAGTGCCACAGAAACGTTAATCAGGGACACAGAATTGTTACTGAGGGTCACAGAACCGTTACTTAGGGCCACATAAACGTTAATCAGGGACAGACACAGAATTGTTACTGAGGGCCACAGAACCGTTACTTAGGGCCACAGAATTGTTACTCACGGACAGACACAGAATTGTTTCTTGAGGGACACAGAATTTTTAATGAGTGCCACAGAACCGTGACTTAGGGCCACATAAACGTTAATCAGGGACACAGAATTGTTACTGAGGGCCACAGAACCGTTACTTAGGGCCACATAAACGTTAATCAGGGACACAGAATTGTTACTGAGGGCCACAGAACCGTTACTTAGGGCCACAGAATTGTTACTCACGGACAGACACAGAATTGTTTCTTGAGGGACACAGAATTTTTACTGAGGGCCACAGAACCGTTACTTAGGGCCACAGAAACGTTAATCAGGGACACAGAATTGTTACTGAGGGCCACAGAACCGTTACTTAGGGCCACGTAAACGTTAATCAGGGACAGACACAGAATTGTTACTGAGGTACACAGAATTGTTACTGAGGGCCACAGAACCGTTACTTAGGGCCACGTAAACGTTAATCAGGGACAGACACAGAATTGTTACTGAGGTACACAGAATTGTTACTGAGGGCCACAGAACCGTTACTTAGGGCCACAGAATTGTTACTCACGGACAGACACAGAATTGTTTCTTGAGGGACACAGAATTTTTAATGAGTGCCACAGAACCGTGACTTAGGGCCACATAAACGTTAATCAGGGACACAGAATTGTTACTGAGGGCCACAGAACCGTTACTTAGGGCCACATAAACGTTAATCAGGGACACAGAATTGTTACTGAGGGCCACAGAACCGTTACTTAGGGCCACAGAATTGTTACTCACGGACAGACACAGAATTGTTTCTTGAGGGACACAGAATTTTTACTGAGGGCCACAGAACCGTTACTTAGGGCCACAGAAACGTTAATCAGGGACACAGAATTGTTACTGAGGGCCACAGAACCGTTACTTAGGGCCACGTAAAAGTTAATCAGGGACAGACACAGAATTGTTACTGAGGTACACAGAATTGTTACTGAGGGCCACAGAACCGTTACTTAGGGCCACGTAAACGTTAATCAGGGACAGACACAGAATTGTTACTGAGGTACACAGAATTGTTACTGAGGGCCACAGAACCGTTACTTAGGGCCACATAAACGTTAATCAGGGACACAGAATTGTTACTGAGGGCCACAGAACCGTTACTTAGGGCCACATAAACGTTAATCAGGGACACAGAATTGTTACTTAGGGCCACAGAACCGTTACTTAGGGCCACAGAATTGTTACTCACGGACAGACACAGAATTGTTTCTTGAGGGACACAGAATTTTTACTGAGGGCCACAGAACCGTTACTTAGGGCCACATAAACGTTAATCAGGGACAGACACAGAATTGTTACTGAGGTACACAGAATTTTTACTGAGGGCCACAGAACCGTTACTTAGGGCCACAGAAACGTTAATCAGGGACACAGAATTGTTACTGAGGGCCACAGAACCGTTACTGAGGGCCACAGAACCGTTACTTAGGGCCACATGAACGTTAATCAGGGGGACACAGAATTGTTACTGAGGGCCACAGAAACGTTACTTAGGGCCACATAATTGTTACTCAGGGACAGACACAGAATTGTTACTGAGGGACACAGAATTGTTACTGAGGGCCACAGAACCGTTACTTAGGGCCACAGAATTGTTACTCAGGGACAGACACAGAATTGTTACTCAGGGACACAGAATTGTTACTCAGGGACACAGAATCGTTGAATTAAAGAGTATGTCAGACAACATGCAGAGGAGTGGCAGAGGAGGCAATGTTTTAGGAGCGAGCAGACGTGGCAGCAGAGGAAGGGGTCGAGGCAGCACTATTCGCAGCCAGAGGCCAGTGCTCCCGGTGTCATCCAGCGGTCGTGTCTCCACCGACAACCCTGCCGTCATCGATTGGTTGGCTCGGTCGTCTTCCTCTTCCCAAGTCACCTCTGACACCTACAGCCAACGGTCGGTGGGTACGTCAGACACAACCGTTAGTTGGCATGGCCCGGGACCAAGCCCACTGAAATCACGTGTCCTCTACCTGCCCCTGTCCTTTGGTGTTCCCTCACCAAGCGAAGTATCGCATGCTGTGGGCTCAGCCCCACTGTACAGTGAGGAAGAGCTAACAGAGGGCGGTCAGGAACGGGGGGAGACATCCGCCTTTTCAGCAGCCAGGCGAAGAAGTAGTGGCGAGGAGAGTGGCCCGGTAGCCGGTCTAGAGACAGGTCTGTCTCCTGACCCAGACGCAGCCGAGGGGGCTAGTAGTGAGGAGGAGACCCTACTTGATGATGAGGAGGTTGATCGCACTTGGCAGCCTCGTCGTCATCAGGCAATTTCCTCCTCATCATCAGGAGAAGAGGGTGGCAGCTTGGCAGTGAGCGAAACAGTCGGTGGGTTGCCCAGGAGACAGCAGCAGGGTCGCAGCAGTGTCAGTGGAAGCAGTGTCAGTGGAGCCAAACGGCCACGGAGTAGAGCACCAGCTCCACTGCAGCCTACCACCACGGCCAGTAGTGGTGCCGGTGTGCACGGAGGAAGCAGCAGTCAGCCAGTGAGGAGTATCGGGGGCAAAGTTTCCTACTCGGCGGTGTGGCAATTTTTCGTCAAGCTGCCCGAGGAAGTAAACGTAGCCGTATGTCGACTATGTGGCCAGAAAGTCAAGCGTGGCCAGGGGGCCCATGTTGGGACTACAGCGTTGCGGCAGCATATGCAGCGTCGCCATTCGGTGGCCTGGGAAAACCGTGATAAAGATACGGCGGTTCTGCCCGCCCCAGCCCCCGCTCCATCACTCGCTCCGTTACTTGCTCCGTCACCCGACGTCAATCGCCCTCCATCAGACAGTCAAGGCTCCAACACCTCTGCTGAGGGGAGTTGTCGCTCGTTGGCATCTTCCGCTCGTTCAGATGCTCCTTCTCCTGCTACTCCTCTTCACGGATTCCGTCAGCAGTCTTTCTTGGAATCCGTTTCCAAGAGACAACAGTTTGCGAGCACGCACCCGACGGTGCAAAAGCTGAACGTCCTCCTGTCCAAGTTGCTGGTGCTGCAGTCCCTCCCTTTCCAAGTGGTGGACTCAGCACCTTTCAGAGAAATGATGGCTTGTGCCGCGCCGCGGTGGAGAGTGCCAAGCCGTCATTTCTTCGCCAAAAAGGCAGTGCCAGCCCTGCATTCACATGTAGAAGACATGGTGGGCCAGTCTTTGAGCATGTCGGTCTCTGCCAAAGTGCACGGCAGCGCCGACGTGTGGAGCTGTAACTACGGTCAGGGACAGTACATGTCATTTACGGCCCACTGGGTGAACGTGGTGCCGTCACAGCCGCACCAGCAACTTGGACAGGTCACGCCGCTTTTGCCTCCACGTTTGCACGTCCTTGGTCCGGCAAAGATGTCCGCCTCTACCACCTCTTCTTCAGCCGTGTCCTCAGCCGCCACCCCCGTGCCAAGTCCCATTACCCGACCGGCATATCAATGTGCAGGGCGCAACGGTGTCACGCTGTTCTGCACCTGGTATGCCTTGGCGAACGTAGTCACACAGGGGAGGAACTTCTGAGTGTAATGAACAGAGAAATCGACAGATGGCTGTCTCCGCGCAAACTGAAAATCGGAACCATGTTGACCGACAACGGAAAGAACATGGTGTCTGCTCTGCGTCAAGGAAGGTTGTGCCATGCGCCATGCATGGCTCACGTGTTCAATCTGGTTGTCAAGCGGTTCCTAAAATCCACCATCCCACTGCAAGACATCCTTAAAATGTCACGTAAACTTTGCATGCATTTCAGCCATTCCTACACCGCAAAGCACACCCTCCTTGAGCTGCAGCGGCAGAACGGAATTCCACATCATCGCCTGATCTGCGACGTTGCAACAAGGTGGAATTCAACCCTACACATGTTAGACCGCCTTTACGAGCAGCGAAAGGCCATCACCGATTTCCAGATGTTACAAGCGGATAAAGGTACTCCCCTGTGTAACTTCGATGTCAGCCATTGGCAGCTCATGCGTGACACCTGCCGCTTGCTCAGGCCCTTTGAGGAGGCCACGCTATTCGTGAGTCGGCAGGACTATGGGATGAACGACGTCATTCCTCTGTTGCACGTCCTTGAACAAATGCTGTTAACAATGGCTGGTCAGGGTGCGGTAGACGTGGCGCACAGATCTCAACGCCACATGACCCCTGTGGGGGCAGGACAGGAAGAAGAGGAGGAGGTAGAGGAGGACATTTGTGCTCAGGAATTATTGAGTGAAATGGGTGGTTTTTCCACTCAGCGGACAGGAGTGGAGGAGCAGGAGCATCTGGTAGAGGAGGAGGAGGAGGAGACAGAGGACCCAGATGCACCGTGGCAGTATGCTGTGGAGATGGAGGCAGGGAGTCCCTCGCATTCCTTGGCACAAATGGCCCATAGCATGCTCGGTTGCTTGCGTAGCGACAGCCGAATAATAACCATCAGACAGAGGGATGACTTTTGGCTGTCCACCTTGTTGGACCCTCGCTACCATTCAAAAATGGTGGCCTTTTTCACACCTGCTGAGAGGGAGGCCAAAATAACGTACTATAAAAACCACCTATGTAGTCAGTTGGTCTCTGCCTTTGTGCGCCAACGTCCATCCTCAGACACTGTGGGCCCTGTGCGCTCGCGTTCCGCTGCCATGGCAGCAGGGGAGGGGTGGGGTGGTAGGAGCAGTGGCAGCTCCACCAGCAGCGGCTGCCTCAGTCTGCAGTCGATGATGAGTAGCTTTCTTCACCAGCGCAGTGAGGAAACTACTAACCAGCCGCAGCAGCAGCAGCAGCAGCAGCAGCAGCATCAGGTGGACCTGGAGCAGGACCTCAAACAACAGGCTTGGGCCTACTTGGACAGCACCCTGCCAACCGAGGTAGACAATCCCCTTGACTACTGGGCAACGAAACTTGACCTTTGGCCCCAACTAGCTGAATTTGCCCTTGAAAGGCTGTCATGCCCGGCCAGTAGCGTGGCATCGGAGCGCGTGTTTAGTGCGGCAGGAGGTATTGTAACTCCGCGGAGGACACGACTGTCCACCCAAAGTGTGGAGAGACTCACGTTTGTGAAAATGAATCAGGCGTGGATTAGTCTGGATTTCAAACCACCAGTTCCTGACACAACTGACTAAATCCGCCATGAATCATGCCTCAAACATGTGCCACTTTCAGGTCTCCTCACACACTGCTGGTGTGTTCCATTTTTTGTCATAGGGTGCTGGCAGATTACGGGCCTCCCATAGCTGCTGCCAGGCCCCTAATCTGCCATGGGCCCCTATATACCGCCTCCTCATGCTGCTGCCAAGTCCAGAGTCTCTCATGGGTCCCTATACGGCCTCCCATTGCTGCTGTCTCCATCGCCACACTCTGCCATGTGCCACTTTCAGGTCTCCTCACACACTGCTGGTGTGTTGAATTTTTTGACATAGGGTGCTGGCAGATTACGGGCCTCCTATAGCTGCTGCCAGGCCCCTAATCTGCCATGGGCCCCTATATACCACCTCCTCATGCTGCTGCCAGGTCCAGAGTCTCTCATGGGTCCCTGTACGGCCTCCCATTGCTGCTGTCTCCATCGCCACACTCTGCCATGTGCCACTTTCAGGTCTCCTCACACTGCTGGTGTGTAGAATTTTTTGACATAGGGTGCTGGCAGATTACGGGCCTCCTATAGCTGCTGCCAGGCCCCTAATCTGCCATGGGCCCCTATATACCGCCTCCTCATGCTGCTGCCAGGTCCAGAGTCTCTCATGGGTCCCTGTACGGCCTCCCATTGCTGCTGTCTCCATCGCCACACTCTGCCATGTGCCACTCTCAGGTCTCCTCACACTGCTGGTGTGTAGAATTTTTTGACATAGGGTGCTGGCAGATTACGGGCCTCCTATAGCTGCTGCCAGGCCCCTAATCTGCCATAGGCCCCTATATACCGCCTCCTCATGCTGCTGCCAGGTCCAGAGTCTCTCATGGGTCCCTGTACGGCCTCCCATTGCTGCTGTCTCCATCGCCACACTCTGCCATGTGCCACTTTCAGGTCTCCTCACATTGCTGGTGTGTTGAATTTTTTGACATAGGGTGCTGGCAGATTACGGGCCTCCTATAGCTGCTGCCAGGCCCCTAATCTGCCATGGGCCCCTATATACCGCCTCCTCATGCTGCTGCCAAGTCCAGAGTCTCTCATGGGTCCCTGTACGGCCTCCCATTGCTGCTGTCTCCATCGCCACACTCTGCCATGTGCCACTTTCAGGTCTCCTCACACACTGCTGGTGTGTTGAATTTTTTGACATAGGGTGCTGGCAGATTACGGGCCTCCTATAGCTGCTGCCAGGCCCCTAATCTGCCATAGGCCCCTATATACCGCCTCCTCATGCTGCTGCCAGGTCCAGAGTCTCTCATGGGTCCCTGTACGGCCTCCCATTGCTGCTGTCTCCATCGCCACACTCTGCCATGTGCCACTTTCAGGTCTCCTCACACTGCTGGTGTGTTGAATTTTTTGACATAGGGTGCTGGCAGATTACGGGCCTCCCATAGCTGCTGCCAGGCCCCTAATCTGCCATAGGCCCCTATATACCGCCTCCTCATGCTGCTGCCAAGTCCAGAGTCTCCCATGGGTCCCTGTACGGCCTCCCATTGCTGCTGTCTCCATCGCCACACTCTGCCATGTGCCACTTTCAGGTCTCCTCACACTGCTGGTGTGTTGAATTTTTTGACATAGGGTGCTGGCAGATTACGGGCCTCCCATAGCTGCTGCCAGGCCCCTAATCTGCCATGGGCCCCTATATACCGCCTCCTCATGCTGCTGCCAAGTCCAGAGTCTCTCATGGGTCCCTGTACGGCCTCCCATTGCTGCTGTCTCCATCGCCACACTCTGCCATGTGCCACTTTCAGGTCTCCTCACACACTGCTGGTGTGTTGAATTTTTTGACATAGGGTGCTGGCAGATTACGGGCCTCCTATAGCTGCTGCCAGGCCCCTAATCTGCCATGGGCCCCTATATACCGCCTCCTCATGCTGCTGCCAGGTCCAGAGTCTCTCATGGGTCCCTGTACGGCCTCCCATTGCTGCTGTCTCCATCGCCACACTCTGCCATGTGCCACTTTCAGGTCTCCTCACACTGCTGGTGTGTTGAATTTTTTGACATAGGGTGCTGGCAGATTACGGGCCTCCTATAGCTGCTGCCAGGCCCCTAATCTGCCATGGGCCCCTATATACCGCCTCCTCATGCTGCTGCCAGGTCCAGAGTCTCTCATGGGTCCCTGTACGGCCTCCCATTGCTGCTGTCTCCATCGCCACACTCTGCCATGTGCCACTTTCAGGTCTCCTCACACTGCTGGTGTGTTGAATTTTTTGACATAGGGTGCTGGCAGATTACGGGCCTCCTATAGCTGCTGCCAGGCCCCTAATCTGCCATGGGCCCCTATATACCGCCTCCTCATGCTGCTGCCAAGTCCAGAGTCTCTCATGGGTCCCTGTACGGCCTCCCATTGCTGCTGTCTCCATCACCACACTCTGCCATGTGCCACTTTCAGGTCTCCTCACACACTGCTGGTGTGTTGAATTTTTTGACATAGGGTGCTGGCAGATTACGGGCCTCCTATAGCTGCTGCCAGGCCCCTAATCTGCCATGGGCCCCTATATACCGCCTCCTCATGCTGCTGCCAGGTCCAGAGTCTCTCATGGGTCCCTGTACGGCCTCCCATTGCTGCTGTCTCCATCGCCACACTCTGCCATGTGCCACTTTCAGGTCTCCTCACACTGCTGGTGTGTAGAATTTTTTGACATAGGGTGCTGGCAGATTACGGGCCTCCCATAGCTGCTGCCAGGCCCCTAATCTGCCATGGGCCCCTATATACCGCCTCCTCATGCTGCTGCCAAGTCCAGAGTCTCTCATGGGTCCCTATACGGCCTCCCATTGCTGCTGTCTCCATCGCCACACTCTGCCATGTGCCACTTTCAGGTCTCCTCACACACTGCTGGTGTGTTGAATTTTTTGACATAGGGTGCTGGCAGATTACGGGCCTCCTTTAGCTGCTGCCAGGCCCCTAATCTGCCATGGGCCCCTATATACCGCCTCCTCATGCTGCTGCCAGGTCCAGAGTCTCTCATGGGTCCCTGTACGGCCTCCCATTGCTGCTGTCTCCATCGCCACACTCTGCCATGTGCCACTTTCAGGTCTCCTCACACTGCTGGTGTGTTGAATTTTTTGACATAGGGTGCTGGCAGATTACGGGCCTCCTATAGCTGCTGCCAGGCCCCTAATCTGCCATGGGCCCCTATATACCGCCTCCTCATGCTGCTGCCAGGTCCAGAGTCTCTCATGGGTCCCTATACGGCCTCCCATTGCTGCTGTCTCCATCGCCACACTCTGCCATGTGCCACTTTCAGGTCTCCTCACACACTGCTGGTGTGTTGAATTTTTTGACATAGGGTGCTGGCAGATTACGGGCCTCCTTTAGCTGCTGCCAGGCCCCTAATCTGCCATGGGCCCCTATATACCGCCTCCTCATGCTGCTGCCAGGTCCAGAGTCTCTCATGGGTCCCTGTACGGCCTCCCATTGCTGCTGTCTCCATCGCCACACTCTGCCATGTGCCACTTTCAGGTCTCCTCACACTGCTGGTGTGTTGAATTTTTTGACATAGGGTGCTGGCAGATTACGGGCCTCCTATAGCTGCTGCCAGGCCCCTAATCTGCCATGGGCCCCTATATACCGCCTCCTCATGCTGCTGCCAGGTCCAGAGTCTCTCATGGGTCCCTGTACGGCCTCCCATTGCTGCTGTCTCCATCGCCACACTCTGCCATGTGCCACTTTCAGGTCTCCTCACACTGCTGGTGTGTTGAATTTTTTGACATAGGGTGCTGGCAGATTACGGGCCTCCTATAGCTGCTGCCAGGCCCCTAATCTGCCACGGGCCCCTATATACCGCCTCCTCATGCTGCTGCCAAGTCCAGAGTCTCTCATGGGTCCCTATACGGCCTCCCATTGCTGCTGTCTCCATCGCCACACTCTGCCATGTGCCACTTTCAGGTCTCCTCACACTGCTGGTGTGTTGAATTTTTTGACATAGGGTGCTGGCAGATTACGGGCCTCCTATAGCTGCTGCCAGGCCCCTAATCTGCCATGGGCCCCTATATACCGCCTCCTCATGCTGCTGCCAAGTCCAGAGTCTCTCATGGGTCTCTGTATGGCCTCCCATTGCTGCTGTCTCCATCGCCACACTCTGCCATGTGCCACTTTCAGGTCTCCTCACACTGCTGGTGTGTTGAATTTTTTGACATAGGGTGCTGGCAGATTACGGGCCTCCCATAGCTGCTGCCAGGCCCCTAATCTACCATGGGCCCCTATATACCGCCTCCTCATGCTGCTGCCAGGTCCAGAGTCTCTCATGGGTCCCTATACGGCCTCCCATTGCTGCTGTCTCCATCGCCACACTCTGCCATGTGCCACTTTCAGGTCTCCTCACACTGCTGGTGTGTTGAATTTTTTGACATAGGGTGCTGGCAGATTACGGGCCTCCTATAGCTGCTGCCAGGCCCCTAATCTGCCATGGGCCCCTATATACCGCCTCCTCATGCTGCTGCCAAGTCCAGAGTCTCTCATGGGTCCCTATACGGCCTCCCATTGCTGCTGTCTCCATCTCCACACTCTGCCATGTGCCACTTTCAGGTCTCCTCACACTGCTGGTGTGTTGAATTTTTTGACATAGGGTGCTGGCAGATTACGGGCCTCCTATAGCTGCTGCCAGGCCCCTAATCTGCCATGGGCCCCTATATACCGCCTCCTCATGCTGCTGCCAAGTCCAGAGTCTCTCATGGGTCCCTATACGGCCTCCCATTGCTGCTGTCTCCATCTCCACACTCTGCCATGTGCCACTTTCAGGTCTCCTCACACTGCTGGTGTGTTGAATTTTTTGACATAGGGTGCTGGCAGATTACGGGCCTCCTATAGCTGCTGCCAGGCCCCTAATCTGCCATGGGCCCCTATATACCGCCTCCTCATGCTGCTGCCAAGTCCAGAGTCTCTCATGGGTCCCTGTACGGCCTCCCATTGCTGCTGTCTCCATCGCCACACTCTGCCATGTGCCACTTTCAGGTCTCCTCACACACTGCTGGTGTGTTGAATTTTTTGACATAGGGTGCTGGCAGATTACGGGCCTCCTATAGCTGCTGCCAGGCCCCTAATCTGCCATGGGCCCCTATATACCGCCTCCTCATGCTGCTGCCAAGTCCAGAGTCTCTCATGGGTCCCTGTACGGCCTCCCATTGCTGCTGTCTCCATCGCCACACTCTGCCATGTGCCACTTTCAGGTCTCCTCACACTGCTGGTGTGTTGAATTTTTTGACATAGGGTGCTGGCAGATTACGGGCCTCCTATAGCTGCTGCCAGGCCCCTAATCTGCCATGGGCCCCTATATACTGCCTCCTCATGCTGCTGCCAGGTCCAGAGTCTCTCATGGGTCCCTGTACGGCCTCCCATTGCTGCTGTCTCCATCGCCACACTCTGCCATGTTCCACTTTCAGGTCTCCTCACACTGCTGGTGTGTTGAATTTTTTGACATAGGGTGCTGGCAGATTACGGGCCTCCTATAGCTGCTGCCAGGCCCCTAATCTGCCACGGGCCCCTATATACCGCCTCCTCATGCTGCTGCCAAGTCCAGAGTCTCTCATGGGTCCCTATACGGCCTCCCATTGCTGCTGTCTCCATCGCCACACTCTGCCATGTGCCACTTTCAGGTCTCCTCACACTGCTGGTGTGTTGAATTTTTTGACATAGGGTGCTGGCAGATTACGGGCCTCCTATAGCTGCTGCCAGGCCCCTAATCTGCCATGGGCCCCTATATACCGCCTCCTCATGCTGCTGCCAAGTCCAGAGTCTCTCATGGGTCTCTGTATGGCCTCCCATTGCTGCTGTCTCCATCGCCACACTCTGCCATGTGCCACTTTCAGGTCTCCTCACACACTGCTGGTGTGTTGAATTTTTTGACATAGGGTGCTGGCAGATTACGGGCCTCCCATAGCTGCTGCCAGGCCCCTAATCTGCCATGGGCCCCTATATACCGCCTCCTCATGCTGCTGCCAGGTCCAGAGTCTCTCATGGGTCCCTGTACGGCCTCCCATTGCTGCTGTCTCCATCGCCACACTCTGCCATGTGCCACTTTCAGGTCTCCTCACACTGCTGGTGTGTTGAATTTTTTGACATAGGGTGCTGGCAGATTACGGGCCTCCTATAGCTGCTGCCAGGCCCCTAATCTGCCATGGGCCCCTATATACCGCCTCCTCATGCTGCTGCCAAGTCCAGAGTCTCTCATGGGTCCCTATACGGCCTCCCATTGCTGCTGTCTCCATCGCCACACTCTGCCATGTGCCACTTTCAGGTCTCCTCACACTGCTGGTGTGTTGAATTTTTTGACATAGGGTGCTGGCAGATTACGGGCCTCCTATAGCTGCTGCCAGGCCCCTAATCTGCCATGGGCCCCTATATACCGCCTCCTCATTCTGCTGCCAGTCCAGAGTCTCTCATGGGTCCCTGTACGGCCTCCCATTGCTGCTGTCTCCATCGCCACACTCTGCCATGTGCCACTTTCAGGTCTCCTCACACACTGCTGGTGTGTTGAATTTTTTGACATAGGGTGCTGGCAGATTACGGGCCTCCTATAGCTGCTGCCAGGCCCCTAATCTGCCATGGGCCCCTATATACCGCCTCCTCATGCTGCTGCCAAGTCCAGAGTCTCTCATGGGTCCCTGTACGGCCTCCCATTGCTGCTGTCTCCATCGCCACACTCTGCCATGTGCCACTTTCAGGTCTCCTCACACACTGCTGGTGTGTTGAATTTTTTGACATAGGGTGCTGGCAGATTACGGGCCTCCTATAGCTGCTGCCAGGCCCCTAATCTGCCATGGGCCCCTATATACCGCCTCCTCATGCTGCTGCCAGGTCCAGAGTCTCTCATGGGTCCCTGTACGGCCTCCCATTGCTGCTGTCTCCATCGCCACACTCTGCCATGTGCCACTTTCAGGTCTCCTCACACTGCTGGTGTGTTGAATTTTTTGACATAGGGTGCTGGCAGATTACGGGCCTCCTATAGCTGCTGCCAGGCCCCTAATCTGCCATGGGCCCCTATATACCGCCTCCTCATGCTGCTGCCAAGTCCAGAGTCTCTCATGGGTCCCTATACGGCCTCCCATTGCTGCTGTCTCCATCGCCACACTCTGCCATGTGCCACTTTCAGGTCTCCTCACACTGCTGGTGTGTTGAATTTTTTGACATAGGGTGCTGGCAGATTACGGGCCTCCTATAGCTGCTGCCAGGCCCCTAATCTGCCATGGGCCCCTATATACCGCCTCCTCATGCTGCTGCCAAGTCCAGAGTCTCTCATGGGTCCCTATACGGCCTCCCATTGCTGCTGTCTCCATCGCCACACTCTGCCATATGCCACTTTCAGGTCTCCTCACACACTGCTGGTGTGTTGAATTTTTTGACATAGGGTGCTGGCAGATTACGGGCCTCCTATAGCTGCTGCCAGGCCCCTAATCTGCCATGGGCCCCTATATACCGCCTCCTCATGCTGCTGCCAAGTCCAGATTCTCTCATGGGTCCCTGTACGGCCTCCCATTGCTGCTGTCTCTATCGCCACACTCTGCCATGTGGCAGGAGGCAGCAGGGTCGCAGCAGTGTCAGTGGAGGCAAACGGCCACGGAGTAGAGCACCAGCTCCACTGCAGCCTACCACCACGGCCAGTAGTGGTGCCGGTGTGCACGGAGGAAGTAGCAGTCAGCCAGTGAGGAGTAGCGGAGGCAAAGTTTCCTACTCTGCGGTGTGGCAATTTTTCGTCAAGCCGCCCGAGGAAGTAAACGTAGCCGTATGTCGACTATGTGGCCAGAAAGTCAAGCGTGGCCAGTAGGCCCATGTTGGGACTACAGCGTTGCGTCAGCATATGCAGCGTCGCCATTCGGTGGCCTGGGAAAACCGTGATAAAGATACGGCGGTTCTGCCTGCCCCAGCCCAGGGTTCCATTTTGTCATAGGGTGCTGGCAGTTTACAGGCCTCCCATAGGTGCCGCCAGGCCCCAAATCGGCCATGGGCCCCCGTACCGCCTGGTCACGCTGCTAATGATCCCACAGTGTGACCTGGGTCCCTGTACGGCCTCCCATTGCTTCCACTCTGCCATGTGCCACTTTGAAATCTCCTCACACTCCTGCGGTTGTCCATTTTGTCATAGGTTGCTGGCAGATTACAGGCCGTCCATAGGTGCCACCAGGCCCCAAATCGGCCATGGGCCCCCGTACCGCCTGGTCACACTGCTGCTGAGCCCACAGTGTGACCTGGGTCCCTGTACCGCCTCCCATTGCTCCCACTCTGCCATGTGCCACTTTGAGGTCTCCTCACACTGCTGGTGTGTTCAATTTTTTGACATAGGGTGCTGGCAGATTACGGGCCTCCCATTGCTGCTGCCAGGCACGTAATCTGCCATGGGCCCCCGTACCGACTCCTCATGCTGTGACGTTGCAACAAGGTGGAATTCAACACTACATATGTTAGACCGCCTTTACGAACAGCGAAAGGCCATCACAGATTTCCTGATGTTAAAAGCGGATAAAGGTACTCCCTGTGTAACTTAGATGTCAGCCATTGTCAGCTCATGCGTGACACCTGCACTTGCTCAGGCCCTTTGAGGAGGCCACGCTATTCGTGAGTCGGCAGGACTATGGGATGAACGAGGTCAAATCGGCCATGGGCCCCCGTACCGCCTGTTCACGCTGATGCTGGTCCCACAGTGTGACCTGGGTCCCTGTACCGCCTACCATTGCTCCCACTCTGCCATGTGCCACTTTGAGGTCTCCTCACACTCCTGCGGTTTTCCATTTTGTCATAGGTTGCTGGCAGGTTACAGGCCTCCCATAGGTGCTGCCAGGCCCCAAATCTGCCATGGGCCCCCGTACCGCCTGGTCACGCTGCTGCTGGGCCCACAGTGTGACCTGGGTCCCTGTACCGCCTCCCATTGCTCCCACTCTGCCATGTGCCACTTTCAGGTCTCCTCACACTCCTGCTGGTTTCCATTTTGTCATAGGTTGCTGTATGGCCTCCCATTGCTGCTGCCTCCACCGCCACACTGTGGCTCCAAACACTGGTTTTGGCCCCGTGACTGGCCAAATGAGTGAAGTGTGCGGTGATTCTAAGATCGACGGCACTCATCTGCATGTCATACTGAGTGACAGTATTATTTCTCTTCCCCAGCAGACTCCAAGGGCATTTAAATTAAAGGTACAGTGTTCTGCACTAATATTAAGTCTCTCTGAAGCCTAGAAACACCCTTTTTTAAGTTAAATTCACAGCGAATTTATTCGACTCGAATCGAATATTGTCCACGAATTCGCCGAATCAGTCGAATCGAATTTTTCATTTCTTCGCTCATCTCTAATTGTCACTCCAGTTACAGTGGAACTAAAAGCAAAACTTTTTTTTTCATTGTTAGATAGAACAAAGGAGGGTTATAACCCCTTTCAGTTTTTTGTCATCTGTGTTCTATTGGGGAGATTTCCATTCCCTTACTGCCCCATAATCAAGACAGGATGTTAGAGGAAATCCCTTCAAAGTGAGGGACTCATGGGATGTCAGCAGGGTCACCAGAACTAGTGTCCCTATTGAAAGATTTCCCCTCTATTACTGTTCTGGTGTCAACCTACTTGATAATATTGGTAGACAGGACAATAGAGAGGGTGAATATCCTTAACTGGGTCACATATGGCAATAAAACCTTACAGATGTTCTAATCCCTCTCAACTCTATGAAAAATAAAAACAAAGTTTTGCCTTTAGTTATAATGCAACTCAAACTGTGATCTAGTAGGAGGTCCAACTGTCTGTCAGAAATAGCCCAAAAAAGTAAGATCACCAACAACCTATGTAGTGGTATTCTTGCTAAGGTGTAAGACTAGAGTGTCCACAGTGCACAGAGACTGCTTAGGAGAAAATTCCAAGGGAAAAATTCCTTCACAATGTTTCCAGTTCTTACAGGGAAAGGTTTTATACATTTCAGGAAAAGAGCTCTTAAAGACCTTATACCTGAAATAACAGGATGATCCTCTAAATGCAGGATAAAATATACTGTATCAATAAAGATAAAAACAATTCCTCAGTCCTCAGAGAATAGGTTACATCAGAGGATGTGCGATGACTCTGGACCTGAAGAGCACTGTGTGGCTAATTAACACAGTAGTCTGGAAAATGCCACAATGTAGACCCTAGTGCCTGAATGTCACATTTCAGACTAGCCTTGCCACGTTCAGAAACTTACTTACTACACAAGTCTTTAGAGACTGGAGCTGTGCCATGGTTCTGGACCTGGAAAGCGCTCTGTGGCTAACACAATACAAAAAGGTCTAGAAGTGTCACAAAACAGTTTAGTGCTCAAATGTCTCATTCTAGGGTCCAGCGGGGTATGAATTTGGCATCCAAAGCTGTTGCTAGAGACAAGCTAAAGTCTTGGTGAAAGTCAGCAAAACACATTATCTATGGTTTATGGAGTAATTTGATTGAAGAACACATAATGTTAAACAGTTGGAAATAAAAGGCAAGCAAAATATAGTTAGACCATTAGCAGAGCAACCATGATGGTTGGAGGCATAGTTATATGGGGGCTGGTTTACCAAATTTTGTTTGGCAGTTGCTCAACCTCCTGTAGGTGGCAATATAACTACACTACTTAAAACTATTTCTATAATCCCTCTATCCCTAACGGCTGATAAACACTTTTTATTTATTTGTGGGACTATATATATCCAATATGGGACACTGCATAACTGCATATGCCAACAAGTTTGAATGATTTGAGATATCTGTGTGTCATCAACAGTGACTCCTCTGGCATTGCATCTGACTGTATGTTTTAAAATCTATTTATGGCAGTTTTAGTTCTGAAGTATTACAAAATATACTTTCCAGAAAATAACGTTATTGTCTATTTCCATCTGCTTTATATTAAAGGAGCATTGTATTGTGTCAGCAGTAGTTAATATATTCAGCATTGCTTTAGATTGTTTATTTACATTTTTAATATTCTTTAGCACTATTACCAAAATTCTAGCTGGTATATAAAAATACTTACAAATCATGGTGTAATAGTTAACACATCTGTCTTGCAACACTTCGGTCTCGGTTCAAATTTTGGTCTGTATGCCATGTTTATAGAGTTTGCATGTTCTGCCTGAGTTTGTGTGGGTTTCCTGCCACACACCACACATGCTGGTAGGTTTCTTGGCTCCTGTCTAAACTGGTCCTAATATGTGAGGTAGGGACCTTAGACTGTAAGTACCTTGATTACACGGTGTAAAGCACTGCGTAAACTATTAGCTATATATAAATACCTATACTAAAATAATTAATTAAAAGTAATTTGATAATCTTCAGCATTTATAATATATGCCAATGCTGACTAGCAGATAATGAAACTGTAACTGTTGGGCTTGGATGAAAGAGTGATCGGTCCAGCATCTAGTCCATCTTGACCAGTTGAGAAGCTATACTGGTTGTTGACACTGTCCTGCATATGCTCAATCAAATTTTCCCAAACAGATAACTAAAGTGTTATTAATGGTCAAGGAGTAAAGGCAATGGCTCCAGTTGTTGCAGGGCAGTGTTCTCCAAACTGCACCTCACGGGCCAAATGCAGCTCCTTGATTGCCTTTATCTGGCCCTTGGGGCACTATTCCATCCACTGATACAAGGCACTATTCCTACTACTGACGCCAATGATGAGACCCCATTCCTTCCACTCACACCAACAATCAGGTACTATTCCTCCCACTGACACCAGTGATGGGGTACTATTCCTCCCACTGACACCAATGATAGGACACCATTCCTCCCACTGACACCAATGATAGGACACCATTCCTCCCACTGACATCAACAGTGGGGACACTATTCCTCCCTTTTTTTTAGAACGTTTGGAGACCCCTAGTTTAGGGGACTGGCTTAACTAGAAAAATCCAATTGATGGATATACTCAAAATAGCATTAGGCATTAGTTCACTTGAAGTACAGATCCTGGAAGTTACCTGTCTTTCCAAAAGTAAATGATAGCACAAATGGATTTGGCAGGGTGGTGCTCCCAGGCAGCTACAATTTTAGAAACCAAGGTAGAATTCCACTTGCAGTTATTAAATCAACTGTCATTTTGCACTTCACAATGTCTTCTGGGAACTTTGCATACCCACTATTGTTAAACATTTTAATGAATGCATGAGAAACACTTGGTAGCGCCACAGCTTATTTATAGATTTCATAGCAAAAGGGATAAAAACCTATGCAATCATCCATTTTTCTCCTTTATAAATATTTGAAAAACTATATCCAATGGACAGTGGATCAGCAAAGCAAATGTTGAATTATGAAAATGTTATCCCTGAGAAACAAAGAGGGACAGTTCCAGCAGCAGATCTGACATCAAGGTAAGGTAAGTATAATTAGTCTTTTAATTTAGTCTACAGGTGTGGCTGGTGTGGTCTAGTTGTATACAGCTTTTTTTTCTTTTCCTTTTTTTCAGGCCAAAAAAAAGAAAGTAAGTATAAGATAAAGAGTGTTTGAAACCTCTTTCAAAATTCTGGCTGAATTCTCACAATGATTGTTTTATCATAGTTTTTAAACATGACTATGTGCTAAATCTGAAAACAAACATTCACAAAAGTTTAAGAGCCACCCAGTATATGCTATTTATGTGGGTCTTGCGGTTACATTTTTTGTTCAAGATTGTGCACAGTTAAAATAATATAGCCAAAGGCACTAATAGGGAAAATATTTTCTTTTAAAGAGTGTACCCAAGTTATTGTATTTTCATTACAAATGCCACTAAAGATTTAATACACAAATTAGCCAGTAAGTGATCATTAGCTGAATTGTGACCACAAAAAATCTATAAAATTCTTTATAAATCACATAAAAAATTCTTTATACATTTTACAAGTGTCCCTATTTTACACATCTGCAGCTAATTGAAATAAATATAATTGGAAGTTTTAGCCATTAAATAATTATATCCTTTATGCTTGTATAAAAAATCAAGGGTCTCGCTAAACTACAAACATTAACTATATAGTAATATTCCCTAGACTACTCACAATAAAGCATGTTGGAAGTTTTATGACTTTATAAAATCATGGGAATCTTAGCAAAATTTGATATTAAAGTGAACTGCATTTTAAACTTTAAAAACAAAAGTCCTATCAAAAATCAAAGAAAATAGAAAAGCATTTTTTGTAACCACTTTTTTCCATTTATATAATGTATAAAATTACAGCTAAGCTCTCCATTCTGAAATCCTACTGTCCAGTGAGGGTGCTCTTACTACCCACTTCTTGCATCTTTATTTATCTAAGACTGACTTACCTTGCACGATTTCTGCTACAAACTGTGGTACCTGTTTCAAAGGAGAAAAAATAGGTTTGTGACTTCAACACTGAAATGACAAATTAGAATAATATGTTCTTTTAAAGTAAGACCAAAGCTTTGTTGGCCCCACTTCTACTATGGATCACAGGAGTGCACTTCGTTCTACACTTCTGTGACCTGTTTTCAGTTAAAGCTGGCTGTCGGCTTAAGTCACTCAGCTGGTCCAGGCTCTGAATGGATCCCGAATTTACAGGCAGAATCCACCAAGAGGTCTAGAGTTGCTGAGAGCCTGAGCCAGCTGCTCCCTCCCCAGTGAGCGCTGGAAGGGGCAGAGCTCACTGAAGAGTGAGTGATCAGCAGTGTTTGATCACTCAGTTCTCAGTCTTAGATGTAGTGGGGGACAGATGCAATGTGGGACACATGCTTCATCCACTAGATGACTATGGCTGTTTGTTTCTTTTGGAATCCCATACTTCTCTTTTAGGTTTATGTTTTCTACCTGCAGATGTCATAATTTGAAATAAGAGGTGCTGTTTTTTTATACTAGCAAAAGATTCTAGTGCATCAAATCATATAAATTTAGAAAGGAAAAAATATGTGCCCTAAAAAATTGGGCATGAAAAAAATAGGCTTTGATGTTTTAGTGTATAAAATTGTATTAAAATGAAATATATATATTGTGTTTAATAAATACATAATGTTTGTGTTTGGATGTGTTGATCCCTGTTTACACTGAGGATTTTCTTCACATGAAAAAAATCTTTGTTAAGCAACTGAAACTGGGTGGGACTCCTCTTCTCCTTTGAAGGGGGAAAGGCGGAGGAGCAGAAGAAAAGTTAGGACCATTATGCTCATCCTGCTGGTTTGTGGTAACCTGCCTTGAGGGGTACAGGCCTTGAAGGATTTGGGGTTGAGGCTTTCCAAGGGTACTCAGTTTCCCTGAAAAAGGTGTTGAGTGTGGTGGAGATTACTACAGCACCATCAATGTTGAAGGGTACTCAGGTGTTGGAAGCTCTGGAACTCTTGTTTGCCCTGTTGGGGGAGCCAAATACTCCACTGGGCCAACAAAAGACTGAGCAGGTGATATGTTGTCGTTTCGTTATTTTCCCTTGGAGGACATCTGCTTAAAAGCAAAATGGAATGCTGCGCCCACACAGGAGAAGGAGAGGGTTGGTATATTACAAAACTTTCAAAACTGCCGCCGTACTTAAGATAAAGGCAGACTCTTTATGATAGAGCTGTTTGCAAATACGTGGTGTCCCTAAGCCTCTGCAGAATCACCATACCAACAACCCTGTGTATAGTTTTGGTAATTTAGTAAAGAGCATCACAGGACAAGATCTTGCTGGTATCCCCTAATGAGGAGGATATTTTACCTTTGGAAAAAAGAAAACACCCTGAGACTAGGCAAGTCCTATGGTTATCCTATGCCTGATTTTATTTTTAGTGTAATTATTTTGTTCTTTTTTTGTAAGTCACTTGTACTGTGGATCCGTTCTGTGTTCCTTAAGTTAACTGAATGGTTTAAAACATTGTGTTTTTGACAGTGTAATTGTCACTCCTGCATTGGTGGTCAGACACTATACCTGGCTCTGTATTCTTCCCCTATAGCAGCCCCCTTTCTCATAAGGCAAGCAGGCCTACTGGTACTCAGTTGCCCCTAAGTCTTATACATAATGCTATAGTGCCTGGCTACTACACCAGGGCAAGCTAAACACAGCAAACAGGTACTAACACTTGGCAGACAGGCAGAGTAGTCTAATGGCAGTCCAGATTCAGGGCAGACATCTTTTGGAGAGTAGTCAGCATCACATTTGTGGTCAAAAGGCAGGCAGAGTTCAGAGAATAGTCCAAAGTCCAATCTGAGGCTGATAACAAGGAAATCCAAACTAGATGGCATGGCGGGCATTGGGTAAAGGTAAAGGTCAAGGCACAGGAACAAGGCAGAAAAGCAGGGAACTTGAAGCACGTGTTGCAAACATTATCACCAGCATGACACTAAGGACTTGGCAGGCTTCAAACAGGTTTGTACTCCACCCAGAGGCTGTATCTACACCAATCACCCTGCAGGTGGACAGTCAGATAGGTAGAGTGCAACACAGTCAAAACTGAGATGCTGGAATAAGACCAGCAGCTGCCATGGAACAGGAGCTCTACAACCTCCTGACAATAATGTTTTCTGTTAATGAAAATATTAGAAATATATATGCGAGAAACTGAGTGCTCACAAAGCATGAGAACATGCCTTCTTAAAAGCTGAAAGCTCCAAGCTGGGCATTGTCATGGGAGTCATGGGAGCCTTGTTACTCATAGTATCAGAATGGGAGTGATATAAAAGGGATAGGAGGAGCCAGTAGGTGATGTAGGAGAGCATCAGTTTGAGGGGACGTTTTCTTTAAGAGAGAGGAAGATAATAGCCCAAACTATGAGTTCTAAGGGACCTAGCCTCCCCTAGGCTGTTCTGTAGGTACTGCTTCTTTAGAGTCAGTCCTGTTAGAGAGACTCTGCCCTTTGAGAGAAACTTCAATCCTAAAGTCTGCTCTGTCCTGTTAGAAAAGGACATGTTAGAAATTGCCATAGCTGAGACTACCATGTGTGGGAAACTTGGAGAGTGGCTATTATGTGAGAGATTTCCTTGTTAAACCTACAAATCAGCAAGAGGTGCTTTGTTAAAGGGATAATCCTGTTAGTGCCAGGTGACAGTTGTATTTGTTAGAAAGATACTTCCATGTAAGATACTCCTCTGAGAGGAATTGAATGGCATATCAAACACTAATACACAAAAGACTGCCCTGTTAAAGGCTTCAAAAAGTACCCTCTTAGAGCAAGGATGCCTGGTTGGAGAGAAATTTCCTTTATTGAAGAAGGATTGCCATTCTGTTCTGCAGTTGTCCAGGCATTATTCATGTCTAGAAATACCTACCCTACTGTAAAGAAAACTATATTACAATGAACATAACACTAATTTAAACAGACACTATTGGATGGATTTAATCTCTGTGACTCCCTGATCAACCATTTGAAATATTGAAAGATGGGATCACTAAACTGAAGCTGTGTTGCAAAGCACAGCAATATCAAGGGATTACTAAGTTCTTAACCTAGTCAAACTGTTACTTGACCTTTCCAGTGAACTCTAGAATACTTTTCAAGTAGGTCACAATTTATAGAACACACATATGAAATGCAGATGGGCAAAAACACCTAAAACTAGTTCACAAACAGGTTACAGAACTGGGCTTAAATAATAAATCAGAAAAGCGGGCAATAATAATGTGCAAAGCGCAAATGTGTAATGATAATTTACATAGATAATGAACAAAGTGTAATAACTCACAGCAACCAATTTCATATACAGTTTACTCAAACCAGATCAATTCTTATGTGTTTTCTTGCAACAAGACGAGGCTTATTTACTAAAGGAGATGAAAATCTTCACAGAATAAACTGTGTGAATATTCACTTCAGTGATCCAATAATATGAAAAATACTGTACCTGTTAACTTTGAATACCCAATCATATGCAGATGAAATAAGTAAAATGGATTTTGCTTTTCATGTTAGGATTATTGCAGTGAGTATTCACGTAATTTGAGTAAAGATTCTTAAAGGATAAGTTCAACTTTTGGAACATGTTACACCTATGCCAGCTCCAAGATTTGATAAAGCTGTCAAATTAAAAAAAAAAAAACTCCACCCGCCTGGCATCATCACTCATTTACATTCCTCAGTGAATGAGAAGTCCCATCAGCATTAGCGGCTGTTGGCTTGTAGTCCTCAATGAACTACCACGGTGCTGTGGAGTTTTGTGGTAGTTCATTCATTCATTCATTCTGTCAGTATATCTGCTTGCTTGTAAGCAGCTATACTGACAGATCTGCAAGAGACCTGCATGGCACCAGCGATCTGCTGATCTCTGGTGCAATACTTTCCAGGCTCCTGCAGACAAAAATAATAAATGCACCTTTTTTTACCTGCAAAACATTTGTGCGTTTATTATTTTTTACTAAAATGTAAACTTATCCTTTGAAGGAAAAGTTCACCTTTCAACAAAAAATAATTAATGAATTAATTTTTTGCAGGTAAAAAAATGTGTATTTATTATTTTTTGTTGTAGGAGTCAGTAAAGCATTGCACCAGCAGATTGTTGATGCCATGCAGGTCTCCTGCAGACCTGTCAGTGTATCTGTGTGCTCCTACCATGAATGGGCAAGCCGATACTTACTGACAGGAAGAATCAATGAACTACCACAGCATTCACAATGTTGTGGTAGTTCATTGAATACTACAAGCCAACAGTGGCTAAAGCTGACGGGACTTGTAGTTTCTCATTCACAGAACATTTAAAAATTTTGAAAGCTAGCAGGAGGAGAATATCCCCCACTAGCTGTCAAAACAGGGTACCGGGGGGAGCGGGGGCTGGTCATTTATAACATGTTACACCCTGAATATGGGTGTAGCATGTAACATGTTATGAAAAGTGAACTTATCCTTTAAAGTGGTTGTAAAGACTCACATATACTCGGCGAAGTGACTGACCTTAGATCACACACAGAGATGAGACAAATCAACCTATATATGTTGTACCTATCTAGCTGTCTTTCCCCTACATCTATTTAAAGTGCAGAATTTACACAAGATCTCTCAGCTCTTAAAACCAGAGTGCAGAGAGCTGAGGTTACATCTCTGAGAGCTGATGGGAGGGAAAGGACACAACCCCTTCGCACAGCACACAGGAACAGAGCTTATGCTGTCAATCACAGGCTGTGCCCTCCCCTGTCACCATTTTTTTCTCGGTTTCAGGAAAACTCATCAGAAGTGACTCATGCATATAGCAGAGAAATGAAGCAGCAGAGTGAAATAAAATTTGGTGCTCTGGATTGAGACAAGCACACACTATAGATGGATATGCATTGTTCATAATTCATGTCTGGGGTTTACAGCCACTTTAACTTCTTGCGCCAGTGCGCTACAATGTGTACTGCCATTTGCTTAAAGCTGGCCATAGACAGATGGAAATTTGTCTGGTTCAGTAGAAACCAGCTAAATGTTGATCCATCTATCGGCAGGCTTTTTGTACTGAAGTTGACCTATCAAATTCAATACAACCAGACTGATGGGGGGGGGGGGTTGTTGCCCGATCTCAAGCCCCCCAGCAGTGATCATTGTATTCTGCTGGTAGGTAAGGCTTTTTGCGCTCCCCGCCAGCAGAATACAATAGCTCTGTGGAAGGGATTCCCCCATCAACACTGACTGTGTAGATAGGGAAATCAAGTAATTTTCTTTCCTTCAACCTGTAGTTGAAGGGAAGACAATTGCCTAATGTATGGCCTGCCTTACTAAAGTATCCATTTTTTTTTGTCCTAATGAGATAAGAAAACAATGTGTTTTGATTTACCTAGGGCCAACTTAGAATAGAAGGCCAGGCACATGAGTAATACTTGCAGTCTTGGCAAAGGTGTTTACACAGGAAGATGTGGTCATCATAAACTATCATTTTTCATCCTGTTTGGTATCCACTGTCACACATGGAGTTCAAGATCATTAGCCAAGCGTGTTGGTAAAAGCAAACAGTCCTTTTTTATTCCAAACAAGACAGGCAAACAGAAAAACAGCGTGTCTTCAGCAATCAGGAAATACAAAATAGGCCATACTCTGGTTCAAATTGCAAAATAAGTTATTAACTTAATTAATGGTACACTGCCACCATACCAGTCCCACTCTGGGGTTTTGGGGTTTCCTGTTGTCTTCCGGGGTCTTAAAGAGAAGATTTTCACAGCTCAGCAACTGTGGCTCAATTCTAAACTCAGTTCACCCTGCTCACACAGGTGTCCAACTCACTCTCTCACAACCAGTTGCTTCCTCTTCCTTTTCTAGGCTCTGAGACATCTGGGTTAACTCATTTAGGACCAAAGTCCCTGTAATCAGGGTTTGGAGGTTCTTCCCACAAAAACCTCTTCAAATCTCCAAAATTCTGTGTCCTTTATAAAGACTTAGCAAGAGAGTACTGAAAACTAGTCCTCTCCTCTCTAGATGGACTACCCCAGAACCCCTCATTCTGCATGGGTGAGAACCCCTAAGTACTCAACATTACCTTCAAGTTGTCCCCCTTAAAGGGACTACAACCGAAATAGTGGGGAAATATACCTGCTGTTAAGGACCCAACCTTGCTGTCCTGTACACCATGTTGATTTGATGGGGCAGGAAATTTTATTTTTTTCCCTATACAAATGTAAGATGGTATAAGAGTTTTTTTTAATCTTTGGAATGACATTTTCCTGGGTTCACCCCTCTCATTGTAGTTCAACTTTCTCCATGCCACTCTGAGTGGGTGAAAAGATGAACTCTGGACTTGAGCACTTAGGAGTTCCAGTAAATTGTAGCTTTGTTTGAGTAATGGTTATATCACAGCATTGCCCCCTTTTGGAAACTAGAGATAGCAACCTTGCCGTTTACTAATTATTTGGAGAAGTAAAGTTATATTTATTATATGATGTCTGATTATTGTTTGGTGTGAAGATGGACTAGTGCTGACTGTACTGTGACGGGGCAAAGCTAATGAAGAGTTCAGGGAAGAAGAAAGGACGAACTGCCAACTCAAAATGGGAAGGCCAGCCTGGGTGGCTGAGCAACTGTAATTTGGTCCTCATCCACAATGCAGGGCTAGCTCCTGGGACCAAGCCTGTAACCATCATGTAGCAAGGCCTTGCAATTACTGTTGTGTTGGCTCCTTTCCTTGCCATAAGGTGAAGTGTTAGGACCTGTTTGTCAGTAATGTGAAGAAATGTCTTAATTCCCACCAGTTAGATATGGGTTTTGGCTTTAATAAAAGATTTATTACTCTGCCAAGAGTGTGATTTTCATTTCAATTTATACTTTTAATATATTTTTGTTTTACCACATAAAGTGCCATGGGAGGTTACAATTGGTAGAACATGTAGAATAGGGATGTTGGCAACTAAAGCCTTACATAAAACCAATACTTATGTCTGTTTGTGTCAGTAGAAGCTGATAGGAGGATCTGTATTCTGTACTTTACCTTGCAAAATGTCACCATATTATAGCCAGATCACTGCCGTGCAGCCTTTCATGAAAATTACATTAAGAATGACAGTTAAGATTCCTCACACTATAGCACCCCTAGCAAGTGATGACAACCTCTAGTTGCTGGAGGGTCCTTAAACACAGATTTAGTTTTAACCAGTTCAACTCTTTGGACATACAAGACATCAGCCTTTATGGGTTTTCTTCAGCTAGCTTCTTGCTTCAAAGTAAAAGTGACCACAACCGTCGACTTCAGGATGGAGAGTGGTGTGAGAGCAAGGCAAATGCCTCGATCTTACATGTAAACAAAGAAACTGGAAGAAAAGATGATTTCATCACTTCGAGTTTCATATCCACCATTTCCTAGCCAGTACAGCAAGGGGACACATCTAACCAAGCCAGAGGCGTAGCTAGGATATTTTGCGCCGGGGACGAACGGCCACCTCATGACACCTCCCGCTTCATATGGTCCCTGTAGACACCCCCCCATCCCAATCACATTGCCCCCCCCTTCATCCATGGCACTACTCACCCGGCTCGGCTCTCCCCTCGTCCCCTCCAGCACATGCCCGGCTCACTGCCCTCCTCTCCGCTCCTCTCCCAGCCGGCTCCTCTCTCCTCTCATAACTCACTGTGGATGGCAGACGTATCAGATGACACGTCTGCTACAGCCGCTGCAGTGATCTTGTGACCTCATTTTGGCGCCCCTGTACCTTGGCACCCGGGTACATATATACCCCCCTGCCCCCCCTAGCTTTGCCTCTGAACCAAGCCAATCTCTGCTTGGTTAGATGCTTGAAGGGCAGGGAAGACATTGAGGTCTATTAGACCTCTAATGTCTCCATAAAAAGCATCTGCCCAGTGCTATCACATGGGAGTTTATTAACCCTTTGTGATAGCAATCAGGTAAAAACAAATAAATAAAAGAAAAAGTAAAAAAAAACTATACTAAAATGTATTTTTAAAAAATTGTTGCAACCCTCCTTGCCTCATACACATGTGCAAACACAAAAAGCAATCCCAGGGTGTGCACGCATATACTGTATAAAACACAGTCACACCTGACATGTAGCATATTGCTGCAAACATCAGAGGGAGAGCAATAATTATAGCACTACAGCTTACAATTAAACTGATGAGCTGTAAAGGCTTTCAAAGAGTCGACTATGGAGATGTTTGGGTACTGTAATTTTTTGTGATATCACGGGCGCATGCAATATTAAGACTTGGCATGTTTGGTATCTATTTACTCAACACAACCTTATTTTTTATATATTACCAAAAAAATGGGTATTATGTTGTGTGTGTTTGCACTAAAATTCATTTTATTATGTATTTCGCACAATTATCATGTGACATAAAATTTTTTAACTTTTATCTTTTTATTCTGCAGGGCCTCTGCTTTTAGAAAATGTATAATGTTCTGGAAGTTTAAGTAATTTTATTGCCAAAAATTATGATTTATACATGTGTGCAAAAAAAATTAAAACATGCTTTAGAGCCGAACTGGTAAACAGAATTATCTAGTCAATATTCATCTTTTGCGGGGACAGCTTAAAGCAGATTTAAACATTAAGTGGATGACATTTAGTTTGTTAGAGCACTGTTTGTCATACACACGTACCAGGTTTTTGCCTGTCAGTGCTGTTGATCTCCTTCAGTCTCACTGCAGTCAGTTCCTGCCTAAATACACCTAAATTATTAGTCTGGACCAAGTCCCTGATGGTGACAACAGTAGACCGTATTTATGTAATGTGCATCCGCACAGCTGCTTGTAGTCCACCAGGGATGTCTGTGACACCTTGGCAATTCAGGTGCACAGTTGGCTGACAGTTGTCACCCTATAACAGGAAGTGCCTAAACAAGGACCTAAATGGTACATTAACCAGGTATTATTTTAATGAAAGCTGGTTAGCACCTTGATAAAGGCTTCAACACTTCCCTGCTGTATATTTAAGTAAAATGAAAAATGTTAGCTGGGGTTGGGCTTTCAGAGTTTAACTAATCATGTCATAGTGTGTAAATTTCTTGGATATATTGAACATTATCAGTTTCCATTAAATTAAGTTTACGTAATTAGTACTTTTCTTTGATGGTGATAAATAAAACCATTTTACTTCCTGATGAAATGTGTATTTTATTGAAAGTAATGTACTGGCTTGGCTAGCCAAATAGCTTATGTCAATCAGCACATTTCTACCATCTGTGGATTCAAGATAAAATGATCTGTTTAACATTAGGATTGCACAAAGCATTTAGTAGCCTTACAGCACTTTCTTCCTGTTTTTCTTGGAAAAATCCTAAGTCCACATGTTTGTTGGCTCCAGCATATTCTTGCCAATGACTGCTGATTTTTTTTTATTCTTCCTCTCCTTCTGTCTTGCCATCCATTTCTTTCTCTAACTTTGTCACTGCTGGTAGCAAACATTACTTGAAGACCATATACAGAGTTCTTGTACTTAATATATGTATATATATATATATTTAAAGAAGTCCTGCATATGAACATTTTACGCTAGAAAGTTGCCCCTTTTCACATGTGTACAAGCCTATTCTTAACTGCATTACTAAAATATGACTTGTATTTACACACACAACAGAAAAAATTAGAGGAATGTCTCATCCCTTTCCATGCCATGTAAGGCCATGTGACGTTTCATTTAGAGATAGGCAGTCTGAAAGGAAACAGCTTCAGTTTTCTTTAGAAAATCCATAATACTGAAAGTCATGGGTGCACACTGTATTAAATGTTTATTTGTAAAGGGAATGATTGATAAAAATAGTGAAACATACAAAAACATTGGTTTAAATGTATACATTAAAAAATAACTTTTATAAAATTAAAATAAAATTAATTTGATAAAATAAAACAACATTTGAAGCTTACCTTTTTAACACCTATATGTAGCCTCTCGGCAGCTGGGCCTTAATCTGTACCCCAAAAAAACAAAACTGTGCCGAGAGAGCTCACCAAGTGCTCTCCTGACACAGTAACCAGTAGCTAATGTAAACCTCCTGATCTCCTGATCGGGAGCTTACCAAACATGTGACTGCTGTGACAGCCAATCACGGCGGTCACATGATCATGAAGCCTGCCTCCTGGCATCTAAAACCCCTTAAAGGATGGGGAGGTGCCGGAGCCAAGGGGTTAAAGTGGAACTGCAATCAAAAAGTGAAGATTTTATGTTACAGAGAGCATCTGGAAATTTCATTATTGCATGCAGTACCCTGAAAGATTTGCCTTTTCTTTGTGCTAGAGGCAAGAAGCAAAGTCCTGACTTTACCACAATGGCCACCTCCACACAGAGACACAGTGAAAAGCAAGATGTGGTGGGTTGATAATATGGAAAGAACAGCTTCAGGGAGGCCACAGGGCTACTGATCATTTGGCTTTTCACCTGTTGTTTTGGGGAAAGTTTCCAGAGTTCCTTTTTAAAGGGTAAATGATATGTATGTTCTTGTAATACAAAATTATAATACAGAAAAAGACTCAAAAATACAATAAATATGCTGACCCCCAACTGACAACTGACATGCTCAGAATATTCGATCTTTCGTTTTTGCCCCCTCTATCTATATACATTTATAGTAAACATTTATAATTATAGACAAACAAGAGGATAATAGGCTAGACTGTGAGTTTAACTCTTAGCATTTACTTACAAATAATAAATCTGGATCAGTGAGCTAAAATTTTATCTCTTCTTTCATGTGACCGAAGATCAGGACATTTTCCAGTTCCCTTCAGATCTTCAATAATTAACATGTGGTACAGCAAGTGTGGTCTTAGATTTGTTTTCACAGTCCTACACCAGTTTCTCATTTATAATAAAAATAATTTATAGAATTCATCTCTGCTTCTCATAGTGTCTAAAGAAACAATAAAGAAAACATACTCTAATGCAGTCAGTGTAGATTTAGTCATCAACACATGTTCACTTTAATCCTTATAAAGACAAAAATTGCAGACACCTGTATGTGCTGACATAAAAAGGGGCATACATTATATAAGTCAGCCACTATGGCTCTTGTCTCTAGCATGCAAATATAGATCAGTTCATGTGAACAAAAGCTCCAGCCCACCCCTTTGTACCCTATTTACCTCTCTGTTAGGCTATAACTATAATGGGTGGCTTTATTGACCAGTAGTGGGTGGGAGTGGATGCTCCTAGGTTTTCATCCACAGGGGTCAAGTTTGACATAATAGAATACTCTGGGTTTCAAGTGTTCTTTGGTATGCGGATGATTGGCATTTTTTTTAGCAAAAATTACCAGTCATAATGGCTACAATCTGTTTTGGGCTGTAGCCTTAAAAAGGATGTGGCTAGTATGTTGTGCAGTTACGTAAATCACCATGATCATGCTAACTGAAGTAACACACCTCCCATTAAAGCTGATGTTTGAGTATGAAAACCACTCCCTATTTTGGTGGTTAACTGCTCATTTTGCCTAGGGGATGAAGAATGAGGTAATACACTTACCTAATTCTTTGCTTCCCCAGCAAAAATGCACTATCTTCCTAAATCTGATGCTCCAAAATGTGGTTAGGCCCTTGGCATCCTCCCATGCAATGCAAGATTTTGATCCTGCAGTTCTGCTTTTTATAGGATGACATCAGAGCAGGACCGGTCTGGCAGGGAAGCGAAGAGGTTTTGGGAACTGCTAACATGCGAAGAGTTGCCCGTAAGAGCGAAATTAGGTAAACATTTCTTACTTGTCATCCTATCCCAGGCAAAAGGAGCAGTTGGTATTTGCAGTGGGGAAGGACACTAACTGTAATAGTAAATGATTTTCATCCCCAAAGTTCATCTTTGACATCATACAGTATATTAATAAAGCACAAGCAGTATATCTACTTTTGAGATGTTTTCTCTTATCCATTTAGACATAGCTCTAAAGAGTTAGGAATTACTTTGAGGAGCACAACTTATATTAAAGGAAAAACATTTGGAAATAAAAACACAAAAAATCAGGGACAAAGATTTAGAACCAGAGACTTAGATGTCTGTGCAGTTTAGCTATGGGTTAAACTAGCAATGGGCAAACTACGGCCTGCGGACCTTTTAATCTGGCCCGCGGATGTGGCTGTCAGGATGTGTGTAGGCGGGGCAGCGTGACGAACGTGAGGGGAGGGGAGCTAGGCTCCTCTCACAGTCCGCCCTGAAGACCGGAACGGCGCGGGAACACGGTGAGAGCAATGCGTGGAGCAAAGGTAAGTGAATTGACACAGGGGGGACTTGGGGACTTAATATGGGGGATGAATTAATATGGGGAATGAATTACTATAGGGGGGATGAATTACTATAGGGGGATGAATTACTATATGGGGGGTGAATTACTATGGGGGATGAATTACTATGGGGGATGAATTACTATGGGGGATGAATTACTATATGGGGGATGAATTACTATGGGGGATGAATTACTATATGGGGGATGAATTACTATGGGGGATGAATTACTATATGGGGGAGGAATTACTATATGGAGGATGAATTACTATGGGGGATGAATTACTATATGGGGGATGAATTACTATGGGGGATGAATTACTATATGGGGGATGAATTACTATGGGGGATGAAGTACTATATGGGGGATGAATTACTATATGGGGGATGAATTACTATGGGGGATGAATTACTATATGGGGTATGAATTACTATGGGGGATGAATTACTATATGGGGGATGAATTACTATGGGGGATGAATTACTATATGGGGGATGAATTACTATATGGGGGATGAATTACTATGGGGGATGAATTACTATATGGGGGATGAATTACTATATGGGGGATGAATTACTATGGGGGATGAATTACTATATGGGGGATGAATTACTATGGGGGATGAATTACTATATGGGGGATGAATTACTATGGGGGATGAATTACTATATGGGGGATGAATTACTATATGGGGGATTATTTACTATGGGGAATGAATTACTATATGGGGGATGAATTACTATATGGGAGATTAATTACTATGGGGAATGAATAACTATATGGGGGATGAATTACTATGGGGGATGAATTACTATATGGGGGATGAATTACTATGGGGGATGAATTACTATATGGGGGATGAATTACTATATGGGGGATTAAATCCTATGGGGAATGAATTACTATATGGGGGATGAATTACTATATGGGGGATTAATTACTATGGGGAATGAATTACTATATGGGGGATGAATTACTATGGGGGATGAATTACTATATGGGGGATTAATTACTATGCTTACTATGGGGGAATATTACTATACTTACTATGGATGACACATACACATCATTCATCTACTCTTGGTCCGGCCCCCGGGTCCAATATATGAACCCATTGCGGCCCTCAAGTCAAAAAGTTTGCCCACCCCTGGTCTAGTGGAACAAAAGGTAATAACTGTGAGGGATGAACTGATGAAAGAAATAAAAAAATTCAGTTGTTAGCTGAAGGCAGAATAGGCTTCCCTAAAGAGATGAGTTTTCAGGGATCGCCTAAAGGTGAACAAAGGGGGAGATAGCCAGACAGATTGGAATAAGGAGTTCCAGAGGATGAGAGAGGCTTTGGGGAAGTCCTTGGAGATGAGCATGGGAGTTTGAGACCAGAGAGCTACAGAGCAAGAGGTCTTGGGAGGAGCGGAGAGGACGGTTTAATGATATTTGGAGACAAAACTGGTGATGTAGCTCAGGGCAGAGTTGTAATGGCTTTGTATGCTATTGTTAATATTTTGAATTTTTTTTTGTTGACCAAGGGCAGCTGAGGGATTGGCAGAGAGGGGTGCCAGACATTGAGTGGTTGGTGAGATGGATGAGCATTCATGATAGACTGTAGAATGGATAGCCCATGAAGAGGCAGGCCTATGATGAGGGAGATACAATAGTTGAGGCGAGAGATAACAAGGGAGTGAATAAGTTGCTTAGTGGTTTTGTTGGTTAAAAAGGGACTTATTTAGGAGATGTCACGTTGAGGAAGTCTACAAGATTTTAATAGTGATTGGATTTGGGGCTGAAAGGGGAAAGGGTATTCACATTTATTATATTAATCATAAGTCTCTGTCAGTGACCTATGATGGAGGGTATCCAATGTTTTGATGGATGCATGTATTGCTATGACTTTTCTTGCATAAAAAAGACTGAGAAAGAGTTTGGTACAGGCAGGCATACAAGATTCCTTGAAATATCTTGAAAGACATATAGCCAAGTTACATATGTTAGGTATGCTCAGAAAAAAGGCAAATAAATCCACTATTTCTGATCCAAATTACCTTATTATAGGACACTGCCAAACCATGGGAAAAAGTTTCACCATTTGAGCCACATCTGTGGTAGGTAGATGTAGGAGTTTTCCCCATTTCAAACAGTCTATAAGGCGCACAGTTAATATGATGTAAATATTCTTGTTGAATTAATTTGTTTCTGGTGGCGATAACAGATGTAATATCTGGGCCTACAGTGCTGTGAAGAAGTATTTGCCCCTTCCTAATTTATTTTTCCATATTTGCCACACCTAAATGATTCAGATCATCAAACAAATTTTAATATTACACAGAGATAAACCAAGTAAATACAAAATACAGCTTTTAAATGATGCTTTAATTTTTTAGTAATTTCCCCCCTCCCCGCTAAACCATGAATGAACTGTGATTAACCACATTTTTTGGAAAGCTAAGTTAAATTTCACTTGCCACACCCAGACCTGATTATTGCCAGACCTGTTGAATCAAGAAAACACTTAAATCAAAGCTGTATGACAAAGTGAAGCATGCTAAAAGATCTCAAAAAGCAATTAATCATGACGCGATCAAAAGAAATTCAAAACATATGAGAAACAAAGTGATTGACATGTATCAGTCTGGAAAGGGTTACAAAGCCATCGTGAGAGCCATTATCCACAAATGGAGAAAACTTGGAACAGTGGTGGACCTTCCCAGGAGTGGCCAGCCTACCAAAATTACTCCAAGAGCACAACAATGACTCATCCAGGAGGTCATTAAAAACCCAGAACAACATTTAAAGAACTGCAGGCCTTACTTGCCTCAGTTAGGGACATTGTTCATGATTCAACAATAAGAATGAAACTGGGCATAGATGGCATCAATGGGTGAGTTCCAAGGTGAAAGCCACTGCTGACCAAAAAGAACACAAAGTCTCGTCTCATATTTGCCAAAAAACATCTTGATCATACCCAATATTTTTGGTCAAATATTCTGTGGACCTATTTAGACAAAAGTTGAACTTTTTGGATGGTGTTTGTCCCATTACATCTGGTGTAAAACTGACACAGCATTTTATAAAAAGAACATCATGCCAACGTTCAAATATAGTGGTGGTAAGTGTGATTTCAGCTTCAGAACCTGGGTGACTTACCATAATTGATGAAACCATGACTCCTGTGCGCTACCATAAAATCCTGAAGGAGAATGTCCGGCCATCAGTTTGTGACCTCAAGCTCAAGTGTACTTGGGTCATGCAGAAGGACAATGATCCAAAACACAACAGCAAGTCCACCTCTGAATGGCTAAAAAAAAGGAAACACAAGGTTTTAGAGTGGCCTTGTCAGAGTCCAGACTTAAAACCAATTGAGATGCTGTGACATGACCTTAAACAGGCCATTCATGCTTGAAAACCCTCCAATATGGCTGAATTAAAACAATTCTGCAAAGGAGAGTGGATCAAAATTCCTCCACAGAGATGTGAAAGACTCATTGTCAGCTATCACAAATGCTTGACTGCAGTTGTTGCCACCAAGGGTGGCACAACTAGTGATTAAGTTTAGAGTGCAATTACTTTTTCACATATGGCAAGGTAGATTTGGACAGCTTTTTTCCCTTAATAAATAAAATAAAAGACTGCATTTTGTATTTACAGGTTATCTGTGTGTAATATTAAAATGTGTTTGATGATCTGAATCATTTACTGTAAGTGTGACAAATATGCAAAAAAAAAAAATTTTTGGTCATAACATAATTTTGTACCAGAATGCCCAGGTACCTAAATTTAGCAACAATCTCCAATGGACAAGAGCTGGATTTTCTTTTTAATGCAAGAAATACAAGTATCTGAACTTGACTTGGTATCAGCCTCTTGCAATCCCTTATACAGCAGCATCCAGATTGGGATAGGGAGAGGTATACTGAGAGCTAATTAAGGTTTCTGCATAAATATATGTTGCCCAGGAATATATTGATAGGAAGAGAAGATAAAGTAAGCAGAGAGCTGACCTCATCAATCTATTGCTGCTATTTCACTGTCCATTCGGGAGGTTGGGTATGGTCAATACAATATTTCTTCTACAGTCTTTAACTGTAATAACTAAAGTGGTGTCATCCCGGCTGTGCTGTCTGGCAGGGCTGGGTACATCAGAACTGAATAGACAGAAATACAAATCCTTTGGCAGGTAAAACAGCTTCCTATTATGTATTTTATTTGTGTATTCGGCTGTTTCATTGAAGTTAAGCTTTAACATCACTAAAACATAAGGAAAGATTGCTTTAAAGGCAAGAAAGTAGCTTGAAGCTTGTTGAAAGATTTGCAGATGCTTTGTAAAAATGTCTTATGCAAGCTAAGGAATCTGTGTACAAGGCCTAGGGGTGCTACTTTTTTCCTGTTAACATAATACATAACAATCTAGGAGCAATTGAATCTCAGATCGGTTGTTGCGTTAGAATTCAGCGGACTAGTCGTAATCTGTGGATGTCTGCCAACTATTTAAAGGAAAAAAGAAATCTGACGGGAAAATTATTTATTTATTACTTTTAGGTAAACCTGTTAAGGTTTTATTTCAGAAATGCACATTTATTCTGAACATAGAAGAAATACACTGGGGCTTGTCACACGGAGAAGCAGATGTTGCATCAAGTTTATGGTGTGCAGTGTGTTTGAAGGATAGATTTCCTGTCAATAAATCAGGAAAGTTATATGCTTGAGGAACACTTAGGTGCCTGCTGAGTTCAAATCCCCTTACCTGTTTCAAATGTAATCCTTCTTTTGTAGGAAAAAGATTATGCCAGTGGACCCAAAGCAGAGATTAAAGGAAATATTTTGCACCTTGTAACGATTTTTTCTTTTTTTTGGCTTTGTTATAGTTTTTAAACTACAAATAGTAACATTTAAAACTTGAACATCTTTTAAACCCATAAAAGCAGAAAGAATTTCAATGTTAATGTTCACGTGTACTTTTTTTGCGGAATTCTGCCATAAATCTATATTGTTTGTAGCAGACATATACCTACATGACTTTAATATGATTTCTGTCCCTTTTCAGAAAGCTCAGTTGACTTGATTGATATTTTATGAAATCATGAAATAACATTTGTGACTATAGCTCTGTTAGGCTCCATGTACACGGGACATTTGGAAAACACTTCTGAACGATGGAAACTGACTGCTGGAAAATGTAGGTTAAAAAAATGTCTGTTTAGCTGCTTTTCCATACCACGTTTATGCGCGTTTATGTGTGTTTATGAGCATTTGTGTTTAGAAGCGTTATTTAAAGATAACCTCAGGAGACCTTCCAAAATGCCCAGAATGCACTGAAAAACAGTAAAAAATTAACTATTTCAGACATTTTGAGAGAAATAGAAAGAGCAGTATGTGTTGAGATAACCTGTCTTTTTTGGTTGTATTCACTATGGATCCCATCATGAGCATAATGCAGCACGTTATACCATTCTTTCCTTCATGCAAAACCTGCAACTGACTGCGCTGGTGTATTAGGTCCATTTAAATACATGGAAAACACTGCATGCATTTCTGATGATGAAAAAAGGCTCTGGACAGCATTTGGATATGGTACAGTTAAAAAACGCTTCTAAACGCAAATGCTTATAAACGCGGTTAGCTGTGTTTACAAGCATTTACAAGGGTTTGGCGTTTGAAACGCTGATAAAATCTACTCCTTAACGCAAGTTTGGTGCGTTCAAAAAAACAACTGTAAACTCAACTGCCTGTAAACGACACATGTACATGGACACATAGGAAAACATTAGGGAGAGTTTAGACGCTGCTGAAAAAAACTCAGAAAAGCATATGCAGATAGGTAGATAGATAGATAGATAGATAGATAGATAGATAGATAGATAGATTAGACAGATGCAGATAGATAGATATTCTGCATGGCATGGTGATCAGTGTAGGAATAAATCTGGGCATGCATGGATTGCATTTCATCCAATTCCAGCTAATTCAGCCAAAATCCATTCAGTGGGTGTCCCTGTTGGAACCACCTGGCTTGACACAAGCCAATTTTTCAGTTGACGTTTGTTGAAGAAGCTGAGCAGAAAATTTTTGGCTCACAGTTTCATCCATTGTTAATGACACCCCAAACACAGAAAGAAAGATGCATATTTTTCATGTGCAAAAAAAAAAAAAACACATGCCAAACTCTCATCTAAAACTGCATACAGCTCAAAGCTTTAGAAAGATACTTGAGCTTCTTTGCTGAATATGTCACATGTAGGGCACCCCATTGAAATGAATGGGCTTCCCTATGCATGAAGCATGGCAATGTACAAAAACCACAAGAAAACGTGCATGTGCGTGACTTGCTACATAGTGTGAATTGGGCACATTGTTTCTTTTAGGAGATGCAGGCTTGTTTTACATTTCTTTAGTAATGCTATCTACCTTTCATCCTCTTGTGCTACAACTTCTTTTGTCTTTAACTTTTCTCATCATTCAGTTAAAAAAATGAAACCTGTTTTTCTAATATATGTTCAAAATAAATATAAGTGCACAGTCCAACTGATTTTTTGAGTACTGATTGATTTGTTGTTTTGTCTGCCTGTCTCTCAAAAGTTTATGTAATGTCTCATCCTGAAAACATTGATTTTGCAACATTCAGCTTTTCTTATAATCAAACTCTTGTTATCATGTGTTACTACTGTGAATTCCAAAGCTCTGCCTGCAAAGTGATATTTACAAACATATTAGAGGCCATGAATATAAGATCTGCCTTCCGATTTTAAATATTACATCAATGGTCGAATGACCAGGAAAGAGGGATCTTGATTTTTTCTAGATCATGGACCTTTACATTTGAAAAATGTGGCAAAAGCAAACACTTTTGAATACATTGTACTATACTACCTAATTTTAATGTATTCATAGGTACTATCAGCACAATACATACCAGTGTTCAGGTGGGGACCTGCGAGGTTGGGGCTTGTTGGAATATTACTTGTATGATATTATGAGTATTTTCTATGGAGTTTAAGAAGAATAGCTCGTAGAGTGAACATTTATTCCATTAAAAGTCTTTGCAGGATAACATCAGAAGGTCTTTGGCTATGCCATTTAAAATCAAAGCTTAGCATTATTATTATTATACAGGATTTACATAGCGCCAACAGTTTGCTCAGAACTTTTCAATATTAAGAGAGACAATACAGCAACGATACAGTTCAATACAAGAGGGATAGGAGGACCCTGCTCTTTGGAGCTTACAATCTAAGAGCATTTGTTAAGTAGAAAGGTGGTGATTATGTCACAGATCCTCTAATAGGAACACAGTGATTGCAGTCAGTTTTGGCCATGCTACACCACAGTCAAGGATGCTGGATAAGTCTACTGCCTCCAAGGAGGGAATGAAGGAAACCCTTAAATGTATTCAGCAGTTGTTGGTAAGGCTACAGTTTAGAGAATTCCAGCAGGAGAGAAAATGGAACAAGAAAATAGCAGAAATTGTTTTATTTGGATAAAGTGACCTGACCTGCTGAAACTGTAAATAAAAAGTTCAACATGCATATTTCTGTTCTGTTAGTGGATCCTGCTCAGATGCTCACACACTGTAGTTAACAGGAGACATTTTATTAGGTGCTTCTTGCTGCCATTATACATGTGTCTGCCCTAGAACTACAACCAAAGAGAGGCAATAACACAGTTGTACCAGTATCTAAGTAGTGAGACCCCTAGAGGCCATACACAGCATATAACATATTGCTACAGCCTTTCTCTTTTAAATAAAAGAACAATGAAATATAACAAACACAAAATGGTGAAGTAGAACATAGCTATAAATTAGGAAATCCACGTAACAGAAAGAGCTACAGAGTGGAGTTTACTGTGTTGCAGGAGGACGATCACATTCCTTTGCTGGGAGTTAAAGCAGTTCAGGCTATGGACTTAATAAAGGTGCAGTCCCATAACATCATGGCTCTGGAAGTTTCTGACAATACTCAAAATCCTACCAACTGCAGGTCAACTACTAAAGCCAAAGCTTGTGGGCAATGTTAAAGCCAAACTAACGAAGAATCAAGATAGGCAAACTTTCTATTATAATAAATCTGCAAAAGATCTGCCTGTTCTCCAGAGGCAATAACACAGTTGTACCAGTATCTAAGTAGTGAGACCCCTAGAGGCCATACACAGCATATAACATATTGCTACAATTTCTATCTTGCATATCTCCCAACAGTCCCGTATTCTGTAGGACTGTCCTGCTTGTAACCCTAAATCCCTCAGTCCCATGTACAGAAGTTGTGTTCTGCATCAAGCTGCTTTGCTGTCTCTATAATTACAGCAGCAGCTCCCTACTACTTAAACTCTACCCACATGTTCTAGGGGGAGTAACTGTGTGTGTTACAGCTGCCTTGTCCATTCATGGTTTGGTGGGAGGAATTACATACAGTGAGCCATTTGGTGCTGCCTTGCCTGTGATGGCTGACTGCATGGGACTCCTAGCATCAAGCACTGAACAGGAGGAACCACTGTAGCACTGTGTAGAGAGCTCTGGCCATCTGCAATGCACAGTCTGTGGAGCCCAGAGGATACATCAGAATAGGTGGGCTGCACTGCAGGACTAGGATGGTCCTTTACATATTGACACAGGGAGACACATTTGTCTTCCTTAAGATACTACTAAAGTTACAGACTTTAGCATGAAAACTGGCTGCAGCAGGAAAATGTCTCTCCCAGTGTTAATAAGACATGGTAGGGGGGAATTGTCATCAGAGCTGCTGCAGGTAGGTGTTGGAGATGTAAGATAATCGAGGTGACAAAAATTTAAAAGAGGGAAGGGAGGCACGGAGCAGAGGGAAACTGGACCGCATTCCAGGCTCTAAATGGGAATACTTTTATTTTTTTATTTATTTTGGGGGTCTCACATGGAATGATTATTTCCATTATTTCCAATTATTACAAAGTTTTTAGTTAACTTGGTGATAATTGCAGTCCATTTTCTGTGTTCTGTGCCTTCTTCCTTTCCTTCAAGCGTCTGCCCCCTCACTTTCCCTATACCTCATATACCTGCAGCAACTTTGATAAAAATCCTACCTTACCATTCCCTATCGGCACCATTGATGAGCTCAGGCGTGTTCAGACACAAACCCGAACCCACCAGAGTGATCCTGCCAAGAAGCTGTCAAAGCCAACAACCAGTCTTAGGAGGTTTAGGCATTCCATGACCTGCAGTGGCATGTATACACTCTCCTTGCACACATGCAGCAGTGGGGTGGGGAATGCCTCAGTGGGACCTATCTTGAACCATTGATGAGCTCAGGCATGTTCAGACACAAACCCGAACCCACCAGAGCAATTCTGCCAAGAAGTTGTCAAAGCCAACAACCAATCATAGGAGGTTTAAGCATTCCATGACCTGCAGCGGCACATATACACTCTCCTTGCACACATGCTGCAGAGGAGTGGGGAATGCCTCCACTTCCTATGATCAGCTCTTGACTTTTACAGCTTCTTGGCGGGATAGCTCAGGTGGGTTCGAACTTGTGTCTGAACACACCTGAGATCATCCCTCATCATCACAGAGCACTGTTACATCCAATGCATGCTGAAGTTTGTAATTTTGGTGGTGAATTGAAGCTGAAAACCAGGTATGATCTAGGATGAACTCCACGCAATTAAATACTATATCAATATATATAGTTTAAATCAGACACATTACAAAATTAGTAAAATGTGCTTCTTCTGAACCAGTCATGATTAAATGACGAAACTTGTCAAGGGGATGGTCGGATGATGTTATTACAATAAGCAGAACTGATCCGCCATCTTGGATAGGTATCTGAATCCAAAGTTTTACTTTATGGGGGAAATGCTTGTTGAAAGATTCTATGTGCACTGGATGAAGTGCACTTTCTTTGTGATTGAGATATTAACCCTCATTGTTTTCTTTGAGCTACATGTGGGGAAATGGTGTTTGTAAGCGGAGAAAGATAAAGATCAAAGCCAACTGGAGATAGTCCCTTCCTAAAGGGCAAGGCATAATTTGACCTAACTTTGAGGTCAAAATCTGAAGTAAGCAGCTTGGTTGGAACATGGAAGAAGCTCTGTTTTGGTGGTGATCTGCAAAATAATTACTGTGCATATTTGTTTGGATCTGATTTTGATGGTGGAAGAAATGGTGGACTTTATATACTGTTTATAATAATTATTTCACAGAAGTGGATACTTATTTATTATGGACTTTGCACTATAATTCCAATGGTGGAAGACACTGTATTATTGTTGTTGCATTTACATTTCACTAATTTGGGAATATGTCTGATTTAGATTATATATTGATATTTAGTTTGATTGCACAGAGTTTTATTTTTATCCTGAGACTTTTTGGTATGGGAACACATGACAACAGCCACAGTAATAATGTATAATTATTTGTATGTATATTATTTATAATTTTCTGTATATTTATGTTTTACATTATTTTACATTTACTGTGGTAGCACAGGAGACTCCACCATTATTAATACTACAGTGATAGCAGCAATCTTCCAGGCCCTGTGCCTTGTCTGCACACCAACACAGAGGATCGCTCGCTCGCCACTGCCACCATGCCACTGCTATAATGCCTTGTATTTTTTTTAAGGAATACAAGGCATTCTTATATTAGAAGATGTGGCAAAGAGGAGTGGTCTTTTCATAATGTCCACCTTGTCCAATCAGAGAACACCTCGCGTTCAATGTAAAAAAATTAAAAGATGTTCTGTGAATTCAGTGGTAGCCACTAGGCTTGTAATGTCATTGCCCCTTTTCTCCACCTCATCCAATCTGATAATGACTTTTTAAAAAAAAAAAACACACAAATGTGATAGTGTTAGATAGTGAACAAAGCAGCAAACACACTAAGAGGATATACTCTTTAAATACAAAATCTAAACAAATATCTGGAGTTGCATTAAAGTGCAATTAAAGTAATATATATATTATGCACAAACAACACATAAATGTACAAATGTGAACAGTGAATAAAGTGCTAAATGGTAAACCAGTACCAAAAGTTAAAGTGCAAAATAATTAGCATATACAGTATGTGACAATCCCTATGGAGGTATATATAACAGTCCCCTTTTGTGATGAATAGTCCTGACTCTACATCCCAACTTTTATAACCACCAATGTGAACACTGCACCACCATGATGACAAATTGGAGGCTTGCCAGATTATTTGACCCCTTTACTATAGGGGGTCAACACACTCATTGTTACACTTCCAATCCAGACTCATGTATCTCAAGCCAGACCACATGTATCATCAAAAGCTCTTCAGACCATCCCGACCTCACGAAGTTGGCATAAATTCTCAAACAGCAAGGAACAGCATAAACAGCAATTCTTATTCAATGACGTCACAAGGGAGGCTCCGCCCGACATGTTTTGTCATACCAGACGTTTTCCGGGCTGAGCTGCTATCATATGACAGCGGCTACCGGCTATCACTGTGGTAACGCCAACTACTACAGTGAATGTCAGTTTCCCCAGAATGAAAAATAATTTTTTAGACTGTCTTCTAGTAGTTCAATGGCTTCTTTATTTCTTTCACACCTTTCACATGTTTCTTTTCTATGCTCTCCAAACTTTTCCTCTTTTATGTTTTTCTCACTTTTTTTATTAATTGATATTGCTGAGAGAAATATCAGATGTTGCACATGTAATTTTAAAAGGGATCATAGGGAGCTCAAATATTGAAGCATCGATTTATAAAGGTGATAACAGCAATGATTTCTAACAGTCTCATTTAATGCGTTGAGTTGGTGAATGTCTCCTGATGCTTGTCCCCGGTCTTTAACAACTCCTATAAGATCTCTGCTGTCTCCAACCATCTCTTGAGATATTCTCATAGTCTTTGATCATCTCCTGTAGCACACCTGTTGACCATCTTTTTATGTCTGCTTTCTGCTCTATGCTCTAACTACAGAAGATCGTGAAATAGTCAATGTACATACAGTGCAGTGAAACACATCCAGCTGTGCTTTTGGCAATGGACTCAGTTACCTGGGGCCCAAATTTTTAGGCATCCAAAGGATCCTTTCCAGAACATGCATAAAACACACACACTTGCTTCACCAGCACACTATCTTCATTAGTCTCTCACCACAACGCCCAAGCTCATCTGTACACTTCTCTCTCTGAGTCTCTTTTCCAGTCACACTGGGGTTGAGTTACTAAAACTGGAGAGTGCAAAATCTAGTGCAATTGTCCAGGAAAAAAATCAGGTCAAGCACAGCAATATGGTAGTTTGTGTAGATACTGTGACACATATTTTCCAATTTATTTATTTTGAAAGTGAATACATTTTAAGCCAGGATCCTAATATGCCTAAACCAGGGCCAGATGGTTTTAACTTTGAGATTCGCTTTGTTAAATTAATGCAGCATATTTTAGAGACAATCCTCATGGTTAATCCAATACATAAAGCAGAAGTGTAATAGCTTAATGATTACAAATATAAGAATGGAAGGGGCAGCATAAATATCAGGGTACCAATATACTTTCCTCCTTAGTCGGAGATTCTGATGTTTCAGAATTACAACAGTAACAAATTTAAATCAAATCCGAAATAACAAAACAAAATTTCATCTGAATTAAAAAAAAAATCTAAATCAAATTTGAAATGATTACAAAATTGAATTGGAAAACAAATTTGAAATGTAAACATATTGCTGACTATTGCTGATTTCCTTCAAAGACTGTATAAATTAGAATATAGCTGTCTTCCAAAATTCAAATTTCGATAGGAATAGACTAAAACAGAACAGAATATAACAGAAAATAAAAGAATAGAGTATAAAGGAATCGAATAGAAAAAAAATAGAATAGAAAAAATTAAATAGAATAAAATAAAATAAAATAGAACAGAATATAAAAAATAGACTAGAATAAAATAGGAAAATATAGCAATCGTCCAAAATTCTAATAGAATAGAATAAAAAAGAATAGAAAATAAAAGAATAGAATGGAAAAGAATAGAATTGAAAATAAAAGAATAGAACAGTATGGAAAAGACTAGTTTAGAAAAAAATAGAATAGATTTAAATAAAAAGAAAGAATATAGTCGTCTTCTGAAATTCAAATTTCAAAAAGAATAGAATAAAATAAAACAGAATAGAATAGAAAATAATGGAGTAAAATAGAATAAAAAATAATAAAAATAGGGGAGAAAAAGAATAGAATAGAAAATAAATGAATAGAATAGAATAAATATAGCCATCTTCCCAAATTTGAATTTTGAAATTCGAACTTCTAAAAGAATAGAATAAATAGAAATAATATGGTTGTTTTCTAAAATTTTGAATTTCAAATAGAATAGAACCAGCTATTCTTCACAAGTAGTTTGGATCAATTTGATATTTTAATTTCGTGTTGAATTAGAATACTTTGAATCCATTGGAAAAATTTGAATTCGGTTGAAAACGAATAAACAAAATGAAACTAAATGAAACAAATTTAGTTATGAATGCAACGAAAAAAAGTGAGTAACCTAACAAATGGATCCAAAATGAAATGAAACAGATTTTTTCATTCTGCACGTCTAATGATAGCATGACCTGTAGTTTAAAGTGGTATTGACCTTTACATAAGCCCACTGAAGTGACTAGCCTCAGGTGCTACACAATGATGAATTAATTCCTGCTATTATAAGCTGTACTTGTTTATCTGCAGCCTTTCTTCTTTAGTGCAAAATACACAGATCAAAGGGTACTTCTCAGCTTGACAGAGGCAGGGTGCAGGTATCTGATGCCACACACTGCACAGCACAGAGCAGAGAGCTGAGTGTAAACTGAAACATGAGTGGAGAGCATACACACACATTCTCTACTCAGGCTCATAGATAAACATGCACAGCTGAGGCTGTCAATCACCTCCTATATGCTGGAGGTGGCAGTTGGAGCTGGGCCATCTCCCAGGAATGCATCGTTTTAGAAAAACTGTCAGAAGTGATTTATGCAGATAAAGGAATGAGAGAGTACTCACAATCCACAGCGCTATGGGCTGGGAAAATGTACACTGTGGGGGCTATTTACTACAACCAGAGAGTGCAAAATCTGGTGCAACTCTACAAAGAAACCAATCAGCTTCCAGGTTTTATTGTCAAAGCTTAATTGAACAAGCTGAACTTAGAAGCTGATTTGCTATCATGCACAGCTGCACCAGATTCTGAGTGCACCAGCTTTAGTAAATCTCCCCCTGTATGAGGATATGCTTTGTTCATTTGTCATTTCAAAGGTTTTACAACCACTTTAATATACCAAATACCACCAAACAATATACAGGTACAATTATGGGGTGGAGAATTATTTTATTTTATTTTAAACTAGCATAGACTTACAATAATGTTTTCTTTGACATAAAATGTATGTGACTGTTGTATGTCTTGTACATCTTGGGTTTAGTTTCTTACAATTGTATAGAGCTGGCTTAGTTTGTCAGCTTTAGCATCTGTAATGTGAGAATTTCATAGCGCCCTATAAGCAGACCTGGAAGGGTTGTGCTCTCTCTAGAGGCAGCAGATAATTAAATTTCCATGCAATTATGTATACTTTTTGTGTATTTGCCATACATGCTACATGATGGGGTCAAAGTCTGTAGACTCAGGTGTTCTGATCTTGCAGATACATAACACTGTACCTCCCAAAAGGCAAAGCTAGGACTTACAGATGCATTTTGCTTAGGACCCAGATTGTGAGCCTAAATTCAGGTTAATTCTCTGCTGCACTTGATTAACGATCACAATGTTTTTCAGATCAACAGCTGTCCTGAAAAGTGCAAGTAGAGAATTTCTGCTTTTTATGAAATTTCTATAAAATATTTTACCTGCAAAATATACTTGTATGTGATAAACAGTATAGTGAATAAATATAAAACTGCATGAAATGTTTTTTTTTCACTGCTCAAAAAAATTAAAAGATTACTTTTTAATCAGAGTATAGCATCAAGTCAATTAAACTCCTGGGATATTGATCTGGTCAGTTAAGTAGCAGAGGGGATTGTTAATCAGTTTCAGCTGCTTTGGTGTTAATTAAATTAACAGGCGCACTAGATGGGTAACAATGAGACGAGCCCCGAAAGAGGAATGGTTTTACAGGTGGAGGCCACTGACATTTTTTCCCTGCTCATCTTTTCTGACTGTTTTTCACTAGTTTTGCATTTTGGCTAGGGTCAGTGTCACTGCTGGTAGCATGAGGCAATACCTAGACCCTACAGAGATTCAGAGATAACACAGGCAGTCCAACTGCCCCAGGATGGTACATCAATACGTGCCATTGCCAGAAGGTTTGCAGTGTCTTCCAGCACAGTCTCAAAAGCATGGAGATTTCAGGAGACAGGCAGTTACTCTAGGAGAGCTGGACAGGGCCATAGAAGGTCCTTAACCCATCAGCAGGACTGGTATCTGCTCCTTTGTGTAAGGAGGAACAGGATGAGCACTGCTAGAGCTCTACAAAATGACCTCCAGCAGACCTCTGGTGTGAATGTCTCTGACCAAACAATCAGAAACAGACTTCACGAGGGTGGCCTGAAGGCCCAACGTCCTCTAGTGGGCCCTGTGCTCACTGCTCATCACCATAGAGCTCGATTGGCATTTGCCACTGAACACCAGAATTGGCAGGTCTGTCACTGGTGCCCTGTGCTTTTCACAGATAAGAACAGGTTCACCCTGAGCACATGTGACAGACATGAAAGGGTGTGGAGAAGCCGTGGAGAATATTAGGCTCCCTGTAATATTGTTCAGCATGACCGTTTTGGTGGTGGGTAAGTGATGGTCTGGGAAGGCATATCCATGGAGGGACGCACAGACCTCTACAGGCTAGACAGTGGCACCCTGACTGCCATTAGGTATCAGGATGAAATCCTTGGACTCATGGTCAGACCCTACATGCTGGGTTCCTCCTGATGCACAACAATGTCCGGCCTCCTGTGGCGAGAGTATGCAGGCAGATCCTGGAGGATCCAAGGGCCATTCAGTTTCACTGAATGGCCCCCATGCAAGCCTGACCTAAATCCAATAGAACACCTCTGGGAAGTCATGTTTTGGTCTATCCGATGCCGCCAAGTTGCACCTCAGACTGTCCAGTGATGACCTGGACCAGATCTGGGAGGAAATACCCCAGGACACCATCTGTTGTCTCATTAGGAGCATGTCCCAACATTGTCAGGCATGCATACAAGCACGTGGGGGCCATACAAACTACTGAGTACCATTTTGAGTTGCTGCACTGAAATTTCAGCAAAATGGACTAGCCCACTGCATCATTTTTTCACTTTGATTTTTGGGGTGTCTTTGAAAAAAAGATTCTGGGTACAGCAGTTTTTTCTCATCTAGCATTTTGCTTAAGTTTGTCCAAGCAGTTACTGTATGTAACTGCTTTTAATTAGGAATATTAAAAATAATATTTTAATTTTTAGTACTGCCACTGTCTTTAGTTAGTGTTACAGTCTAACACAGCAATGGACAAACTACGGCCCGCGGCCCGTATACGACCCGGCGGACCTTTTAATCCGGCCCGCGGAGCATGGCAAACATTGGCTGTCAGGATGTAGGCGGGGCAGCGTGACGAACTCCTCTCCTCTCACAGTCCGCCCTGAAGACCGGAACGGCGCGGGAACACGGCGAGAGGAACGCGCGGAGCAAAGGTAAGTGAATTGACACAATATGGGGGATGAATTACTATAGGGGGGATGAATTACTATATGGGGGATGAATTACTATGGGGGATGAATTACTATGGGGGATGAATTACTATTGGGGGGATGAATTACTATAGGGGGGATGAATTACTATATGGGGGATGAATTACTATATGGGGGGTGAATTACTCTGGGGTATGAATTACTATATGGGGGATGAATTACTATGGGGGATGAATTACTATGGGGGATGAATTACTATATGGGGGATGAATTACTATATGGGGGATGAATTACTATATGGGGGATGAATTACTATAGGGGGGATGAATTACTATGGGGGATGAATTACTATATGGGGGATGAATTACTATGGGGGATGAATTACTATGGGGGGTGAATTACTATATGGGGGATGAATTACTATGGGGGATGAATTACTATATGGGGGATGAATTACTATGGGGGATGAATTACTATATGGGGGATTAATTACTATGCTTACTATGGGGGAATATTACTATACTTACTATGGATGGCATGGTAGTGGCTGGGCCGGCCAGCAGCTAGTCCGGCCCCCGGGTCCAATATATGAACCCATTGCGGCCCTCAAGTCAAAAAGTTTGCCCACCCCTGGTCTAACACTATCTTTCTCGTCCAGGGAACTCTAGACCCCTAGGGTTTCTCCAGAGTTTCTAGGGTTTTCTTGAGCAGTGAGGACTTGATCCTCTGCCCGATGGTGCATGAATAATTCTGGCACAAATGTCACTTGGCAGAGACAGTTCCAGGGACCTGGAACTTCTGGTTGCCAGTCACCTGATCGCCATGATAGCCTCTGTTTTCTTTCTCTCCTGAATGGAGAGAAAAATACTTTGTATCTTTCTCTCCTTGCGGGACAGAATAATGTAAATAAACAAAAGTGTGTAAAAAATATTAATAAAAAAAGAAAGCAAAAAAAAAGATAGATCAAGGTTTGATCCAGGTCAGTGCTCAGGTAAGGGACAAACAGGCAAGATCCGGGTCCAACGTTGGGGTTAGTGTATTTTAGGTAGGGTTTTTTTAGGTTTTTTTTTTAAATGTTTAAATTAGTATCAGTGTTTTAGGTAGGATAAAAAAGCAAAATGAGCTTTGTTTCTGGGACATACTGTTGGTACAAACAAAAAACGACACACATATGTGGCATTGCTGTGATCATCAAGAGCAGGACAATTTATTTTGGGTTGTACTTTCGCAGTAGGTTATGATAATAGCAAGAAATATACAGCTAAATCTAATTTTTTTTCTATTTTGGGACAGTTTTCATTTGATAATAAAAAACAGGAGATATCTGTTACCATTTACCATTAAAAGAAAGCACAATTTGTCCTGAAATAATAAGATATAATCCACCCGGATACACAAAGTAGTTGCAATGATATGTACAGTTTTGCTAACACATGTCAAAGTTGCAAAATTATGTTCAGACATTAAGATTTGTTGTACACCCATTCACTAAGGGGTTAATGATCTTTTAAGCTTAAATGGGCATTCTTTACACTGACTACTACCAATGTAAAAGGACACCTCCCCTGCTTAAGGAAACTTTTCCTCTTAAACCAATGTAAGGGATCAATTCTCCAATGATCACAAATGTAATAGGGCACTACATGGATTCATGCAATGGGCATTTCTGCACTGACTGCCAATGCAAATGCAGCGGTACCTTGGTTTACGAATTTAATGCGTTCTCTGGGATGTTTTGTGTTGTGAAAAATTTGTAAACTGAAACGCGGTTTCCCATAGGAATGCATTGAAAACCAATTAATCCATTCTGGAGGTCAGAAAAAAGTAAAAAAAAGTATTTTAGCTGTTCAAAACTCTTTATAAAGTGCACTTTAAATACTGTACAGGGACATGCTAAAACATTTCCAGAATGGCCCCAAAATTCGATGTAAAAGCCACTCCAACACCTCCAAACGCGACGCCATGTGCTACCCATGCTTCAGCATGCATGGGGGCGGCTCTATAAACCTCCCAGGCACAATGCATTCTGCGGAAACTTGCTTCATATTGCGAACAAAATTTGTAAACCGAGGCATTATATTTAATGGTAAACCGAAAATTAGTTAACTGAGGCGTTCGTAAACCGAGATACCACTGTAGATCATTGCTGGTGGGAGGGTTGTATGTAGCTTTCTGAAAATATCACAGCAATCTGCTTCAATACTCATTTCAAGAGCTGTCATTCCTGATGCAAGTAGCAGGCTGGCTCTTGGGAGGAATTATGAAAATAGCGTGTTAGCTCTCTGTCTACAGCCTGTATTCAGAAAAACATACACAATGGAAGAGTTTTAGTCTACAAAAATGATTTTGCTGAGGTTTAAATGTGCCTGTGAGACTTTGGGTGCATTGTGGCACAGTAATCATAGCATATTTTTCAGGTCCAAGGACCTGGTCCTGGACAGCACCTGGTGCTGTTGTATATGGTGCAGGCTCAGCCACACTTTTAAGATATTTATTTGAAAAAAAAATTTGAAAACCATTTATTATTTTCCTTCCACTTCACAATTATGTGCTACTCTGTGTTGGTCTATCACATACAATCCCAATAAAATACATTTACGTTTTTGACTGTAACATGACAAAATGTGGAAAATTCAGGGAGTATGAATATTTTTTCAAGGCACTGTAGTTGATTCTTTAAGATTCACTTTCTGTCATCAGAGTGGCCATATTGAAAATTTGCCACATCCACTCTATGTATGGTGCATCGTAGTGTCCAGGGGTGTTCCAGGTCTTTTCCACTCCTATTGGAATGACAATCGGGAATGTACTCTCTGTGTAGCCAGGCAGTCAATCCTTACTCTGTAAACAGTCGGCTGAACCGTGACAAGGGAAAGGTAAGCTGCTGGTTGTCTGTGTAACTCCCCTCTGTCCCCCCTCCTCCTGTCAGCAGCTCAGAGGTTAACGACTAGAGAGGATTGTGTTTGTGGACTCTCTTGCCCCATTCTCCTAGAAACAGCAATGGAACAATCAGCAGTAAGAAGGAGAGAACCAGATGCTTCCAGAAAAAATTTGCTCAGAGTGTAACAAGACAGTGAAGTGATAGCAGTGTGACAGGATTGTGTCAAGGAAGCACCACCTAAGAGAAAAAGTGCATGGTCAGAAGCAGGGGCGGACTGACAACTTGTGGGGCCCCCGGGCAATAGGGGATCATGGGGCCCCTGTCTCCTTGCCCAAACTCAAAAATGCCTATGAAAAAGGTATCGGGCATCTCATGGGGCCCCCTACTGACCCCGGGCCCTCGGGCAGTGCCCGAGTTTCCAAATGGTCAGTCCGCCCCTGGGACTCAGAAGAGTCCACAGCCCTGTGAGGGACAGCCAGCGGGTGCAAAGTGTGACCTGAGTACTGTGGGACGAAGTTAGCTACCAGAGTTGTCACAGGCAACCTGAATGAGTGGTTACCCAATTGAAGAGATCACTGCTGCTGTGTTCCTGTGTACGGTGAGAGGGCCTTGCAGCATCTACTTGTTACCACCATTAGAAACTGAGCTACTAGGAATTACTGGGCTACTTGTTACCACCGTTAGAGACCGAGCCATTAGGAACTACCTACCGGCTATCCATTGCTTTCATACTGTCTGCAAGCCTTATTGATGGCTTTAACGCAGACCAACAGGACCCAACCTTTAGCTGGCTGAAGAGTCAGGACTAAAGATTGCCCCTAACAATTGCTGCCCTGAGGCCTTTTTTTAAGTTAACCACTTCCATACAGGGCACTTTTACCCCTTCCTGCCCAGGCCATTTTTCAGGTTTCAGCGCTCTCACAATTTGAATGACAATTGCGTGGTCATACAACATTGTACCCAAACTAAAATTGTATCATTTTCTTCACACAACTAGAGCTTTCTTTTGGTGGTATTTACTCACCACTGGGGTTTTTATTTTTTGCTAAATTAACAAAAAAAGACTGAAAAGTTTGAAAAAAAAACATTTTGCTTTGTTTCTGTTATAAAAGTTTACAAATAAATAATTGTTCTTCATAAATTTAGGCCAAGATGTATTCTGCTACATTTCTTTGGTGAAAATAGCCCAAATTAGTATTTATTATTTAGTCTGTAGGAAAGTTATAGAGTTCACAAACTATGGGATATATCTGAAATTCTATCAATCCTGAAGTACTGACAGCCAATCTAATTTCTTGAGGTTCAAGACCTCTGTCAGAATAGTACAGATATCCCCCAAATGACCCCTTTTTGCAAAGTAGACAGTCTGACATATTTCATAACAGGCATGGAGAGTTTTCTGAAGTTGTTATTTTTTTTGTCATATTTTTTCAGAAAATGAAGAAATAAAAAAAATTATTTTCACAATTTTTTTTTACACACTGTCACCAGTGCAGTACAGCATCATCATATAACTGACATGGTGGTGATCAGGGACACTGACTGGTGACAGTGCAAAAACATTTTTTGTAATTATTTTTCATTTTTATTAAATTTTTTCTCTTTTTTTTAAGATTTTTATTTCATATTTTACTATGATCAAAGTAGTATAATGTTACCATAGTAATATTGGGGAAGTGATCAGTACTTTTTTTTTTTTATATACAATTTGCTTATAGCAAAGAATTACTTTGCTATAAGCAAGCATTTACCTGAATGAAATTGATTCATTCAGGGTTTTTTTTGTGATTAGCTGTGATTTGGCCATGGCTAATCAAATGACACAGCTGGGCTGTGATTGGCCCAGCTTGTTCATGTGAGCGCTGTGACCATCCACAGCTAGACACACTTGTATACAATTGATGGCATGAAAGGAAGCCATCCATTGTATATAACTGTCATGTGATTGGTCACAGCAGGTCACATGGTACTGGCAACGGACCGGTACACAGATCTGTCATTGGCCGTGTCTGAGGTACACAGCCAGTGACAGATTGCGCCACAGTGCGGCCCTGCGGGCATGCGTAATGCATTCTGCGGAAAGGATGCCATATGGCGTCCACCTGGAGGGACGAGCTGTTTGCCCAGCCACCATCTGGCTATAGGCCGGGCAGCAATGAGTTAAAGAGGTACTTCTTAAGAGGCACTGCATCCCAGCTAATGCCTTAGAGTGCACTCTAACCCAGTGTAGTTTCATCATTATTTATTCTGCATTTAACATTCACTAATATTGTTTATCGCTGATTTACCAACTTACCCCTCTGATTCTAGTTACGGGCATTAAAATATAATTTTGCCAATTTAACATTGTTATTTCTCTGTCTAGCAGACTATTGCAGGCCATAGGTGGTTCTTTTATTGGCCAAATTTTTCGTTTGAAAGAATAATCGGCCGATATTCGCACTGTTAGTGGGGCAATGTCATCGCCCCATGTTCGCGGTTCCTCCTCATTTCTTTTATCGGTCATGCTGGAAAATTTACGAAAAACAGACAATTTTTGTAATCATTGGTGGCAACAGAATGACTGATGTTTTGTTTTTCGCCTGAAAATTTGGCTGATAAACAAACCGTCTATGGCCTGCATATGTCATAATATATCAGCTGTGTGCAAATTTATGTTCAATTTGCTATTTATTCTAACCCATATCTAGATTAAGAGCATTTACTACTAACTGTGTGTGTCTGTTTACAAGTAGTAACCCACAGCCAGGTTCAATGTATTTGACACTCGTGTATTTATCCATGCTTGCAGTGATTTTTAGTCAACCAGGTGTGTCAGAGGGGCTGAGGTTGTTCTTGGAGTCAAGGCACAGAACAGAGAATCCACAGTTACCAAGCAGCTCCTTTCGGGGTGGTTCTACATCTGTTTTTAAATTATAATTATCGATTAAATTAACAATATGTTCGATTTTTTTTACTGATATACAGTACCAAGGAAAAAAATAAAAACTCTGCTTGGACAATGGAAAGGAAATAAATACATTACTATTTGGGTGTATGATTTTTTTAATTATGTGACCACTGTTAATTGTCTTTGTATGGCTTTGCTGACAATTTGGTAATAATCCTCTTGTTGGGTCCCAGTACAGCAACTATTTTCTTATTTGGGTTAAAAAAAGTTTAGAAACCCCTTGTCTATGAGCTTTCCAAAATTGCAGTTAGAATTCTGATTGTTAGCCCCTTTGTGCTATTACACACAGGGCATTCAAGCAGTAATAATTTCTCTACTAAACAACTCCATAGCCTTGGTTCACTTGTGTGGGCCATGCAGCCCGCAAGCACTGCAGCTCATTTGTTTGAATGGGCTGCTGTGCCTGCATTTTCTGCATACACCTTAAAAATGCGGCCACAGGGAAATTGCATGGCCTTTTTGACCATACAATTTCCAGCACAAACGAGCTGTTGGCTGAGATGTATGGGTGTGCCATTCAGAATGCAGCCCTGTGCATCTCGTAAGAGCAGTGCAATTAGCATGCAGGTGGGGGAACAGATGTGATTCCAGCACTTACAACAAGCCCGCACAGTGTGAACCAAGGCTTAATACACTATGACTCTGATTTACTAAAACCGGAGCACCCAGAATCTGATGCAGCCATGGATGGTAGCCAATCAGCTTCTAACTTCTAACTTCAGCTTGAACACTGATTGTTTTATATGCAGGACTGCACCAGATTTTGCATGCTCCAGTTTTAGTAAATCATTCCCTATGTCTTGAATTGCAAATAGATAGCAAATCAGCACCCCTATAGTAGAATCCTTTTGCATAATTAAGATTATAGGAATACATAAAAAAAAGTAGCGTTTTGTGCAAGGCTGTCATTGCCTTCACATGCTCTCACATGTCCATGCATCTACATTGGAAACCTTATGATGACACTAACTCTCTAAAGAGTGACAGTAAGTTGAATATAGAAAACTAAATACAAAAAGATAGAATAAAGTGCCTTAGTGATAAATTATCTGAAAATATTGAGCAATGAATTATGGATTGTCATTATACAAATCACTCCAAATGTTGGACTGCTTTGACTCCTTCCTAAAGTCAGATTTATCATAACTTTCCCCCACAGCAACACAGGGATTAAAAGAGCTACAAATTCCAAGAATCTTCCTGTATAGAGGTTACTTAGCTGCGGTATATGTATACTCATTACACTGTGCTCTATCATTTCTTATGTATAGTAAATGGAAACAGCCAGAAATGGATGTCTCTAATGTCCCATATATTCAGTGATAATGACACTTTTACATTTTGTTCCTAAGTTGTGTGCTAGGGTTTTCCCCCTGAACTTACTTAGCACCTGCAAATGTTCAGCTCTTTAGTAATGACACACAACCACAGTTTAGCATTGACATTCAACAGCATCTTTAGTTTACATTGCTTTTTTTGTTTTCTCCAAACCCACACATAATTGTTTAGTTCAGGTGTTATATAGTAATCCTGCAGAATGTTACATACTGATGGAACATTTGGGTTTGTGTGGACTGGGATTTAATGAAATAATTCAATGAGTCACTCCTGAATTGTAAAATAGCATTGCGCCAAGTCTGCTAAGATGTGTTCACTACATGGTGACTTATGCAGGCCATAGACGTGGGGAAAATCGGCTGTTTTTTTTTAAAATATCATAAATCGGTCGTTCAGATGGCCGACGTTACCACTAATTAACAAAAAAAGTCAGCAGGTTTTAGTCCCGTCCACAGCCCGTCAATTAATATAATAGCGGTGTCCCTGCATAGAGACCCGCTATTATATTTGACAGAAGAAATAGATTATGCAGAAGAAGAAGAAGAGAAACAACGTTGTATCTATTTGTACTTGAATAGAAACATCTGTATCCGAAATGCATACAAATAGATACAATGTTGCAACTTTTTTTCTTCTCCGTCTTCTTCTGCAAAATCTATTTCATCTTCTCCTCTTTTCTTCTATTCTTCTTCTTCATATTCTATTTCTTCTTCTCCTGCAAAATCTATTTCTTCTATTACTTTTTTTTCTTCACAGTCAATTTATTGTCAAATCGGCCAGAAGAACAGCCGATTTGACCATAAATTACTGCAAAAATCGGCCGATCTAACAAATCGTCCCAGGATTTTCCAGCATGGCCAATTTTCAAAATCTCTTAAAATTAAGAAAAACAGCCGACATTTTTCCCCACTAACGGTACGAATATCGGCCGATAATTCGGCAAGAAAATCGGAAATCTATGGCCTGCATAAGGCTGGCCATACATTATACAATTTTCTTGAGAATTGTGCTTTAGATTTACCAAAAACCATATAATATGAAGTCAAACCTAAACAACACTTTCAATTGTATCCAATTAGGCAGGCCCTTGTACTACATAGTTGAAGGTAAATCTAAAGGAAATTGGACAGAAAATTGTAAGAAAATCATATAATGTATGGCCAGCCTTATATTTGCTACCCAGTAGTCTTACCAGCCATAGCAGCAATTGCAAAAAGCATAACAACTAGAACTTGCACAAAGAGACCAATATTATTGGTCCAGTTACATATTTATCAACAGTTCTTTTTATTTTTTTTTCTTAATCAAAGAATCCTAATTACTCTTGTGGTAGTTATATGCTGTGATTTATTTGCTACCTGTTTTCATGCAAGACCAGATTAATCAAATAGCTTTTAGTTGGTTATATGAACATATATGCACATATGTACTAAAAACTTCAACAAGGCTTCTAGGACACATCCTTGGTGGATTTTTTTAAGGAAACACTGATGTGGCGTAATCCCTCCTATACGGAGTTGTATAAGCTTTGGGGCTTTCAGTCATGGGATGAGGTTGGTATCTGTTATGTTTCTCAACTATACTCTCAGAATACGCTGAAAACCTTCCTCAATCTGCACAAAGTGTTTGCTTTACCCAGACAACAGTTTAACAGATACCTCCAGCCAAGACATGCCCTACAGTCCCAGGCTAGACTTTCCACTCTGTCTTTAGCTGATCACCCTTTACTAGGAGAGGTGATGTTGCAAAGAAATGATCTCTAGGATCTACTCAATTCTGTACTAAACAATATGGTAGTGTGACCAGAGCACCCCTACCCAAGGAAAGGAGGTTATTAAATGATCCACGCGGAGTAATATGGGTTCAAGGATTACAAACAGTATTTTATTCGATCACATGGATCATAGGGAGGTTAAACATGAGCACGGTGTACATATCAAACAATTAAAATCATTTTAAAAGCACTTGGCGTCCTCATTTCTGGGTCATTTTGGCAAGTAGAGTACCATATAAGGCAATGTAAGGTAGTGGTGTGGCTTTGGTTCTAGGTTTCCATAGATCTCCAGCTTGTATTAGGATAAACCATATATTCGGTAAGTATATTTTCAGTATGAGCCGGGGTGTGGAGTTATGGAGTTAAGAGGGTAGGTTATATGTGCCTAATTTACCCTATTTTTTCGGGGAATTTTTTGGAAATCCTCTCTAGAGGATTAAAAAAATATATATATATACATATGCAATCCTATTGAGGCACTGTTTGCTGTGACAAAGCCATATCCTATATAAACCGCTTTATTTTTCTCAGATTGAGTAATTTTTGGAAACCCTTCATTGGGTATATAGACTCAGGTACTCACGGCCTGTTATATACATAATATATGTGTTGGGAATTACGTATTGAGACTACCTGGCTTCCCACCCCCACATGCATCTTTAAACAAGCATCAAGGACCTGATCCTATTTCAAGTCGACGGGAGTCCTCTTGATCCTCATTGATGGTAATATACCCATATTTTGTTTCTGTTTTCAGGGTTTAATTGATGCTTTGTGTTCCATATTATAATTTTTATATATATCCCCAGAATCATTTGGTACTGTGGACTTTTTTTCACTTGGGGTGGCTACCCAGGAAGTCTCCACAATTGAGAAGCGGGTATGACAGGCTTACAACTGAGAAGGTAATGAAGTGTTCATTGACCACTTTATAGGGAGGTCTGGTGGGGCTTAGCTGTGATTAGCTCCTACATCTTCATATATACTTATTTTTATTTTTATGTTCCAGTTTCCACGGGCCAGAAGGCTATTCTACACACCCCGGCTCATATACTTACCGAATATATGGTTTATCCTAATACAAGCTGGAGATCTATGGAAACCTAGAACCAAAGCCACACCACTACCTTACATTGCCTTATATGGTACTCTACTTGCCAAAATGACCCAGAAATGAGGACGCCAAGTGCTTTTAAAATGATTTTAATTGTTTGATATGTACACCGTGCTCATGTTTAACCTCCCTATGATCCATGTGATCGAATAAAATACTGTTTGTAATCCTTGAACCCATATTACTCCGCGTGGATCATTTAATAACCTCCTTTCCTTGGGTAGGGGTGCTCTGGTCACACTACCATATTGTTTAGTATGCAATTCTTTTTGGGTTTATGGATCCACACTTACATGTTAAGTGAGTCGGAGATATGATTATGACACTAGTTATCAGTGTCATTATAGGTGGCTTTCTTTAGTCTATTTTTGTGATCTACTCAATTCTGGCCTCCACTGTATAGGATTCTGCTCAACTGCCCTGCAGGAGCAGATGATAACAAGACTTATGTGTTTTTAGCAGAGAGACATGGGAGCTGGGCTTATCCATTCCCTTTAGTTCAGTCTCACCATCGTATAAATTATCACAACTATACCTGTTACATAGACCTTATCATACACCAGTTCAGTTATATCAATGGGGAAGACGTGACTCTCCTCTTTGCACTATGTGTTTTAGGGATGAGGGCGACCTAATACACCTGCTATGGAGATGCCCGGAACTCTTTCAATATTGGAAAGAGGTTACTGATATAATCTTTGCTGTGTTTATGCCTAAAATTCCAATGGATCCTGTAGTATGCTTACTGGGCGCAGTTGATGAGGAACTTTTCCCTTCACCACTTTATATAACTATTATCTGACTATTGTATTTAGCCCGAAAACAGATCGCCCAGTTCTGGATGTCTCCTCATGTCCCTACAACAAAACACTGAATTGATCGGGTTAATTCTATTCCAATCCAGGAAAAACTAACCTATCAATATAGAAATGCACACCATAAATTTTTTTCTCTTTGGCAGGCATGGCTTGATACCCCAGGGCCTACCCTTCCCCAGTTGGTTATGGAGCGATTGTTACAGGTGTAAGAGTCATTATGTTCCTTGCACATTTATGTTAGTCATTTCTTGGTATGATATGTAGTAAAGCAAGCTCATTATTTCCCACTCTGTGCTGCCACTCTAGTTGAAGATAGCCAAGTTTGTATTATCTTGAGATAGCAGGAGGTAGGGCTGTGACCGGCTTAAAGGGTAAGTTCACCTTTGGGAATATGTTACACGTTCCACCCATTTTTAGGGTGGAATATGTATCATGTTCCCAATGCTGCAGCTGCTGCCCACTGGGGTATATTATGAGTATGTTGAATACTGAAGCCACAAACTGCATAGCTCAGTGAGGAGAACTGATTGGGGGGAAGGGACACACCCTTCTTCACAGAGCACATAGGAGAGATGCAGAGCTAAGGATATGAATCACAGGCTGTGTGCTGGAGCTTTCTCCCCCATCAACTTGGAGTTGGAAAAACCTGTCAGAAACAATTTATCCAGATGGTTGAGGATCCAGCCATCAGAGAGATATTACTCTTGGAGGTTTGCATTGAGAAAAGTAAACACTATACGATGTGTGTTCATATTTCATGCCAGAGGTTTAAAATCTCTTTAAAGAATAACATCTCTAAATGCTATCAGCTTAAATTACTTTTTATTCTTTTAAAAGAGGCTCTTTAGTTGCATAAGCCCTGTGAAAATCACATACACATGAAAGTCTATTTATATATTTTTTTTATACAAAATTCACACAGTTTTTACCCAGGATGAATACATTTTTCTAAATGAATTCAGTTGGAAAATATTGGAATCCTTAGTGATAGTTGTGTGACTCTTGTGTGAAACATGTAAAAATAGACCCTGTAGTGTTAGCATTAATTTACTTGTTCTTGAAGGAGACCACACATCCATTAGATGAACAAGTTTTCTCTCATAAAGACTCTCTCTAGGGATGCATTAATACCAGTTTTTTAAGATCAAGTACAAGTATCGATACTTTTTCCCCAAGTACTCGCCAATATCAATTATTGATACATATTTTTTTTCCATAAAATTTTTTTATTTGCAAATAAGTACATACAAAAAGAAAAAACAAAACATAATACCAAAGCAGAAGAATTTATATATATACTTGTGAGCTACTATGGTAGAAAAACCTGTGATAATCAAATTAATTGTATGAATAAAATTAATGACTAAAATACAACACACCTGTGGTTCGCTGACACTCACACCAACTCATTAAACAGTGCTATGTGACTAAAGATAAATATACTAATATGAATTGTCTATAGTATCTTATACTGTTATTTCCAAATCAATTGATAAAAAAATTGGTAAAAAATATATGAAATAATAAAATTATATATGAGGCAGGAATTAATTGTCTATTGCCTATAACGCTATATAAAAATAATAATACATTGCTGTGCTGGTGATTATTTGTGAAAAAAACAATTAATAATGGTGAGCCAAAGTGTATCATGGATGGATTACATAAGAGAAAAAGAAACCATGGTGCCTTATCCTTTTTAAAGATGTAATTTATTGCTGATAAATGTACCGCTCACATTTGTTTAATATGCAGTAAGCTGAAAAAGTGAAAGCATGGCCTGCAGTCTCTGCTATACTCGCCGTGCTTATCCGAGACAATGTCGGGAGCCCCTCCCCTACGCGTTGCGTCACCAGGTCATGTGACTTCATCAGGGGGTTACGATTGGACATCACAACTCTCATATCTGTGTATATATATATATATATGACGGCCGCCATTTTATTGAAGTCCGCATGCGCGCAGCCATTTTCTTGGGGCCTATTGTATATAATACTTCACCAGGCTCTAACAGATAAATCTGTTTGCAGTAAGTGTTTAACTCTCTGATGTCAGTCGTTGGTAAGCGGATAAGCTGTGTATCACATCACTGGGGTCATGCTTGATCACTATATACATCATGTACAGCATAAATTTTAGACCTAAAAAAATCTATGAAATCATTTTAAATATTACACACCTAAAAACCTTTATTATACAAATGCAATAAATGATTATCATAGAATTATTATTTATATCCATAATCATATTATATCCCCAAAAGCATACCCATCATTGGAGGGGTGATAATTTAATCAGAGAAATAAGTAAAAAGGAATCTAAGTGGATTTATGAAATGGGCTGCCTAGCCCTGAATGGTTTGAATAAAGAATTTGATTTGAAATGCTTTATCAGTAATAATTACCGTATTTTTCCCTCCATAAGACGCACTTTTTTACCCCAAAAAAAGGGGGGAAAATGTCAGTGCGTCTTATGGAGCGAATGTAAATCGGCCAGTCCGGTATTTCTGCCACCATGTCAGAATATCGGGCCGGCCGCTCAGCTCTTCTCTCCTGCAGGACCTTACCTGTTCCTCGCTCCAGCGCTGCACAGTCTTCCCGTGGCGGCTTCTGTGACAGGCGGGTGCCCACTGCGCATGCGCGAGAAGCTCTGTGCTTTGTGAATGGTCCGGCGTCTTCTGGGACACATGCCAGGTCCCAGAAGGCTCCGGGCCATTCACAAAGCGCAGCGCTTCTCGCGCATGGGCAATGAGCACCCGGCTGTCACAGAAGCCACGCGGGAAGAAGAAGGAAGGACAACTCAGCGGAAGTGGGAGCAGGTACCTGTCAAATTCAGGTACCCTTTCCCTCTCCCTCCCCAAAGGTCAGCAGTCTCTTGGTCATCCCCTGTATTGTCTGCAGTCGCTGGTCATCCCCTGTACTGTCTGCAGTCTCTGGTAATCTCCTTTACTGTCTGCAGTCTCTGGTCATCCCCTGAACTGTCTGCAATCTCTGGTCATCTGTACTATGTCCACAGTCTCTGGTCATTCCCTGTACTATGTCCGCAGTCTCTGGTCATTCCCTGTACTATGTCCACAGTCTCTGGTCATCTGTACTATGTCCACAGTCTCTGGTCATCTCCTGTACTATGTCTGCAGTCTCTGGTCATCTCCTGTACTATGTCCGCAGTCTCTGGTCATCTCCTGTACTATGTCTGCAGTCTCTGGTCATCTCCTGTACTGTGTCCACAGTCTCTGGTCATCTGTACTATGTCCACAGTCTCTGGTCATCTCCTGTACTATGTCCGCAGTCTCTGGTCATCTGTACTATGTCCACAGTCTCTGGTCATCTCCTGTACTGTGTCCGCAGTCTCTGGTCATCTCCTGTACTGTGTCCGCAGTCTCTGGTCATCTCCTGTACTATGTCCGCAGTCTCTGGTCATCTCCTGTACTGTGTTCACAGTCTCTGGTCATCTCCTGTACTATGTCCGCAGTCTCTGGTCATCTCCTGTACTGTGTCCGCAGTCTCTGGTCATCTCCTGTACTGTGTCCGCAGTCTCTGGTCATATCCTGTACTGTGTCTGCAGTCTTTGGTCATTCCCTGTACTGTGTCTGCAGTCTCTGGTCATCTCCTGTACTATGCCCGCAGTCTCTGGTCATCCCCTGAACTGTCTGCAATCTCTGGTCATCTGTACTATGTCCACAGTCTCTGGTCATTCCCTGTACTATGTCCGCAGTCTCTAGTCATTCCCTGTACTATGTCCACAGTCTCTGGTCATCTGTACTATGTCCACAGTCTCTGGTCATCCCCTGTACTATGTCTGCAGTCTCTGGTCATCTCCTGTACTATGTCTGCAGTCTCTGGTCATCTCCTGTACTATGTCCGCAGTCTCTGGTCATCTCCTGTACTATGTCTGCAGTCTCTGGTCATCTCCTGTACTGTGTCCACAGTCTCTGGTCATCTGTACTATGTCCACAGTCTCTGGTCATCTCCTGTACTATGTCCGCAGTCTCTGGTCATCTCCTGTACTGTGTCCGCAGTCTCTGGTCATCTCCTGTACTGTGTCTGCAGTCTCTGGTCATCCTCTGTACTGTGTCTGCAGTCCATTCATTCAGAATATTTTTTTTCTTGTTTTTCTCCTCTAAAACCTAGACGCGTCTTATGGTCAGGTGCCTCTTATGGAGAGAAAAATACGGTAATGATCATGTTGGGATAGTTCATACACTCACTATTTTAATTTTTATAATTACGATTTATTAAAATTACTATTTTTTATCCATTTCTATATGTATTTTTATTCATATTTTTATTCATCTTAATATTTATTTTTATTTTTAATACACATTTGTGACATGCATTTATACCATTTTAGATTATAATCACTTGATGCATTTTAATATAACCATGTTTTTAAAACTTCCCTTAAGAGGTAATAGATAATAGGATCCGCCACTAGGAGATTTTAGGGATATCCACATGCAATTCAATTAGATTGCAGATTATAGAAAGAGGTAACTATAGGTAGAGTCATCAGACATTAACATATTTTAGAATTTTATATTATTAAAATAATTTAGATTTATGCAGTCCCATGATTTAATAATTATTTATTTGTTTTTTATTATCAAACTTATTAGAATCACATAATTTTTGGGGGATATAATATGATTATGGATATAAATAATAATTCTATGATAATCATTTATTGCATTTGTATAATAAAGGTTTTTAGGTGTGTAATATTTAAAATGATTTCATAGTTTGTTTTTAGGTCTAAAATTTATGCTGCACATGATGTATATAGTGATCAAGCATGACCCCAGTGATGTGATACACAGCTTATCCGCTTACCAACGAGTGACAACAGAGGGTTAAACACTTACTGTAAACAGATTTATCTAATAGAGCCTGGGTGAAGTATTATATACAATAGACCCCAAGAAAATGGCTGCGCGCATGCGGACTTCAATAAAATGGCGGCTGTCATATATATATATATATATATATACAGATATGAGAGTTGTGATGTCCAATCGTATTCCCCTGATGAAGTCACATGACGCAATGCGTAGGGGAGGGGCTCTGACGTCACAACGTTGTCTCGTAAGCACGGTGAGTATAGCAGAGACTGCAGGCCATGCCTTCACTTTTTTAGCTTACTGCATATTAAACAAATGTTAGTGGTACATTTATCAGCAATAAATTACATCTTTAAAAAGGATAAGGCACCATGGTTTCTTTTTCTCTTATGTAATCCATCCGTGATACACCGGAGAGAGGTTTATACAGGAGGAAGGAGACCCATGGAGGGGAAAAGGGAGACATCCATCCATCCATCCATCCATTTCTTTCATGCACCAGTTACATTGATTGCAGAGACCCCAAGTAGATTAAGATCTAACTACAACTATCCATTTGTCATTGGGAAAAATCTCACACAGGAAGAATATTATTTCATCAGTCCTATAAGGACAAAAAGCGAGTTTTGCCTATACACTTAGGCAAAAAATAAGGTGAGCGCATACTAAGATCACACTGCACTTGGATTGTGGGAGTGGTATTTCACATTTGAAATTCAAATTGGAAGAGGACTTTTTATGTGCATCTATATATTGACTTTGGCTCACCATTATTAATTGTAGTTTTCACAAATAATCACCAGCACAGCAATGTATTATTATTTTTATATGGCGTTATAGGCAATAGACAATTAATTCCTGCCTCATATATAATTTTATTATTTCATATATTTTTTACCAATTTTTTTATCAATTGATTTGGAAATAACAGTGTAAGATACTATAGACAATTCGTATGGGAGCGCGGCACTATTAGTATATTTATCTATAATACCAAAGCAGGTCTCCTACAGGGTACTGGCTCTAGTATGAAAGTCCTCTTGACAGTCCATGGGCTAGCTTCTGCCCAATAGCACTAGCAGGTTTGTAGGGTCTTACTCACAGTGCACATACGTGGCTGCAAGCTATGATCATAACAAAAGTACAAGCCAATGCAAAGATATAAAATACAGGGGTAGCACATAGGGTCCAAATATGTAAGTGTGAGACCCGGAGTATTTGTTGAGAAGCTGTAGCAACTCAGTCTTAAGATTAAACTGAGGAGGCCCCGATGGCAGCAACAACAGCGTTCAGACTTGGAGTCTAGAGGAGACTTATTCAGACCCACAATAGACAAAACAAAACCAAACAAAATAATATTAAAAATGAAAAAAAAGGGGGTGGGGTGGTTGTTGCACTCGGCAGGGCACCCGTGCACCTCAGAGGATAAACAGCCCCTCCGCCAGACCCAGCTCTCAATAATTTTTCACCTATGTAAACAGGTAGAGCAAAGACGATATGTGTGCTGAGGAAGACCAAGTATTGAGAACCTGGGTAACCCCAGTATGAACTAGGCTCCATAAACTACCTAAGTCAAGGACATAATTTGTTTCTAGGTATCCATGGTTTTATAATGTAACCTACAAGCCCAAGTTTTAGTAAATTATGAAATCCTATCTTGGGCTGTCCAGATTAGCTCCTCCATCTCCTCCAGTCTGTTCAAATGGATAAACCATATCTTCATGTTAGGAGGCAACATGTCCATCCAATGTATTGGAAGACACAACCACGCAGCGTTAATCATATAGATCAACAGGGATTTTGTGTATGTTTGTACTGAGAGGGCCAAATGGTGGAGCAAGAATTGGCTTGGCACGAAGTTCGATACCTATTTTTAGTGTAACTTGGCAGTTTGTTAGACTTTAGCTTATGCAAGGGCTGTTGGTCTTTGTGATATTTTTCTCCAGTGACTAAATCAGTGCAAAGCATTAAAGAAATAAGCATTCATAGCTCCTGGAATTGCCAATAATAAACCAAGCAGAAATTCAGTCTACATTATCTGTTGACTTGTGCATGCTGCAGACAGACAGAATGACAACAAAGCAATGTTTACACTGACCAAGGCCTGCATTGACAGTCTTCAAAATTAATGAGGCTGATTTACTGTAAATGAGAATTTTCATTCTGAATAAGGCAGGGCATAGATGAGTTGAAAACTGAACCTTCTGTCAATCGAGAAACGAAAATGGTGCATACGATTGTGCCATCCTTTGTTTCATTTTCTAAACAAAATCCAGAACGTTGGATGAGGCACTTTCCATTGCAAAATGAAAATCAGGTGCTAGCTGGCACACTAATGATGTGAACAACAAAAGATCAAGAATTTTCATTTGGTTTTTGATTTGTCCATGGCTTGTTTAAAAGTGAAGATTAACTTCAATTTTCAAATTATTCAAAAAGTAAATTCCTGATAATTTTTTTAATTTGCAAAATGGCTGGATAACAAAAAAAAATCCTTTATGGGGTATGTCAGAAATATTAAAGCAATGCCTTTAAAAAAAAAAAATAAGTAAGTAATTTTATTTTTCAGAAAGTGCAGTATTTGCTAAGCTTTCAAGCTCGTAGGCTGATTTTAATTTGACAAGTGGACACACCCTTTAAAGTTTCTCAGTCATACCCTTTGCACAGTACATGTATTTTGAGAAGCACTAGCTTAGATGTGTGCATGACTGTATGTTATAAGAATTCTGTCCCAGCCTCTATTTTGTTCTTCTAGTAAATGCTAATAAGCTCTAGTGTATTATATTTTCCTAACTTTTGTTCCTTCTGGCAAAAGACAGACAGAGAGTTTTGTCTATACTGTCAGGTAATGCATTCTGCAGCCAGTCTGGTGACTCTGGGACCATAAAATCTGTATGGCCTGAGATTTTGCATCTGTGTTTTTGAATGGGGAAGAAAGTCACAGTGTGACATTTTACCTGGAAGCTAAATTTCTCACCAAGTGGAATAAAGAAATTACAATGTGTATATATCATATTTTAAGGCAAAGGTTAATAAACATGAACAGCTCCATTGGGAGAGTTTTCTAGACTACTTAAGATCCAATTTGATTATTGTTTGTGATATCAGTCCAGGAAACAAGCATCATTGTTGGCTGTTTCCATTTGTTATGGAATGCATGCATATACAGGGAACTCAAAGTCCCTTCTGTGCATTTCCATATCTTAAAACATGCTTTAAATTATTGTATACGATGGCAAAGTATTGTTCTACTGTCTTTAAATTTGTTTTTAACTTATGAAAGTGTGTTAAAACTAATTTCTAGCCTTTTTTTTAAAAAAAACAACACCCTCCCTTTCCACAGGAACTTTCCCAAGTTTCCACAAAACTAAATTAAAGACCCTAAAAAGTTACCAGAGGTGGTCACATATTACCCTAAACTTTAGTACCACTCAGTGCACCAACCAACCCCATCCAGCTTTTGTAGCTTTCAACCTCCCATAATGTTTTATTGACTACAGGCAGCGGGGCTGGATGGTGTGCCTACGACTTCCACCTACATGAAAATGCCAGAATCTCATGCATAGGAGCCAAGTGCCCAGTGTGCATGAGGCCTAATTCTGAACGGGGGGGGGGGGCGGGGTTGTGACTGAAGGAGAGCCATTCTCATGATTTTAAAAGGTCCTTGCTCCTTCCATCTTTTTTTTAGACCACATTCCTTCACTTCTATTGCACTTTGAATCATATATAAAGTAAATCTACGCTAAACAACAAGAATGCTTGTAAAGCAGCTACTTATATGATTGTGCTAACAATTGCCAATACAATATACCCAAAAAAGCAGCGTTAAATAATATTTAATAAATAGATGCTCAAAAATAAAAAGTGCAAATATCCAAATAAATCTTCAAATATATATAAAGTGCATGAACAAGTTAAAGTGCATCAACATACAGTGCAAATAGATCATCATAAATGTGTAAACCTAGTAAGTCCAATATCAAAGTGCTTGAAGAAAAGCGATCCACTACTGTGCAACAAGTCACTCTTGAGATGTATTGTGACGTGGTGAAATCCAACACCAAATGCACACTAATCAAATGTAGTGTATAAACATAATTCCAAACCCCAAAAAAATACAAAACAAAACAAAAACCATCCCAAAAAAAGAATATAAAAAAAAAATAAATAAATAAAATATAAAAATAAAAATATATAAAAAAAACAAAAACAAGCAACAAAAAAGTCCAACATAAAGTCCCAAATTATTCCAAATCTTTATCTGTGATATCTTAATTCTTCATATCTTCCAAAATTCTTTTTGATATACTTCAGACCAGATCTTCATATACCTCAAGACAAAAAGAGCTCAACATGTGTGATATCTTCAAAGAAAAGGGGTATCTAAACAACCGTGCCACACGTGTTTCATGCACATAGAGATAAATGTGCCACCATAACCGTGAGAAAGAAGATATCCCTCAGCCTTAGGAGTCAATCCACTGCATACCACCAAAGGAAGTATATTCTTTTTTTGGGATGGTTTTTGTTTTGTTTTGTATTTTTTTGGGGTTTGGAATTATGTTTATACACTACATTTGATTAGAGTGTAATCAAGTTTACTATATATTTTTGCTGATATTTGTACTTCAGGGGAAGGATTGTGTTAGTAACTTGGTGGGGATTCTACTCTGGGAAAGGATAGTGCTATCTTTTTGAATACCAAATGCACACTGTTTTCTGACACCTCTTACCAGAAATGGTGGAACATTACACTATAAATGGTCAAATGCGCCCATAAAATTCCTCCTCAAATACCAACAGCTCAAGTTTATCAGCAGCGAAAGATAAAAAAATGCACTGGTGAAGTAAGTATAAAAATGTTTTACACCATTTATTTAAGTTAACAAGCGGTTCCCACCAAATGCTTAATACAGAATGAACAAATATTCATTAAAAGCATAAAGGTAGCTGGCTGGAAGCTTCACAAGACGAAAAAATGCTGATTACCATCGGTATAGAGCGTGATGACATCATGTGCAAGCCACCTCCAATGCATTTCGTCAGATTGACGCCTTTGAGGGATGGGCTTCTGATGAAATGCATCAGAGGTGGCTTGCATGTTACGTCATTACGCTCTATGCTGATGGTGATTGGCGTTTTTTTGTCTTGTGAAGTTTTCAGCCTGCTACTTTTATGCTTTTAATAAATATTTGCTCACTCTGTATCAAGCATTTGTTGGGAACTGCTTATTAACTTAAATAGAAGTAGAAGTAGCAGAATGTATTTTGGGGTGTAATTTCACATATACCCATGGCTTGTGCGAGAAATAAATCATTTAAATGACAACTTTGTGTAAAAAAAAACGTTTTTGTCATTTTCCAGAAACTTGTGGAAAAAAATAAATCTTACAGTACATGGACTGAATATGCCTCTCAGCAGATAGATTAGAGTGTCTACTTTCCAAAAAGGGGTCATTTGAGGGTGTTTGTACTATCCTGGTATTTTAGCACCTCAGGAAATGTGATGAGCAGTCAGAAAGTAAAAGCTGTGTAAATTTCATTATCTATACCATAGTTTGTAGACGCAATAACTTTCACACAAAGCAATAAATATACACTTACTGAAAATTTTTTTAACCAAAAACATGTAGCAGAATACATTTTGGCCCAAATTTATGACGAAATTAAATTTTGTTTTGGATATTTTTTATGATCAAAATGAGAAAATATTGTTTTTTTTTTCTTTTATTTTTTTCTTCAAAACGTTTTTGGTTTATAGCGCCAAAAATTAAAAGTGCACAGGTGATCAAATATCATCAAAAGAAAGCTCTATTTGTGTGAAAAAAGGACATAAATTTCATTTATGTACCATATTGCATGACCGCGCAATTGTCTGTTAAACTAGCGCAGCGCTGTATAGCAAAAAAATGGCATAAATTACAGTATCTATACCATAGTTTGTAGACGCTATAACTTTCACACAAAGCAATCAATATACACTTATTGGGATTTTTCTTACGAAAAACATGTAGCAGAATACATTTTGGCCTAAATTTATAACTAACTTTGAGTTTACTATATATTTTTTATAGCTGAAAATAAAAAATATTGTTTTTCTTCAAAATGTTTGGTCTTTTTTTGTTTATAGCGTGAAAAATAAAAAGCGCACAGGTGATCAAATACCACTGAAAGAAAGCTCTATTTATGTGAAAAAAAGGACGTAAATTTCGTTTGGGTGCAGCATTGCATGACCGCACAATTATCAGTTGAATTAGTGCAGTGCCGAGTAGTAAAAAGAGGCCTGATCATTAAGGGGGGGTAAATCCTCAGGAGTGCAAGTGGTTAAATAATACACAGAAAAAAAGCAAAAACAGTTGATAAACCAATAATTAAGTGTAAATTCACCCTTTGAACATGTTACATGTTATATCCATATTTAGGGTGTAACATGTTCCCCCTCCGTTACGCTCCCATTTTAAATCAGCGTGGCAGTGCGGGGTTCCGCCTACACAGCTGCATCATTTATTCACACTGTGAATTAATAAACTACAAGTCCAGTCTGTTATGGCAGCAGATGGCTTGTAGTTCACAATGGATTAAGAACGTCCTGATCAGCATGCTCGAAGTCCATTTATTCTTCTTTTAGCTTTCAAACAAAACCAGCACAGAGGCAGAGGCAGAAAGCTGGAGGGAGAGTGGAAAGGAGCCTGAAATTGTACCTGCGATTCACTGATCGCAGATGCAATACTTTCCAGGTTTGTGTATAAAAAAAATAATAACTGCACATGCACATTTTTTTACCTGCAAAAATATTTGCATGTATTATTTTTTGTAAAAGTGTTAGTAAAGTAAAAGCTTATGGCTGCTGCCATCTGGTCCTCACTGGTGGATGGCATTATGGGGCATCCCTGCCTGCTCTCTCCCTGATGTGTCACCCAGAGAGCATCCTCATTCAATTTTCTATGAATACCTGTTATTTATTATCTGATGTGGTGCAATTTTTAAGTGTTTGAGCAGTCAGCTTTTCTTACATTTAAAACTTTTAAAATGATATTATGTCACTTTATTGTTCACATTTCTTTGATATATGGCTATGTTTTAGACCTGACATATTTAGTCCCTGAAGAAGGAAATGAGAGTTCTGAAACGCGTTGGCTTGTCTGAACAACATTCCTGTACAAGTTCTCTTGGGCTTTTTGCCCATCTGCCAGTTCATGTATCACAGACTATCAGCCTTTATACACACTGTGTATGTTTTGTATGTGATATAAGAATCACATTACAATTTACTATATCAAAACTTTTTATTTGTTTTATCATGCTAATCTGTTGTAATAAACATTATCGTTTTATATAATTTTTGCATACTCATTGTGGTTTTTGCCATACAAAGTCCCAGGGGAATATTTTCAGTCTTTCCTATGCTTATGGTCTAATGTTCCTAACACAGTCATATAAACATTATTCAGTAAAGGAGTTCTTATTTTTAAAGGAAGTAACCCACAGCAACTAACCACAATTTGCTGAAGTCAGGCCACTACATGGATTTGGAATGGTTGCTACTGGTTACTCAACTTCAAATGTAGCATTTAAGGATGAATCTGTAACTTTGGAATTTTAGTAGGCACTGGTTGTATAATTAAACTGTACCTTCAACAAAGTTGATTAAAAGGCACAATGCTGAGCAAATCTTTGCATGGAAACAAAAGTACACATAAACAGGCAGAAAACATGGGCAGAACACATGCCAAATGTCTAGCTAGCATGCTGCAGATGTTTTATTTACATTGTGTTTGGTTGTAAGCTATTAAGAAATGTATTCCGGAAGATAAATGATCTTGAATGATCTTGTTTTTTGTTTTTTTTTCCCTAGCCCCTCCCCCACCCAAAACAAATAAATGGAATGTGAATAAGTTTGTGCTTTGGAAAATAAATTTATTTTTGGAGCTTTGTTTGTTTTCCCACCCAAGGAAGCAGATTGTTTAGCCGGTTATACCCAGGGGTAAGGGATTTCTATATGTAACCTGTCATTTTGTTAAAGTCACACTCTTAATGTTGTTTGTGCTGACATCCCAACAAACAAACATATATATATATATATATATATATATATATATATATATATATATATATATATGTATAGTGTATGTGTGTATATATTGCTTAAAATGAAGTTCACAACAAACACTTAAACATTCATAGAACTCTCCAGCACATTAAGTTAAAGGAAGAATATTATTTTAATTTGTTCTTCTTGTACAGATGAAAGGGGGTGCCCTATTTAACCCCTTTTATTCCCTTAGCACTATAGAGCCCTAACTAAAGCTTGCCATACACTAGTAGGATTTCATTCAGAAACAGGGGCGGACTGACAACTCATGGGGCCCCCGGGCAATAGGGGATCATGTGGCCCCTGTGTCCTTGCCCAAACTAAAAAAGCCTATGAAAAAGGTACCAGGGGAATCTCATGGGCCCCCTTACTGACCCCGGACCCTCGGGCAGTGCCCGGGTTTCCAAATGGTCAGTCTGCCCATGTTCAGAAACCTTTGTTCTAAGAATGTTCTTTTATTTTCTAATGGTTAGTGGGGTCAAATCAATGTTTGTTTTCAATTGGATTGACAAGAAAATTTGAGGAAGTGAGATGGCAAATGTTTCTATAACAAATTAATTTCTAACAGCATATGTGGTTTTCGTTTGGGGAATTAAATTTATTTAAAAATCGAATGTTAAAAGTAAAAAAAATCTTGTAGTACAACAAACTTTCAAACAATGTTCCTCAAGTCATCGAAAGTAGAGAGAAATTTTGTATGAATATTTTCACATATTTTTGCATGAATGGGAGTGTTCAAATTTACAAGTGTACTACTTAGTCCCAGTGGTGTATTTAGGTTTTGTGCTGCCCTAGGCAACACGAAAACTGGCGACCCCCACAGAAAGAGCCTGACATTGACCAAGAGCACCCCTGCCCTCCACCCGAGCCTTCCACTACCACTGCCTCCCATACATCAGCCACCATCCCCCATGGCGAGAGAGAGAGAAAGACACTCATCTTCACACCTCCAGACATGCCCAGGAACGAGAATCGGGTTGTGCATACACCGTCATGAACCCACAGCATCTCTCGGAACCCACCCGGTCCCGAAGCTGCGTGTGAAAAATGCCACCCTAGGCAAATGCCTTGTTTGCCTTGTGGTAAATACCCCCCTGCTTACTTCTCCTTAGTCCTCTTTTTCCCATAAAGTATATTAAACCTAAACCAGAAAACTAGAATTGTTAGCGTCATTGTAAATGTAACAAGCTATGGAATACGTTGCTTTTTAAAGGGTTAGTTCACTTTTGTAATAAAATGTATCATACAGTCCAGAGGCCTGTGCAGCTGTAAAACTGGTGGTTAGTTAAAATGCCATACCTGTATGCTCATGGCGCCTTCTCCACAGCCTGTCTGATGGTCACCCCCACAACATCACACAAACGAGTACTCTCCATCTTTAAAGATCTTCACATACATAGTGCATACTCCCTTCCCCTGTCACAGCAGCACTGAGCAGAGTGCATGCACAGATCTTGAAAGAGGAAGGGCACTTGTTAGTGTGATGTTGAAGGTGTGTCTGCCATTTAGTGTTACTTTTTCAATATTAACAGCTGAGGGCCACTAGGTAAGTTGTCTATATCTTATGTGGCAACCAACTCTCAGTAACAGCACCTGGGGTCACAATGCCAGGCTTAACTTACAACAAAATATATATTGTTGCCATAATTTCATCTTTCTTAACGCTTTCCTGCCGCCCTATAGCAGAAATACTGCTACAGGGTGGCAGGGGTGTGCAAAATCACATATATATACAGTTGTGGCCAAAATTATTCAACCCCCAATGCTGTAAAGGGGTTTAGGGACTATAGTGTACATTTGGAATTGTATTCAGAATCAAATCCTACAAGGACGTTGTAACTACCCAAATGCAACTAAAATGACATCAATTGTTTATGTAATACAGTAGTAAATGGTTCTTATGTGGTTTCTTCATTGCCACAATTATTCAACCCCTTAAAGACTACCACTCTGAAGAACAGAGGTTCATACAGGTGCTTTCCATCAGGTATTGAAAACACCTGTGGATGTCACCGAGCAGCAATCAAGCATAATAAGCACCAATTAGGCAGCTTTAAAATGACTGTGATACTCAGCTCCTTCTAGACATTTACTGGTGTGGTTACAAACATGGTGAAGGCAAGAGAATGGTCCAGGAAGACAAGAGAAGAGGTGATTTCTCTTCACAGGAAGGGCAATGGCTATAAGAAGATTGCAAAGATGTTAAACATACCAAGAGACACCTTAGGAAGCATCATTCGCAAATTCAAGGCAAAGGGCACTGTTGAAACGCTACCTGGTCGTGGCAGAAAGAAGATGCTGACTTCGACTGCTGTGCGCTACCTGAAGCGTAGAGTGGAGAGAAGTCCCCGTGTGACTGCTGAGGAACTGAGAAAAGATTTGTCAGATGTGGGTACAGAAGTTTCAGCCCAGACAATAAGACGCACACTGCGTAATGAAGGCCTCCGTGCCAGAACTCCCAGGCGTACCCCCTTGCTGTCTCCAAAGAATAAGAAGAGTCGACTGCAGTATGCCAAAAGCCATGTGGACAAACCACAAAAGTTGTGGGATAGTGTTCTGTGGACTGATGAAACAAAATTAGAACTGTTTGGGCCCATGGATCAACGCTATGTTTGGAGGAGGAAGAACAAGGCCTATGATGAAAAGAACACCTTGCCTACTGTGAAGCATGGTGGAGGGTCAATCATGCTTTGGGGCTGTTTTGCTTCTGCAGGTACAGGGAAGCTTCAGCGTGTGCAAGGTACCATGAATTCTCTTCAGTACCAGGAGATATTGGATGGAAACGTGATGCAGTCCGTCACACACCTGAGGCTTGGGAGACGTTGGACCTTTCAACAGGACAATGATCCCAAGCATACCTCCAAGTCCACTAGAGCATGGTTGCAGAGGAAAGGCTGGAACATTTTGGAGTGGCCATCGCAGTCACCAGACTTAAATCCGATTGAGAACCTCTGGTGGGACTTAAAGAAAGCAGTTGCAGTGCGCAAGCCTAAGAATGTGACTGAACTGGAGGCCTTTGCCCATGAAGAATGGGCGAAGATACCCGTAGATCGCTGCAAGACACTTGTGTCAAGCTATGCTTCACGTTTAAAAGCTGTTATAACTGTAAAAGGATGCTGTACTAAGTACTAAGATTGAATGTCACTTGGGGGTTGAATAAAACTGATAATGCTGTGAGCACAGAAAAGACATTTGTGGTTATTTCATTATAACTGTTATGTTATATTTGTCTGACCTACAAGTGCCTCTTTAATGTAAATGTAAGCAAGATGACTGAATGATCAAAAGCAATGTCAAACTGGCCAAAACACTCAATTTCAGTGGGGGTTGAATAATTTTGGCCACAACTGTATATATACGTGAATTTGCATTTCCGGGTAGGGGGCGCATGCGAGCCTATTCGTGGCCTCGGCTGTCAATCACCGGTCCTGGCTGGTGATTACTCACTGGCACCTGGTGATCGCCGAGTATTACCAACAGGGGGAGACAACTGTATGTAAACAATTCTGTTGAAAATTCAGGAAACTCGAGCTTAACAGCAAATCCCATTAACCTCTTAAGGCCCGCCCACAGTACAATTACTGCTGCAGGGCGGGCCCTCTGCGCAAATACACGTATGTGTACGTGAGTTTGAATCTCCGGGTAGGGGGGCACGCGAAGCGCGCAACCGCCCTACCCGCGCCTACGATCACCAGCTCCCGGTGATTACCGGCAAACACTGACAGGGAGGAGGGCTGCATTGTTTACAATGCAGCCCTCCTTCCTGTCAATTTGGGCACACGGATCAGGATGGCTGAACACAGCCATCCTGATCAGTGTGCTTTACAGTGAAGCACACCCCCCCCACCCCCAAGTAAAACACTCCCATCACACAGTTATCCCTTTGATTTCCCCCAAATGTTAACCCCTTCCTCCCCAATGCCATTAGTACAGTGTCAGTGCTTTTTGTTTTGCACTGATCATTGTATTGGTGTCACTGGGGATGTCAGTGACACCAAAGCATCTCCCCTCAGTGTCGGAATGCCCACCACAGTCCCACTATAAGTCACTGATCGCTGCCATAAGTTGCTGATCACTGCCATTATTCGTATATATATATATATTTTTTAAAAAATTCCAGTATCTATACCACCATTTCTAACTGCTATAACTTTCACGTAAACCAATTCATTTACACGTATTTGGATTTTTTTTTTAGCAAAGACATGTTCCAGAATACATTTTTGCCTAAGTTTATGACAAAATTAGATTTTTAATCTTTTTTACTGGACATGCTTTATAGCAAAAAGTCCAAAATATTGTTTATTTCTCAAAACTGTTGTTTTTTTTGTTATAGCGCAAAAAATCAGAAATGCTCAGGCGATCAAATACCACCGAAAGAAAGCTCAATTCGTGGGAAAAAAAGAACGTAAATTTAATTTGGGTGCAGCGTTGCATGACCGTGCAATTGTCAGTTAAAGTAACGCAGTGGCGTAACGCAAACCACTTCTGTAAATGCTTCCTGACCACCCTATAGCAGAAATACTTCTAAAGGGTGGCATGGGTACGCAAAATTACGTATATATACGTGATTTGCGCTCCCGTGGTTTTCATGCCCCTCCCAGATAGCATCAGATTGCCCGTCAGTACACCAGTAATTACATTTAACCCCTTGATTGCCAGGAACACGCTCAGCTCATACACAATAAACCTCCATTGCTAGTATAGTGTCTGAACAGATCAATATCTTTGATCAGATCAGCACTATACCAGCGTTCACATTAGTATAGTGTCCCCAAAAATTCAGCGTTAGCAGGATCCGCCCCGGCACCTGCCAGCACCTACGCTTGCCCCCCCCCCTCTCCCCCAGCAAGTGCAGTGTCAGTAGGTCACTTTCACTTGATGCATTGCACACAATACCGTAGTGTTCGCAGAATCGACACCCGTACTTCCCCCATTCACTGCCCAACCCGGAATTCAGGTGGAAACAGCAAATTTAACTACTCCCCTTGATTTTTTGGAAATGTTTTTCACTGAAGATCTGTATGCATTGATTGTTGATCAAATCAATTTATATGCACAACAGTTTACCTCCACCAGCCCAAATTCAAACCTTGCCAGACCAGTCGCATGGAAACCCATTACGGATTCCAAATTTAAATTTTACATGGGCATTACTAAAAAAAAAAATGAATTGCTGCTGTATTGGTCCACAGACTTGATTCATCATATGCCCGTGTTCTCTGCTGCCATGGCCAAGCAAAGTTATGAAAGTATAATGTGTTTTATGCATTTCAACTCTGTCATCCTCAGGGTGACCCTGAATTTGACCTGCTCCACAAAATTCGGCCCCTCATAAATCACCTTAACCAAAAATTTGCAGATGTCTATATTCCCCAGCAAAAAATCTGCGTTGATGAGTCCCTCATTCATTTTTCTGGCTGCCTTGCAATCAAACAATTTCTCCCCAGCAAGCGTGCCAGATATGGGGTCAAGATGTAGAAGACCTGTGAAAGGGCAACAGCCTATACATATAAGTTTCAGATTTACGAGGGAAAAGATAGTCACGTGGAGCCCCCCAGATGCCCAGACTACATGGGGAGTTGTGGCAAGATAGTTTGGGACTTTTGGGTGTCATCCTTTTTCCATATGGGGTACCACTTATATGTGGACAATTTTTATTCAAGCGTGCCACTATTTAGATATTTGTACAATCTTGGAATTGGCGCATGTGGCACCGTGCGACCTAATGTGTGCCCACCATTAGAAGTGGGATGCAGGGCGGTATATTCTAATGGTGGGCATACCACACACTTTTTCTGGCAGAGATTTCTTCTCTTATTTTCATTCAGCCCATAGGCTGCATACAAATAAAAAAAAAAAAGAACATAGCATATATAACCAACAGGGACCATCGACGTAATGGTACATCGCTGGACTTTGAATAGTTATATCAGGATGATACCTACACCTGCAGGCATAATCCTGGTATTGTTTTTTTCAGCTGGCAATTGGCTTTCATGTAAATGCAATCCCAATGGCTAATTAGCTACAGGATTGCTTTTACAAGCAGCGGGAGACAATGCCCCCCCCCCCCCCAGCTGCCTTCCACGGCCTTCTCGGGCAGTCCCGTGCCATCGGGGGAACCTGAGAATGCAGCCAGTGTTTCTGCCAATTGACCATAGAGCTGATTTGAGACTGGAATGATGCCAACCATCTCTAAAGTCTAAGAAATCGGAAGCTATAAGCATTTCATCACTTCAGCTTCGTAGGATATAAACAGCACCATTTGTAAATTGGGAAAGCATCTGATCACACCGATCTTGGTTTGATTAGATAATGTAATGGCAGAGGAGATATCTAGAGCCTGATAGACCCCAGATTTCTAAAAAAGAATATATGACAATGCCCATTATAGGGGATATTTGCATTCCCTGTGATAGCATTAAAAGTGATAAAAAAAATGAAAGGGACAGTGTAAAAATAAATAAAAAAATCAAAATAACTTAAAAAAAGCACCCTTTTCACCGTGCGCGTGCGTACCTGCGTGCGCGAGCATTGACCCTGTGCCGGTATGTAAACAGCGGCTGCATCATGTATGTGAGGTATCGCCACGAGCGTCAGATCAAGGGCAGTAATTGTAGCACTGGACCTCATCTATAAATCTAAAATGGTAGCTTGTAAAGTATTTTAAAACATTGCCTATGCATATTAAAACTGTTTGCAGTTTATCACCATTGCACGGGGCATGTGCAGTTTTAAAGCATATCATGTTTGGTATCTATTTACTCAGCATACCATCATATTTGATATTTTACCAAACAATTGACCAAGATATTGTGTTTGTGTGCATTAAAAGTAAAAAAAATGTATTTTTTTCAAAAAATGTGCATTTGAAAAAATGTTGCGCGAGTACTATGTGACATAAAAAATTGCAGCACCCACCATTTTATTCACTAAGGTGTTTGCTTTAAAAAAAATATAATGTTTGGGGGTTTAAAGTAATTTCCTAGCAGAAAATACAGATTTTTTTGGAAAGTAGACACCCCAAACTATTTGAGTCAATAGAAGAATTCATTTTTTTACCACAAGCTTTTGTAAAATGACAAAAACATTTTTTTTTTTACACAAAACTGTCACTTAAATGATTTATTGCTCACACATGCCATGGGTATATGTGGAACTACTCCCCAAAATACATTCTGCTACTTCTCCCGAGTATGGGGGTACCACATGTGAGAGACTTTTTGTGCCCTGGAGGAAGGAGGACATTGAAGCATTAGATGAAGAAACACTGCAAGGGGTTTGAATCCAGAATTAGTACCAGTGTCAATGGGAAGTCCAGGTGGATTAGTGTCAGGTGGCTGACATCTTCATCCAGGCAGGCATCGGCACTAACCAGTTGGCTGCCCTTCACCTGGTAAAAATCACATATGTAGCTTGCCTGGCATATGTTCTCAACCTGATATTGCAGCTGTTCATCATGAAATACCCTGGTTTACAGGAGGTCCTTTGTTGGGTGAGGAATTTGCTGATTGCATGAGGTAAAGAGCATGATATACTAATTAAAGTCAAAGGAAAACCACAGCACCTCGTGCATGAAAACTATATACATAGAAAATAGGAGAGAGCCATCTCCTTCCAAATAGGACTTTGTGGGTGCAAGCTCATTCAAACACTATACAATTGTTTAAGGTAAAGCCATTGAAGACTTTATTAAAAAATGTAAAGTTTAAAAGCTCACATACACAATTAATAAAAACAATGCAAGACATGGTGTTCAATAAATCTCCACCCAATTGAATATGCTGTGTGATAAATCCCGACATGTTTCATCCATCAGGTTTCCTCAGGGGATATAGTTGTACCACACTGTGGAGGAACTAAACGATTGTTATCAATAACCTATAAACAGATATACAATTTCTTCTATTATAAAAACTCTATTACAATCCATAGTTTACTCTTAATGATGTCAAATGAATTTGTAATATCAATGTCAAAGGGAAGTTAGTAAGTATCTTACCAAATCCTTCAGATCATGAAATAGCTTATCTACACAGTAATGAGATGATAACCAGTTATGTCATGACGTAGCAACGGCATCATGACGCGGCCATGTATGCGCGGTACGTTGTTCCATCCAACCTACAGCAACACCAAACGAGCAGGGCAGTGAAACCACCAGCAAAGGCATCCCAACCCTCCAACCCAACAACACTACAGAGTTCACCGAGCAGGCGCGAATCAAATCCACCAATAACATCCAACAAAAACATGTAAATAGCACCACAACCAGCGCCTGGTAATGACATGTATTAAACAGGTGGATGACCACTCCATCTAGAGGTATAAATTAAATAAAGGAACCAAAAGAAATAATATACATTAAACATAACTCACACCAGCTAGGTAAAATCAGGAGGGGACAAACTGCCACCAATCTAAGGATGCCTGCTAGGCGAAATAGAATACGTGCCCATCACCAGACACCCCTTTGTGTCCCTACAGTCAACTACCGCTACTACCACCTGTTTAGGGGGTGAACTAAATATCTGGTTATTGTATCTATCACTTCAAACTATGCATCAATGGGTGCATTAGACCAGAGATAGTTGAATCCAATAAAGAAATATCTTAATAACTTCCCAATGACATTACACAAGATACAACATGACCCAATATCTATTCATACAAGCAAAATTACAACAATTTGATTGATAATGTTACAGAAATGGCCAGAAACTTTCAGGCTCATTTAGGCCTGGGTGTCTAGGAACTTGTAATAAAAATATCCATCTTGTTTTTCTTTGCAGTAATAGTTGGTCAACATCCCCCTCTCTTTCATGGAGGGGGAAGTGTTCCAACTCAAAAAAACAAAATTTGGATAGATAGAAATAACAGTAAAGACCAATATGTCTACTTATCACAGTCTCAAACTTCCTTTTGGTAATGGAGGATACATAGTTACGAATGCAGTTATAGAATGCACGTTTCGTTTTTCCAACATAGAAAGATCCGCAATCACATAACACCAAATAAACCACCCTAACGGATTGACAATTGACAAACAATCTAGGTGTATATTGCTGACCATTTGGAAGTACGATGGATTTAGCTCTCATAACCCGTTGGCAATAATCAAGCAAATAACAGAGGAACCCAGAAGCAAGTGGAGATCGCTGAATTAGCACTGATAAAGGGTGCTGGTAATATGGCTGCTGTAATTTAATTTCAATGCAGCTGACCTAAATTCAAACGCCAAGCATTGGATTATGGTTACCAAACTCCTGTATTAATTCACCTATAGTGTGAACTTTGAACATAAAGGATTTGCTGCAAACCTCTGGTAGTGGCAGACAAAGGCCTCATGCCTATTTAATTTTTTCATTTTGTTTTTATTTCTTTTATGTAGGCATTTGACTGTCCTCTCACAAGCCTTTTCTCTAGTCTCTATGGTCTAAGCAACACACACGTGAGTGGTTCTTTAGCTATGATCATTAATTGTACTCATTTTTCAATCTTGTCAAGACTCTGTGAGGAGCATGTACTGTTGGGGTGGTTATTTTGTATCCCAGCTTTTTGTATTCTCTGTGTAGCTGAATTATAAAACTCAAAATATAGAGAAAGCCTGTAAACATTAGAACTTAACAATATTTGTGTTAGTGTTAGTTCTAAAGTCTATTTAAGTTTCTTTGGAGTCAGGCTTCAAATGACATCAATACCAACACTAAATTACTAATCAATGATTCTAGACACAAACAGGAATTTACATTTAAAATATTACCTTCCCAACATCAAGAAAACAGGCATTGGCCTGGGAAAGATGTTAACAAATTCAACAGCAATGAGCTGCGACTGGTGTGTTGTGAAAGTCAAGAGGGAGGAAACAGTGAGTGAATATGTCAGTAGTAATTATTAGGCTTGTGATGACAGCAACAAAAGCAGTTTACAATTTGCTCTTTTTGCAGAAATCTTTTTTTTTTTTTTCAATGAATATAAGTATAGTGTTGAGTCACAACAAGAAAAAGTCATTATTAGCTTTGCACATAAAGTCCTTAAACTGTAGTGGTGTAACTTTCTCCACAAAACTACTGCAACATATTGATGCGATCACAAAGCATCCCACAAGTAAGCATTAGCAGAACATTTTCTCTAAGTAGGTATTTTACTAGTATATCCTCCAAGTGCCATTGCATGCTAGACTACATGGACATAAACTATCTGTTACTGCCCATCTGCAACACATTCTGAAGCTCAAATGGACTCTTAAATGATTCCTTTAATTGTTCTCTATGGACACCAGACTACAAATATAAATGTTGTAATATGATGTACATGAAACAGAATCAACACCGAGTTGTGAGCAGATTCATTATCTGCAGTGGGAAGTGTTCCAGCCACAACTCTGTGGAGTGAAACTACAAGTTAACCAAATGAACAAACACAGCAGCAACATAATGAATTATCCAAGATTTAAATCTTATCTTCCACATACTTAAATTTACCATAGCTTATTACACTTGACCATTGGTGTTCCTTGACCTCTTCAACAGGTTTTTGCCAATTCTGTTTTGTGTTCTGCCTGCTTTTATCAATCTTTTGACATTCTCTTTAAAGTTATCTAGTCACTGCACCATTGGTCATCTCTACTTTTTTCTTAACCACTTGCCCTCCAGAAGATTTACCCCCCTTCCTGACCAGGCCATTTTTTTGCAATACGACGCTGCATTACTTTAACTGATAATTGCGCGGTCATTCAATGCTGCAACCAAATAAAATTTATGTTCTTTTTTTCCCACAAATAAAGCTTTATTTTAGTGGTATTTGACCACCTCTGCTGGGTCAAAAAAAGACCGACAGTTTTGAAAAAAAAAAAACAATATTTCTGACATTTTTCTCTAAAACATATCCAATAAAAAATCCAATGTCTTTGCTAACAAAAAATTCTCAATAAGTGTATATTAATTGGTTTACATGAAAGTTAAAGCATCTACAAATGGCGTTATATATATATACTGGAATTTTTATTTATTTTTTTCTACTAGTAATGGTGGTGATCAGCGACTGTGGGTCTGTGGCGGGCATTCTGACACTGGGTGGAAACTGACTAACTGCCACTGACATCTCCAGTGACACTAATACAGTGATCAGTGCTAATAAAATGCTCTGAAACTGTACTAATGATGCTGGGCAGGAAGGGGTTAGCATCTGGGGCAATCAAAGGGTTAACAGTGTGCTGTTTGTGTTTTACTGTGTGTGCTGTGTAGTGTTTTACTTGGGAGACATGCTGCTTTGTACTGCTCTGTTGTGCAGAAAGATACAAAGCAGCATGTTCATGCTGACAGGAGAGAGATCTGTGTTGCTTACACAGATCTCTCCCCTCTCATCCCTGCTGATGATCACTGAGTCCCGGCTGGTAATAGCCAGCCAGGACCCTGTGACTGACATATCCAGCAGCCAATAATGGAGCGGGTAGGGCAGCATGCATGCGTGCCCCCTACCCGAAAATACAAAATCATATAGTTTTACATTATTTTGCAGTGGAGCCACCCTGTAGCAGTATATCTGATATGGGGCGGCTCTTAAGTGGTTAGAGTGCAAATGCACTGCATCTGAGTTCCACAAACCCAAAAATGTTATATAATTTATTTTTAATATTCAAAATAAACTCCTCCATCCATCCATGTGTCCATGCTTTATTTTGATGAGAAATCATTTTGAAAAAACACTTCCTGGCATTTCCGGTATTGGCCATATTGAGTAAAGGCAGATGATTCATGTAGCAGTTACTTCCTGGAATCCACCTGTCCTTAGCTCAGGCATTGGCTCCTTCCCTCCTGAAGACTCCTGGGATGTATGACATCATTTGCCTAGGCATGGAAACCAGGAAGTAAATGAAGGAATGCAAAAAAGATTAAAACAAGTATATATGAAATACTTTCTTAGCTATTTACTAATGCTAGCAGCATAAGGATTAGAAATAGTCCATGTCATTGGCTCGGCACAAGGAGGGCGGAGCCTGACTATGGCGGCCGAGGAGAGTCCGAGGTAGGAACTCTCGGCTCAACCTCCTCTGTCCGATCCCCTCCAGGCTCCCAAGATACAACCGGTATGGAGGAACATCAAGGAAGATAATACTCACCCCTGCTCAGCAGGCACCCTAGGACGTGCGGGAGCCCGCGGGAAGGGGGACTTGGAGGCTGGAGACCAGCGGGAGGCAGCTCTGCAGGGAAGCCGTGGAGGGGTGCAGAGGAGTGAGGGGGCGCGGCTCGAGGGTGTGGCTGGCCGCAGTGCACTACTGGGAGGCGAGGAAGCCGGCCGGCATCTGACGGAGGGAGAGACGCTGAGCCGCCTGCCGCCCAACTAGCTTGGAGAAAGGAGAGGGAGCTGCGGAGAGGAGAGATACGGTGTGATAAGGGGGAGAGAAGGCAGGGATTCTAGCCCTCTGGACAGGAGACTCCTCCATAGTAATCTACAGGGGCCTCAATCCCCTTTCACTATCTTCGCCTAACGTTTCTATAGCCCTCCGCACTACAACCCCCAACAATTCAAACTCTCAGTGCTCTACACCCCCCCTGCACTACAACTCCCAGCGCTCCTTGGCCACCCCCCAGCACTACAACTCCCAGCGTCATCATAACTTACAGGGGCCCAGCCCCCCTCCACTATAAATTTATAATGCTGTCAAAGCCCTCTGCACCATAATCCCTAGCATTCCAAACTCTCAGTGCTTCACACCCCCCCTGTACTACAACTCCCAGCGTTTCTCTGCCATACCCAACAATACAACTTCCAGCGTCACCATGGGGTGCCCCCCCTGAGGAGGAAAAGAAGAAAGGTTGATATATTGTATGGACTGAAGAAAAGAGCTCGATTCTATCTCACAGGAAGAGAAACGTGGAGGGGTGAGTGAGACCGGCTGTGGCTGTATGCATGAATCCTGTATTGAGATGTTGGGGAGGCAGAACGTGAGAGAAATAGGGGGGACTCCCAGAAGAAGAGAAAGACTGAGAAGAAGATTGGGGAAAGAAAGGGCTAAAAGAAAATGTGAATAGACAGGACTGGGACTTGCATGTAAAAGGCTGTCTTTCTCTAACGACGAGTTCCCAGAGGAAAAAAAAAAAAAGTGAAAGTCTCAGAAGAAATGAAAAATAAAAGTACAAAGGGGGGTGGGCTTAAGGGGACCCAAACTGGCACAATCAAAAAATATACCTCCCAGGGAAATGTGACCACAGAAAGGCCTCAGAGTAGAAATGGAAAAGGAGAAATAGTATCTAGTCCGCAAAATAGCCCCAGACAGTCACTGGATCTGGACATTAGTAATCAGCAAATATCAGAAAATATAGAGTTAGGAAAAGATTTACAAATACCAAACAAAAAAGAGATGGCAGAAATGTTCAAAGAACTAGAGAAAACAATAAAGCAAGAAATGGTAAATATTCGGAATGATCTGGGACAGCTGCTGGTAAGAGTGGAAGAAATGGAGCAGAAAGTTAAAAATCAGACCCAGATTATATCCGAATTAGAAAAGAAGATAATTAATATGGGGAAAACTCAGGAAAAATGACTGTACAAGGCGGAAATACAAGAGAACAGAGAAAGGAGGAGAAATATCAGGATACGAGGGGTCCCAGAAAGCCAAAAAGGAGAAATACTGTATGAGGAGACTTGTAAAATACTAAACTCTATAATGGGAAACTCTGATATGGAAAGGACTAAAATAGAAGGAACCTTTAGAAAAGGGAAACCCCATCTTGGGAAGAAAAGGCCGAGAGATATACTGATGAAATTTTATGATCTACAGGAAAAAGAAAAAATCTGGAGGAAAATTAAGGGAAAATCGGTAATTAAGTATGGAGAAATAAATATCCAGATATATGCGGATTTATCACCAGAGACTTTGTGGAGGAGGAGAGCTCTGAGACCCTTGCTAGAACAAATGAAAAAACAGAATATTCAATATAGATAGGGGATACCAGAGTGTTTAATAGGATGGAAGAACAGAGTTACAGCTTATTTAAGGTTCCCAGAGGATATGAGAACTTTTTGTGATAGACTGAAATTGCAAAGAACGGAAATTATCGGCTGGGAAGAAGAACCGGGAGAAATTAGATTTGAAAGACAAGAGGACTGGCAGCTTGTGGGGGGGGGGGGGGGGGGGATTGGGGGGGGGGAGGAGAGAGTGTGTTTTTTTTTGTTTTTTTTTTGATGCTTCTGTCCTCCTCTTCTTCCCTCACCCACCCGGCCTATTTCCTTTTTTTTTTCTCATTTTTGAATTGTCTTGGTAGAAAGTGGGGGCCACGAGGGGATATGGATAGAGGGGAGGCCGTCCTTGGGAGGAGTGAAGCCCTGAGGATTAAATCAAAGGTGGATTCATTTCCACAAATGATTGATAGGCAAATTAAAGGCCTAAAAAGGGGAGGGGAGGTGGAGGGAGAGGGGTTGGGGAGGAGGGACATGGTTAGAAAGAAGAGGGGGTTCGGAGGGGTTTTAGGGTCAACACTCTGCATGATGGAAGGGAAAAATAAAAAATTAGGGATATAAGACATATGGAAGATCTAAGATTTATAACATATAATGTAAAGGGATTGAACTGTCCTGGGAAGAGATTTAAAATATTCAAGGAGCTACAGCATAGAGAGGCTTCGGTGGTATTTTTGCAGGAGACACATCTTGAGATTAAGTCAAATATAAAGCTGTACTCTAGAAATTACCCACCATGGTTTTATGCGGATTCCCCAACCAAGCCAAGGGAGTAGCAATAGGGTTTGCAAAAAATATAAGGCTGGAGATAGAAGAAAGAGAGGTAGATCCTGAGGGGAGATTTTTGTTTTTGAAGGGTAGACTACAAGAGCAGGAATGTACAATTGTGAATATTATACTGCCCAAATAAAAGACCAGAAGTTTATCTGAAGGGAGTTTTGAGAAAACTGATGGCCTTTAAGAAGGGACGCTTGATAGTGGCAGGGGATTTGAATTTACGTATGGACCCACAAATAGATACAACCTCTTCTGTGCAGCGAGAGGGAGGTAGAGCTCTGAGAAACCTGAAGGGGGTGATACATGAGTGTCAACTGGTGGATATTTGGAGAGTGACTCATGGAAAAGAGAGAGACTATACCTTCTTCTCCAAAGCACACAAGATGTATTCCAGATTGGACTATATATTGGTAGATCATCAACTTATAGAAATTGTGAAAAAAAAAAAAAAAAAAAAAAGAAATAGTCCATGTTGATTGAGAGAGTGAAGTTCCTCTTCAAGGTTTGCTCAAGATCTTTTTTTTGTTGAATGGAGCTCTCACAAAATAGCTCAACTATTGTAAAACAGGTGTAAGGATCTGCTACCCTCTATTGTCTGTATTTGTAAATGCCTATACATATCAATAAATATAATATGTTGCACTTCCTGTCCCTGGGATAGAAGCAGTATGTGGAGAGAAAAAGAGAGAAAGTATGAGGCCACATGACCTTACACACAGGAGCTGTTATATTTCACCCAGACCAGAAGCCCAGAAGCAGAGACTATGAGGCTAGTATTCTTCTGTTCTAATAGTTTTACTGCAGGCGTCCATAGCTTCTTGAGTGTGCATCGAAATCCTTGTGACAGCTGTAACTCTGTCTTATGGTTATTATCTCCAATGCACAGTGTCAAACCAACTCTTCCACTTAACAAAGATTTTGCTTCTCTTATTTACCTACAGATTTAGCACAATATCCTGTTTGGGGAGGGTCATTTCTCATACCTTTCCTCCCAACCAGGGCTACACAGACTTGCTTAGTTTTTAAACAAAAATGATACCGGCCGAGATTTCCCACATGGAAGAAAAATATATTTGAAATATATTTTAAAACTATTCTTCCTAAATATATTGACATATATTTGAAATGCTACAATTTTGGCCATATTCAATATAATTCAAAATATAGTTCAATAAATATATATATATATACATACAGTATATATATATACTGCATGTTGAAATGCGTTTTTATTACACAATATATGAAAACTATTTTTAAATATACATTTCAAATATACTGTATGTCTTTAATAATATAAATCTACATTTTTGGAATGCATTTACAAATATATGTAAAACTATATGTTAAAATGACTTTTTTATATTTAAAAAAAAATATAAAGAATATATTTTTAAAAATCATATTTATAAAAATGTATTTATTTAAATATATTCTTCAGATTTTTTTTTACATCTTAACATATGTTTTTACATATATTTGTAAATGCATTTCAAAAATATAGTTTGAATTTTAAAGACATACAGTATATTTGAAATGTATTTTAAAAAATATTTTTCATATATTTTGTAATAAAAATGCATTTCAACATACAGTATATATATATTTATTGAAATATATATTGAATATGGCCAAAATTGTAGCATTTCAAATATATGTCAATATATTTGGAAAGAATCATTTTAAAATATATTTCAAATATATTTTTCTTCCATGGGGGAAATCTCGGCCGGTGTCATTTTTGTTTAAAAAATAAATAAGCAAGCCTGTGTATTATATATATATTATTTTTCATTTTTTTTTAAATATATTTAATATGGCAATAATGAATGCATTTCAAATATATATCAATATATTTGGGAAGAATAGTTTTAAAATATATTTCTATCTATATTATAGATTTTTCTTCCATATGGGTTATATCTAGCATAACATGTGGCTTTAGCAACTGGCCAGCAAAAGAAAAAACAAAACAATGTCTATAATTTATGTTTTAGTTGCACAGCAAGCTGGTAAATGTTCTGGGAAATACATTTTGTTTTGTTTGCAATATGTAAAGCCCTTCTGTATGCACATTACTCTAAAATCACTCACTCACTGGAGCGCTGGGCTGTAGAGGCTCTCAGCACCAGGGGCGGACTGACCATTCGAGCACTCGGGTACTGCCCGAGGGCCCGGGGTCAGTAGTGGGCCCCATGAAATGCCCCTGGTACCTTTTATAGGCTTTTTGGGTGTGCTTTGAGTGTGGGCAAGGACACAGGGGCCCATGATCCCCTATTGCACGGGGGCCCCATGAGTTGTCAGTCCGCCCCTGCTCAGCACTTTGCTGAAAGGTTGAGCCAGGTGCCACTCCAGACACTGGGTGGATCCCGATTTTAAAGTCGGAATCTTTCCCCAGCCTGGACCGGCTGAGTGACGTCAGCCGATAGCGGACTTCAATCAGCTGTGGGCAGAAAATGGGTCACAGGAGTACAGAATGAACTGGGATCCACAGGAGAAGTACAGCCAAAATAGCTTTGGCTGTACTTCTCTTTTAAACAAGCTCAACAATATCACTGCATACAACAGGCATAATGAACTAGAGTTTAGAGTGAATCTGGTAAAACTGTGTTACAAAAATAATGCACCTAATCTACTGTACACAACAGGATATTGTAGGATGTAACCCTGAGTTAGAATATGTGATTGCCTTTAAAATATAACTTTACCCTACACTTTTTTTATTGACAGAAACATGATCTGATATATTTCAGGCATAGGAGTGATGGACAAGGCAAACCGCATTATTACAGCTTTATTTAAAGACATGTGCTTTAATAAAAAGGAGAATGAGTCACTGTTCCTTTCTGCATAAAGTGTTTAAGTAATAAAATCTTGTGAAGTGTTCATCCGTAGGCTTATATTTTTACAACAGCCATCTAGTGTACCAGAAAATGCAAACTAGCCGTAGAAAGTCCCTTTATTGGCCTGTTAAGTGTCCTCCGAGACTAGGTAACTGTTCTGTTTCATATCAAATTTGAAGGTACTGAAATTAACAGCTTCCTTATCTCTGTACATGCTTAACTATGCTTTAATACAACAGGGACATTTAAATAGGTATATAAGGAATTGTTTTGTCAGGTCACTGTAAATCAAATTAGTTGTTCATAGGCATATCAGTGGAATAGTTGGTGGTCTAGGTATTTAGCAATCCTACAGATGTCTAAAGCTTTTTCCTAAGGATTTTGCAAAATGTTTCAATCCTTTGTATATGGAGATTATAGTGGATGTTATACAAGAAACAATCATGGTAATAGTTATATAAAGTAAGACAAAACATGACACAAATGGGTTTCTAAAATGCAAATACATCTTCTTAGTAAGGCAGAGCAAAATATAAAGTAGATGTGCAAAGTGCACAACATAGAAGCGAACTGGACTTATTTGCAGTAGATATGGCAAATAATTTGTTTTGCATGCAAATTTCAATACAATTAAAATGTGACTGCTTCCTGAAGCACTTAGAGAAGAGGCCTCAGGGGACTTGAAGTGAGGAATGAAGAATAGGGTAAGTGTTACACCTTATATCTCATCCCCTTGAGTTAACAAGCATTTAACCCTTAAAGTGTGGTATTGGGGATGGGGGGGGGGCACTGAAAGAGTTTTTTTTTTCTAATTCCTAGAGTTGGGCTTTAGGATTTGCATAATCTGTAGTGGATAAACAAAGCTAACACATACATATTCAAGAAGTTCAGTAATTCACATGTAAAGCAATATATTTGATTAGCTTGTTAATTGTTAGTTTTGCATAAACTCCCTTATCTTTTGCAGTTGCCTATAACAATTAATCACATGTCACCACCTGGTCAGCACAATCAGAACACTGGTGGATGGTTACTGACTGTTTGCTTTGATTAACACATTTCTTTAACAGCATTCAATGTTCTCATATGGCTGGGGGAGGGGAGCTCAGCTAGCACTTGTGGGCATGTTTAGAAGGGTTCTCTATTTCTCAAGCTAAGAGACTGCTGTCAATCAGCTCCTGGGGGCATTACAGGATGTATATCTATCTGCTCACCACCACTTGTAGTAATGCCCACAGTAGCTTTGGATTGTGTGATAACCCACTATCTATAGTCCAGAGGACTACAAGAGGTACAGTATGTCTGAAGATCAGGAAGCTCAGGAAGAGTTCAGGAAATGGGGCAGAAGCTGTAGGGTCAACAGCAGGAGAATTGGCAATGGTGGAGCTTCACAGTTATGCCAATAGGGTAAGTGTTAAAAAGAGAAACAAATTTATAGCAAGACATGAGGGCGATCTTTATAATTACTACAAATAAAGCCTAGAGATGGGCTTTGAATAATTCTCAATTTTTTTGTGTTTTTCAATAACTTACTACATTAACATATTTACATAAGAAATGTGAGGAAGATTAGGCTTTAAACTTTGCAAAAGATGTAGGGTAATTGCAAATTTATAGCATAGATTAATCTGAAAAATTTTTCCGAAGCACAGAGCATTAGCAGGCCAATAGTAATCTCAGCTGATATAACTAGTCCTGCCTTAGTGTTGTCCCTTACTGAAGATGCAAAGGAAGTACTTCCATTCTAGTTTAAACTGAAAGGAGAGAACATAGTAGAGTTGTACAATGCCACATCTGTAATAGCAGGAATACACAAATAGAAAATCGCCTGATCCAACACTGTTGGATGGTCGAAATTGGGGCCTACATTAACCAATCGAAAAAAAATTGTTCAACGAGCAATCAATTTCGTACGTATTGTTGACATCTCACAGTACAAGTGGAAGTGATGCGTTTACACCGCTTCCGCACACAACGAGCGTTCAATGCCCTTCATTGCAGGGACCGGCATTAGGACCTATTAATCGTGATATTATTAGATACTTTGCGGGCTCCAAAGTGGAAGCATCTGTGTACGCCCATTGTTTCTTCACTTACGTACAGTTGATATTCAACATGGATGAGGCCCAGAGTTCAAAAATTTGCATCATTACATTTCGTGTTTTGGCAATCCACAATATAAACATAAGACAACATGCAAGAGAAGAATTCATATACAGTATCATACCAATTTGAGAATTAAAGGAGAATATTTCAGGTGACTACAGGAACTATTTGAGGTTGTCTGATGCCTGTTTCCAACAGTTGCACCATATGTTCAAAAGCAAGATACAGTTATCAGGGACTCCATCACTGCTGAGCAAAGACTAATTGACACTCTCAGGTTCTTAGCAACCGCAAGAAGCCTGCAGGACCTTAAATATAATACTGGAATATCATCTCAGTCACTTGGAAGGATTATTACGGAAAGATGTTCTGCAATTATCAAGGTTCTTCAGAAAGAGTACATCTTCTGTATGTAAATGAGAACATTAAATCTCTCTCTCTCTTTTAATGTCTTGTAATGTATCGTATTCTATAAAGTGATGAGTTATTTACATGTAAAAGAAAATTATATTTTCAATGTCATAATACAATTTTTTGTTGTAATATATCCATAGATCCCTACAACTCCAGAGGATTGGATGGAAACTGCAAATTAATAAAATTGAATGAAGCCTATGTGACCAAGCCCCCAATGGGTGTGGTTAAATGCATCAGGGGACTAGCTGGAGTGAAGGCTGAGGCCATCCATCACATGGCATCATTGCCTGACTCCTGGGGATCGGTTTGAGCAGTGTTAACCCCCTGACACACTACCAGGTCTCTGGAGTAACTCAGGACACTATTCACTTCTGTCTTCTCTGCCGGCAAGGTGACTATAATCCACAATCAGCCTTGAGCGACACCAGAAGCTCTCAAATGGTTCCCAATTCAATGAAAAGTGGAACTTCCCAAACTGAGGCAGAGCAATTGACAGGAAACATATTAGGATTGCACCCCCAGCACACTCTGGATCCTTCTGTTTCAATTATAAAGGATTCTTCAGCATAATCCTTCTTGCAGTTGTTAACGCTAATTATGAATTCTTGTTTGTGGATGTTGGTAAAAATGGTAGGAATTCAGATGGAGGGGTTATAGAGTTCTACCAACGTCTTCAAAATGGATCACTGAACCTGACCACATCTCAAGAAACAGCTGAAGGACTGAACTTTGTTTTCATCACTGATGACACCTTTGCTATGAGAGAGCATCTTTTGAAGCCTTTTCCTTTTAGAAATCTTTCAAAGGAACAAAAAATGTACAATTATCGACTATGAAGGGCTTGTCGAGTCATTGAAAATGCCTTTGGAATTATGGCTTACAGATTCCGCATCTTCCTTAACATGATCAATTTATCTGTTCATAAAATTGATCAAGTAGTTCTTTGTTGCATCCTCCCCAATTTTCTTCATTGCAATGCATCAAAATATGTATTTCCAGGAGCACAAGATTGGGATACAGAAAGAATTATATCTTGACACCAGTCAGAATTGCCCACCCAAGATTAGCATCCCTAGCAGCAAGGCAAAACAGGTTTTATTACATGCATCACTTTCTTGGCAGTGGGGCAGTAGAGTGGCAGGATGACGGCATTTAGTTGTTGAACAATGTGTTCTTTATTAAAGTTATTAATTTGTAAAGGGATGGTTTGCATCAGCTGAGTAATTAGCTACTTTGATTAATTTGCTATGATACGGATTTCATAATTAATAAAAATTGATCATTATTGTGCATTGGTAGACTCTCGCTATCCAATTACTGGAAATGATTGACACTGTACAAATATTGGTTGTCGCTACCACTCTGTCCCTATCTGCCTCTCTTCTTCAATTTTTTTTCACCCTCTTATCACATTAAAATATATCTATTGCATCTATCCATCTCTCTTTCTCACTGGCCACTTTATTAGGTACACCTTGCTAGTACCAGGTTGGACCCCCTTTTGCCTTCAGAACTGCCTTAATTCTTCATGGCATATATTCTAATAGGTATTGGAAACATTCCTCAGAGATTTTGGTCCATATTGATATGATATTATCACATATTTGCTGCAGATTTGTTGGCTACACATCGATGATGTGAATCTCCCATTCTACCGCATACCCAAAGTGCTATATTGGATTGAGATCTGATGACTGTGGAGACCATTGCAGTACAGTGAACTCATTATCATGTTCAAGAAACCAGTTTGAGATGAGTTGAGCTTTGTGACATGGTGCACTATCCCGCTGGAAGTAGCCATCAGAAGGTGGGTTTAATGGATATACATGGTAGTAACAATACTCAGGTAGTCTATGGCATTTGAACAATTCTCAATTGTTTTGCTTTCCCCCATCACATGTAACAACTTAAAAAAACCAGACTATATATGAAAGAATGATCAGAAATTTCACAAAGAAAGTAGTAAAAAATACTTTTATTGTCAGCAATAACTCTTGCTACAGGTATTTCACTCTGCAAGATAAAAGAAAAACACCAGCTCATTAAACAAACCAGAACATATAACAGGAACCTTTTTTTCAAACAAATTTCAAACATGTACTTTTATATATATATCTATACCTGAACATGTGAACTCCATGAAGACATGGATTTTTCCGGTGCACAGTAGGAAAGTTCCAGGGCAGCGTAAGACCATGGAGTAGGTTGATGCTGTTGATGATGGGATACAGGTGGGGTAACATGATTCTGCATAGGGTTTGATGCTGGAGAAGTAGCCTGTGGAGGATGTGACACTGGTGTTCTTGGATATTCTCTAATGAACATATGTTGCTTCAGTTCACCTCTTATCCCTTTGTTGAGCAGTTGCACTAATAAGGGTTCAAATAACTGGCGTTGCTCATCTGACACAGCTTGTTAGTGGTCACAATTTCAAAGGCATCACAGTCATCTGTTTTGTGTTGCAGAGCAGCTGTGGCATGTGCCAGGAAACTAGTAGTATCCTCATCAACATTTTTCCTTTTCTTGGACTTGCTTGGTGACACTGAATGGTAGAGATGGAATCACACAATCATTGAAAGGGCTTTCCTAAAACTGAGCAAACAAATTTATTTGAACGTATACATGTGCATGATAAATTGAGATTTTAATTTTTAAGTAATCTAACTATGTTATCTCCTATTTTGCACCAAAGGGATCATCCTAGAACAAGTATTTTTGTTTTTAAAAAACACTCATTCTTCTCATTCTCTCTTCAAGTGTTTTCTGCTTGTCTGTACAAAATTGTCCTCCATTTGCTACCCAGGTATAGTAGGCACACTTATTTGTGTGCATTATGCAGTCTTGCTAGTGCAATGCTATGGATCTTGAAATTAAATGTTTACAAAATATGCAATTACATATATAATATAATGTAACTAATGCTGAGATTATTGGCAAAGCTTCAGGTCCATCCAAATCCTCTTCTGCTGAAGTTGGCTCTGAAGAGAGCATCTCATTAAGCAAGCTTCTCATTTTGGTCTGATCAGTAAGGAAATGGAGACTATTAATGTACCACAGTCTTGGGATGTACACATCCTCAGCACCCACATTGGACGTTTGTGAATCTTTTATTTTGTTAAGCTCTTTTTTAAAGACAGTCCTCAGATTTGCTATTTTGGACTTCACATATTTCACATCAGCATGTGCATTTCCTGCAGTGCAAAGCTCTGCCAGCTTAACATAGGCCTCCTACTTTTTCAGTCTGTCTGAGTACTCTTTGGATTTGAATTTCCATATATATATACAATGCTCAGCATAAATGAATACACCCCCAACAGATTTGTCAGAAAACCTTTACTTTCCTTTCAGAATCAACATTTTCTATGGGACACTATACTACAAAATACTCCCACAAATGTGGACCATTGGTTGCAAACAAGATTTGTTAATTTGCACACACAAAACAGTATTTTTCCTAACAAATTCATACAAGACCATGTTGTAAAAATGAATACGCCCCAATGAAAGTCTTATGAGCAAATTTTAGACAACAAAATCCTAATTAACAAGATCTCAACTACAGGCGAGTCTAATTATTCATTAAACAGGTGTCCAGCAGACAGTTGATTATAAAAGGGCATTACTTAACAAAGAAAACCCCTTCCCATTTCATGGTGTCAGCAATGGCATCACATGGAAGAGAAATGTCACAAGGCCTGAGAAAGAAAATAATTTATTTACACAAGAAAGGTGAAAGCTACAAGAAGATCAGCAAAGCTTTACTTATCAGTCAGAATACTGTAGCAAAAGTGATACAAAAATTTAACAAAGATGGAACTACAACCATATCATATAGACGTCCAAGGCACCTACAGAAATTAACACCTCCACAGGAGCATCTTCTGATGAGAAGGGTTGAAGAAAATCACCATGCAAGTTCACTGCAGTTAGCTAAAGAAATAGAAAGCCAAATTGGGTTTATTGTTTCCCATGACACATACACTGCAGAGGAATGGCATGCATGGGTGTCGTCCATGAAGAAAGCCTCTCCTAAAGCCCATGCACAAAAAAGCCCACCTAGAAATTGCCAGGGCCCATGCTGAAAAAGAAGACTACTGGGACTCTGTACTCCGGAGTGATGAGAAAAAGATAAATGTTTTTGGAACTGATGGCTTCAAAACTGTATGGCGTTGCAAAGATGAGGAGTACAAAGAAAACTGCATGGTGCCTACAGTGAAACATGGTAGTGGCAGTGTCCTTCTGTGGGGCTGTATGAGTGCTGCTGGTGTAGGAAAGCTGCATTTCATTGAAGGTATCATGAATTCACAGATGTACTGCGCTATATTGAAAGAGAAGATGCTACCATCACTCTGTGCCCTTGGTCCTCTTGAACTTTTCCAACATGACAATGATCCCAAGCACACATTCCAACATGACAATGATCCAAAGCACACATCTAAAGCCACTGTTGCATTTCTGAAGAAGAACAGGGTGAAAGTGATTCCATGACCAAGTATGTCTCCTGATCTGAACCCAATCAAACACCTATGGGGAATTCTGAAGAGACAAGTTGAACATCACTCTCCATCCAGCATTCAGGCTCTAAAAGAGGTCAATCTTGAAGAATGGAAAAATATAGATGCTACAATATGCCACCAACGTGTTCATGCCATGTCTAGAAGACTTGGTGCTGTCCTTACAAATATTGGAGGTCATACAAAATACTAGATGCAGTAGTTTTTGTTGTGGGGTGTATTCATTTTTGCATCAACTATTTTGAGTAAAACCAAAGATTTTGTAATCTAAGTTATATTATTAACCTTACTTTCCTGTAATGAGCTAAACAAATGTCCTATAAAACTCAGTTTTGCCAAAATTTTGGAAATTGTTCATGTGTTCATTGAGATATTGATTAAAATCTTAATTTTCAAAAGAGGTCTACTCATTTATGCTGAGCACTGTATATGTGTGTATGTATATGTATATATATATATATATACAGTCAGGTCCATAAATATTGGGACATCGACACAATTCTAACATTTTTGGCTCTATACACCACCACAATGGATTTGAAATGAAACGAACAAGATGTGCTTTAACTGCAGACTGTCAGCTTTAATTTGAGGGTATTTACATCCAAATCAGGTGAACGGTGTAGGAATTACAACAGTTTGCATATGTGCCTCCCACTTGTTAAGGGACCAAAAGTAATGGGACAATTGGCTTCTCACCTGTTCCATGGCCAGGTGTGTGTTATTCCCGCATTATCCCAATTACAATGAGCAGATAAAAGGTCCAGAGTTCATTTCAAGTGTGCTATTTGCATTTGGAATCTGTTGCTGTCAACTCTCAAGATGAGATCCAAAGAGCTGTCACTATCAGTGAAGCAAGCCATCATTAGGCTGAAAAAACAAAACAAACCCATCAGAGAGATAGCAAAAACATTAGGCATGGCCAAAACAACTGTTTGGAACATTCATAAAAAGAAGGAACGCACCGGTGAGCTCAGCAACACCAAAAGACCCGGAAGACCACAGAAAACAACTGTGGTGGATGATCGAAGAATTCTTTCCCTGGTGAAGAAAACACCCGTCACAACAGTTGGCCAGATCAAGAGCACTCTCCAGGAGGTAGGTGTATGTGTGTCAAAGTCAACAATCAAGAGAAGACTTCACCAGAGTAAATACAGAGGGTTCACCACAAGATGTAAACCATTGGTGAGCCTCAAAAACAGGAAGGCCAGATTAGAGTTTGCCAAACGACATCTAAAAAGTCTTCACAGTTCTGGAACAACATCCTATGGACAGATGAGACCAAGATCAACTTGTACCAGAGTGATGGGAAGAGAAGAGTATGGAGAAGGAAAGGAACTGCTCATGATCCTAAGCATACCTCCTCATCAGTGAAGCATGGTGGTGGCAGTGTCATGGCATGGGCATGTATGGCTGCCAATGGAACTGGTTCTCTTATATTTATTGATGATGTGACTGCTGACAAAAGCAGCAGGATCAATTCTGAAGTGTTTCGGGCAATATTATCTGCTCATATTCAGCCAAATGATTCAGAACTCATTGGACGTCGCTTCACAGTGCAGATGGACAATGACCCAAAGCATACTGCAAAAGCAACCAAAGAGTTTTTAATGGAAAGAAGTGGAATGTTATGCAATGGCCAAGTCAATCACCTGACCTGAATCCGATTGAGCATGCATTTCACTTGCTGAAGACAAAACTGAAGGGAAAATGCCCCAAGAACAAGCAGGAACTGAAGACAGTTGCAGTAGAGGCCTGGCAGAGCATCACTAGGGATGAAACCCAGCGTCTGGTGATGTCTATGCGTTCCAGACTTCAGGCTGTAATTGACTGCAAAGGATTTGCAACCAAGTATTAAAAAGTGAAAGTTTGATTTATGATTATTATTCTGTCCCATTTTTTTTGGTCCCTTAACAAGTGGGAGGCACATATGTAAACTGTTGTAATTACTACACCGTTCACCTGATTTGGATGTAAATACCCTCAAATTAAAGCTGACAGTCTGCAGTTAAAGCACATCTTGTTCGTTTCATTTCAAATCCATTGTGATGGTGTATAGAGCCAAAAATGTTAGAATTGTGTCGATGTCCCAATATTTATGGACCTGACTGTATATATTATAGCAAAAGACAATCATGTCACATGTCATAAAGCTACATTCAGATTCTCAATCATACCTGTTTTGCAAAGGCTAGGGAGAAGATTTTGTTAAAAGTTTTATTGCTACACGGGAACACATGTTCTCCAATTTTTTGGCCAAAAGATCTTTCTAGCACAAGTGAACAGAGCATGCATGCTTGCATGTCTCTACCCCTCTTTGTGACCTGATGTAGATGCTCCTGGCCAAATACTACGACACACTCTGCACGTTCGGCAGCAGAATGGAGGGCAGAGAAGGGGAAAGGAATGCACACAGAAGAACAGGGAAGAGAATGAAGGCAATACCCATGAGCAGGGGGGAAATGGTATACCTGGTGTGCATTTTGGAGAAAAATGATTATGATGGGAAATTCAGCAACTATGACAAGCCCAACTCGTAATCATAAAAAAAAAGATATCTAAAGGTTGTACATCAGAGGATTTAACACCTGAACAAACTGTGGAAGAAATTGCTGAACTATGTCCTGATCCTGATGAATCGGTGCCTGGTACTAATGTTCAGACTACTACAGATGAGGGTAATGACAACTGACATAGAAGTAAAAATGATTTTTAAGTTTATGATTAGCCTTTGTGAGCACCATATGGAAATATGATGGATAACATCCAGCTATGCTGTCTATTTCACTCAACACAAGACTGCATGGCTCATTAACACACAGCAATCATTAATAGATTTGATTGACAGGAGCAAATACCAATGTCTACTGTTTCAGTATCTATGTAGTACGATGAGAGATGGCCACAGTGCTGGATGGATTTATGTCTTTTGGTATCAATTAAATAATAGGTGGGGGATGTAAAGGATGTGTAGAATGCATACACTCACATATTGGATAGCATGGAGCACTCAGATTCAAGTGCAGCTATGCATGGTAAGCAATCAGCTTCTGACTGTTAGTCAACAATAAAACCTATAAGCAGAATTTGCATGCTCAAGTTTTGGTACATAACCACCATTGCTCGTGTACATTTTAAAAAAAAAGTACGCTTTATTATATAGACATGCTGAACATCCAAGAAGAGCATGCAAGGTCAGATGACGATGACTATAACAATATTGCTCAATTCTGTGAGGATGAGGTGCACCTTCCAATTCTTCTAGATGTTGATGATGAGGTTGCTGCACCAGGAGGTATCTTGAATAATACTAGAGATGGTGCAGCTTCCAAAAAGGCATCCAGTGATGCAGTGTAAAGCACTCGTAAGTATATTACACAAACATTGTCACTCACCTCATAATACTCATTGTCACATACACATATTTAATTCATTTTCTTCTAGGTCATGTATTGGATAGCGCGATTGCAGCCAGGATAACTGTGGAGCTGCTGAAATGTTGTGCATTAATGGAGGATGTGAAAGATTCAATCACAGCAATTAAGCAAAGACTGGATGACTGTTTTAAACAAGGTCCAGTTTTTTTCCATATTTCAAATTTTTGGGATTTTATTTTCTGATTTTGGACATGTAACATTATTCTTTTACACAAACAGTATCTGTGGCAGAAAAATATTTTGTTAACATAACATAAAAAAAACTAAATAAATATATATAAATAAACAAAATATATTGATGTACAAAATAATATTGATAAAGGTTGCCAGATTCTTCTGTGTAACTGGTAACCTAAATTTTTTTTTATTACTGCATTTGGACCTTTATTAAAAAAGTAATATGTGCATATATGTGCACATGATGGGTGGATCTTCTTACATTTGTGCATGAGGTTTGACCTTTTTGACCTTGCATTACGTATAGGCCAAATAATATATATATACACAGTGAAGGAAATAAGTATTTGATCCCCTGCTGATTTTGAATGTTTTCCCACTCACAAAGAAATGATCAGTCTAAAAATCGAATGATGGGTGTATTATAACACTGAGAGACAGAATAGCAACAAAAAATTCAAAAGAAATGCATGTCTAACAAATTATGCACTGATTTGCATGTTCATGAGGGAAATAAGTATTTGATCCCCTTCACAAAACATGATTTAGTATTTGGTGGCAAATCCCTTGTTGGCAATAACAGAGGTCAGACTTTTCCTGTAGTTGGCCACCAGGTTTGCACACATCTCAGGAGGGATTTTGGCCCACTCCTCTTGGCAGATCCTTTTCTAGTCAATAAGGTTTGGTGGCTGATGTTTGGCAACTCAAACTTTTAGCTCCCTCCACAGATTTTCAATCGGATTAAGGTCTGGAGACTGGCTTGGCCCCTGCAGAACCTTAATGTGCTTCATCTTGAGCCACTCTTTTGTTGCCTTGGCCATGTGTTTTGGGTCATTGTTATGCTGGAACATCCATCCACGACCCATTTTTAATGCCCTGGCAGAGGGAAGAAGGTTCTCACCCAAGATTTGATGGTACTTTGCCCCATCCATTGTCCATTTGATGCGGTGCAGTTTTCCTGTCCCCTTAGCAGAAAAACACCCCCAAAGCAGAATGTTTCCACCACCATGTTTGACAGTTGGGATGGTGTTCTTGGGGTCATAGGCAGCATTCCTCCTCCTCCAAACATGGCGAGTTGAGTTGATGCCAAAGAGCTCGATTTTGGGCTCATCTGACCACAACACTTTCAACCAGTCCTCTTCTGCATCATTCAGATGTTCAGTGGCAAACTTCATATGGGCCTGGACATGTGCTTTCTTGAGCAGAGGGACCTTGCGGGGCACTGCAGAATTTCAATCCGTGTCGGCGTAGTGTGTAACCAGTTGTTTTCTTGGTGACTGTGGTCCCAGGTGCCTGGAGATCATTGACAAGATTCTCATGTGTAGTTCTGGAATGATTCCTCACTTTTCTCATGATCATGAACACTCCACGAGGTGAGATCTTGCATAGTGCACCAGACCTAGGAGAATGACAGTTGTTTTGTGTTTCTTCCATTTGCGAATGTTTGCACCAAATGTTGTCACCTTCTCACCAAGCTGCTTGGCGATAGTTTTGTAGCTCAGTCCAGACTTGTCTACAATCTTGTCCCTGACGTCCTTGGACAGCTCTTTGGTCTTTGCCATGGTGAAGAGTTTGGAATCTGATTGTTTGATTGCTCCTGTGGACAGGTGTCTTTTATACAGGTAACAAAATGAGATTAGCAGCACTCCCTTTAAGAGACTACTTCTAATCTCAGCTTGTTATTTGTATGAAAGACACCTGGTAGCCAGAAATCCTGCCGAATGACAGGGGATCAAATACTTATTTCCCTCATGAACATGCAAATCAGCGCATAATTTGTTAGACATGCATTTCTTTTGAATTTTTTGTTGCTATTCTGTCTCTCATTATTACAATACACCTACCATTTTATTTTTAGACTGATCATTTCTTTGTAAGTGGGCAAACATTCAAAATCAGCAGGGGATCAAATACTTAGTTCCTTCACTGAATATATATATATACAGTATCTCACATTTTTGTAAATATTTTATTATAGCTTTTCATGTGACAACACTGAAGAAATGACACTTTGCTACAATATAAAGTAGTGAGTGTACAGCTTGTATAACAGTGTAAATGTGATGTCCCCTCAAAATAACTCAACACACAGCCATTAATGTCTAAACCGCTGGCAACAAAAGTGAGTACACCCCTAAGTGAAAATGTCCCAATTGGGCCCAGAGTGTTAATATTTTGTGTGGCCACCACTATTTTCTAGCACTGCCTTAATCCTCTTGGGCATGGAGTTCACCAGAGCTTCACAGGTTGCCACTGGAGTCCTCTTTCACTCCTCCATGATGACATCACGGAGCTGGTGGCTGTTAGAGACTTTGCGCTCCTCCACCTTCCGTTTGAGGATGCCCCTCAGATGCTCAATAGGGTTTAGGTCTGGAGACATGCTTGGCCAGTCCACCACCTTTACCCTCAGCTTCTTTAGCAAGGCAGTGGTCATCTTGGAGGTGTGTTTGGGGTCGTTATCATGTTGGAATACTGCCTTGCGGCCCAGTCTCCGAAGGGAGGGATGTTGCTGTTAGAAACCATGGGTCACCATACAGCCAATCTGCTACTGAAATTTTCCATGACAATGCATTTAGTTTCATATTTGAGATATTAGCCTGCATAGAGCCTGTATGTTGCAGCAGGGCAATTGTGTGCAATTTCCTATGTGGTATCTGATGAGAACAACACTCAGAACATTCCATGAACATTTTCAGCCACTCTCACTAGCTGGATATAAATCAATTTTTTTGTTGTTGTTTGTTGCTCAGTTGTTTTCCTTTTTTAATATGCCAATAACTGCAGCATACAAAATTTTTTTTGTTAATTTATTTTTATTTTAGGGTAGAAAACTACATTCATGGGTGATATTACACAAGAAAAAAAGACTATATATATAGCAGGTAAAATAACACATCACCATTTTTTTAGGTAAATATATTTCTAAAGGTGCTATTGACATGACATTTTCACCACATGTCGGTAACAATTCATGCAATCTATACTTAAAAAGAAACCAAAACAAATAAGTTCAGAAATTAAAGGTATGTGTAATAAAATGGAATTACATGTCAATAGCACCTTTAGAAATATATTTACCTAGAAAAATGGTGACATGTTCAAGACTTTACCCACTGTATAATTGTATACACACTGTACAATTTGTAAACAAAAAAAAACATATTTGTACTATGTTTTATATCTTAAAACAAAAGAAATTAAAATATAATTTTGATACATATACAACAGTTAACAGCTAAATCTTCTTGGGTATAATGTATTTTATTACATTAACTATATACATAAATAGTGATACATAAACATATAATATACATCATTTTATCATAATTCTATTTCCATTATTTAGGTCAATCTACTTTTAACATTTGGATTTTTAATTTGTGTTTAAGAATATTTCTTGGACATAAATATTTGGGTCATCTTCAATTTCCACTCATTCGTGATAGCGTTTGATAGATTTTTTTCAGACGACCTTTATACCACCGCATAGAAAATTAGTTGTTAACATACGAAACACAAAATTATTCAATGTTGTTGATTTGTTTTGTTTACAATATAAATATCGTCTATAACATCCTACTCATCATCGAAGAGAAAATTGGTCGATCATTTGATCAACAAAATTTTTTGTACGATTTTCTTACATTGTATTCCTGCCATAAGATTCAAACTCTACATCTCCAGGGTAAGAGTAGTCCTGGGTGATGTTTGACTTCCTTATGCTCTGCTATATAGGGACAGTTGTAACTATGATCCATGGAACACCCAGGACATTATTTTGGTAAAGTTGTTTTTGAACATACATTACAGGTGTATGTCCACTTTTGTATGGAGCTAAGAGGAATGAAATCAATAAAGTTCTCATGCCAGTGCATTATGTCGGTATTGCTATCACAGTCACTGTGACTACTCTGCACATTCAGGGGGAGTAGTCTTTATCATCCAAGATTGGTATATGTCTGCAATCTGAGAAAAGATAGGGCAACAAATCAAGAGGACGCAGAGTCCAGAGAGTCGGCATTAAATACTATGAAGATACAAAAGAATCAACTAGTAATATGACAAATAGTTACTCATTAGTAGTGTCCAAAATTGTGTAGTATATATTAGTAAATGTCCCATGAAAAATGGATAATTTGGTTTCTGAATTATATATTGCATGACAGCAAGGCACTGCCTGTATTTAGTTTGAACAAAGGAGTTTAATTTTTTTTACTTAGCAGTAACATTAACCATCTTAAGAAAATGATTGGTGTGGACCAACTTACAAACTTTTACATTAAAAACATACATGCAGGCACTCGGCCAACAGAGAGAGCCTATGGGATGAAGCAATCCAAAAGCCAAGCTGTCAGTTTATCAATACATTTTTAATTTCTGCAGTATTTTTTTAAATCATTTTTTGTTTTTTAGATGTTGTAGTATGGGGCTTTTTGAACTGTCTAGTAGTGATAAATTAAGATGACAAACAAAAGGAGAAAAGGTAATACAAAACTATATTTATATACTGTATGAGACAACACAATTCTCCTTAAATCAAATACAGATGTTGTCATGTCCTGCTGAGGGTCAATATGAGAAAACAAATTGTATGGTTGGAGTCATATTTATTAAAAGAAAAAAAATATTGGAGTCATCATTCCTTGTAGGTTTATGTATTTATATAAACACTCCATTAAATTTTTACAGGGTGTAAAGCATTTGGGGCATTTTCCGCTGAATATAAATTTCCTAAAAACTAGTCATTATATAGAAACATAATATAAAGACTGAATAACTGACCAAGTGATCTCAATAGTGATTTTTTTAATTCAGATTTGAAATAGTATTTGTAGAAAACACAATAGATTTTCTTTCATTGTGTTCTAGGATGAGCCATCCAGTTAGGCTTCTTGAGAAAGTAATTATGACCCTGTCTTTTTTTTATCATACTCTATTAATTGCTTAAGGATTAAATCACCTTAATATACTAATAGTTATATATATAATGACACTATACTGTCACAGCAATGCCTATAGACAAGTACACTGCAAATAAATAAATACTAATGTTAACAGTGACATGCCTGCTGGAATAGATGATGCTCTTACAATATGTATCGTGTTATGTGTACAGTTTTTCACCTTCAGGGTAAATCACGTAAACCAACTAAGAGTATAATCACTCTTTCCAAGATTAACATCTTGTTTTCATGAGTGCTGATTTTTCTGCTAACAAACACAAGGATTGCAAATGTACATGAATAACATCATATCAACTAATTGCATAAAGACATTGGGGTTGATATACTAAAGCCAAATAGACTGTGCACTTTACAAGTGCAATTGCACAAATGTTCCTTTTATTGTTTTTAGTGACTGTGCTGATGCCTCACATTGTAGAGAATACCCAATTCAGTGCAAGGAAAATATAAAAAAACCCTGCATTTTTCCTTGCACGTATTTGGATAATAGAAATCATCAGAAATTCACAAAATTCACTAAGCTCTGAGGAAAATGAGTGCAACTGCACTTACAAAGTGCACAATTTATTTATTTCAGGTACTTATATAGCACCATCAATTTATGCAACGCTTTACATATATATTGTACATTCACATCAGTCCCTATCCTCAAGGGGTGTACAATCTAAGGTCCTAACTTACATACTGGGGCCAATTTAGACAGAATCCAATTAACCTACCAGCATGTCTTTGGAGTGAGGGAGGAAACCAGAGTACCCAGAGGAAACCCATGCAGGCACAGGGAGAACATGCAAACTCCAGGCAGGTGGTGCAGTGGTTGGGGTTCGAAGCAACAACCCTAGTACTGCCAGGTGAAAGTGCTAACCATTTAGCCACTGTGCTGCCCATCTATTTGTCTTTACTAAATCAACCCCAAAATATACTTTATACCTTAGGAAAAACAATTTACACATATTCAAACAAATATTAGCTACATTATACTTTATTTTACATATCAAAATTCTGTCAAACTTACAGATTATCCTTAAAGTGTATGTAAGGACCTTTTTGGACAGAGTAATGAATTGTTAGAACCTCTGTCAGGTTTTTATTGAGATGGGGAGGGGCTAGAATCTCTGCCACATTGGGGTAAAGAGTGGTTACAACTTCTGTATGGTATTACTTGGATGGTAAGGGGCTAGGCCCTTTGTCAGCATTTTTAATAGAATAGTGAAAAGTTATTAACTCTGTCAATAGACCTCTGAATGTGAGGAAAAGTATAAAAATGAGAGATGTCACTGAGACAGGAGCAGAAGAAAATACATCTTCTTGTTCCTTCAGGGCAATCAGTCAAATTTGACTGTATGCGGGAGCTGTAAAGCTTCCAGTGGTGTATGAAATATGTCTCTATTCTATTTGAGAAGCTGCGGACTCCTTTATTAGGAGTACCTAGTAACTAGGCAGCATCTAAATTTGCAATGACATCTAACTGGAATGCCTTGTACAAATGACCGGGCAAATCCCACCACTTAACATCTGGCTATGGAATGCATTCCAGAAAGTAAAAATTCTGAGTGCTGGAATTCAGCCATTTAACAGCTTTATGCACAAGCAGCATACAGCCTGCTTGTACAGCCAGTTTCAGGGCTTTCAAACCCTGCTGCCACTATGCAATATAGTTAGGAGAAGGGAAACTGTCCTATTCCTGGTTAAAAAACAGCGTAAAAACCTAAACAAACGGAGCATCCTATTATGGTAAGTTATCACTGTCTGTATGAGTCTAATAGAATATAAATGTAAAATTGGATTAATATATTGTTTTTCAAGAAAATATTAGGAAAAAATTAGCTTGTATAATGAGCTTAACGAGAGAAAATATGTTTTATTTTTGGATATTGTGGAAAATATCTTCTGGGTCTGGGATTTATTATGGTAAATAGTTTCGGAAAATATTTTTTAGTATGTGACATTTGTTGTCCGTTCCTTGATTTATGAAAGTAATTTTCTAGCACCCTATCATCTATCCAAACTTGTACATGGAATAAGTTGTTTAGTATTCTCTATGATTACTTTGAAGACTGCTTTGTAACATGTTTTCACAAAGGCCACACAAAAATGCATGTTTTTTTTATTTAGTTTTAAGGCGCTATGTAATAAGATATTATTAATTTCCTAAAACTCCTTTAAACAATAACAACAATCATACTGCAAAATACCCACTATAACAAAGGATGCCAAAAGAAAGTTGGCTTATCCTATAGTGCCTTAGCCACTATCTACACCACTGGCCAATGAGAAAATCAATACAAATTATGCAAGAGATGGGGGTCTATATATTCTCATTTGCTCACAGGTTATGCTCTCACTTTTGGGCCTCTGGATTCCCCTGTTGAAAGCAATTTTCAGCAACAGCATGCAAGTTTGGCACAGATGGGCAAAAAGCCACTTACCACTGAGTCTGAAGCAGTGACTTTTGAATGAATAGGGGTATTATGTACTCTATACTCATTCAACCACCTAGAGATGTGGGTAAGAGGAATTTGTCCTCATCAACAAGGTACCCCCCATGTTAAGGGCATTTGGCCTGGTATGGCTCAAGGGAGGGAGGTGGGGGTTGCATGCTTAAATTTAGGGGTTTTCCTGGCTAACCAGGCTGCATGCTTGGATTAAGGGTCTGATGAGAATTTTTGGGGGTACCTTACAAATTTGCTACATTTTTTTTGCATGAAGTCCCCCCTTAAAATCTATGCCAGACACCAAGGGGTTTATTTACTAAAGCTGGAGAGTCCAAAATCAGACTCCCTTCTGCATAGAAACCAATCAGCTTCTAACCTCAGCTTGTTCAATGAAGCTTTGGCAATGAAACCTGGAAGCTGATTGGTTTCTATGCAGAAGGGAGTCTGATTTTGGACTCTCCAGCTTTAGTAAATAAACCCCCAAGAGTCTAGTGTACATTTCAGGGAGGACTCTATCCACATTTCTTTTTTCATTCTTTCTATAGGATATGCTACAGCAAAAGTGACATTTATAAATAAAAAAAAAATTGCATAGTTTAAATTATTGGCAAATGATATTCAATGTCAACCTCTCCAAAGGTTCCCCCAAAATCAATAACAAGCCCTTGGAGGGTTCTATGTTTTTTTTTTGTTTTTTTTTAAGAAGCTGTCAGTTATATGTCATTTGCCAGCAATGCAGTTTTGTTCCTTTTTTTAATGTCATTATTGCTGCAGCTCTATAGCTGAATGACAACTACAGCACAGTTGTCCAGTTCTGGGAGGGTGTCATATGATGACCTCCCAGAACGCACTCTCCTGTGCACCCCCAGTGGCGCGCACCGGCGCTGTCCATGATTGCTGTGTCCTACAGACACAGCTGATCACGTGATGAGGTAAAAGACCAATCACAGCAGCCTTTTACCACATGATCAGCTGTGTCCAATGATGCAGCAGATCACTGAATAAATACAGATGCCAGTTATCAGCTGCACTTTCCCCACGCTATCACAGCTTGAGGAATGTACTGCCAATAACTGGCAACTGTCACAGAGCAGAGCGGCACTGATCATCAGGGCACTGGTGATCAGTGCCCTGATAATCAGTACCCAGCAGTACTGCCCAGCAGTGCCACCCACCAGTGTCTAGCAGTGCCTCCTACCAGTGCCCAGCAGTGCCCAGCAGTTACACCTGTCAGTGCCCAGCAGTGCCGCCAGTCAGTGCTTTCAGTCAGTACCACCTTTCAGTGCCCATCAGTGCCACCTATCATTGCCCATCTTTGCTGCATATCAGTGCAGCATCATTAGTGCCTCCTCATCAATGCCCACCAGTGCCGCCTCATCAGTGCCACCTCATCAGTGCAGCCTATCAGTGCCCATCAGTGCTGCCTATCCATGCCACCTTCTCAGTGCCCATCAGAGCTGCCTATCAGTGCAGCCTCATCAACGTACATCAGTGAAGGGGAAAAATTACCTGTTTGCAAAATTTTATAATAGAAACAAAGAAAGAAAAGCTTTTTTTTCATTTATATTTCTGTATGCAACTGGGCAATGTTCTTGATAAATATTGCCAGACTGCTTTTTTTTGACAGGACACTGGGACCTTTTCTGTGTACTCGGCAATGCAGCTTGCATTAAAATTGTAGAAAAGTTAAAAAAAACAAAAACATTTCACTTGCAAGGCAATATCATAATGTGCTAGTATGCATTTCCTAATAGCACATTATGAAAATTGTACCTTAAAATGAAACCCTTCAGTGGTACATTGTCACCGCTGACAAGACTTCCATCTTCACCCGGTTTTCCTTCTAGCCATTTGACTGGCCAAGCCACGATGACGTCACTCCCTCACATGCATGCAGGAACCCTGGGCCCAGCACAGAGCTCTGAAGGAATGACATGGGTATGCCATTCCTTCAGAGCGCATGCGGCGGTGACATCACCGGCTGCTGCTCAATGGAATATCTCCTGAACGGTGCACGTTTAGGTGATATTCATTATACCTACAGGTAAAATTTATTATAAGTTTACCTGTAGGTAAAAATCACAAAAACGAGTTTACTACCACTTTAATCAGAGCTGAATTGCCATGTACTGGGACAGAAGGGGTCCCGGCAACAGGGCAGAAGGACTGGCCATTATACACACGTCCTGTGTACAATAATCACATTTTTTGGGCGTGTGTAGAGTGCCCAGAGTCTGCAACTGGTCAAAGTAATTGGGAACTTTTAATGTTTTACTTTATACTTTTAAAAAATCACTGCTCCTAGCTGAATGGATTTTTTAAATTTAGTTGCATTGATTCCTGCTCCCCAGGGCAGTGCCTCCTCCATGCTATTTCTTTTACACTCCCTTGTCTATTACCCTAGAAAATGGGCATTTGTAATTTTACGTATTCTGCTTCCATTGATTGCAGTGGGGTTTTAGTTTAGCACCCAAACTTCTTGGAAGTTCGCCAAACTCTGCTTGAGCTGAATCTAGGGCAATTCTGCTCATTGCATTTCCATTTCCAGCTGTACTGTACTCACAACCTGGCTTGAAGCCTTTTAAATCACCTTTCTCTTCCTTCCTAGTCTCTACTTCCTAGTCCAGCTTATTATGTGTCTTGGGGATCTCTGTCTGCTTCTCTCCCAGCTGCACTTCCACTTTTTTTTGCCCAAGGTCCCTGTGCACATTGATCTAGTACCAGTGTAAGGGACCGCCCGGCGGTACCACTAGCACTCCACTGGTCGGATGTTCCCAGCGCACGGAGTCTAAGCCCCAGGGTACTTGTTCACCAGGGCCCCTGATGGTGGGGATGGACTTGGAGTACCCCAGGACCAGGTCGTGACTACTGAGGACACCCGTCAGTGGTAGGGGTATTCGCCAGGGGCTCCCACGGGAGAGAGCCAGGTATGAGGAGGTCTGGAGACCCCGTAGAGAGGGACGGATGGATGGATGGATGGATGGCTGAGCAGGAGCAGGGTCATACAAGCCGGGTCGGTAACTATGGGGACGGTGCGGTACAGAGCAGCGGGCAGAGAATAGTCGGGTCACACGCCAGGTCAGCAACAGCAGGTCAGATCCAATAGGGGGCATACAGGAGAGAGGTCAGGCAAGCAAGGGTCAAAACAGGAGAAAACAGCAAGGTCAGGGCACAATCCGGGTCAGCAACTTACTTCAGACAGGTTCACAGGTTCACAGGATACAAAAGACCAAAAGGCACTGAATGACAGCTCAGGGCCGTTTAAATATCCCGCCCTGCGCTGTCATTGGTGCCAGGCGCGCGCCCGCGGTCATTACTGCGCATGCGCGAACCTGATTGCCGCGGTCGGCCAAGTCCCGGCGCTCGCGTACAGGGAGGTGTACTGCGCCTGCGCCGGGACCAGCGGCGCGACGATCCCCGACATTGCCCCCCCCCTACGGGCAACCTCCGGATGCCCACCCGATCTCTCCACCACGGGTGATCACGAAGAAACTCCCGGACTAGTCTAGGTGCGTGGACATTATGAGCCGGTTCCCAGGAATTGTCCTCAGGACCATAGCCCTTCCACTTAATTAGGAATTGGGTCTGGCCCCCCCTTCTTCGGCACTTAAGGATCGTTTCCACCTCAAATTCCTCTTGTCCTTCGACCGTTATGGCATCAGGGGGTCTGGATTCTCGCTCTGGGAAGGCATCTGGGATCACTGGCTTCAGCAGAGATACATGGAAAACTGGATGAATTCTGAATGTGGCCGGAAGGATCAGCTCATATGCCACTTCGTTGACCATCCGCTTTACCTGAAAAGGCCCCACAAATTTAGGTCCCAATTTTTTCGAAGGACAAAGCATCTTTAAGTTGGTCGTGGCCAACCACACCTTCTGCCCAGGCCGCAACGCCAAATCCCCTCTTCGTTTCTTGTTAAACTCCTTCTTATTGTCCTCTTGGGCCCGAGCGATGGCTTCCTGGAGTAATTTGTTATTGACGGAGAAGAAGGTCAACGCATCCTGCGTGGCTGGAACTGGGCATTCAGAGACCAAGTCAGGGAGAAAGACAGGGTGAAACCCATAATTCGAAAAGAATGGGGACTGCCCCGTTGCCGAATGGCTTGCGTTGTTATAAGCGAACTCCGCCAGGGGTAAAAGAGACAGCCAATCATCCTGCAGGAAAGACGTGTAGCAACGCAAGTATTGCTCCAGGGTCTGGTTCGTCCTCTCGGTCTGACCGTTGGTCTGAGGGTGGAACGCGGAGGAGAGGGACAACTTGATGTCCAGGGCCTTGCACAGAGCCCTCCAAAACTTAGATGTAAACTGGACCCCTCGATCAGAGACGATGTCCTCGGGTACTCCATGAAGTCTAACGATCTCCCGGATAAATATTCGCGCCGTCTCAGTTGCTGACGGAGTCTTCCTTAGTGGCACGAAGTGAGCCATCTTGGATAGGCGATCAATAACCACCAGAATTGCTGTGTGGTCTTGTGACGGTGGGAGCTCGACTATGAAGTCCATCGCGATCTTCTGCCAAGGCCGTTCGGGAATCGGCAAAGGTCGCAACAGCCCCCAGGCTTTGCTCCTTGACGGTTTGCTCTTCTGGCAGATGGTACAGGATCTCACGTAGCGCTTGCAATCCTTAGCCATGTTTGGCCACCAAAACGAGCGCCGGAGAAGCTCCAGAGTCTTGACTGGGCCAAAGTGACCCGCCAGCGGGTGATCGTGGCAATGCCCCAAAACCAGGGTCCGGACTTCCTCAGGTACCATGATAGAATCCTCCTTCCACAGGAGTCCCCCTTTGTTCTGGAGGGATACCCCAACTGGGGTTGGTGTGGCCGTAGATGCTTCTATTAACTTGGAGCGAAGGTCCGACTGGAGCGCCAAGAAGTTCCCTGAGGACAAGATAGTGTCGGGTACCAGTTCTTCTTCGGAGTCCTCAAACATACGAGATAGCGCGTCAGGCTTCGTATTTTTAGATCCGGGCCTGTAAGTAATATGAAAATTGAATCTGGAAAAGAACAGGGCCCATCTTGCCTGCCGTGGGCGTAGACGCTTGGCAGTCCTCAGATATTCCAGATTCTTGTGGTCTGTGAAAATCAATATAGGGTGTGAGGCACCTTCCAGCAGGTATCTCCATTCTTCTAGCGCTGCTTTGATAGCCAGCAGCTCTCGATCCCCGATATCGTAATTCTTCTCTGCTGGGGTGAGTTTCCTCGAGAAGAATGCTACGGGATGGAGTAACTCTTTGGTGCCTTTCCGCTGAGACAGGATGGATCCTACCGCATTCTCCGATGCATCTACCTCCAAGATGTAGGGCAGGGCCGCGTCCGGGTGGCCCAGGATGGGTGCCGAGGTAAACAGCTTTTTCAGAGCTTCGAAAGCTTTTTGAGCCTCTGGTGTCCATTTGAACCGGGTTCCAAGTTTGGTTAGTTGGGTAATGGGGGAGACCAGACCCGAGAAGTTTTTGATGAACTTCCGATAAAAGTTCGCGAACCCTATAAACCGTTGGACACCTTTTTTGTCCGTGGGTTCAGGCCAATCTAAAATTGCAGAGACCTTCTGGGGGTCCATCGCGACCCCCGCAGTGGAGATAATCAGGCCTAGGAACGTGATGCTAGATTGCTCAAAGCAACATTTCTCCGCCTTAGCATATAACCCATGCTGCCGCAATCGCCCCAAAACTTTCGCCACATGTATCCTATGATCCTCTAGAGAGGGTGAAAAAATTAGTATGTCGTCCAAGTAGACGATAACGAAGACATCCAAAAAATCCCTGAAGATGTCGTTCACAAAGTGTTGGAAGGTGGCTGGTGCATTGCACAGCCCAAATGGCATGACCAAGTATTCAAAGTGGCCAAACCGGGTACGGAAAGCAGTTTTCCACTCGTCCCCCTCTCTTATGCGTACCAGGTTATAGGCCCCCCTTAAATCAAGTTTTGTGAATATGACTGCAGCCTTTAGGCTCTGAAACAGTTCTGGTACCAATGGCAATGGGTAACGATTTTTTATCGTGACCCTGTTCAGCTCCCGGTAGTCAATACAAGGTCTCAGGGTTTTGTCTTTTTTCTCCACGAAGAAGATTCCCGCTCCTGCTGGAGAAGTGGAGGGGCGGATGAATCCCTTCTGGAGGCTGTCCTCGATATATTCCTTCAGGGCCCCCAATTCAAGCTCAGATAGGGGGAAAATACGCCCAAAAGGGATTTCAGAGCCTGGTAACAGGTCGATTGGACAGTCATACGGGCGGTGGGGGGGTAGAGTGTCGGCTCCCCGCTTACTGAACACATCCAGGAACCCATGATAGGCTGCGGGAATAACCTGTTTCAAGTCGGAGTCTCCTTCGGAGCAAAGGAGAACTCGGGGCCCCGCGGGGCCCGAAGTGCGACAATGTTCCCGACAGTATGGGGAAGGGAACGAGATTGACCCGGTCTCCCAGTCAATCTGGGGGTTATGGGCCCGTAACCATGGGAGCCCCAGAATGACTGGGAAAAGAGGTGATGCAATAGCGTCCAGGCGGAGGAACTCCTGGTGCTGGTTGGCAATGATAGTGGCAATGGGGGGAGTTTCCTGATTAACTACCCCCGATTTTATCTGGGAACCATCAGCCAAAAAGATGTTGAAGCCCTTCTGTCTGTGTTGGAGAGGGATACCCTGTTGGTGAGCAAACTCTAGATCCAGGAAACAGCTGCATGCCCCCGAATCAACTATGGCTGTCACCTCCACGATCTTTCCTGGGAGCTGAAAGGAGAGGGGCACTACTAAGTATTGCGAAGGACAGGTATTGCTAACAGACAAGGAAGAAAAACGGGTACACTTACTCATTTTTTGAGGGCAGGATCGCACCATATGACCAGCTTCACCGCAGTAAAGGCAGAGGTTCTGGGCTCGTCTGCGCTGGCGTTCCTCCGGTGATAATTTAGGCCGTGCCAGACCTAGCTGCATAGGTTCCGGAACATCTCCTGGTGGTGGGTTCTGGATGCTTTGTCGGGTTGGTGGGCTGGGGCCTAGGAATGGACCCCAGGTATTTCCGCGACCCTGGCCGGACCTCTCAAGCCTGCGTTCCCGCAGTCTTCGGTCAATCTTAATTGTCAGGGCAATAAGGTCTTCTAGAGACTCAGGAACCTCCACCCGGGCCAGCTCATCTTTCAAGGGATCGGAGAGTCCCATACGGAACTGGTGCAATAGAGCGAACTCATTCCAGCGTGTGTCCCCCATCCACCGCCTGAAATCAGAGGCGTATTCCTCTGCCGCCCGCCGGCCCTGTCGGAGCGCATATAAGGTCGCTTCGGCAGAGGCTGCCCGCTGTGGGTCATCATACAAGATGGCCATTGCTTCAAAGAAACTATTGACCGATCCCAGGTGAGGATCATTGTTTCCCCTTAGCCGGTGGGCCCAATCCTGGGGTTCACCCTGTAGTAGTGAAATAATGAATCCTACCTTCACGTTTTCGGTCAGGAAGGTACGGGGTTGTAGCTCAAAGAACAAGAGACAGGAGTCGCGGAATGACCGGAAGCGTGTGCGGTCCCCGTGAAAACGCTCCGGTAGGGGTACTCGGGGTTCTACCATAGGGAGCGGGGCGGAAGCCCCTGAGGCTGGCTCCTGAGCTACCAGGGCCGGGGGTGCAGAAACCGGGGCCTGTGGGGCAGGATCAGAAATAGAGCCAGTCTGGATGCGATTCTCCAGCTGCATGCATCTGTCCTGCAGGACCGTTACGGCCTGCGTCAAAGTAGCTAGGTGCCTGCAAATTTCCTCTAACGGGGAGGGCCCTCCTCTAGGCTCAGTCATGGCCTTTTGGTACTGTAAGGGACCGCCCGGCGGTACCACTAGCACTCCACTGGTCGGATGTTCCCAGCGCACGGAGTCTAAGCCCCAGGGTACTTGTTCACCAGGGCCCCTGATGGTGGGGATGGACTTGGAGTACCCCAGGACCAGGTCGTGACTACTGAGGACACCCGTCAGTGGTAGGGGTATTCGCCAGGGGCTCCCACGGGAGAGAGCCAGGTATGAGGAGGTCTGGAGACCCCGTAGAGAGGGACGGATGGATGGATGGATGGATGGCTGAGCAGGAGCAGGGTCATACAAGCCGGGTCGGTAACTATGGGGACGGTGCGGTACAGAGCAGCGGGCAGAGAATAGTCGGGTCACACGCCAGGTCAGCAACAGCAGGTCAGATCCAATAGGGGGCATACAGGAGAGAGGTCAGGCAAGCAAGGGTCAAAACAGGAGAAAACAGCAAGGTCAGGGCACAATCCGGGTCAGCAACTTACTTCAGACAGGTTCACAGGTTCACAGGATACAAAAGACCAAAAGGCACTGAATGACAGCTCAGGGCCGTTTAAATATCCCGCCCTGCGCTGTCATTGGTGCCAGGCGCGCGCCCGCGGTCATTACTGCGCATGCGCGAACCTGATTGCCGCGGTCGGCCAAGTCCCGGCGCTCGCGTACAGGGAGGTGTACTGCGCCTGCGCCGGGACCAGCGGCGCGACGATCCCCGACAACCAGGTTCCAAGGCAGCAAATTAGGATCCTATTATCTCTTTTCCCTGCCACAGTGTCCTATCATGGTAGAGAGAGAAACAAGTCATGGTGGTGTGATCTCTGGAATCCCTGGGCTGTGTGGCTCCCACCCCTTAAATGGTCCACCAGACAGGGCTACAAAAACAAAACATAACAAGTGTAATGCATTCATATACAGTATATAAGTTACTATAAGCTAAGTATGTAATCATTGTGTGCATTTCCAAATAATGGGGGGATATGGAAGGGAATATGCTGGTTTAGAATGTTATTTTTCTAAGGAAGGTTTAGTGACACATTACTTTGCCAAAAAAAAATCAGTTGTACATAAGCAAACTAAACTATACTAAACTATATAAACTGGAGAGAACGTATACCAGCACATATTTGTTCATATGAAAGAAGAGGCGATATTCTCTAGAAATTAATACTGACGTAACAAAAAAACACTTTAGTCATATCTGGAATTTTCTTTAGGAAAACAATTGGATATTTTTTACTGTTTTCATTCCAGTATTAACTAATCCCTCATACATGGAATAATCTGAAATTGTTGTCAAAATCGGACATTCAAATTGTAGCATTGTGGGATTTAGTATAATTTTATGAATGTGACTATCTGTCTATGAATATTATTATGATTATTGCTATAATACAGAATTTATATAGTGCCAACAGTTTGCGCAGCGCTTTACAAAATGCAGTTAGACATTACAGTTACAATTCAATTTGGTACAAGAGGAAACAGAAGGTCCTGCTCATAAGAGCTTACAATCTAGTAAACTTAGTTTTATAGCTGATGTCCTAAATTATGAATTGTAGATGTAACATTTTTTTTAAAGACAGACAGTGTGTGTTGTGTGTTTCTGTCATAGCAATTTACACTAACTAGACAGGTTACAACACAGCAGTTTGTTGAATTAAATCACTCAGCTGTGTAATTGGCTTCCAGTGTAACCTAATCAATCAGATCCAGCGTGTAATTATTACAGTTTTGTTTTCCTACAGAGACTGCTGTAATGAACAGCATACATTCAAGAGAAAATGCTGATTGTATTTGATTGAAAAGCAATGATGCATCAAACTTGCATTCTTCAATTTGTGAAAGCATGTATAAGAGGAACATAAACACTACAACAGTTAATTACAACTCATGATGAACATCCTTAGCTTCAAATCTGAAGGTCAATATTGGGTGATTCAAAGCACTGAATTATGATCACTCAAAACTGTTAGAATGCTAAAATGACTTGCAAGACATTCAGAAATGGAAATAGTCCTTTTATTGTACAGGTGGCCTACAGTGGTGGAGAGAAATAAAATTAAAATGCTCAAAAAACTGTTTGAATAAAAGTTTCAGCAACGTCATTAACCACTTGAGCTCCAGAGGATTTACCCCCCTTAATGACCAGGCCTCTTTTTGCTACTCGGCGCTGCACTAATTCAACTGATAATTGCGCGGTCATGCAATGCTGCACCCAAACAAAATTTACGTCCTTTTTTTCACACAAATAGAGCTTTCTTTCGGTGGTACTTGATCATCTGTGCGCTTTTTATTTTTCACGCTATAAACATAAAAAGGCCAAACATTTTGAAGAAAAACAATATTTTTTACTTTCAGCTATAAAAAATATATAGTAAACTCAAAGTTGGTTATAAATTTAGGCCAAAATGTATTCTGCTACATGTTTTTGGTAAAAAAAATCCCAATGAGTGTATATTGATTGCTTTGTGTGGAAGTTATAGCGTTTACAAACTATGGTATAAATACTGCAACTTACGCCATTTTTCTGCTATACAGCGCTGCGCTAGTTTAACGGACAATTGCACGGTCATGCAATACGGTACATAAATGAAATTTACATTCTTTTTTTCCCCACAAATTGAGCTTTCTTTTGGTGGTTATTGATCGCCTGTGTGGTTTTTATTTTTTGCGCTATAAAAAAAAGGCTGACAATTTTGAGGAAAAAAAAACAATATTTTGGACTTTTTGCTATAAAACATGTCCAGTAAAAAAAAAATGCAAAAATCAAATTTAGTCTAAAATTTCTGCCAAAATGCATTCTGCGACATGTCTTTGCTAAAAAAAAAACCAATACGTGTAAATTAATTGGTTTACGTGAAAGTTATAGCGTTTACAAATGGCGGGAAAGATACTGGGATTTTTAGGGTTTTTTTTATACTAATAATGGCGGCGATCAGCGAATTATGGCAGCGATCAGGGACTTATGGCAGCGACCAGTGACTTATGGCGGGACTGCGGGACTGCGGCGGTCATTCTGACATTGGGGGGTACTGACTTGGGGTCACTGACATCCCTAAAAACACTAATACAGTGATCAGTGCAAAAAAAAAAAAAACTGACACTGTACTAATGGCAATGGGGAGGAAGGGGTTAACTTTATTTTGCAGGGAAGGGTTATAGGAGTGAGGGGAGTGTTTTACTAGGGGGCGGGGGTGTGTACTGGGCGGGACAAAGCTGATCGAGAAAGAGAAACTCTTCTTTCTCGATCAGCTCATCCTCGAGCTGACAGGGAAGTGACAGACAGCACAGCTACTGCAGCTGTGCTGTCTGTCACTGTTTGCCGCCGATCGCCGGAACATAGCCGCTAACGAGCGGCTGTGACCCGGCGACTGACATCTGCGGCGGTGATCCGCAGGACAGATAGGGCGGTGGCGCGCCTCCCGCGCGCCCCAATTTGTTTACAAAACACACGTCTTAAAACGTGATTTTGCCTGTGAGTGCCGCCCTGCCGTCGTATATGTACAGTGGCTGGGTGGCATGTAGTTAAGAACAACTCACAGTTGCCTAAAGTCAAATAGTGTTTTACCTAAGGCTCCATGCTCACTAGCGTTTTTAGCAGCATTTTAGTAGCGTTCAGAAGTGTTTAACCTCCTTAGCGGTATTCCCGAGTGTAGCTCGGGGTAAAATGTCAATACCAAAAGTGGTAACCCCGAGCTACACTCCGGCTTACCATGCAGCGTTGCATAGGGAGTCCCTGCAGCACTTACCTTGTCCTTCGCTCCCACGATGTGTCCCCTGCAGCGTCCCCAGCCATCTCCTCCGGTAGATGCCGGCATCCGGCTTCCGTGTTCCGGTCCCTGTGACGCTGGGACGTACGGGCGCTGGAACCGGCGGCAAATTTGAAATTTTTAAAAAATGTCTTTTTTTTTAAATGATTATTACATAGTAAAACATTGCTGTTTCAATGCATTTCACATACATTTTGTCCCTACTGCTTTGTCCTGTGCCCTGCCTGCATTTTGACTGTTCTTTCTGCCTGGAAACTTAGAAAAGTCCATGGCGTCCAAAAAGTGTCCCTTTTTGTCAAAAGCGGTTTTAGACCAGCTAGAGAACAGCGATAGTAAATCAGAACCACTTGCAGAATTGAGTGAAAATGATTTGTGGGGAAATTCGTCATCAGACACTGAAAACGATTTTGCGACTTTGCTCAGCGATGTGCGAATTTGCCTCTGTATTTCAAATTTCAGTGTTTTTGGTTTTATTCTATTATTGAATTAAATTTTTTATTATTATATTATTATTTTTTATGATTATTTATTAAATTATAATTTATGATTTCGTGTTTCAAATTTTATCATATCCGGAATGTTTAATAGACTCTTGTTCGTACAGATTTCAGTGAGTTATTCCAAAAAATTACAGTCTACAATAAAAAACTACATATTTCCATGCAAAAAAATGGTACCGCTTTCAGCACAAAAAATCGGAAAGAATCAGACTGCCGAGGAGGTTAAGAGCATTAGCATTTTATTAGCGTTTTTGCTGTACATGTACAGAAAAAAAAGCTAGAAAAAAACCTGTTGGCAGCTTTTTAGTAGCGTTTAGTAGCATTTAGCGCTTTCTCTGCTAGAAAAACTCTCCAAAAAAACATTTTTTTTCTGCTCCTAGACTCTGAAGCTCAAAAAATGCTAATAGCCTAAAGTAGTGTGCATGGATACATAGGGTAACATGATTTACCTTCTAGGAGCAGAAAAAAATACTAATAACAGGTTCTAGGGGCTTAAACAAACACTAGTGTGCATGGAGCATCCTTTAGGGCTCGTTCACACTTGACTAATTTCTAACATTTGCCAAATGCCCATAGAGATTTTGACAGGCGTTAGAAAGGCATTTGGGAAGCATTTTTAACACTCCTCAAATGCTCCCCTATGAGTGTTTTTGAGGCTTTTGATAGGCGTTTACCAAGCATTAATACCGCACCACAAACGCCCACAATGAAGTTTAATGGTATGAGCACTCCGCAAATGCCTCGCAACCACCTAGCAAACACTCCACAAATGCCTGCCAGGAGTTAGAGGAACATCACCATAGACTTGAATGGGAGACTTCAACTCCTCCTGACTCAACATGAGGCATCAATTTTGCTGCGACGCTAACGCTTCAGTGTGAACAGCACTATGTGCTGTCATGTGTAGAATTTTCACAGGCATTTGAGGAGCGTTAAAAACACTCCCCAAACGCCTGTCTAATGCCTGCTAACAAAGCTAGTGTGAACTTAGCCTTACAAAGCTCAGTGCAATCTGAGCTTCTAAACACTTCAAAGTTCAGTTGACAAAACAAAGAGATATGCTTAGTGTTGTAGTGTTACCCGTTTTTTTATTAATAAACAAAGAAACCCATAGCTAGGGAGATACCCCAACATAGGAGAAGAAACAGATATTAAGATAAAAGAATAAGAGTGAAACAGCCACGCAGTCGCGGTCCACAGCCCGGGGGGCTCGGTTCATCAAAGGGAGGCAGGACAGAGGAAAAAAGGGGGGTTAAAGAGACCACTGGGAATTGAAGGAGAGGGTAGGGCAGAAAAAAGATGTACTGACAATAAGAAGGGATCCCTGAACGAGCAGCACCTATGATCAGATACAAATATGAGATAGAATACTGGCCCAGACAGCTTCCTGCCACAACTCTGACACACAAAGGATGAAGATGTGAAAGGACTACTGTCCAAACAGAAGGTAAGCAGGTATTCACAGATATTGGTTGTACCTGGAAGAGTACTTAAAGTCATTCCAGTAAAACCATTTCTGTTTCATTTCAGAGGTCCTGTCCCTAAAGGCCACCATAAGGTCGTCCATTTCCTGGATATCATTTACTCTGGCAAACCACTGCCCCACCATCGGAGGAGAGCTACTTTTCCATACAGCCCTAAGCAGCATTTAATAATGGAATAAGCAAAGATTATTTGTAATGTTTATGCATTTTAGGAGTCAGGTGAAGAAAAATGGCCGCCTGATCAGCTGCCAGAGAGAAGCCCATAGTGTGATGTATAATCTTCAAGACCAGTCACCAAAAGACATGCAGGAATGTACCAACCTGAGCTCCACATCACCAGCAGGACATGGAATGATGAAGAAAGGTTTTGGCCAGTTTAGCTGGTGTCCTGTAAAACCGGGTGGTGATCCTGTAAAAGATTTCTTTGTATTTATTACAAAATGGCTACCGTATGGGCAAAGGTCAGTATTCTCTCCATTTTTCTCTTCAGAAACTGTAACCCCCAAATCGTCCTCCCATTTCTGAAGGAACCCCGGGTCACCTTGAGAATGAACTGTCAGAAGCTCTTTTTAAGAAATGGACAACACCCGTAAAGCTACGTTTTGTTATTTAAAATAACATACATAGTATATGTATGTGCTCTGTGCAATGTGCTGCACAGATTGGCCCTGATCCTCTTCTTCTGGGGTCCTCACCTGTCCACTCCTCATCTTCTCTGAGCACCCCCAGTGCAAGCTACTTGCTATGGGTGAACTCAAGTGGGCATGCTCCTGAACCAGGCTGTGTGTCCATAGAAAGCGCCTGCTTACTTCTCACAGGATTTGACTGACAGCAGCAGGAACCTATGGATACAGGAAGAGAGCAGAATGGGCCTACTGACAAGGACACCGTTGGATCGAGAGTGGTGTCAGGGAAGTTTTTTGGGCAGAGGGGCAGAGATTGGAAGGTAAAAACCCTTCTCCCATTAGAACCACTTCAATGCATTCCCTGCCTTTAAGTAAAAATGCCCCAATAACTTTTCCCATTTCCCATCCCTAAACACTTTCCTGACCCCTATCATGACCCCAGGACTGTCCCAGCTGCAGCCCAGCTCTCCTGTTTTCCTGGTCTCGCAGCAGGCACTGAGTGCAGTGGAGCCATAAGCTTTTGCTGTTGTCAGTCAAACTCATATGAGGGGGGTGCAGGGGCATGTCTTATCAAAGTTGTGTGTATCTATGGAGGTACATAACCCAGCCTGGGAGCACACCAGCACGCACACAGCTTAAAAGGAAGCACCCAAAGCAGGAAGAAGCGGACAATCCAGAAGAGGTAAGGGACCACTCTGTGCAATACTGTTGCACAGAACAGGTAACTATAGCCTCTTTTTTATTTTATTTAATATTTAAGATTCTTAGAAATCTTAAGGGCAAATGTTTATGTCATAGGAATGGTAACATCTTTTCATGTGCAGCCAACTTAAAGAGGAACAGAACTCTGGAATCTGTGCCCAAAAAAAGCAGGCAAAGGGCAAAAGACTTGTCGCCAATATTACCTGTGGTCTCCCTGCAGCTCATCTTTCCACATTAGTAACTTGGTGATGTCAGTTCCCATGTGTTGTGGTGTGCTGAATCACATACAGTATGCATTGGAACTGCATTGCCTTAGTGCACTGGGGAGTCATATAAAATGAATGGCAGTGCCACAGGCTTATGCACGTACCAAGCATTGAGGTAACCATGTGGTAATACTGTGTTTCACCCCCTTTATTTCTAACTGCAGACCCACAGCTTTGATGCTGTAGGCACTTTAGGACAATTGATGGGAAATACATAGAAAGGTAGATGCATGAACAAAGGCAGTGCATAGAGAAATAATGGAGCAAATGGTTTTCAGGGACTTATCTGCAGTGTGTAAAATCAACAAAGCAGTTGTCTGAAGTGTAACTGTACATCTGGAGCTGTTGGGAAAATGGTGGGATGTGCCATGCTGCCTTACCTCTCTGCCAGTTCTCTCTCTGCATCCTTAGTGCTGGTTTCCTCTGGGACACATTTTCATTCTCTAGTGATGAGCTTAACTTACCAGGGTCAATGGGAACCAAATATTAAAAAACAATTCTGGCCCTTTTCTGGGCTAGTAGGCATATGACTGTCAACAAAAGGCATGAGGGGACAAAAACCTGCAGCAAATAACATGTCTGGGAGATGCCATAAACCTTCATTTCTAAAACAGAATAAATTTGTTTTCATTTCCAGCAAAACGACAGTCTCTAGCAGCTTCATTCTGTTTGTAACCAGGACGGCCAGGAATTCCTTTATTCTATATCAAACCCCTATCCTAAGGGGTCTGACATAGATGTTAATGGAGGACCCCCTCAAAATAAAATGGCATGGAGTTTCCCCCACATTCATATCAGGGCCATCTGGTGTAGTATGAATTTTAAGGGTGACTACACAAAAAAGGGACTGAGGTTTCACCCCAAATTCTTTACTAGACCCTTCAGGTCTGGTATGGATTTTAGGTGGGACCTCACACAAAAAAAGAGTAAAGTCCTAGGAAAAATCCACTCCAGACCCTTAAACTATTATGCAGTCTGTCAGGTAGGGAGAGGACAAGAATACTACAGTGGGTTGCACTCCTCCCCCCTTCCCCACACTGAACTATACCAGGCCCTTAACATGGGGGGCTACCTTGACTGGATCCCAGTGACATCATTGACCACATACGGTCATATCCACATATGATAATGACATCACCTAAGATACACCATCCATTTGTTTATAACAGCAGTTTTCATCTGGACCTGTCATTTGGTGGGAGTGAAGTGATGGGAGCAGATGTGTGTATATTTTTTGGGGAGGCCAGTGGGAATCTTTGTTTACATTTTTTTTTTTAAACTGTGTTTTTATTAAACAGTTTTCACAAGGTAAATACAGCATATAAGACCCTAAGGTAAGTACAGAGTACATATTTGAAAAGTCAAAATATGAAAAATTGCTGCCAATCTGGGGGCGCCATAGCTATATGAATATAATAACAGACATCATCACATAGCTAGTAACAAATTCATATACTGTAATGTAAATTCTCTTGATGCTTAAAAATGAAACAAAAAACACCTACATCCGATAAGTCAAAGAGTATTCACTAAAAACTGTTGTATAATGGTACATTATGAAGTTGTGAGAATTTGAAAAGTATAGACATAAGCCTCTCCCATATGATCTTATCAAATAAAGAGATATGAATTTAGTAGAAACTGCTAATTAGTTCTCATAATTCCACTCAGGGGCCCCAGATTTTGTAAACTTTATGGGACATTCCCTAAATTTATAAAGTGGTAGGACCTGATTGATCAGATTCTTCCATATATTAATATGGATGATTTCGGAATAGACCCATTGTAGCACTGCAGTTTTCCTCACATAAAACAGTAATATTCTCAGAAACTGTTTCTGATATGCACCCAGATCTATATCTTCCAACACCCCCAAGACGTTAGGAAGGAAGGTCAAAGTGCGTAGCTATAAAGTGAATTACATGGGACCAGAAGGGACAAAGTTTATCACAACCTCAAAGCATGTGGAGCAATATTCTAGGGTGCGTGTGACACTTATGATAGTCGGGGTTACCTCTCCTATACATTTTAAAAAGCAGTGAATAAATCCTATGAAGAATATGTAAGTGGATAAGTCTGTCCCTCGCAGAGATAGTGTGAAAATAGGAATGGAGAACCTCATCCCAATTTTCATCTGAAAGATCAGGAATATCTTTGGACCAACGGGATCTTAACTTAGACAGCTGAATTGATTTGCCATGTTGTAAAGTACTGTAAAAGGATTAAATTAACTTAGAGTGTTCGGGGTGTAACAAAACCTATTCAAATGTAGAGTTAGAAAAGTGGACCTCCCTAGACCCTAGCAGAGTTGCGGCTGCATGTTTCAGTTGGAGGTATCTAAAATACCATCAGGGTGGGATATGAAATTCTTGTTGAAGCTGGGAAAATTATTTTAAAGAGCCAAGGTGATATAACTAATGAACATATTTCAGATGTTTCTATGCCCAGAGACAGGCATCAGAAAATATAAAGAAATACGAGAGGGAGGGATTGTACCAAATCGGACAAACGGGTGAAATAGAAGGTGAAGAAGCAAGAAGCAAGGTTAAACACTGTCCATATATTTTCAATGATACTTTTAGCATGTCCACCCATTCAGTAGGTTAGATAGACTTCCTATAAATCAGATTGGTCAGCGTTTCATAAGAAGAAACAAGAGCTGCTTCAGCAGCTGTGGCTGTATTGTTTAATTGAGGAAAAATCCACCAATGTATGTATTCAAGTTGGTAAAGCATAATACAACCACAAATTTGGAAATGTCAATTTGCCCTGAGAGGTTGGTAACTGAAGTGTCTCTAAAGATATTCTTGGATGTTTAGGGTGCCATTAAAAGGAAAAAAGAATAGATTCCACTTCTTGAAATATTTGTTTGGGGATATATACTGGACAAAACATATAAACATTTGGCAAAAACGCCATTTTAAATACATTTCAAGTGTAGTTTGCCCCAGCTTACTATTTTGGATTAAAGTAAAGCTATACAGAGAAGGCGAGCAATATAGTATTGTTAGCAATATATGTAGTCAAAGGTAATTATATTATAATTCTTAGATATTTGAAAGATGTTGTGACCTGTAAAGGGCAATCTGAAGGAAGGGCAAGTGGGATGGACAGATACACAGAGAGCACATTTGACTTAGACCAATTAACATTAAATCCAGAAAAGGTCCCAAAACTCTGGATAAACTGGAGCTCGGCAGATACTGTATGTTGGGGGTCGGAAAGATAAAGCAACATGTCATCTGCATAAAGAAAGACCTGTTCCTCCAATGAGTCAATCTACATACCTTGTAATGCAGAGGAAGTTCCTTGGAGTTGTGCTAGGGGGTTCTAAAGCGAGGGCAAATAGTAAAGGAGAGAGTGGGCATTCCTGTCTGGTACTTCGATGTATAGCAAAGGGTTTTGAGATTTTACCATTAATCCGGAGACTGGCTAAAGGGCAAATGTATAAAATACAAATCCATGCGAGAAATATATCACCAAAACCAATCTTTTCCAGCACATAGAGCAAATAGGGCCAATGTATGGAATCAAAGGCTTTATGAGTATCAAGAGCTACTATTGCTCTAGGCACTGAAGAAGCAGTAGGGATCTGGATATTGGTAAATAACCTATGAATAGTGATATGGCTCAATTGACCAGGAATGAAACTTTTTTGATCTGAGCCAATTAACTTGGTTATTACTTTATTTAGACGTAGGGCCAGAATTTTGGAGAGAAGCTTAAAATCCATGCTTACTTGGGTGATCGATCTATATGAATCACAATGTAAAGGGTCTTTATTAGGTTTAGGAATTAGAATTACCAAGCCTTCTCGTAATGATGGCTGTAGTGTATGCATCTCAAAAATGGTTTCATAGAGAGTAAGGAGTCTCGGAATTAAAAAATCTTGATGAGAGAGGTACCACTTCGGGAACCCTTCAGGTTTTATGTTTGGCTATAAATGTTTTAAGTGCACGTTCGATATCTTCTATGGAGATCGGGCATCTCTGGAAAGCTTCTGAGCAGGAGTCAAAGTACAAAAAGGAATAGAATCCACATATTCATAAAGCTCCACTGGAGTGGAGTGATCTTGGGATGTGTAAAGATTTGAAGAAAAGTGAAGAAAAGAATCCATAATTTGTTCATCAGAGGATTGCAAGCTGGCATTATGATCATACATTTGGGAAATAGTAATGGGATCAGGTATGGGCTTAGATAAAAAGACAAGAAGATAGCCAGTGTTATCTTCCGATTCAAATATCATCTGCGTCTGGTATAACAGCCGCTTTTGAGTCTTGGAGACCAATGCCAATTTGTATGCTCTCTGTACATCCCTCCACATTTGGTAGTTCACAGTGGAGGGGTCAGCCACATACTCCACTTCAGCCTCCTGTACCAACTTTCCAGAGAAGTTATATTTTCTCCATTAGCTTTCTGATACCCCAGTCATGTATGCACCTCTCATCACTGCCTTGAAGGCGTCCCAAGTAACAAGGACGGGAACCTCCTGAGAATTTTCATTCCAGTAATGTGACATAGCATCTGCACATGTATAAAGTACCATAGGCACTATGAGCCAATACAGACTCATGCACCAGACAATGGCATTGGTAGATTTAGATGTCTGGAGCTCAAGATCCAGGGGGGAGTGATCAGAGATCGCCCGTGGTAAATATATCACCCTGGCCACTTTGTTGAATAGGTCCCGAGATAGAAAAAACATATCCAGTCTAGATAAGGAATTATGTGAGTCCAAATTACAGGAATATTCCCTGCACCCAGTGTGTTTCTATCTCCATATTTCAACTAAATTACAAGCATCAGCCCTCTCCTTCAAATGTGGGGGATGGAGTGATCCATAACAGCATTAAAATCACCTCCTATAGCCACGGTACCTTGTGCCATGGGAAGAATTTTTGACATACAAGTAGATAGTCATTGGACATCAAAAGGTGGGGGACATAAGCATTCATTATTGTATAGAACATATTCAGATATTGTATTACCAGAGCAACATAACAACTTTGTGATCGATCTTAACTTCCACTACTTGTATCGGAAGTGATTTAGTGATTAAGATAGATATGCCTCTGGAATATGAGGAGTATGTGGCATTGAAGGCATGAGCAATTTGGGGCCCTTTTAGTGCCATAACCCTGAAACAAATCAAATGAGTCTCTTGTACCAAAAGAATGTGTGATTTTGTGCATTTGAAACAATCAAGAACCAGGGACCGTTTACGTTTAGAGTTCAGACCCCTAAAATTCCATGGGAGCAATTCAAGACTCATAACTGGTTGGAAAAAGGGCAATGAATCAAAGGGCAAAACTTCCACAAAGTAGGGCAGTATTCCATGACCTGGGTGCAACAGTGAGTACCATAAACAATGAACATGAAAAAGTGGAGTTACAGTGTACAGTAGGTAGAAAAGAAAACAAAAAAGAGGAAAACAAACCTCCCCCACCAACCACCCGCCTCGACGTCCAAAACTACAAAGAGGCTTTATCCCATTAGAACCGGTAGGTGACATGACCTAGCTAATCCCAAAGTTAAAGAGGGTAGATACTCCTACATAAATGTTTGTAACAGAAAAAAACCCCCCAAAATTAATCAAATTCCATAAAGTACTGAAGGTATATAAAAATACTCACAAAGAATGACAAGTGGATCCAGAATAATGATCCATGACAGCTTCCTTAAAGAGAGACAGAGCACCGTTGTTAGTAGAGCAAAGAGGTCTCACCCCTGAGATATTCATGGAGAAAAGGAAAAAACATTAAGAGTTACTATCTAGCAAAGTCATTGTGGAGAAAACAGTTATCTTGAAACTGAGCTACTATGTTCACATCTGATCATCCTAGACTGTCAAGTCAATCAGAAGCCTCAGAAGGAGACATAAAAAACTGAATTTTGCCATCGCTGATTACTCTCAGCTTAGCAGGATATGGCATACTGTAGCTAAGTTGTTTATTCCTGAGGCGACGTTTGACCACCTTAAAAGCAGCTCTCTGCTTCTGTGTAGCAGCTGAGAAGTTGGGGAAAATAGAAATTCAGTTGCCATTGAAATTAATTTCAGGGGGATTGCGTGCTGCCCTCAAAATATATTCTTTATCCTTGAAATGGAACAATTTTGCCAACAGGGGTCTTGGAGGTGCTCCAGAGGGTGGTGGATGCATGGGAACTTTGTGTATCCATTTGATAGTGAACATAGAGAATAGGGTGTCAATGCCAACCAAAGATTTAAGCCAGCTCTCCAAAAATATTTCCGGATCTTTGCCCTCCTCTCCTTCTGGGAACCATATACACCTCAAATTATTGCATTGGAGGCAGTTCTCCAAGTCACCCAGTTTCGCAGAATGGTAATTTAATTCAGCTTGTTGGGTATGAAAGTTAGTAGACAGAGGGTGCACATTGTCCTCAATATCGCTAATTCTTTGTTCAGCATTAGAGATCCTGGAGCAGATTTTTTTGCATGTCATGCTTCACTATAGAGACATCCAGCTGGACCATTTCAATCTGTGTGGTTAAGCTGTTTGAAATAATTGAATAGCCTCCATAATATGCTTCAGGGTGAGTGCAGGCTCCTCCGAATCAGGTTCCCTGGGTCAGACAAAGCCACAGACCCAGGAGATACATCAGCAGTCTGCTCACCTTCCTCCCAACCCCCTAGGAGTCAACACCTGTGTTAACTGGTGAGAAGGCAGACTTAGATAGGGAGGGGGCCAGTTAAAAATTTAGCAAAGTGTTCCTTGATAGTAGCAGGATTTTTGGATTTAGTAGAGGACTGTTGAGGTCTAAAGGCAGGAAGACCGGACTCACCCAGCAGCTGCTTCTTCTGTGCTTTGTCTCTGGGTGGAAGAGCACAAGAGGCAGAATGTCTGGCGCCATCTTTAGAGCCTCCCGGTGTTTGCTTAAGCTGTCACTCTCCTGTTGATTTTGGGGCTGTGTGGCCAATTTTCATCATGGCTCCAGGTACAGTTGTGGGGCAGATAGTGTGGCATGACTGGAGAGAGAGAAGAAACAGTAGGATGGCAGCAAGGTCACTAAAAGGAGCAATCAGTGCTGAAGGAGCTCCGGAGCCATGCTGTTCACTTTGTTCATCTTTGTTTACACTTTAAATTTTTTTCATGAATGAGTAGGGGTATTGTGTGCTCCTTACTCCTTTCACATGAGGGGCTGTTCAGTATCTGGGTGCCCCATTATTGTTAAAGATGGGCTTCCAGATTATGATAAATAAGCCACCCTGAATGCAGACACTCACAACCAATGAGCCAATGTTGAGGCTCTTGTTTTCAGAACATGGAGACACGGTGCTTTGCCAACCCCGCCCCCCAAGCAAGATACCACTCCAAGCTGAGGGCATGTGACCTGGTATGGTTCAGGAGGGGGGTGGCACATACTTATCCCCTCTTTCCAGGCCTACCAGACTGCTTGCTTGGCTAAGGGACTGGTGTGGATTTTTGGGAGGACTTTACATTTTTTTTTTATTTTTGCCCCCCTTATAATTCATACCAGAGCTGATTAACTCTAAATGCTCAAACAACCAAAGTTTTGCTGGATTTTGCTGGTCTTTGGGCTCCTCTGCTGGTTCCTTCCACACTGTAGATACTTTCCTGTTTCCACACATATACACCAGCTTTCATTTTATGATTTTTGCTGTCCTCCCAAAAGAGCATGGTTAGGAATTCCTGCTCTTAACATGTACCCTGATACTTGACCTGACTTACCCTTTCTCAAGCTGGTGATGATCGAATCTGTTGAAAGAATTTATCTACAACGTTTTAGCGACGTTGGTAGCAGAAGAGGTAAGTACTTCATTCATTTACACATCACCTTTATTCAGCAACTTAGTTTGTGTCACGATATTGAGTGCATTGTTTCTGTGCTGGTTGATTTGACAAACAAACTTTTATATCCTGCTTTCATTGTAAGTTTGAAAAGATCTCTGTCTGCTGTATGGTAAGCTTCATTACAATATGGTTCATTAATGTGTTAAAATATATGTTTTGCTGCATTACCATGCATTTCTCTTGAAAGTCCTAAAAAGTATGCTGGAAAAGTCATCCAAGGGGTTGATATACTAAAGACAAATAGACTATGCACTTTTCAAGTGCAGTTGCATTCATTTTCCCCAGAGCTTAGTAAATATGGTAAAGCTTCACTTTGCAAAGAAAACACGACCAGGTGCATGGAAAAAAAACTGCATTTTTGCTTGAATATAATTGGATGATGGAAAACAGAAGAGCTTAACCACATCGACTAAGCTCTGTGGAAATTGAGTGTAATACACTTGTAAAGTGCATAGCCATTTTGCCTTTAGTAAATCAACTTCATTGAATGGCAGTGCACAGGTCTAAAAGAGCTCAATTACTTGCATTATCACCATGGGGTTGATTTACTAATGGCAAATAGACTGTGCACTTTGCAAGAGCAGTGGCACTCTTTATTCTTAGTAAATGTAAATTTGGTGATGCTGCACTTTGTAAAGAATACCTAATCAGGTGCATGTAAAATATGGTAATTAAAAAAACACAGCATTTTTTCTTGCACATGATTGGACGATGGAAATAAGCAGAGTTTTACCATATTTACTAAGCTGTGGGGAAAATGAGTGCAACTGCTCTTGCAGAGTGCATAGTCTATTTGCCTTTAGCAAATCAACCACAGTGTGTTTTTGCAAAGTGCCGCTGCGGTAGCTAACTGAATTATACTCCAGGGATCACAGCCTTTAGTTTTGCAATTTTAGTATACCCAGTGATTTTTTTTAAACACAGGCTAAAAAAAAAAAGAGAAAATCTGATAATCCTGCTGTATTGTACAAGTGAGGTACTTAACCTTGATTCTTCTAACAATATCTCAGAAAGCACACCGCATGCTTCCATTGCATATTTACTAAAGTTGGTTCTTAAACACTTAATCTTTCTCTTCTTTAAAGTGTTTTTTTCTCAGAGATTGTCTTACTTAACCTTCTGATTAAACATTGTGTATCAGTACTGCTTGGTTTTTGAAGAAAGGGACATACCCTGAAAGCTTCTCCTGAACATTTGGATGTCAGTGCAAATTAAAAAGTATCACAGACAGTACTCAATTGTTCTGTTCTGGGCTGATAATGAACAGCATTTTTGTGGCCTGGATGGTGTCAGCCCTGCCTAGTTGTCATGCTAAACCCATTAACACAGGGGTTAATTATTCTGTAGTCCAAGATAACTACAATATATTTATTACAGATTTACTGTATATATATATATATATATATATATATATATCACCAACAATTTCTGCAGCACTTTGCATTCATGTCAGTTTGTTCACTGACTTGGTGTGGGGTGCCCTTGTCGAGCATTACATGTGTCCTTAATTTATCCACTACTATATATGCTCAAAACTATAGATTTAGGACCACAGTATACAGAGAAGCCTTGACGTGGGCACTGTGGCTTACATATTTGCATATGTGTGCAACAAAACACTCTGTTTTAACTGGTAAGTGTGCTAAGAAATTTTTGTTTGTGATGTACATTCATGTCAATCCCTGCCCTCAAGGACCAATTTAGGGTCCCTACTGTACATGAACATACTAGGGCCAATTTAGACAGGAGCCAGTTAGGCTATCAGCATATCTTTGGTGTGTGATATTGCAGTATCCAGAGGAAACCCATGAAAGCATTGGGAGAACATGCAAACTCAATGCAGGCAGTGTGGTGGTTGAGTTTCAAACCGATATCCCTAGTGCTGTAAAGTGTGCTAGCTACAGAGCTACTATGCTGTGCGGGCTAATTAGATTCCTTGACTGATTTGGTGTTACCACTATTGAACAGATATAACAAATCTCTTTTAAATCTAAATTTGAGCAGACTAAAAAGCAAAAAAAAAAATAGTCAAACCATTGTCAAATGGCCAAGCCTTGTCTAATAACCAAAACTTTGGGATTTCATTCCAAGTGTATACAATCATTAACTTGGGCAAACAATGGAATTGTATAGTTTGATATGTTAATATTGTTATTTTTCAACGTTTATTTTTTATCTTTGGCCATAAATACTGGAGATATCCAAAATAATTAGCTAATAGTGTAATTATGTATTATTTTGTAGTAAAGTATCAGAAATCTTCCTCAACAGTCAAAAACAGTTAACCAATCAATGTTTATAGTAGTTTTAGATAAAGAAAACTAGCATGTCCTCCTTTGTCAGCACTAAGATGCTATGTACGATAAATTCTAAGTAATGAAAGTCAGGCAGTTCCTGCGTATTAATAATACAGATTTCAAAATTAATAGGCTTTTTATTATATTTTAGATGTATGTGTAAATAGGGAACATTGCTCAAGGCTAATGAAGTGAGGAGAGAGCAATAGAAAAGCTGTTGCACCAAACTAGATTGCAAGAATTTCACTAGCAGCTGTACTGTGCCACTTGCCAGTAATACACTGTTGCACTAAGCTAGATACAGTATAAGCAGTTTGCAAAGATTTCATTAGCAGATATAGTGTGCATGCACAGAATAAATCAGTCTCTCTTATGAATGAATGATCTTTACAAGAGGGAGGTGGAGAAGCACAGTGGCTAAATGGTTAGCAGTTCTGCCTGGCAGTACTAGGATCATTGGTTCAAATCCCAACCACAGCAGCACCTGCCTGGAGTTTGCATGTTCTCCCTGTACTTGCGTGGGTTTCCTCCAAGTACTCTGGTTTCCTCCCACATTCCAAAGACTTGCTGGTAGGTTAATTGGTTCCTGTGTAAATTGGCCCTAATATGTATGAATGTGAGTTAGGGACCTTAGATTGTACACCCCTTGAGGGTTAGGGACTGATGTGAATGTACAATATATATATATATATGTATAGTGCTGTGTAAATTGGCAGCGCTATATAAGTATCTGAAATAAATAAGATGATTGCAGAAGTGATGAGGCCATTGGGTTTTAGCGTCCATGTTAAAAATCCAGAGTTTTATTTCAGACCTAATACTAATGATTAACCCCTTTGTGATCTTTATGTACTTTCTCTATGACTCAAAAGTCCAAGTCTTGAAGGTTTCTATTATGTAATTTTTTATAGTAATCATAAAGTGGAGTTTTCTTTTTACCTAGCAGAATACCATAAATATGTTCCCTCATTCTCTTTTTGAACTCATTTTTGTGTGGCCTATGTATTGTTTTCAGGAAGGGTACGGAATGCAGGTGATCACCCCTGTAACATTACCAGTTACCAATTCTCTGATAGCGAACTGCTCTTTTTTTGTTTACTAAGATGAAGGTGTTCCTCTTTTTCACTGTTTCCAACTTGTCTTTGTGCATTTGTAGGCCATGCATTTGGTGCATCATACAAAGCCTACTTTAAATGGTGGTATACCTACCTTTTCTTTCTTTGTTTACTCCAGGGGCGGACTAACCATTTGTAAACTCGGCTCAGTAGGGGGCCCATGAGATGCCCCTGGTACCTTTTTCATAGGTTTTTTTGAGTTTGGGCAAGGACACAGGGGCCCCATGATCCCCTATTGCCCAGGGGCCCCATGAGCTGTCAGTCCACCCCTGGTTTGCTCTGTATGTTGGGAGGGGAGGATTTGAGAAGAAGGTTTGGGGCCTTCTTAAAAATTATGTTTGGTTTATCTGGAAAGACTGGACCCATTACTTTATCCTTCTTCAGAATGTTCCAATATTTTCTGATAATTTTTTTGACTTTATCTGCCTGTGAACTGTAATTTAATTTAAGAGGGTTCTGAAGTCAATGTTTTTAAATGTTCTGTTCTATCTATAGTGCATATTCCTTCAACGTTATTCAGTGCGGTTGGGAGAACTCTTATGTATTTTAGGTAAATAATAAAATACTGGCAATCTGGGTGTCTTGGTGTCATCTGTGAAAAAAAAATATTTTACTATTATTATTATTTTTATTTTTAGCAGTCAACTATTTTATTCTTTTTTTTACATAACTTTTATCGCTATCATATAGGGGACTGATAGCCCCCTATGTGATAGCATATAGGTGAAAGCTACTTGTTATTTTACATTCAGGGTCTATTAGATCCTGGATGTCTCCTCTGTACTCTGCTACAGTTGATGGAACACAGAAGGTGTTCCACCAGCTCCTTCCCCACGTGGGAAGTGATGAGAAGCTCAGATGATCCCAGCCAGGGATGTACCCCCCCATTGTGGACAGGGCTGGCACAGGGCTTCCGAGCTCTGGCAGTGAAGGGGGTGATCTATGGGTATTGCAGTTTGTATAGAGAGGAGTATGTAACCAGAAATACTTGGTACTGCTCGCTATAGACTAGTAACTGTGAAGTGCATCAGTGGAGGTTAGGGAGCATGCACAGGACAAAAGCAAGCCTGAAAACAACAGTAAGAGACTTAAAAAAATATATAAATACAGAGCCATGGTATACTTGACAGTTTAGAATGATTGATACACGAAAATGAAATCGGAGAACTAGAGAAAGTGCAGGGAAGGGCAACCAAATTGACAAGAGGCATGGAGTAGATCAGCTATGCGGAATGATTAGCTGACCTGAATTTATTCTCTCTTGAGAAGAGTAGATTCAGGAGGGATATGTAAGGATATAACATGTATAAATACATCAGTGCTCCATATAGTGAACTTGGTGTAGTTATTCACTTTAAGGTAATTACAGAGGACAAGGGGGAACACTTTACGTCTGGAGGAAAAGAGATTTAACCTCCACCTATGGAAAAGCTTCTTTACAATAAGAGCTGTGAATATGTGGAATAGACTCCCTCAAGAACTGGTTCTGGCAGGCTTAGTAAATTGTTTTAAAAAGGCTTGGTTGCATTCCTAAATGCACATATTATAACTGGATATTAATATTTAGAGGTAATAACACCAGGGATAGTTGATCCAGGGAATATGCGATTACCTCCTGGAGGATCAGGAAAGAATGTTTTTCACCTCCACTGGAGCGAATTGGATCATACCTTTTGAGGTTTTTTTTGTCTTCATCTGGATGACCTGTGGGTATAGGTTTGTGTATATGAGGTTTTCAATATCTTTTACTTGCTAATTGAACTAGATGGACTATTGTCTTTTTTCAACCTCACTAACTATGTAACCATAATGAAAACAAAAATGGGTTTAATTACAGTTTTTTACTATTAATTAGGGTGGGTGATGAATGGCTCCTTTCTAGATCTGTCATTGGAGAAATATATTTGATATATTTTTTTCCTCTGCGGGTGTCTTTTTTGTTGATTTAAGCCGCGTATATTGTGGGGCTTGTGTTGAGAATACTGTCCCTCCCTGTAGGGTGGCACTGAGAAATGTATCTGTGTAGGGATTTCAGGTCTAGGTATAGTCTATGTATAGTAGGAGTGTTTGTATTATCTTCGTTACTGGCCTCTCTCTTTTTTTACTATGTCTTACAGCTCTCAATATCCCTTATTACTGAGGGTTAGGTACTGATGTGAATGTACAATATATATGTGTAAAGCGCTGCGTAAATTGACGACACTGTATAAGTACTTGTAAATAATAATTGTTTTAAACTTTCATATCTTTTTGTTCACAATTTCTTGCTTTGTTTTTTCAGTTTATACTCTTCTCTATATTCTTATATTTATCATTACTTTTTTATAATTTCTCAAAAAATGGTAGTTGTGACTTTCTACTTCTATAATAAAATGAATGACTTATTCAGAGAAATCATGCAGCATGAAGTCCCATTTTTCCTAAAAATCATCACTAGTCAGATGAAAAGAAAGTGTTTTATTAATCATAAATCCCCTAGGGAGAACATTACATTCTAGGTACTTTTCTATAGTAGCTATTTCCTATAGATTTTTCATTTCCTGAATCAGAAGTCTCTCTAATTTCCTGCTCATAAGTACTTTATCTTGTTTTTGAGTAAAATCTTGTGGGAATGTTGTTATAGAAACATTTCTTTACTTTTAAAGTACAGTTAGCCCCACAGATAAGTGATTTGTGTAATTTCTTCCATACTCATAGCTGCCAACCATCTTCAACATACTTGGAATTGATAACAAAATACAATAATTTTAGTTATGTGGAGTTCAGAGTACATAATACTGAAAATGTAGCAGCTGCAATGTTCACAAGAAGGTGTGGCACTCCCAAAAACCCCTTCAAAATATTTGGATATATGTATAAATAGGGAAGAGCCCTTGTAGGTAATGTAGTGAGTAAAGAGAGGGAAAAAACACTGTTGCATTGAATTACCCTGGGGTGCCTTGAGGTTTCTTCAGGGGTGCCTTGGCAAAATATCTAAAAATTGCCCAAAACTCGTATACAAGGCAGAGGGTGGAACAAGCCTGCACAAAGCCTTACACAAAGCCACACGTTTTGCACCAATGTATGCACCATTACGACCTTCTATCCACCAGCGTCCTGACAACCAATGACATCATCAGTTGATTAGGAGGACTTCAGCTGCCTGCACAGCATCCTACTTTGACTCTCCCCTGCCCCTCTCCATCAGTGCTGGGGTCACATTAGCTCAGTGATGGAGAAAAACTGAGGCAGAAGATAAATACTGGAATACTACGCAGTACCAGTGTGCAAAAGTGTATTTGCTGTGGAAGAATAAATCACCTCCAATGTTGGGTGTCCTACGTGTGTGGATGTTGCTGCAGTATATAAAACTATTGGAATAGTTTTCGCATTTTAGAATGGAGTGCTGCAAGACTGCCCATAATTTTAAAGGATGCCTCGGGATTGTCCATCATTTTAAAGGGTGCCTTGACTGAAAAAAGATTGAGAAACACTGAACTTGACAGGATCTCTTTAGCAGCTGTACTGTGCCACTTGCTAGTAATACAGAGTTAGATACAATGTAAAAAGTTTGTCAAAACTTTACCTGTACCCGGAGGTGACAGAGATGATTGCAGAAGTGATGACTGGTCTTTCACAGCAGTTTTCTTCAAAATTTAGGCTGACAGATGTATTTTTGTAAGGGATGGGTCTAGCAATCAGGGTAAAGCAGAAAATGTGCATCTCCTGGGGTTGTCTCAGGATGCTGCTGTCGCGTGAACAATGAGTCAACAGAGCATCCAGTGCATGTGATTGATGTCAAGTTGGCTATCAATCATTAACTGGTTTTGGAGATCTAAGGTGTCATTGCTCAATATGTATGTAGTCAGCTTCTCTGGTCCTCTATGTGTAGCTCTCCAATTTGAATCATTGTAGTGCTGGTGGGAACAAAGCCAGAAAGCCACAAATAAAGCCTGGTACACGCTATAAATTTGTTTTGTCCAACCCAATGGGCAAAAAACAACCAAAAAACCTGACATATTGCTGTACTGATACAAGTGATGCTAGTACAGCAATCTCCCCTGTGCTATTGTATTCTGTTAGGGGGACCACCCCCCACCAGGGCACACTAATCAGCAATTACCAGGGCTGATCAGATGCTAGTTTTCCACTGGTCGTGAGACTGGCTTCTGTTGGACAAGGAGCTGTGCACAGGGGCTGAAAATCAGCCAGTTTCTGCTGAACCAACAGTTTTTGGCTGATTTTTGGCCCATGTGTACCCAGCATAAGAGACACAAATTTATATTTTAAACAGGATGATTCAATATCTAACTTATTTGCATTGAATATAAGTATTTATTTTCCAATAAGACTGATGCAAGATCAGGGGCGGACTGACAATTTGGAAACTCGGGTGCTGACCGAGGGCCTGGGGTCAGGAGGGGGCCCCATGAGATGCCCCTGGTACCTTTATCATAGGCTTTTTTGAGTTTGGGAAAGGACACAGGGGCCCCATGATCCCCTATTGCCCAGGGGCCCCATGAGTTGTCAGTCCGCCCCTGTGCAAGATCATTATTACTCCCCGTACTCCTCTGCTTTTAAATTTTAATAAGATATTAGAAAGTAAAGAGAATATGTTTATTGTATTGTAAAATAATTTATTAATTGGATAATATTTGCTTGCAATATATTGCAGCTTACCGATTATTAGTGGTGGCTGCATTTGTTTTCTGTTTTAGGCTTTTCCCCTCTGTTGGAGGCACCCCAGGGTAATTCATCGCCTGGTGATCTGGCCAGTAACACACCTCCTGTACTAGAGTGCTCCTACTCTGGATGAAGGAACACGGAGAAAACTTTGGACAGCAGCATTGTCAGTCTGGGGGGGGGGGGTAGATGTTTTCTTTTGTGATCAAGGTTTTACATAAGCAAACAAAAGTTAATCATTGTAAGCAGTGATAAATGGTTTGTCTCATCTCTGCAACTACAAGAGAGCTTGTTCTTTTGAAAATAAACAGACTTACTAGCCAGATAACCAGGTGAAATTAGACCAGGGGAAGTCTAAAAAAAATGAAAACAAATGCAGCCATAACATCTAATAATTGTGCAAATATAATAAATGTTTACTTTTGTGTTCAATACTGCTTTAAAGTTTATCTAAAGGCAATTTTTTTTTTAAATGTTGGATTGATTCCTCCTATTTTGGTGACTATTGTCACTGAGACAGAAAGTGAGGAGAAACCCTATTTGTTAGAGTTGTCACCAGAGCAACAAGAAAAAATGAAAAACTTCCAATGGAAACTAATTTTTGGTAACAGCTGTCTAAAATGAAAATTCCTCTCACGCTTATGAGATTACCTCTCATTTCCTGTTGTGTCCAGAACACTAAGTGAAGGGAAATCTCCCTAGTAGGACAAAGACAACAAAAAATATATAACTAAAAACTGCTAAAGAGTTTCCAGCACAGTACAGATAAGTAAGGATAATAGTGTTAACCACTTGAGGTCCTCCCACCTGCCATGTACTCTTACACCACTGCCTGGGTTTGGGGGCGCGTATGATTTTACAGAGCTAGAGCCTGTCAGCAAGTAACGGTTCATGGTTCGGACCTGCTGATCGGCTGTATGAAATCACAGCCCAGAGCTCTGTGTTGACAGTTAACTCAGAGCTCTGTACAGAGGGAATAGTCTCTGTGTTTCGCATCCCTGCAAATGAGGAATGATCACTCTGTTTCTTATCCCTGCAAAGCACACCTTACACATATTACACATAGTTAGGCACACATTTAACCCCTTGATTGCCCTAGATGTTAACCCCTTCCCAGCCAGAGTCATTAATACAGTGACAGTGTATAATATTATCACTGATCACTGTATTAATTTCACTGCTCATGTCCGTGGAAATTAGGTAGTTCCCCCTCAGTTAGTGTCATTTTTTTATTTGATATGTTTTACATAGTTACAGTTAGTCTGGCTGAAAAAAGACAAAAGTCCATCCAGTTCAACCATTAAAAAAAAAAAAAAGTTATAATCCTATACCCACAGTTGATCCAGAGGAAGGCAAAAAAAACCAGCAAAGCAAGATCCAATTTGCTCCTGCAGGGGAAAAGATTCCTTCCTGATCCCCGGAAAGGCAATCGGATATTCCCTGGATCAACTTTACCTATAAATGTTAGTATCCAATTATGTTCTGTGTATCTAAGAAAGAATCCAGGCCTTTTTTAAAGCAATCCACTGAGCTGGCCAGAACCAACTCTTGTGGCAGTCTATTCCACGTTTTCACAGCTCTCACTGTGAAGAAACCTTTCTGTGTTTGGAGATTACATTTCTTTTCCTCCAGACGTAAGGAGTCCCCCCTTGTCCTTTGTGATGACCTCAGGCTGTTTTGTAGCAGAAAGTAAAAAATATTTTTTTTTCAAAATTTTTGTTCTTATTTAACTGTTTCAATACCGTGCAATTTTACACCTTCCTGCCCAGGCCATTTTTCAGGTTTCAGCGCTCTCACACTTTGAATGACAATTGCGCAGTCATACAACATTGTACCCAAACTAAAATTTTATCATTTTCTTCACACAACTAGAGCTTTCTTTTGGTGGTATTTAATCACCGCTGGGGTTTTTATTTTTTGCTAAATTAACAAAAAAAGACCAAAAATTTTGAAAAAAAAACACATTTTTCTTTGTTTCTGTTATAAAAGTTTACAAATAAATAATTGTTCTTCATAAATTTAGGCCGAGATGTATTCTGCTACATGTCTTTGGTGAAAATAACCCAAATTAGGATGTATTATTTAGTTTGTAGGAAAGTTATAGAGTTCACAAACTATGGTATAGATCTGAATATTGATCAATCCTGAAGTACTGACAGCCAATCTAATTTCTTGAGGTCCAAGAATGTCAGAATAGTACAGATATCCCCAAATGACCCCTTTTTGCTGAGTAGACAGTCGGACGTACTTCATAAGAGGCATGGCGAGTATTTTGAAGTTGTATTTTTTTGTCATCATTTTTCCGAAAATGAAAAAATGAAAAATATTATTTTCACTATTTTTTTTTTTACATACTGTCACCAGTGCAGTACAGCGTCATCATATAACTGGCATGGCGGTGAACAGGGACACTGACTGGTGACAGTATGAAAAAAAAAAAAAATTATATTTTTTTTAAATTTTTTTTTATTTTTTTATTATATTTAATTTTTTATTACATTTTTTTTTTATTTTTTTTAAGATTTTTTTTCATATTTTACTATGACCAAAATAGTACAATGTTACCATAGTAACATTGTACTACTTTGGGGAAGTGATCAGTATTTTTTTTTTTTTTTTTACACAATTTGCTTATAGCAAAGAATTACTTTGCTATAAGCAAGCATTTAGCTGAATGAAATCGATTAATTCAGCTTTTTTTTTTTTTTTTTTTTTTTGTGCTTAGCTGTGATTTGGTCACAGCTAATCACATGACATGTGCATGTGATTAGCTGTGACCATTCACAGCTAGGCACTAGTATACAATGGATGGCATCATGAATGAAGCCATCCATTGTATACAACTGTCATGTGACCTGCTGTGATTGGTCGCGGCAGGTCACATGGTACCGGCAACGGGAGCCGGTACTCGGATCTGTCATCGGCCGTGTCCGAGGTGCACGGGCGGTGACAGATCCCGCTGCTGCGCCGCTCTGCAATAGCGCAAACGGCGCATGTGCGGGAGCACGCCAAATGGCGTGGACCCGGAAAGCTGCAGCGCTTTTCAAGCCGCCAAACGGCTATTGGCCGGGCGGCTAATGGTTAATTTAAAAAAAAAACCCAGTGGTGAACAAATACCACCAAAATAAATCTCTATTTGTGTGAAAAAAATTATATAAATTTTGTTTGTGCATTGTGCATGTCTGTGCAATTACCAGTTAGTGTAGTACTAAGTAGCACAAAATTGCTGGGCCATGAACGGGGTTAAATCTTTGGGAGCTTAAGTGGCTAAACATTACATTACAGCCCTCTCCTAAATATTACAAAGCAAGAACAACTTGGTAAGATTTTCAAACAAATAAAAAGCATCATAAAAGGTAACCTACAATTTCTAAACTTTTTTTACATTATGCTATATTAATGGGAACATGTACAATGTAACAATTGTAAAGGTAGGAGTTATCCCAATTTGGCTGCAAAATTGGAAACACACTTTAATTCACAGAATTGTTGATGAAACCTAATTTTAGTTGGTGTTTGTCATTTAAAAAATGTAATTTTATATGTAACTGTCTGTATAAATAGCTGCATTACAGCTTTTGCAGACATTTGCCACTTAAGATGACATTCTAATAAAAGTCTCTTACATTTTTAAATGAAAATTGAAACACATGTAAAAGTGAATGAACTGTTATTAGAATCTGTTAATCATTAATAATACACTTTATGCATTAACAAAAATCATGGATATTATTCATGAAAAAAAGTGTCGCTCTTTATGACTGCTGTCAGCATTTCAAGAAAATAATTTCAGATATGAAGAATTGCACACTGTTAAAACATTCACATAGTTATCAGAAGATTTTTTTTTTACTGTCTGCATAAAGAACCTCCGATGCTGAGAAGTCAACAAAACAACAAACTTTCCTACCCTGGGAAACTCCTTGTAGTTTTAGAAAAATAAGATTTACAACTAGATTTATTTTATGTTTTATAAAATCATCATTTCTTTTTGTTGGAAAATCACATGTTCCTCTTTTGAGAAAAAAAGAAGTCTCTGTGATGTTTGCACCATTAGTTGAATCATAAAATATCTGTCTGTTCTCAATTATTATTACATCTGCCAATAATAAGTTGGGGCTGTGGTTTGTATGCACATTCAGAAGATTCTTGAATATTATTATCCTGGACCTATGTTCACTTTTGTCCTGAACAGCAAGGTCCATTTCGAAGTTCTCATCTATCTTTCCAGGAAAACCTGCAAAATTGTGATATATGTTAAATATAGTATGATCGCTTTTGCTGGCAACATTTGTAACAAATGTATTCTCTAAATATTATTTCTAATTAATTCTTAGTGTTAAAATTGTTTGTAAATGAAGGTACTTAGAAGTATGCAATAACACAAATTATTACAGTTATGTATACATTCAAAATCATCACATGTATTTAATAAGCAGCACTCCAGCTATGAAGTACTTATGGTCGATAACAGGGGCGGACTGACCATCTGGAAACTCGGGCACTGCCCGAGAGCCCGGGGTCAGTAGGGGGCCTCATGAGATGCCCCTGGTACCTTTTTCATAGGCTTTTTTGAGTTTGGGCAAGGACACAGGGGCCCCATGATCCCCTATTGCCCAGGGGCCCCATGAGTTGTCAGTCCACCCCTGGTCGATATTCAAACAGGGTGGCTACTATGCCTTGGGTCTAGTTTTGCGAACAGCCGCACTTTTCCAGTTATATATAGTATGGCATTACTTGCTTGTTGGTACATGTGCTATTAGTATGCTTGTTTTTCCAGCTGATGGACATCTCCACTCACCTTACCTTTGGAAGATATATAACCGACTTGTGTAATGTACCCAAAGGTCTCCTGGGTGTTCTTTGTACAAGAATATTTTGGCTAACTTTTGGAATTATGACAGACCTATGTTACGTGGTATGTTTGGTTCTGACCCTTTTAATTATTTATTTTTGAAAAATAATAAAAAATTCAAAACAAATCACTTTGGAAACACTTTGGTAAAATAATACAGTTAATGTATGTAATAAACCTGTCAACAGTGGATTTTGGGTGGCACCAGGGTCATGGATAAGGGGATACCACTAATCCTCCTGTATGGGTCCCAGGCCAGCAGGGGGGCCCAGGCAGCTGGATGAGTCACATGTGGGCAGGGAGGATGATCGGCACAGCACGGGGAAGGGGGGCAATTACTGGAACTGATCGCCTGTATGGCTCTCTTTGCAGCAGCTGAAAGCTGGCTTCTACTCCCCCTTCCACTGGTTTTCAGCTGCAGCAGAGTGGGCCATGGGATCATTTCCAGGAATTGCCCTCCGCACCCATCCCCCCCCCCTTCCCCCGTGCACCATACATTTTGCCCTGCTGTTCAGACCCCCCTGTGTGCTCCCACTCCCACAGTGCTGCCAGCTTCCCTCCTCTCCTCCCCACCAGCAGCTGCAAGCACAAAATAGTATTCAGGATGGAGAGTGGGGGAAGGGTGTGGTAAATATGTCACATTTACCATCCCCTTCCTTTTCTGAACTAACACAATGAGTGATTGTTACCAATCACTCACTGTGTTCATTTATAACTGAAACATAGTAAACTGTGGGGTTTTTTTTGGGGGGGGGGCTGTCAAGTTGGCTGTTTGGGGTCTCGTGGTTTCTAACAGCAGACCTGGGTGGCACAGTATGTTAGGTGGGTCATTGGCAAACCTGAAATGCACCATAAGAAGCTTATTAGCTTTACTTAACCACATTCTAAAGCATTAAGGTTTTTTACCTAATTGCATTCTCTGCATTACACCCCTGTCACATCAAACCCTACTTTGAAATTGTGCGACATACAGTGAAGTCGCACGATTTCAAAGCCGGATGACATGCCAATTTCAGGTGCAATTTGTAAGATATCTGATACAGATGTCTATGCAAATCGCACCAAAAGTACTACTTTAGAAATCGGCGTGGCTCCGACCAAGTCAGAACCGCACCGATATGAACGCTCTAATTGCAGACAATAGCTGCAATTTGGCATGCGATTTGCAAATAGCATGCCAATTCGCATCCAGTGTGACCGGGGTCTTAAGGTAAAAAAACTCCTGTTGGGGGACACTGGCTGAAGAAGAGCAGCCAGGAGCACCAGCTGGGGACCCCACAAAATAAAACCATTGCACAGGTGAGTATAACATATTTATTATTTTAAAAAATTAAACAATAAATAATGTTAACTTAAAAAAATTAATATTTAAAATCACTTTAATTAAATGTTTAGGTAAATCAGAATACTGAATGGTCTTTATAAATAGGAGGAATGTCTCTCCATCAAATGTGATGAAAGTCTTTTTGTAAGAGTATTCCCATTACTGGGTTTTTATTTTCTTCTTTTAAACTAAAGGTTATTATTAGAGATGAGCGAATTATTCAAAAATTAGATTTGGCTGATTCGCCGAATTTGCGGAATAAATTCGATTCGATGCAAATTTATTCGCTGCGAATTTAACTTATTAAAATTTCTAGGCTTCAGAGAGCCTTTATATTAGTGCAGAACACTGTACCTTTAAATTTAAATGCCCTTGGAGTCTGCTGGGGAAGAGAAATAATACTGTCAGTCAGTATGACATGCAGATGAGTGCCGTCGATCTTAGAATCACCGCACACTTCACTCATTTGGGCAGTCACGGGGCCAAAACCAGAGTGTGGAGCCACAGTGTGGCGGTGGAGGCAGCAGCAATGGGAGGCCATACAGCACCCTATGACAAAATGGAACCCACCAGCAGTGTGAGGAGACCTGAAAGTGGCACATGGCAGAGTGTGGCGATGGAGACAGCAGCAATGGGAGGCCGTACAGGGACCCATGACACACTCTGGACCTGGCAGCAGCATGAGGAGGCGGTACAGGGGCCCATGACAGATTACGGGCCTGGCAGCAGCATGAGGAGTTGGTACGGGGGCCCATGGCAGATTACGGGCCTGGCAGCAGCATGAGGAGGCGGTACAGGGGCCCATGGCAGAGTGGCGGAGCGTAAGCAGCTAAAAATGAAGGCCATACAGAGGCCTATGTTAAAAAGTCCCCCCAGCAGCAGTGTGGGGAGACGACTATCAAGAGTCCAATGGCAGAGTGGCGGAGCAGAAGCAGCTTCAATTGAAGAAGAAGAGGATGAGGATGAAGAAGAAGAAGAAGAAGAAGATGAGGATGAAGAAGAAGAAGAAGAAGAAGAAGAGGATGAGGATGAGGATGAGGATGAAGAAGAAGAAGAAGAAGAGGATGAGGATGAGGAAGAAGAAGAAGAAGAAGAAGAAGAAGAAGAAGAAGAAGAAGAAGAAGAAGAAGAAGAGGATGAGGATGATGAAGAAGAAGAAGAGGATAAGGATGAGGATGAAGAAGAAGAAGAAGAAGAAGAGGATGAGGATGAGGAAGAAGAAGAAGAAGAAGAAGATGAGGATGAGGATGAAGAAGAAGAAGAGGATGAGGAAGAAGAAGAAGATGAAGAGGATGAGGATGAAGAAGAAGAAGAAGAGGATGAGGATGAAGAAGAAGAAGAAGAAGAGGATGAGGATGATGAAGAAGAAGAAGAAGAGGATGAGGATGATGAAGAAGAAGAAGATGAGGATGAGGAAGAGGAAAAAGAAGAAGAAGAGGATGAAGAAGAAGAAGAAGAAGAAGAAGAGGATGAGGATGAAGAAGAAAAAGATGAGGATGAAGAAGAAGAAGAAGAAGAAGAAGAAGAGGATGAGGATGAGGATGAAGAAGAAGAAGAAGAAGAAGAAGAAGAAGAAGAGGATGAGGATGGAGAAGAAGAAGAAGAAGAAGAAGAAGAAGAAGAAGAAGAAGAAGAAGAGGATGAGGATGAGGAAGAAGAAGAAGAAGAAGAAGAAGAGGATGAGGATGAAGAAGAAGATGAGGATGAAGAAGAAGAGGATGAGGATGAAGAAGAAGAAGAAGAGGATGAGGATGAGGAAGAAGAAGAAGAAGAGGATGAGGACGATGATGAAGAAGAAGAAGAAGAAGAAGAAGAGGATGAGGATGAAGAAGAAGAAGAGGATGAGGATGAGGATGAAGAAGAAGAAGAAGAAGAAGAAGAAGAGGATGAGGATGAGGAAGAAGAAGAAGAAGAAGAAGAAGTAGAAGAGGATGAGGAAGAAGAAGAAGAAGAAGAAGAAGAAGAGGATGAAGAAGAAGAAGAAGAAGAAGAGGATGAGGATGAGGATGATGAAGAAGAAGAAGAAGAAGAAGAAGAAGAAGAAGAGGATGAGGATGAAGAAGAAGATGAGGATGAAGAAGAAGAAGAATAAGAAGAAGAGGATGATGAAGAAGAAGAAGATGAGGATGAAGAAGAAGAAGAAGAAGAAGAGGAGGATGAGGATGAAGAAGAAGAAGAAGAAGAAGAGGATGATGAAGAAGAAGAAGAAGAGGATGAGGATGAGGAAGAAGAAGAAGAAGAAGAAGAAGAAGAAGAAGAAGAAAAAGAGGATGAGGATGAAGAAGAAGAAGAAGAAGAAGAAGAAGAGGATGAGGATGAAGAAGAAGAAGATGAGGATGATGAAGAAGAAGAGGATGAGGATGAAGAAGAAGAAGAAGAAGAGGATGAGGATGAAGAAGAAGAAGAAGAAGAGGATGAGGGTGAAGAAGAAGAAGAAGATGAGGGTGAAGAAGAAGAAGAAGAGGATGATGAAGAAGAAGAAGAAGAAGATGAGGATGAAGAAGAAGAAGAAGAGGATGAGGATGAAGAAGAAGAAGAAGAAGAAGAAGAGGATGAGGACGAAGAAGAAGAAGAGGATGAGGAAGAAGAAGAGGATGAGGATGAAGAAGAAGAAGATGAGGATGAAGAAGAAGAAGAAGATGAGGATGAAGAAGAAGAAGAGGATGGGGATGAGGATGAAGAAGAAGAAGAAGAAGAGGATGAGGATGAGGAAGAAGAAGAAGAAGAGGATGAAGAAGAAGAAGAAGAAGAAGAAGAAGAGGATGAAGAAGAGGATGAGGATGAAGAAGAGGATGAGGATGAAGAAGAAGAAGAGGATGATGGTGAGGAAGAAGAAGAAGAAGAAGAGGAGGATGAGGATGATGAAGAAGAAGAGGATGAGGATGAAGAAGAGGATGAGGATGAAGAAGAAGAGAATGAGGATGAAGAAGAGGATGAGGATGATGAAGAAGAAGAGGATGAGGATGAAGAAGAAGAAGAAGAGGATGAGGATGAAGAAGAAGAAGAAGAAGAAGAGGATGAGGATGAAGAAGAAGAAGAAGAAGAAGAAGAAGAAGTAGGATGAAAATAAGAAGAATTCCAGTACAGCAAAAAGTGTATCTGCAGAGAGCTCCGCTATTTCTGACAGTTCTCTGACAGTTCCTTCACATTTACAGCGGTTGAAACATTGTATCTATTTGTTTCCAAATAAAAACATCTGTATCCTAAATGGAAACAAATAGATACAATATTTCAACCGCTGTAAATGTGAAGGAACTGTCAGAGAACTGTCAGAAATAGCGGAGCTCTCTGCAGGGACACTTTTTGCCGGCTGTAGAAGGGATGAAAATCGGCCGATCGGGGAAAATTCGATTCGTGCATCCGAAGTATGCTAATTTTCAGATTCGGCGCGAATCGAATTTTTTCTAATATTCGAAACAAATTCCACTTCGCCAAGTTCGATTCGCTCATCTCTAGTTATTATGTACGATTGTATCTATTTGTCATAATTGTAGAAAATTATATTTTGCAGATCAATATTATTTATGTATACAAGCCATTTTTTTAAATGTCCTCATTTGTATGTTCCAGTATGAATTCATCTGCTATTCATCTCCTTGTTTCTACATTTGATTATTGTATTTCTGCTAAGTGTTCCCACTTGTCTTATCATATTTTATATCATTGAACAATACTGGGAAATATGAGATTATACTTCTATACATATGTTCTATAGTAAGTTCATGTTAATGAACTATAGCACTAATCCTTGAGAGACTACATTACTAAGAAGGCCTTGTGTATGCAACCTGTATGTAATACTTTGCCCTTGCTTACTAATATAGACCTGCAAAATAAGTTAGCCAAAGTTAGAAATGCACTTACTGTCATTTTGTGGAAAATAAGAAGTGACTCGCTAAAGCTTGCAAATTCCTTTTTTTATTTTTATAATGTGTATGACGACAAGTGAAAGCACAGGCGGTCAGCAGAGGATGCTACATGCATGATATGATATAGGTCTTCAACTTTTACCCTAGGTTCACATCTGTGTGGATGGTGCCGCTGCGGTTCCGCACAGAGAACTGCGGACCCGTGGGCGGATGCCATTACTTCTAATGGCACACCGCCTGCACTGGAAAACGCAACCATACTGGGAACCGAGGTTCCCGTGCGTTTTCAAAAGAACTGCAGGGACTTCTTCCCTGCGTGTCACAGGCATAGGAGTCCATTCATATGAATGGACTCTTGTACTCGTGCAAAACGCGGCCTGCACAGCCGCATATATATGAACCGGGGGTCAAGTATTTATCTTTTTTACTTGTGTCTCAGGTGCTCCTAATAAACTTAAAAAGCTAAATAAAAAAAAGCTAAAAAGGGTCATGCCAGATGGCAAATAATTAAGTGAAAATGTAATTAGAGAACTTTTAAAAGTAGCTTGACAAGATATAAATAAGGACACTGATATTGCTAACTCTAGTCTCTTTTTCACAATTTCCATCATTTCAGTTTGCTTCTTTAAATTAAACTGTGAGGCACTTTATTTACATAAAGCATTGAGAAGTGATTAAAACAGTAGCTCAATACAAGGTTGCAGTCAGACAAAGGAATATATAGTTACATAGTTAGTCTGGTTAAAAAAGACAAAATCCATCCAGCTGAACCCACAGAGAAACAAAAAAACACACAAGAAAATAAAAACATAGTTGATCCAGAGGAAGGCAAAACAACCTCAATAAAGCATAATCCAATTTGCTCAAGGGGGGAGGAAATATCCTTCCTGGTCCCCAAGAGGCAATTGGATATTACTTGGATCAATTTTACCTGTAAATATTAGTATCCAGTTATATTTGGTGCATATATGAAAGAATCCAGGCCTTTTGTAAAACAATCTATTGAACTGGCCAGAATCAGCTCTTGAGGGTGTCTATTCCACATTTTCATAGCTCTTATTAGGAAGAAGCCTTTCTATATGTGAAGGTAAATCACTTTTCCTCCAGATGTAAAGAGTGCCCCCTTCTCCTCTGTGATGACCTTAAAGTGAATAACTGTTCACTAAGTTCACAGTAAGGACTGCTTCTGTATTTATATATGTCAATCATATGCCTACTAAACCTTTGGTGCCAGCCATCTCCTGGCCCTTTAAGGAGACTAAAAGGGAGGCGGAGGCTGGCTTTCTGGTCATGTGACCTATGTGATTGGCTGTCACAGCGGTCTCATGATTGGAAAGCTCAAAATCGCAAGTATGTATCGGGAGCTTATTGATCACTGTCAGCTACCATGCTGCGAGCGTGCAGAGAAGCATGGTAGGTAGTTTTAACAGGACCGCCTATATCTGTGGCCACTCTGTGTTAATGCCCACATGCCGAGTGGCCGCATGTATGCGTATAGCCGGCGCTAAGAGGTTAAGCTGCTCTTAGCACTGGCTAATAAATTCAGTTCCTCTAATCTTTCCTCATAGCTGAGCTCCTCCATGCCTCTTATTAGTTTGGTTGCCCTTCTCTGTACTTTCTCCAGTTCCTCAATGTTCTGTTGTTGTGAATTGGTGCCCAAAACTAACTGCATATTCCAGATGAGGTCTTACTAATGATTTGTACAGGAGTAATATGATATCTCTCTCTCTGGAGTCTATACCTCTTTTAATACAAGAGAGAATTTTGCTCGCTTTAGAAACAGCAGCTTGGCATTGCATGCCATTATTAAGCTTGTGATCTACCAGAACTCCCAGATCCTTCTCCACCATTGATTCCCCCAGATCCTTCTCCACCATTGATCCCCCCAGATCCTTCTCCACCATTGATTCCCCCAGTTGTACTCCCCCTAATATGTAACCTCATTTGCCACACAGTTGTCCTATGAAACAGTGCATTAAGGTCGGCTTGTAAGTGAGAGACTTCCTGTAAGGATGTTATCCCGCTGCATAAATATGTAATAAATCCCCATGTGCTATTCAAAATATGTAAAAAAAATAAAGATAAATAATCAAAAGCTGTTAAGATATGATAAATCAATGAGTGAATAAAACCGCAATACAAAAAATGTGCACTGAATCATGTAAGTTATTAAATAAATAATAACATAATCAATCTATATGTCAGAGTGATATTAAATATATTCATTCCAAAGTCCCATACACCATTTAATTTTCATGCAATCTCCTATTGCAATGAAGTCGATCTTCGGACAGTGTAGGGAAGATACAGTTTCCACACCATACACACCACCCCACCTTATTGGTATCAGCTCACCTTAATTGTTGGATCCCCACTGATAAAAGGAGGCCAACTGTACTTTATTTATATGTGTACAAGCATAACTCCTCTCCAGTCTTCCTCTTTCCTCACAGACCATTTCCCAATGGCAAAATAATATGTAGGAAGCAAAAAACACTGATAGATTGTTCTCATTCACTTTTTATTGAAAATGGTAAAAAAAAAAAAAACACATTTCAGCAGATAAAACAAGGCATGTCACATCCATATTCCAATTTATGGCATCCAGACTCCGCTCAACGTGATGACCTCACCACTAGCCTCACATGTTGCGCTGTCAAGGCATTCTCAAAAGGGGGTACTGGGCTCACAATACTCCTCCATTCAAAATGAAACAATATGAAATAACACAACAGCAAAATCCACATTTCAAAATTAAATATTAGAAAGGGAATTGACCAAAAGAAAGTGGAGGTCATTGCCATAAACAAAATCCCCAAAAAACTAAAAAAAGTTTTTTTGCCAATTAAAAAAAAAGGTTATTCTAAATCAGCAATATAAGCTTTAAAGTGACTCCATGGTGACAGTATGTTAGTTCTCTGACTGGCATGCAGATGTTTTGGCTTGAATGCTTTCTGCATCTATAACCTGGAAAAAGTATAAAGATAAATAATTCTGACACTCATATGCCTCAATCCCGTGCTGGGTTTGTGACTCAAAATGGTTGAAGCCAGACACCTGGAGGCAACTAGCATTTTTAAAGAAGACCAGTGGTCCTACTTTTCTCAAAACAGAGTAATTTTTAAGACTCCTTTAAAAGCGTGATTGTTTTATCAGATATCCGTCCTATTTCTAACCTATTTATTGCTTCTTGAAAACATATATTTATCTGCAGTCTAACTGAAAACTGTTGGATGGATACTTTCAAAACAATTTCTATATTCCTTGTTTGAAGTAAATTTTCCTTCAAAATCAATACTCATTTACAATACTTCCAAACACATTTGCTGTCTCTGACACTGTTCACCGTCCCCTACTCACAAATTATTATCATGATTCTCATTCTATGGCTGACTACACTCAGTATTTTTTATTGCTGGTTAACCTCTTCTTCACATCTCTTTGTGGTTAATGTACCTTTGGGCTCTGTTCCAGGACCATGTTCTTTTTCTGTAAACATCTTATCTTGGCAACATAATCAGCAATTTTGGTTTTCCGCTCTGCCAGTATGCTTCTGACAGCCAGCTCTTTTCCTTTTTATACAAAAAACTAAATATAACATAGGGTTTCTGGTGTTTTCTTCTTCCACTAGCACTCCTACAGTTTATTCCAAAATTTATATTGAGAGCACTTCCATAACTCCACAGCCACAATTGTCTTGAGGTCATATTAGCCTCTAGACTCTCCTTCACACCACCATATTCAGGCAAAAATCTTTTACCTTTACCTCAAAATATGACTGGTATTTTAGTTTTATCACTGATGCCTCTGCTAGAATGAGTTATGCTCTCATTGTTCCCCATAGCCTATTAGCTGAAGCAACTTATCACTTTTTGATTTTAAATGCAGCTGCTAGAATCATCTGTTCCTCTTTTCACTAAGTCTGTTGCTTTGCCAACTTCTGAACTAATAAGTAGATCTGTACAAAAAGAGATTTTACATAGACCTTTTAAAGTTAAATTTTTGTAGGTAGGTTGTCTATAAGTAGCTGCTGCTCCTGGCCGGGAGGGATGGGTTAATGTCTTTTTGCCACCATTCCCAGGTCTGTCTTTGCGGGCTTTTCAGGTCCGATTCCCTGGTCCTGTGTATATATAAAGGTGGACAGGGGTCTGGACAGGGAGATCAGCAGCAGCTGCTGCAGTGGGCAGTGGCAAAGAAGGAGGAGAAAATGAGCCTGTGTTCCTGTGCCTAGAGGAGGGAATAGAGTTTGTTCAGGAGCCTTTCACATATAGAGGGGATCAGTGGGACTTGCCATCCGTCCCAAAGCCTCCAATGACTTCAAGCACCACCTTAAAGGTCTTGCCTTTTCATGGACTCCAACCTGTGCTGGTATGCTGAGGCAGCCACTAGAGTTAGGGTTAATTAGGGGGGAAACAGTTTGCCTGTTAATCTATTTAATTGAAGATTCTACAGTAAAGCTTTGAAACATTATTCTGCTTGGTCTGAAGTTATTCAAAGGGTGTAGGAAAGCAACCAGCACTCTATACTTAGTCTGCAGTGTGGATTAGTAGGCAGATTGGGGTATGAAGACAGCTCTGCAAGAGTTAATGCAGCTCAGAATACAGTGAGTGGTTGCCAAGCATAATGAAGGTCTAGTGTGCAGCCAATCTTGATGTGTTTACCTGTGAAAGGAGAGATATTCTCTTGCAGCAAGGTTGTTGTCAGCATTATCTCCCCTGGTGGCTCGTCTCCCATAGCAGAACAGATCAGTGCACAGAGGTTCCCGACCTGCATTCAGATACAGAAGAGGAAGAATAAACATAGTGCATGCATATAGTAAGCCCTAGATGCACTGCAGGATTCCATTCTGTTACTGGGAGTGAGGTAGCAGAGATATGGTGGACAGATTAAGCAGGCATTGGCTCAGCATGTCCCTCCTAAATGCAACAAGTGACAGTAGTGGGGTAAAATGACAAAGGGCTAAAGAGAGTAACTGAAGTTCAGTCTATCTGTTCAGTTGTACACAGTGTATGGCCATCTTTGAGTTGGAGGTCCTCTTTAAGGTTAAGTTATCTCTGAAACCTGTCTGGGGACACTGATGAACCTAGCACAAATAAAGGTACCCCATGTGCAAGGTCATGACCCATCTCAGGTGCCCAGAATAGCCCAGAAGAACCCACCCATGGGTAGTCCTCTTATGTCACCCACACTTGGTGCCCAGTGAGGAAGGTAACATGGAGGAAATACCACCCACCTACCCTCACAGCTCTGATGAGAGAAATATATTCTTTAGGCAGATCTTGTTGATACAATCTGAAAATTATTATCCAGTTATCTGGATGTCTCTGGAATTAGTATCATTCACCTGGAACAATAAGGCAACCAGCAAAAACTAGAGTGAAGTCAGAATCCTTGATCAGATTCAAACTTTCATTGGGAAAACAATTTCAGACATCAGGCCGTACTGTAAGGCAGCAAAGTGCCTTCAGTAGTTTTGACTAAGAATCTGTATTCCTATCAAACAGTTAAAGAGGCTTCCAGTGCAAGCAATGTGATGTCTTGATGAAAAAAGTAAAGTACTGTGAAGCTTTAACAGTCTGAAAATGCAGTGAGGCTTACTATTAACTGAGACAGGTGTGATATACAGTCTCTTTTAGCTATCTTCCGTTGGCCACTGGTAAAAGAGAGAAGAGTAATAGACCAGAAGATTCTGGAACAAAAAGCCTTGTTGTAGAAGTGGAGAAAAATACAAACACTGATCTGATATAGGGAGCTTTATTGTGGGCAGTAGTGTCCCTATTCTAAAAGTAGTACTCTTGGACTGCAGTCATCCTCCATCTGAATGGTTAGTTATGCTTTCTACAGGTTTTCCCCTAAGTTCAAGGCATTGTTTACTTCTGTCTGCTTGCACAAATTTGGGGAGACTTTCCAGAAACTTTCTTACCTCCCATGTTCTGTCTAGGGAGGATGTACAGTATATTCTGTTGTTTCTCACTTCCCAGGTCTTCTTCCTGGGGAGGATAAGTGTTTTGAGCTTAGGGGCCTTTAAATTTGCATGGCCTTGCGGATAGTCTGCACAGGAGGAGTGAGGCTGAAAGCTGGAGTGAAGCACAAGGGGCAAAAACAGAGTATTCTAAAAAGCTAGGTAAATAGTTCAACATTGTAGGAAGTCTGATGGCTTAGTCTAGAGCAGGGGTAGGCAACCTGCGGCTCTCCAGCTGTTTCAGGACTACAAGTTCCATCATGCCTCTGCAAGTCATAGCTGTAACTGTCAGTTTTGTAATGTGCAATGTCTCATGGGAAATATAGTTCCACAACAGCTAGAGAGCCACAGGTTGCCTACCCCTGGTCTAGAGGGTTCATCTGCTACGACTGTTTACAGTTGAAAAAATACAGGGTGCTGGTGTGGCTTGAAGGTCCCTTTTCTGTATCAGCTGTGTATTTTTTTTTTTGGAGTCCATGTATTGTTTGTTGGTTGTCTTGTGCCCTAACCCTCTCTCCTTGCATTTTATTGGCCCAAATAAACTTTATTAAAGTGTTGCTAAATCCACAACAGTAAAATCTGTCTGTATATGCAGTAAAACATAAGTGTTATACTCACTGTGGAACCTAAGGATTTAATCATTTGCATTATGTAAAAAGGCTGTTTGATCCTGTCTTCTACGATCTTCCCATTTCTTCCAGTCCCCAATCCATCTGCTGATAGTACAGAGCCTTGGGAGATACTCTGCATATGCACAGTTTGGTGTGTATTGCTAGAGAGTGTTTTTTCTTTTTTTGGAAAGGGGCATGTGATCGACACAGGGCCAATCAGCTCTGTCCAGAGAAAGGTTCAGGGGTCATAGAGCCTCATAGCACAGTCAGAGGAAAATGAAAACTCTTCCTACAAGATTAAACAGTGCTCAGCCAGACACTGATAGAAATCACAAGTCTGGTATATACTGCTGATGAGAAAAGGGATTTAGCAGTTTCTATTTACTAAAATAATTGCATTTCCATGTTCTGTGTACTGTGGGAGAACAGATACAATGAATGCAGGGTCCTGGGTTCAGTAACACTTTAACTGTCCAAAAGTGACTGGCTCACATTTGTTCTTGTCCTCACTGCAAAACAAGAATCCAACTCAGAGGTGAAAAGTCAGCCTACTGAACCTTAAAGGATAAATTCACTTTTACAAAAAATAACACATGTACATTTTTTTGCAGGTAAAAAAAAAAGTGCATTTATTATTTTTTGTTTCTGGAGCCTATAAAGCATTGCACCAGTGATCGGCAGATCGCTGGTGCCATGCATGTCTCCTGCAGACAGAAAGACTCAATGAACGCTTCACAGTGCCAAGCAATTTCTGGGTGGGGGGGGGGTGGAGGGTGCAAGGGCATTCATGGGGGCAGTTGGTGAAGGAATATTCACGGAGTCGGCCCTCTGCACTGTAATATAAAGGGGCACTGTGATATAAAGGGGATTGCACTGCCCCCTATATATTCAAAGAGATGGCCCAATCCAGCAAAGAGACATCCCCATATAGCAAAGACGGGATGTCTCTTGCTGGACAGGGATGTCTCTTTGCTGGATGGGGATGTCCCTTCTTGGACTGGGCTGTCTGTTTGCTGGATTGGGATGTCTCTTTGCTGGACCCAATTTGGCAAAGAGACAGCTTAGTCCAGCAAAGAGACAAACTGTCCAGCAAAGAGACAGCCTGTCCAACAAAGATACATCCACATATAGCAAAGATGGGATGTCTCTTTGCTGGACAGGGATGTCCCTTCTTGGACTGGGCTGTCTCTCTTCTGGATTGGGATGTCTCTTTGCTGGACCCAACTGGGCAAAGAGACAGCTCAGTCCAGCAAAGAGACAGCCCATCAAGCAAAGAGACAGCTCATCTAGCAGAGACAGCCCATCCAGAAAAGAGACAGCCCATCCAGCAGAGAGACAGCAATCCAGCAAAGAGACAGCCCGTCCAGCAGAGACAGCCCATTCAGCAAAGAGACAGCCCATTCAGCAAAGAGACAGCTCTTCCAGTAAAGAGACAGCCCCATCAGCAAAGAGAAAACCCATCTAGCAAAGAGGCAGCCCCTCCAGCAAAGAGACAGCCTCTCCAGCAAAGAGACAGCTCATCCACCAAAGAGACAGCCCATCCAGCAAAGAGACAGCCATTCAGCAAAGAGACAGCTCATCCAGCAAATAGACAGCCCTTCCAGCAAGAGACAGTTCATCCAGCAAAGAGACAGCCTCTCCAGCAAAGAGACAGCTCATCCACCAAAGAGACAGCCCATCCAGCAAAGAGACAGCCCCTCCAGCAAAAAGACTGCTCATCCAGCAAAAGAGACAGCCCCATCCACCGCCGCTACAGACGAGAGACCGCCATTCTCCCCTCAGTGTAGCGGCCGGCCGAGAAGGTGTCCGTGTGTCAGCGGTGCTTCCTGCTTGTCTTCAGGCGCAGTCACTGCCGCTCCTCCTGTCTGCCCTGCTTTGGATATAGCTGCACAGTGGGAGGTGAGCGGCGGCCGTGGTCTGTATTAGCCCCGTCCAGACCGCGGTCCACGTTTACCTCCCTTTGTTTGACCCGGTCATCTTAAGCCTGGATGCCCCGGCCCTCCAGGCAAATACCCGATGTGCCCTATGGGCAGTCCAGGCCTGGTGCCATGGTAGTTCATTGAGAACTAGAAGCGGACAGCCTAAAAGTCTGTCAAAACTTGTAGCTACTCATTCACAGAATGCCCCACATGGCCACATTTTTGTATAGTTATGACAGTTAGCAGGGGGAAGAAGATCCCCCACTAGCGGTCACAATGGGGAGTGGCCCACCCTGAATATGTGTAACATGTACAGGGCCGCCGATAAGGGGGTACCACCGGTCCTCTTGTCACAGAACAGGGGGGTCCGGACAGCAGCTTCAGGCTTCATGTAGGATCATGTGTACAGTCAGTGCATACATACTGTTCCCATGAGTACATGGCTCCCGGGTGGTGGTAACAATATTTCTGGGCTGGGGGGGCCCCATCAGTTCATCTGAAGGGTCAGGAGACAAGAGAGCATTTTTTTCTTTTTAGGGCACCTGGGGACTTACACTACCCTGTGCCAGTCCACATTTTAGGAGATGAAATCCCGGCTCTCCCAGTCCCTGGTGCTGGCCTGATGGAGTGATTCAGCTTGCCTACGTTGCCCTGCACACTGCCTGCCTCCTTCAGCAAGTAAGTGCTGAGGGAATCAGGAAGAAAAAGAGCACTGGCTGGCTTGGGGCAGCTGGCTGGAACTAGAAGGGACCTGTGCGAGAAGCAGAGTCCATGTGTGATGTCCCTCTACTCAGCTCAGCAGCCGACCCATCACTCCAAAGAGAGGGATCCACAGCGCCTTTGAAAAAGGTTCCTGCAATACGTTTTTCCTATTTCATCGCGACTCACATTGACTGGTAAATGGAGTCGCAAGCCGCAGTAAAATCGTAGGTACAAATCTCTCTGATCTGAAATCACGCGGAAGTAGGGCATTTTCAAAGCCACACTAGTGTGAGTCAGGGCTGAAGGAAGGACAGTCAGATGCATCCATAAGTCATAGATGTTGACGGGGGAATTTAGCAATTTTTGCGAAATTTGCATCATGTATGCTTGCCTATAACAGGCTGGGAAAGGTAACTTATCCCTTAAAGACAAAGCTGCATTTTTCTTTTGTTTTTAGGTGGATAGGCAGGGTCAGGGGGGTGGGGGTTTGGGGGCCCCATCAGGTAGGCTGTATGGGGCCCCATGATTTCTAACAGCAGCCCTGAACATGTAACGTTACAAAAGGTGAACTTATCCTTTAATAGCTTCCGTGGAGTAAGGATGTCCTACACCAACGTGTTTTCCATATAAAGAGGAATCAGAGGCAAGCTGTCTGATTCTATGGCTACACAGATACAAGCATGAAAATTAGAGGACTTGTTAATTTGCTGGGATATTTTTTTTACCACTGCTGCTCCCATTGGTTAGCTGCACTCTGTTTATGTGTTCTCTAAAGAGACTAGTTTATGCAGCAATCATATAAATGTATATTTTATAATGAGTATGCCGTATCCTTTTGCCTTACATTTATGTACATGTTAGGTTTTTATAGTCAGGACTTTTATAGACAGGTCCACTGTTTGTCTAATACATTATGGGGTTGATTTACTAAAAGTTGGCGAGTGCAAAATCTGGTGCAGCTGTATATCTTGTGGATTTTCCATAACGTAATGAACCAATAATAAGTAGAAGAATTACAAAAGCTAATAGTCATTACTCAAAATCAGCTGGACTTGTTTTGTACTGCTGAACTGCTGATGATGTTTGCTGCTCATCCAAGCAGCTAATTCAATTCCAATGAGTGTCGGGAACATATTAGAGCAAAATCAAATAATAATGAGCATCCCACTCTTTTTTTTAAAGAAAGTTTTCTGGGTGCATGTGATAAAACTGTAGTCGATTATATTTGGTAATAAATGGTATTATATAGTATCACATTGTAATAACACCTGTAATACCAAGATGTAGTTTAAAGAAAAAATTTAGTTTCAAACACAAGTATGGCAGTTCTGAATTTCTACCTGCATTGGGAAAACATCAAGGCAGTACAATACCAGGGCTGCTGCCAAGAACAGCTCAATAGACCAAGATGTCAGTAACATTTGCTTCAATGCTGAAAGTTGTTTTTTTTTTTCTGTGGAATGGAATATATAGGTCCCATGGAAGCTAACCACTAAACTTGTTCCACCACAAAAAAAGAGGAAGTATGTCTGATGATTTTAGCAGACTGCATGATTATCTTTCTTAAAACAGTCCTATGGTAGCCACTAGCCACATATTTATGAGCTGTTGGCAGGTTCATGACAGACTAGGCTTCTATCATTGCCAAGTGAGACAAGATAAGATGTACACTTGAACAGCACAACAGTGCAGTGCCAATGCAAATCATGAGAGATTCAGTGTTTAAAAGAATGGATAGAAAAGTATAGAAAAACGTTTTCAGTATAGCACATACCGTATTTCTTGCTCTATAAGACGCACCTGACCATAAGATGCACCTAGGTTTTAGAGGAGGAAAACAAGAGAAAAAAATATTCTGAACCATGAGATAATCAGGGATTGCAGACATAATACAGGAGATGGCCAGAGACTGCGGATATACTGCAAGAGATGATCAGGGACTGCAGATGTACTAGAGAAGATAACCAGAGACTGCGGGCATATGACAGGAGATGACCAGAGACTGCAAATGTACTACAGGAGATGTCCAGAGACTGTGGATGTACTACAGGAGATGACCAGAGACTGCAGATATAGTACAGGGGATGACCAGAGACTGTGGATGTACTACAGGAGATGACCAGAGACTGCAAATGTACTACAAGAGATGACCAGAGACTGCAAATGTACTACAGGAGATGACCGGAGACTGCAAAATGTACTACAGGAGATGACCAGAGACTGTGGATGTACTACAGGAGATGACCAGAGACTGCAGATATAGTACAGGAGATGACCAGAGACTGCAGACATACTACAGGAGATGACCAGAGACTGCGGACATAGTACAGGAGATGACCAGAGACTGCAGATATACTACAGGAGATGACCAGAGACTGCGGACACAGTACAGGGGATGACCAGAGACTGCGGACACAGTACAGGGGATGACCAGAGACTGCGGATATACTACAGGGAGGGGATAGTGGTACGGGAGGAATAGCTGTTGGGGATGAAGTGGTAGGAAGAGTGGAGGAGATCGGAGATTAGCAGAGGGCGGGGTAGACTTCCCTGAAGAGGTGGGTTTTCTGGGTGCGCCTAAAGGAGAAGAGAGTAGGTGATAGTCTGATGGATTGGGGTAGGGAGTTCCAGAGGATGGGTGAAGCCCTGGAGAAGTCCTAGAGGCGGGCATGGGAGGAGGTGACCAGGGAACTAGAGAGAAGGAGGTCTTGTGAGGAGCGGAGAGTACGTTTTGGGTGGTATTTGGATACCAGATCGGTGATGTAGTTTGGGGCAGTGTTATGGACAGCTTTGTACGTCAGTGTTAGCATTTTGAATTTGATCCATTGGGTAATTGGAAGGCAGTGGAGGGATTGGCAGAGGGGGGTAGCGGAAACGGAGCGGTTGGTAAGGTGGATGAGTCTGGCCGCAGTATTCAGGATTGACTGAAGTAGGGATAGCCTGTGGTGAGGTAGGCCAGTGAGGAGGGAGTTGCAATAGTCAAGTCGTGATATGATAAGGGAGTGAATGAGTTGCTTAGTAGTTTCCAGGGTTAGGAATGGGTGTATTTTGGAGAGGTTGAGGAGGTGGAGTCTACATGAGTTTGTCAGTGATTGGACCTGGGGCTGGAAGGACAGATTGGAGTCTAGGATGACACCAAGTACTCTGGCTTGCGGGGTGGGACTGATGGTGGCATTGTTGGTCGTGATGGAGAAGTTGGGGGGGGGCGCGGGCTGGGGGGAAAACTAGGAGCTCGGTTTTGGAAAGGTTCAGTTTGAGGAAGTGGAGTGACATCCAATCCGATATGTCGTTCAGTAGGCTAGTGATTTGGGCGGAGACTGAAGGGGTGAGGCGAGGGGTAGAGAGATGAGGTTGCATAACTCCTGACCCACTGTCTAGACCAGGGGCGGACTGACCATTTGGAAACTCGGGCTCTGCCCAAGGGCTCAGGGTCAGTAGGGGGCCCCATGAAATGCCCCTGGTACCTTTTTCATAGTCTTTTTTGAGTTTGGGCAAGGACACAGGGGCCCCATGATCCCTTATTTCTGGGGGCCCCATGAGTTGTCAGTCCACCCCTGGTCTAGACAGTGCTGATTGGCCCTGTAAAAAACCACATGCACCCTCCCCAAAAAAAAACTATTCTCTAGCAATACACACTAAACTGAGCATGTGCAGAGTGTCTCTTAGGGCTTTGTATTATCAGCAGATGGATTGGGGACTGTGGGAGAAGGGGAGGATTGTAGAAGACAGGATCAAACAGCCTTTTTACATATTGTGGAGGATTAACCCCTTAGGTTCCACAGTGAGTATAACAAGCATGCTTTTCTGCATAAACAGACACCAGTATTTGGCAGGCAATAGCACCCGCCGAAAGTGACAGGGGGTATAATTCAGCTCCCATATTCAGCATGTTTAATGAAAATTTGAAAATGAAATATAGCAGCTGTAACACCCCTAGTGAGTCTGCACCCTGTGCAGACCGCACCCCTCGCACAGCAAAAAATCAGCTGTGATAATACATATGAAATCGTCCAAATAATCACTTAAAATAAATGATAAGAAATGCAATTGTGCAAAAAATACCATATTCTGAGCTCCATAAGATGCACTTTTTTCCCCCAAAAAATGGGGAAAAAAGGCTGTGTGTCTTATGGAGTGAATATGGAGCTGCCGGCCCAGTATTTCCACCGCCTCTGCCCCCTCCCCACTCCCCAAAGGTCCGCAGTCTCTGGTCATCTCTTGTACTATGCCCGCAGTCTCTGGTCATCTCCTGTACTATGTCCGCAGTCTCTGGTCATCTCCTGTAGTACGTCCGCATGTCTCTGGTCATCTCCTGTATTATTTCCGCAGTCTCTGGTCATCTCCTGTAGTACGTCTGCATGTCTCTGGTCATCTCCTGTACTATGCCCGCAGTCTCTGGTCATTTCCTGTACTATGTCCGCAGTCTCTGGTCATCTCCTGTAGTACGTCCGCAGTCTCTGGTCATCTCCTGTATTATTTCCGCAGTCTCTGGTCTTCTCCTGTACTGTGTCCACAGTCTCTGGTCATCTCCTGTAGTACGTCCACAGTCTCTGGTCATCTCCTGTACTATTTCCGCAGTCTCTGGTCATCTCCTGTACTATGTCTGTAGTCTCTGGTCATCTCCTGTACTGTGTCTGTAGTCTCTGGTCATCTCCTGTACTGTGTCCGCAGTCTCTGGTCATCTCCTGTACTATTTCTGCAGTCTCTGGTCATCTCCTGTACTATATCCGCAGTCTCTGGTCATCTCCTGTACTGTGTCCGCAGTCTCTGGTCATCTCCTGTACTATGTCCGCAGTCTCTGGTCATCTCCTGTACTATGTCCGCAGTCTCTGGTCATCTCCTGTACTATGTCCGCAGTCTCTGGTCATCTCCTGTACTATGTCCGCAGTCTCTGGTCATCTCCTGTACTGTGTCCGCAGTCTCTGGTCATCTCCTGTACTGTGTCCGCAGTCTCTGGTCATCTCCTGTACTGTTTCCGCATTCTCTGGTCATCTCCTGTAGTATGTCCGCAGTCTCTGGTCATCTCCTGTACTATTTCCGCAGTCTCTGGTCATCTCCTGTACTATGTCTGTAGTCTCTGGTCATCTCCTGTACTGTGTCTGTAGTCTCTGGTCATCTCCTGTACTGTGTCCGCAGTCTCTGGTCATCTCCTGTACTATTTCTGCAGTCTCTGGTCATCTCCTGTACTATATCTGCAGTCTCCGGTCATTTCTTCTACTATGTCCGCAGTCTCTGGTCATCTCCTGTACTGTGTCCAAAGTCTCTGGTCATCTCCTGTACTGTGTCTGCAGTCTCTGGTCATCTCCTGTATTATGTCCGCAGTCTCTGGTCATCTCCTGTACTATGTCCGCAGTCTCTGGTCATCTCCTGTACTATATCTGCAGTCTCCGGTCATTTCTTGTACTATGTCTGCAGTCCATTGGTAAGGTAAGTCCAAATGAATGCTGTGACGGAAATCAATCCACAAACAGGAGTGTCAGTAATGTGTTCTCCACCACAAATAAATGGCCTCTTACCAAATGATTTGATCTCAAATTAGAAGAGATCAGTATACGCTTGAGTACATGTACCCCAGCACAGGACATGCTTCAATCCACCATGCAGTTTCTATGACGCCGATAGGTAATAGTCTCACTGGCACCTTGAAATTCTCCTCCAAAGAGAACCAATCGAGCCGCAATAGTGTTATATTATTAAAATTCTCCTATCGAGACCACTGTATAAAAGACGTGAACAGAAACTTCAAATGATGAGAGTAAAACATGTCAAAACAAGGACATACAGACCGCACATACCCCCCCCCCCCCCCCCTCGTCTTCCCTTAGTATGCCAGTGCCTGAGGGTAGCTGTGTTACATTCAGAAAGTTTACTCATTGGGGAGGAATTAACAAAGCTGCTACACCAAATGTCTGGCATTAATTGGTCTTGTTAATGTGTTGCACCTAATTAAAAAAAAATTGCCATAATTTTGGTTTTGACAGCGACTTGTGCACCAAATTCAGGTAGTTCTAATTTGCTTCACTTCTACCTTGTTGTGAAAACGCCTTCTACAAATTCAAAATAAAGTACCAACAGTTTGTACACTACAAAAGTAGAGCTAATTAAGACCAACTTTCTTTTGTTGTACAGGGACAGATTTTGCTAGTGTCTCGCATGCATTCTAAAAGTGGCGCAGCATGCTCCAAATTGTCTGCACCAGTCTTTATGAATTCCAGGGTATGTGCCTTGATCCAAAGCCAGGATTCATGCAGCTCATCAAAGTGTCACTGGAAGATTACTTAGAGACTATCCTGAGCAACTTCCTTGCTCTATCTACTTCCTATATCACCAATTACATACACATGCACAGGTTAATAGACAACCAAATTCCTGAAAAAATAGAAAGATTAGTGGATTATTGCACTAGAGCAATTGCTAGTTGAAAATCTGAAGTAGTTAGATTTTGTTCCCTTTATTATTATTCGGGATGTATATAGCGCCAACAGTTTGCGTAGCCCTTTACAATATAAAGGGGACAATACAATTACAATACAGTTCAATAGAAGGAATAGAAGGGCCCTGCTAATAGAGCTTACAATCTAAAGAGAGGGGGAGGTGGTTCAAAAGGTGATAGCTGCAGGAGATGATCTGGTGGTGATGACTCAAGTACAGTTTTTAGGTGGAGGTGGGGTAGGCTTCCCTGAAAAAGTGAGTTTTCAAAGATCGCCTAAAGGCAGACAGGTGTGTAAAGCTTGGCTAGTGAGAAGGGAGTTGCAGTAATCAAGGAATATTACGAAGGCATAGGCAAGTTGTTTTGTGGTGTCATTAATCAGGAAGCGTCAATTTTGGAAATGTTGCTGAGGTTTATAGCAGCAGGATTTAGCCAGTGATTGGATGTGGGGCCCAAAGGAAAGGTCAGAGTCTATGATTACACCTAGCACCCTGGCATGTGGGGAGGGACCAGTGGTTGTACTGTTGATCTCAATGGTAAAGTCATGAGAGGGGTATTCAGGGAGGAGGAAATATTCCAAGCTCAGTTTTAGAAAGATTGAGCTTAAGCAAGTGCTGTGGCATCAATACTGATATGTTGCTTAGCAAATTTGTGATACGTGGGGAGATCGAGGGGGTGAGCTGGGAAGTAGAGAGATAGATCTGAGTGCTGTCAGTGTAGAGGTGGTATTGGAAGCTGTGGGAGGTTATCAGTTGGCCCAGGGACAAGGTGTAGGGAGAGAATAGGAGGGGACAAAGGAGAGAGCCTTGGGGCACTCCAACAGAAAGAGGAACAGAGGAGATGATGTTCTATGTGACGCTGAAAGAGTGTTGGGATAGGTAAGAGGAGAACCAGGAAAGAGCAGAGTTGCAGAGGCCAAGGGAGTGGAGTTTATTGAGGAGGACTGTGTCAAAGGCAGCAGAAAGGTCTAAGAGTATGAGTATGGAGTAATGACCATTGGTTTTAGCAGTTAGTAGGTCAATAGTGAGTTTTAGTAGGGCAGTTTCAGTGGAACATTGTGGGCTGAAGCCAGACTATAGAGGATCGAGAAGGTTTTTGTCAGTGAGGTGGCAACTCATACAGTTGTGGAAAAGGCATTCAATAAGCTTGAAGGCAAACAGGAGTAGGGAGATGGGTCTTAAGTTATTCAAACAGGTGGGGTCCAGTGAGTGATTTTTAAATATGGGGGTAACCAGTGCATGTTTGAGCAGGGAGAGAAAGGTTCCGGTTGAGAGGGAGAGGTTGAAGATTAGAGAGTTTAGGATAGAGCAGAAAGGGGGCCATAGCAATTGTGAGGTGACAAGGCCCTAGGGACAGGTGGTGAGGTGAGCCTTGGAAAGGAGTTTGGTAAATTCCTTGGTGGTAACAGGGTTGAAGAAGGAAAGTATTGAGTGTTGGACATGGTATGTTGGAGGAGAAATCTGGACATTGGAGATCTCATCACAAATTGTGTCAATCTTGTTCTTAAAATTACTGACAATCTTCTGGAAAGTAAGTAAGTTAGTGGGTGGAGGCAGTGGGGGATGAAATAAGGAATTAAGGGTAGAAAAGAGTTGACGAGGATTGGATGCAAGGATTTTGATGAGAGTGGTGTAGCAGGTTTATTTAGCAGTGTGGAGACAGGGGTGGCATTTGAGAAGGGAAGATTTGTAGAAGATTAAGTCTTTCAGGAATTTAATTTTACGCCACACTTGCTCAAGAGCATGGCTGCATCTCTTGAGGCTTTTGGTGTCGTTATTTTTCCAAGGTTGTAGCAGGCAAGGCCTGGTTGTTGTGCATGTAGAGAGAGGAGTGAGTGTGCCCAGGGAGAATAACAGTAAGTTATTGTAGACAGAATTGGCCAGGTCTAGGGAATACAGGGGTGCAATTTTGTCAAAAAGGCAGTCTGTAGCAGAGCATAGGGTTTAGGTGGTGAAGGTTTCTATTGGTAACTGTTTGCTGGTTGTAGGCATGGAATGTTGGAGACAAAGTGTGTGAAACTGATATGGTTGTGATCGGAGAAAGGAAAATGAGTATTTGAGAGGTTGCAGGGAGTGCAGAGGTGGGAGGTCGAGGGTGTTGCCATTGGAGTGAATTTGTGTCCATTGTGTTAGGTTAAAAGAGGAGGTTAGGTTGAGTAGTGGAGAAGTGGATGAGGTGTTAACACTGACTGGAATGTTAAAGTCACCGAGGATGATGGCAGGTACTTCAGAGGAGAAATTCCTTATTATTAATTTTATTTGGGGTGTATCAATAAACAACAATGTCGCTAGAATACATTTATTTTTAGTGTCCTCTGCAAAGAAGAAATTTAGTACTGACCTCTCCTGCCATCTGTGCCACCGATCTCTGCTATATAGCAGAGTTATTGCTGCCTGATGGATCTTCCCATTTTACATACATATGGCGTTGTCAAAAGCCTGGTCCCCACTGCGCTCAGTTTGATCTTCCAGCAACAACATCACTACCAGACACAACAGCAATCAAGTATTTTGTAGCTTCTAGGTTTGTAGGTTTTCTGTAGCAAATTTTTAGTTACTTGCTTGACTTGCTTGACTACCCCTTGATGAAGAAACGTCTGTGCAATGAGATTGCTTTAGTTATGCAACTAATATTACACATTTAGTAAGTCCTGGGATTTTCGTTATATTTTTCTTCATAGGCTTTCAGAAACTCTATTATAAATCTCTGCATCCAGAAATCAACAAAATAAATAAATGTTGAAACAATCACTGCAAATTATGCAGGTACATGAAAAATAGCAGCCACAAATCCCAACATTTTCTTGGAATCCTGCAAACTGCAGTTTAATTCCATTGGTATGATGATGATTAATTGGTGTATGGTATCTGTTTGGAGTTTTTATACAACGTGATCAACATTCCAAATTACCATTCCGATTATGCTGCCCTTTTGTGTCTGAACAAATGTGTTGATTTTATGGACATTCATTTTTGGTTTATAATTCAAAGGATAGCAGACATGTGCTTCCCCCCCCTTTCCCCCCTGAGAAGCAGCAGTTCCACTTAACCAAGTGTCCTCATAGCTAAAAACTAAAGACACTAAATTCTAGCTTACACACAGAATTGGTGCACCTCTGAAAAGCGATCTGTGGTCGCCTCCTCAAGTGCACTGCATGCATTTGCAGTGTGGGACTCTACACTTGAATTGGTTGAGTTCGAAGGACAGTAGTATCCACCAAATGCAAAAATGATTGTAAAGTCTATTTTTTTTTTTACTAACATACATATTATACTTAACTGCTCTGTGCAATGATATTGCACAGAGCAACCTGAACCTCCTGTTTTCAGGTCCCCTGCCGGTGCTCCTGGCTTTTTCTCTCCTGTGCGTGCCATCATAGCAGAGCCGTGGGGGAGGGGGGCCCAATAAAAATGTGGCTCAACTGTATATTTTTACTGTCCCCATGCCTGCAAGTGTAAATGAGCCTTTAACTTCCCTGGAGATAGTGTAGCTCGGGGTAAAGTTTCAGCACCACAAGCGGTAACCCCGAGCTACACTCAGGAATACCCTGCAGAGTTGCTCAGGGATCTCTTCTTCACTTACCTTGTCCTGTGCTCCCGCGATGTCCCCCTGCAGTTTCCCCTGTAATGTCCTCCGGCCGATGCCGACATCCATCTTCTGGGTTCTGTTCCCTGCGACGTCAGGGCGTACGGGGGACGGAACTGGTGGGAAATTTTAAAATATGAAAAAGTGACATTCACTAATAACACTAAAATCCCATAGTAAAACATTACTGTATCAAACCATTTCACATACATTTTGTCCCTACTGCTTTGTCCTGTGTCCTGCCTGCATTTTTACTGTTCTTTCTGCCTGGAAACTGAGAAACGTCCATGGCGTCCAAAAAGCGTCCCTTTAGGTCAAAAGCGGTTTTACACCAGCTAGAGAACAGTGATAGTAAATTAGAACTACTTGCAGAATTGAGTGATAATGATTCGTGGGGAAATTCATCATCAGACACTGAAAACGATTTTGCGACTTTGCTCAGTGATGTGCGAACTTGGCGCTCTATTTCAAATTTCAGTGTTCTTGGTTTGATTATATTATATAATAAATTTAATTTATTATTATATTATTATTTTTTATGATTATTTATTAAATTATAATTTATGATTTCGGGTTTCAAATTTTAACATACCTGGGATATTTACTAGACTCTTGTTCGGACAGATTTCAGTGAGTTATTCCTAAGAATTACAGGACTACAATAAAAAAATGACATATTTCCATGCAAAAAAATTTACCACTTTGAGCACAGAAATACTGACATAATCAGACCTCTAGGGAGGCTACAGAGCAGCTAAAGGCACAAATACATACTTCTGATCCAATGGACCAACATTACTGTAGGTCCCTTGCTGGCACCAGCATCCTGTCCCCAGTGGGCTCGGCAGCCACAGGAAATCCGCTGGTGATTCCTATATAACATTTTGTTAAAATGTGCTTATCAGAATGAATTCTGCCTTAAAAGTACACCTGCTAGAGGATGACTCGTTTGTGGTAAACTGTGAAGACCTGATCTCATAACCTCGTGACTTTCTTATGCTTCTGCTCTCCCTTTATTAGATGTGTTTCGATGTTAGGACCATCTTGATATGGAGGAGGAGCAGTAACTCTCCATTTGATTTTAATACCTATGTTATTTACCCTCACTGATCATGTTAACCCTTCCTTCCCCAGATTGCAATTGTTCCATATTACTTAACACAATACATGTAATCATAAAACAATATAGCCTCACAAAACCATTATACAGAATAATAGCTGAAATAACCCAATAAAACAAGAAGATTAAAAAAAAATCACTGTAAATGAAAAACAAATTTCTATAAAAATAAAATATAATAAAAAATAAAATAATATAATTAAATGAAACTCCACATTAAGACTTTTTGGGTATAGGGTTGCTAACCTTTAGATCTATTCACCCCTTTTACAATTCAACAAGTTTATGATGATACCTCCCTCTCCATTTTGCTTTAAATTTTCCTAAAAGGGTTAAATCTTGAGAAACTTTACTGTGGCACTTCCCAAAATGTTCTGGGATGCTGTGATGCCATTTTTTTCATATCATGGGCATGTTTTTCCAAATGTTTCACTAGTGTTCACTTGAGCAACCAATATATATTAGATTGCCAAAAGTATTGGGCCGTCTGCCTTTACACGCACATGAACTTTAATGGCATCCATTCTTAGTCCATACGGTTCAATATTGAGGTGGCCCACCCTTTGCAGCTATAACAGATTCAACTCTTCTGGGAAGGCTGTCCACAAGATTTAGGAGTGTGTCTATGGGAATGTTTGACCATTCTTCCAGAAGTGCATTTGTGAGGTCGGGCACTGGTGCCGGGCGAGAAGGCCTGGTTCGCAGTTTCCGCACTAATTCATCCCAAAGGTGTTCTATCAAGTTGAGGTCAGGTCTCTGTGCAGGCCAGTCAAGTTCCTCCACCCCAAACTTGCTCATCCATGTCTTTATGGACCTTGCTTTTTGCACTGATTCGCAGTCATGTTGGAACAGGAAGGGGCCAACCCCAAACTGTTCCCACAAAATTGAGAGCATGAAATTGTCCAAAATGTCTTGGTATGCTGATGCCTTAAGAGTTCCTTTCACTGGAACTAAGGGGCCAAGCCCAACTCCTGAAAAACAACACCACACCATAATCCCCCCTCAACCAAACTTTACACTTTGCACAATGCAGTCAGGCAAGTACCGTTCTCCGGGAAACCGCCAAACACAGACACGTCCATCAGATTGCCAGACAAAGAAGCATGATTTTTCACTCCGGAGAACATGTCTCCACTGCTCTAGAGTCCAGTGGTGGCATACTTTACACCACTTCATCCGACTCTTTGCATTGCACTTGGTAATGTAAGGCTTGGATGCAGCTTCTCGGCCATGGAAACCCATTCTATGAAGCTCTCTATGCACTGTTGTGCTACTTTGAAGGTCATATGAAGTTTGGAAGTCTTTAGCTATTGGCTCTGTAGACAGTTGACGACTTCTGCACACTGTGCATTTCAGTATGCGCTGACCCCGCTCTGTCATTTTACTTGGAGTTGCTGTTGTTCCCCATTGCTTCCAATTTGTTATAATACCACTAACAGTTGAACATTTATTTAGTAGTAAGGAAATATTATGGATGGCCTTATTGCACAGGTGGCAACCTATCACGGTACCACGTTTGAATCTACTGAGCTCCTGAGAGGGAGCCATTCTAGAAGCAGTGTGCATGCCTAGGTGCTTGATTTTATATACCTGTGGCCATGGAGGTGATTGGAACACCTAAATTCAATGATTTGAATGGGTGTTCCAATACTTTTGGCAATATAGTGTATTTTAGCCCACATGGGAATACCAAGACATAAAGCACATTATTAGAATCACTCATTAGAAATTGTTGAACTTTAAAATTCCTACACTGGATTTTAAAGTGTATTTATTCCCAAAGGGTTTTTTTGGGGGGGGAGGTTTGAATAAAGTTGGAAAATATTAGAACCCATGCCATTTTTTTAAATTATTCCCAGCAAGGTAGATAACTCCACTATATTTCTTCTGCTGACTATTGCTACCAGGACAGAAATTGCTCAGAAATCCAAAATAATATAGTTGTCATCAGAACAAAATGTAAAGGGAAATCTTCCAAGGGGGACACCTGTTCTAGTGACAACTGTCTAAATGGGCAAGTTCAAAAATTTCTCTCACTTTCTGTTGCATCTCTGGGACAGAAGCAAAGGAAAATCTCCCTAATAGGATACAGGCAGGTATTTTAACCTTTCCCTACTCTATTCAAACCTAAAAAGAAAGGCAATACATTCATTTACCACTTAAGTCCCAGGTGTCATTTTCAGACAGCATGGGATATATGTCTCAGTGCTGCTATAAAATGGTACCTGGACTTAGAGGCATCTGTAGGGCTCACTTGACTTCTACGCTGAAAGTGTTGGCTGTCAATGACAGCCTGGGACCAGAGCTAAGATCACAAACTGAAATGATCAGCTCCTTAATTATAATCCTACTACACTTGAGCAGTCTGTGACAGACAATATAAACATAGTACAACATTGATAACACAGCCCTTTCCTTCAGTACCGAGGCTCGGGGAGAGCTGTTGCAGCTGTGTCCTGCCTTGCTCTGCCACAGTAAACTACTGTTAAAGTCATTTATTGATGGTTGATTGTAGGCAGTTATAGAGCACTATTGGAAGTGGTCTGTTGCTGCACAGCTGCATGGGCTCGCTGTATGAAATCTCCACTTACTGGATCCAGACCCCCACATAAAGACATTTTTCTTTAAAAAGTATTGATATATAGGTACAATATATACACTGTATATAAATAAATAAAAAGTATTCTCTCCCCAGATTAATCCCCTGGTCCCAACAATAACATTGAACAATCTGGATGACATTTACATTCTCTACTTGAGCTTCAAATTCTCACGTAAGCAAACACAATGTCATCCAGATTTTTAAAATTACAAACCTGTGCAAATGGCACTATGATGCTAATTTACTTTCACACAAACCAGATTTGACTTATCTTAATGTTAGGATAACAATTTGTGCAAGCCAATTTTATTTTTCCCTGCATGCATCGCAACATAAATGTTAAAAGGGCAATAAAGCTCTTTCAAAGTAAAACACGAATGTTCACTTTGAGCTTTACCATTCTGTTATATTACAAAAAAAAAAAAAAACAATCACAGTTATGTGAATTACTGTATGTCATTTAGATCAGCATACTTTATTGGTTATATTTTGGAGTAAAATCCAGTGGTGTGCAAAATTACAGAAAATATTACAGGAAAATGCAATTTTTAAAAGATTTTGCTATTCGTTATAAAATTAACCCTAGGAAATAAAAATATATTCATCGACATTTCTTTCCAAATAATTACTATCTGTTTTAGCCACTTTAGCTCTGGAGGGCTTTACCTCCTTCATGATCAGGCCATTTTTTGCTATACCACACTCCGGTGTACCCAAACAAAATTTATATAATTGTTTTCACACAAACAGTGCATTCTTTTGGTGGCATGTGATCACCACTGGGTTTTAATTTTTTGAGATATAAACAAAAAAGACCGAAAATGATAAAAAAACAAAAAAAAACAATCTGTTTTACTTTTTGCTATAAAACATATTCAATAAATAATTTTTTAAATATCAAGTTTCTTTATAAATTTTGGCCAAAATATGTTCTGCTACATGTCTTTGATATAAAATCACAATATGTGTATATTGATTGGTTTGTATGAAAGGTATAGTGACTGTAAACTATGGTATATACTGGATTAAAAAAAAAATGGCAGTGATCAGCGACTTATAATGGGACAGGAGTGCGGCAGGCAGTATGACACTAAGTGACATTAACTGCCACTGACATCACCAGTGACATTAATACAGTGATCAGTGATAATACTATACACTGCCACTGTACTAATGGCACTGGCTGGGAAGGGGTTAACATCTAGGGTGATAAAGAGGTTAAATGTGTGCCTAACTATGTGTAATGTGTGTAACGCGCGCTGCTTTTACTACTAGATCTCTCAGTTTCTCATCCTTGCTTTGTTGCCGTGAATAATTGGCAGGGACTTGCTGACAGGCTCCCACTGTGTACATCCACATGGGTGCCGACGAGCTGGGAGTGTGCACCTGAAACCCAGACATAGGCAACAATGTACCTCTGTGTCGCTCTGCCTACAGTGGCTGCCCGTCCACAGTGCATTGAGGGCAGGTGGTCATAAACTGATTGAAAATATATTAGAGTATACTATAGATGCTATAAGATATAAGAGCTGAAACATAACCTATATGAGAAAAAACTTTGGGGGAAGTAGAGAGAAAAAGACTCAGGGACTCAAGAGATTAATTAAGAATGAGCACAACATTTTTTTGAACTTGATTTTCCTGCAAAATGTTTTTTCCTTTTTACCTTTATGGCCCCTTTCACACTGACAGTCTGATTGGGTCCACCTGTCAGTTTTTCAGGCAGACCTGTTCAGACCATCCTTAGCCCTCTATGGACCGACGGGTGTCAGCAGATATGTGTCCGCTGACACCCACCAGCATCCGATCCAATACTGTATGTTAAAACAGACGGATGGGGATTCGTTTTCCATCCAACTGGCACATCGGATCAGATGACAGTCAGGTGTAAATGGACAGGCAGTCCGTTTCCATCAGACTGCCCCATAGGAAAAAGCAGGCAGCAGCAGAGTGGACACAGACCTGTCATCCACTTGCTCAGTGGGTATCAGCAAAGAGATCTCCCGCTGAGCAAGTGGATCCGCTGACAAGTACACCCCATCTGAAAGGGGCCTAGCTTATTTACTGGGTATTTGATGTTTGTGAACAAATGTCCAATTTATGTACCAATTGGTAATGACAACCTTGTGAACCAGGGGCGGACTGACCATTCAAGCACTCGGGCACTGCCCGAGGGCCCGGGGTCAGTAGGGGGCCCCATGAAATGCCCCTGGTACCTTTTATAGGCTTTTTTGGGTGTGCTTTGAGTGTGGGCAAGGACACAGGGGCCCCATGATCCCCTATTGCCCGGGGGCCCCATGAGTTGTCAGTCCACCCCTGTTGTGAACCATCACCATGCCCTTTTCAGAGTGTATTCAATAGGTTATGAATATGATACAGTTAATTTATAATGAAGTTCATGGAAAACATTCTTGAATTAATGGACTTTATTATCAGTGAGAAGGAGAAATAAGGACATGCTGCTTTCTCACCATTAATCGGTCACACTCAGTATATAAGTAGGAATTGGTTTACTAACATTAAATGACCGTTCATTAACCCCTAGACGCCAAGCACAAATATGCAGCCTCTCTGCGTCTTGGCTTTGACGCCAAGCGGCTGCATATTTGTGTACCATTTGAAAATACATATATGCTGAAAACGCGAGCCCTGCATGCTCCCAACACATTTCTGGCGTATAAGGCGACTGGGTGTATAAGACGACCCCCTAATTTTCCAGCTAAAACATAGGTTTTGGGCTATACTCGCCATATAAGACTACCCCCCTTCCGAGGCAACACCATTTAAAAACATCAGATTTTTTAATTGAAATGGTTATGACTTACCGGTACTTAAAATCCTCCAAAATCCTCATGTTCATCCTCTGACATCATAAGTTCATGAATGACATCTTGTGATACATTTGTAAGACAGTCATCATATGGATCAAATTCCAAATCAGATGGTTACCGCTGGATGTGCGGTAATACGGTAGCTTCGGCTACATACAGTATACAGTATATATACAGCCCACTGGATGTGCAGTAATGTACATACAGTATACCGTGCTGAGCCAAGCTGGCTCAAAATAAATGTCCCTATGACAAATTAATGTCAGCCCGCTGGATGTGTGGTATATACAGTATACTGAGCCAAGCTGTTTCAAAACGTACTGGTACGTTCCTACGGTAATCAGCCCGCTGGATGCGTGTATGTACAGTAGCTGAGGCTACATACAGTATACACTGGGCTAATCACGGTGAGCGATGTATTCTACTAATGAATACAAAGCCTGCTCGGATTGGCTGAGGTTGTGACATTATCAGCCCACCTCTCTGACTCAGCCAATCCGAGCAGGCTTTGTATTCATTAGTAGAATACATCACTCGCTGTGATTGGCGCAGTGTATACTGTATGTAGCCGCAGCTACCGTACATACACGCATCCAGCGGGCTGATTACAGTAGGGACGTACCGGTACGTTTTGAAACAGCTTGGCTCAGTGCAGTATACTGTATATACCGCACATCCAGCGGGCTGACAGATTAATCTGTCATAGGGACATTTGTTGTGAACCAGCTTGGCTCAGCACAGTATACTGTATGTACAGTATTACCACACATCCAGCCAGCTTGACCCAAACAAACTCAAGGTTCACATTTTATACCCCGCGTATAAGACAACCCCCAATTTTTGGGGTATATTTTTAAGTATAAAAAGTAGTCTTATACGCCAGAAAATACTGTATGTCCGTGACTCACAGAAAGGTTCCGATCTCCCCTTGCGATCGGGACCTTTTCCGATCATGTGACCGCTGTGACAGAGAATCACGGTGGTCACATGACCCTAAAACTCTGCCCCGCCTCCCAGCTTTCGAAACTCTTGAAGGGCCAGGAGCTTCCGGCACAAAGGAGTTAACCACTTCAATACCGGGCACTTTTATCCCCTTAAATAAATGAATGCGCTAAAACCACAAACTATTCCTAATTTAGTGTAGAAACATTAGTGAAAAAGATATATATATATCTATTCTCAATTAATACCAAAAAAATATCAAAATTATGTGCAAAACTATTTTTTAGTGCATAAGTAATTTAAATAATTAAATTTGTGAATATAAAAAAATGTCCAATTCTGAATTTCTTCAAATGTCCAAAACAAATCCTTTTCAAATTCAGGTGCTCTCAAAGAAATTGTGCCAAAATCCACCACCAAAGTAAAGTTGGGTAACTCACCAGAGCTCCATGCTGATCAATCTCTAGATCAGCAAAAAACGCTTTTTGCTCTGGGAGCATATGCAATGAATCAACTTCTCAGGTGTGATGATCAATAGCTACACAATCATCCATAAGGTAGGTATCCACCACTCAATATAATGGTTCCAGGAGCATTATATCACTCTCTCTTTTTATATCTCTCCACCGAGGTCATGTTTGGGAATGAAAGAGAAAATCATGGTGCAGCCAGTTTTTTTATAAAAGTATCCAACAATTTAATAAAGATTTACACTCACAAAAAGGGTGTCTTTACCGACACCAGTATAACAGCATAAAACAGCAAATGGTATAACAGTCTCCTGTTCCCCGCACACTCACTACAGCGCTCGTGACTCAATTTTCTCCACAGACGTCAGCATCCAGCAAGCCCTACTAGTTTCGTCATGAATGATGTCTTCAAGAGACCGCCCCTTGAAGACGTCATTCATGACGAAACTAGTAGGGCTTGCTGGATGCTGACGTCTGTGGAGAAAATTGAGTCACGAGCGCTGTAGTGAGTGTGCGGGGAACAGGAGACTGTTATACCATTTGCTGTTTTATGCTGTTATACTGGTGTCGGTGAAGACACCCTTTTTGTGAGTGTAAATCTTTAATAAATTGTTGGATACTTTTATAAAAAAACTGGCTGCACCATGATTTTCTCTTTCATTCCCAAACATTACCTCGGTGGAGAGATATAAAAAGAGAGAGTGATATAATGCTCCTGGAACCATTATATTGAGTGGTGGATACCTACCTTATGGATGATTGTGTAGCTATTGATCATCACACCTGAGAAGTTGATTCATTGCATCTGCTCCCAGAGCAAAAAGCGTTTTTTGCTGATCTAGAGATTGATCAGCATGGAGCTCTGGTGAGTTACCCAACTTTACTTTGGTGGTGGATTTTGGCACAATTTCTTTGAGAGCACCTGAATTTGAAATGGATTTGTTTTGGACATTTGAAGAAATTCAGAATTGGACATTTTTTTATATTCACAAATTTAATTATTTAAATTACTTATGCACTAAAAAATAGTTTTGCACATAATTTTGATTTTTTTTATATTAATTGAGAATAGATATATATATCTTTTGCACTAATGTTTCTACACTAAATTAGGAATAGTTTGTGGTTTTAGCGCATTCCTTTATTTAAGTTATAGCACTAAGAAATTTATTTGGTTTCTTTGAGGTGGAATTGCTGCTTTAAAGTATTAAGGGTGTGGCGCTTTTATTACACTTGTGACTTTTATCCCCTTCCTGCCCAGGCCAATTTTCAGCTTTCAGCGCTCTCATGCTTTGAATGAAATCTGTGCGGTCATCCAACGCTGTACACAAACTAACTTTTTCATAATTTTGTTCACACAACTAGAGCTTTTTTTTGGTAGTATTTAAGCATCAATGGGGTTTTTATTGTTTGCTAAATTAATGAAAAAAGGCCTAACATTTTGAAAAAATTTTTTCTTTGTTTCTGTTATAAAAGTTTGCAAATAAATAATTGTTCTTCATAAGTTTAGGCCAAGATGTATTCTGCTACATTGGTGAAAATAATCCAAATCAGTATTTATTATTTAGTCTGTAGGAAAGTTATAGAGTTCACATACTATGGGATATATATGAAAATCGATTAATCCTGAAGTACTGACGGCCAATCTAATATCTTGAGGCTCAAAAATGTCAAGCCAGTACAGATATCCCCCAAATGACCCTTTTTTGCAAAACAGAGCTTGCTCTATTCAGCTTGTTCAATTAAGCTTTAGCATAAAACCTGGAAGCTGATTGGTTTCTATGCAGAGATTCTGAGCGAATCAGCTTTAGTAATTAAACCCAGTGTTTAAAATGTAAAAGTTATTATTTTGATCTTCTTTAACCACTTCCTGACCACCCTATAGCAGAAATACTGCTACAAGGCAGCATGAGTGCGCAAAATCATGTATATAGACGTGATTTGTGCTCCAGCGGTTTTAATGGGCCAGGGGTGCCGTGATTTGATCCCCAAGGGATCAATCATCCAATTTAGGCCAGTGATGTTCGGGCTAAATCAGATGATCGATTCCTGTCCTATCAGGGATCTTCCTGTATCTGTGTTTACGCTTACACTTACACAGGTACAGGAAGTGATGAAATCTTCTCTCTCTGGGCACATTCTGTGCCAGAGAGAGAAGAATTAAGACACAGTGAGTACAAGCAGCACACACTTTCACAGTTAGAACACTTGAGGACACATTTAACCCCCCTCCCAGTTCACCCCTCCACTGCCCTGTCACCAGTGTCATTAGTACACTGTACAGATTTTTTGCTGATCACTGTATTAGTGTCGCCGGTGTCCCTCCCAGATAGCGTCAGATTGCCCATCAGTACACCAGTAAGATGCAGCTGCAGGCGTCATCCTGGTATAAAATTTTCATGTAAAAGCAATCCTAGTGTTTAATTAGCTGCAGGATTGCTTTTACAAGCAGTGGGAGAAGATGCCCCCCCTCCCCCACTGCCTTCCATGGCCTTCTCGGGCAGTCCCATGCCATTGGGGGAACCTGAGAATGCAGTCGGTGTTTCTGCCAGCTGACCATAGAGCTGATTAGAGACAAGAATGGCACCAAGCATCTCTATAGTCTAAGAAATCATAAAAAAAAGCACCCTCGCCCCACCCCCCTCTGCACACACGAGCATTGAACCCTTGCCAGTATGTAAACAGCGGATGCACCTTGCATGTGAAGTATCGCCGCAAACATCAGATCAAGGGCAGTAATTCTAACACTAGACCTCCTCTGTAAATCTAAAATGGTAGCTTGTAAAGGCTTTTAAAGCTTTGCCTATGGATATTAAAAATGTATGCAGTTTGTCAACATTGCACGGGGCATGCGCAGTTTTAAAGCATGTCATGTTTGGTAAGTCTTTACTCGGCATACCATCATCTTTTATATTTTACCAAATAATTGGTCAATACATTGTGTTTTTGTGCATTAAAAGTAAAAAAGTGTATTTTTTTCCAAAAATGTGTGTTAGGAAAATCACTGTGCGAGTATTATGTGACATGAAAAATTGCAGCACCCACCATTTTATTCACTATGGTGTCTGCTTTGAAAAAATATATAATTTCTGGTGGTTCAAAGTAATTTCCTAGCAAAAAATACAGATTTTTTTTCATGTGAACAAAAAGTGTCAGAAAAGGCTTGGTCTTCATGTGGTTAGAAGAGTGAATGATGTGTGGCATAAACTTCTAATGCTGAGCATAAAATGCCCCCACCCCCTCCAAACGACCCCTTTTTGGAAAGTAGACACCTCAAACTATTTGCGGAGAGGCATGTTGAGTCAATAGAAGAATTTCTATTTTTTTTACACAAAATTGTCACTTAAATGAATTATTGCTCACACATGCCATGGGTATATGTGGAATTACTCCGCAAAATACATTCTGCTACTTCTAACAAATATGGGTATACCACATGTGAGAGATTATTTAGCAGTCTAGCCAAGTACAGGACCCAAAAATTCACAAAGCACCTTCAGGCTTTTAAAGGGCTTTATTTCCTCATTACACTTCCTGACTACCTATCACAGTTTCAGAGGCCCTGAAATGCCAGGATAGCACCAAACCTCCCAAATGACCACTTTTTGGAAAGTAGATTCCCCCGAGGAATTTGGTAAGAAGCATGGCGAGTATTTTGCATATCTCGTTTGTTGCCACAAGATTTTGGAAAATGAAATATATAGTTTGAAATATTTTATATTTCAAAACCTTGTGAGAAAAAAATGAGATCTGCAAAATACTAGCCATGCCTTTTTTGAATTCCTCGGGGCCTCCAAAACTGTGATAAATAGTTAGGAAGTGAAATGAGGAGGTTACGCACCTTCAAACTTTCAAAGTGGTCATTGGATTTCAGGCTCCTGTATGTGGCTAGGCTCCCAAAAAGTCTCACACATGTGGTATCCCCATACTTGGTAGAAGTAGCAGAATGTATTTTGGGGTGTAATTCTACATATACCCATGGCTTGTGTGAGAAACATATCATTTAAGTGACAACTTTGTGTAAAAAAAAAAAAAAGTTTTTGGCATTTTCCAAAAACTTGTGGAAAAAAAAAAATCTTCCATGGACTCAATATGCCTCTCAGCAGATAGCTTGGGGCGTCTGCTTTCCAAAAAGGGGTAATTTGGGGGTGTTTGTACTATTCTGGTATTTTAGCACCTCAAGAAATGTGATGGGCAGTCAGAAAGTAAAAGCTGTGTAAATTCCATTATCTAAACCATAGTTTGTAGATGCTACAACTTTTACACAAATTAATATGCAGTTATTGGGATTTTTTTTACCAAAAACATGCAGCAGAATACATTTTGGCCCAAATTTATGATTAACTTTGAGTATACTATATATTTTTTATAGCCGAGAGTAGAAAATATCTTTTTTGTAAAACTTTTCGGTCTTTTTTTGTTTATGTGCAAAAAATAAAAAGTGTACAGGTGATGAAATGCCACTGAAAGAAAGCTCTATTTGTATGAAAAAAGGACATAAATTTAATTTATGTGCAGTATTGCATGACCGCACATAGCAAAAAATGGCGCAAATTGCAGAATCTATACCATAGTTTGTAGACGCTATAACTTTCACACAAAGCAATCAATATACACTTACTGGGATTTTGTTTGCAAAAAACATGTAGCAGAATACATGTTGGCGTAAATTTATGATTAACTTTGAATTTACTACAGTATATATTTTTAATAGCCAAAAGTAAAAAATATTGTTTTTTTTTCCAGTCTTTTTTTGTTTATAGTGCTAAAAATAAAAAGCGCACAGGTGATCAAATACCACTGAAAGAAAGTTTTGTGTGAAAAAAGGACATAATTTTCATTTATGTACAGTATTGCATGACCGCACAATTGTCAGTTAAACTAGTGCAGCACTAATGGCGTAAATTGCAGTATCTATACTATAGTTTGTAGATGCTATAACTTTCACACAAAGCAATCATACACTTATTTGGATTTTTTTTTACCAGAAACATGTAGCAGAATACATTTTGGCCTAAATTTATGACTAACTTTGAGTTTACTATATATTATTTATAGTCAAAAGTAAAAAATATTGTTTTTTTTCAAACTTTTCTGTCTTTTTTTTTTGTTTATAGCGTAAAAATAAAAAGCGCACAGGTGATTAAATACCATCAAAATAAAGCTCTATTTGTGTGAAAAAAGGACATTTAATTTAGTTTGGGTACAGCATTGCATGACTGTGCAATTACCAGTTGAAATAGTGCAGCGCTGAATAGCAAACAAAGGCCTGGTCAGGAAGGGGGGTAAATCCTCAGGAGGGCAAGTGGTTAATTTATTATCAAAAACACATATAATAACAAAACACGTTTTCTTGCTCCCCGAGATTTTTCAGCTAGTTTCAGCATCAAGTCCTTCCACCATTAACGATAGAAAAAAAATTTTTTTTCATTAGGTTTGCGTCAGCGCTCAGCATTACCCATGCTGGGTAAGTATATTTCAGCAGGTTTTAGTACAGCGCAAATTGTAGAAACAAGAGGCAAATCTTTCATCTCTCTCTGTTCTTGATGAGCGATCTTTCTGATTACAGCAGTGTTTGAACATTTTTTTGGGGAAAACGTACTTCACTTCATTCCACACATTTAATTACTTCATGATTGCTCTTTTTTATTTTGTCACTTTATTTATAAACTAGTAGCTTAAACGCATAAGCTTGGTCTCTGACAATAATCTGCCTTTCCAGTCCCTTGTCAGAAATGTCAACTGAGTGTTAGACATGTTGAGATGTTGCTGTGATCTGGTTAAATACATGGTTATAGCTCACAATGATGTATGTCAAAATATTGAAAAATGGCCTGACCTCATGACGTTTAAACCTTCCCCAGGCCTCTGGGATCCTTGGAGGATGCTATGGTGTAGCTTCCTGCCCTCTGAAATCAGGAATGGTGGCTGGGTGTAACTGTACACTCCTCACTGCTATTGTGCATATACAGGGGTTTATTTACTAAAGCTGGTTCACTCAGAATCTCGTGCACGTCTGCAAAGAAACCAATCAGCTTCCAGGTTTTATTGCCACGGCTTAATTGAAAAAGCTGAGGTTAGAAGCTGATTGGCTACCATGCATAGCTGCACCAGAGTCTGAGTGCACCAACTTTAATAAATAAACCCCATAGTGTCAAAGACACCCAGATATGAATCTTTAGCTCAAATTGCCTTGGCAGTAAAGGTAAATCTTAATATAGCACACATTTCTGTTCCCTTCCTCTCAACATTCTACCTCTAATAATTCTTTTTTTTTATTGAATGGTTTTTGATGTCTGCCTTTTTTATATTTGTGCATATTTTCTATAAGAACTAATCATTTTATCACTGATCAATTAAAAAGTGACATTTTATATTTTCCTGATTTGTTTTTCAGCACCTTGATATGTTTATGCTTGAATGGGTTACACAGTGTGGGCAGGGCCGGTGCTAAACTATTTTGCACTCTAGGCAAGACCAGATACTTGCCCCCCCCCCCCAATAAATAAATAAATAAATAAAAATGTTTAAAAACAGTAGAAAATATTAAATCGACAAAACATGAACTGCTACATTTCTTTTAATTTGCAAAAACAGTGCCATAAGATGCCACCAGCACCAATATTAATGACAAAATATATATTATCCAAATATAAATTAACTGTATTAACTAGAGATGAGCGAATCGAAGTATCCGAAGTGGAATTCGAGTCGAATATCGGAAAAATTTCGATTCGTGCCGAATCCGAAAAATAGCCTAATTCGGACGCGCGAATCGAAATTTTTCAGAAAATGGCGGCTGACATGTGCGGCGACGGAGCGGGGATGTCTGGGAAGGCGCGCAGACAAGGCGCGCTGACCCATAATGCATTCCTCAACTACATGTGATCGCATCAGCCAATCAGCAGCCAGCCAGCCAGCACTGTGTAATGGTCGAGCTATAAATAGCGGCCATTTTGGAATTCTTAATTTGCCTGCAGTCATTGAACAGAGGCAGACCGCTCTGTACTAGGGACAGGGACAGAGTTAGGGCCACAGAAACGATAATTGGGGACAGAGAAAAGTTACTTAGGGACAGAGAACCATTACTCAGGGACACAGACTTGTTAATGAGGGCCACAGAATCGTTATTTAGGGACAAAGAAACGCTAGTTAGGGCCACAGAATTCATAATCAGGGACAGACAGAATTGTTACTCAGTGCCAGAGAATTGTTACTTAGGGCCACAGAAATGTTATTAGGGCCACAGAATTTTTACTCAGGGACAGACAGAATTATTACTGAGTGCCAGAGAATTGTTACTCAGGGACAGACAGAATTGTTACTGAGTGCCAGAGAATTGTTACTTAGGGCCACAGAAACTTTAATTAGGGCCACAGAATTTTTACTCAGGGACAGACAGAATTGTTACTGAGTGCCAGAGAATTGTTACTCAGGGACAGACAGAATTGTTACTGAGTGCCAGAGAATTGTTACTTAGGGCCACAGAAACTTTACTTAGGGCCACAGAATTTTTACTCAGGGACAGACAGAATTGTTACTGAGTGCCAGAGAATTGTTACTCAGGGACAGACAGAATTGTTACTGAGTGCCAGATAATTGTTACACAGGGCCCCAGAAACTTTACTTAGGGCCACAGAATTTTTACTCAGGGACAGACAGAATTGTTACTGAGTGCCAGAGAATTGTTACTCAGGGACAGACAGAATTGTTACTGAGTGCCAGAGAATTGTTACTTAGGGCCACAGAAACTTTACTTAGGGCCACAGAATTGTTACTCGCACAGACACAGAATTGTTACTCGCACAGACACAGAATTGTTACTGAAGGCCACAGAACTGTTACTTAGGGCCACAGAATTGTTACTCGCACAGACACAGAATTGTTACTCGCACAGACACAGAACTGTTACTGAGGGCCACAGAACTGTTACTTAGGGCCACAGAATTGTTACTCGCACAGACACAGAATTGTTACTCAGGGCCACAGAACTGTTACTTAGGGACAAAGAAACGCTAGTTAGGGCCACAGAATTCATACTCAGGGACAGACAGAATTGTTACGGAGTGCCAGAGAATTGTTACTCTGGGCCACAGAAACTTTACTTAGGGCCACAGAATTTTTACTCAGGGACAGACAGAATTGTTACTGAGTGCCAGAGAATTGTTACTCAGGGACAGACAGAATTGTTACGGAGTGCCAGAGAATTGTTACTCAGGGCCACAGAAACTTTACTTAGGGCCACAGAATTTTTACTCAGGGACAGACAGAATTGTTACTGAGTGCCAGAGAATTGTTACTCAGGGACAGACAGAATTGTTACTGAGTGCCAGAGAATTGTTACTTAGGGCCACAGAAACTTTACTTAGGGCCACAGAATTGTTACTCGCACAGACACAGAATTGTTACTCGCACAGACACAGAACTGTTACTGAGGGCCACAGAAACTTTACTTAGGGCCACAGAATTGTTACTCGCACAGACACAGAATTGTTACTCGCACAGACACAGAACTGTTACTGAGGGCCACAGAACTGTTACTTAGGGCCACAGAATTGTTACTCGCACAGACACAGAATTGTTACTCAGGGCCACAGAACTGTTACTTAGGGACAAAGAAACGCTAGTTAGGGCCACAGAATTCATACTCAGGGACAGACAGAATTGTTACGGAGTGCCAGAGAATTGTTACTCAGGGCCACAGAAACTTTACTTAGGGCCACAGAATTTTTACTCAGGGACAGACAGAATTGTTACTGAGTGCCAGAGAATTGTTACTCAGGGACAGACAGAATTGTTACGGAGTGCCAGAGAATTGTTACTCAGGGACAGACAGAATTGTTACTGAGTGCCAGAGAATTGTTACTTAGGGCCACAGAAACTTTAATTAGGGCCACAGAATTTTTACTCAGGGACAGACAGAATTGTTACTGAGTGCCAGAGAATTGTTACTCAGGGACAGACAGAATTGTTACGGAGTGCCAGAGAATTGTTACTCAGGGCCACAGAAACTTTACTTAGGGCCACAGAATTTTTACTCAGGGACAGACAGAATTGTTACTGAGTGCCAGAGAATTGTTACTCAGGGACAGACAGAATTGTTACGGAGTGCCAGAGAATTGTTACTCAGGGCCACAGAAACTTTACTTAGGGCCACAGAATTTTTACTCAGGGACAGACAGAATTGTTACTGAGTGCCAGAGAATTGTTACTCAGGGACAGACAGAATTGTTACGGAGTGCCAGAGAATTGTTACTCAGGGACAGACAGAATTGTTACTGAGTGCCAGAGAATTGTTACTTAGGGCCACAGAAACTTTAATTAGGGCCACAGAATTTTTACTCAGGGACAGACAGAATAGTTACTGAGTGCCAGAGAATTGTTACTCAGGGACAGACAGAATTGTTACTGAGTGCCAGAGAATTGTTACTCAGGGCCACAGAAACTTTACTTAGGGCCACAGAATTTTTACTCAGGGACAGACAGAATTGTTACTGAGTGCCAGAGAATTGTTACTCAGGGACAGACAGAATTGTTACGGAGTGCCAGAGAATTGTTACTCAAGGCCACAGAAACTTTACTTAGGGCCACAGAATTTTTACTCAGGGACAGACAGAATTGTTACTGAGTGCCAGAGAATTGTTACTCAGGGACAGACAGAATTGTTACTGAGTGCCAGATAATTGTTACTCAGGGCCCCAGAAACTTTACTTAGGGCCACAGAATTTTTACTCAGGGACAGACAGAATTGTTACTGAGTGCCAGAGAATTGTTACTCGGACAGACAGAATTGTTACTGAGTGCCAGAGAATTGTTACTTAGGGCCACAGAAACTTTACTTAGGGCCACAGAATTGTTACTCGCACAGACACAGAATTGTTACTCGCACAGACACAGAACTGTTACTGAGGGCCACAGAAACTTTACTTAGGGCCACAGAATTGTTACTCGCACAGACACAGAATTGTTACTCGCACAGACACAGAACTGTTACTGAGGGCCACAGAACTGTTACTTAGGGCCACAGAATTGTTACTCGCACAGACACAGAATTGTTACTCAGGGCCACAGAACTGTTACTTAGGGACAAAGAAACGCTAGTTAGGGTCACAGAATTCATACTCAGGGACAGACAGAATTGTTACGGAGTGCCAGAGAATTGTTACTCAGGGCCACAGAAACTTTACTTAGGGCCACAGAATTTTTACTCAGGGACAGACAGAATTGTTACTGAGTGCCAGAGAATTGTTACTCAGGGACAGACAGAATTGTTACGGAGTGCCAGAGAATTGTTACTCAGGGCCACAGAAACTTTACTTAGGGCCACAGAATTTTTACTCAGGGACAGACAGAATTGTTACTGAGTGCCAGAGAATTGTTACTCAGGGACAGACAGAATTGTTACGGAGTGCCAGAGAATTGTTACTCAGGGACAGACAGAATTGTTACTGAGTGCCAGAGAATTGTTACTTAGGGCCACAGAAACTTTAATTAGGGCCACAGAATTTTTACTCAGGGACAGACAGAATTGTTACTGAGTGCCAGAGAATTGTTACTCAGGGACAGACAGAATTGTTACGGAGTGCCAGAGAATTGTTACTCAGGGCCACAGAAACTTTACTTAGGGCCACAGAATTTTTACTCAGGGACAGACAGAATTGTTACTGAGTGCCAGAGAATTGTTACTCAGGGACAGACAGAATTGTTACGGAGTGCCAGAGAATTGTTACTCAGGGCCACAGAAACTTTACTTAGGGCCACAGAATTTTTACTCAGGGACAGACAGAATTGTTACTGAGTGCCAGAGAATTGTTACTCAGGGACAGACAGAATTGTTACGGAGTGCCAGAGAATTGTTACTCACGGCCACAGAAACTTTACTTAGGGCCACAGAATTTTTACTCAGGGACAGACAGAATTGTTACTGAGTGCCAGAGAATTGTTACTCAGGGACAGACAGAATTGTTACTGAGTGCCAGATAATTGTTACTTAGGGCCACAGAAACGTTATTAGGGCCACAGAATTGTTACTCAGGGACAGACAGAATTGTTACTGAGTGCCAGAGAATTGTTACTTAGGGCCACAGAAACTTTAGTTAGGGCCACAGAATTGTTACTCAGGGACAGACACAGAATTGTTACTGAGGGCCACAGAACTGTTACTTAGGGCCACAGAATTGTTACTCGCACAGACACAGAATTGTTACTCAGGGACACAGAATTGTTACTCAGGGACACATAATCGTTTAATTAAAGAGTATGTCAGACAACATGCAGAGGAGTGGCAGAGGAGGCAATGTTTTAGGAGCGAGCAGACGTGGCAGCAGAGGAAGGGGTCGAGGCAGCACTATTCGCAGCCAGAGGCCAGTGCTCCCGGTGTCATCCAGCGGTCGTGTCTCCACCGACAACCCTGCTGTCATCGATTGGTTGGCTCGGTCGTCTTCCTCTTCCCAGGTCACCTCTGACACCTACAGCCAACGGTCGGTGGGTACGTCAGACACAACCGTTAGTTGGCATGGCCCGGGACCTAGCCCACTGAAATCACGTGTCCTCTACCTGCCCCTGTCCTTTGGTGTTCCCTCACCAAGCGAAGTATCGCATGCTGTGGGCTCAGCCCCACTGTACAGTGAGGAAGAGCTAACAGAGGGCGGTCAGGAACAGGGGGAGACATCCGCCTTTTCAGCAGCTAGGCGAAGAAGTAGTGGCGAGGAGAGTGGCCCGGTAGCCGGTCTAGAGACAGGTCTGTCTGCTGACCCAGACGCAGCCGAGGGGGCTAGTAGTGAGGCGGAGACCCTACTTGATGATGAGGAGGTTGATCGCACTTGGCAGCCTCGTCGTCATCAGGCAATTTCTTCCGCATCATCAGGAGAAGAGGGTGGCAGCTTGGCAGTGAGCGAAACAGTCGGTGGGTTGCCCAGGAGACAGCAGCAGGGTCGCAGCAGTGTCAGTGGAAGCAGTGTCAGTGGAGCCAAACGGCCACGGAGTAGAGCACCAGCTCCACTGCAGCCTACCACCACGGCCAGTAGTGGTGCCGGTGTGCACGGAGGAAGCAGCAGTCAGCCAGTGAGGAGTATCGGGGGCAAAGTTTCCTACTCGGCGGTGTGGCAATTTTTCGTCAAGCCGCCCGAGGAAGTAAACGTAGCCGTATGTCGACTATGTGGCCAGAAAGTCAAGCGTGGCCAGGGGGCCCATGTTGGGACTACAGCGTTGCGGCAGCATATGCAGCGTCGCCATTTGGTGGCCTGGGAAAACCGTGATAAAGATACGGCGGTTCTGCCCGCCCCAGCCCCCGCTCCATCACCTGCTCCGTTACTTGCTCCGTCACCCGACGTCAATCGCCCTCCATCAGCCAGTCAAGGCTCCAACACCTCTGCTGAGGGGAGTTGTCGCTCGTTGGCATCTTCCGCTCGTTCAGATGCTCCTTCTCCTGCTACTCCTCTTCACGGATTCCGTCAGCAGTCTTTCTTGGAATCCGTTTCCAAGAGACAACAGTTTGCGAGCACGCACCCGACGGTGCAAAAGCTGAACGTCCTCCTGTCCAAGTTGCTGGTGCTGCAGTCCCTCCCTTTCCAAGTGGTGGACTCAGCACCTTTCCGAGAAATGATGGCTTGTGCCGCGCCGCGGTGGAGAGTGCCAAGCCGTCATTTCTTCGCCAAAAAGGCAGTGCCAGCCCTGCATTCACATGTAGAAGACATGGTGGGCCAGTCTTTGAGCATGTCGGTCTCTGCCAAAGTGCACGGCAGCGCCGACGTGTGGAGCTGTAACTATGGTCAGGGACAGTACATGTCATTTACGGCCCACTGGGTGAACGTGGTGCCGTCACAGCCGCACCAGCAACTTGGACAGGTCACGCCGCTTTTTCCTCCACGTTTGCACGTCCTTGGTCCGGCAAAGATGTCCGCCTCTACCACCTCTTCTTCCGCCGTGTCCTCAGCCGCCACCCCCGTGCCAAGTCCCATTACCCGACCGGCATATCACATGTGCAGGGCGCAACGGTGTCACGCTGTGCTGCACCTGGTATGCCTTGGCGAACGTAGTCACACAGGGGAGGAACTTCTGAGTGTAATGAACAGAGAAATCGACAGATGGCTGTCTCCGCGCAAACTGAAAATCGGAACCATGTTGACCGACAACGGAAAGAACATGGTGTCTGCTCTGCGTCAAGGAAGGTTGTGCCATGCGCCATGCATGGCTCACGTGTTCAATCTGGTTGTCAAGCGGTTCCTAAAATCCACCATCCCACTGCAAGACATCCTTAAAATGTCACGTAAACTTTGCATGCATTTCAGCCATTCCTACACCGCAAAGCACACCCTCCTTGAGCTGCAGCGGCAGAACGGAATTCCACAGCATCGCCTGATCTGCGACGTTGCAACAAGGTGGAATTCAACCCTACACATGTTAGACCGCCTTTACGAACAGCGAAAGGCCATCACCGATTTCCTGATGTTACAAGCGGATAAAGGTACTCCCCTGTGTAACTTCGATGTCAGCCATTGGCAGCTCATGCGTGACACCTGCCGCTTGCTCAGGCCCTTTGAGGAGGCCACGCTATTCGTGAGTCGGCAGGACTATGGGATGAACGACGTCATTCCTCTGTTGCACGTCCTTGAACAAATGCTGTTAACAATGGCTGGTCAGGGTGCGGTAGACGTGGCGCACAGATCTCAACGCCACATGACCCCTGTGGGGGCAGGACAGGAAGAAGAGGAGGAGGTAGAGGAGGACATTTGTGCTCAGGAATTATTGAGTGAAATGGGTGGTTTTTCCACTCAGCGGACAGGAGTGGAGGAGCAGGAGCATCTGGTAGAGGAGGAGGAGGAGGAGACAGAGGACCCAGACGCACCGTGGCAGTATGCTGTGGAGATGGAGGCAGGGAGTCCCTCGCATTCCTTGTCACAAATGGCCCATAGCATGCTCGGTTGCTTGCGTAGCGACAGCCGAATAATAACCATCAGACAGAGGGATGACTTTTGGCTGTCCACCTTGTTGGACCCTCGCTACCGTTCCAAAATGGTGGCCTTTTTCACACCTGCTGAGAGGGAGGCCAAAATAACGTACTATAAAAACCACCTATGTAGTCAGCTGGTCTCTGCCTTTGTGCGCCAACGTCCATCCTCAGACACTGTGGGCCCTGTGCGCTCGCGTTCCGCTGCCATGGCAGCAGGGGAGGGGTGGGGTGGTAGGAGCAGTGGCAGCTCCACCAGCAGCGGCTGCCTCAGTCTGCAGTCGATGATGAGTAGCTTTCTTCACCAGCGCAGTGAGGAAACTACTAACCAGCCGCAGCAGCAGCAGCATCAGGTGGACCTGGAGCAGGACCTCAAACAACAGGCTTGGGCCTACTTGGACAGCACCCTGCCAACCGAGGTAGACAATCCCCTTGACTACTGGTCAACGAAACTTGACCTTTGGCCCCAACTAGCTGAATTTGCCCTTGAAAGGCTGTCATGCCCGGCCAGTAGCGTGGCATCGGAGCGCGTGTTTAGTGCGGCAGGAGGTATTGTAACTCCGCGGAGGACACGACTGTCCACCCAAAGTGTGGAGAGACTCACGTTTGTGAAAATGAATCAGGCGTGGATTAGTCTGGATTTCAAACCACCCGTTCCTGACACAACTGACTAAATCCGCCATGAATCATGCCTCAAACATGTGCCACTTTGAGGTCTCCTCACACACTGCTGGTGTGTAGAATTTTTTGACATAGGGTGCTGGCAGATTACGGGCCTCCTATAGCTGCTGCCAGGCCCCTAATCTGCCATAGGCCCCTATATACCGCCTCCTCATGCTGCTGCCAGGTCCAGAGTCTCTCATGGGTCCTTGTACGGCCTCCCATTGCTGCTGTCTCCATCGCCACACTCTGCCATGTGCCACTTTCAGGTCTCCTCACACACTGCTGGTGTGTAGAATTTTTTGACATAGGGTGCTGGCAGATTACGGGCCTCCCATAGCTGCTGCCAGGCCCCTAATCTGCCATAGGCCCCTATATACCGCCTCCTCATGCTGCTGCCAGGTCCAGAGTCTCTCATGGGTCCCTGTACGGCCTCCCATTGCTGCTGTCTCCATCGCCACACTCTGCCATGTGCCACTTTCAGGTCTCCTCACACACTGCTGGTGTGTAGAATTTTTTGACATAGGGTGCTGGCAGATTACGGGCCTCCCATAGCTGCTGCCAGGCCCCTAATCTGCCATGGGCCCCTATATACCGCCTCCTCATGCTGCTGCCAGGTCCAGAGTCTCTCATGGGTCCCTGTACGGCCTCCCATTGCTGCTGTCTCCATCGCCACACTCTGCCATGTGCCACTTTCAGGTCTCCTCACACACTGCTGGTGTGTAGAATTTTTTGACATAGGGTGTTGGCAGATTACGGGCCTCCCATTGCTGCTGCCAGGCCCCTAATCTGCCATAGGCCCCTATATACCGCCTCCTCATGCTGCTGCCAGGTCCAGAGTCTGTCATGGGTCCCTGTACGGCCTCCCATTGCTGCTGTCTCCATCGCCACACTCTGCCATGTGCCACTTTCAGGTCTCCTCACACACTGCTGGTGTGTTCAGTTTTTTGACATAGGGTGCTGGCAGATTACGGGCCTCCCATAGCTGCTGCCAGGCCCCTAATCTGCCATAGGCCCCTATATACCGCCTCCTCATGCTGCTGCCAGGTCCAGAGTCTCTCATGGGTCCCTGTACGGCCTCCCATTGCTGCTGTCTCCATCGCCACACTCTGCCATGTGCCACTTTCAGGTCTCCTCACACACTGCTGGTGTGTAGAATTTTTTGACATAGGGTGCTGGCAGATTACGGGCCTCCCATAGCTGCTGCCAGGCCCCTAATCTGCCATAGGCCCCTATATACCACCTCCTCATGCTGCTGCCAGGTCCAGAGTCTCTCATGGGTCCCTGTACGGCCTCCCATTGCTGCTGTCTCCAACGCCACACTCTGCCATGTACCAGTTTCAGGTCTCCTCACACACTGCTGGTGTGTTCAGTTTTTTGACATAGGGTGCTGGCAGATTACGGGCCTCCCATAGCTGCTGCCAGGCCCCTAATCTGCCATAGGCCCCTATATACCGCCTCCTCATGCTGCTGCCAGGTCCAGAGTCTCTCATGGGTCCCTGTACGGCCTCCCATTGCTGCTGTCTCCATCGCCACACTCTGCCATGTGCCACTTTCAGGTCTCCTCACACACTGCTGGTGTGTTCAGTTTTTTGACATAGGGTGCTGGCAGATTACGGGCCTCCCATAGCTGCTGCCAGGCCCCTAATCTGCCATAGGCCCCTATATACCGCCTCCTCATGCTGCTGCCAGGTCCAGAGTCTCTCATGGGTCCCTGTACGGCCTCCCATTGCTGCTGTCTCCATCGCCACACTCTGCCATGTGCCACTTTCAGGTCTCCTCACACACTGCTGGTGTGTTCAGTTTTTTGACATAGGGTGCTGGCAGATTACGGGCCTCCCATAGCTGCTGCCAGGCCCCTAATCTGCCATAGGCCCCTATATACCGCCTCCTCATGCTGCTGCCAAGTCCAGAGTCTGTCATGGGTCCCTGTACGGCCTCCCATTGCTGCTGTCTCCATCGCCACACTCTGCCATGTGCCACTTTCAGGTCTCCTCACACACTGCTGGTGTGTAGAATTTTTTGACATAGGGTGTTGGCAGATTACGGGCCTCCCATTGCTGCTGCCAGGCCCCTAATCTGCCATAGGCCCCTATATACCGCCTCCTCATGCTGCTGCCAGGTCCAGAGTCTGTCATGGGTCCCTGTACGGCCTCCCATTGCTGCTGTCTCCATCGCCACACTCTGCCATGTGCCACTTTCAGGTCTCCTCACACACTGCTGGTGTGTAGAATTTTTTGACATAGGGTGCTGGCAGATTACGGGCCTCCCATAGCTGCTGCCAGGCCCCTAATCTGCCATAGGCCCCTATATACCGCCTCCTCATGCTGCTGCCAGGTCCAGAGTCTCTCATGGGTCCCTGTACGGCCTCCCATTGCTGCTGTCTCCATCGCCACACTCTGCCATGTGCCACTTTCAGGTCTCCTCACACACTGCTGGTGTGTAGAATTTTTTGACATAGGGTGCTGGCAGATTACGGGCCTCCCATAGCTGCTGCCAGGCCCCTAATCTGCCATAGGCCCCTATATACCGCCTCCTCATGCTGCTGCCAGGTCCAGAGTCTGTCATGGGTCCCTGTACGGCCTCCCATTGCTGCTGTCTCCATCGCCACACTCTGCCATGTGCCACTTTCAGGTCTCCTCACACTGCTGGTGTATTCCATTTTTTGTCATAGGGTGCTGGCAGATTACGGGCCTCCCATAGCTGCTGCCAGGCCCCTAATCTGCCATGGGCCCCTATACCGCCTCCTCATGCTGCTGCCAAGTCCAGAGTCTCTCATGGGTCCCTGTACGGCCTCCCATTGCTGCTGTCTCCATCGCCACACTCTGCCATGTGCCACTTTCAGGTCTCCTCACACTGCTGGTGTATTCCATTTTTTGTCATAGGGTGCAGGCAGATTACGGGCCTCCCATAGCTGCTGCCAGGCCCCTAATCTGCCATGGGCCCCTATACCGCCTCCTCATGCTGCTGCCAGGTCCAGAGTCTCTCATGGGTCCCTGTACGGCCTCCCATTGCTGCTGTCTCCATCGCCACACTCTGCCATGTGCCACTTTCAGGTCTCCTCACACACTGCTGGTGTGTTCAGTTTTTTGACATAGGGTGCTGGCAGATTACGGGCCTCCCATAGCTGCTGCCAGGCCCCTAATCTGCCATAGGCCCCTATATACCGCCTCCTCATGCTGCTGCCAGGTCCAGAGTCTCTCATGGGTCCCTGTACGGCCTCCCATTGCTGCTGTCTCCATCGCCACACTCTGCCATGTGCCACTTTCAGGTCTCCTCACACACTGCTGGTGTGTAGAATTTTTTGACATAGGGTGCTGGCAGATTACGGGCCTCCCATAGCTGCTGCCAGGCCCCTAATCTGCCATAGGCCCCTATATACCGCCTCCTCATGCTGCTGCCAGGTCCAGAGTCTGTCATGGGTCCCTGTACGGCCTCCCATTGCTGCTGTCTCCATCGCCACACTCTGCCATGTGCCACTTTCAGGTCTCCTCACACACTGCTGGTGTGTAGAATTTTTTGACATAGGGTGCTGGCAGATTACGGGCCTCCCATAGCTGCTGCCAGGCCCCTAATCTGCCATAGGCCCCTATATACCGCCTCCTCATGCTGCTGCCAGGTCCAGAGTCTCTCATGAGTCCCTGTACGGCCTCCCATTGCTGCTGTCTCCATCGCCACACTCTGCCATGTGCCACTTTCAGGTCTCCTCACACACTGCTGGTGTGTAGAATTTTTTGACATAGGGTGCTGGCAGATTACGGGCCTCCCATAGCTGCTGCCAGGCCCCTAATCTGCCATGGGCCCCTATATACCGCCTCCTCATGCTGCTGCCAGGTCCAGAGTCTCTCATGGGTCCCTGTACGGCCTCCCATTGCTGCTGTCTCCATCGCCACACTCTGCCATGTGCCACTTTCAGGTCTCCTCACACACTGCTGGTGTGTTCAGTTTTTTGACATAGGGTGCTGGCAGATTACGGGCCTCCCATAGCTGCTGCCAGGCCCCTAATCTGCCATAGGCCCCTATATACCGCCTCCTCATGCTGCTGCCAGGTCCAGAGTCTGTCATGGGTCCCTGTACGGCCTCCCATTGCTGCTGTCTCCATCGCCACACTCTGCCATGTGCCACTTTCAGGTCTCCTCACACACTGCTGGTGTGTAGAATTTTTTGACATAGGGTGCTGGCAGATTACGGGCCTCCCATAGCTGCTGCCAGGCCCCTAATCTGCCATAGGCCCCTATATACCGCCTCCTCATGCTGCTGCCAGGTCCACAGTCTCTCATGGGTCCCTGTACGGCCTCCCATTGCTGCTGTCTCCATCGCCACACTCTGCCATGTGCCACTTTCAGGTCTCCTCACACACTGCTGGTGTGTTCAGTTTTTTGACATAGGGTGCTGGCAGATTACGGGCCTCCCATAGCTGCTGCCAGGCCCCTAATCTGCCATAGGCCCCTATATACCGCCTCCTCATGCTGCTGCCAGGTCCAGAGTCTCTCATGGGTCCCTGTACGGCCTCCCATTGCTGCTGTCTCCATCGCCACACTCTGCCATGTGCCACTTTCAGGTCTCCTCACACACTGCTGGTGTGTTCAGTTTTTTGACATAGGGTGCTGGCAGATTACGGGCCTCCCATAGCTGCTGCCAGGCCCCTAATCTGCCATAGGCCCCTATATACCGCCTCCTCATGCTGCTGCCAGGTCCAGAGTCTCTCATTGGTCCCTGTACGGCCTCCCATTGCTGCGGTCTCCATCGCCACACTCTGCCATGTGCCACTTTCAGGTCTCCTCACACACTGCTGGTGTGTAGAATTTTTTGACATAGGGTGCTGGCAGATTACGGGCCTCCCATAGCTGCTGCCAGGCCCCTAATCTGCCATAGGCCCCTATATACCGCCTCCTCATGCTGCTGCCAGGTCCAGAGTCTCTCATGAGTCCCTGTACGGCCTCCCATTGCTGCTGTCTCCATCGCCACACTCTGCCATGTGCCACTTTCAGGTCTCCTCACACACTGCTGGTGTGTAGAATTTTTTGACATAGGGTGCTGGCAGATTACGGGCCTCCCATAGCTGCTGCCAGGCCCCTAATCTGCCATGGGCCCCTATATACCGCCTCCTCATGCTGCTGCCAGGTCCAGAGTCTCTCATGGGTCCCTGTACGGCCTCCCATTGCTGCTGTCTCCATCGCCACACTCTGCCATGTGCCACTTTCAGGTCTCCTCACACACTGCTGGTGTGTTCAGTTTTTTGACATAGGGTGCTGGCAGATTACGGGCCTCCCATAGCTGCTGCCAGGCCCCTAATCTGCCATAGGCCCCTATATACCGCCTCCTCATGCTGCTGCCAGGTCCAGAGTCTCTCATGGGTCCCTGTACGGCCTCCCATTGCTGCTGTCTCCATCGCCACACTCTGCCATGTGCCACTTTCAGGTCTCCTCACACACTGCTGGTGTGTTCAGTTTTTTGACATAGGGTGCTGGCAGATTACGGGCCTCCCATAGCTGCTGCCAGGCCCCTAATCTGCCATAGGCCCCTATATACCGCCTCCTCATGCTGCTGCCAGGTCCAGAGTCTCTCATGGGTCCCTGTACGGCTTCCCATTGCTGCTGTCTCCATCGCCACACTCTGCCATGTGCCACTTTCAGGTCTCCTCACACACTGCTGGTGTGTTCAGTTTTTTGACATAGGGTGCTGGCAGATTACGGGCCTCCCATAGCTGCTGCCAGGCCCCTAATCTGCCATAGGCCCCTATATACCGCCTCCTCATGCTGCTGCCAAGTCCAGAGTCTGTCATGGGTCCCTGTACGGCCTCCCATTGCTGCTGTCTCCATCGCCACACTCTGCCATGTGCCACTTTCAGGTCTCCTCACACACTGCTGGTGTGTAGAATTTTTTGACATAGGGTGTTGGCAGATTACGGGCCTCCCATTGCTGCTGCCAGGCCCCTAATCTGCCATAGGCCCCTATATACCGCCTCCTCATGCTGCTGCCAGGTCCAGAGTCTGTCATGGGTCCCTGTACGGCCTCCCATTGCTGCTGTCTCCATCGCCACACTCTGCCATGTGCCACTTTCAGGTCTCCTCACACACTGCTTGTGTGTAGAATTTTTTGACATAGGGTGCTGGCAGATTACGGGCCTCCCATAGCTGCTGCCAGGCCCCTAATCTGCCATAGGCCCCTATATACCGCCTCCTCATGCTGCTGCCAGGTCCAGAGTCTCTCATGGGTCCCTGTACGGCCTCCCATTGCTGCTGTCTCCATCGCCACACTCTGCCATGTGCCACTTTCAGGTCTCCTCACACACTGCTGGTGTGTAGAATTTTTTGACATAGGGTGCTGGCAGATTACGGGCCTCCCATAGCTGCTGCCAGGCCCCTAATCTGCCATAGGCCCCTATATACCGCCTCCTCATGCTGCTGCCAGGTCCAGAGTCTGTCATGGGTCCCTGTACGGCCTCCCATTGCTGCTGTCTCCATCGCCACACTCTGCCATGTGCCACTTTCAGGTCTCCTCACACTGCTGTTGTATTCCATTTTTTGTCATAGGGTGCTGGCAGATTACGGGCCTCCCATAGCTGCTGCCAGGCCCCTAATCTGCCATGGGCCCCTATACCGCCTCCTCATGCTGCTGCCAAGTCCAGAGTCTCTCATGGGTCCCTGTACGGCCTCCCATTGCTGCTGTCTCCATCGCCACACTCTGCCATGTGCCACTTTCAGGTCTCCTCACACTGCTGGTGTATTCCATTTTTTGTCATAGGGTGCTGGCAGATTACGGGCCTCCCATAGCTGCTGCCAGGCCCCTAATCTGCCATGGGCCCCTATACCGCCTCCTCATGCTGCTGCCAGGTCCAGAGTCTGTCATGGGTCCCTGTACGGCCTCCCATTGCTGCTGTCTCCATCGCCACACTCTGCCATGTGCCACTTTCAGGTCTCCTCACACACTGCTGGTGTGTTCAGTTTTTTGACATAGGGTGCTGGCAGATTACGGGCCTCCCATAGCTGCTGCCAGGCCCCTAATCTGCCATGGGCCCCTATACCGCCTCCTCATGCTGCTGCCAGGTCCAGAGTCTGTCATGGGTCCCTGTACGGCCTCCCATTGCTGCTGTCTCCATCGCCACACTCTGCCATGTGCCACTTTCAGGTCTCCTCACACACTGCTGGTGTGTTCAGTTTTTTGACATAGGGTGCTGGCAGATTACGGGCCTCCCATAGCTGCTGCCAGGCCCCTAATCTGCCGTAGGCCCCTATATACCGCCTCCTCATGCTGCTGCCAGGTCCAGAGTCTCTCATGGGTCCCTGTACGGCCTCCCATTGCTGCTGTCTCCATCGCCACACTCTGCCATGTGCCACTTTCAGGTCTCCTCACACACTGCTGGTGTGTAGAATTTTTTGACATAGGGTGCTGGCAGATTACGGGCCTCCCATAGCTGCTGCCAGGCCCCTAATCTGCCATAGGCCCCTATATACCGCCTCCTCATGCTGCTGCCAGGTCCAGAGTCTGTCATGGGTCCCTGTACGGCCTCCCATTGCTGCTGTCTCCATCGCCACACTCTGCCATGTGCCACTTTCAGGTCTCCTCACACACTGCTGGTGTGTAGAATTTTTTGACATAGGGTGCTGGCAGATTACGGGCCTCCCATAGCTGCTGCCAGGCCCCTAATCTGCCATAGGCCCCTATATACCGCCTCCTCATGCTGCTGCCAGGTCCAGAGTCTCTCATGGGTCCCTGTACGGCCTCCCATTGCTGCTGTCTCCATCGCCACACTCTGCCATGTGCCACTTTCAGGTCTCCTCACACACTGCTGGTGTGTAGAATTTTTTGACATAGGGTGCTGGCAGATTACGGGCCTCCCATAGCTGCTGCCAGGCCCCTAATCTGCCATAGGCCCCTATATACCGCCTCCTCATGCTGCTGCCAGGTCCAGAGTCTCTCATGGGTCCCTGTACGGCCTCCCATTGCTGCTGTCTCCATCGCCACACTCTGCCATGTGCCACTTTCAGGTCTCCTCACACACTGCTGGTGTGTAGAATTTTTTGACATAGGGTGCTGGCAGATTACGGGCCTCCCATAGCTGCTGCCAGGCCCCTAATCTGCCATAGGCCCCTATATACCGCCTCCTCATGCTGCTGCCAGGTCCAGAGTCTGTCATGGGTCCCTGTACGGCCTCCCATTGCTGCTGTCTCCATCGCCACACTCTGCCATGTGCCACTTTCAGGTCTCCTCACACTGCTGGTGTATTCCATTTTTTGTCATAGGGTGCTGGCAGATTACGGGCCTCCCATAGCTGCTGCCAGGCCCCTAATCTGCCATGGGCCCCTATACCGCCTCCTCATGCTGCTGCCAAGTCCAGAGTCTCTCATGGGTCCCTGTACGGCCTCCCATTGCTGCTGTCTCCATCGCCACACTCTGCCATGTGCCACTTTCAGGTCTCCTCACACTGCTGGTGTATTCCATTTTTTGTCATAGGGTGCTGGCAGATTACGGGCCTCCCATAGCTGCTGCCAGGCCCCTAATCTGCCATGGGCCCCTATACCGCCTCCTCATGCTGCTGCCAGGTCCAGAGTCTGTCATGGGTCCCTGTACGGCCTCCCATTGCTGCTGTCTCCATCGCCACACTCTGCCATGTGCCACTTTCAGGTCTCCTCACACACTGCTGGTGTGTTCAGTTTTTTGACATAGGGTGCTGGCAGATTACGGGCCTCCCATAGCTGCTGCCAGGCCCCTAATCTGCCATAGGCCCCTATATACCGCCTCCTCATGCTGCTGCCAGGTCCAGAGTCTCTCATGGGTCCCTGTACGGCCTCCCATTGCTGCTGTCTCCATCGCCACACTCTGCCATGTGCCACTTTCAGGTCTCCTCACACACTGCTGGTGTGTAGAATTTTTTGACATAGGGTGCTGGCAGATTACGGGCCTCCCATAGCTGCTGCCAGGCCCCTAATCTGCCATAGGCCCCTATATACCGCCTCCTCATGCTGCTGCCAGGTCCAGAGTGTGTCATGGGTCCCTGTACGGCCTCCCATTGCTGCTGTCTCTATCGCCACACTCTGCCATGTGCCACTTTCAGGTCTCCTCACACTGCTGGTGGTTTCCATTTTTGTCATAGGGTGCTGTATGGCCTCCCATTGCTGCTGCCTCCACCGCCACACTGTGGCTCCACACTCTGGTTTTGGCCCCGTGACTGGCCAAATGAGTGAAGTGTGCGGTGATTCTAAGATCGACGGCACTCATCTGCATGTCATACTGCCTGACAGTATTATTTCTCTTCCCCAGCAGACTCCAAGGGCATTTAAATTAAAGGTACAGTGTTCAGCACTAATATTAAGTCTCTCTGAAGCCTAGAAACACCCTTTTTTAAGTTAAATTCACAGCGAATATATTCGACTCGAATCGAAATTTTTCCACGAATTCGCCGAATCAGTCGAATCGAATTTTTGAATACTTCGCTCATCTCTAGTATTAACCACAGACAGAGAAAAAAAATGGAGACAGAGTTTCAAAACTCCACAGAGATCATCAGCCACCAGCTTGCAGTAAGGGACTGAGTCTGAGAGGAACACTGGAAGGAGCAGCAGCTCAGTTGCTACACTGGCCCCCACGGTGATGTGTGTAGACAGGCTGTGAGACAAGTGTGCAGACTAAATATACCATTATTCCTTCATCATTCTCTGTGTATGAGGAGAGGAGGACTCTGCAGAGAAATAAAAAATTCATACAAGAGGTCCATAGGCCACACAGAGAGAGTGGCAGTGCGCCCTAAGCGGCTGCCTAGTTTGCCTAGTGGATGCATCGGCCTTGAGTGTGGGCATATTTTAAGGAGCCTGTGATATCACTTATTATCTGAATATATGAACACTTTTTAATGAGAAAATACAGTATGTGGCTAGCAAAGATTGGTGAACAAAGATGAGAGAAACGAAAGCGAAAACGATCCGTACTTGTTTCATAAAACAAAACACACCAGTACTTGTAGCCAAAACATAAACTGAGGAAGGTTTAGTTCATTTAACATGTTATTATTTCCGAAAGATAATTAACATGAACCATAGGCAAACCATATTTGACAACAACTAATTTTTATTTATTACATGTACTTATATAGCACCATCAATTTATTTAGCACTTTACATATATATTATACATCCACATCAGTCCGTACCCTCAAGGAGTTTACAATGTAAGGTCCCAAATGCTAGCCATACACTAGTTGACAAATTGTTTGAACATGTTTTCCAAAAATGAACACATGGTCGTGAGAGCAAACAATATTGCGATCATGTAATGACCAAATTTTGAACGATAAATCGTTCAATTAACATAAATTAATTGGTTTTTCGTCTATTATTTGCTTCTGGGTCACAGATGCGCAATAGACTCCACCTCCGCAACATCTCCAAAATACGCCCATTCCTAACCCTGGAAACTACTAAGCAACTCATCCACTCCCTCATCATATCACGATTCGATTACTGCAACTCCCTCCTCACTGGCCTGCCTCACCACAGGCTATCCCCGCTTCATTCGATCCTGAATACGGCAGCCAGGCTCATCCACCTTACCAACCGCTCCTTTTCCGCCACCCCCCTCTGCCAATCCCTCCACTGGCTTCCGATTACCCAACGGATCAAATTCAAAATGCTAACACTGATGTACAAAGCTGTCCATAACTCCCCAAACTACATCACTGACCTAACATCCAAATACCACCCAAAACGCACTCTCCGCTCCTCACAAGACCTCCTTCTCTCTAGTTCCCTGGTCTCCTCCTCCCATGCCCGCCTCCAGGACTTCACCCATCCAGGGCATCACCCATCCTATGGAACTCCCTACCCCAATCCATCAGACTATCACCTACTCTCCTCTCCTTTAGGAGCACCCGGAAAACCCACCTCCTCAGGGAAGCCTACCCCCGCCCTTTGCTAAATGCCGATCTCCTCCACTCTTCCTACCACTCCATCCCCCACAGCTATTCCTCCCGTACCACTATCCCCTCCCTCATAGATTGTAAGCTCCAAGGAGCAGGGCCCTCGAACCCCTCGTGTATCGCATTGTATTGTTATTGTACTGTCTCATGTATTGTCTCCCATTGGAATGTACAGCACTGAGTGAACTGTTGGCGCTATATAAATACTGAATAATAATAATAATAATTGTTTATTCTGCAGAAGTTTTCCAAACTTTTCCTTCGATTTTTTTGGCTCAAAAATATCACCACCATTTTTTTAAATTTGTGCCCAATAACTGGATGAAAAATGAATGAACTATCCAATGACAGATTTTTGAACATTTTTTTGTCTAGTGTATGGCAACCATAACTCACAATAATACACACATTAGGGTCAAACTAGACAGGAGCCAACTAACTTAGGCTGGCCATACATTATACAATTTTCCTTCAGATTTACCAAAAACCATATAATATGAGGTCAAACCTAAACAACACTTTCAATTGTATCCATTTAGGCAGGCTCTTGCACTATATAATTGAAGGTAAATCTGAAGGAAAATGCACAGAAATTCTGCAGAAAATTGTGTAACATATGGCCAGCCTTAATCGCTTATCCACTGTGCTGCCCACAACTAACACTTTAAAATATATGGTTATATAAGGCTGGCCATACACTATATAATTTTCTTACAATTTTCTGTCCATTGTCTGCCCAATTTATTTTAGTTTTACCTTAAACTAGTAGCGCAAGGGCCTGCCTATTTGGATACCACTGAAAGTGTTGTTTAGGTTTGAACTCATATTATATGGTTTTTGGTAAATCTAAAGCACAATTCTCAAGAAAATTGTATAATGTATGGCCAGCATTAAGTGCAGACAAAATTTTCAAAAGTGTCTCACTTGGGTTTAAATAGTGTCCAGCGTGCGCCAAATTCAAGTACAAGTACAATTTCAAAATTTTCTTCACAATATAGCAGCAAGCTTGTTGCTGGCAATACTTAATGAGGATAAGCTCTCTTACCTGCTTATTCCAGGGTAAAGAACAAATATATTAACGCAAACCTTTCTTTTGCATAAACCTTCTAAATTAAGCTCCCCCTTGAACACCAAAAAGTGTAACATGGTAGCTTTCGCAAAAGTGTTCATTTCTGCTGAGCCCCCTAAACCCTGTGAAAGTCTCTATTCAGATACCAAATTTTTTTAATGAAGTTTGCCATTGTCCTTGACATGTAACACATTCTCAAGCCTAGAAATTCTGAAGAAACCCTCTGCACATTGCTATGCAGTGGGGAAAATAATTATTTGATCCCCTGCAGATTTTGTAAGTTCTCCCACTTACAAAGAAATTAAGGGTCTATAATTTTTATCATAGGTTAATTTTAAATGATAGAGACAGAATATTAACCCATAATCCTGAAAAACATGATACAAATGTTATAATTTGAGTTGCAGGTCAGTGAGTAAAATAAATATTTGATCCCCAAGCAAAACACGACTTAGTACTTGGTGGAGAAACCCTTGTTGGCAAAAACAGAGGTAAGACGTTTCTTATAGTTGGTTACCTGGTTTGCACACATCTCAGGTGGAATTTTGGTCCACTCTTCTTTACAGATCTCTAAATTCTTAAGGTTTCTTGGCTGTCGCTTGGCAACTCGAAGTTTTAGCTTCCTCCATAAAGTTTCTGTAGGATTACAGGCCAGTCCATGACCTTAATGTGCTTCTTCTTGAGTTACTCCTTTGTTGCCTTGGTGGTATGTTTTGAATCATTGTCATGCTGGAAGACCCATACATGACCCATCTTCAGTGTTCTGGCTGAGGGAGGAAGGTTCTCATCCAAGATTTTACAATACATGACCCTGTCCATTGGCCCCTCAATGCAGCAAAGTCGGCCTGTACCTTTAGCAGAGAAACAGCCCCAATGCATATTGTTTCCACTTCCATGCTTGACTGTAGGGATAGTGTTCTTAGGGTCATAGCCACCATTTTTCTTCCTCCAATACAGCGAGTTGAGTTAATGCTAAAGAGCTCAATTTTGGTCTCATCTGACTACAGCACTTTCGGTCAATGCTTCTCTGAATCATTTAGATGTTCATTGGCCTTCTTGATGAGGGGGACCTTGAGGGCGCTGCATGCATTTATCCTTCAGAATTTCTAGTGTTAATATGTTGTTACACCCTTTTAGCACCTAATAGATAAATGCTATAGGGATCTGAGTGCAGGTATATCATGTTTGTTGCATTGTGGGTCAGTAGCCAGACCCAAACCTTGTAGCTCTCCCCCATTGTGTCTGTTTGCCCCATATTTGCCTTGTGTCCACAGTAGCATTTGCGTAGGCAGAGCAGAGTAGGACTGGCCAGAGAGGGATTACTTTGACGCTCTTGGCCAGATTAAACATGTATTGCAATATGTGTAAACTACAAACCCCTATTTTTTTATTACTAAATTTGCTGAAAAAGGTATATAGCAGTGTGCAGAGGATTAATTTAAAATTTCTAGTGTTAATATGTGGTTACACCCCTTTAGCACCTGATAGATAAATGCATGTAAAAGCTATAGGGATTTGAGCACAGGTATATCTGGTTTCTTACATTCTCAAACCTGGAGATTAATTGTTCACGTACTTTTTGCAATGGCACTGGCAGCACTCTGTTGCGGCAACCCTAGTTAAATGTACCATCTTATGGTGCTTGGTATCCATAGGGGTGATTAGCTTAGCACGTTCAGGCATTGTTGGTGGTGTTAATAGGAACTAAAAATGTAATTTCTTTTGTTTAAAATTTTGGGTTAAAGGAGACGTTTAGGGTTTGCAAAATAAATGTATATATATACAGCTCAGTTTTAGGGTCTTGGCAATCTTCTTACAGCCCAGGCCATCTTTATATAGAGCAAAAATTCTTTTTTTCAGATCTTCAGAGAGTTCTTTGCCATGAGGTGCCATGTTGAATTTCCAGTGACCAGTATGAGAGAGTGAGAGCAATAACACCAAATTTAACACACCTGCTTCCCATTCACACCTGAGACCTTGTAACACTAATTTGTCACATGACACCAGGGAGGGAAAATGGCTAATTGGGCCCAATTTGAACATTTTCACTTAGGGGTGTAGTCACCATTGTTGCCAGCGGTTTAGACATTAATGGCTGTATGTTGAGTTATTTTGAGGGGACAGCAAATTTACACTGTTAAATAAGCTGTACACTCACTACTTTACATTGTAGCAAAGTGTAATTTCCTCAGTGTTGTCACATGAAAAGATAGAATAAAATATTTCCAAAAATGTGAGGGGTGTACTCACTTCTGTGAGATACTGTATATATATATATATATATATATATATATACTCCCCTCAGTGCTTCAGCATCCCTTTGCTACTGCAGCTGTCCAAAGTCAGTTCGAGAACTTAGCGATCGCATGACATCTCATCACTGATCTCCACTCTGCTCCTACAGTACTCACTGGAGCTCTGGCAAGTGGGTGGGCACAGCAGGCTCTTGCCCTCAGCTTCACGCGGTGAATCCAGCTGTCAATCAGGCAGCTAGGTAGATCCTGACAAAACTGTCGGGATCTCCCCAGAACCTGGAGCAGCTCCATCCAGTCAGCTAATAGAAGTCTATAGCCAGCTGTCAGCTGATTCTCTGTCACAGGAGAGCAGAAGTAAGTACATTCTTGTGACCCACAAGTAAAGTATGGCCAAAAAAGCTTTGGCCATACTCCTTTTTCAAAATTGTTCTGTAGTGAAGTAAGTGCATTCCTGTGACCCACAAGTGAAGTTTGGCCAAAAAAGCTTTGGCCATGCTCTTTTTTTTAAATTGTTCTCTAGGCTATGGTTACTTACAATTATTTCCTTGGTGGCCACAGGTTAGAGTTGACTAACATGTTAATTTGGTTAAGGTGTTTCTCTGAGTAACTTATGGCAAATCAGACACAAAGGGAACTTATAAAAATTGCTAACTACACACATCTCCACATGTCAAGCAGCCTGTAGTAAATAATGATGTATAGCGTCTTTAGTGGTCTTGCACGGGTTTATGCTTAATCTTTTAATTTGGTGTCAGTCAAATATTGTTTCATAGTGTTTGTGAGTTAGGAAACACGACAGAAAATGTATTTCATTTTAGTACAGCACTATATGCTCCAGTTCACTTGCCATTTACGCTAGCATGTGAAAACCACATCTTGCTGAAAGAAAGAATCCCAGCTGCTCAAATTAAATACACATGAGCCAATAAAATCAGTTTATTTTTCCTTCCTGTGTGTTTGGTATAAATTCTAGTCAGAGGAAAAAATTAATCATCACACCAGTCCTACCAGCGCCTTTTTAAGTGTTAACATGCTGACAAAACTTTTTCGCACACTTTTCTGTCACATCATGTACCACCTTGATGTCTGCTGCAATGTCAGTGATCTCAGGCCACCCATGCTTTACACAAGGGGTAGAAACGCAGATCAAATAATTTCAATTATTCTGTCTAGCTGTTATTTCCAGCTTATATGGGTACTAATGTTTTTTGTACGCTTGCCTGCAGTCGTCAATGTTTATAGGTTTCTTATTCTGTGATTTTAATCAAATACCTAAGACCATGATGTTTCTAAAGTTTCAGGCTATGTAATAGTATTAGCAGGAACTGTGTAAATATGCTATATCATTCAGTGTTATTGTCCCTATTCATGGGAAATAACCTCTATGAAGACCTGTCATCTATCTTAGCTAATAGCCGAAACACTCTTCAGGCTGCTGGAAGAGGGCAAAACTGTAATCGAGAAAATAGTTTATTCCTTCTTTGTTATGCGTCTAATATCAGCATTGTGCTCAAGCAATAGAATAGTTTCTGACACTTAGGGGTTGATTTACTAAAACTAGAGAGTGCAAAATCTGGTGCAGCTGTGCATGGTAGCAGATCAGCTTTTAACTTCAGCTTGTTAAAAAAAAAAACCTAGAAGCTGATTGGCTGCTATGCAGAGCTGCACTAGATTTTGCATATAGTCAAATGATGGCCGGGCAAACCTCTCGTCCCTTCAGGAGGGCTTCGTATAACGTCCCTCCCAGATCGCGCTTTGTGCGTGCCCACGGGGCCGTGCTGTGACAAGATATGTCACAGGCTATATACCTCGGACACAGCCAATGACAGATCTGTGTACCGACCCCATTGCCAGTACCATGTGACCTGCTGTGACCAATCACAGCAGGTCTCATGACAGATGTATACAATGGATGGCTTACTTTCATGCCATCCATTGTATACAAGTGTGTCTAGCCGTGAATGGTCACAGTGATCACATGCACAGGCTGGGCCAATCACAGCCCATCTGTGTCAACTGAATAGCCATGGCCAATCACAGCTAATCACAACAAAAAAACCTGAAGGAATCGATTTCATTCAGTTAAATGCTTGCTTATAGCAAAGAAATTATTTGCTATAAGCAATCAAATTGTGTAAAAAAAAAAAAGGTGATCACTGATCACTTTCCCAAAGTAGAACAATGTTACTATGGTAACATTATACTACTTTAGTCATAGTGTAATATGGAAAAAAATCTTAAAAAAGAAAAAAAATGTAATAAAAAATTAAAAAAATAATTAAAAATTAAAATAAATTGAAAAACAATTATCATTTTTTTTCCCGTACTGTCACCAGTTAGTGTCCCTGATCACCACCACACCAGTTATATGCTGATGCTGTACTGCACTGGTGACAGAATGTAAAAAAAATGTGAAATTATTTTTTTAATTTCTCCATTTTCCAAAAAATTATAAAAAAAAAATTACAACTTCAAAAAACTCGTCATGCCTCTTACGAAATACGTAGGACTGTCTACTTTGCAAAAATGGATACTTTGGGGAATATCTGTACTGTTCTGACATTTTGGACCTCAAGAAATTAGATTGGCTGTCAGTACTTCAGGATTGATACAATTTCAGATGTATCCCATAGTTTGTGAACTCTATAACTTTCCTACAGACTAAATAATAAATACTGATTTGGGTTATTTTTACCAAAGAAATGTAGCAGAATACATCTTGGCCTAAATTTATGAAGAACACTTATTTATTTGCAAACTTTTATAACAGAATTAAAGAAACATGCTTTTTTCGTTCTTTTTTTGTTAATTTAGCAAAAAATAAAAACCCCAGCGGTGATTAAATACAACCAAAAGAAAGCTCTAGTTGTGTGAACAAAATTATACAATTTTAGTTTGGGAACAGTGTTGCATAACCGCGCAATTGTCATTCAAAGTGTGAGAGTGCTGAAACCTGAAAAATGGCCTGGGCAGGAAGGGGGTAAACGTGCCCAGTATTGAAGTGGTTAAAGTGGAGTTCCACTCACTCTGTAAAAAAATAAAAGTCAGCAGCTACAAAACCTCTAGCTGCTGATTTTTAAAAAACAGCAGCTCATCTGCCCACGATCCCGCGGTGCCACCGCCGCAGCCCGTTTCACCGGCCGTTCTGTATTCTAGGCACCGGCATCTTCAATGTGGGCACCCGGCTGTGACAGCTTGCAGCTTCACAGCCGGGTGCCCACTGTGCATGTGCGAGTAGCGCTGCACTTCCTGAATGGCCCCGTCATCGTCTAGGACCTGTCACGTGTCCCACAAGACTTCAGGGAGGGAGGGAAGGAGGACAACTTCCGTTTCCGATTGCCTAGGCGATCCCAGCGGAAATGGTAGCGGGTACCTGTCAAATTCGGGTTCTCTTTCCTCCCCCACTCCCCAAAGGTGCCAATCCTTAATGGGGAGCGGGGGACCAATCCTTAAAGCAGTACTTCCCCTTTTGGGTGGAACTCCACCTTAAGTAAATCAAACCCTTAGGCTCTGACAAAGGGAGAATATATGTATATATATATATATATATATATATATATATATATATATATATATTTATATATATATATAGTAAATTAAAAAAAATCAAGTTATTCATGAGAGGTACAGATACACTGTTATAGAATACTGTAGACATCCAGATTATTCCAACGCCCATTGGTTACTCGTTCAGGCAAATTTCTTGCCAAGTTCACATTTATAACTCATTTCACAAAAGAACAGAACATCAATACTTCATGCAAAAACTATTTGTTTCAGTGTGTTTACAGACACCCAATCAAATATCACCAACAAAATAATGGTTGTGCTAACAAAACCAACCAAGTTTCAACCAGGCGACAACATTGCAAAAGAGGTAAAAATGGATTTGGGTCCAAAAAGTGCACATGGGGGCAAAAATATAGTGTGAAAAAATAACTTGATGCTTGAAGCTGTCATTTATGAACTACAAAATGTTTATTTACAATCCAAAGGTTTGGTCATTAGGTCCTGGTTCACACCAGTGTGACTTGTCATGCAATTTGAAGTTGCATGCAGTTTAAAATCCCATGACAAGTCGCACCCTATTGTCTGCAATTAAACCGTTCAAATCAGTGCGACTCCAACTTTGCAGAGCCTCACTGATTTGGAAAAAGAAGGTTCCTGCATTATTTTTTGCGATTTCAGGTGTGACTTGCATAGACATCTGTGCATGAAGTCAGCCAAGTTACATCTGATGTAGCACTGACATGTGGCTTTGAAACTGTGTGACTTCAATTAAAGATGCAAGATGTCAAAGTTTGATTCAGCATGAACCAGGGCTTAGTGGAAGTAGAACTACTGCCTCTAAATAAAAGACCTCCATTGGCTTTCGTTTGTAAACAAAGAGTCTGGGGATCTTGGGTGGTGATATTGAACAACTATGGCCATTACCGTATTTGGCCAATGACATCACCTATGATCTCTAGCAGCTTGTTTATAATTTCAAACAGAAGATGGTGAGGATCTTTCATGTAGAGGTAATATTTATACTGCCACTAAATGACCAAACCTCTAGTCTGTTGACAAACAAAATCCGGAGGGCATCGGTCATTTAACAGTGGTAATGTTTGCAATCACAAATTATCACTTTTGTATTGCATCCACAACCTCATCCCCGAGCATGTTATTCAAAATATTTGTGTATTTTAATTTTGCCTTTTAAGTCAGTTAAATTATTCTCTTTGTGCTGAAAGGTATTTTTTAAAAATCAGTATTGATACCACCGCTAAATGATAGACTTCTGGATACATCAGCTGGAGATTTGGGCAGGTAGGAGAACTGGGCAGATATGGACAGTTTGTTTGTCCATTAATATACCTGTGAACAGGCTGGGTTTGAATTGAACTCATGTTCAACTCGAATCCAAAACTCATCCGTATATACCAGCTGTGTTGGCATGCTTAAAATAAAATGGTATTTTCTGTTTTTTTGAGCTATCTTACATCTGTTAGTGATTGTTCATTCACGTGCAACATGGGAACAGTACCATATGACATACTGTACAGACTGATAAAACTATGTGAGCTTTTAAAAAAAGCTGAAGTTAAAAAAAGATCTAGTGCATGCACTGTGGGGGTATCAAAATACTGTATGTACCTGCATAAATGCATATTTCGGCCATGACAAGCTTACAGGCATACTCTGCAGCATGCAAATGTTGGTTCTAATGAAAAATTCCAGCTTTCTGTTTGCTTTGGTGTTGCTCCTTTTTTTATGTTACATCCACCTTTCCTATAATCGGGGCCGTCTTTAATATTGATTGGACCTTGGGCAAACATATTTTTTGGCCCCCCCCATTCAATTTTGCTCTCCACCCCAACATCCCAAAAAACAAACATACACTCACATAGACTTGTCTCAAAAAACTTTAATAATGTAAATATAAAGAACTGGTCCACACTCACTGATTGGTCCAGGCTTACTGACTGGTTGCTAAAGACATCACACCTGTCTTACGCCCTGCAGAACATCACACTTGTCTTCAGCTCTGCAGAACGTCACACCTGTCTCCCCTCTCCCTGTCCTGCAGAACATCCCCTCTTTCTCTTCTCTCCCTGCAGAACATCACACGTGTCTCCCCTCTTCCAGCCCTGCAGAACATCTCACCTTTCTCCCCTCTCCCAACCCTGCAGAGCATCACACCTTTATTCCCTCTCCCAAACCCTGCAGAACATCACACCTGTCTTCACTCCTGCAGAACATCACGTCTGTCTTCAGCCCTGCAGAACATCACACCTGTCTCTAGCTCTGCAGAACATCACACCTATCAATCCTCTCCTAGCCCTGCAGAACATCACACCTGTCTCCCTCCTACCAGACCTGCATAGCATCACACCTGTCTCCCTCCTCCCACCCCTGCCTCCCTCCTCCCCGCCCTGCAGAGCATCACACCTGTCTCCTTCCTCCCAGCCTTGCAGAGCATCACACCTTCCTTTCTCCTCCCACTCCTATAGAGCATCACACCATTAGTTTGTGATGCAGAATTCAGGGGTCATTAGTTTGTGATGCAAAGTTCAGGGGTCATTAGTGTGTGATGCAAAGTTCAGGGGTCATTAGTTTGTGATGCAGAGTTCAGGGGTCATTAGTTTGTGATGCAGAGTTCAGGGGTCATTAGTTTGTGATGCAAAGTTCAGGGGTCATTACTTTGTGATGCAAAGTTCAGGGGTCATTAGTTTGTGATGTAGAGTTCAGGGGTCGGTGGCTTGTGACACAAAATTCAGGGGCCAGTTGTAAGTGATGCAGAATTCAGGGGTCAGTAGCTTGTGATGCAGAGTTTAGGGGTCAGTAGTTTGTGATACAGAGTTCAGGGATCAGTAGTTTGTGATACAGAGTTCAGGGGTCAGTAGCTTGTGATACAGAGTTCAGGGGTCAGTAGATTGTGATACAGAGTTCAGGGATCAGTAGTTTGTGATACAGAGTTCAGGGATCAGTAGTTTGTGATACAGAGTTCAGGGGTCTGTAGCTTGTGATACAGAGTTCAGGGATCAGTAGTTTGTGATATAGAGTTCAGGGGTCAGTAGTTTGTGATACAGAGTTCAGGGATCAGTAGTTTGTGATGCAGAGTTTAGGGGTCAGTAGTTTGTGATACAGAGTTCAGGGATCAGTAGTTTGTGATACAGAGTTCAGGGGTCTGTAGCTTGTGATACAGAGTTCAGGGATCAGTAGTTTGTGATACAGAGTTCAGGGGTCTGTAGCTTGTGATACAGAGTTCAGGGATCAGTAGTTTGTGATACAGAGTTCAGGGGTCAGTAGTTTGTGATACAGAGTTCAGGGATCAGTAGTTTGTGATGCAGAGTTTAGGGGTCAGTGATTTGTGTTACACAGTTCAGGGGTCAGTAGTTTGTGATGTAGAGTTCAGGGGTCAGTGGCTTGTGACACAACATTTAGGGGACAGTTATAAGTGATGCAGAATTCAGGGATCAGTAAGTTGCAATGCGGAGTTCAGAGGTTAGTAGTTTGTGATGTAGAGTTCAGGGGTCAGTGGCTTGTGACACAAAATTTAGGGGACAGTTATAAGTGAATCAGAATTCAGGGATCAGTAGCTTGCAATGTGGAGTTCAGAGGTTAGTAGTTTGTCACACAGAGTCTAGGGGTCAGCATTAAGTGATGCAAAGCTCATGGGTCAGCAGTGAGTGATGTATAGTTCAGGGGCAGCAGGAATTAATGCAAAGTTCAGCAGTCGGCAATATGTAAATATGTTTAGAGGTCAGCAGTGACTAAGACATAAATACTGCTGCATAAAAGATTATAGGTAGAGATGAGCGAATCGAACTTGGCGAAGTGGAATTCGTTTCGAATATTAGGAAAAATTTGATTCGCACCGAATCCGAAAATTAGCAAACTTCGGATGCACGAATCGAATTTTTCCCGATCGGCCGATTTTCATCCCTTCTACAGCCGGCAAAAAGTGTCCCTGCAGAGAGCTCCGCTATTTCTGACAGTTCTCTGACAGTTCCTTCACATTTACAGCGGTTGAAACATTGTATCTATTTGTTTCCATTTAGGATACAGATGTTTTTATTCGGAAACAAATAGATACAATGTTTCAACCGCTGTAAATGTGAAGGAACTGTCAGAGAACTGTCAGAAATAGCGGAGCTCTCTGCAGATACACTTTTTGCTGTACTGGAATTCTTCTTATTTTCATTCTTCTTCTTCTTCTTATTTTCATTCTTCTTCTTATTATTATTATTATTATTTTCATTCTTCTTCTCCTTCTTCTTCTCCTTCTTCTTTTCATTCTTCTTCTCCTTCTTCTTTTCATTCTTCTTCTCCTTCTTCTTCTCCTTCTTCTTTTCATTCTTCTTCTCCTTCTTCTTTTCATTCTTCTTCTTCTTATTATTATTATTATTTTCATTCTTCTTCTTCTTCTTCTTCTTCTTCTTTTCATTCTTCTTCTTCTTCTTCTTCTTCTTATTTTCATTCTTCTTCTCCTTCTTCTTCTCCTTCTTCTTTTCATTCTTCTTCTCCTTCTTCTTTTCATTCTTCTTCTCCTTCTTCTTCTCCTTCTTCTTTTCATTCTTCTTCTCCTTCTTCTTCTCCTTCTTCTTCTCCTTCTTCTTTTCATTCTCCTTCTTCTTCTTATTTTCATTCTTCTTCTTCTTCTTATTTTCCTTCTTCTTCTGCTTCTTCTTCTTCTTCTTATTTTCCTTCTTCTTCTTCTTCTTCTTCTTCTTCTTCTTATTTTCCTTCTTCTTCTTCTTCTTCTTCTTCTTATTTTCCTTCTTCTTCTTCTTCTTCTTATTTCCCTTCTTCTTCTTCTTCTTCTTTTCCTTCTTCTTCTTATTTTCCTTCTTCTTCTTATTTTCCTTCTTCTTCTTCTTCTTCTTATTTTCCTTCTTCTTCTTCTTCTTCTTATTTTCCTTCTTCTTCTTATTTTCCTTCTTCTTCTTCTTCTTATTTTCCTTCTTCTTCTTCTTCTTATTTTACTTCTTCTTCTTATTTTCCTTCTTCTTCTTCTTTTCCTTCTTCTGCTTCTTCTTCTTCTTCTTCTTTTCATTCTTCTTCTTCTTCTTCTTCTTCTTCTTCTTCTTCTTCTTCTTATTTTCATTCTTCTTCTCCTTCTTCTTCTCCTTCTTCTTTTCATTCTTCTTCTCCTTCTTCTTTTCATTCTTCTTCTCCTTCTTCTTCTCCTTCTTCTTTTCATTCTTCTTCTCCTTCTTCTTCTCCTTCTTCTTCTCCTTCTTCTTTTCATTCTCCTTCTTCTTCTTATTTTCATTCTTCTTCTTCTTCTTATTTTCCTTCTTCTTCTTCTTCTTCTTATTTTCCTTCTTCTTCTTCTTCTTCTTATTTTCCTTCTTCTTCTTCTTCTTCTTATTTTCCTTCTTCTTCTTCTTCTTCTTATTTCCCTTCTTCTTCTTCTTCTTCTTCTTCTTTTCCTTCTTCTTCTTCTTCTTATTTTCCTTCTTCTTCTTCTTCTTATTTTCCTTCCTCTTCTTCTTCTTATTTTCCTTCTTCTTCTTCTTTTTATTTTCCTTCTTCTTCTTATTTTCCTTCTTCTTCTTCTTCTTCTTCTTATTTTCCTTCTTCTTCTTCTTCTTCTTCTTCTTATTTTACTTCTTCTTCTTATTTTCCTTCTTCTTCTTCTTCTTCTTTTCCTTCTTCTTCTTCTTCTTCTTATTTTCCTTCTTCTTCTTCTTCTTCTTCTTCTTCTTCTTCTTCTTCTTCTTCTTCTTCTTCTTCTTCTTATTTTCCTTCTTCTTCTTCTTATTTTCCTTCTTCTTATTTTCCTTCTTCTTCTTCTTATTTTCCTTCTTCTTGTTTTCCTTCTTCTTCTTCTTATTTTCCTTCTTCTTCTTCTTCTTCTTCATCCTCATCTTCTTCTTCTTCTTCTTCATCCTCATCTTCTTCTTCTTCTTCTTCTTCTTCTGCTTCTTCATCCTCATCTTCTTCTTCTTCTTCTTCTGCTTCTTCATCCTCATCCTCTTCTTCCTCATCCTCATCTTCTTCTTCTTCATCTTCTTCTTCATCTTCTTCTTCTTCATCTTCTTCTTCTTCATCATCTTCTTCTTCATCATCTTCTTCATCATCATCTTCTTCATCATCTTCTTCTTCATCTTCTTCTTCTTCTTCTTCTTCTTTTTCATCCTCATCTTCTTCTTCTTCTTCTTCTTCATCCTCATCTTCTTCTTCTTCTTCCTCTTCTTCTTCTTCGTTTCTCTTCTTCTTCTTCTTCTTCTTCTTCTTCTTCATCTTCTTCTTCTTCTTCATCTTCTTCATCTTCTTCTTCTTCTTCATCTTCTTCTTCTTCATCATCTTCTTCTTCATCATCTTCTTCTTCATCATCTTCTTCATCATCATCTTCTTCATCATCTTCTTCTTCATCTTCTTCTTCTTCTTCATCTTCTTCATCTTCTTCTTCATCTTCTTCTTCTTCTTCATCTTCTTCTTCTTCTTCATCTTCTTCTTCATCTTTTTCGTTGTGCCCCGTGACTGCCCAAATGAGTGAAGTGTGCGGTGATTCTAAGATCGACGGCACTCATCTGCATGTCATACTGACTGACAGTATTATTTCTCTTCCCCAGCAGACTCCAAGGGCATTTAAATTAAAGGTACAGTGTTCTGCACTAATATAAAGGCTCTCTGAAGCCTAGAAACCCTTTTAATAAGTTAAATTCGCAGCGAATAAATTCGCATCGAATCGAATTTATTCCGCAAATTCGGCGAATCAGCCGAATCGAATTTTTGAATAATTCGCTCATCTCTAATTATAGGTAACATAACACAGATTGCCATTTAGCAAACCAGAGAATTCTAACTCTGTTACAGATTTCAGTTCAGAGAAGCTTGTATGCAGGTCTTATTCAACCTTCTCTCTCCATTTCTTTCCCCCACACATCTACATGTAATCACGGCAGTGGCTGAGAAAGGCAGGGGAGGGGAAACAAAGAATGCTGTGCAGGAACCTAACCTGTCCTTAGAAACCAATGATGGTAAGACACGGGAAGCAGTGCTTGGAATGTATTTGTATTCCAAGCACTGCAGGGGCAGGAATAGGTAGCGGTGTGTGGCTCTGCAGAACAAAAGGGGGCTTGGATGCAGTGAAGCATGTACAAATAGACCGTGTGGTCTTAGAAAACATGTTAGTGCATCTGAAAAGCATGTGCTTTGCTAACATGCTTGTTTGGGTTTTCTAGGCATTTCACAGTATTTCTTATGTGGCTTCCTCACATGTGCTTGAAATTACAAAACACAGTTTGATTCCCAGCATGCAGTTTAGTTTCCCAGAATGCTTTTGGCAAACAATTCACAATACTTTTGCACGCTTGAATGTGTTTTCAGTGAAGTTTGCAAGATGATGCAATCAGCTTAGTTAACTGGTAATGAGATACTTTTGACCCCTTTTTATTGTACTTTCTTTTTCTTCTGCCCAACCGTGGTAAAGTCTAATTAATTAAAATGACATAAGATATGCGTAAGGCCTTGCAGGATGATTTTCCTACTGGTCCTTTCACTCTCTACACTGAGGAAAAGAAACTCATATTCATACTGGCAGTCAGTAAAAGGTGGGCCAAACAGAACATGGAATATGGAAAATGATAGAGGACTGGTAAAGAGTCTTTTGAAGCTCCTTGCAACCAAATTAAATGTTGATCATCCATGGTGAATAATGTGAAACAGACCTTACCTTCAGTTTTCTGGACTACTGGAAGAGCAAATCCAAGATAATATGTCCAGCAATTGTGAAACAGTAAAGAAGATTTACACCTTTTCCCCTTCTCCACACTGCACTCCACCAAAATAATTTTGCTTTAGGCTATGCAATTCATTTGTGAAGAATGTATATTTCAATTGCCAAGCAGTATATTTTAATTTAAATTCTATTGCATTCTATTGCTCCTTTTCTGTGCCTGTAAATAAAAGTTTTTAAATTCAATGTGTGAACAAAACATGCCATATATAATTTCTATAAAAATATAAAATGAATCTAGCATATCTTATGTGAGTGTATTATTTACCATCTGTGTGACAAGTGTTACTGTTTTGCTGAATTAGATTTTGCCTTTTCTTAGAGTTTTATAATTTGTGTAATTGCAATTGTAATTGGTAGACTGAATTATAATTCAGTCCTGTTAAGCAGAAATGATCTGTCAATGTCTATATGGGTATTTTGTTTAGGGTAAAGCTCTCTCTTGAAAAACTTCCAATTTTCTTTGACTTGTATAGTAAAGAATTGGAGGTTGTTGAAAGACAGAAATACCCAGGAGTTTGGAGGAATCCAACAGCATCTGGTATTATTCATGAAGAAAACTTTTCGAAAAATATGAGCCAAAGATTTCTTTGGAAGAGTACAAGGATTTTTTTTCTTTAGATCAAATATTTAACAATAGCTATAAGTGTAGTGTGAAAGCATATACAAAAGAACACGAAAAATAGAACAAATCTTTTATATCAATGGTATATTTTTAAAAGGGTAACATAGGCAATTTTACTTGATTGAGCAATTTTGAACAGTATGAGGATCTGTTCACACCAGATTCATTGAACTGTGCTGGGCAACCTTGCACTATGCAGTCCCAAAGAATAGACAAGGCAAAAGCCTTGTTCAGTATCATGGCATACAGTACTTTTTTGCAGGACAGTGAGGTGCTCCATCTCATTTCACCACTTTGTGGCCAATAGAACTAAAATAAATAATACCTTGTGACATTTTAATAATGTTCTAACAAAAAAAGTTAAAGTGGCTGCTGCCTTCACATCGCACGCCAGCAGCTGTGTGGTAGTGTATGTTCCTGGTGTGAACAAGACCTAACATTAAACACAACTAATATAAAATGTTACACCTGATCAGAATTGAGAGTAAATTTAATTCTGTTTATGGAAAGTATTCTGATCAGCAATGTTTGCAAAGCATACTGTATAGATAAAAGAATAATATATAACACACTTCAACTACATATCAATATATCAACACTATATAGGTAGATAGAACCATTTGCTAAAAATAGAAGAAATACAGTACAAAAATTTCAAGCAGAAATAATTTCTTAGTATAACCAATAATCAGTGTCCTAGTTTGTATTTACTAACATAGAATCCAAAGTATATTAGAGATCTATCTGACAGATAATATAAACAGTTCATATTGGTTTACCCATGCTTTGCCAAACATGTACATTGAATGTTAATCATATTATTTACCACAACCTTACATTATAACTGATAGCTATAAAAATACTGGTATATGTCCACTGCTTTTGCTTATCATCTCAAAAAGCTGATTGTTTGGCTGCAATGTTAACAATCTGACTTAATTAATTTTGAGTCTGATCTGGATTATATACATAGATAAGGGGTTTTAACATGACATACATTCCGACTTCTTTTGGCACCATTACTAGAAAATAATTTTAAAAATGTAAAAATAAAATGTTGTTCATCTTGAATTGTTAAGCTTATCAAAACATTATCCTGTAAATGAAAATAAAATAACCTTCTTTGTATATACACTAGCCATCTGCTGCATCATTTAACCATCATTATGATCCTATTTGTGTAATTTCATTGAATATTTGCTGTGTACTCAAGTCAACAGCCCATACTAAGTCATTATACTGGATAAGTCTGTATTTTTTAATACATTATATTTATTATCAGTTGATATCAATGACTGGAGAGAAGCGATGGGAAGAAGATTGGTAAATGATGGCGGCAATGGTGAGGCGATGAGGGGCAGCTTTGATCCATCAGTACCGAAGGAGGGCAAAATTTGCTCTGTGTTTGGTATATTTACTTTACAATTAGGATAGAGGTCTAGAGTAGTAGTTCTCAACCAAATTACCATGGCCTAGTAACAGACCACAGCCTTCCTCCTGCCAAATCCTGGTTTCCTTTGCTCTTTGACAGTTAGACTTTCACTGTTGGAGCAGATGGGTGCCAAGGTTCACAAGTAGTGCGCTGTCTTGCACGTCCACAAACTTTTGTAGTGGCGGTTGGGATGGAGAGGGGGTCATTTTGGCCAGTTCTGACTGTTGTGGGCCCCTGAAAATCCCAGCAAAGTGATGCACACCAGCTTCCCTACTAGTACAGAGCAGCTGATGGGGCTGGCTGTGTTATGAAGGATCTAGACGTATATGCTGATGATGCCTGTCTGTGTAATCCAAAGCATGCAACACTGCAGATGAGACTCAGCTACAGGCAGGAGTTCAGTCTGGAGCTGGAGAGGAAGAGGAGCTTATTCACCTCATTCAGCTGAACTGCACGGTAGGCGGGCAGGAAAGTGTTCAATCTACTTGGATGTTGCGTGTGTGTTTGCGGCTTTAGGGGGATGGCCAGCTTGGGGTAGGCACGTACCTTCACATTCTCCTCCTAGATTTTCTATCCTATTGGTGGAATTGCACACTGCACTCACTCCGAAAACTTTTCTCTGCTGTCTGCCAGGCTCAGTGCTACCCTTGTGAACACTCTTCTTTCATTGATTCCTAGTTTGAAATTGCTTATTGCCTATTTCTATTCATATCATTACATTAAAATTAAAATTGAAAATAGCTGCAGTTATAACTAATAGGGATCTATCAAATTTCACCATTTATTTTTGAGGGAAAATGTGATCGGTTGCTGTGGGATTAAACTGCAATAAGGTGTTATTTTTCTTCTCTTGAGTTTTAAAGGATCACCGCTATAGCCACTTGTGATAATAAGTTATGTGTTTAACCTCCCTGGCGGTATTCCCGAGTGTAGCTAAAGTTTAAAAAAAAGTAAAGTTTCAGTACCACAAGCGGTAACCCCGACCTACACTCGGGCTTACCATGCGGCGCTGCTCCGGGATCTTCTCTTACCTTGTCATGCGCTCCCGCAATGTCCCTCCTGCAGTGTCCCCTGTAATGTCCTTCCGCAGATACCGGCATCTGTCTTCTGAATTCCGTGCCCTGCGACTTCGGGACGTAGGGGGAACGGAATGGCGGGAAATTTGAAAATGACAAAAAGTGACATTCTCTAAATTCACTAAAATAACATAGTAAAACATTCCTGTATCAAACCATTTCACATACATTTTGTCCCTACTGCTTTGTCCTGTTCCCTGCCTAAATTTTTACTGTTCTTTCTGCCTGGAAACTGAGAAATGTCCATGGCGTCCAAAAAGCGTCCCTTTAGGTCAAAATCGGTTTTAGACCAGCTAGAGAACAGCGATAGTAAATTAGAACTACTTGCAGAATTGAGTGATAATGATTCGTGGGGAAATTCGTCATCAGACACTGAAAACGATTCTGCGACTTTGCTCAGTGATGTGCGAACTTGGCACTATATTTCAAATTTCAGTGTTTTTGGTTTGATTCTATTATTGAATTAAATTTACTATTATTATTTTTTATGATTATTTATTAAATTATAATTTATGATTTCGTGTTTCAAATTTTACCATACACGGGATGTTTACTAGACTCTTGTTTGGACAGATTTCAGTGAGTTATTCCTAAAAATTACAGGCCTACAATAAAAAAAATAAATATTTCCATGCAAAAAAAGTACCGCTTTGAGTACAGAAATATGGACATAATCAGACCGCTAGGGAGGTTAAAGTGAATCTACAGCCCATACTTTTTTGTCTGTTATAGATAGAGTAGGGACGATTTAGAATGGTGGTTGACAACAGACCAATCACAATTTTAGAAGAATTTACCAGGCCTTGGTCTCCCTAAGGTTGAAAACCATTGGTGTAGAAGGTTGTTCCATTTTGAAAAATATATCTATAATTTCAATGCAAGTTGAAAAATTGTTTAATAGATTTGGTTATAGATTTTTTTTTCATAAAAAATAATAGGTAAACTAACACCAGACACCCTCCCAATCCCCTCATCCCTGCTGGACTTTTTTTTAACAGTAGTGTTTTATTTAATTTGTACAATGGTACAAAAACAAAGATACATACAAGCCGGACAGTACAATATAAAAAAAAAAAAAATCATCAAGTACAGTTACATAGTAAGTCTGGCTGAAAAACAGACAAAAGTCCATCCAGTTCAACCAAAAAAAAAAAAGTTATAATCCTACACCCACAGTTGATCCAGAGGAAGGCATAAAACCCAGCAAAGCATGATCCAATTTGCTCCTGCAGGGGAACAAATTCCTTTCTGATCCCCCAAGATGCAATTGGATATTCCCTGGATCAGCTTTACCTATAAATGTTAGTAACCAGTTATATTCTTTTTATCCCAGAAATAATCCAGGCCTTTTTTAAAGCAATCCACTGAGCTGGCCAGAACCAACTCTTGTGGGAGTCTAGTCCACATTTTCACAACTCTTACTGTGAAGAAACCTTTCCATATTTGGAGATTAATTTTATTTTCCTCCAGATGTAAAGAGTGCCCCCTTGTCCTCTGTGATGACCTCAGGGTGAATAACTCTTCACTGAGTTCACTATATGAACCAATGATGTATTTATACATGTTGATCATATCCCCATTCTCCTCTTCTCAAGAGAGAATACATTCAGTTCCTCTAATCTTTCCTCTTAGCTGATCTCCTCCATGCCTCTTATCAGTTTAGTTGCCCTTCTCTGTACTTTCTCCAGTTCCCCAATGTTCTTTTTTGTGAATTAGTGCCCAAAATTGAACTGCATATTCCAGATGAGGTATTACTAATTACTAAAACTAAAACAGTAACTGCAATCACACAACCACATTTGTAAGTCTAGTCGATCCAGGCCTTCAGAGTGAGGAACAGTACAGTTAAGGCAACCAGGGCAGATGGGGTATGACAAAATAGCACAACATAGGCAAAAGGGAGGGGCGGTATGGGGGGAGAGCAATATGAAAGTGGGAAGGGGAGGAAGCCAAGGAGGGAAAAGGGTGGAGGTGGAAGCAAGGCATGGCCAGCCACCTAATCTCCACCTTAGCTTTCACTGCTTATGCAGACGTTCAGGGGTCTGGAGATTTGAAAGCTGTGGTCTTCTTTCCTTATGGATGCCAGCACATGACCAGTCAGAATCTCTATGATCTGTACCTGGACCCCTGCACTGGCTGCATGGGCAGTGAAAGGTAATCATTCATGGAGATATGTGCAGCAAGGCTCGGGAAGGGGGAGTGGGAGGGTGGGAGTGAGGAAAGTATACGGTGTCGTGAAAAGGGGAACCTATACTTTCACTATACCATGTAACAGTTCTAGGGCAGTGCAATTAGAACAAATAAGTTTCATTGCAAGTCATGCCACTGTCCTAAAGTTAGTATACAGCCTGAGAATTGGAACCTGGCCACTGCCATAAGAAGAGAGAAGTTGCTTCTAAAATACGTTTGTTCAGGTATGGCATATTGCCTTTTTAGGAAGAATGTTTGGGTTTGGAGTAGCATATGAAAAACTAGCAGAACTGTGAGTTGCAGTGTAAATGTAATGGCACATTCTTAGAAAGCATATTGTAGATTCAAAGCATTCCTCCACCTCTCTCAGTTGGAAAGCCGGAAGAAGTTTCAAAGGAGTGCAGTGATTACTGTACTGATATTCCATTGAGAGCAGCCACGGAGGCAGGTGGGACTTTTGGTTCAATAATTCACAGATCTCTTTGAATCAATTATGTGGTTGTGTAGGTGGAGCCCCACACAGCTAGACCAATTTCAAAAGTGACAGCTGCTGTGGAGGGGTGGAGGGGTGGGGCGCTTATCAACATTTTACTGCTGTTATATGTAATGTGTTCCTAAATCTGGAGTTAGATTTTAAAAATTGTCATGTGTTTATTTTTAGAAGTTAACATATTTGCATACATTTGTCCCTAAACCCAGCTCATCATAAAAGAGTAGCCACCGTCCTACAGGCTTTTGGTGTTTGCTGTACAGAGCTGTAGCCCATCTAAAATAAGCTGTCATGTCAGAAACATGGAGCACGCACATTCATTTTGTCTGGATCTAGTACCATTATTTTGAATTTTTTCAGAGTGAGGAAGGGTTCATGTTAGGGAGCTTTCCCCTTTCCTTCTTTCACGATAGCAAGTGATGGGGATACAGGCAAAAACAGGCACATTTTTATTAGTTTGGAAAAAACGATTTGAGCTGGCAGTGTTATTATTGCTGTGATCGCCTTTTTCTAGTAACAATAGCAGTCTTCATTTCTTGTATTAATGCCACAGAGACAGGAAGTTAGTATAAATCTCTCCAATGGGGTCACAGACAGAAAAGTAAATGCAAATATATTCTTCACCATGGATGGAGTTAGGATCTAACCTTGCTAAGTATATATTACTGGGAGTGCTCATCTGTTTGTTGTGTACAGTGTATAAACCTATCCAGGGCAAATTAAGCTTAATAAAGAAATAATACTTCTGTTATTTTATAGGACCACCGACTTTGTATTGTTTCTAACTTCTTTGAAAACTCTTCTTCCCGTCGACAGTGTGAAAGGTTCATTATTTACTTTACGCTCATTCATCTAAATTTTCATTTACATGGATTAAAATTCCTTCTTTGTTTTTTATGAAAAAGCTCTTCCATAACAGATGCTAATTTTTCCACAGATGGGTGAGGCTCTAAGTGGTTCCTGTCTACTGATTATACTATTATAGTCTTGCCAAAAATGACAATATTATCAGAATGACAGCTTGCTCACGCAGTTCCCAGAGATTCAGACAGGTTAACTGCTTATTCACCAGAAACAGGTGCATAAATATAATATTGGCCTTTAAAAACAAAATTGTGAACTCCATCTTCAACAAAAGGCTTGTTCAAGTGTTTATATTGACTCATGTGAGGAGTATTCCCTAGCGTATTCCTTGTGCCAGACTGTAATACATGTTGTTAGCAATTATGTTTTTTATTCCGTTTTTAAATAAATTATTTAAAATGTATAATATTATATTTGGTTTCCAATAAAAATGTTTATGGTACTTCTATATGTGACTGAAAAGATCAAATTTGTTCTATCTTCTGCTTCATTTATATTAGTTAAATACTGAAGTGTAGGAATACTGAAATACTGAAGTGTACAAGTTGTTTTTTATATAAATTATTGATTGGACTATGGCTTTCACAATGAAGAATTGAAAGACTCACAGCATAAGATTATGTCAATGTTTGTGTTAATTTTGATGCAAAACTTTACTAAAAATTATAATATTAAAAAAAAGTGTAGGAAGTAGAGAAGAAAGAAGGGAAATATTTAACCAGTGATTGTGTCCTCTGTGTTTTCTTAAAAAATGCAAGTACATGGAATTGGATAGAGGAAAAGAGAAAAAGGAAGGAGAGAGAAAGGGAAGCGGGGAAGTTACATTTGCACTAGTCCCTAGCAGGAGATCAAGAACATTAGTCAGATGTGGAAAGTTCAAATCTGTCTAGCCTCTTGAGGTGCGGCACAGTCTAATCTATGACTTTTATTGTGTCGATGCCGAACAGTGATATGCTATGAAAGAATCAACAGTTATTGATCTCCTCGTGCACACCACCCATTGAGGTAAAACACTCATGTGACTTTCAAAGCACGCAGGAAAATTCTGATTGCACAACTAGGAGAACCAGTCTGCCATATGGATTTATTAATGATATATTTCTATCATAAGTCACTACAAATGATATCATTCCAGTCAAGGTTACGTTTAACTAAAGGAGCTGTAACAACAGTGTCTCTGTACACAAGCTAGTGTCTTAGATAGAGAGTCCCCAGAGATCACAGAATAGGTCTTGTGAAATGATGAAACGCGTTGATCAGATTTTGGGTGACATCATCACACACGCAAACGAGCCAGGAAGCAACTAAGTGGCTGTGTGTAAGAGACCAGCTACAGATGAAACATTAGTACTGTATATATTGTGCTTTTTACTTGTGTGTACTGGGCCTTAAGTGCACAAAAGAATGTGAGAGTTTTTTTTAATTGAAATTGGTTTTAAATAAATGCAATTTTAAATGGTGAGCACTATGTAGTTTCTATGTTTATCTTGAGTGAAGGTGGAGATAAGAGGATATTGCCCTTTACTACTGGACCCCAGAGAGGGGTAAACATTTGATTGTGACCTCTATAATATGCAGGTCCTGTATGTAAGGTGAGAGCACATCTTGATTTGCTGAGCACTGTGGGTGAAGGGAGTGTGGATGGATATAACATCCAGTTGGTGGCACAAATTAAGCAGAAGGGATTTTGGTTCATAACACAAGAGACTTTATATTTGATTGGATGTTTACATATGGATACAAAATACTTTTGTTTGAACACAAGATTGATTGCATATGATTTATTGCACATAATACAGCATTATAAATAGTTTGGGTGATAGGGTTATCATATAAGCACAGTTTGATTACACAAAAGTAGTGCTGCACTAATTTTGGAATTACAGATAAAGAAATTGCTATACTGCTATATCAATTCACTTGAGAGAATTGGATTTTCCAGTGAAGCAAATTGCCACTTCTTAAATTTGTTTTTAAAAACAGTGATGTGTTTATTTTTAGGATTTGACATGATTGTGCACATAATTATTGGGCTAAAGGCACCCTACAACCACCATGCTGGAAAAATGGCCACCTTGCTACAGGACTTTGTGATGTGTAGTAGAATAGTCAAACTTAGTTATCCATCTCATCATGGGGGAAGGAATTGAGGGAGCATTCCTACTCCAGCTCTAAGAAAAATGGTATTTGCATAGTAATTTCAGCTGACTTTCATACCATTATTTTGTTCTTTATTTCATGAGCACTGAAAATGTTGTCATTTTATCCAGGAAAGCAGAGAGAGTAAAGCAAAAAATCACCGTTTTTGGGGGATCTTTCTTTACTACATATACAGGAGTTGATTAACATAAATAATGCAGAATAAAGCAAATGGTTCTACACTTGTAGATTTTTGATTTAACTGTTTGCCCCCACTAACAATTTTTTTGAATTTGAACAAATGCTCTTGAAAAAAATGTTTTAAATAAGTTCCTACTAATGTTTGCCAGCGTAAGGCAAAGGAAAACAGATATTCTGCTATGCCAATTCACTTAATTGAATCACAATCTCCAGTGAAGCAAATTGCCACTTCAGAGTAAAAAGCAAATCTGAACTGGAACTAGATAGATTCACTGACTGTCCTGACTCGTGCAAACTGATTTCCTCATCCCTATCTATCAGTGTATTGTTAAGGCAGCAATTGTGGTAGTGAAAATCGTGAATTAAATCTGAAGCCTGCTTTAAAATACCTCTTGCAGATTAGATTTTTGCAATGTCTGTAATTCACACATTGCATGCCGAGACTTATATGGCAGTTATGTATATAATATATTCCATTTATCAGCACTCAGCAGCTACATTTCCAGAGTCTGTATACGATGTCTGCCACCCAAAGAGATGAAGAAAACTTCTTCCTGTGTTTAGACACTAACAGAGATGGGATGTTTTGTGGCTAAAACATTTGTGGTTTTGGAAATCACAGTGCCTTAATTTTTCCAAAAGAAATGTGCCAGTTCCTGTTACAGTGTTTCCTTCTATGATTTTAGGGATTTTTTGTATGTATCATTGCATTCAGCATTTGTCACCCTCTTTTGTTTTCTATTTTTTTTTAAATTGCCATAGGAGTAATGTTCAATAACCTGCCATTTAAATGTGCAGCCAGGGCACTGTATAGTTCAGTCAAGTAGAATATGTCTGTTTACTTTCAATACTTATGCACCTGTTGACATGTATTGGCAAAATTAGGTACCACGGGACATGGTTGCTTAGAAGCCTAGTGCTGCCAATCAAGTACATCAGATACACTATCCTAGCTGAAATTTGACTGGGAAACCGAATTTAGTATGCCCCATGTTTTGCCCCCACATTCCTCAGCAGTACCCAAATTACCTGTCAACTGAGAACTCTCCTTATTGTCTCTAGTGCACTAGCACCACCAAGTATTCATCAGACCCAATATGTTCTTATGCTTCGAGACTTCCTTGCAGAAATTACAAGAGTGTAGAATCCAATCAATAAGAGTTATTGAGATTAGAAGATGAGTAGAGAAAAATTGAACACTCAGTTCCAAAGAGGATTGAGTAGATGGATTGACTAAATGAATTGGATGCTTGACTGTTCCTACAAAGCAAATAATGAAGGGAAATGTTAATGCATTTCAACCTTAGGGCGAAAACTGAAAAAAATTGTATTGTATAAGTAATAATTTGCCTGAAAGAAGTAGAGTGGCATATACTGAAGCATCTGTAATACAGAGAGACTCATTTGGAGAACAAAAGTTGGATTAGCCTGTTCATTTGCATATAAAAACAGTATTATGCTTAATGTGCTGTTTGTTCAGTTAAATATACTTAAAGCAGAAATCTGGGCAAAAAATGATTTGAACCATACAGTGTGGACACAGTGTGGGCTAACTGCTCGTTTTTGTCTAGCGGTGATAACAGTGAAGATATACTTACTGAATCCGCTGATCCTCGGAGCACAAGACAGGTCCCTGCTGCTTCTGCCTCCCTGCACACCAGCAGTCTTGTGATTGGACTGTTCCTGATGTCATCATGCCCATAGACTGACTCTGGGTTTGAGGACTGCAGGAACAGTCCACCGCTGGACATGGGGGAGTGTGGTTTTCTGGAGAACTGTAGAACATGGTAAGTGTAGCTCTTCTCTAAACCCCTGGACAAAATGAGCAGTTTTCCCATGCAGTGCAGGCACAGCCCCACTGCATGGGGAAAATAAAACATTTTAATGGAGTTTTGCTTTGTTTTTACTGCAGCTTTCTGTAATGTGTTTTTCTGAATTCCTATGAAAGCAATAAATCTATAATCAATATTTCAGACAAGGAACTTCAAGAAGGCTGCTACATAGTTTGAGTTTTACCCAAGTGATGTGCACTACACAACGAATGCTTAGTCTTAAAAAGAAAAAGTAGATGAATATAATTAAAGCCTGTAACTAGTTATGTTTTTCAGCACATGTGACCATTGACTTTAAACGTTCACTTCATCTGATTTATAGACATTGAAAAGCTTGAATGCATTTCAAAAAGATTTGAAATAGATATCTTGGACAAACATTTGGAACCACCAATGAACCAGTGTTTCCAATGTTTGCCAATAAAATATAAACCTTGATACAGCATTGCATAATATGTTGGTTCTACATAAATACAAGAAATAAATAACTTCACTTGTATCACATTTCTATCATGGTGGTGGAAAAAGAAATGGGTTTCATTTGACTGGGAACATTTAATGTGTTCCCAAAGTGTAGCTTCATTTTGGCCAAGGGCTGCTGTAGAGAAGCAATGCAAAGCACCGACATAAAAATAGTCATGTGTTATTGTTGGCAGGCGCCCTCTGAAGGAAAAATCTGGGTCATTGTGACACTATGATAAATTTAAGTCACTGGAAATATACATTTGTTACATGATTTAGCAGATGGGAATTGTGTTTTTAACTGCACCAATTAACCTTTGTGAACAGACAGAAATATTCATAAACAACTGAATAGTTGTGCATTCCACCTTTTTGGATGATTTGGTTTTATTTTATGTTTTTGTCCTATTTATTTATTTATTTCAGGTACTTATATAGTGCCGTCAATTTACACAGCGCTTTTTCATACATATTGTACATTCACATCAGCCCCTAACCCTCAAGGGGCGTACAATCTAAGGTCCCTAACTCACATTCATACATACACATACTAGGCACAATTTAGACAAGAGCCAATTCAGCTACCAGCATGTCTTTGGAGAGTGGGAGGAAACCGGAGTACCCGGAGGAAACCCACGCAGGCACAGGGAGAACATGCAAACTCCAGGCAGGTGGTGCCGTGGCTGGGATTTGAACCACCGACCCTAGTACTGCCAGGCGGAAGTGCTAACCACTTAGCCACTGTGCTGCCCATATCCTATTAATACAAGCCTCTGAATGGTTTTGTTCATCAAATTAATTTGTTAGTTGACCAAATGTGCTATTTTTATAGTTGTTTTTTTAATAATTTTTCTTTATTTTTGCAATATTTTGTTTAATTACTCAATTTAACAAGAGGCATTTATGAGCTACATAGTATAAAACCATGACATTTGTAAACATAATAACTTTCCCTTAAATTCAGCAAGTTTGAGGCATCACCAGCAAGGCTCCCATCATCCATCCACTACACATCTGCACCAGAGGCTGGTCAGTAGCTCTGAGGAAAGGGACTCGTCCCCGAAACGTGTCAGTTAAATTTGAACACACTGACAGTTGGGACACCTTGCTTGCCGTTGTGGCCATCATCATTAGGCTTTGTCTGTGAGTATGTTTTTACCTTTCATACCTTTCAATAAACCTTGGATAATGCACTAGGTGTGTGCGCCACCTGTTTATTCTCTATCTAGTTGCTGATCTCCCCGTCTGAGGAGGGCTGCACCCCTAAAGCATTTTTCCTTTGGTTGTCGCTGTCCTGGTTCCCTTGGCTTCCCTTTTGGCTGTGCATTTCCTGATGCGCTGGAGAGTACAAACGATATCAAGTTCTGAAGTTCTGTGCAAAACTCATGCATAGAGCAGGTAAGTATAATGCTTGGTATTTTTTAAAAAAAGCAGAACCTTAAATATCACTTTAACATTATGAACCAAATTTCTAAAGGCAGTTAACTGTTTTTCCAGTATGCTAGTCAGCTAGTCAATTATTTATAACTATAACTGTATATTATGAGTCTGGAAATTATTACAGTACAGGCTCATAAAAATAATACACACATTTCAATATCCCACTGAATAGCTTCCCTTGGTCATTAAGTGATAATAAAGGTTTAGTTTAAAAAAAAAAAATAACATGTTATACTTACCTCCTCTGCTCAGGTCCCTGCTGGCACTCCTGGCCCTTTCCCCCTGCTGAGTGCCCCCATTGTAAGCAGCTTGCTATGGGAGCAATTGTGTATACTCGCTCACAAGCCCTGCTGTGTGAGTCTAAGAGGCCCATAGAGTGTGACTCAGCCCCACCCTCCTCACTCTCCTTACTGGCTGTGTCTCAGCCAATGTGTGGAGAGAGACCCAGGAGAGCCACTGCTGCTGTGCACAGCTCTGGATTGGGATCAGGCTCGTAGGGGGAGCAGCACACAGGAAGATTTTTAACTTCATGCATACAATGCATGATAGTTTAAAAAACCTTCAGCCTTTACATCCACTTTAAACGATCCTCAGAGAGAGGAATGCCAAAGGATGGGAACTGCTTTGCTTGTCAGGCTCAAATCTTATTTTATTTGCATACATGGGTAGAACCAGGTTTATGAATATTAGTTCAGAGTAAAAATGTAAGTTTGACCTCCACGCTGGAATATCGTACTAACACCACAGCACCATCACCAGGTTGCCCCAGCCATGTCATGTTACAAATTACTAAAACTATGTCAGTATGGTGAAAGTGAATTTAGCCAGCAGCAGCATTTCAAATATATTGGGTTTGTCTAAACTAGTTATTCACAAAACTGTAATAGAACATCGTAAATGCAGCACTGTAGGAAAAGCTTACAGACACAACTTGGTGCCTCCAGGAGATCTGGTTCTAGCTCTTTGCACCAGAAAGAGTAAATAATGCAGCGCTACAATTTGACCATAGATATGTAAAATTAAAAAATTTTAATTCAATATGAACAGTCTGTGCAGTTGTAAAGTGCCAAATAACTGGTAGACTCAATGGTGGTGCTCCGTCAGCAGACAGCTCTATCCATCCCCTAAATAGGGACCTCTGGCTACCTGGATCCGAATAATCCTGGCTTCCGGGCACCTGATGACTACTAATCTGAGGGAGGATTACTAAACCTGACCAGACCTATACCTGATGAGGATACTTCTGGATATAATAAATAACACTTATCATTATTATATCTCCGGTGAGTGCGCAATTCAGCTATCATTCACGGAGCACCACCATTGAGTCTACCATTTATTTGGCACTTTACAATCGCACAGACTGTTTATATTGAATTAACATTTTTTAATTTTACATATCTGTGGTCGAATTTTAGCTTCATTATTTACACTTTCTGTTATATAAGGCTTTTATTGGTTACCTTGAGTGCACAGCAGCTGTTTGGATAGCGCTCACTTTTACTATTGATCTTTATTAGCTCTTTGCACCACTCTTGAGATGCTTAAAATTAATGTAAAGCCTTTTTTTTTTAAATAACAAACATGATATACTTACCTACTCTATGTAATGGAATTACACAGAGTGGCCCCAAATCTCCTCTTCTCGGGTTCCCCACCAGTGCTCCTGGCTGCTCCTTTCTGAGCGTGCCCCCATAGCAAGCAGCTTTCTATGGGGGCAAACTTTCAGGCTAAATCCTAAGCCATACTACATACATCTATAGACAGAGACAGTGTTGCTAGGCCCTGCCCTCCACTCCCTCATCACAGGATTTGACTGACAGCAGCAGGAGCCAATGGCTCCCATTGCTTCAACAAAGCCTATGAGACCAGGAAGAGAGAGGAGAGCTGTTACAGACAGGCACAGCACTGGATCAAGTGAGATAAGCATAAGGGGGGGGGGAATATTACTACCTAAACATTTTATACCCTAATGCAGGAATGCATTAAGGTAAAACATGTTTAGGCTTTAGAACCACTTTAAGTGCTTAGGCTGTAGAGTACCAAAATAAGAGTTACAGTATTACTTGGACTCAAAAATCACAAACCAGTAGTAATAAAAACAGGTATTTTATTGGGAGTTTTTGAATTGGTATTAGTAAGGCAAGTATTGGTTTGAAATCCAGGTAAGTCATATTTATTTTTATTCTCTAACATACTGTATATCCTGAAGACTTATCCAGTTTTTTACTGTTTCAAAGCTGCTATATGCAATAACATACTTCCTGATACCCAGTCTGTGCAAACAGTATGACACTTGACTTAGACAAGACCCACGGGCAGTTTAACTCATCAGGAAGACTCAGAAATTGAATCCAATGTGCTTTTACTTCAGCTCACAGCAATACAGAGGATGTTATTCCATTCTTTAGAAGACACTATCTCTGCAGGTAAAATTAAACTAACTAAACAGCATGATGGGGTTCTGAATGTCTAGCTAAAGTCTGTACAAACTAATGGCATGTAGGAGGGGGAATAGGGGAACATACCAATACATGGACATTTAATAATAAACAGACTGCTGTGGTAGCACACAGTGTGCAGAGAATTCCTGGGTTCATTCATTTTGTAACTGTAGATTAGACTGGTTTACAAGGCAAACAACTGTACTTGAGCCACCTCCATCAGATCATCCCCTGTAGCTATCACCTTTTGTACCACCTCCCCCTTCCTTTATATTGTAAAGTGCTGCACACTGTTGGCACTATATAAATCCTGTATAATGATAATAATAACTGGAGTTCTTTTCCAATTTGTTCAGCACTCATTTTTAAGGTTAATATTCTGAAATCTGTGACTTTCCCTCAAAAAAAAAAAAAAAAAAAAATATATATATATATATATATATATATATATACTGTATGTTGAAATACATTTTTATTACAAAATATATGAAAATATTTTTAAAAACACATTTTCAAATATACTGTATGTCTTTAAAAATACAAATCTACATTTTTGGAATGCATTTATAATATATATATACTGCATGTCGAAATGCGTTTTTTATATATTACAAAATATATGAACAATATTTTTAAAAATATATATTTTTTAAATATATTCTTTAGATTTATTTTAACATTTTAACATATATTTTTATATATATTTATAAATGCATTCCAAAAATATAGATTTGTATGTTTAAGGACATACAGTATATTTGAAATGTATTTTTAAAAATATTTTGGGAAGGATATTTTTAAAATATATTTCAAATATATTTTTCTTCCATATGGGGCAGAACAGTGAAATGGGGTCTTGGATTCAGGTACCTTAGAATAATGATACATGGGGCCTGATATTAACTTGGTAGCAGGGAAAAAATGCCTTGTTTGCTCCCAAAACCTCGGTCTTGCATATGCTACAGAAATACCTTAATTTGAATGATATAACTTAGGTAAAACAAACTTCACTGTCATTATGGACAGATTTTCTATGTATATGCATATCACTACATTAGATTGTAGACTGTAACCTCAAGCCGCCCAAATATCAGTAAAGGAACACTTTATATTTCTAGGATCACCCTGGCACATCCCCTTTTAATATGATATCTGAATTATTTAAGGACATTTCTCATTTGCTATGCTTTAACATATCTCACTAAGGGACATAAAAACATATGGCAAAACACATCAATCTGAAATAAGTTACTAAATAAAATAAAAATTTAGCTGCTGAAGGGACTATGCAGCTGCATTTCATCTCCTGGGTTACAGACCTTAAATTAAATTTAAATAGCTTCTGGGTTGAAAGTGTAGTGGGGCTTTACTTTTCCCTAAGACTGTATGTTGTGGTTCAGTGAGACCGAGAATGGTCATCCCTTGGAGAGCTTAAATGAAAGGTGGGATCTTTGGCCAATCTGACAGTGTTTCAGCCTTTTAACAATTGAGAATTTTGGATCGCACACACTTGCCAATCCTTTAATCTTGTTCAGATCACAAACACATAATAAAGTGTTGGAATCACGGTTGAAAAAAATCACTTAAGAGGTCAGAATGTTATGTCATAAATTTCTGTCCTGGAATATGAACTTATTTTGTTTTTCAAACTGATAGTACTGCATCACATAAGACTTCTTGTGTAGTCCATGGTCTTTATGAGTGTCATAAGCAGTGTGGTATTATGTATGCTGCTTTACTATGGCAAAAGGTTTTTCTTTGTAGTATATGATTTTTACAAGGACAGTTTAACAATTTTACAAGAGAAATTTCATTAGCGAGAGGAAACACAGGATATTGATACATAGATTCATTAATTTTAACAACATGTTTCTGTTTACAATGAATATCTCTAGAGAAGGCAGCCATACTTCTAGAAATTCGGTTGTTTTTGTTAAAATGGACCAAGCATTAGGTATACAGTTTTTTTTTCATGTTTAGTGCACAATTGCTAAGTATTGTATAAGTATAACACTGATATGCATTACTTCTCAAGGAGATGATAGCACCCACCCTGACAAAGGGAAATTGACTGTTATCTTTGCAAGGGAATGTTTCCTTAAAGTAGTTGTAAACCTTGAAAGTGAAAAATGAGCATATCCCTCTATAGCCTGTACTTGCCTCAGTCTGAAGCACTGAGTGTGAATACTGTCTGCTCTCTTTTTCTTCTGTTATCTGAATGACTCATTTCTGAAAGTTAATTTTGACACCAGGCTGTCCTGGGAAATGGCGCGCCCACCCCAGTGCACAACATGTGATTGACAGCCTCTGCTGTACATGTTTATCTATAAAACTGTGTAGGAGGGGGGAGTCCATTCCCTTCACTCAAGATTTGCTGTGTGCTGTGCAGTGTGTGACATCAGATCCCTGCCTTCTGGAACTGAGAAATAGCCTTTGATTGGTGTACTTTGAATGGCTGTAAACAGATCCACTGTTAAGGCAGTATAGTTGACCCTCCTGCACCAAGCCCAGGCCCCATCAGTTCAAAAGGGGGGCCCGAACACCTGCCAAGCAAGAGGGCTGGCTGTACTGCATTATTCCTGGTACTTGAGAGTTGTGTGGACCTCCCTGCAATGCTGCTTGCTTCTACTTCTCTTTCTTCCTCCAGCTGTTCTGCAGGGTGATCAGTTCTTAGATACGCACCCCCTTTCACCTGCTGTTGGGTCTCCCTTTGTGCCCCCTCCCCTGCAGTGCTTCTGGCTTCCCTCCTCTTCCACTGAAAGATGCTGCAGGCACACAGAGGGTTGTTTCAGAATGGAGAGCTGGGGAGGGGGGTTTAAATATGTCATATTTACTGGCCCTTCCTTTCCTGAATGAACACGATTGCTCCTGTGTCCATTCATAGTTACATAGTTAGTCTGTCTGAAAAAAGACAAAAGTCCCTCCAGTTCAACCAAAAAAAAAAAGTTATAATCCTATACCCACAGTTGATCCAGAGGAAGGCAGAAAAACCCAGCAAAGCATGATCCAATTTGCTCCTGCTGGGAAAAAAAATTCCTTCCTGATCCCCCCAAGAGGCAATCGGATATTCCCTGGATCAACTTTACCTATAAATGTTAGTATCCAGTTATATTCTGTGTATCTAGGAAACAATCCAGGTCTTTTTTAAAGCAATCCACTGAGCTGGCCAGAACTAACTCTAGAGGGAGTCTATTCCACATTTTCACAGCTCTCACTGTGAAGAAACCTTTCCGTGTTTGGAGATTAAATTTTTTTTCCTCCAGACGTAAAGAGTGCCCCCTTGTCCTCTGCGATGACCTCAGGGTGAATAACTCTACACCGAGTTCACTATATGACCCACTGATGTATTTATACATGTTGAACATATCCCCCCTTAATTTCCTCTTCTCAAGAGAGAATAAATTCAGTTCCTCTAATCTTTTCTCATAGCTGATCTCTTCCATGCCTCTTATCAGTTTGGTTGCCCTTCTCTGTATTTTCTCAAGTTCCCCAATGTTCTTTTTGTGAATTCATCACAGAAGCATAGTAAACTGTGTTTACTATAGTTCAGTTTATGAACAGGAAGCTACTCAACACAGAGCGCTTCCCATTCATTCACTGTCCAGTGATGCTGAGGCTGCAGAGAAAGGGATGGAGTAATCTATGACCTCAGTCCCCTTCTGTGTCTCCAACATGAGATATCAGGGGTCTGTTTAGACCATTGATATTTCACCAAAGGCACCCCAATAGGACAGTTACAAAATGCTAAAAAAACAATAAAAAAAAGTACTCATTCAAATGTGCCTAGCTCTCTGAAGAGCAGTCAGCATTTGGATCAGTCTTCAGAGAACATTTTAGCAGGTGGTGAGGAGGTCTTCACACCACCTGCTTTAACCCCATGCTAGCGCAGCGCAACCGCGTACTTTGCAGCTGCTTTTCTCGGCAAAAGGACAGCATTATCTTTGCTCAGGTTGGGCATCTATAACCTGACTTGAGATGACACAGACATGTCAGTCATAGGTGCCTTTGCTGTTCTTGGCCATGCTGACAAATGTCTGGCATGGGTCAACCCCCTGTTGAAACCTTTCACCTTGTGACATGCTCTAAATGTAAAGTGCTACAGTATGGTCACAGAGGGTAAGGAGGCTAGGAAAGTATTTCCTTTTGCTTGTAGCAAATGTGCAACATCTCAGCCTTCATTTTAACATTTTGCTGTATATTGCGCATATTGCTATACTTTGTGACATGTCAGGAATATACACCTGCTGCCTGTCCATGTCAAGTGAAAGCTGATTTTGGTTTTTAAACTACTTCTCTTGAGAGTCTTGAAGAACATTATTTAGTAGAGACTTGGTAATGACTGGTTCCCATTTGCTCCCTATAATAATGGGGCCCTGAAGAGAGTGGAAGGAGTGCAACAGGCGGTACCAAATGGAAGCCTGAGATATAATTGTAAGAGGGTGAGTTAGAATTTGTTGCCAACTGGGAACATTTGACTTGGGGGACATATATGATTACAAAGCCATTTTATGGTAGTGACAGATTACTGTAGGCTAAAGAAAGTATACCATGCAAAGTATGTCATGGTGCCTCATCGATTGGTGAGTGTGGTGAAACGTGAGTGTTCCTAAAGGACATGAATTATTGAAGGACACCTCTTTACATCATTCAGTTACATGACCTCAGAGAGTTACAAAGGAATTTAGTGCTGGAAGATCTCCCTGTCAGACCCTGTGATCGCAGGCCTGAACAGGTAGCACTTAGCTGTATAATGCCCAGCATATCACTGACTTTTCACGATTAATGCCTAATTTGTGAAGTATCTCCATATAGGGACACCAATCCAACATAATAGTATTTGCCCGGGAGCTAATGTCTTCCTCAACCCATCCTAGTTCACCCTTGATTAAAGCACACCACTGTTGTAGAATGTGGTCAAGTCTTAGAGGAAATATATTTCTTTTTCATGGTTTCAGCTCCCCTGTGCTTGGGATGTCAAAGGACAACTGGTGTAGCAGAATTTTAAACATGGGGCCACCAAGGGAGAAGATGGAGTGGAGAACCTGTGGAAAACCTGTGACTATGAAGCACAAAGGGACAATTTGCAAGAGCAGGTTGTTAGTGCACCTGTATTGGGCCTGCATTTCAAAACCCCATTGTTTTGGAATTGTTAGACTACTACTGTGCTCTTACACAGTTTGCAACACAGAGCAACTGTGTCTGCGTGTAGGACTGTAAATGTATCAAACAGCTTACAGGACCTTTGTCACAAAAAAGTAACATATTATAACTGGAATGGGTAATTACATGAAATGATAACATTTATTATATATTTATCTCATTCTGTATTATATTTCCATCTGATTTACATGCAGATCAAGCTGTCCAGTATAAGTGACAGTGATAGGAGTTGGGCCGACTTATAAAACTAACAGGGGTGGGGTGTTTAAACAGTTGCAGTGATGGTTTATCCCCTTTTATTTAAATAATGTGAATACGATATAATTGTTGTAAGTTCCCCATTGCAGAGTTGTAGTTTGTCTTAACCTTTGTAACTTTTGTAGGTCAGCTGATACTGAATGTAAAAATGGAGAAAATGTAAATAAAAGCATGTGAATTCACATGCTGTCTGAGTTTGAGTCTGAGTTAACATTGTGTTGCCTGTGAACTCGTACGTTATCATGGTATTATTAATATTATACAGGATTTATATAGCGCCAACAGTTTGCTCAGTGCTTTACAATATACAGGGAGAGAATACAGCAACAATACAGTTCAATACAACAGGGTTAGGAGGGCCCTGCTCCTTGGAGCTTACAATTTAAAAGTAGTACTCAGTGTTGCAGAGTATACATTTTTAAAATATATGCTACAATAAAATATATTTTTTACTTTCTGAATTTTGTGTGCCATGTTTTGCAGAGGGGTTGCTGATTACAGTTCCTATTTAAGGTGATAACAATCTAGACTAACACAGTAAAACCAATTTATAACAGATTAGTGCAGATAACATAGTAAAGCAACTTAATGTTCATAAAAATCCATATGTGTTTCCTGCTACATGTTAAAATACAGGAACACAGAGAACCTCACTTGCATGTGCAGAAAGCTAGCCAAAAGCTGGTACACAAACCTTTGGATTGCTGCATCAATGTTTGGATTCTTCAAGTCTCATTGACACATACATTGGTTTGCAATTATTTTTAAGTCTTAAAAAAAATTATATTAATTTGAATTTATTAAAAAACGAAACTCAGTTTGAACTGAATAAGGTTATGAAAATATTTGGTTATTATGGGCTATTTAAAAAGCCGCAAGTTGTCTTGGGATTACTAGCCAAATAACATACGTCTGTGGACTTAATCTCCAAATTTATAACGCACCTGCAACAATACACGCAATTCAGCTGTATTTTATTCCCATTGACATGAAAACCTAAATATGTCAACAATCCACTTTCAGATTATGACATATGAATGCATTGCTATAAAGAAACATTTTGATTTAGTGATATTGATTTTAGAATGACTATTCTGTGTCTGCTTCATCAAAGTTTCACATCAGATCTTATAAAGGAGGGAATAGAAGAATGATATAATACAATACCACAAAATTACCTTTTCTTTTTCCCATTAAAATGATTTTGAAATCATAAAAAATGCATATTTCCTTGCTGGCTTTATCTTTAATTTCCAAAAATGTAAAAAATTACCAATAGATTGACCTCTAAAGACACAGTTTGGAGAGGCTTAGCATTAACATAAATTATAAGTATGTTTCCAATTATTTAGCTCATTAAATCTTTTTTTTCAGTAAGCAATAAGATGCTTGAGTTCCCTTCTTCTTTGTCTGAGGAATTTGGTTGCATTGCGTAAAATCAAGGCTTAATAGCTTAATTTTAAGTGTTTGCTCGGAAAGATAGATTGTAAAATGCTTCAAATTTTATGCAATGCAGTTGCAGCCATTTGAATGAGGTATGTTGTACGTAAACCAGTCATTTCTTATTTAGAGCAGGATATTTCCACCGGCAAATTGTTTGGATCCTATGATGCATTCCATTCAGATCACTAGTTCTATATTTCTATTATTTCTGTGTCTTTCTCTCTTCCCTGAGGGGCCAGCAATCGGAAGGTTATATCTCTGGCTCACAAAAACTGAATTAAGAAATGCCAATCTTTCTTTTATCTTTTGTGACTTTGGAAGGTGATAGAGCTAAAGGAAATGAAAGAGGAACAAAGGATGGGATATAGACAGATGTGTAGTGAGTTTTTAGACGATTTATGGTAATAGTGTTCCTTGTTCCTGTTACGTTAGCTGTTAATGGTGTTTCTTGTGATATTGTATAGATTTTAAATGCAAGGATTTAGAATTTTTTTCTAAAAGGAAAACACCAGCCATAAGTCCCTGTTCACACTTGGCACAATTGTCATGAAAAAAAATGTGCAAGAAATGCTGCAAAATATGCATGTAGAAACACGCCTGACTCGGAGCCAAAATTTAGTCCTTGAGCTTCTTTACTATAACAACTGCACATAGGGCAGCCCATTCAAGAAAATAGACTGCCCTATGCACAACATGCTGAATTATGTGCAAATCTCACACACAAAATCACGATCAGGAATACTTGTTCCCGCTACTAGATGTGTGAATGGGGTTAATAAATTCACCAGTGAGCTAAATTATTAGATTATGTTTAACTTTCATTCTTTTTTAATATAAACTTTCTTTAAATTCAACTGATGAGTTTCCATTGGTTCAGCCAGATTGCATTTAAATTAGTTCTATAGGCAGAAAGTTTTTTTCACCTTAAATCATTCTATGCACTAAGGTAAAAAAAATCTTCTGCATGCAGCTCCCCCCCAGTCCCCTCCTTTATACTTACCTGAGCCCAATCTCAATCCAGCACTGTTCATGAGAGCAGTAGCTCTTTGATACTCTCCCTCCTCATTGGCTGTGGACAAACAGAGCCAGATCAGGGGCACTCCCACAAGCACCCCCATAGCAAACGGCTTGCTATGTTGGCACTCAGCGGGGGGGGGGGGGCAGAAACACCAGCAGAGGACTGCAGAAGATTAGGATCAAGAATGCTCTGTGTAAAATGTTTGTTATTTATAAAAAATAAAATGTAATCCTTTACAATCACTTTAATGACAGTTTTAAGTGTAAACAGTTGAAAGTTTTATATGACAAAAAGTGCAGTGCTAAGGGTCGGTTCATACTATGCTCTGATATGAATTGCACAGGAATGCACTGTGAAATTCATATGTGGTCTATGCGAATCATTCATTTGAATTGGATGAAATTGCACTGCACCACGCTTTAAACGCGGGGAAACAGCATCGCATGGTACTTTGTACCACGCAGTTTGGTGCAGGCCAGTGCTGTCAATGCATTTGCGATCTGCGTTCAAGGTGTTGTTAACTTTGACTGATCCCCACAGCAGATCGCAATGTGATGCGGGAAGCCACATGGGAAGGCAGCTCTCCGGCACCGCATTCCAGTCTGAACGAGCACTAAACATGTCATAAAGCATAATAATACACATAAAACAAAGTCCACTCGTGTCCATATAAGGGTCTCGAGATCCACTATATATATATATATACAGTACACACACACACACATATATATATATATATATATATATATACATACTATAAAGTGCAAAATAATCAAAAGAAATGTTCATTCTCCCAAGTGTCCAAACAGGAAAAAGTGAACCTCTGTTTGGTTAAACATAACATCAAATGATGAACACATCAATAATAGCCTTCCACCACATATAAAGATCAAACCCATCAAAAAAGTGTCCTCCTCAGGTGTACATAAGGTACCATACCATATGTTTATGACCATCTACAGAAGCATGGCCAAAAAGCACTCAAAATCATACAGCCACCTGGTCTCCACAGATCTTCAGATAGGCACCATATCAAGCTCTCCAGCAATCTCCAAAGGTAAGTAAGAGTGCACACTCACATAGATATCAGTCATAAGAGCAACATCACAAAGGCCTGAGTAAGGAAAGGTAAAATCCACTGTCAGGTCTCTAATGGAGCTATCTAGGGCTCCATTGGAGAGATTTCCCATGGCTCACTGTGCTGCAAACAACAGTGTCACCAAGCAAGAAGTGAGGAAAAATATCCTTGATATGGTGGAGAAGTGAATTTTGCCATTCTAAGACAGGAGGTGTGTTAATAGCAAGATGAAAATAAAGGAAACAAAACTTGAAAAAAAGAAAACGAATGCAGCCATCACATCCAATGACTGGTAAGGTACAATGTATTTTATTATTTATTACAGGTACTCAGGGGCGGACTGACCATTAGAGCACTCGGGCACTGCCTGAGGGCCCAGGGTCAGAAAGGGGCCCCATGAAATGCCCCTGGTACCTTTTATAGGCTTTTTGGGTGTGCTTTGAGTGTGGTCAAGGACACAGAGGCCCCATGATCCCCTATTGCCCGGGGGCCCCATGAGTTGTCAGTCCTCCCCTGCAGGTACTTATATAGTACCGCCAATTTACACAGCACTTTAGATAAATATTCACATCAGTCCCTGCCCCCAAGGAGCTTACAATCTAAAGTCTAAACTTAGAGGCATCGCTTTGGGGGTGCAGGGGTTTTGACCGCACCGGGGTGACACTCGCCGAAGGGGTGACACCAGGGCCGATGCTACCAGTTAGTGCATCCCCAGAGGAGGTAGGAGCCGTGGCACTTTGTATCCCATGCAGGTGATGAAAGGGGCCAGTGCCCTATCTCTGCTCTGCCTCGCTCTGACTCCCTCATCATTTTTAATGGCAGATAGCAGGACTCTGTTTGAGACCAGAAGAGCCAACTTGTTTGGGAGTCAGGCTGCTAGTGCTCAGTATCCCATCCTGTCATTACTGCTCTGCCAGCCCCTTCTTCACTCCACCACCTGTCCAATCCCACAATCCGCCTCTCGTTTGTGTCTGCCCAATTCTGCCCACACTCCAACCCCCTGTGTGCAATGCCTGGAGTATGCTGTGAAAGGGGTTCTGTGAGCAACTGGGCGTAAGATCTGAAACAATAGCTGCCTAAGCCACCCAGGTGGAACCAGTCTGAAAGGAGGGAGGCATAATTGGTGAGTGAGCCTTTGGGAGACAGAACAACCCCCCTCCATCCACCCCCCCATCTTCTTCCCTCTCTCATTCCCCCCTCCACCCCACACTCTCTCTCCTCTTTCATCCCCCCCCACCCTTCTCTTTTCCTCTCTCCCCTCTTTTGCTTTACCTCTCTTTCTCTCTCCCTCCTCCCTCTCTCATCCCTTGTCTCTCTTTCTTCCCCCTCACTTTCTTCCCTCTCTCCCTCCCTTTCTCCCCCCACTCTTCCCCCCCTCTCCCTTTCTCTCAACCCCCCCTTCCCATTTCCCCCCCTCTCTCTCTTTACACTCTCCCCACTCTTTCTCTTCCCCTCCCTTTCACCCTCCTGTCTCTCCTCTTTAGCCCCCCCTCTCTTTCTGCCCCCCTCATGTTTTTCTCCCTTTCTATCTTTCTCTAATCTCTTTCTCTTTTTTTCCCTCTCCTTCTCAACACAGAGTCTCCCCTTTTCCTCAGCCCCCTTTTTATTTTATTTCTCCCTCTCACCCTCCTCGCTCCCCTCCTTTTTTCCTCCCTCCACCTCCCTCATCTCTATCTTTCTCCTCCCTCTGCTCTCTCACCCCATTTGCTCGCTCTCTCTCCCCCCCATTTATTTTCTCTCCCTTTCTCCATCTCCCCCTCCTCTATTTCTCCCCTCTCCCCCCCTCTCTTTTTCTCCTTTCCTCTCACTCAGTTTTCTCTGTCTTTGTCTCTCTTTCCCTCTGCTAAACTCACATTCATACAAATACTAGGGCCAATTTAGACAGGATCCAAGTAACCTACCAGCATGTCTTTGAAGTGTGGGAGGAAACCAGAGTACCCAGAGGAAACCCACACAGGCAGAACATACAAACTGTAGGCAGGTGGTGCCATAGTTGAGATTCAAACCAACGACCCTAGTGCTGCCAGGCAGAAGTGCTAACCACTTAGCCACTGTGTTGCTGCTGTGCTGTCTAATATATTACATTTTTGTTCTTGGGTTTAGTTACGCTTTAAGCTCTGCCTTTGGCTAGAAAAAAAGTGACCACTGGCATAGCACATAGGAGTGACTTGTGTGTATAATGTACATTAAAACAATGGCCATCCTAGTACCAATCTGTTAATACTTATGGAAATCCAAACATTTTATTAATCTAATACAAATTTTAAAATTATAAAAAAAATATTTAAAAAATATTAAAAATAAAAACAATTATGAATTTAATATGAATCCCAAAATGATGCACATTTTTTCTTATCATATATCAGATATTAGAGAAAATGTTCTTTCCCAAAAAGGAAATACTCATAATGCCAATGGCACCCTAGTACATATTTGTAGTATTTTAACAATATATTACTCATATGAAAGACAACAGGTCGTAACTACTGGCAGATCGTCTTGTCACTTTGATCGTTTCTCAGAGAACACTACTCTTTCAGAATGATGGGCGAATCATAACACAGAAAGTAAGCAAATTACTGGTTCAATATGACAATTTTTTTATTGTGCTTGAACTTTTAAAGGCACTTTTGTGTGGATGGCAGCGATAACCTGCTATGCAAAAATACATCCACATAAAGGACAGCATTGAGAGTTAAGCAAGGGACAGAAAATATTCCATATTTGCACAAATTTGAGCTAAAAGCTCCATTCCTTGTCATTCCTACTTTGAGATTTACACTGTTTTAGTATTAATTCTAAAAAGGAAGCAAAAAAAAAAACAAAACGTGTTTGCTGGATTCCATAGTTCTTGTAAACTGAAAAAATTACTATAGGCATGAGTTTTTTTTTTTAATGAATATGGCTGTTATTACAATTAGGGTCTTATAAACCGACACCAAACTCTATCAATGCTACTCATCATTAAGTATGACTGTTCATTGCTCATGCCCTTGTCAATGTTAGGATGAGAAAACCAAATGCACACATAACAATAAATGCATTCCAGATTTCAGCAAATCTATTTATCCAGAATCCTGCTAATATATAAACAGATGTCTCCAGAGCCCAACAACATAACATTTTAAGGAAAGTATCACTTTTCACAACATAAAATGCATTGTTAAAATGCTATAGAGAAAACAAATATTGAGAACAGGAACTACACACCTTATATAAACTGGAGCAAAAGTGTCCACGCACTATGCAGTCAACCATCATGCTCAGATGTAATAGGCATGAACTGGAATTCGTATGTGTAATACATTGTATAGAATAATGTTAACCTTGTTAAACAAGAATGTACTGTACATTTTAGAAAGAAATATTATATTTTGTCAGTCTGAATTCATATAAACACTTGTCTACATTTATATTTAAAGGTGACGGTGCCTATAGATGGGCAGACAATACAAAGCACAGACAGCAGTAAAATACTGTTTTCCTCTTTTGTACAATTGTTTGCTGCATCTCAGCACTGCTGATTAGAGATGTGCCAAATGTACTGGGCTTGGTTCAAGGTGGGTTTGGCGAAATTTTATGAGATTTGGGTGCTGAATCCTAACCTCATTGAAGTCTATGGGAGCTTAAAGCGGAGCTCCACTCATAAGGTGAAGTTTTGCTTTAAAGACTAGTCCCCCGCTCCGCATTAAGGATTGGCACCTTTGGGAAGCGGGTACCCAAATTTGACAGGTACCCGCTCCCACTTCCGCTGCGATCGCCTAGGCGATTGAAAGCGGAAGTTGTCCTCCCTCCCCGTAGTCTTCTGGGACACGTGACAGGTTCCAGAAGACTACGGGACCATTCAGGAAGCGCAGCGCTACTCACGCATGCGCAGTGGGCACCCGGGTGGGAAGCTGCAAGCTATCACAGCCGGGTGCCCCCATTGAAGATGTCTGGAACACCAGACGGCTGATGAAACAGGATGCAGGGAGGACACCACGTGATCATGGGACAGGTGAGTGGCTGTTTTTTAAAAGTCAGCAGCTACAGTTTTTGTAGATGCTGACTTTTATTTTTTGACAGTGTGAGTGGAACTCCACTTTAATGATTAAAAACAGCAATGGCCAGTTTCTAGGCTAATAAGGAAGGGTTTGTCTAACAAATGACACGAGGGATACTGCCGCTAACAACATGTAAGAAAGCAAAACTTTTTGTTCTAAAATTTAGTTTTAATGTTTTAGGCCAATTTTCAGCTTTCAATATTGTCGCACTTTAACCGCTTCCCCACCGCCCTATAGCCGATATACTGCTAAAGGACGGCAGGGTTGTGCAAAATTACGTATATATACGTCATTTTGCATTTTCGGGTAGGTGGCGCATGAGAGCCGCAAGAGCTTCCTACCCGCGCTGCCATTTGCGGCCGTGGCTGTCAGTCACCAGGTCTCGGCCGGTGATTACCCGCCGGCGCCCTGTGATTACAGATGGGAAGGAGGACTGCTTTGTTTACTAACAGTCCTCCTCCGTGTCGGCTCGGGCACACTGCTCTGGATGGCTGTGTACAGTGTGCTTACAGTGAAGCACCAACACACAGCCCCCTGGTAAAACACTCCCTGCACACAGTTAACCCTTTGATCGCCCCTCATGTTAACCCTTTCCTGCCCAGTGCCATTAGTACACTGTCGGTGCCAGTGCTTTTTTTTAGCACTAATCACTGTATTGGTGTCACTGGGGATGTCACACCAAGTCAGTTCCCCTCAGTGTCAGAATGCCCGCCGCAGTCTTGCAGTTCCGCTATAAGTTGCTAATTGCCGCCGTTGTTAGTAAAAAAGAAAACAAAATTCCAGTATCTATACCGCCATTTATAAATGCTATAACTTTCACGTAAACCAATTAATTTACATGTATTGGGATATTTTTTTTTAGCAAAAACATGTAGCAGAATACATTTTGGCCTAATTTTATGACGAAATTTTATTTTTTTATTTTTTTTACTGGACATGTTTAATAGAAAAAAGTCAAAAATAGTGTTTTTTCTCAAAATTGTTGGGCTTTTTTTTTTATAGCGCAAAAAAAAAAATGTACAGGCGATCAAATACCACTGAAAGAAATCTCAATTCATGGGAAAAAAAGGACATACATTTAATTTGGGTGCAGTGCTGCATGTCAGCGCAATTGTCAGTTAAAGTAACGCAGCGCTGTAACACAAAAAATGGCCTGGTCAGGAAAGGAGGTAAATCCTCAGGAGGGCAAGTGGTTAAAAGAAAAGTGTCACCTTTTTTTCCCCCATTTATACTTACCTAGGTGGATGCAGCATCGGTCCGATGCTCCATCTGTCCCTTGATGGCTCTAAGTGTGAGTACTCAGCAATCACATGCCCGCCGATTGCTGAGTTCTCACCACCGCTCGCTCTGAGCAGAGAGTGACTTTCCCTGCTTTATCCAGAACTAACAAAAGTTTAGCTAAACATTCACTTTAATTGTTCAGATGCCATTTCTGCCACGTCTTATCAACAAATTATTCACCGATAGAAATAATGACAAGTCCTATTTAGGGAAGGAGCCCGGTTGGTGACGTCACGCCGCACAGGCCACGAGGAAGGCTGGCGCCCATCTTTACTACTGTCTTTACCAGATGTGAGTGCAGTTTTTTTTACCTTGATGTGCAATAATCTCATAATAAAAATACTACACTATCAGAGTTTTCTGCTTGGGCTTGGTTTATTCCGAGCCCCCCCCCCCCCCCTTTTTTTGCTCCGTACTTACCATTGAGAGTGATCCCCCTGCTGGATGGATGTGTATCCCTGATACCTGGAGAGTGATTCCCCTGCTGGATGGATGAGTATCCCTGATACCTGGAGAGTGATGACTTGCTGATTACCTGTCTTTCGGTGGTTTGCCAGATGATTCCTTGATTCTCACCTTTCCAGATCCAGATGACCAGGAGTGGTCTGCTTACTCAAATGCGCATTATATTGCGCTGCCTGGTTAGTGCAATGTATACTCATTCAAAATCACTGGAGTGGCGGAATTCAATTAATTATTTATTTTTGCCTTATAAAAGATTATCCACCATTAACCATTTATGTCACTTTTGCACTTTAAACATCAATCCTAAGACGTTTTCCTCACATTAATGTATTTGAGCGCTCTATAGCGCATGTTCAGAATTTTTATACTACATACCTTTTATATCAAATATTTATATAGAATTTTAGCGCTGCATATATTGATGAGTTTTATGAGAAGGTTCAGAGGTTTTGCCTTTATGCCAGCTGCTTATAATTGAAACTACCTAGCGCTCGTATACCCATTTATTTTTATTGCAAGTCTTCAGCTATTGTTCGCTAAATTTACCATTTTTGGGAAATACCACTGCTCCTGCCACTATATCATTAATGATCTATAGCAGGGGTCAGCAACCTCTTGCACATAAAGGGGTCTATGTATAAAAAAAATGTTGTGTGAGTTTTTCAAGCATTTGCACAATTGGCTCAAATAATCCCTGTAATAATCCCTGACATCTAGTTTCCATTATGTAGTATTTTCCTAATTGAGGTATTTCAGGAAAATCAGCCTAAATTCCTGGTCTTAGATCCTCTGTTCAGCCCCAATTCATGCACCTTCAGACTTCAGATTAGTCCAAATACCTGCACCTTTAAACCTCAGATCAACCCTAATTCACACACCTTCAGACCTCAGATAAGCCCATGTTCATGAATCATCAGACCACAGATCAGCACTAAATTCTGTACCTACAGACCTCAGACCAGCCCCAATTCATGCACCATCAGACTTCAGACCAGACCCAATTTGGGCACCTTCAGACCTCAGATCAGCCCAAAATCCTTCACCTTCAGATCTCAGATTGGTCCCAATTCATGCACCTTCGGATGTCAGATCAGCACCAATTCATGTACTTTCAGATCTCAGATTAGATAAAATTTAGGCACCTCCAGACCGCAGACCAATAATAAATCTTGCCTTGTCAGAAATTCAGTGGTTATACATTCATAATTGCTGGAGCTGTTGGTTACACCTAGAAGAGAAAGGGGGGTAGGTGGAAGGACTTCTTCACATCATACACCAATGTCCATAGCAGGCCTATGGTAATACTGGGAGGAAGGCCAGCACATGAATGCCAGTGATGTTAGGGAAGTAGTTGGGCCATGCGTGCAAAAGGACAGGCAATGCTTTGAAATTGACAACCTAGTGAGCTATCAATCACAGTCAATGGCAGCGGCACTTCCAGGTGCCACTGAAAAAGGCATCGAAGCCTGTGTGGGCATGTATGTTATAGGTTGCTGACCCCTGATCTTTATATACAGTGCTCTTAAACTGTAACTTTTCTGCTTGTCTGATTTGAAAAAACAAGCGTGAAATTAATTTTTTTTGCCGTTGCCTAGTTAATAAATATGTATTCTATTTACAGAATATTCCATTAAGAGTAATAATTTTGACTACATATTTTGTTTTAAAAGCTTACTAGGACATGGGAAACATTTTATGTAAAGCATGGTTTAGACCAAATAACACATCGCTAATTTTAGGCATGTTATCAATGCAGCAATTAAACTGTCCCAGTTCAGTTTGAGTGAACATAACACCTTTTCATTAGTCTCTTCCAGTGGACAGATTTAAAGAGAGAAAGGAAAAGCTATAGGGAGGTTAGCAGATGCAGGGGTATAGGTCTCCAGGCAATACAAATATTGCAGATATTATGAGGGAAACATCCAGCAAGTGTTTGTAGATGTTGTTGAAGATTAGTGTTTAATCATCAGAGGTTACTCTTTTACCACACAATCATCCAGATACTTGATTTGGTATCAAATTCCTCACGTGTCATTTAATCATTTCGAACACCTCATGGGAATTTTGTTTAATATGGTGTGAGCCAAAGACCACAAGATTTTTTTTAAAAGAATAAATGTGAGTTTAGGAACATGTGCAGCAATCTTCATAGTTTATGGTACTGAATATGTATGTACATACATGGGACTTAAACAGCTTTCCATGGCTGCTATTCCATATTTTCATAAAACACGTTCCCCATTAGTGACTGTATGTTAGACTGTTTATTTAGCATCATTGCAGAAAAACTGTTGAGAATAAAAGAATATGTCACACTCAAAAGAATAGTTTTTAATTGTTCTAAAAGCAGACTGGTCAACTTGCCTTAAGGCTATAATCCACTCAACCTTGAAAATCAACCTTTGAAATCTATGGAGGGAACATAGTATACCTTCTAAATAGTTCAGCTTATTCAATTAGACATTGCTGTACTTAGCCTTTCCACATACATTTGTCTGAAATTTGGTGATCCTGAAACACATCTGTTTTCATGCTGGAATATTATTCAATGCTATATTCTTTATTTATTTATTTCAGGTACTTATATAGCGCTGTCAATTTACACAGCGCTTTACACATATATATATATAGGACATTCACATCAGTCCCTAACCCTCAATGGGTGTACAATCTAAGGTCCCTAACTCCCATTCATACATACACATATTAGGGCCAATTTAGACAGCATCCAATTAACCTACCAGCATGTCTTTGAAGTGTGGGAGGAAACTGGAGCACCCGGAGGAAACCCATGCACGCACAGGAAGAACATGCAAACTCCATGCAGGAGGCGCCATGGTCGGGAATTGAACCCACATTTTTGGTGTATAAAGAAGCAGCTGCTAAAACACCAGCTTTTATTTCCCCTATACAGGGATATTACTGGTTATCAGTTTTTCCTATGGTGTAGAGCTACAATATACCTCCCCTACTTTGTGAAAAGTGTCAATATTGTGTTAATATTGAATAATGTGTGCTATGGAACACCTCCTATGACACTTATGACACCACAGTATCAATCATTTCTTCATATATATATATATTATTATTTTTTTATACATATATATGTGTGTGTTACCGTGTACTGTAAAACACCTTCCCCTATAAGTGAACTTATGTGATTATTGCTCCACCTTCAATCTGTTATAAAACAATCTGTTAAAAACCAATGATGTGCATACACTATGAAGAAATATTCACAATTTGCAATAAATTAACAAAGTGCTTTGGAATAGTGCCGTCCTTGAAAAGTGCTTTGGAATAGTGCAGTCCTTGAAAAGTGCTTTGAATAGTGCAGTCCTTGAAAAGTGCTTTGAATAGTGCAGTCTTTCTTGTTAGGTGCTCCAACTATACAGTGCCATTTCAAACTTTCATGATACTTGTGCTACCCTCCTTTTGGACCCCACTCATGAGGTCCAGGACCCCCTTTCACAAGGGGATCCTTATTGCTTTATAACCATCACTCTCCTCCACATGAATGTAGTCCACCACTGCTGTATCCTTCTCCTCTCATTACACCTCCACTCCACCAAAGACATATGCAGAAGGAACCAGAGAATATATGCCCATTGTGTTATACTGTCAATTAACACTCAAATTAGAATTGCACTTACAATGTATATAGGATTGCCTACAATGCAAGCAATAGCTCTTTGGGTTAGTATGTCCGGGATACTCCTGCATTCCACGGAACAGACGTGAGGCACTGGAAGTGACGGGATGACTCAAAGAAGGCTCCGCCCTACCTTTCCACATACGTTTGTCTGACATTTGGTGATCCTGGAACACGCCTGTTTTGATGCTGCAATACTCTCCTTGCTACCTCTCATACACAGAAAGACTGATGAAAAAATAGTCCAGAACTAATAAATGTACAAAGTACCCAATCAGATTCAAAACAACCCAAGCCTGAATGTGATTGATGATGTAAGAAACAATACAAGGGAATATAACACAGTATAGAAAATATTTTTTGAAGATATGTACTCAATGGATTTTACAAAGCTAGTATTGAGGTAACCTTGTGAACATTTTGTTTTAGCCCAATTGTGGTGTTTATTATATAGCATTAATAGTTCACTGAGTGGTTTCCCTGTAGCCTGGAATTGTACTTTAACAGAATGAAAGAGAAACACACAATCATTGTGAAGCAATACTGAGAGGGAAACATACCCTGCGTATGTAAAATATAGCTGTCTGATGTACACACATATTTAGAAAATATACCGTACTATTTATTTTTTTCAAAACAGGAGCACTCAACAATAGCATTATGTCCACTAAGCTGATTCTCTTTAATACATATATATGTGTGTGTATGATCCCGTGGCACTACCCCCAGAGGGGCTGCTGGATAGATTGTTGGGTCCTCCAGCTACTCCCAGTGATGACGCGCCTTAGTCAAAAGACCCATTATATGCCACTTGCTATTGGGACTAAATACAGTTTGCCAAAAATGGATCCGCAGTTCTTCAGTTGGATCACTCAATCTTCATGGCAGAGAGTTTGAGAAAGTGGGAAAACGTGTGTAAGAAAAACAATTCCTTAGGAACAAGCAGCAGTAGTGTAACTGCTGATGGCCAGGAGGCCTCTCACCACAAGTGCTGGTCGAAGTCTGTCAACTGAAAAAGAAATGTCATGCCTTCCACACAGAGATCCCTTCTCAGGCTAGTATCAGCTGGATTTCAGACCTTCTCCACCTGAGATTAGCAGTTTCACTGTCCGCACCTCTGGACATCATTCTTTGTGGCTCTGCCCTATTTTGCTCTATCAAAGTATTTCCCCACAGTCAGTCTCTCCCTCTCTTTCTGAGTCCCATGTGTCTTTCACTTCCTCTCCTTGTGCTCTGTCAATCACTTACAGGGAGGGACCAACAATCTGAGGCAGGGTCTGACGTCCTGCCAGGTGGCTTAAATGGGCCATCAGCCAGAGCTACATTCCCATCCTAACACTTTTGCAGTTCATTTTGTAAAAACTATAAATTGCAGTTTACAAAAAAGTTGTATTCTTTTGATTTAGAAAGTTGCACACTGATCCAAGTCCATGATAATCTGTTCTTCAGAAATTATGTTTGGCATCAAAAGTATTTCTGCATACTGTATTATCTCTGTATCTAGCCTGCTTATTGCAGTTCATAAATCTCAAACAGCTTGCACCATTTGCATTGCAATATGAACCAGGCTGAGAAAATGAATAGTTTATATCTCCCCTTACCCAAACACAAAGAAATAAAATAACCAAGATTAGATATTGTCCAAACTGTGTGAGTCTGTTTCTGAAATTGCGCTAAAGGAGCAGCTGTATTTCCATGAAACCTGTTACCTAAATCAAGATGAGGTTGCTCAAATTTCAGGTTTGTGTCTTTTGGCAGAATGGATAATGCAATAGTTCTAAATAGATATATCACCCAAAAGCGAATGGTGATAAAATCTTAATGAAAACCTAAATGTAAAACCACTACATACATGAACTATGTTTAAAAGAATAAACTGAAAGCTCTTAACTTGAAGAAAGAATGGCAATTTTGTAAAGGGATAGAAATGGAGACCATTTTGTTTCTTTTTTTGTCTTCAGATTTAGATTTTATTCATTTTACCTTGATGTTGTGGTTGAATAGAGACAGAAAGTTGCTTTCTATCACCTACAAAACAGCCCCAGAAGTACTTTAAAAGATCTTCTTTAAAACCTGTTTTAACTTGTACACTTAAAGTGGAAGTCCAGGGGAGCGTGGCCAGCTTCGCATGCAGTAGAATGTGTGCACGGTGAGCTCCGCTCTGCATCCTGTCATTTATCCTGTTTGGCACTTCGTTCTCTGGCTAAAACGGGCAATAAGAGATCATGGGGCCCCTGTGTCCTCCCCCACACCCAAAAAAAGCCTATGAAAAAGCCAATGAAAGATACCAGGGGCATCTCATGGGGCCCCCTATTGACCCCGGGCCCTCGGGCAGTGCCCGAGTGCTCAAATGGTCAGTCTGCCCCTGGCTCCGACCCCCCCTGCTGTCACTTGGTGCCCCGTTTATCCTGATCCGAGATGGCTAAAAGGGGGAAAGAACTTTGGGCCTGAGTCGGCTGGGCAAGATGGCGGTACCCCGATCTGTGCATCCAAGGAGAAACAGAGGGAGGCTGCTCAAAAGTTCTTTGCCAGGCTGTTCACCAGGGAAACTTCCCAGAAACAACTTTTGGACTCCGCTACTGTTCCAGACTTAGACTGTGCAGGCTGTACTCAGATCCCTCTTGCACTGGCAGACCGAGAGATCCCATCCTGCAGTCCTGCAGTGAGTATCCCAGCATCCCAGTCTCATGGCACACAGCCTGCTGTTTCCATACCTTGACCTTGTTTATAATGAACCTTGAACCCCTTGCTCCTCCCATGAACTTCCTGATATAAGCCATGTCTCTGTACTTCCTGTTTGCCAGATTATTGTACTCTCCAGCCAGTATCGTGCTCCTTATCATCTCTGCTGTTATCCGTATTTTGCTATCACTTGTTTTGACCCTTGGCTTGTTCTCGACTACGCTTCTGCCTGATCCCAACCCGCAACTGCCTCTTACCGACCTTGGCTTGTTTACTGACCACGCTTCCGTTTGATCCTTACCTGTTCATACGCTACTGGACCTCCGCTTGCTCACCTCCTGGTGGGGTGATCCTGAGGACCGCAACCTGGTGCTAACACGCAGTCAAATCCATCTCCACCATTAGGAGCTCTGGTGAACACCAGTTGGTACTTAGACTCCGCACCTTTGGTGATCTCACTCCTCTGCCATGGTGACCTGCCTGTGTACCTATCCTGCTGGTTTCAGGTAAGCCTTTCCAATGCTATAGCAACTGGTCTTTGAGCCTGACCCCTGATCATGACAGTCAATTTAATTAAAATGATTTGGGCCCCGCAACTTCTTTATATCTTTCATAATTCTTCCATTTGAATTCCTAAGAAATGGTTCAATCACATAGAGACCCAGTTTAGGAGTCTTATTTGGAAAAAACAGGTGGCTAGGATAAAATTGTCCATGTTGCAATATGGCATTTCCTGAGCCTAGACTTTATTTTCTGGCAGCAACTGGTTAGCTGGGATTCGCCTAATAATACTGATCCCATTATAATTTTAATTTCCCTTCCTGATTCCACCATTTCGGCTCTTTCTCATCTTGAGATGGCTCTACCGGTCCTTCCATCTACGGCTCCAACTGCGGACCTTTTAAGGCATGTCTGGAGTATGGTAAAAGCATTCTTTCATATTACTGGCTTTCTTTCCTGCACTCCCTTGTGGAACAATCCGCAATATATAGAACTGGTTAAATTGGAGGGTTTTCACGACTGGAGGGATCGTGGCCTGAAATTCATATCTCAGCTGTATTTGGGAGGTAATCCTAAAGTCCTTTTCACAACTGCAAATGGAATTTACATTTACACATAAGCATTTTTATTGATATCTTCAGCTACGCCATGTGGTACAGGCTCAGTCTTCGCTCTCTAATCTCACATTGACAGACTGAATTTTTCTTACGGATGTAACTCAGGCTATACTGTACATAAGAAGGGCATGATTTCTCGTGTATACTCCCAGCTGTCGTCCACAGTACAGGATCAGGCTAGTCTCCGGGGTAGGGTGCAGTGGTCCCGAGATGTTGGAGAGTTTGCTGGAGATGTCTTTATTCTCCATCGAGCGTATAGGACCCCTGTGCAACTGTACCGGTGGGGCAGGCGTGATTGTCTAGTTGTAGGATCCAACAGGGTGATTTTATTCATATGCTCTGACGCTGCCCCAAGTTGCATAGAAATTGGAGTGAGGTTCTCCAGTTTATTTCTCTAGTATTGCAATATACTGTTCCCTAGGATCCCTTGCAATGTTTGCTAGGGGCACTGTACCAAGAACTGCTCCAACCAGGAGTGTATATTATGGTATCTAGACTTTTATATCTGGCTAGGAAGTTGATAGCAAGGTACTGGTTATCGTCGGCTTTGCCGGCTAGTAAGCAATGGATAGATTATGTTAATTCATTACTTCCGGGGGAAAAACTCACATACCAACATTGCAATGCTTATCGTAAGTTCCAGTAGGTATGGCGGGGTTGGTTGGATACACCTGGGCTTGCCCCTTCTCAATTGATAGTGGACCGACTTCTGCAGGTGTGACATTTTATATCAGGTGTGTGGCTGCACTCCTCTTAGTGGAGATCATATGCATCCCCCATTTCTTTCTGTTGAGATGTCTCAGGTGAACCAGATGTGTTGTTGATGTAGTTATTTTTATTGTTTGAAGGCATGTTTTGGGCTTTGTCCCTTTCCCCCATTTATGTTTACATCTGGACGGGAAGGAATAAACGGAAGGAAAAAGTAAAATATTGTCAAGAAAGTTTTGGATCCTTGTGGTCTCTGTTTTGTTTGATTACTATTTCTGTTATTCTGTCCATTATGGGATCTGCGTATCCACATTGTTCTATTTATGTGTAATCCTGTTGTTGCAGTAATGTAATTGTGGATTCTGTAAGTACTGTTCCATTTTATTTATTATCTTGACAATAAAAGTAGTTTGGATTTAAAAAAAAAAAGGGGAAGTCCAGGCTATAACTATCTTCTCTTAAATCTTCTCCCACCCCCCGTCTAGCTTCTCTTCTCACTACCCTGCAAAAGAAAGATGCTTATACTTACATATTGTCAGGGAGCTCTGGTCCAATCATGTGATCTCCGCAGCGGACAGCTTCAGGGGAGAGTGCAGACAACGGCTGGAATGCCTGAGTCAAGACATCAACCATAGGCTTAATATGAGGCATTTGTCATTGGCTGTCCCTCCTTTTCCAGCCACCACTGGAAACTGTTTATGTGACCATACCGGAGTGCCCTGAGGATAAGTATAAGCATCTTTATTGCATATGTCATACACAATACAGTGATCATTGTTCTTCAACTGACTGGAGTTTCCAGACTTTATATCCACAAACCAGCAAAGCGCACTACAGGTTCCAGGTTTCAATCCCAGGAGATCTGGGATGATCTAAGGTAGCTCAAACAACAGGAAAACAGGAGCATGACAGTATACATTTAGTGAAAGAAAAAAAAACACACTTGCAGTTAATATTTTTGAAAATCAGCATGGATGGTAGGTATCACCAAAATGGATATAAAGCAAGGCTGTCTAATGGTGGCAGGCTACCAGAGGTAGCAGGGGTTAGTAATGATAGCAAGCCAGCAGGGGTGACAGGAGCTACTAATGATGGCTTTCCAACAAAATTTGCAGGAGCTGGTAATGTTGGCAGGCCAGCAGAGGCAGCAGGAGCTTGAAATGGTGACAGGAGCTAGTAATGGTGGCATTCCCACAGAGGTGGCTGGGGTGGGTAAAGGTGGCAGGTCAGGAGAGGTGGTAGGAGCTGGTAATGGTTAAGGCCAGTAGAGGTGTAGGAGCTGATAATGGTGGGAGGGGCTAGTAATGTTATCAGTCCAGCAGCAATGATAGGTGCTGGTAGTAGTATAAGGTACTATTGTTTTTGGCACACGATGGTACAGAATTCACTTCTTGGACTGCCCCTGAAGAGCTGCCAAAATGTCTGGCCTAGTTTGGCTCCTGTCCCCTAGACATACAGATGCAAAACAGTGTGGGGAACTTGGTGGAGGGGGATTCTGAGGATTTTCCAGTTGATTATATTGAGGTTAAGGCCAGTAGATGTGTAGGAGCTGATAATGGTGGGAGGGGCTGGTAATGTTAACAGTCTAGCAGCAATGATAAGTGCTGGTAGTGGTATAAGGTACTATTGTTTTTGGCACACGATGGTACAGAATTCACTTCTTGGACTGCCCCTGAAGAGCTGCCAAAATGTCTGGCCTAGTTTGGCTCCTGTCCCCTAGACATACAGGTGCAAAACAGTGTGGGGAACTTGGTGGAGGGGGATTCTGAGGATTTTCCAGTTGATTATATTGAGGAGGAGGAAGCAGAGGTGACTGGGCAGCTTTAGTGGTGTGTTTTGTTCTGCATCCCTCCCATCCACTAGAAAATGTACCCAGTGGACTATAAAGGAAATGTAATATCTCCTTCTATGCCTTCTGGACCATTTGTCTCTGGTCATATGGAGCTTGTAACAGCAACACAAGCATATTGTATTTATCTTCCACATGTTGAGGAAGGGAATTGATGGCCTTCTAGGTGAAAAAATGTCAGCAGGATACCTGCTCCTGTGTTGCAGCAAAGACCATAAACTTACAGAAAAGGGTAAATTTCACCAGCTGAAATGGGAGCAGCTGTAAAGCCAGTAGTTTTGCCAATCTGGCATTCAGACACAGGGAATGGGAGTTTTTAGTTTTTTTGGTGGACACATTTTTCTTCACTCCATCAGCTGTGTGAGAGACATCTCCCTGGTCAAGGGTGTTGCTGCAGAGGGCAGGGTTCAAGGCTACACTTGGTCCTACAAAGCATGACTCGTGCCGATCCTCTTTCCTGCTTAATGTGGTGTAAGTTAAGCCTCCCAAACTTATTGTCAGACTTCCCTTTCTATCGCTTGAGGACACAGATATTGTAGCAGATGCAGATGGAGAATCTTCTGTGAAAAAAGGCCCAGACTGCAGACCAATGTGTATCTGTTCTGGGGATAGCAATGACCTGTATCCATGAGCCAGTGCCATCTGGTGGAATAGGATGGCTGCTCCCTCCAGTCCCCTACAAGCTGCCCCTGTCCCTGGATGGTAAGCTGCAGCTGTAGGAACTTCATTGCCAGTTGCTGCTCTCTGCTTACTCCTCCATGCCAGTTTACAGGGCTATGGCAGAGTTAGCAGTAGAGAAGGAGGAAGAAGAGGAAGCATTACCAACTGTTGCCAAAAACTGTCCGCTCTGCTCATGAGAGCAGAAGAATGACAAAGCTTTTGTGAGCCACTCAACTACACTCTTTGCATGCTCTGGCTATATAGCATGACCACTGATCCAAGAACAATCTCAGTCCTTCTGACACACCTGGTTGACTAAAATCAATGAAAACATAGATAATTACAAAAGTTTAAAATACCTTTGACCTGGCTGTGGGTTACTACGAATAAATAGACACACACCCACACACACATTTAGTGGTAAATGCTCTTAATCTATTGGTACGGATTGGAATAAATGGCAAATTGAACATAAATGAACACCTAGCTGATATATTATAACACAGGCTGCTAGACAGAGTAATAACTATGTTAAACTGGCAAAAATCCAGGTTTTATATTCCTAACTAGAAACAGGAGGGTAAATTAGTAAATCAGCAATAAACACTATTAGTAAACGTTAAATACAGTATAAATAATGATAACACTGCACTAGGCTAGACTGCATGCTAAAAGATTGGATGGAATGCAGTGTCTATTAAGAAGTACCTTTTGAACTAAAAAAAACCACAAGGCCTCAGGGCAGTAACTGTTTGGGACAGTCTTTCATCCTGACTCTTCAGCTAAGCTAAACGTTGGGGGTCATTGGTGTACGTTAAGGCTATCAATAAGGCCTGAAGGAAGTATTAGGGCTGTGAGGTAGCTGATAGGTAGATCCTAATTGCTCATTCTCTAATGGTGGCAACAAGTAGTGGCTAAAAGACCCTCTCACCAGACCCAGCGACACAGCAGCAGCGATCCCTCTGATTTGGTATCCGCTCACTCTGGGTTGCCTGTGGTGACTCTGGTAGGCAGATTCGTCCATCCGCTAAATCTGGCCACAATCTGTAGCCTTTGGTAGTCCCTCACACAACAGTGGGCTTCAGCTGACACAGGCTCTTTCTCTCTCCTTTACAGGATCCTGTCACACTCAGCTTCAGTCACACTCTGAGGAGAATACACATCTGACACAGGCTCTTTCTCTGTTAAAATGGAGCTCCTCAGCATGATCCTGTCATATCCATTCTCTCTCACACATCTGGTTCTGCCCTCCTATGTCAGAGCCTGGGTCCGAACCTGGGCCTTCTGCGGTGAGTGGCAATGTTTCTTCTTGCTGAGCCACCTGGAATGCTGGACAGCTCCCTTGACAATTATTTGGATGATCCTACCTTGACTTTGTTTATAATGAACCTTGAACCCCTTGCTCCTCCCATGAACTTCCTGATATAAGCCATGTCTCTGCACTTCCTCTTTGCCAGATTATTGTACTCTCCAGCCAGTATCGTGCTCCTTATCATCTCTGCTGTTATCCGTATTTTGCTATCACTCGTTATTGACCCTTGGCTTATTCTCGACTACGCTTCTGCCTGTTCCCAACCTGTGACTGCTCCTTACCGACCTTGGCTTGTTTACTGACCAAGCTTCCGTTTGACCCTTACCTGTTTATACGCTACTGGACCTCCGCTTGCTCACCTCCTGGTGGGGTGATCCTGAGGACCGCGACCTAGTGCTAGCATGCACCCAAATTCATCTCCACCATTAGGAGTGCTGGTGAACACCGGTTGGTACTTAGACTCCGCACCTCGGGTGATCCCACTCCTCCGCCACGGTGACCTGCCTGTGTACCTATCCTGCTGGTTTCAGGTAAGCCTTTCCACTGCTATCGCAACTGGTCTTTGAGCCTGACCCCTGATCGTGACATCCTTACTGCTGATTGGTTAAATGCTGTTGCTTGGAGAGAGGGGAAAGAGAATCCACAAGAGTCCTGTCTTGTGGTTAAACTCTGAATTGTTGACAGGAGGAGGAGGAGGGGGGGCAAGAGACTTGGCTACACACTTGAACAAAAAACGTTGGGGAGTGTGGGCAGCAGTTAAACAGCAATTATTTATTTATTTCAGGTACTTATATAGCGTCATCAATTTACACAGCATTTTTACATATATATTGTACATTCACATCAGTCCCTAACCTTCAAGGAGCTTACAATCTAAGGTTCCTAACTCACATTCATACATACACATACTAGGACCAATTTAGACAGGAGCCAAGTAAACAACCAGCATGTCTTTGGAGTGTGGGAGGAAACTGGAGTACCCAGAGGAAACCTACGCAAGCACAGGGAGAACATGCAAACTCCATGCAGGTGGTGCCATGGCTGGGATACAAAACAACAGCTGTACTACTGCCAGGCAGACTTTAGCTACACTGCTGCCCTAAAAAAGAACTGTTGGGTCTATGCACTGTGAACACAAGGGGAAAGGTGGAGTACACACACATATATAGTCCACCACACTGTTTTCACAGTAATTCTGCACAATACAGCATTGTTTATAGCATTGTGGAGCACTGTATAGAACCCTCTTCAGCACAACTCTTTCTCCCTGCACAGAGCTCTCCCTATCTACTCCAGCATACTCTGACAAAAGGCTGCTGGGAACCCTGCCATTTTTACTTGAGGGGAAAACCTCCATTATTTTCCCTTTTAAGTGACCTGACCACAGTTCGAAGGTCAAGAAGTATATTATTGTTAGATGGTTACTATGGATTCAAATGGCTTCATTTGTTCACGGATTGGGTTCGCTGCAAACCCATGCTGGAACCGAACCCCTAGCTCATCCCTATTTATCAGTTGTGATAAATTCTCCTCCACTTTTATAGCATGTACTATTTGCTGGAAAAGCATTTTCATTTTGCAGGAATGCTGTGGGGGACTTACTAATCTAAAATTTATTGCAATACATAACTGCAGTACACCTGTTCCACAAGTTATGTAAACTCTTTTTTTATATGCATTTTATCTGTGGAGTGCTGTTTTATCCATGCTTTAAACCGGATTTGTACAGGTATTTTCATAAAAGCTGTAATATGTTTAAACAACCGTGTAATGAAATATTTTAAGCACCTGAAATAAAAAGTATGTGTGCTCTGTTGACTTCAATATATTTAAAGGTGTCTTGAAGTAAGTATGGTGCCTTGTATTTCATAAGTCACAAACTGCAATTTTTGGCAGGGTCTCTATTCTAAGAAGCTATCCAAGGTTTAATGTTATGTTCCCATGTATTATAGGGCTTCTGGATCAAATGTTAACTATTCTTAATAAAATATGAATTTATGAGAAGTCATTTTGGTATAAATCCATTCAGTGTCACACATACACATACGGGTTTATTTACCAAAAAAAAAATACATTTAAGGAAAGCAAAAACTCAGAAGAAAAAAAAGGAATTGTATAATTCTAGCTTTAAATGGAAAATTAAAAACACTTTTTGCTTTGCCAAATCTACTGCCATTGCAGCCAATTGGTTAATTTTGTGCGGGCACATGAGACTGGTGAGTGTTACCTTACCACTCACTTTCTCCATACATTTGCTGCCTTTCTTATATAAAAACACTGGATTTAAAAACATAGGGTGAGCATCAAATGAAAATGCTGGTCTCATACAACAACCAATCAGGCTATTGGTGAAGCAAAAATGGAACCTGGAACATAAATATGTTGTGTAAGTAGCTCCAGTTTTATATTAAAGCCCAACTCTACTTTTCACAAAGTTTTAAAAATATGTTGACCAGCAGTTTGAAAAATAAAAGGCTGCTTTTGCTAAATTGCCTCTTCTCTTCTCATTGTTCCTGGCAGATTCACTGATGAACAATGTAGAATCAATCCTGGACACACAGAATCATTCAAGCCACCTCCTGTCATCGAGGCCACCTCCCAAGCTGTCATAGACATGTTTCTTGGGGGCATCATCACGTCAGCCTGGACTCATAGTACTCCTAGTAGAACATTATTACCTGAGTGCAGAGATGTCTGGTAGTATGGTCTACTATATTTAGGACCCTAAATATATTGTGATCAACTTGAAGATTGACAGATTTAATATATGTATAAAGGGAGTTCTTGAAAACATAATGGCAGGGGATTTTAGGTTTAGGATTTAGGATTTTACCACTCCACAATCCCGTATGTGCCACCTCGGGAATTCAGTCAGGCGCAGCCTGCAAAAGACACCATCATACCAAGATTATTTTTGTCTGAAAAGATGGTTGTACTCCGAAGATGTCATATTTAAAAAGCTTTATTAGAAGCTAAGCCTAAACACAGATAATGCAACAGTCCTGTCCTTAGACTGCCCTACTTTGATGCTTATTCTTTCCTTCTTTAGGATTTAGTCAAAAAGATAAGGGAGGAAATGTCAGGGACAGGGGGTAGCACAAAAAATGTTGAAGTTGGGATTTTAGGTAGAGTATATCGCCAGTCACAACATTTTTTTTTTCAGTCTTGTGTAGAATTGGAAAGGGTTAGAACTTGTGTGTAGTTTTTTTTTGTTCAGATTCTCTTACTCATTGTGTCTCAATCACCACTATTCATGTGATAGAGATTGAAATCTCCCTAATAGGACTCTACCTAATAGGATCATAAACAGCAATACAAACCTTACAGATATTTAAGCTCTCTTTCCAAATCCAAGCCTAAAAGCAATTGGCTTAGGTTCTATTTTTATATAGTGAGCCATGCTGACTAAACTGTAAGGGAGGGCAAAGTAAGTCAATCATCCAATCATGTGAGAAAGAAGAAACTCTGTTATGATTGAACATTTAAATAAACAGCTTTACTTATCATCAAATCACCCTCAACACAGAATTAGAAGTGGTAGTGGAGAGGCATTTCTACACAGGATGCATTTCCAGATTTTTGTTGGACATTGATTAATATAAAAGACATACAAATACATCATAACAGAATATCCAAATACACCATAGCAGAATCTGCTCACACAGTGCTGATACCATTCTCTATCATCAGAAAGAAGAAGCCACTGAGCCTTCAATGTGTTTCATGCACAAGTGTTAATTCTAGATTGTTTTAGTTGTTTAATAACCTACTAATATCATTCCTTTGAAACAGGTAAACATATTTCACTTGGCTGACTACCATTTGTAGTGTTTGCCTTTTTTCTGCTGTATTATGTAATATCTAATCAGTAGATACTGTATAAAAAAAATGTGGATTCCAGTTAAACATAGTTACTTTCAAATAGATGTCTTACTCTTAAAGGATATTTGTAATTAGTACAGTTATGCATCAACCACTTGAGTACCAACCTATAATACCCCTTCATTACCAGGCCATTTTTCAGTTTTTACTGCTGTGATAGTTTGACCATTACTTGATCCTGCAACACTGTACCCAAATTAATTTTGTACCAAATTTTTTAGAACACAGTCTTTTTTTGTGTCATTTAATAACTGGGTTTTTTTTCTTTACTTTGAAAAGAAAAAAATACCAAAAATCTGGAAAATTCTTTTTCTTGCTTCTTGTTAAAAAAATGCCAGAACAGTGCAACCCCCCCCCCCAAATTGCATTTTTTTTTGGCGGGAAAATAGACATCCAAAGGTGATCTCAATTTTTCCCCTTTTTTGGGGGGAAAAGACGAAACACTGACATTTCTAATTTTATATATATATATATATATATACAGTATATATATCACAGTGAAGGAAGTAAGTATTTGATCCCCTGCTGATTTTGAATGTTTGTCCACTCACAAAGAAATGATCAGTCTGAAAATCGAATGGTAGGTGTATTGTAACACTGAGAGACAGAATAGCAACAAAAAATTCAAAAGAAATGCATGTCTAACAAATTATGCACTTATTTGCATGTTCATGAGGGAAATAAGTATTTGATCCCCTTCACAAAACGTGACTTAGTACTTGGTGGCAAATCTCTTTTTGGCAATCACAGAGGTCAAGCGTTTCCTGTAGTTGCCCACCAGGTTTGCACACATCTCAGGAGAAATTTTGGCCCACTCCTCTTGGCAGATCCTCTTCAAGTCATTAAGGTTTGGTGGCTGATGTTTGGCAACTCAAACTTTCAGCTCCCTCCACAGATTTTTCAATTGGATTAAGGTCTGGAGACTGGCTAGGCCACTCCAGGACCTTAATGTGCTTCTTCTTGAGCCACTCCTTTGTTGCCTTGGCCGTGTGTTTTGGGTCATTGTCATGCTGGAACACCCATCCACGACCCATTTTCAATGCCCTGGCTGAGGGAAGAAGGTTCTCACCCAAGATTTGACAGTACATTGCCCGTGCATCGTCCCTTTGATGTGGTGTAGTTGTCCTGTCCCCTTAGCAGAAAAAAACCACCAAAGCAGAATGTTTCCACCACCATGTTGGCCAGTTGGGATGGTGTTCTTGGGGTCATAGGCAGTATTCCTCCTTCTCCAAACAGTTGAGTTGATGCCAAAGAGCTCGATTTTGGTCTCATCTGACCAAAACACTTTCTTTTACAAAGAGCTTTATTGAAGAGTAAGCAAAAAATAAACAGACATTCGGAGCATAAATTCAAGGACCAACAATTATGGATCATATTAAATGACGAGGAACTTATTCAAGGCATGCATCAATAAAGACATAAGCTGAAGAGTTAACATAGAAGCCTTGTAGGAATAAGTGAAGGAAGGGGTTATAAGGGAATGATTAACAAACCTTTGTGGGTCCATGATAATGTAAACTCCAGAGAGAGTTTTAGCTACATCAACATTATAGAAAACATGAGAGGCCCAAGAAGAGGCCTCTCCAAAAAATTATTCATGTTCATAACCTAAAGAAAGTATTGCGGATGTAGCGCAGAAAACAACAAGCACAATCTGTGAAATATATTTAAGGACAAATTGAACAGCAGGAAAGGAAAAGGCATACAATAGAGAGACACGGACATCACAAACAACAACGACAACACAAAAAAAAAAAAAAGGGGAAAGGAGGGGAAGTTGGGGCTCCAAGGGGATCACGGCAAAATCCAACCTCATATCGACAGGAGAGATTGGTCGAATCTCGAGGGTTGAGCTACATCCAACCAGGGGCGCCATATCTGCAAAAATTTTGTATGGGTATCTAACAATATGGCTGTCAATTTTTCATTAACCATGATGAAATTCATCCGATTTTTTGACAGCCTCAAAACTAAGGACAGGAGTCTTCCAAGCCCTTGCAATTGTCAATTTAGTTGCCATAAATAAGTGTGATGCCAGCTGCCGTTCAGAACGGAGAAGACCCTCCAATGGTTTAAATAAAAGTGCTTCATACGGATTACGCTTGATGTCTGTGTGAAGGATAGTGCGGAGAAGGGCGTACACCCTAATCCATAATCTACTTACTTTAGGGCAAGTCCACCATATGTGGGCCATGGTGCCCAATTGTTGGCAACCCCGAAAACAGACTGGGGAATATGTAGGGATAAAACTAGCTAGGCGAGCAGGCGTATAATACCATCGGTATAGAATTTTGTAGGCATTCTCAAGGATAATGACATTCCTAGAACATTTAGAGATTGCTTGGGTCATGTTCTGCCAGTCCTGTTGATCCAGGGTCCCCCCTAATTCAGACTGCCAACGCTGATGGTAAGAACGAACCGGAGGGGTTCTATAAGATATAATGGAAGAATAAATCAAAGAGATCAAACCCGGGGCATGAGGTCTATGTCTGCACTGGCTTTCAAAGGGGGACAGACGATAAGGTCCCGAATGTGTACGTATCAGTGTTTTTAGGAAATGATGAAGTTGAAGGTAACCAAAATGTTCTCGAAGGGGGATATTATAAGAAGAGCGCAGAGCGTCAAAGGTAATTATTCTAGTGGGAGATAGAAGTGAGTGAACATCATAAAAACCATGCGCCTGCCACCATGCAAACTGTCTAGGATTATCCCTACCCGGAGGGAATAATGGATTATGTAATAGACGTAACAGCGGCAGGTGAGGAGAGATAAGGCCAGCGGAGTATTTGATAGAATCCCAAAGACGTAGCGATAACGTCAGCGTTTGACTAAGGGTAGATGGACGTTGAGAAGGAGGAAGCCATGGCAAGGAGGAGAGCGGTATTGGATGAGAGTCCATCATATCTACAACAGCCCACAGAGGGAAGTGATGAGATGCATGAACATGAGCCAAGGGGGCAATATTAGCCGCCAAATAATAAGACTGGAGATTCGGAACCGATAACCCGCCCGCACTCCGTCGCGCGAATAAGATATGTTTGCTAATTCTGGGTCGAGAGGAGCTCCAGATAAAGGACAAAAGTTTTCGCTGATGGATACGCAATATATGCGAAGGTACTGGAACTGGCAAGACACGAAATAGGTAAAGTAGTTTTGGGAGATAGGTCATACGGATTGCATTAATTCTGCCGAACCATGAAAGCGGGAAATGAGACCAAGAGGACAATAACTCAGTCAGCTCATGAAAAACAGTAGGAAAATTAGCCTGATACAGTCCATCATAGGTCGGGGTAAGCTTAATTCCTAAATACGGTAATGCCGAAAGCCATTGAAAGGGGAACGTTTGCTTCAGAGTAACCAAAAGTGATGGTGAGAGTGTAACTGACATAGCTCTTGATTTTGCTGGGTTGACATGTAAACCTGAAAGGGCTGCAAAGGAATCGAGGACTGCGAGCAAATTAGGCAGAGTAATCCCCGGGTTCGAGATTGACAATAATATGTCATCTGCAAACAAAGACAATTTATGTTGGGAGCCGGCCACATCAATCCCCTTAATATCAGGATGTAAACGGATGGCTTCGGCCAACGGTTCCAAGGCTAAGATAAAAAGTAAAGGGGAAAGCGGGCAGCCTTGTCTAGTGCCTCTGGCAACCGAGAACGTAGAAGACTCGAATCCGTAGTATCTAAGCTTCGCTTGAGGAGATGTGTATAGCGAAGAGATCCAGCGTAAAAAGGAAGGGCCAAAGCCAAAGCGATGAAGGACCGATAGAAGATACGGCCAGGATAAAGTGTCGAAGGCCTTATTGATGTCTAAAGATAAGAGCATCATATCAAGTTTACGAGTATGGGCCAAATGTTGCAATTGTAAAATACGTCTGATAGCATCTCCAGCCTGCCTGTGGGGAACAAATCCCACCTGGTCCTTTTTGATCAAACGAGAAAGAAAGGAATTCAATCGATTAGCCAAAATCTTGGTAAGAATCTTCATGTCGATATTGAAAAGAGAAATAGGCCTATAATTCGCCCAAGAAGAGTGATCTCGATCCGGTTTAGGGATCATAACCACATTAGCAGTTAAGGAGTCCGAGGAAAATACGAACCTCCCTTCACCGCGTTAAACATAGCGGCAAGGTGGGGAGCGAGCACATCGGTCAATTTCTTATAGTAAAGTGCCGTATAGCCGTCAGGACCTGGACATTTGCCCGTTTTCAGGTCTGCTATGCATTGCAAAACCTCAGATAATTGGATATTACGGTCCATTAAATCCTTGTGGGCCGGCGTTAAAGTAGGCAAGGGTAGACGTGCTAAAAAGTCAGAAATGGACTGAGGGTCAGCCCGAGTGGGATCAGAGTAGAGTTTAGCTAGTTGGTGCCGGAACTCCTCCAAGACCGCTACAGGATTGCTCGTAAGGGTATTGTGGCGAGTGCGTAGAGATATCGGTTTGGGATGTTGCGCGAAAGAACGTAATCTACGGGCCAACATAGAGTCTGGTTTGTTTGCTTTGCTGTACCATTTCTGGCGAGTCCAACGTAAAGAGCGCTCAGCCTCATCTGTCAAGCACAGATCCAATTCTAAACGAGCCTGATCCAACAGTCTACGATTCGACGGGGAAGGTGACTGTTTAAATTGGGCCGACGCAGAAGCTAACTTTGATTCCAACTGAAGTTGTTTAAACTGTCTTTCCTTTTTTCGCCTCGAAGCTATGTGGATAATATGACCCCTAAGAACCGCTTTGTATGCTTCCCATAATGTTACCGAAGAAGAGACAGAACCCGAATTTAATTGAAAATATTCCTGAGACTTGCGATGTAGCTCCGCCTGAATCTCCTTCAGCGAAAGCAAGGAATCGTTCATTATCCACGATGAGGAGTCCGGCCTGCATAGGAGAGATCGGCAGACTACCAAAATAGGCTCATGATCTGACCATGGAACTGTTAAAATTGAGATAGAGCGAACCAAAGGGAGGTGTTTACGGGAAACGAATGCATGGTCAATTCTGGAATGAGAATGATGAGGATGTGAATAATAAGTGTAGTCTTTCCCCCGAGGATGAAATTCACGCCACAAATCTACCAGATCATGGGTATTTAACATGCGTACAAAGGACTTCGCTGATGCGGAAGGGTCAGAGCTCTCTGCTGGATATTTATCTAATGCAGGGTTTAGTACTAGATTTGAATCCCCTGCCATCAAAAGCGTGCCCCTTTGGTGTGTAGCCAGAAGAGAACATAAGTGTGACAGAAAAGGCCCAGGGTTAACGTTAGGAGCGTAGTAGGACAGTATAGTAACATCTATTCCATGAATCGTGCCCTGGAGCAGAAGGTACCTGCCATTGGGATCAGCAATACGCCTCACACAGACAAATGGAGTTTTGCTATGAAAGGCGACCAATACGCCTCTCTGTTTAGTAGGGCCATTAGCTTGAAATATCTGAGGGTAACGTGCATCAAAATATTTTGGGGCAGAATTAGTGGAAAAGTGAGTTTCCTGCAAACAAGCAATGTCAACTTGGCGAGCCCGGAGAAACTTAAATATCTTTACCCGTTTCTGTGGAGAGTTCATCCCCTGGACATTCAGTGATAACCAGTTCAACGACATGGTGATTTAAAAAAAGGAAGAGTAAATCCACCACGATCCCCGGGAGCCCTGGAAAAAAATTTACAAAAACACAAAACACACATGACAAAGGACAAAGAGAAAGAGACGAAAAAGAAAAGAAAAGACATTAAGACATCTGATATACACGTAAGATACCTGTGTAACATGAAGATTGATTCAAACAATATAATTATCCATTGTGGGTAAAACACCCACATAAGGGCTAGGTAGCGGGCGGGACAAAAGACCATACCGCTAGCCAGCTCGGTGGGGGACACAACCATCCACCGGAACAACTCGGCTTAAATATAAAATACAAAAACATTATATAAACAACTGAGGCTAATACACCCGTAACTAAGCAATTCGAAACCTGCAAGACTATAGAGATCTCAACCAGTCAGGACAGTGAAAAGAAACCTCTACTCTAGATTAGAGGAGGTAAAACACACGGAGATACATAATCCCTGAACATATCCAAAATCAAGTCCAGAAGGTGGCAGAAAAAATCCACATAGGACTAAGCTGTATATTAACGACCAGTCTCTAAACACCAAGTTGCGGAGACTTCCTGAAAACGTTGGGCCCGTAGAGATTGGAGGGCCTGTGGGCCATTTTGACTAGAAGGAGATTTACGCGAGAGCTGGGAATTTTGAAGATTCGTAGGGAGAGGAATCTCCTCACTCTGGGATTGTGGCAGTTCCAGCTTAAGCTCCCTGAAGTGACGCCGAAGATCCGCTGGTGAAGAGGCCTGGAATTGGTGACCTTGGAAGGAGAATAAGAGCTTGAAAGGGAAACCCCATCTGTACTTCATAGCAGCCAATTGAAGAATTTTAAGATAGGGTTTTAAGGTACGACGTTTGGCAATCGTGACTGGGGATAAATCCGCAAACAGATGAACAGAGTGACCCTGAAATTCCAAAACCGAACGATTACGAGCCGCCTGCAGTAGACATTCTTTAGTGCGGTAAAAGTGGAATTTAATAATAATGTCTCTGGGAGGCCCCTCCATGGGCTTGGGTGCTAAAGCTCTATAAATACGGTCGAACTCCAGGCGCTCCATGGGAATCTCAGGAGCCAATTCCTGGAAAAGAGCAGTGGCAGTACCCTGTAAATCAGTGACTGCCTCCGGGATTCCGCGGATGCGGAGGTTATCCCTGCGTGCTCTATTCTCGGCATCCTCCAGCTTATCTTTTAAAGAATCCAGTTCAGCATGCAGGTCTTCAACTTCCTGTTCATGACCTTCCAAGACTGTAGTCGCCAGATCCATACGTTGCTCCAATTGATGGGCGCGAAGGCCCAACTCCTTTAGGCCCTTTGCCAAATCAGAAGACAATTTACGCGAGGCCGTTGTAATCTCCTCTCGCACTATAGCACGGAATTCGTGTAGCAGGGCTCGGGATTGTGTTCCAAAGAATCTGCCATCCCTGATGGAAATTGCCGCTGACTATCGCCATCTGACTCAGGGTCACCTGGAAGCTGGGTATTGTCATCCGGCTCAGGCGGGCTAGGTATCAGCTTAGCGACGTGGCCCTGTGAAGGGGAGTGCTGTTGGGCCCGATGTTTGGGTTTAGTGCGGGGAGTGCGATGCATTGCCGGGAGTAGTCCACAGGACTCCAAAACGTTGTCAGGTTATTGAAGTGTTACGTCAGGGTGTAGAAGCCTAATGACCGAGGAAATTGTCACGGTGGCACGGCACAGGGAGGTAGCTCTGGCATTTTCCCCCTAGCACGTGTGCGCGTCCCCCACCGGAGAGGTGTTCACAGAAGATTCACATGATGCTGTAGCCAGTGAAATGTAGATGGTTATAATCACTTGGCCGGGTGTGCAAACTGTATAGAGGCTGCCAAAAGGTATCCCTGAGACCCCTGATTTATCCACTTGTGGAGAGGGTTATGGACAAATCCATCCAGTGCAGCTGCTGCATCATCTCAGATCCCTGGGGCACACTGGGGTCCTGCAGGGATATGCTACAGTCCACAGGGCCACCAGGAGGCCCAGGGGGGTCCCCCCCACCTATCTCAAGGACTGACCTTTATGCCAGGGTTGGATATACAGGGCAGGGATCCGGCTGTGCGGCGGTCCGTCCGCGGCGGTGATCCGCTCCGGCCGCGGATTTAGGAAACACCGTGGCTTCACACGCCGCGGTAGGCCTCAGATCGTCCTGCGCCCCAGATGCTCAGAAAGAGGGCAGAATACCAGCACACCCCTCCTCGGGTGTCAGATGAGGTCCAGGCAAGCAGGGAGCAGCCGTAAGTGGCCACTGCACCCTGGATGGCAGCGGATGGAAGGTCAGGGTACCAGAGCTCAGGGAGAAACGTCCGCACCCGGCTCCATCTTGGACACGCCGACCAAAACACTTTCAACCAGTCCTCCTTTGCATCATTCAGATGTTCAGTGGCAAGCTTCAGACGGGCCTGGACATGTGCTTTCTTGAGCAGAGGGACCTTGGGGGCACTGCAGGATTTCAATCCTTGTCTGCATAGTGTGTTATCAATTGTTTTCTTGGTGACTGTGGTCCCAGCTGCCTGGAGATCATTGACAAGATCCTCACGTGAAGTTCTGGGATGATTCCTCACTGTTCTCATGATCATTGACACTCCACGAGGTGAGATCTTGCATGGTGCACTAAACGTAGGGAGACAGACAGTTGTTTTGTGTTTCTTCTATTTGCGAATGATTGCACCAACTGTTGTCACCTTCTCACCAAGCTGCTTGGCGATAGTTTGGTAGCCCAGTCCAGCCTTGTGTAGGTCTACAATCTTGTCCCTGACAAACCTCTACTCACCTGTTTTTTGCTTTTTGCTCCTGCCAGATCTTCAACCCACTGGAAAGCACACAGTCATTGCTGCAAACTATCCTAGCCAGGCTGACTTTCCTTTTGCACATGCAAATTAAAAAAAAACAATTATTTTCTATAGAGAGGGCATCCTCCACTGGGATGAATAATAGATGGCCTTTCCATTGGAAAGAATGAAGGTTCTCCGTGCAGAAAAATCAGCTTTCTGACCAGGTAACATGCAAGCCACCTATCAAAAATCTCACAGTAGCATGGATAATACTTTGGGCAGGTGCTGGGAGAGGGGGTCAATTAAAGATAACTGTACTAAAAGTGGAAGTTCTACCATGGTTGACATAATGAATTGATTTAGTTTACATTTTCCCCACATGCAATACATATGCCATCTAAGTGGATTCTGCTTCAAATATTCTGAATAATGTTATCACTAGACCAAAAAAAATCCAAATATGCTCTTGTATGCCATGGAGCAAAATAAAATTTTCATTTTGGCTACTGGATTTAAAAGTTTGGAAATTAGATAACAGGACAAATTTAAAAGAAAACTGCAGTTGAAATACATACATGTTTACATAGACTGTACTGCTAAAGGATTTCTAATTCATTTTGTATATTTTGAAGATTTATTCACACTGCACAGAAGGTAGATGATATGTTTATTTTTCCTATTCACTGCATAGTCAATTGGCACCATCACCTCTGTCCAACACTGATCTTTCTGGCTGCGCAGGTTTTGTGTGAATTGCAACAAAAGGTGAAATTACAGATTCTTTGGCAGGTAAAAAAGTAAAATATGTATGTTAACTGTCCATGTGTTGTCTGGAGTTCCACTTTTACGATGCATTGCACATGTTTTAAGTCATCTTTAGTATTGTTTTTAAATAATTTTTAACCTTAAAAAAAAGCTTAACATTCTGCCCTGTATACTCAGGCAATCTTTGAAGTGTATTCCTTCAACATACAATAGAGCATTGGTGTCAAACTGGCGGCCCTCCAGTTGTTCCCAAACTACGAGTCCCATGAGGCATTGCAAAATTGACAGTTGCAAGCCCAAAAGGCAGGGGCATGATGGGATTTGTATTTTCACAACAGCTGGAGGGCCGCCAGTTTGACACTCCTGTCATAGAGTCTGAAGTAAAGCTTTCTTTCAGCTTGAAGTGCTTGAAACGGATCCAGAAGGAACTTTCTTGGGGACATCAAAATTTTGACCCATTTTTATACCAATACAACATATTCAATTACTAATGTAAAAGGGCATAACTAGAGATTATATCATTAATCTTAGTCTGAAGCACCTGACTGTAATAAAGAGCTAACAGTTCTGCTTCTACTTGTCACTAGTTAAAGTGAAGAGAGTGATTTGGGGATTTTCCTACACACAGACCTGTACCACTACTGGCCTGCTGGCCTGGCCAGACTTTAGGCAGCCCTAACGCATGAAATTAAAAGCACCATTTAATAACATTGGGTCCCTTTCCAACGTTTATCAGGTTTTGCTAAAAAATATCAACATATGATAGTAAAATGCATATTGCATAACTCATTAGATAATTCAGACATGCTATAAACATTAGGGGTCATTTACTAAAACTGTGCAAAATATGGTGCAACTCTGCAGAGAAACCAATCAGCTTCCAGTTTATATTGCAAAGCTTAATTGAACAAGCTAAAGTTAGAAGCTGATTGGCTACTGTGCACAGCTGCACCAGATTCTGAGTGCACTAGTTTAGTAAATCCTCCCCATTTTATATTGTGTACAAACATCATATACCAGCCAGTGTTAATTGTAGGACAACTGGCTAAGGAGAACCTGGGTCCCCAATAACTACCAAACCCAATAGGCAGATATCTATAATCAACTGTATAAGGCAACAACAGTAAATAAATTAATAAATAAATAAAGCTAGAATAAATCATTATAAAAAGGGACCCCCCAATCTACTGTGTCACTCATTTTCCCTAAATTTATAATACTACATTTTTTCTGATAAGTCTCAGAGTAAACCCGTGTCTGAAGTCAATGGTCCTGAGTCCAGTGCAACAAAAGGGGAGGCACCTACTGGAAGCTCTATGCATTTAATGGTTGATACCACTTTCTACCGAGCTAGCATAATTAGAGATTGGAATGCTCACACATTCTTGGTGACCTTAGTGCATGAAAACAGACAGTGGTAAAGAGCTGCCAATTCTGCTGCCATCTGTCACTGATGTAAGTTAACAAAGTGAATCAGGGTTGTAAATCATCACAGCATGCTGTGGAAGTTAAAAATACCTACACTCACCAGCCACTTTATTAAGTACACCTGTTCAATTGCTTGGTAACACAAATTGCTAATCAGCCAATCACATGGCAGCAACTCAATGCATTTAGGCATCTAGATGTGGTGAAGACAACTTCCTGAAGTTCAAACCGAGCATCAGAATGGAGGGGATTTAAGTAACTTTGAACATGGAATGGTTGTTGGTGCCAGACGGACTGGTCTGAGTATTTCACAAACTGCTGACCTACTGGGATTTTCATGCACAACCATCTCTAGGGTTTACAGAGAATGATCTGAAAAAGAGAAAATATCCAGTGAGCACCAGTTATGTGGACAAAAATGCCTTGTTGATGTCAGAGGAAAATGGACAGAGTGGTTCAAGATGATAGACATGCAACATCTCATGTACAACCCGGTGCTAGCAAGGTGTACCCAATAAAGTGGCCAGTAAGTGTATTTATGCAATAGTAAGCCTTACAGATATTAGCTTTAAAGCTAGGTTCACTCATATGCGGTGCAGTATATTGCATGTGATTCGCACAGGAACCGCACCACATTCCTGTGCAAATCACATGCGAATTGTGTGCGGTGCGATTTGAGCCATACATTTTGTATGGCTCAAATCGCACCCCATCTGCACCAAAAAGGTGCAGGACCCTTTTTTGGGTCCGCACTGGAATCAAATCGCATGGGTATTCGCACCCAATGCGATCCGATTCTGCACATCGCACAGCGTTTTGCGGACCGATTTTGGGGTGTTGTTAACTTTACATACACACCCGCAGCGGTCCACATGATCGGGGTGCAATTCTGATGCGGTGCGGAATTTGCACAGAAAACACTGAAAATTCCAAACTGCATCAGTGTGAACCAGGCTTATGGTTCATTGTGGCTGCATTATCCAGCAATAAATGTATTAAGTGATTCATATAAATTCACATAATATGTACTCTATATATTTGATTAACTTTTCAAAATTGGCATCATCCAATGTACAATATTATTTTTTTATTGTGTAAAAGATATAAATAGAACAACAAGATATCCATGGCGTCATTTATACCTTATTTTGCCAAACTTTGGTACGGTTTGTTTTAAATTCTGTGCTTTAATGTACATATGAAACAGAGATTAGGCTAGCACATGTTCAAATGCATAAGAAATGTTCAGTACATTTGAAAAACTTACTTTGTGTTTATATCAGTTCTAATCTTTCATTTTGGACTAGGTATTACTTGACAACATGTTGGTTGAAGACGTCATTTTACAAGGACAAGAATATCTCAGTGGAATTAAGTCAATGGCTTGTTTTCCATAGCGATGATGGAATTCATTTTGAAAGGACATTATGTATATGTGTGTACATGTTGATCTTGGACAGCAGAAATTCCCGTGTAAAGAATTTAATTGAGCATAGCATCCAAACTGAAAAACACATTAAGTTTGACTCTATCCAGCTGTATAACAGAGACATATAATAAGTAAGGTGTAAAGAACATAATAAGGAGCCAATGAGAATAAATTGTTATATATTAAAGCTTAATAGCGGGCAGCTGACGTTTACTATTAATGATACAATATAAAAGGCATGAATAAATGAAGTTTAGTAATCATTAATAGTTAAATGTATTTTTTAATCCAAACAGTGCAGGTACCTGTCTTGGTATCAGCCTTTTGTAGTCTACTTCACATTCTGCACAGCAGAGCTCAGACTCGGGGAGGGAGAAGCAATGAACCATGCCGACAGGAGGACTGAGCAAAGTGACAGAGAAATGAGCTTGTTAGTGTGCTGCATTACCTTTCTCTGTCCAGCAAAAGGATAGGGATAGAGAGATGACCTGTACGTAAAATAAAACTGCAACAAGATTAGGTCCTCTCCTTTGATAAACAGGGCTGTGCCAAGGGGCAGAGCTGTATAAATGAATATTTAGATTAGGATTTCTGACTTTACTTTAAAGCCCTTCTCCGGGATAAAACTAATTTTTCACTGTTCCTCCCTACCACCCCTTCTAACTCATCCTAATTGTCTTTTTACACCCTTTACCTGGTGAAGGCCGATATAGTCACCTAATTCCCCTGTCCAGGTCCCTCACCGCTACTGGTTCCAGTGCAGGGACCACTAATCAAGTTCTACGATGGTACCCAAAGACCGATGTCCCCTGCCATCTCTCTCTCTCCTCAAGGACCTTACCTTTGCTTATTCAATCAGAGGTGTCCATGTTTCACAAGCAGTAGTGTGGACACCCGAAGAAGGATTCTTCCAGTGAATAGGAGATGATGAGGCTGGTGGTGTTAAGTGATAGTGGCCTCAAGTATATTAAAATGGGGGTTTCGTTTTTCTTAGCTTTCTATTGAAACCCACTGCAGATTGACAATGGAGTGTGTTTTGCATGCAATCTGAATCGTACAGGTAGGCACGATGCATTCCTGTGCGATTCATATGCAGGTATGGTGTGAACCCATCCTTAACCTCCCTAGCGGTATTCCTGAGTGTAGCTTGGGGTAAAATTTCAGTGCCAAAAGCGGTAACCCCGAGCTACACTCGGGCTTACCATGCGGCGCTGCATAGGGAGTCCCTGCAGAGCTTACCTTGTCCTGCGCTCCCACGATGTGTCCCCTGCAGCGTCCCCGGCCATCTCCCTGTGTTCCAGTCCCTGTGACGTCGGGACGTACGGCCGCCGGTGGCGGCGGGAAATTTGAAAATTTTAAAAAATGTCATGTTTTTCCAAACAAATTTTACATAGTAAAACATTGCTGTTTCAACCCATTTCACATACATTTTGTCCCGAGTGCTTTGTCCTGTGCCCTGCCTGCATTTTGTCTGTTCTTTCTGCCTGGAAACTGAGAAAAGTCCATGGCATCCAAAAAGTGTCCCTTTAGGTCAAAAGCGGGTTTAGATCAGCTAGAGAACAGCGATAGTAAATCAGAACCACTTGCAGAATTGAATGATAATGATTTGTGGGGAAATTCGTCATCAGACACTGAAAACGATTTTGCGACTTTGCTCAACAATGCGCGAACTTGGCGCTATATTTCAAATTTCAGTGTTTTTGGTTTGATTATATTATTGAAATAAATGAATTATTATTATATTATTATTTTTTATGATTATTTATTAAATTATAATTTATGATTTCGTGTTTCAAATTTTATCATACCCGGGATGTTTAATAAACTCTTGTTCGGACAGATTTCAGTGAGTTATTCCTAAAAATTACAGCCTACAATAAAAAAACTACATATTTCCATGCAAAATAATGGTAACGCTGTCAGCACCAAAAATCTGAAATAATCATACCGCTAGGGAGGTTAAAGTGGGAGTAACTCCCTTTTTTTGCTTTGTACCTATAGGTGAGTCTATCGTAAGACTTACCTGTAGGTACTGTAAATATCTAGGAGGTATTTACATGTGAAGTAGCCAGTGATGTCAACGGCACATGCGCACTACGCTCTTAATGGACGGCATGCTGTGCATTGAGGGAGCTGTGCTGTGATCGTGACTCCCGCATGCATGCACGGGAGTGACATCATAGTGACTCGGCCAATCAAGTAGCCAGAGCCAGCGAACCAGGAAGGAAGACCAAGTGAAGATGGATTGATTCTTTGTCAGTAGTGACAGGGCGCTGCTGGAGTGATCTGTTTCACCAGTAAGTCTGTCATAATGTGCTAGTATGTGGTGAATACTAACACATTATAACTTTGCTCTGCGGGGGGGGGGGGGGGGGGCATTTCATTTTTTTCAAATGTAGTTTACTACCACTTTAATCTGTAGGCTTGCTCCATAGTTTAAAAATGATTCCTATTACCTGTTAGTCATAAATTCAAACATATAAAAATACAGCATAACTAAATAATGCAGGTAAGGTAACCAGGATTAAGAATTTAATTGTTAAAGTGGTTGTAAATGCAAATATATAAAAAAAAATACTTATATTTTAATGTAAACTTACATACAGCTGTGAGTGTACCTCAGAAAAATTCTCCCTTGTCTTAGCCCTCCAAAAACTGCTGGTCTGTGGGCATGGTTTAGGACCAGAGAATAGTAGGCGGAGATATGATTTCGCACAATCCCTCATTTATATACACCCTCCAGCCTCGGCTCAAGAACGTGCACAACTTTCTTACATCTCTATCCCAACGAGCATGTCTCCTGAGTGCATTCAGGGGAATACACAGGTGCCAGCTCTGCTAATCAGGAGAAAGCTTGTAGGAAGGGGTTAATGTTAAAAATCCCAGGAATCCTGCAACCTACAGTGGCAATGTGGACCAAGATATAAAAATGATGCAGCGCTAACAATAATAAACTAAATATGATAGCAAATAACCCAAATCCACCGGGGGATATGGAAACAGGCAAAATATTAGTTTTCATTGTCCTTTTTTTGGTATAGGATAGATGCTGGCGGCTTCTTTTAGCTGAATATTGTATCCACCATAAAAGCGCAGGAGGATTTATATTTACTTAATGTGGACCAAGAAACATTCTCATGTAAAACTCTGTAAACAGCAATTCACAAGCTAGGTGCTGAGAATAGAGCAGGACAATAATCAGCTCTCAGCAGACTTACCTAGATAACTACAACAGTACTGAAGTGACACCTATCTATGTCAAAAATTACTGAAGTGATGCCGTGCTATGTCATAAATTACTGAAGTGATGCCGATCTATATCATAAATCATTGGTGCTGAGTTCTCGATCTTGTGAAGACAGAGACCAGCAGGGAGAGGACACCCGCTCCCCCACCCCTTTGCAATGTATTACATGGAGGCTCATGCTGGTCTCGTCTGCAGCACAGCCTGTCACTCACAGGAGAAGGGGAGTGGCAACACCACTTTTCTGCTTGTGTCGGATTTATTCTGTTCAGAAGAGCAGGGAGGATTTCTGGAGAAGGGGATTGCTTCAAGATACCAAACTAAGCTCAAATGCTTAGTAAAGGTAAAGTGTATTCAACTGTAGGATTAGATTGATTTGTGTTTTTTAGGTTTACAACCACTTAAAGGAAATGATCTGAATGGTAATATTCCTTGCCAACACAACATATTTAAAAATAGTGAGTCTGATATCCACCAAACATTCACTGCAGGTGAATTTTCCAGGTCCAGAAATCTTCCACTTTTAAATTATAGGCAGTCCCCGAGTAACAAACACAATAGGGTCTGTAGGTTTGTTCTTAAGTTGAATTTGTATGTAAGTTGGAACAGGTACATTTTTTAAGTGTAGCTCCAGCCCAAAAATTACTTTTAAGGTTTTTTGGATAGCATAGGGAAAAGTTAACAACCCTGTAATGTTTATTTTGCTGATTGTGCCCCTGTTCAGAAGATTTCACTTCACATTTTGTCCCTGTGATAATTGGTAGAGATGAGCGAAGTATTCAAAAATTCGATTCGACTGATTCGGCGAATTCGTGGAAAAATTTCGATTCGATTCGAATATATATTCGCTGCGAATTTAACTTATAAAAGGGTGTTTCTAGGCTTCAGAGAGACTTTATATTAGTGCAGAACACTGTACCATTAATTTAAATGCCCTTGGAGTCTGCTGGGGAAGAGAAATAATACTGACAGTCAGTATGACATGCAGATGAGTGCCGTCGATCTTAGAATCACCACACACTTCACTCATTTGGGCAGTCACGGGGCCAAAACCAGAGTGTGGAGCCACAGTGTGGCGGTGGAGGCAGCAGCAATGGGAGGCAATACAGCACCCTATGACAAAAATGGAAACCACCAGCAGTGTGAGGAGACCTGAAAGTGGCACATGGCAGAGTGTGGCGATGGAGACAGCAGCAATGGGAGGCCGTACAGGGACCCATGAGAGACTCTGGACCTGGCAGCAGCAAGAGGAGGCGGTACAGGGGCCCATGACAGATTACGGGCCTGGCAGCAGCATGAGGAGTTGGTACGGGGGCCCATGGCAGATTACGGGCCTGGAAGAAGCAATGGGAGGCCGTACAGGGACCCATGACACACTCTGGACCTGGCAGCAGCATGAGGAGGCGGTACAGGGGCGCATGACAGATTACGAGCCTGGCAGCAGCAACTTGGACAGGAGGACGTTCAGCTTCTGCACCGTCGGGTGCGTGCTCGCAAACTGTTGTCTCTTGGAAACGGATTCCAAGAAAGACTGCTGACGGAATCCGTGAAGAGGAGTAGCAGGAGAAGGAGCATCTGAACGAGCGGAATATGCCAACAAGCGACAACAGGGGCCCATGACAGATTACGGGCCTGGCAGCAGCATGAGGAGTCGGTACGGGGGCCCATGGCAGATTAGGGGCCTGGCAGCAGCTATGGGAGGCCCGTAATCTGCCAGCACCCTATGACAAAAAATGGAACCCACCAGCAGTGTGAGGAGACCTGAAAGTGGCACATGGCAGAGTGTGGCGATGGAGACAGCAGCAATGGGAGGCCGTACAGGGACCCATGAGAGACTCTGGACCTGGCAGCAGCATGAGGAGGCGGTATATAGGGGCCCATGGCAGATTAGGGGCCTGGCAGCAGCAATGGGAGGCCCGTAATCTGCCAGCACCCTATGACAAAAAATGGAACCCACCAGCAGTGTGAGGAGACCTGAAAGTGGCACATGGCAGAGTGTGGCGATGGAGACAGCAGCAATGGGAGGCCGTACAGGGACCCATGACAGACTCTGGACTTGGCAGCAGCATGAGGAGGCGGTATAGGGGCCCATGGCAGATTAGGGGCCCATGGCAGCAGCTATGGGAGGCCAGTAATCTGCCAGCACCCTATGACAAAAAATGGAACACACCAGCAGTGTGAGGAGACCTGAAAGTGGCACATGTTTGGGGCATGATTCATGGCGGATTTAGTCAGTTGTGTCAGGAACTGGTGGTTTGAAATCCAGACTAATCCACGCCTGATTCATTTTCACAAACGTGAGTCTCTCCACACTTTGGGTGGACAGTCGTGTCCTCCGCGGAGTTGCAATACCTCCTGCCGCACTAAACACGCGCTCCGATGCCACGCTACTGGCCGGGCATGACAGCCTTTCAAGGGCAAATTCAGCTAGTTGGGGCCAAAGGTCAAGTTTCGTTGCCCAGTAGTCAAGGGGATTGTCTACCTCGGTTGGCAGGGTGCTGTCCAAGAGGGCCTAAGCCTGTTGTTTGAGGTCCTGCTCCAGGTCCACCTGATGCTGCTGCTGCTGCGGCTGGTTAGTAGTTTCCTCACTGCGCTGGTGAAGAAAGCTACTCATCATCGACTGCAGACTGAGGCAGCTGCTGCTGGTGGAGCTGCCACTGCTCCTACCACCCCACCCCTTCCCTGCTGCCATGGCAGCGGAACGCGAGCGCACAGGGCCCACAGTGTCTGAGGATGGACGTTGGCGCAGACAGGCAGAGACCAGCTGACTACATAGGTGGTTTTTATAGTACGTTATTTTGGCCTCCCTCTCAGCAGGTGTGAAAAAGGCCACCATTTTTGAACGGTAGCGAGGGTCCAACAAGATGGACAGCCAAAAGTCATCCCTCTGTCTGATGGCTGTCGGTACGCAAGCAAGCGAGCATGCTATGGGCCATTTGTGCCAAGGAATGCGAGGGACTCCCTGCCTCCATCTCCACAGCATACTGCCACGGTGCGTCTGGGTCCTCTGTCTCCTCTTCCTCCTCCTCTACCAGATGCTCCTGCTCCTCCACTCCTGTCCGCTGAGTGGAAAAACCACCCATTTCACTCAATAATTCCTGAGCACCAATGTCCTCCTCTACCTCCTCCTCTTCTTCCTGTCCTGCCCCCACAGGGGTCATGTGGCGTTGAGATCTGTGCGCCACGTCTACCGCACCCTGACCAGCCATTGTTAACAGCATTTGTTCCAGGACGTGCAACAGAGGAATGACGTCGTTCATCCCATAGTCCTGCCGACTCACGAATAGCGTGGCCTCCTCAAAGGGCCTGAGCAAGCGCAGGTGTCACGCATGAGCTGCCAATGGCTGACATCTAAGTTACACAGGGGAGTACCTTTATCCGCTTTTAACATCAGGAAATCTGTGATGGCCTTTTGCTGTTCGTAAAGGCGGTCTAACATATGTAGGGTTGAATTCCACCTTGTTGCAACGTCACAGCATGAGGAGTCGGTACGGGGGCCCATGGCAGATTACGGGCCTGGCAGCAGCAATGGGAGGCCCGTAATCTGCCAGCACCCTATGTCAAAAAATTCAACACACCAGCAGTGTGTGAGGAGACCTGAAAGTGGCACATGGCAGAGTGTGGCGATGGAGACAGCAGCAATGGGAGGCCGTACAGGGACCCATGAGAGACTCTGGACCTGGCAGCAGCATGAGGAGGCGGTATAGGGGCCCATGGCAGATTAGGGGCCTGGCAGCAGCTATAGGAGGCCCGTAATCTGCCAGCACCCTATGTCAAAAAATTGAACACACCAGCAGTGTGAGGAGACCTGAAAGTGGCACATGGCATGAGACACTGTGGACCTGGCAGCAGCATGAGGAGGCGGTACAGGGGCCCATGGCAGATTAGGGGCCTGGCAGCAGCTATGGGAGGCCCGTAATCTGCCAGCACCCAATGTCAAAAAATTCAACACACCAGCAGTGTGAGGAGACCTGAAAGTGGCACATGGCAGAGTGTGGCGATGGAGACAGCAGCAATGGGAGGCCGTACAAGGACCCATGACAGACTCTGGACTTGGCAGCAGCATGAGGAGGCGGTACAGGGGCCCATGGCAGATTAGGGGCCTGGCAGCAGCTATGGGAGGCCCGAAATCTGCCAGCACCCTATGTCAAAAAATTCAACACACCAGCAGTGTGAGGAGACCTGAAAGTGGCACATGGCATGAGACACTGTGGACCTGGCAGCAGCATGAGGAGGCGGTACAGGGGCCCATGGCAGATTAGGGGCCTGGCAGCAGCTATGGGAGGCCCGTAATCTGCCAGCACCCTATGTCAAAAAATTCAACACACCAGCAGTGTGAGGAGACCTGAAAGTGGCACATGGCAGAGTGTGGCGATGGAGACAACAGCAATGGGAGGCCGTACAGGGACCCATGACAGACTCTGGACTTGGCAGCAGCATGAGGAGGCGGTATAGGGGCCCATGGCAGATTAGGGGCCTGGCAGCAGCTATGGGAGGCCCGTAATCTGCCAGCACCCTATGTCAAAAAATTCAACACACCAGCAGTGTGAGGAGACCTGAAAGTGGCACATGGCAGAGTGTGGCGATGGAGGCAGCAGCAATGGGAGGCCGTACAGGGACCCATGACAGACTCTGGACTTGGCAGCAGCATGAGGAGGCGGTATAGGGGCCCATGGCAGATTAGGGGCCTGGCAGCAGCTATGGGAGGCCCGTAATCTGCCAGCACCCTATGTCAAAAAATTCAACACACCAGCAGTGTGAGGAGACCTGAAAGTGGCACATGGCATGAGACACTGTGGACCTGGCAGCAGCATGAGGAGGCGGTACAGGGGCCCATGGCAGATTAGGGGCCTGGCAGCAGCTATGGGAGGCCCGTAATCTGCCAGCACCCAATGTCAAAAAATTCAACACACCAGCAGTGTGAGGAGACCTGAAAGTGGCACATGGCAGAGTGTGGCGATGGAGACAGCAGCAACGGGAGGCCGTACAGGGACCCATGACAGACTCTGGACTTGGCAGCAGCATGAGGAGGTGGTATAGGGGCCCATGGCAGATTAGGGGCCTGGCAGCAGCTATGGGAGGCCCGTAATCTGCCAGCACCCTATGTCAAAAAATTCAACACACCAGCAGTGTGAGGAGACCTGAAAGTGGCACACGGCATGAGACACTGTGGACCTGGCAGCAGCATGAAGAGGCGGTACAGGGGCCCATGGCAGATTAGGGGCCAGGCAGCAGCTATAGGAGGCCCGTAATCTGCCAGCACCCTATGACAAAAAATGGAACACACCAGCAGTGTGAGGAGACCTGAAAGTGGCACATGGCAGGAGCATGATTCATGGCGGATTTAGTCAGTTGTGTCAGGAACTGGTGGTTTGAAATCCAGACTAATCCACGCCTGATTCATTTTCACAAACGTGAGTCTCTCCACACTTTGGGTGGACAGTCGTGTCCTCCGCGGCGTTACAATACCTCCTGCCGCACTAAACACGCGCTCCGATGCCACGCTACTGGCCGGGCATGACAGCCTTTCAAGGGCAAATTCAGCTAGTTGGGGCCAAAGGTCAAGTTTTGTTGCCCAGTAGTCAAGGGGATTGTCTACCTCGGTTGGCAGGGTACTGTCCAAGTAGGCCCAAGCCTGTTGTTTGAGGTCCTTCTCCAGGTCCACCTGATGCTGCTGCTGCTGCGGCTGGTTACTAGTTTCCTCACTGCGCTGGTGAAGAAAGCTACTCATCATCGACTGCAGACTGAGTCAGCCGCTGCTGGTGGAGCTGCCACTGCTCCTACCACCCCACCCCTCCTTTGCTGCCATGGCAGCGGAACGCGAGCGCACAGGGCCCACAGTGTCTGAGGATGGATGTTGGCGCACAAAGGCAGAGACCAACTGACTACATAGGTGGTTTTTATAGTACGTTATTTTGGCCTCCCTCTCAGCAGGTGTGAAAAAGGCCACCATTTTTGAACGGTAGCGAGGGTCCAACAAGGTGGACAGCCAAAAGTCATCCCTCTGTCTGATGGTTCTTATTCGGCTGTCGGTACGCAAGCAGCCGAGCATGCTATGGGCCATTTGTGCCAAGGAATGCGAGGGACTCCCTGACTCCATCTCCACAGCATACTGCCACGGTGCGTCTGGGTCCTCTGTCTCCTCCTCCTCTACCAGATGCTCCTGCTCCTCCACTCCTGTCCGCTGAGTGGAAAAACCACCCATTTCACTCAATAATTCCTGAGCACAAATGTCCTCCTCTACCTCCTCCTCTTCTTCCTGTCCTGCCCCCACAGGGGTCATGTGGCGTTGAGATCTGTGCGCCACGTCTACCGCACCCTGACCAGCCATTGTTAACAGCATTTGTTCCAGGACGTGCAACAGAGGAATGACGTCGTTCATCCCATAGTCCTGCCGACTCACGAATAGCGTGGCCTCCTCAAAGGGCCTGAGCAAGCGGCAGGTGTCACGCATGAGCTGCCAATGGCTGACATCGAAGTTACACTGGGGAGTTCCTTTATCCGCTTGTAACATCATGAAATCGGTGATGGCCTTTCGCTGTTCGTAAAGGCGGTCTACCATGTGTAGGGTTGAATTCCACCTTGTTGCAACGTCGCAGATCAGGCGATGCTGTGGAATTCCGTTCTGCCGCTGCAGCTCAAGGAGGGTGTGCTTTGCGGTGTAGGAATGGCTGAAATGCATGCAAGGTTTACGTGACATTTTAAGGATGTCTTGCAGTGGGATGGTGGATTTTAGGAACCGCTTGACAACCAGATTGAACACGTGAGCCATGCATGGCGCATGGCACAACCTTCCTTGATGCAGAGCAGACACCATGTTCTTTCCGTTGTCGGTCAACATGGTTCCGATTTTCAGTTTGCGCGGAGACAGCCATCTGTCGATTTCTCTGTTCATTACACTGAGAAGTTCCTCCCCTGTGTGACTACGTTCGCCTGGACCTGGCAGCAGCATGAGGAGGCGCTATAGGGGCCCATGGCAGATTAGGGGCCTGGCAGCAGCTATGGGAGGCCCGTAATCTGCCAGCACCCTATGTCAAAAAAATTGAACACACCAGCAGTGTGTGAGGAGACCTGAAAGTGGCACATGGCAGAGTGTGGCGATGGAGACAGCAGCAATGGGAGGCCGTACAGGGACCCATGACAGACTCTGGACTTGGCAGCAGCATGAGGAGGCGGTACAGGGGCCCATGGCAGATTAGGGGCCTGGCAGCAGCTATGGGAGGCCCGAAATCTGCCAGCACCCTATGTCAAAAAATTCAACACACCAGCAGTGTGAGGAGACCTGAAAGTGGCACATGGCATGAGACACTGTGGACCTGGCAGCAGCATGAGGAGGCGGTACAGGGGCCCATGGCAGATTAGGGGCCAGGCAGCAGCTATGGGAGGCCCGTAATCTGCCAGCACCCTATGTCAAAAAATTCAACACACCAGCAGTGTGAGGAGACCTGAAAGTGGCACATGGCAGAGTGTGGCGATGGAGACAACAGCAATGGGAGGCCGTACAGGGACCCATGACAGACTCTGGACTTGGCAGCAGCATGAGGAGGCGGTATAGGGGCCCATGGCAGATTAGGGGCCTGGCAGCAGCTATGGGAGGCCCGTAATCTGCCAGCACCCTATGTCAAAAAATTCAACACACCAGCAGTGTGAGGAGACCTGAAAGTGGCACATGGCATGAGACACTGTGGACCTGGCAGCAGCATGAGGAGGCGGTACAGGGGCCCATGGCAGATTAGGGGCCTGGCAGCAGCTATGGGAGGCCCGTAATCTGCCAGCACCCAATGTCAAAAAATTCAACACACCAGCAGTGTGAGGAGACCTGAAAGTGGCACATGGCAGAGTGTGGCGATGGAGACAGCAGCAACGGGAGGCCGTACAGGGACCCATGACAGACTCTGGACTTGGCAGCAGCATGAGGAGGTGGTATAGGGGCCCATGGCAGATTAGGGGCCTGGCAGCAGCTATGGGAGGCCCGTAATCTGCCAGCACCCTATGTCAAAAAATTCAACACACCAGCAGTGTGAGGAGACCTGAAAGTGGCACACGGCATGAGACACTGTGGACCTGGCAGCAGCATGAAGAGGCGGTACAGGGGCCCATGGCAGATTAGGGGCCTGGCAGCAGCTATAGGAGGCCCGTAATCTGCCAGCACCCTATGACAAAAAATGGAACACACCAGCAGTGTGAGGAGACCTGAAAGTGGCACATGGCAGGAGCATGATTCATGGCGGATTTAGTCAGTTGTGTCAGGAACTGGTGGTTTGAAATCCAGACTAATCCACGCCTGATTCATTTTCACAAACGTGAGTCTCTCCACACTTTGGGTGGACAGTCGTGTCCTCCGCGGAGTTACAATACCTCCTGCCGCACTAAACACGCGCTCCGATGCCACGCTACTGGCCGGGCATGACAGCCTTTCAAGGGCAAATTCAGCTAGTTGGGGCCAAAGGTCAAGTTTTGTTGCCCAGTAGTCAAGGGGATTGTCTACCTCGGTTGGCAGGGTACTGTCCAAGTAGGCCCAAGCCTGTTGTTTGAGGTCCTTCTCCAGGTCCACCTGATGCTGCTGCTGCTGCGGCTGGTTACTAGTTTCCTCACTGCGCTGGTGAAGAAAGCTACTCATCATCGACTGCAGACTGAGTCAGCCGCTGCTGGTGGAGCTGCCACTGCTCCTACCACCCCACCCCTCCTTTGCTGCCATGGCAGCGGAACGCGAGCGCACAGGGCCCACAGTGTCTGAGGATGGATGTTGGCGCACAAAGGCAGAGACCAACTGACTACATAGGTGGTTTTTATAGTACGTTATTTTGGCCTCCCTCTCAGCAGGTGTGAAAAAGGCCACCATTTTTGAACGGTAGCGAGGGTCCAACAAGGTGGACAGCCAAAAGTCATCCCTCTGTCTGATGGTTCTTATTCGGCTGTCGGTACGCAAGCAGCCGAGCATGCTATGGGCCATTTGTGCCAAGGAATGCGAGGGACTCCCTGACTCCATCTCCACAGCATACTGCCACGGTGCGTCTGGGTCCTCTGTCTCCTCCTCCTCTACCAGATGCTCCTGCTCCTCCACTCCTGTCCGCTGAGTGGAAAAACCACCCATTTCACTCAATAATTCCTGAGCACAAATGTCCTCCTCTACCTCCTCCTCTTCTTCCTGTCCTGCCCCCACAGGGGTCATGTGGCGTTGAGATCTGTGCGCCACGTCTACCGCACCCTGACCAGCCATTGTTAACAGCATTTGTTCCAGGACGTGCAACAGAGGAATGACGTCGTTCATCCCATAGTCCTGCCGACTCACGAATAGCGTGGCCTCCTCAAAGGGCCTGAGCAAGCGGCAGGTGTCACGCATGAGCTGCCAATGGCTGACATCGAAGTTACACTGGGGAGTTCCTTTATCCGCTTGTAACATCATGAAATCGGTGATGGCCTTTCGCTGTTCGTAAAGGCGGTCTACCATGTGTAGGGTTGAATTCCACCTTGTTGCAACGTCGCAGATCAGGCGATGCTGTGGAATTCCGTTCTGCCGCTGCAGCTCAAGGAGGGTGTGCTTTGCGGTGTAGGAATGGCTGAAATGCATGCAAGGTTTACGTGACATTTTAAGGATGTCTTGCAGTGGGATGGTGGATTTTAGGAACCGCTTGACAACCAGATTGAACACGTGAGCCATGCATGGCGCATGGCACAACCTTCCTTGACGCAGAGCAGACACCATGTTCTTTCTTTGTCGGTCAACATGGTTCCGATTTTCAGTTTGCGCGGAGACAGCCATCTGTCGATTTCTCTATTCATTACACTGAGAAGTTCCTCCCCTGTGTGACTACGTTCGCCTGGACCTGGCAGCAGCATGAGGAGGCGCTATAGGGGCCCATGGCAGATTAGGGGCCTGGCAGTAGCTATGGGAGGCCCGTAATCTGCCAGCACCCTATGTCAAAAAAATTGAACACACCAGCAGTGTGTGAGGAGACCTGAAAGTGGCACATGGCAGAGTGTGGCGATGGAGACAGCAGCAATGGGAGGCCGTACAGGGACCCATGAGACACTCTGGACCTGGCAGCAGCATGAGGAGGCGCTATAGGGGCCCATGGCAGATTAGGGGCCTGGCAGCAGCTATGGGAGGCCCGTAATCTGCCAGCACCCTATGTCAAAAAATGGAACACACCAGCAGTGTGTGAGGAGACCTGAAAGTGGCACATGGCAGAGTGTGGCGATGGAGACAGCAGCAATGGGAGGCCGAACAGGGACCCATGAGAGACTCTGGACTTCGCAGCAGCATGAGGAGGCGGTATAGGGGCCCATGGCAGATTTGGGGCCTGGCAGCAGCTATGGGAGGCCCGTAATCTGCCAGCACCCTATGACAAAAAATGGAACACACCAGCAGTGTGTGAGGAGACCTGAAAGTGGCACATGGCATGAGACACTGTGGACCTGGCAGCAGCATGAGGAGGCGGTTCAGGGGCCCATGGCAGATTAGGGGCCTGGCAGCAGCTATGGGAGGCCCGTAATCTGCCAGCACCCTATGTCAAAAAATGGAACACACCAGCAGTGTGTGAGGAGACCTGAAAGTGGCACATGGCAGAGTGTGGCGATGGAGACAGCAGCAATGGGAGGCCGTACAGGGACCCATGAGAGACTCTGGACTTTGCAGCAGCATGAGGAGGCGGTATAGGGGCCCATGGCAGATTAGGGGCCTGGCAGCAGCTATGGGAGGCCCGTAATCTGCCAGCACCCTATGACAAAAAATGGAACACACCAGCAGTGTGTGAGGAGACCTGAAAGTGGCACATGGCATGAGACACTGTGGACCTGGCAGCAGCATGAGGAGGCGGTTCAGGGGCCCATGGCAGATTAGGGGCCTGGCAGCAGCTATGGGAGGCCCGTAATCTGCCAGCACCCTATGACAAAAAATGGAACACACCAGCAGTGTGAGGAGACCTGAAAGTGGCACATGGCAGAGTGTGGCGATGGAGACAGCAGCAATGGGAGGCCGTACAGGGACCCATGAGACACTCTGGACCTGGCAGCAGCATGAGGAGGCGCTATAGGGGCCCATGGCAGATTAGGGGCCTGGCAGCAGCTATGGGAGGCCCGTATTCTGCCAGCACCCTATGTCAAAAAAATTGAACACACCAGCAGTGTGTGAGGAGACCTGAAAGTGGCACATGGCAGAGTGTGGCGATGGAGACAGCAGCAATGGGAGGCCGTACAGGGACCCATGAGAGACTCTGGACAACGCAGCAGCATGAGGAGGCGGTATAGGGGCCCATGGCAGATTAGGGGCCTGGCAGCAGCTATGGGAGGCCAGTAATCTGCCAGCACCCTATGACAAAAAATGGAACACACCAGCAGTGTGTGAGGAGACCTGAAAGTGGCACATGGCATGAGACACTGTGGACCTGGCAGCAGCATGAGGAGGCGGTACAGGGGCCCATGGCAGATTAGGGGCCTGGCAGCAGCTATGGGAGGCCCGTAATCTGCCAGCACCCTATGTCAAAAAATGGAACACACCAGCAGTGTGTGAGGAGACCTGAAAGTGGCACATGGCAGAGTGTGGCGATGGAGACATCAGCAATGGGAGGCTGTACAGGGACCCATGAGAGACTCTGGACTTCGCAGCAGCATGAGGAGGCGGTATAGGGGCCCATGGCAGATTAGGGGCCTGGCAGCAGCTATGGGAGGCCCGTAATCTGCCAGCACCCTATGACAAAAAATGGAACACACCAGCAGTGTGTGACGAGAACTGAAAGTGGCACATGGCAGAGTGTGGCGATGGAGATAGCAGCAATGGGAGGCCGTACAGGGACCCATGAGACACTCTGGACCTGGCAGCAGCATGAGGAGGCGCTATAGGGGCCCATGGCAGATTAGGGGCCTGGCAGCAGCTATGGGAGGCCCGTATTCTGCCAGCACCCTATGTCAAAAAAATTGAACACACCAGCAGTGTGTGAGGAGACCTGAAAGTGGCACATGGCAGAGTGTGGCGATGGAGACAGCAGCAATGGGAGGCCGTACAGGGACCCATGAGAGACTCTGGACTTCGCAGCAGCATGAGGAGGCGGTATAGGGGCCCATGGCAGATTAGGGGCCTGGCAGCAGCTATGGGAGGCCCGTAATCTGCCAGCACCCTATGACAAAAAATGGAACACACCAGCAGTGTGAGGAGACCTGAAAGTGGCACATGGCATGAGACACTGTGGACCTGGCAGCAGCATGAGGAGGCGGTACAGGGGCCCATGGCAGATTAGGGGCCTGGCAGCAGCTATGGGAGGCCCGTAATCTGCCAGCACCCTATGACAAAAAATGGAACACACCAGCAGTGTGTGAGGAGACCTGAAAGTGGCACATGGCAGAGTGTGGCGATGGAGACAACCCACCGACTGTTTTGCTCGCTGCCACGCTGCCACCCTCTTCTCCTGATAATGCGGAAGCAATAGCCTGATGACGACGAGGCTGCCAAGTGCGATCAGCCTCATCATCATCAATTAGGGTCTCCGCTTCACTACTAGCCCCCTCGGCTGCGTGTGGGTCAGGAGACAGACCTGTCTCTAGACCGGCTACCGAGCCACTCTCCTCGCCACTACTTCTTCGCCTGGCTGCTGAAGAGGCGGATGTCTCCCCCCGTTCCTGACCGCCCTCTGTTAGCTCTTCCTCACTGTACTGGATTCACACCGGGAGCACTGGCCTCTGGCTGCGAATAGTGCTGCCTCGACCCCTTCCTCTGCTGCCACGTCTGCTCGCTCCTAAAACATTGCCTCCTCTGCCACTCCTCTGCATGTTGTCTGACATACTCTTTAATTCAACGATTCTGTGTCCCTGAGTAACAATTCTGTGTCTGTCCCTGAGTAACAATTCTGTGTCCCTGAGTAACGTTTCTGTGGCCCTAAGTAACAGTTCTGTGGCCCTCAGTAACAATTCTGTGTCCCTCAGTAACAATTCTGTGTCCCTCAGTAACAATTCTGTGTCCCTCAGTAACAATTCTGTGTCTGTCCCTGAGTAACAATTCTGTGTCTGTCCCTGAGTAACAATTCTGTGTCCCTCAGTAACAATTCTGTGTCCCTCAGTAACAATTCTGTGTCCCTGAGTAACAATTATGTGTCCCTGAGTAACAATTCTGTGTCTGTCCCTGAGTAACAATTCTGTGTCTGTCCCTGAGTAACAATTCTGTGTCCCTAAGTAACGTTTCTGTTGCCCTAAGTAACGTTTCTGTTGCCCTAAGTAATGTTTCTGTGGCCCTAAGTAACGTTTCTGTTGCCCTAAGTAACGATTCTGTGGCCCTCAGTAACAATTCTGTGTCCCTCAGTAACAATTCTGTGTCCCTGAGTAAGAATTCTGTGTCTGTCCCTGAGTAAGAATTCTGTGTCTGTCCCTGATTAACAATTCTGTGTCCCTGAGTAATGTTTCTGTGGCCCTAAGTAACAGTTCTGTGGCCCTCAGTAACAATTCTGTGTCCCTCAGTAACAATTCTGTGTCCCTCGGTAACAATTCTGTGTCCTTCCCTGAGTAACAATTCTGTGTCTGTCCCTGAGTAACAATTCTGTGTCCCTAAGTAACGTTTCTGTGGCCCTAAGTAACAGTTCTGTGGCCCTCAGTAACAATTCTGTGTCCCTCAGTAACAATTCTGTGTCTGTCCCTGAGTAACAATTCTGTGTCCCTCAGTAACAATTCTGTGTCCCTCAGTAACAATTCTGTGTCCCTGAGTAACAATTCTGTGTTTGTCCCTGAGTAAGAATTCTGTTTCTGTCCCTGATTAACAATTCTGTGTCCCTGAGTAACGTTTCTGTGGCCCTAAGTAACAGTTCTGTGGCCCTCAGTAACAATTCTGTGTCCCTCAGTAACAATTCTGTGTCCCTCAGTAACAATTCTGTGTCTGTCCCTGAGTAACAATTCTGTGTCTGTCCCTGAGTAACAATTCTGTGTCCCTGAGTAACGTTTCTGTGGCCCTAAGTAACAGTTCTGTGGCCCTCAGTAACAATTCTGTGTCCCTCAGTAACAATTCTGTGTCTGTCCCTAAGTAACAATTCTGTGTCTGTCCCTGAGTAACAATTCTGTGTCCCTCAGTAACAATTCTGTGTCCCTCAGTAACAATTCTGTGTCCCTGAGTAACAATTCTGTGTCCCTCAGTAACAATTCTGTGTCCCTGAGTAACAATTCTGTGTCTGTCCCTGAGTAAGAATTCTGTGTCTTTCCCTGAGTAACAATTCTGTGGCCCTAAGTAACGTTTCTGTGGCCCTAAGTAACGTTTCTGTGGCCCTAAGTAACGGTTCTGTGTCCCTCAGTAACAATTCTGTATCCCTCAGTAACAATTCTGTGTCTGTCCCTAAGTAACAATTCTGTGGCCCTAAGTAAAGTTTCTGTGGCCCTAAGTAACGTTTCTGTGTCCCTAAGTAACGATTCTGTGGCCCTAAGTAACGATTCTGTGGCCCTAAGTAACGTTTCTGTAGCCCTAAGTAACGTTTCTGTGGCCCTAAGTAACGGTTCTGTGGCCCTCAGTAACAATTCTGTGTCTGTCCCTAAGTAACAATTCTGTGGCCCTAAGTAACGTTTCTGTGGCCCTAAGTAACGTTTCTGTGGCCCTAAGTAACGATTCTGTGGCCCTAAGTAACGTTTCTGTGGCCCTCAGTAACAAATCTGTGTCCCTCAGTAACAATTCTGTGTCTGTCCCTAAGTAACGTTTCTGTGGCCCTAAGTAACGGTTCTGTGGCCCTAAGTAACGGTTCTGTGACCCTCAGTAACAATTCTGTGGCCCTCAATAACAATTCTGTGTCTGTCCCTAAGTAACAATTCTGTGGCCCTAAGTAACGTTTCTGTGGCCCTAAGTAACGGTTCTGTGGCCCTCAGTAACAATTCTGTGTCCCTCAATAACAATTCTGTGTCTGTCCCTAAGTAACAATTCTGTGGCCCTAAGTAACGATTCTGTGGCCCTCAGTAACAAATCTGTGCCCCTCAGTAACAATTCTGTGTCTTTCCCTAAGTAACAATTCTTTGGCCCTAAGTAACGTTTCTGTGGCCCTAAGTAACGGTTCTGTGGCCCTCAGTAACAATTCTGTGTCCCTCAATAACAATTCTGTGTCTGTCCCTAAGCAACAATTCTGTGGCCCTAAGTAACGTTTCTGTGGCCCTAAGTAACGATTCTGTGGCCCTCAGTAACAAATCTGTGTCCCTCACTAACAATTCTGTGTCTGTCCCTAAGTAACAATTCTGTGGCCCTAAGTAACGATTCTGTGGCCCTCAGTAACAATTCTGTGTCTGTCCCTAAGTAACAATTCTGTGGCCCTAAGTAACGTTTCTGTGGCCCTAAGTAACGATTCTGTGGCCCTCAGTAACAAATCTGTGTCCCTCACTAACAATTCTGTGTCTGTCCCTAAGTAACAATTCTGTGGCCCTAAGTAACGATTCTGTGGCCCTCAGTAACAAATCTGTGTCCCTCAGTAACAATTCTGTGTCTGTCCCTAAGTAACAATTCTGTGGCCCTAAGTAACGTTTCTGTGGCCCTAAGTAATGATTCTGTGGCCCTCAGTAACAATTCTGTATCCCTCAGTAACAATTCTGTCTGTCCCTGAGTAACAATTCTGTGTCCCTAAGTAACGTTTCTGTGGCCCTAACTAACGATTCTGTGGCCCTAAGTAACGTTTCTATGGCCCTAAGTAACGATTCTGTGGCCCTAACTAACGTTTCTCTGTCCCTAAGTAACGTTTCTGTGTCCCTAACTCTCTCCCTCAATACAGCCAGGTCTGCCTCTGTTGAATGACTGGAGGCAAATGGAGAATTCTAAAATGGCCGCTATTTATAGCTCGACCATTACACTGTGCTGGCTGGCTGGCTGCTGATTGGCTAATGCGATCACATGTCATGAATGAATGCATTATGGGTCAGCGCGCCTTGTCTGCGCGCCTTCCCAGACATCCCCGCTCCGTCGCCGCACATGTCGCCGCCATTTTAGGAAAAATTTCGATTCGCGCATCCGAAGTCTGCTTATTTTCGGATTCGACGCGAATCGAAATTTTCCTAATATTCGAAACGAATTCCACTTCGCCTACTTCGATTCGCTCATCTCTAATAATTGGATCTTTAAAATTTTGGGTTGTCCTGGAAACAAGGATTGGTGATAAACCTTTGTTGAATACATCTTTTTTCCATGATAACTCTTACAGGAGTAAATGTCCCTTCCTAGAGGTAAGTGAATTTCCCCTTCTAGGGGTAGGTTTCCTCTCACTTTCCTCCTTTCCTCCTCCCCTCTCACTAGGGGTAAGTTTCTCCCTCCTTTTGTAAGTACGAATGTTCGTAACTTGGGGACTGCCTTTACAGTAATTGATGTACTACCAGTGAATGTTTGGTCAAGGTAACATTTACCATTTCATAAATATACCCCAAATATTTTCATTACTGTATATCACATCATGCGTGCATATACTGTAAAATATGGTACGTACTCATCTTCACTTATGTTTTAGAAAGGAATAAATATTATGATAAAGTTTAAAATGTTGTGTCCTGGCTCCATCTTTTTTGTATGCTTTTAATCCTTGTATTGTAACTACGGAATGGATGGATTGATACCACTGCCACTAAATAAAAGTGCTTGTTTGTTAGTGTTAGGTGTTACTCCAGCTATTTTTCTTCAGTGCTTGCAATCAAGTTTATGATACCCTATTTGGATTATTTCACACTCAATTTTCTGAACCAACAATAAATTCTTAACTCTATGTGTATTGGGGTTGATTTACAAAAGGCAAATAAGCGGTTCATTTTGCTGGGGAAGTTGCACTTTACAAGGAAATTTTCACCAAAGCTTAGTGAATGCCGAGAAATTTCACTTTGCAAAAAATAGCCAATTACGTGCAAGGAAAATAAAATAAAAAAAAAACAGCTTATTTGCTTGCACAAGATTGGATGGTGGTCATCAACAGAACTTTACTTCATTCGTTAAGCTCTGGGGAAAATTGCAAAAAAGAAGTAGTCTATTTGTCTTTATTAAATCAACCCTCAAAAATATGCGGGACAATGACTGTTTTCCAGTTAAATGTTTACCTTGTATAGAATATTTTGTAACTTTATGCATATAAGCTTGTTTCTTGTAACTGTTTTAAATGATTACAATGTTTTTTGTATTTTTCTGGTCTGAATGTTAAAAGCAGGTTTTACTAAAGTCTTTAGCATTGCATAATTAATAACTAATAGTGTACACCAGAACCAAAAAAGGCTGCATTGTGAAAAGTGTGATTTATAAAATAGCTTCCAAGTCACCCAGGTGTTACAGTCGGAAACACCCTAGTGCTTTAGTCTTAGGGCTACATCCAATGAATGCAATAATTCATAGCAGAAGGTAATGTAATCTGGTAAATCTCCAGCATTCCCTTGCTACGGAATGGTGTCACCACTGTAATTTGCATGGGAAATTTCAAAGCAAAAGTACTTTCTGTTGATAGTCTGCTGGCTGAACCGAATGTCACACTTTCACCTGCTATGCATGTGAAAAGCATCTGGCTGCTGTTTGTTAGCATTTATATCATTTATATTATATGGATCCATATTTATTCTGTCAGGGTACTACGTTGTATAGTCACTTTTCGCCTCCTGATTCTGCTGAATTTATAGGATTTACACCTCATATGTTCTTCTTCTCAGGACATGCTTCAGAGTAAATGAAACTCCCTCATAAAAAAAAACATGCCACAATGTAACGGGTGGCTGACACTGTTCATAAAATAACATCTGCAAATGTTTTTGTGGAGTAAAACTGGGATCATTTTACAGTCGGTTTTACTAAATCTTCTGTCTTTATACTTATTTGTATATTGCTGTGATTAAGAGACTGATTTACTAACAGTACGGCTATGCTGTGCTCACCATACAATCAGTACGGTGTATATATATATATATATATATATATATATATATTTGTTAATTCTGCAGCACTTTGTGCTTGTTCTAATTTATTAGAAAAAAATTACATACACACACTGAGGGAGATTTAGTAAAACCAGAGCATGCAGAATCGAATCTGGTTCAGCTGTGTATAATAGCCAATCAGCTTCTAACCTCAGCTTGTTCAATTAAGCTTTGACAATAAAATCTGAAAGTTTATTGGTTTCTATGCAGAGCTGTAAAAGATTTAGCATGCTCCATATTTTGTAAATCTCCTCTGTGTTTTGTGAAAAAAAAAATAATAATAACACTGGGTAAATTACTAATTATGTATTTTGTGTATTATGTACAGTATGTTAAGAACATATTACAACAATGAACAATGTTATCGAGAAAAAAAAGGAATTTTCCGTAGTTAAGGAAATAATAACAAGCAAGAGCAATATATATAATAATGTTATCATCATAATCCCTATAATTATTATAAACTGCATATTATAATAAACCATTTTAATTATACAAATCAATAGTTATTCATATTGTATTAGATCAAAAAAGCAGAAACTAACCTGAGTTTAAGTCCCCCATATGGAACTACCAAATATCTTTACTGGGATCTTTACACTCTATTGCTAATGAAAATGTAAAGTGAAAACTAGACAAAAAGAATGTTATAATATATTAAAAGTGCTAGAGTATATTAATTATTTGCCACAATTTTGTTGAAAATCAAAAGATTTTGATAAAAAAAAACTCCAGGTAAATAGATAAATGCCTAAGCAAATTTTACATAAGATAAGTGTAGAGTTTTCCATTTTGCAGCAAAATTATTTTCGCTACAATCATTCTATTCATCCCTATACATATTAGATTATTTATAATAACTGCCAAGAGTACAGTATTTCTGTCATGTTTGTTTAAGCTGGTTCTTCTCTTTAGACATTCACAATACTTTTTTGCATATAAACATGGATTTGTTGTAGTGTTAAATATACAGGAGATTAAAAATATGTATTGTCTTACTTTTAGGGTTTGGATAAAAATGAAGTTATTACAGGTTTGCTTGTGGGTTTGTTATCAAAATAATTTACTTTTTTTAAACAAGATTTTGTTAAAAAATGGATATCTTTTCTTAATTTTCAGTCTTTACTTTCAAAATTATTTCCCACAAATTAAATCATATTCTCCTAAAGTGGTAGTAAAGTCTGTTCTTTGATTTTTTTTTATAATAAAGCTTATTTGTAGGTAATAAATGAATATCTCCTATATGTGCATCATTTAAGAGATATTCTAGTGAGCAGCATCACTGGCTCATGCGCTCTGAAGGAACAGCATACCCGTGCTGTTCCTTCAGAGCTCTGTGCTGTGCCCGGGGCTCCCGAATACGTTTGGGAGTGACATCATTGTGGATCAGCCAGTCAGATGGCCGGAGCCAGCAAACCCAGAAGGAAGATAGGGTGAAGATGGAAGCCCTGTCAACAGCGACAGTGAGCCGCTGGAGGGCTTTGTTTTAAGGTAAGTCTTTCATAATATGCTTGTATGCAATGCAGACTAGCACATTATGACATTACCTTGCAGGGCTAACTTTTTTGTATCAGAAACTTTACTACTTATTTCAATATAGAAATATTACTGTTAAGACAAAGTTAAACTACTATTGATAATACTACATACCGCAAAGCCAACTGATGTCTAAAGACATTCAGTCTTAGCTGTCTTCAGGTAGTATATTCAAAGTAAACTATCATCACATGAGTGAAAAACATGGTGTAGTGTCAGATACATTGTAAATACAGCAACCTTTAACCTGAAGCACCCTGGTTTGAAGCCAGTCACAACCTGAGGGATTGAAAATCATTCTGATGAGGTGATGTTAGAAAGTTCTAAGGGAAGTAAATATGGTGGTCTTGGCTTGGATCCCAGAGACATAAAGTTCCCAGAACAAAACTACCTCATCCTGGGTCCAATTGGCAGCCTCTGCGTTGTCATTTGGGTCCAAAATGTAAAATAGGTTATAAAGAATAAAGCTTCCCCTGGTGAATGGTAGTCTCTCCAAATGAATGAAAAGGTAAATGAATCAGTAGTGGTTTATGTGGACTGTCTACAATAGGAAACAGTGGGAAGTGGTTAAAGCCATTGTGTAATCATCTTTCAGCAACAGAAAAATTACTGCCTTGCATGTAAGAGATACATTTAACAGGGATAACTGCTGTGCAACAATGTAAATGTTTACTGTAAGTCATGTTTTTAATCAGAAACAATTATTTATGATATGAATAAAAAAACAAAACAAGCGTTATCTAGCTTAGAACCGGCATATAATAGCTATTCCTACAATGTACTTAACCATAATTATACATTTGTAATAGTTCAGTCAACTGAAACAGGATAAGTAAATTAACCAATTAAAGAACATGTGAACCTTTATCTTGTAAAATAACTTGTTCACATTAATATAAAAATACAAGGCAAAATGTGTGTGTGTGTATATATAAAAAAAATATAAGTTGGCTTCATTTAGAATAATTGTTTAAAATAAAATCACATATACGTGGAAACAGCGCCAAAAAATAAACCAAATTATAAAAAGCTGCTAAACCTCACCCCTTAAATAAAGGTTACAATATAAATCAAAAAAAGGTAGCACTATTTAAAGAAAATTCAACAACTTATAATGTGATATAAATAAATATAGAAAGCAAAACAAAATGTCTCTGAATTTTCTTTCAAATAATGTGAAAAAAGTCCATCACCAACAAAAGTGTACCAATCCTACCAGTAGAAATTAATGAACTCACCAGAGCATATTGCTAGTCATATTATAAACCAGCAATTGCACTTTTGCTCTCGGAGCAATGCTCTGCAGACAGGCACAGCGGTGACCGGACTTTCCAGTATATTCACTCTCAGCTAGTGGAGCAATACTCTGCAGGAAAGGAAACCCCAGACAGCCAGACTCTCCTAATATATCCTTTTGTGAGCAATGCTTTGCAGGTATGGGAACTCGGTAGCAAGATTCTCCAAAAGCCACTCCAATTTTCTCACACAGGCATCAATAGCAGCTGCTATGGACAGCACCAGTTTGACAAACATCTTACACCCTTCCCAAGGTGTACATGAAAACTGTTTAAATGAAGTCTACCAAATAATATCTTGCGCCTTTACAGGACAGACTCATACCTTGTGATGGATATATAGATATACAGGTACATTTGTTTTTATTTGTGGTAAAGTAAACCTCTAGTTTTCTCATGTAGGACCATTTATTATGCAATGTTGGGTGCCTGACCAGCTTATTCCCAGACCCCAGACTATTACATGGAGGTGTGAAGAGTTCTTCAGCTCCTGCCAAATCAACTAGATTAATATCAGCTTATCATACCAGATCCACTAACTATAGTAAGGTCTAGTGTAAATGAATGTTTTGAAGATTCACTGGGCTCACCTTCATAAAAGTCATACAGCAACAAGCAGAATGAAGGAGGGCCCTCTGGCCATAGTTGGACTGATGGAGCTGAGGTTTGAATGGTCTCAGAACAGTGGGGTACACTGGCCCTTTATTTATTTAATCTGTCCAGGAACTCTTCTTTTTGGGAAGTGTTCCTTTGAAATATAAATCAGCTAAACGTAAAACCTTTGCACAATAACATGTGAATATTCCTATACAAAATTCATCATACTAGCATACCTGAAAATATCATACCAGGAAATGCTACTGTCCTACCCAATCCCCATATCTGCATCAGAATGTCTCTGGGAATATCATTCTCCCATTCCTGGCTCAGCAATGCAGTGTACCTAAAAATATCCTGTTCCCAGTCCTGGCTTAGCCACACAGTGTACCTAGAAATTTCCCTTTTCCATCCACTTCTCAGCAGTGCAGTATGCTGAGCAGTATCCCCTGCTCAGCAGTGAATTGTATCTGGAAATGCCAGTCTCCAATCCCCTTCTCGCTAGCGCAGTGTCCCTTTAAAATATATACTTCCCATGCCTCTCTCACTTCACAGCAGTGCAGAGTCAATTGAAATGTGTATATCTCTGTCCTAGCTGTGCTCTTGGAGGGCCTTTCACTAGATCTGCCATCAGTTTTAGAAACAACTGTCTGGTTCAAAACCTCACTCTATCAACTGTATATGTCAGGACTGCAGTAATCACTGACACCAGCATAATACCCTGGTAGCTGGAAGGTTAAAGTACTTATAGGTTAGAGGAGAGCTACGGAGCTGCTCCTGTGACTGACTGTCAACCCCCTTCCCTTGGCCTGGCACACTTGTTCATGTAGGAGTAAGTGCTTGTCTAATTGCCTGTCCATCTAGTCTACATTACACTTTTTCTCTTTCTGGCCACTATAAAAACTATGTTGTTCCCCTCCTCTCACCTTTTTCTATTTACTATGCATTCCAACACTACCCCCTCCCCCCCACTTTTTGGTGCCTCTCGCCTCTTTCTCTAAATCTTCCTTACGCTCTCCTGTCTGTTTATCAGATTTGTCACCAAACGTTTCTGTCTCTTTTATTGAATTACTATTTTCCTTCTGTATCTGTCTTTTCGCCAAGGTGTCACCTCCCTTCCCCTTTCTTTTCCCCTCTGTTCCTTTTGAGAAGTTGTCACTTCCCCTGCATTTTGATTTATCATCCATATGTCACCTTCTATTTCTATGTCCCTTTCTCAGAGTGGTCCATAGAAAAAAACATGGCTTCAGGTCTTTGCGACAGGATCCAGCCAACACTCTAAACGCAGAGGTGCTCTCTCAGCTAACCTCCGGAAGGAGCAGGAACAAAAGGAAATGGCCGCACACTCTGCTAGGACATGTAGATTTATTTGGAAATACTTATAGACAATTGTCAAAACATTTAGCACACAGATAATCGTACAATCAGGAGAAATGTTGATGCGTTTCATGCTTCGTAGTGCTTATTCACAACCAATTAATTGGTTATGAATAAGTACACACGTCAACATTTCTCCTGATTATACTTTTATCTGTGTGCTAAATGTTTTGACAATTGTCTATGAGAATTTCCAATAAATCTACACATCCCAGTTGAGTGTGCAGCCATTTCATTTTGTTCCTTTCTCAAAGTGGTTATCCCTCACCATTTTTTGCCATGGTTGTCAACCCCCACAAATTGTCTCTTTCCCAACATTGTGACCCCCTTTTTTTTTTTGCTCAACTCTCACTTTACTTAAGATGGCCATACATGGATTGAAATTTGGGGACTGCCTGCCTGTTTTGATGGGGGAATCGAGCACTTTTCTTTCCTTTCACCTGTGGCCTGGCTTACTGACTGCTATCTAGAGGTGTCAAACCAATCCTTGGCTGTTATATGAAATTATTCAATCCAGTTTTGGGTTGTCAGTTTCTTCTTCAACTCTGACCCTCCACTGATTTCTCTAGTTGTGGACTGTCAGCACACACACTGGAGCTGACATCTTGCTGTAATGCAGGTATAGATAAAGAAGTGACAAACCAGCACATTTTGCAAAATTTAATGCAAGAGGTGTCCCTGTCTTTTGATTACGCACACACTCAATTTGATTAGGCTGCACCCACTTTTAATAAACCTTCTCTCCTTTTCAGTTTCCATTAGTCAGAAGGTCATAGCCCTGCCTTACAGTTATATCATCCTTCCAAGACTTTCAATTATCACTAAAGGTGAAATTGAAAAGTGGAAGTGTTTTAATATAATGTAACATGTTAATATAATGTAGGTGGAACCTTTACCAATACAGTATGCTTAAAGCAGAACTCTGGGCAAAAACTTCTGTACATGTCTTTGTGGCTGATTTCCAACCTTTACTGAATATGACATCCATCTTCTGGGTTACTCAGTAGTTGCTCTGAAATAGCCGATCCATTTTCAAATCAAACTGGTAATTCTCTTTGGTTTCCTGTTTGTAAGACTGGTGGCAGCTATGCCTCCTATTCCACCAGCCACTGGTCTTAGCACATCCCTTCTGTAGTTCTTTCTCCAGGAAGCAGTGATTTAATTCCATCCTACTTGCAGTGGTGGGTGGACAGAGACTCTCAGACACATTCAACATGTACAGGCCTAAAGTACCCACCCTCATTCACTACAATTCCCTGTGGGTGATGGGCACTGTAGTTTCCTTTTACTGAAGAGAGAGAGGAGAGGATATGATGTAATCCCCGCTGTTACACCTCCTCCTTGGCAGAGCAGATGCTGTTATTTTTTGAATTACAGAGATGAGGTCATAAAAATTAAATTAGACTTTTGGTGTTTTGTGTAGTGGAGTGTACTAATCACAGAGCTTTTTTTTAATACATCTGTCTACAATCAGTTCATAGAGGATTAACACAATGAGATTGGATGATCTGTTAAGTTTAGTTAGAATTGTACAGTTTTTGAAAGTGTGTGGGCTCATGTGGGATTGAATATATTTATAGATGAGACAGTATAAAACATTGACTTGGTCATATGGAAATCTTAAGGAGGGTGTGTGTGCTTTCTCTCTCTTCCTCTCTCTCTTTTTTCCTCTCTCTTGGACTTTCCCTTCTAGTGAGATGATATTTGAACAGTATTTTCGACACAACACAATTTTTTTTGTTTTATTAAGTTAAAGAGTAACATGTACTGTACAGTATCCTATATGGGGAAATAAGAAATAATCTTTTACTGATTCACTATACTAACTGGCTAAGGATAAAAAAAACTGATTGATTAAGTGGTTAGTGCATTTTTAACCAGTTCGGTATTAGCTTTTACTGTTTAATTAAACAGTTTGATTAAACACGCTAACATACTACAGTCCCCTTCTTATCTTTAGCCTAAAACAATGCCTCATCAACTTAAAGCATTATCTGCAGGATGGATATCACAGTCTCAAAACAGTCTGGGGTCTCCAATGGAGCTACAGTCCTCAGCAGTGCTCAGCAATTCAGCAGCTTGAACAGTTTTTCCCAAAACTCTGAAGATTCCTGAATATAATTCCCTCTAGCATTAATTCTGTAGTGCCCCCAAAAGCCAATTAAAAAATAAGGGAGAGATGCTGTATATCACCCATCCAGGACCCATTATGTATTATGTATCCATATATAATACATATATATATGTATTAATGGTAGGCCAAGAAAACTTCTGGCTGTATTCAAGACTGGAAATATGTATATTCTTGACAGTTTGTTGAATATTTTTCTTTTTAATTTAGAGCCTGGGTTCACATTGATGTGTACGGAATTCGCACCGGTTTCTGTGCGAATTCCGCTCCGCATCATAATTGCACCCCGTTCATGCAAACCGCTGTGGGTATGTATGTGTATGTTAACAACACCCCAAAATCAATTCACAAAACGCGGTGCGATGTACAGAATCGGATTATATGGGTGTAAATACCCATGCAGTCCGATTCTAGTGCGGACAAAAAAAAGGGTCCTGCACTTTTTAGGTGCGGATGCGGTGCGGAGCGGTACAAAATGTATGGCTCAAATTGCACTGCACAGAATTCACATGTGATTTTAAAGGAATGCGGTGTGCAGGGGCGGACTGACAACTCATGGGGCCCCTGGGCAATAGGGGATTATGGGGCCCCTGTGTCCTTGCCCAAACTAAAAAAAGCCTATGAAAAAGGTACCAGGGGCATCTCATGGGGCCCCCTACTGACCCCGGGCCCTCGGGCAGTACCCGAGTTTCCAAATGGTCAGTCCGCCCCTGGCGGTGTGGTTCCTGTGCAAATCAGATGCGATATTCTGCACCACAGAAGTGTGAACCCAGGTGGAAGGAGGCTACGTTTGTTTGGGCAAGCTGATTATACAACGAGCTCAGCTGAAGCAGGTCTAGTGGTTTGGGGCTGTATATACAGTAAATTCCGAGGCTGCTCAGGGATTTTGCTCCTCCCTGGAACAAATTTCTGAGTATGCTAGACTGAAGACAGTTTATTACTTGTGTGGTGACACAGCTCATGTGTGGTGAGACACAGTCTAGGTGGCAAGGAGAATTAGATGCCTTGGCAGCAGTAGGTTGCTCTAGGCCTCTTAGTTAGGGGCCCTGTATATCAGTAAGTCTCTGGAGTGACAAGGTTTCATTTTTTTTTGCTTTCCAGTTTTTGCTATTGTATATACAGTATGTAGCCCTTGTAAATAAACTGCAAGTTTGTTTCAATGAGAATGGTTGTTTTCTGAGCCTGTTTAGAGTATTGTGGACTCCTCTAAGAGTTTAGGCAAAACCAGGTAGTATCACTCTTACCACAATGACATAAGGATCTTTTATGAGCACTGCTGCTGGCCAAAAAAAACATTACCCAGACAATCAAAGTGACAATTCGTAAATACCCTTTAGTACATAAAACTCAAAGCATACGGACAAATTAACAGTGCATGTGCTTACTACAGAAAGCAAAAAAGGTATGGATTTTGAATTTTTTATATTATGGGCATGCTTAAAGATCAAAAGCTTTCAACTTAGAATGAATCTGTGGCCAGGCTATTGTCATCTAAAGGTTTATATATTTCAAAAAAAGCAGTAAATCAATCCCTTGCTGGCCTCTGTAGCAGCAGGCACTGTGTAGAAATTTATCCTCAAATGTCTCTCCAGAAATACTGAAGTCCTTTCTCTTTTCAGCTTCCCGCAGTCTGTTCGGCTCTCTCAGTGGCAACTCAGAAGCTTACCAACCTTCTAAGGCTCATTTCACACTGATGTGTTGCTGTTTGACTGCACCATGGGTGTAGTAAAGTATACTACCCGGTTTGGTGCGGGTTAGCTGCTCTTTCCCATAGAATTCTATTATGTCCCATGATTTTGGTGTGCCTTCTGAAAGCGCACCAAAAGTCCTGCATGCAGGACCAAATTCGTAGATACACTGCACTACACCTGCGGTGAGGTCAAACTACACCACCTCAGTGTGGAATGGGTCTACAGTAAACATAGAGCAGGTGCTCTGCCAATTAGAATGACTACGGCACTTCTGTTTTTAACTTTAAAGGTGAATTGCCTAACAGAGCCAACAGCTACAGAGGTCAGGAAAAGGGTGTAATTCCATTTTAGACCTAATTTTTAAGTATGGTTAATCACAGCACTATAACTAGCATGGTAAGCCAATTTTTTAATTTTTTTTATTTTGTCAACTACTCTAGGCTAGGGTTACATCTTAAATCCTGTATAATAATAATAATAATAATAATATCTACAATGTAATTTATTTAAGAATCTATACTTACTAAGTGGTATGTTTGCTACCCTATTTACTGTTTAAAAACACCATAGTGGTAATATAACCAGACAGGATATAGTGAGTGGGTTTAAAGGAACAGAAAAGCCTGCATTAATCTTCTGTGAAACATGGCAGAACTTTCTTAAAACAGAAGGTATGTACTTGTCATCACTTGGATTTCAGATCATAAAGACAAGGAGCTTATTCCTAATTTTAGAAGAAAGGACAGAGCAATGCAAATCGTTCCTTTATGCCTCTGAGCCAACTACACCTTAAGTGGTTTACAGAATGGATATAACCAAATACTATAAAGCCAATTATTTTAAACTGCATGCAGCTGTTTCAGGTTTGTTGATTATTATCAGTGCAATGTATGGAAACCAAGGCTTCGATGAAGCAGGAATTGAGAACTAAGGAGACTATGGGGTAGATTTACTAAAACTGGAACATGCAAAATCTGGTGCATGGTAGTCAATTAGCTTCTAACTAAAGCTTGTTCATTTAAAGCTTTGACAAAAAAAACTTGAATCTGATTGGTTTCTAGGCAGAGCTGCACCTGATTTTGCACTCTTCCATTTTAGTAAATCAACCCCACAATGACTAGACAGGTAATGGTGAAGTGGCATTATAGAGCATCATGGTGTGAGCTGCTAAACGGTCTTGCATATTTTATTTATTTATTTAAGGTACTTATATAGCGCCATCAATTTACGCAGCGCTTTACATATATATTGTACATTCACATCAGTCCCTAACCCTCAAGGGGCGTACAATCTAAGGTCCCTAACTTACATTCATACATACACATATTAGGGCCAATTTAGACAGGAGCCAATTCACCTACCAGCATGTCTTTGGAGTGCATATACATGTACATCAAATGCAAATTCCAGCAAACACATCTCCCTGCTGGTGTCAACACATTTGAAGCTCAGAGTATTTTGAAGTGAGGAAATTTCTCATTTATGTATTATTTGCAACTCTGGCAATATTATCTTGCTGATACAGTCCCAAACTTTTGTGCAACAGTCACAACCATCAAAATGGTAACAGGCTCTCTTAACATGGTTTTCACCACTTTAATCCTTTCCATATAACCTATTAGTATTCAAGACACAGTCACATGCAATACAAAACAAATGTAACTATTTTATTTAATTTTTAATGAAAGCCAGATCAGAACCTGAACATGGACGTCTATAATGAACAATATAAATAACTGTATAGAATAAGAAAGGAAATTAATGCTGATGAGAAAGACAAAACAGCCACTGCTGTCATATATATCTGTGTATATTTTGTATTTTGCTGTAGTAAACATCATACAATGATGTTATCCTTCTTAGTTAGCAAATTATACAGTGTCCCCTTGCTCTTTTTACTATACTATTTTTTTATGATTTTCATTCTGTAAACCACAAAAAAATCACTGTAGTGTATCAAACTGGACAGCTAAGACATGTGCGCTAACCATTTTTAATGCTACAGTGAACTTTGTATTGAGCAGGCGTGCTTTCTCTTAATTGCTATAATTTTATAATAAAGATCTGGTCGGCACAGTGTCAGCAATATCTGACTTGCTTAGATCTGGTATTCATAATTGAGCTTTTAGGAACGTATGGTAGTTGCCAGTAATTGGCTGACCCAGATTTCTGTGTTCTGAAAAAGACTTTCTTGACAAAGAACAGGATATACCGTAACTGTATTCCGGCAAGATTGATCATCATGTGAAAACACTGTATCTGTATTCCCTGGACAAAATCTGTTCTACTTTTTATATAAAGCACTCAATGCCAATGCACAGAAAACTTAAAAAAAAAAAAAAAAACAACTATGTTTGGATTTTGTTAAAGTGTTTCAACAGAGTACACAAATGAAGATAATGTCTATATACTTAATGCTCATATATTGTTGTTAAATCAGTGGGCATGCGTTGTTACCATAATAAATGCCATTTTATGAAATGTCAATGTCACAAAGTGTTTATTTACATACGAAAGGTCCATTAGCTCCAGTTCATAATATACATCCCCTTTCAGTTCAGTGTCATTTTCAGTACCAAATGTCCTTCATATATGTGGATCAATAGTATCCTCCTTCAAGAACAAAATCTGTTGTATCAATGATTCATATGGCTTATATTTTCTGGCAAATGTGCAGTCTTGATTTTGAAGAATATGTGGCATCTTTCCATACTTTGCAAGACAAGCCCTTAGCACAGTCGCATCTCTGAAAGATCTCCAATCCATGAGAGCCTTTTTTCCGTATCTTTGTGCAAACTTCCCCTTGTCGTAGCACTGGTTTGCAGATTTTGGTCCAAAAATGGCGAGCACAGCAATAACCTTCAATGCAGTCAGTTGAACGAAGGCAAGGGTCTCCTTCATGTCCTAAAGATAACAAAAGAAAACCCCAGAAATAATAGCAATCAAGTATGATGGCACATAAAAAGGCAAGAATCCTTGTTTTTCCATGTCAGGGTTTTGTTACTATAACTTTAAAAAATTATCCACAAAACGGATTATTAATGCATAACCTTAGTGGGGAAGCCAACAAGAAAGATCAGATCCCGTAAGTACTGTTTAGAAGAAGATCCTTCTATCTGACATGGTCTTAGGAATGATACTGTTGGCACGAAGAGCTTGCATGTGACTCCAACCTTTAAGTATAGTATATCTTAGTTTTGTTAGGACTCTACTGTCTGTATGGGCAAAAATCACCAGTAACCTAAAATATTGCAGAGTGTCCATTATGTCCTAGGTGTCAAGTGTCCCCTGGTTTCTTTTTCCACCTGCTCACAGATACACACCTACAGGGAAAAAAATAACCTTTTTGCTTGATGTCGTGGGTTCCTGGTTTTGCCTGTTTGGTCCACCTGAGTCTTAAGAATTAATAACTAATCTGCAAACCTTTTTGCATGAGGCATTATTTACTGCCAAGAAGCTGATAGCCAAAGTGTGGATCCAAGAAAGGGTGCCTACCCTACAACAATGGAAAGCAGAGATTAATAAAATGCCCCCCCCCCAAAAGAAACTGTCAGACCTACAGTATGACCACACAGGATGCCTAAAACAAATTCAGAAAATTTGGGTATGCGGCAGGCGGGCTCTTCTATTATTTTGACATGACACTTGCTGTGGCGACAGCTGACTAGGAGAGGACTACCTTTACTTTAGGTAGATATACGTAGATATCCTTTCACTTTGTGTTGTGTCTTCAGAACAGAAAGTGAAAGAAAACCTCTCTAATGGGACACAGGCAGCAGCTATCAAAACTATGAAAAAAAGGTTTGGCTTTAGATAGATTTACTTTAAAATCACCTATTTGCCTTTCTCACTGGAACTGCCAATTAAATCAGGAGCTGTGATCTTCATTACCTAAACTAATCCCTGATCCTGGAAGATTCAGATCCACCATATGATAAAGATATGAAAATGTAAGAGAGGCTTCTTTGTTGGAAAATTTGGGCACCCAAGAACAAGGTCCTAGCCCAGCTCCAGCCATGCTAGAAAACAATCCCACCTGCTGAGGATGACCCCTTCATCTTGTGTCCTGCTCCTTGCCATAGGCCTCCTCAAGATTTCACACTTTTATATCCAGAGAAGCAATTTACACACAATAAATTACTTCACTGCACTTTACTGATGTTGTTCAGGGAATGGCAAGACGGTCACATCACAAGGACATACAATCTGGAGTCACTTTACATACACAATCAATCACAGAAAGTGGACGATTCGCAGCAGTCCCAGGTGAAAGTACCTCACAGCCATCTCCCTACAGTCTCTCCTTAGCCCAGGGCCATAAGTACTCATAGGACTGTGTTCTCTGTAGAGACCTCCTATCTGGGTACACCTCTCTTGGGAATCCTCCAAGGAAGTAGCCTCACACAGGGATCTCCAGCCTGGCCTAAAAGACCTTTTGCAATCTGCTCTAGCCTTCACCTCCTTAAGGGACAGCCGGATTGCAGGTCCGCTCCACCCGGCCTTCTGCCATGGCCAGGGCCCACGTGTGTAGATTACATTATAACAGATGTGGGGTGAATGGCTTCCATGCCCCAAGTCTACTGTGTCCTCACCCCACGTAGCTTATATATGGGTGCTAGCTCATCCGGATATCACTTGCGGGAGTGCTCTACCTAAAAGCGGCACAATACTTAGTGTACAGAGCCACCTAGTGACAAAGTGGCTAACTGCACCTGCCTACAAGTATGTAGTCTTACCTTTTATATGGGACATTTTAGGGTGATGTCTCCTTATATCCTGCCAGTTCATATCTTTACTAGATGTGTGACTGTTCTTCTTTGGGCGCCCTTCAAGTTCTGGTATATGAGCTGTCAACATAGTTTCAGCAACCGGAATGCAAATACCTGTAAAATATAATGTAAATTCAATTTTCATAAATAGCACATTATCCTTAGTTTATGAAGTTCAGGTTATTGCTACTATTTTACTGAAGATATTTCATCCAGAAATCTATAAACTGGTAACTTTTCAGGATTCTCCAAATTCAGGGGCTTTGTGTTGTTGAAAACAGGCATCTTTTAGGCTCAATTCCCACTTTAGCATTATGTGAACTTCACATGATTTAGTACATTTACGAAACGTGGGAAAAATTCCTGTCGCACTTGCATAGCCATTTACTGTTAACGGCACACCAAAAAATGTGCACAAGCTACTTTGCTGCACATAGGGCAGCCTGTTGAAATCAATGGACTGCCTTATGTGATTGGAGCAAGAACATGTACAAATGCAGTGCAATTTTGCATGTGCTCACAAAACATGTGAATGCAAGCTTACAGAAGAAGGACAGCTAGTTGATGCCGATTATGTTTTCAAACAGCTGGTTTGAGTAAGTAAAAAAAAAACAGTAAACCAAACATTCTTGCTAACAAAAAAGGGAGTAATCTACTACTGCTGAATAACATTGAGGCAACATTGAGCCCTCATGCACACTGGATGTTTTGGTAACGTTGGTAACGTTTGCTGTATAAAGTCACATTAAAAACTTGAGTTTTTCAGCTTTTTTTAGCATTGTTGCATTAGCATTTAGTGGTGTTTTGCCACGTTTAGCAGAGTTCTCCCATGCTTGCGGTTTTTAGAGTTTTTTAGCGTAAAAAAATCCAAAACCGCCAGACTGCGTTGTTTTACCGTGTTTTTCAGCATTAGAGCATTTTTTCAGCAAAGAACTTCTCTAGAAACCCACTAGTACTGGGTTCTTTTTCCAGCCAAAAAACGTTGATTACAGTCTATATGTGCATGGACACACAGGATAACATGCTGGGGGGTTTACTAGCTGTAGAAAAAAAAACGTCAAAAGTCAAAACGTTGATTACAGCCTATTTGTGCATGGACACATAGGATAACATGCTGGGGGGTTTACTAACTGTGAAAAAAAAACTTCAAAAGTCAAAAATAGCAGCTGTAAAAATGTCCAGTGTGCAAGAGGACTGAAAATTAACAATTAAACAACAGAAGAAATGAAGCCACAAAGACAAAAAAAATGCTGAATTAAATAATACAAAATATGCCCCCCCCCCAAAAAAAAGCACATCCTTTAAATAACCAAAACAGATCTTTATTTCTCTATATGCCCTGTTCACATCAAGCAAGTGTGTTGGTGTGCATTGCAAAAAATGCACTATGACACCTCCTCTGGATTTGCTTTTTAATAAGGTAAAAACACTGTATCAATACGTTGCAGAGTGCATGAACAATATATGTTATCACACCATATCGCATACCCACTGATTTAGGTAGGTCCTGAGTGAAACTGAGAGTTACTGCTGTAGCAAAATTTGCAATTTCACATCAAAATCAGTTTCACTGAAATCACTCTGCTCATCCCTATTTACCATCTGAGATTATATAACTGTAATGAAGTTTTTCATTAAAGAAACCCTCTCAGGTCAGACATGAAAATGGCAGATCCCTTAAAGAAAAGAGCTAGTATACTCACATCTCTGGCAGAACAGATGTCTTACCTCCTTTCAGTGCTGCAGTCTCCATCAGTGCCTTCAACATTTGACATTTCTGAGAATGATGGATACCCCTGTCCCCTGCCTTGTGCTATGGTTCCTGTCCCTGAACCTACCGCAATAGTGTATTCGTTTAATTAAAATCCCCACAAAATTACTAGAGGAAGCATTCGACAAGCCCAGCACTTGTTCCTACTTGGTCCCAACAACACTGGGGGGATCAGCATTTGTATGCGGACTGAATAGCATTGTTGGGCCAGAGCAGGAATTCAGGTCAGATGGAAGATCATGGCAGGATCACCAGGTTTACTCTGTATACATTCATGCCTGGTTCACACTGATGCGGTGGGGAATTTGCAGCGTTTTCAGAGTGAATTCCGCACCGCATCAGAATTGCACCACATTCATGCGAACCGCTGCGGGTATGTATGTTAAGTTAACAACACCCCGAAAGCGGTCCACAAAACGCAGTGCGATGTGCAGAATCGGATCACATAGGTATGAATACCTATGTGATCCGATTCTAGTGCGGACCCAAAAAAGGGTCCTGCACATTTTTGGTGCTGGAGCAGTGCTAATAGAGTCATACAAAATGTATGGCTCCAATCACACCACACACAAATCGCATGTGATTTGCTCAGGAATGTGGTGCGGTTCCTGTGTAAATCACATGCAATATACTGTACCGCATATATGTGAACCCTGGGTCAAGGGCTAATACTAACTAGCATAATGTCAAAGGATTGGAGGTGGGGGGGATTTACTAAAACTGGAGCACACAGAATCTGGTGCAGCTGTACATGGTAACTAATCAGTATCTAGGTTCTATTGTCAAAGATTAATCGAGCAAACAAAGTTAGAAGCTGATTGGTTACTATGCACAGCTGCACCAGATTCTGTGTGCTCCAGTTTTAGTAAATTTGCAATGTGTATTTACTTTGAAAACCTTGTAAAAAGATGTATTATATTTGCCTGGAGAGACACTTCAGGTATAGTAGAATCCATAAACTAGTAGAATAAGACCCAGCACTTTTAGGCTCTGTTCACACCAATGTGTTTTTAGTGTTTTTTGCTTTTTGTTGAAATGCACTACAGTCCATTTAACATAGTTTCTTATGGAACATGTTCACATCTATGCTTTTGGAGCTGCTTTGTTTTTGCAAAGGGTCAGGGACTTTTTTTAAAAGCAAAAAGCAGCATTTTTGCTACAATAGAGTTCAATAGAGAAGGAGAGGGTGTTTTTGTTGCATTTGTGCTGCATTTTTGCCACGGTTTGCATTTTTATTCTGCTACTTTACCAAAAAAAAAAGAGCTGAGCAAAACGCCATAAAAACGCATCAAAAAGTAATCAAAAACACATGTAGAAAAATGCAAAACAAACTGCGAAAAGCACTGCAAAACAGACAAAACACAAACTGCATAGGTGTGAACAGGGCCTCACAACGTTTTCTTGGACCACAAAAGCATTTGATTGTTTTTTTCCTCTTATGCATATAATCTAATATTCTAAATCTAACTAAATATATTTGGAAAACATTTTAAGGAAGAAAAAGATTGAAATCTGCAAATACAGGTGTCAATGCCCTGTAATTAGCATGTGGGTATCTGATATGTCCACAGTACATGCAGTGTACAAGATTTTGAATCACCCATTATGCGAAGAGTATGTATGTTAGGAGTGGGTCATAGAAGACAGAAAATGTTTAGCTATTGTAATATAGGGTGACTAGACTCATCTGGTAGATGTGCTTTTAGTGAGCCATGTCAGTCCTAACTTTAGTTTAAGAGCCTGGCAGCCCACATTTATTGAAAACAAAATGAAAGTTCCATACAAAAATGGTTGCTCTTGCAGGGTACCTGGTCAGCAGCACTGCAAAGCAGCAGCTGGTATAAACCAGCCCTTAATGGATAAGTTCACTTTTCGTAACATGTTACACCCAAATTCAGGGTGTAACATGTTATGATCAAACCAGCCCCCGCTCCCCATTTTATGGCTGGTAGTTCATTCATTCTTCCTGTCAGTATATCTGCTTGCTCAGTACAACCCGTACGAGCAAGCACATATACTGACAGGTCTGCAGGAGACCTGCATGGGACCAGCGATCTGCTGTTCGCTGGTGCAATGCTTTACAGGCTCCTGCAGACAAAAATACATGCACATTTTTTTACCTGTTAAAAAAATGTGCATTTATTATTTTTTACTAAAGGTGAATTTATCCTTTAAAGGTCTCTTAAAAAATGTTTTTAACTGCTGTGTGAACTCATATTTTCACTGACACCTGTACGTTCCCTTGATGATGTCCTGAGGATGAAACACGTTGGGCGGAGCCTGTACTTGTAACATCATTTCTGCTGTTTGAGGAACATGGCTATCTTGTGAGACATGAAGTGCAGGGAGATAGTATGAGAAGTGTTTTTTCTGTTTGTGCAGTGTGATTGTATTTGTTGATTGTGGTGGAATTAATTATTTCAAGGTATAACACTGTTTGGGGATCTCTTTAGTGTCTTTTCATTATGGCATTTATAGAACTGGAGAGTCATATTAAGGGTGCTGAACTGGAGACAGAGGAGGAGGTGTGGATTTAAGGGCATTAATACCTTCTTATTAAATTTAGGGATCACAAAATCTGGTGAGTGTTTGGCACTTGGGAACCATGGAGTGGTACAGCAAAATCACTATTACTGAAGTTTTGTCTTCACCTTGCATTGAAGCGTGTATGACAAGACAGGAGTGATAATCTGCAGACATTGGAGTGTTTGAAGTAGGATGGAAGATTAATAATCTGCACTGAAATAAACACACTATGTCAAGTGGTTGTAAAGGCTCAAGGATTGCATAGAATGCATGAAAGTAAAAAACCTTCAGTATGCAGCAGCTCCCCCAGCCCCCAGTACTTACCAGAGCCTCATTGCAATCCAGAAATGTGTACGAGAGCCTCAGTTCTCTGGGGACTCTCCCGCCTCATTGGCTGAGACAACAGTTGGGGCCATTGGGCCAATGAGGAGAGGGGGGGCAGAGCCGAGCCATGACTCTGTGTGTGAATATACACACAGAGAAGTGGCTCAGGAGTGAGCCTTCTTGGTTGACTCCATAGCAAGCTGCTTGCTCTGGGAGCACTTGGTAGGAGAAAGGGGCCAGGAGAGCCAGCAAGGGACCTGAGAAGAGGAGGATCGGGGCTGATCTGAGCAAAACTACTGAACAGGGCAGGTAAGTATAACATGATTGTTTGTTTGTTTTTTTATTTGCCTTTAATATCACTTTAAGTAACTTTATGGTGGATTGGAATGGAGGAGCACTAATTATATCAGAGCACCAGTGTATTATTTTTGTATTGCAATGTTTATTTTGTACTTATATTTATGCTGCGATTATGATATTTACTAGATAGTGTAATGTCTTAAAGGCACAGTGCTGCACTTTTTGCCTTTTTGTAGCTTGCTCAAAATGCCTTCTAACTGTGAAACAGGAAAAATACTCAGCCGTTATATGATACAAATTTAAGGTCTAAAACAATTTAGATATGATGTGATACAACATAAGATAGCAGTTTAAATGTCCTTAGTATAGTTTAAATTTTATTAGAAAAAAGAATGGACACACAACTTATGAGTTTTTTTTTATAATCGTCTCAGTTTATGAAGCCAGATTCTTTGCAAGTGATGTAATGAAAAAACAAATGCATCCCATAAACACAGTGGCCACCCAAGAAATGGTTAAAATAAAGGCTTTAACTCTTCTCGTGAATATATTTTGAAATAGTCCTTCATTTAGGGAAACATATGGAAATGTTTTAGAATATATCAAATGCCACATCAGTTCTTATTTGTCCTTGTTCATTTTGCTGGTGATAACCCGTGTACAGCATATTTGTATTTATAAACTAAAGTAAATGTGCAAAAAAATTATTTAAATTCTGTATAGGAAACAGAAAATAAACAGCCAGTTAGGCCAACCATCACATTTGCTGAACAATAACAAGAAATAAATATCTAAATCTCCTAAATCAGTGTTTACAACTATAGGAATTATGAAAAAAATACATTTGCAGTGGGGACCCCCTGCACTGCAGAAGTTAAATTCTCATTAATTCAAGGAGTAGAGGAGTAAATTGTATTACTTACCTTACACTATTGCCCAGCAGGCTCTGGAGCTGTCCTCTTCTCTTTGACATTCCATGTTGTGGGTGCTATCTCAACCATCCTCATATACACTGTAAGGCTATCGCAATGGCCCTGCCTTGTACTGGATGATGTCAGTGTGCAACCTCCAACTTGAGCATCTTAGAGAAGAAGCTTCAAAGGACCAGTCGCACAGATGAGGGAGCCTGCCAGAGCATAAAAATAAGGTAAGTATTATACCCTATTTCTCTACCCTTTGTACTTAAAGCAGAACTTTGTCCATAAGGGGTAGTTCAGCTTGTTTGCTTCCTTCCCCCCTCCACTGCCACATTTGTCACTATTTAGAGGGGAGCGGGTACCTGGTTTTGACAAGTACCTGCTCTCACTTCTGGGTCAGATCACCATGGCGATCTGTGAGGAAATTCGCCACCCTCCTCCTTCCCCCTGCAGTCTTCTGGGACTCACACAGGTCCCAGAAGACTGTGGGACCATTGGCAAAGAGCAGCATGGCTATGTGTGAGCAGTAGATTCCGGTACCTGCACCCAAATCTGGTTGAAGAATTGGCCCAGGTGAGGACATTGCTGGATCCCTGGACAGGTAAGTGTCCTTATATTAAAAGTCAGCAGCTACAATATTTGTAGCTGCTGACTTTGATTTTTTTTGGAGGAGACTGCTCCTGGAGCATTTAACTCTTATATTGCAAGGTTTCTTCACTAATTTTTGTTTAATTCCCAGAGTTGGGATTTCAGGCTGATCTTTAGTAAAATATAGTTTTGGGGTACACCACTAGTCAAAAATGTATCTCCATTGAAGTGTGTACTACATCCGACTGGCTATTTACTGTACAAATCCTTCCTTCACAGAACAGAGATCTTTCAGTGCTATGCGGAAGAGAGGCATTGCCTACAACAATGAAGAGATCCCATCGTTCTCCCTCCCTTTCCTCTCTCCTTCCCTTGTATTCCTTTCAAAGAATGCAAGACCTTCTGTGAATGAACAAGGGAAGAAGAGGGGTTGGACAGATGTCATGATTTCATTTTCTGTATTAACACAACACCTTGCATTCTGTAAAAAAGATACAGTCATTTTGTAAATGCCATTTTAGGCCTGAAGATTGCTTAAAAATCCAAAGACATTCTATTTTCTATAAGCAGGGACCAGGTAGAATAAAATGGCGACAGTTGCAATTTTTGTGACGAGATATTAGTACAACTGTTTATTAAATCCACATGTGAAATCAAACTCATTTTAGTTCACACAAGCACAATATAATACTAAAATGTTTGGTACAATGTAAAAGTAGTAAATAAATACTAAATATGTTAGGGTAATAGCATAGTGCAGTTAACAGGTTCTCTTTATGTAAACATCTGGGGTATATTAGACTGCTAATGTCACCTCCACATTTACTTTAAACTAATCGGTGCTGATCATACTCGATTAGCTTCTTCCTCAGTCACAGAGGCTGGGAAATGACAGTGCTGAAACTTGTCAGAGCTGATCACTCCTGGGTTCATTCTTCACAGGGGAGAACATCAGGAAAATGTTTGCTTATCTCATGCTGCTCTCTATCCTGACAGCTGTCATAATAGTCTGAGGCAACCAGGAGGGACAGGTGAGCCCATGACACAGGGCAGGTCTGTCATTTCAATTTCAAGGGGTCAAGGCCCATGTGAATGGAAGGCAAAAGTGCTTTATGCATAACTGACAGACGTTTAATTAGAGAAGGTTTGCACAAAAGTGATTCCAAGTCATCTGGGATCAAATGTAACACATCGGGGCCAAATTGAGACCAAAAGGCTGCAAGAATCTAAAGAAATGGGAATTTGAGAGGCCATATTTTCCCTGGCAAAACACGTTTCATAGAGTTTTGAAGGAGCTGGAGTGCGCTGCCTCCAGGACAACAGAGGAGTTGGAATTATCAGAGATTGTCCAGTTGTGGGCATGTGGAGGAGAGCAGCCAAGAAATACACTTGCAGATCTGGACACATTAGGCCTCCCCGAGTCCAGGGTCTACAGAGAATTTTATTACTAAATCTAGGTTGATAGCATTGCCACAAAAAAGAGCTAATCATTGAGTTAAATTGATCAAACAAAGGTCCTGGGAATCCATATAGGGGAATAATGTATAATATGTAATAATACTGGGAGAACCTTCATTTTAAACAAATTTATCTGGCCAATAAGAGTTAAGGGAAGATTGTTCCATGCCTTCAACCTCTGTTTAATGGTCTGCAAAGTGGGGTATAGATTGAGTTGGCAAAAGTTACAGACCTTTGGAAAAATAACAATGCCTAAATAACGAAAAGTCCTTGTCCAAGTTAGGGGAAGAGTCAGATCCACCACACTTTGAGCTCCAGGGTCAATAGGTAAAATAAGGGATTTTTCGCAATTTGTGAGTAGACTAGATAAAATAGCAAAAGAAGACAATATATTATGGGCTGCAGTGAGTGGTGGACCTGAGTCATTCAGGAATAGAAATAGGTCATCAGCATATAATGCCAGTGTTTCAGTGATGGAGCCAACCTGAATACCAGTCGCCTGATTAGAACATCGCAGGGCAGCAGCCAGCCATTCCATAGCTAGCGCAAACAAAACAGGGAAAAGAGGACACCCCTGCCTTGTCCCACACTGTATCAAAAAGGGGAAAGAAAGCTCTCCCCCCAATTTGATCCAGGATTCTGGAGATTTATCTAACAGATTAAACCATTTATGAAAAATAGGGCCAAAACCAAAGATTTTAAGAACCAGATCTAAGTATTGCCAGTGGACAGAGTCGAAAGCTTTTATGATATCCAGTGCCACCAGCTCCCTGGTAGCGGTATCATCCGAAGATCGGTGAAGCCATGACAAAAGTTTACGTCCGTGGATTTACCCGGCATAAAACCAGTTTGATCAATATTAATGATAGAAGGGAGGACTTTCATCACCCATGTCTCCAGGACCTTAGTTAAAATCTTAAGATCATGGGGCATGGTCTGGCTGCAGCCCAAGATGGCCGCCTAGCTTCCTTGCTCTGAACCAGCTGGGGCACAATGGCAACTACAGAGCATCAGTGCCTGCACCGATCACCTCCAAAACGGAGGTACTAGCTCTGGAGATTCTCCTGGACATGTCCAGGGAAAAAACGCTGCTACACAGCAAACTACAAGATTTCTTTATGAAGTCGTCTCACAGATCCATCCAAGATGGTGCAGGTGGAGAGAACCGCTTCACAGACATACTAGCAAACACACACTCAGAGCAGGGGACTGCTGCTCTCAGTGATATGGAAGAAGATAATACATAAGGGGACACTGAGCTGGCTCAGAACTCCATGGAAAGAGGTAAGAGAGCTGCAGAATCCCGTGCATATAAAAAAAAACCTGGGACAGATATTGAACTCCCTGATACAGCTGCAGGCTCATCCACAGCTTTAGTGGCCTTTTCCACATCCAACAACCCAGCATCTGAAAACAACCTAAAATCTATGCTCCTCACATTGCAAGCGGACATGCAGAAAGATTTAAGAATCTCTCTTCAACAAATACACCACAGAATGCAATACATAGAAGAATGCAGAGATACGATTGAACAACAGATGTCTGAAATAGCTCACGCTCATAACGCAGTTGTTGTTACTCAAGATGATCAAGCCACCATATTTCAACAAATACAACTCAAACTAGCGGATCTTGAAGATTGCTCTAGGCGAAATAATCTAAAATGGAGAGGTATTCCTGAATCCATTAAACCCGCTGATCTTATTCCACACTTACAACAGCTATTTCGCACAATTATCCCCAACCTCTCTACTCAAGAGCTCACGATTGACCGTGCACACAGAATCCAAAAGCCACAACACCTCCCTGATGGCGTTCCGAGAGATGTCCTGGCTAGGATACATTTTTTCCACATAAAGGAAAGACTACTCAAAGCAACTAGAGCCACCAATGCATTGCCAGCACCTTATCTCACCCTATCTGTATCTCATTTGCGATTTATCAACAATCTAACTCTGACTGCTCAAAAGGTGGACTGTCTAGTCCCTGTTTCATACTAGAGTAAACGCTTACCCTCACACACCAACATGTCTCTAACTATTACTACTATCAATGCTAAAGGCCTTAATCACCCATATAAATGATCCGTACTATGAAAAGAAGCTATATCTCAACACACGGACGTTCTTTGCCAAACAGAAAGCACCAGTTTGCTCCCACAGACAATACCCTCATTACTTTTTTGCACATTCAGATAAGAAAGCTAGAGGAGTCATGATAGCCATTCATTCCTCCGTGAGGTTCCAGCTAGAACACATTGAGCAGGACCTCTCAGGCAGATTCATTATACTCATAGCTAAATTTAACAACTCACTATTAGTAATAGTAAATATCTACTCCCCTAACACAGGACAGAAATCTTTTCTTAATTACTTATTAAGCAAACTAACCATCTATTCCAAAGAACGCATCACCCTCTGTGGGGATTTCAATAAGATACGAGATCACTCACTGGACTCCTCCAACCCACTTAGAAAGCAATCCTCCACTCTATCCACATTTATGACTTCAAAAGATTTGTATGACACCTGGCGTTGTATGAATAGTATGGAGCGGGATTACACATTTTTCTCCTCTACTCAAGGATTCTATTCCAGGCTTGATCTGTTCCTCACCTCTAAATTTATCTTGCAACAGGTGTCATCTGTCTCTATTGGGCTCATCACTTAGTCAGATCATGCTCCGGTGACTATGACACTGACTACGAGTCCTATGACCAAACCTCATTCCGTATGGAGACTCAACCCCTTCATCTTGACCCACAAACTGTACAACCCGCAGATCAGGGCTGGAATAGAATTTTATTTTTCTGTTAACGTTGAATCTGTAACAAATCCTACTGTCATGTGGAATGCTCATAAATCTGTGCTCAGAGGAATATTCCTCAAAATTGGTGCCCATGAGAAATAAAGTTGCACCAAAATTACCTCCCAATATCTTGAATGTATTAAGAAACTCGAAGACCAAAATAAACTCTCCCCAACCCCATGTGCATCCGAAGAACTACGCCAACTCTGCCTCAAGCTTAGTTCACACCTCTGTAAAAATTTTGATTTCTGTATCAAACTGCTCCGTCTCTCCTGGTACTCCCAGGGCAATAGACCTGGTAAGGTCCTAACTAACCAATATAAATGTAGAGTAACCCAATCTAAGATCCCATATTTGACAAACTCGCAAGCCAAACAATGTATTAATCCTATTGACATAGCCAATTGCTTCAGGGGCTTCTACGACAAACTCTACAACATCACCACCCTAACTGCGACACCCACAGACTCAACCATTCAGTCCTTCTTATCCGCAACTCAGCTCCCCTCATTGACCATCGCCCAACGCAACCAATTAGCCAGGCCTTTCACAGAACATGAGCTTTCAGCAGCCATTAAATCCCTACCTCTACACAAAAGCCTGGGGTCAGATGGGTTTTGCAATGAATACTACAAGGTATTTGCAGAGTTATTAGCTCCCCATCTATGCGTCTCCCTAAATAGATTTATGATGAGTGGTGAATCTCCTTCAGAATCCTTGAAAGCTCTCATAATTACCATCCCCAAAGCAGGCAAAGCTTTTGATGACCCTGCTAACTACCGACCTATTTCATTACTCAACGCCGACCTGAAACTCTACGCGAAACTCTTAGCCTCCCGCCTGGCTACCCACATCCCGTCCTTGATACACCCTGATCAAGCCAGGTTCATCCCCAACCGACAAGCCTCGGATGGCACACGCAGGTTTATAGACCTATTTCAGTGGACTGAACATTGTCGGGCACTTTCTCTGTTCATCTCTTTGGATGCAGAGAAGGCGTTTGATAGGGTGCATTGGAAGTAACTGGAGCAAGTCCTGATAAAGTTAGGGCTGATGGGTACCTTCTAGAGATGAGCGAATCGAACCTGGCGAAGTGGAATTTGTTTCGAATATTAGGAAAAATTCGATTCGCGTCGAATCCGAATATTAGCAAACTTCGGATGCACGAATCGAATTTTCCCCGATCCGCCGATTTTCATCCCTTCTACAGCCGGCAAAAAGTGTCCCTGCAGAGAGCTCCGCTATTTCTGACAGTTCTCTGACAGTTCCTTCACATTTACAGCAGTTGAAACATTGTATCTATTTGTTTCCATTTAGGATACAGATGTTTTTATTTGGAAACAAATAGATACAATGTTTCAACCGCTGTAAATGTGAAGGAACTGTCAGAGAACTGTCAGAAATAGCGGAGCTCTCTGCAGATACACTTTTTGCTGGAATGGAATTCTTCTTCATCCTCATCCTACTTCTTCTTCATCCTCATCCTACTTCTGCTTCTTCTTCATCCTCATCCTTCTTCTTCTTCTTCATCCTCATCCTACTTCTTCTTCTTCATCCTCATCCTACTTCTTCTTCTTCTTCTTTTCATTCTTCTTCTTTTCATTCTTCTTCTTCTTCTTTTCATTCTTCTTTTCATTCTGCTTCTTCTTCTTTTCATTCTTCTTCTTCTTCTTTTCATTCTTCTTCTTCTTCTTTTCATTCTTCTTTTCATTCTTCTTCTTCTTCTTTTCATTCTTCTTCTTCTTCTTTTCATTCTTCTTTTCATTCTTCTTCTTCTTCTTTTCATTCTTCTTTTCATTCTTCTTCTTCTTCTTTTCATTCTTCTTCTTTTCATTCTTCTTTTCATTCTTCTTCTTCTTCTTTTCATTCTTCTTCTTCTTCTTCTTTTCATTCTTCTTTTCATTCTTCTTCTTCTTCTTTTCATTCTTCTTCTTTTCATTCTTCTTTTCATTCTTCTTCTTCTTCTTCTTCATCTTCTTCGTCGTGCCCCGTGACTGCCCAAATGAGTGAAGTGTGTGGTGATTCTAAGATCGACGGCACTCATCTGCATGTCATACTGACTGACAATATTATTTCTCTTCCCCAGCAGACTCCAAGGGCATTTAAATTAAAGGTACAGTGTTCTGCACTAATATAAAGGCTCTCTGAAGCCTAGAAACCCTTTTAATAAGTTAAATTCGCAGCGAATAAATTCGCATCGAATTGAATTTATTCCGCAAATTTGGCGAATCAGCCGAATCGAATTTTTGAATAATTCGCTCATCTCTAGTACCTTCCATCGGGCCATTATGGGCCTCTATTCCTCTCCCACAGCTAAAATCTGGACAGGGGGCTACTTATCAGACTACATATCACTAACGGTACAAGGCAGGGATGCCCGTTATCCCTGCTTATCTTTGCCATGGTAATCGAAACCCTTGCTGCTAAAATCAGAGCCAATGCACTAATCACTAGCGTTAACATAGGGTCGGTTTCTCATAAAACAGGCCTCTACACAGACAACATTACAGTGGGGGACACTTCAGGCAACCTTTGTTCTCTTGAATAACTGCCTTAATGTACCCTTTGCCTTAAAGCTACAGGGAGGTGGGGTTACTCTAAACCCTCCTCCCTTATCTCTTATATGATCGGTCTAAATGTCTTTATGTATTGGAAACTTATATGCAAGTATTTGGTAACAAAATGTTTTATGTCACTGCTTTTTTTCAATGCTATGTAAACATGAACATTTTTTAATTAGAAATAAGTAAGAAAAAAAAAATCTTTAGATCATATTTGAGGAGTGAAATTGGTCAGTATGATGCACAGTAGGATTTCTTTTATTTTCACTTTTGATGATAACGGTAAACAAAACAAATGGTAAACAAAGAGGGTGAATCTCCGTAATGAGGGCATAAACAGCAAAAAAAAGACAGGTGTTCTAATCCATCTCCACTCCATCCAAAACTAAAAAAAAAAAGTTTATCTTTAGTTATACTTTAAGCTATGGTCGGGAACCAAATTGGGTCATGGACATGTTTGTGATGTGTCCATATACTTAACTATCTTTCATATCATATACTAGCATGATCTGAGATGTAGGGGTCAGTTCACTAAGAGATAATTACCGCATTCATTTTTGAGTTAAAATAACTCACATGGTACTTATCTCAAAAGTAGCCAATTCACTAAAAAGCATGCGTTATTTACAGAAGGTGTTGTATATTTATATATCGCAATGCAGGGTGGATTTGATTTAAATCAAACTGATTTAAATCACGATTTAAATCATGATTTAAATCACTAGTCAGTAAGGCTTGATTTAAATCATAGTTTTCTACATAGACTAATTCTTGCTGGTATAACTTTAATATGCAAGTAGATGAAGATTTTTAGAATAACAACTTTTCATATTAGTTTTTTTATCCCCAGTTTAATAGGTTAATCATTCATATTTGGACAACTTTTCTGTTGTACTTAGGAAGGAGAAAAATAATCATTACCTTAATAATAACAATTTAAATAGATTTATTCATCTGAAACAATAACATTACAGCATATGTTATTTGCTTAAACAAACATCCATGTTTGTTAACTAATTTGGCTAAACAAAATATATATATTTTAAGAAACTTAGACTGTCAGCCCCTTCCTCCTCACACTTAGTTTCACTTTCTTCTTGTGCAGATCTATTCCACTCCAAACAATCAGAAAAATATTGTTTCTATTCTATTCACTGAACTTCTTGAAATTTAGCACTGAAGGGGTTGATTCTGTATTCATAGGTTTGTAGAAGTTAGGATTAAAGTCTTTTTCTTAACTCTGTTCATGTTATAACATTTCTGCTGTGAATAAGAGGCATGTGATCTCCGCTGAGTCAAATTCAGTTTGGAGAACTGCAAAAGTAAACCAAGCATCTGTGATAATATCTTGTAGGCAGAGAAACTGCCCAATAATCTTACAACAACATCTGGAAGAGCAGAACATTGTGAATGGATTAATCTTAATTAATTAATTTCATGATGGAATAACCTTTGGATGGTAAAATATTTTCCTCAAAAAGCATTTTATTAAAAAAAAATCCGATTTAAATTAAAAAAATCTGATTTTTTTGATTTTTAAAAAAAATCATGGATTTTTATCCACCCTGTCGCAATATTTATCACTTAAATTTAGTGTTATCTGTGGTGTTGTTGTTTTTTGCTTTTTTTTTTACATGCTAACTGCACCAGAAGTGGTGAAATGTAACATTTTATTTTCTTTCCTGAGCTCAGGGCAGAACATTACCATACTGATACATTGTATACTTTTAATTTACTGGCCAGTGCAGAGTTCCCTTCATAGTTATTTTGTACATTGCTAAAATACCGGCTGTATACTGGCAGTGATAAATGTCAAATGTATATGTTTTTAAAGGAATTGACTTTAATGATTTATCTCTTTTTTTCCGTGATTACCACATATTTTAACAAATATGTGGTATTTACTTCACATTCGACATTTTACTTTGTTGAATTGCCTTTTATTAACTCGTGTGATATTTCTAAAAAATGGGTAACATGACCTTCATATCACATGCAAAATCCTTTAGTGAATTGACCCCGTAGTCAGCCATGCAGTTAATATGTCTCAGAGAGCACCCAATTCTATGAGATGAACATGTAATAAATATTCCCACCCATGACATAACAATCACTTTCAAAAACCTGCAACACAAAAGAATATGATTGACAGCATAGATACAAATGGGGAATAAAACATGTACAAGACAGAATACAGAGGGAACTACACAGACAAAGTTGTGAGGTAAATAAAGTATAGTGAGGAAATTATTTCTCTTGGCTTTACTAAAACTTACAGAAATGGGGAAGGGAGCCCTTGATGTAGTCATTGCTATTTGTATTTGTCTGGCTTTGCTGACATTTTGGTAATAATTCTCCGGCAAGTTTCCAGCACAGTAACAATTTATTAGGTCGCCAGAATAAAAGGTTTATATCTGAACTTCAGGAATAATCTGCATTGCATTCGAACATTGGTCCAGATTGGGACATTGTCAGTATACATGTCTTACAGATGGTGGGCCTCTAGGAAAGCTGAAAATCACATTGGTAGTTGGTGCTACCTATAACCACAATCTTCTGGGTCCTGCTTTGGGTTCTATATAAGCAGCTTCCCCTTGTAGGTCACTGGCTCGGCATGGCTACCATTCATAGACCACCTTGCATTTTTTAAACTGATAAAACTTATTTTACTGTATTTAATTAATTGTTTATATTTCTCAAGCACTTTTCTCCCTGGAGACTAAAAATGCTTTTTCTGCTGAGGGGCAACCATGTTGGGTGTACTTATTAGAATATCAAATGAGGGCCAATTTTAAACAGGAGCCAATCAATCCCCAGCAAGTCTTTGGACTGTGGGAGAAAAACAGAGTACCTGGAGAAAACAAATGCAAGCACAGGGAGAACATGTAAATCCTAGTGCTGCAAGGCAAAAGGACTATCCACTAAGCCATTTATTTGACTCACTTTAGGCAACACTTGGACACTAAAATCTACTGCCCCCACTGCTCTTCTTCCAAACTCTGTCTTCTGGCTAGTGTTATCGGGCAAAAGTTCAGTATGTTGAAATTGTGGAACACTGGCGGGTTTGGCACTGTCAAACCGGGACCTTAGGTCATTTTTAAACAAACATGGAGGTTAGAATGGAAGTGGCTTATGCATAGAGTGCCAGACACAAGTATTCTAAGCAAGCTCCTGGCAGACCTATGTGTGGTGGCATGGCCAGCATACTGGACATTAAGGCCCCATGTACACAGGACACTTCTGAAAGATGGAAAATGACTGCTGGAAAATGTAGGCTAAAAAACATCTGTTTAGCCGCGTTTTCATAACGCATTTTTGCGCATTTATGTGCGTTTGCGTTTAGAAGCGTTTTTTTTAAAGATAAGCACAGGAGAACTTCCCAAATGCCCAGAATGCACTGAAAAGTGGTAAATTATTAACTATGTCAGACTGTTTCAGAGAAAGACAGAGAGTAGAAGCAGAGACAGCAGTGTATGTTGAGATTAACTTAGGTGTTAGTTGCTCATTAACATTTCTTTTGTTTCCAAGGGTGGGAAAGGTGTCTGGTGGAGTAAAGCATTAAGGCCTCCCTGGAAGGGGGTCTTCATGAGAAATTTGAGGTGTGAATGGTCATTAACATATCATTTGTTTCCAAGGGTGGGAGAGGTCTGAGGTGTGAATTGGTCATTACAATGTGTGACAAGCTTGGTAGGAACATCCTGTGTTCAGTGTTTTGTCCATCTGAGTACCTTGAAAACACTTTACATGCATTTTTCATGATGAAAAAAGCATCGGGAACTGGAAGAGTTAAAAAAAAAATTTAAACCGCAAATGCTTATAAACGCATTTAGCCGCGTTTTGAGTTTGAAACACTGATAAAATCGACTGCTGAACGCAAGTTTTCTGTGTTCAAAAAAACGACTGTAAACTCAAATGCCTGTAAACGACTGTAAACAAAGATATGTACATGGACACATAGGAAAACTTTAGGGTGAGTTCAGGGGCTGCTGAAAAAAACGCTGAACAGCTGCTAAACATGAGTTTATTAGCTGCAGTGTACATGAGCCCTTATTGTGTCATGTTAATCTAAATTACAGACTACTGTGCTGATCATTTTTCTCAATATTCTTACATTTCAATTGCAACTGATTTAAAAGCTGCACCTAAGGGCCTATTCACATGGGTGTAGAGAGCCGTGTACCAACAGAACAAAGCATATTTCTATGCTTGGTAATCACAGGTATTGCATACAAATCAGTGACAGGCTGCCAGACACTATGGCTGTATACACATCTGAACAGTTTCATGCATACAATTACATATGTACACAAACACCTGTACCTCTCAGGAGCAGAAATATATTGAATTTTGTTGGTGTATGGCCCTTTGCACTCATGTGAATGAGCTCTAACTAAATAAATTTGTTCACACTATTTCCATTAAGCTGTCTCTTTCTACACAGCACCACACAAGTTTGGGGTGCACGCAGCACGTGTCCTGTACACACCATATACAGTATGTATAGTGGTGTGCAGAAAAACTCAGCTCAATAGACATTATGGAGGCTATTAACTAAAACTGGAGCACTGTTCAATTTGTTCAGTTAAGCTTTGACAATAAAACCTGAAAGCTGATTTCTATGCAGAGCTGCACCAGATTTTGCACTCTCCGGTCGTAGTAAATCTCCCCCAAAGTGAACAAAGTTATGGACTACTATGCTTTTTTACCTAGAGTTTTTTTTCTGAACTGCAAAATGTCGACAAATGTCTACCAAAAATCATATTACACTAACATATCTGCATTTGTTTCAAAGAGTTTTATTGGTTTTAATGCACAAAACAATGTACCAAGAGATCAATGGCAACCATGAAGAAAACCAAATAAACAGGAGAGGCATATTAAGATAAAATGGGTGAAAGGGCGTAAGCCCACTCCAACACGATACACATTACGATTAGTCAAAATGAAGAATTTACAGAACAACCGAGAAATAATCCCATACTAAAAGCAAATGTTGAATCATAAAAAAACACAAAGTACAAGGGAGAACTAAACTTCTGGTGTGGCTAATATAGGAGAAAGTGTGAAGCAGGGAATAGTCCAGGAGGTGGAGTTCTCCGGTGGAAAACTATAAAAGGGAATTAGGGGAGAGGGTAAGAGAAATAAGAAAAAAAAGAGCAGGGGAGGGGGAGGAGGATAGAGGAAAAGGAGGGGGGAAAAGGGAGAGATAAACAAAAGGAGTATCGAAAGAGGAGAGGGAGAGGTAGGCTGGAAGAAAGGAAAGGTCAATGGGGAATGGTCCCTGACCTCCCTCCACCCTCCCCAAGTCTAAAGTATAGAATCCTATATTCTAGAAATCCCAAAAGGGACACATGGAAAGCATAAGGAGATATGTTCTCTTCACCAGTTCTATGTGGACTAGGATCCATATTTGCATTTATGATGCTCAACAATGGTGGAATTATTACCCTACCATAGACTGCAGAGCAATACATGATTCTAATATTCATAAATGAAATAAAACTACATATCAGACAGGAAGTGACAGACTGCAAGAGTCTTCATTATGTGACCAAGGAACATATACAGTTGTGTTCAAAATAATAGCAGTATGTTGAAAAAAGTGAATAAAGCTCAAAATCCTTCTAATAGCTTTTATTTCCGTACACACAAATGCATTGGGAACACTACACATTCTATTCCAAATCAAAACATGAAGAAAATATATCACATTTGTGTTGTTCCTCTAAAAAAATTGAAGAAAAGTGAATATTAGACTGTTCAAAAACATAGCAGTGTTTGTATTCTTCTTTACAAACTCAAACATTCACTATATAAACTGAAAAATGTTGGAAGATTTTGCTTTCCTTTGAATCACTTAATTAATATTTAGTTGTATAAGCACTGTTTCTGAGAACTGCTGTACATCTGTGTTGCATGGAGTCAACCAACTTCTGGCACCTGTGAACAGGTATTCCAGCCCAGAATGATTGGACTACATTCCACAGTTCTTCTCTATTTCTTGGTTTTACCTCAGAAACTGCATTTTTGATGTCACCCCACAAGTTTTCTATTGGATTAAGATCCGGGGATTGGGCTGGCCACTCCATAACGTCAATCTTGTTGGTCTGGAACCAAGATGTTGAACGTTTACTGGTGTGTTTGGGGTCGTTGTCTTGTTGGAACACCCATTTCAAGGGCATTTCCTCTTCAGCATAAGGCAGCATGACCTCTTCAAGTATTAGGATGTATTCAAACTGATCCATGATCCCTGGTATGCGATAAATAGGCCCAACACCGTAGTATGAGAAACATCCCCATATCATGATGCTTGCGCAACCATGTTTCACTGTCTTCACAGTGTACTGTGGCTTGAATTCAGTGTTTGGGGGTCGTCTGACAAACTGTCTCCGCCCACTAGACCCAAAAAGAACAATCTTACTTTCATCAGTCCACAAAATGTTGCCCCATTTCTCTTTAGGCCAGTCAATGTGCTCTTTTGCAAATTGTAACCTCTTCAGCACGTCTTTTTTTCAACAGTGGGACTTTGCGGGGGCTTCTTGCAGATAGCTTGGCTTCACATAGGCGTCTTCTAATTGTAACAGTACTCACAGGTAACTTTAGACCTTCTTTGATCTTCCTGTAGCTGATTGTTGGCTGAGTCCTTGCCATTTTGGCTATTCTTCTATCCATTCGAATGGTAGTTTTTCGCTTTCTTCCACGTCTTTCAGGTTTTGGTTGCCATTTTAAAGCATTTGCGATCATTTTAGCTGAGCAGCCTATCATTTTCTGCACTTCTGTATATGTTTTCCCCTCTCCAATCAACTCTTTAATCAAGGTACGCTGTTCTTCTGAACAATGTCTGGAACAACCCATTTTCCTCAGAATTTCAGAGAGAAATGCACTGTAACCAGCATGTACAACATTTACTGCCTTCCTTCCTTAAATAAGGGCAATAATTGCCACCTGTTTTTCAAAGAATAAATGACCTCACTAATAGAACTCCACACTGCTATTATTTTGAACATGCCCCTTTCAATTAGTGATTCAATTACACAGAATCAGCAGCATGCATGTCATGACTTTTGGGTCTGTTGGATTTCTATTACTCTACTACATATGCTAGTAAATTATTTGCCATGTAGAAATATTTCTACCAAAAACAGTGATTGATCAGGTTGCTGATGTCTGACTGCTATTATTTTGAACACAACTGTATATCTGTCACGAATTAACTGTAGCCAACCGAGACGGAAGAACAACAGAGAGTATGTTACCCCAACATTTCATATTGATATGTGCCTGTTGTATGTAAATGTATCCTGTTCTCCTAGTATTGCTTCATTTGTGTGAAATCCCTGGTGTTCCTGCCAGTCCCTCCACTTTCCTATTAAAAACTGACCACAAAAGGCATGAGAGCAAGCGTGGTCAGTTCTCTAGCTGTGCTGGGAATTCAGTGTGCTCTCTTCCAATGATCAGACTTGGAGGACACCCATTTCCCAGGAAAATCAGTGTACTGCTGTTTCTCCTCGACTAGCTCTCTGAGCTCCTTAGGCAGCTGAGAACAGAGGGGAAAAAAGTGTTTATAATTTTTTATTTTATATCTATACACAAATGTTTTAGCATTCATTTCTACTTTAAACTGAATGGGTTGTTTTACAAGGTGTGGGTTATATATACTTTAAATCCACTTGGGTGCAGGACGTTGGTTCAAACACTAAAGCACACCCATAATAAAACTACAAAGTAAATGGTGTCCAAATTGTTCAATAAATATATTGAACAAAGGGATGATGGAAAGCAGTGCTTATAACATGCTTTGCCACAGCTCTCTCGATCCCTGATATATAATCTGGTTTTCATAAATTATACACATGTACAAGGAAATTTGACATGAAAAGAGGACTGCATGATTGTTCTTCCCAGCCACAGTTCTGCTGTAGCTCTACCGAATTTCTGGCTGGAGAAAACATAGCATAGTCTATAAAGTTGAAAGAGAGAGAGAAAGTGAGAACAAGAAAGAGAGCGAGAGAGAGGAAGAGAAAGAGAGAGAGAGCAAAAGTGAGAGAGAAAAAGAGAGTAAAAGAGAGAGAGAAAAGTTAGAAAGAAATGGAGAGAAAATGAAAAAGTGAGAGTGGAAGAAAAAAAAGAAAGAGCAAAAGTGAGAGAGAGAGAGAGAGAGAGAGAGCAAAAAAGAGAGTGGAGAGAGAGTTAGAAAGAAAGAGAAAGAAAGAAAGGAAGAAAAAGCGAGAATGAGAGAGAGAAAGCAAACATGAGAAAGAAAGACAGATAAAGTAAGGGAGAGAGAGAGAGAGAGAGAAAGAAAAAGAGTGCAAGAAAGTGAGCAAGAGAAAGAGAGAGAGAGAGAGAGTGACAGAGAGAGTAAGAGAGGAAGATAAGAGAGAGAAAGAGAGAAAATGAGAGGGAACAAAAGAGAGAAAAAGACAAAGACGGGAAACAAAAGAGATTGAGGGAGAATGTGATTCTTCTTAAATTGAAGCTACTTTTTTTTCACCTTAAAAAAATTGCACTGAGTCACTATACACAATAACATCACCCTAAACTAATTAATTTTTAAACTATGTCTCTCTTCTGCCAACATACTCTGTAGGACCAGGGGCGGACTGACCATTTGGAAACTCGGGCACTGCCGAGGGCCCGGGGTCAGTAGGGGGCCCCATGAGATGCCCCTGGTACCTTTTTCATAGGCTTTTTTGAGTTTGGGCAAGGACACAGGGGCCCCATGATCCCCTATTGCCGGGGGCCCCATGAGTTGTCAGTCCGCCCCTGTGTAGGACATGTCAGAAAAGCTGCAAATGTTTTCTTTTTCATGGCTCAGTCCTGTCTTCTTACTAGGATGGAGCAGCCACTAGAAAGATTGCCCCCTAATACTACAGGAATAAACACCATCCTTTTCCTGAGGACCACGCATGCACAGTCTGCTCTCTCTCTCCTGTAGCAGCCACTGAACTCATCTGAGCTGACATCTGCACAGACTTCTGGAAAAGCACTATGCTCCTGCCTGCAATGTTAAGGGGCACTCTTCCTAACTGCTGCTCTGTCCTAGTAAGAAGATAGGATAGAACCGTGAAAAGCATTTGCATTTTTTTCTGAGGGGCTACAGATATGTTAGAGGAGGAGAGGCATAGTTTTAAAATTTGTGTATAGAGACTGCATGAGTGATTTTTCATGAGTGAACTAACCCTTTAATAGCACTGTTTAGTAAACAGTCACAGCTGTGAAAAAAAAACATGGCAGTCACCTTATGCTATTGTATAGTGTATAACTCCCCTAACTTTAAAAAGTGGGAACAAGAGGGCAGGCCTGATTGGTGCTGGTGCAAGCCAAATAAGTCTGCAATACCTTTACATTCATAAAGGAATTACTGCATTTGAAAAGCCGTGAAAACACTTCATCATCTAAATTGAACTTGACGTTGCCAGAACACTCATAACAAAGTCCAGTGCAATTTCCACTGAAACCGATATGCTTGTGTCTGCTTTCATTGTAGTATTCAGCAGCAATAATCTGTTGGCATGGTTTCTTGAGTGGAAACACTAGCATGTACCACCAAATGGGATATTCTTTGGAAATGTTATTTTATTATACTGCCAAACTATTTGTAGATTTTATGGAAGTGTATAATAAGAAATAAAATATGGCACAAAGCAGTCAAGTTTCACTGTTTTATTGAGGGGTTTTGGCTTCTTGGACCACTTGAAGCCAATTAATTACTTGAAATCTTAGCAGATAGATGGAGGGTTCTAACATGGAGTCATATTGTGAGCCTCGTTCTCTTTTAGCACTTAGAAACATTTTGTGACACTATTATACAAGCTCCACTTGTTTGCACCCTCCACTGCCACATTTGGCACTTTCTTGGGGTGTAGCAGATACCTGGTTTTAACAGGTACCCGCTCCCACTTCTGGCTCAGTTCACCACGGCTCCCCTCCTCTCCTGCAGTCTTTTGGGACACTTTATAGGTCCCATAAGACTACGGGTCCATTCACAAGGCACAGCAAAGACTTGCACATGCACAATAGGAAACGATCTGTCTGAAGGCTTCACTTCCGGTTTCCCTTACTGAAGATGCTGGCGCCGGGAACCCGGAGGCTAGTGAAGAACTAGCCCGAGTGATACTTACCTGGACAAGTAAGTATCATTTTATTAAAAGCTTAGCTTGTAAGCTCCAAGGAGCAGGGCCCTCCTAACCCTCTTGTGTTGAACTGTATTGTTGCTGTATTGTCTCCCGTTATATTGTAAAGCGCAGAGCAAACTGTTGGCGCCATATAAATCCTGTATAATAATAATAATCAGCTACAGTATTTGTATCTGCTGACTTCAGGGGCGGACTGACCATTCGGGTGCTTGGGCCCTGCCCGAGGGACCAGGGTCAGTAGGGAGCCCTGTGAGATGCTCCTGGTACCTTTTATAGGCTTTTTTGGGTGTGGTTTGAGTGTGGGCATGCACACAGGGGCCCCATGATCCCCTATTGCCCGGGGGCCCCATGAGTTGTCAGTCCACCCCTGGCTGACATTTAATTATTTGGGGAGCCTGGAACACCTCTTTAAGCTTGCTGTGCATATGTGAATTTTGGAATTCCATCTTAGCTTAAATGAAAATGTAATCATAAAGAATTACACTGATAACAGTCAATCAATGACTCCCTGCACAACTGATTTGTAGAAAAGAGGCCAGTTGCTATCATATTATGCATAATTTATTAACCTATTAAAATATTTTCTCAAATAGACCGCATTTTTCTGCCACTGGAGTAATCATGGCTCTCTGTTCAGATGTGAGTCTGACCATACCCTTTTTACAAGCTTTTTTTTTTAAACCTGCATTTAAAAGACTGCACAGAAGCATGAGGCTATGTATCTCCCCTATTTTGATGATGAACGGTTTGGATTTGTATGTGCAACACTTGCTTGTTCTACCCTTTAATTTTGCAAATGTCTTATAAAAATGATTTACAACTTAAGATAAAGATTTTATGGTACAAACAAATAAAAGAGGCTGATCTTGAGAATGTCAATATGAGAAAAAGCGTTGAGAAGTGACGTCAGACACTGAGTCAGAGCCAGAAGTCGGGTGACTGCCATTCCTGTTTGTACTAATCCCATGTTTTGCATTCTACACTCCTATAAGCAGAATTTTATTGGAATAAAAGCGTTTTTCCGTGTTTACTACACTATGAGCTTTGCTTTCTCTATTTTGTCTTTTGGGGAGATTTAATGTGCCTGTGGAGGTTTTAACAATGTATCCAGACGATGGGAATAGTTCCTGGTGGCTATAGAATATTGCATCATGCCTTACATGACCCTATGAGATCACAGGGTTGCTTTTTCTGGTGAGAGTCTATTTGTGTGTGATTCCTGCATGGTGGTGTATTTGATTGATGAGGAGATCTGGTTGCATGCACATCTATTTCACAGGGTATTTGGGGCATTGTACATAAAGATTAATGTAAGCATATATTTATAATTTGATTGCCAATAAGCACTATAGTATAGATGTGTTTTTTTAGGTTTTTTTTTTAAGCAAACCCAGAGGATTTCAGGAACAGAGTAATATTTGGGTATTAGATCTTGGAAAGGAGGGAGATACCCAAAGGACATAACTCTAAAGACATCAAGATTGATATGACCCATTGAGTCCATTTCTTACTGAGTTCATAGCATGGAGGTGTTATTGAGTCTTTGGAAGAAGTATTCACAATGAACTGAGAACATTGATCATTTTTTAGTGCACTGATACATGGAAATGCAATTTTTGAGTAACTTTATGAAAGATATATAATTTGAAGAATTACTGTATTAGTATTACAGCATTGATATTTTAGATTGATTTACTGCACTTTACTGTGTCCAGGGGGATAAAATGGTTACAGCTGCTTGGGGTATTTTATTTTGGGAGGGATTTTTCAAGAGCGTTGGATAATATAAAGTTGTAGAAGATGGGTACCGACTATGTAGGTCAAAAAATATATCTCTGGGAGAGTCAGGTCCTAAGGAACAGTAAAGCCACTAGAAAGCAGGGATATGAATACCAATAATTATGTAAAAAAAGAAAAAATCCCAACCCAATGTAAAGTTGGGATATGGTTTTAAGCAGGTTTATGGACTCAAAATCTGTGGTCCCCGTGGGAGAAAGATTTTGCTTGCCTACAAGAAGGGTAGCAGTGCCAGATATAGGACTGAAGTAGGCAAAACATGAATCTGGTGGATCAGGCATGCCTCAATTGGGAGCACCACCAAAGAGACAATTTCTCTGAAAGGACAAATTGGCATTTCCACAGTGCCTTCTGCAAAAGGACGAAAGTAATTGTAATGTGCCACAACAATTTAGAGTCATCTAAGAGGTCAGCACAGTTGAAATGAAATGCTTCATGAATTTGCATAAGCAGATGCAAAACTCTAGTAGTGAGAGTTGAGACAAAGGAATCCCTCCCAAGTATGTGTTCCAGTCAGACATAGTTTACCAAACTACAGGTAGAATCTCTGATAGAAGAGGATGGAGAGTCAATACAGTTAGTTAAAACTGGGATCTAAATAAGGACATCAAATGAGCATCAGTGTAAACCCCAAATATAAAGACATTATTTACTTATGATAAAATGGCTATTGAGGTGAAGGACTAGGGAGTCATTCAATGAGTGGGAACAATTGTACATGAATTCCCTATCCGGGGGGACAAATCGGGAGGAGGAGACCATGATAACATAAGAGTGTCCCAGTCCTCACACAGCCTTTTTCCAGAAAGGGTGGTACTGTGAAAACAGTTGTGGCAGTAGAAACCATAGACGTGTCCATAACTGGAGGTGGATGTAGCCATAGACATTCTGTCATTCCTGCAATGCATTTCGTTATTACATGGGTCGACTTTCTCAAGAGGAAGCATTTAAAAAAATGTGCAAGGGGAAAGCCTTAAAATTATGGCAAAATTGCACCCTATACATCACGTACACAGCATCCGCAATGACATCAAGGTGCACGGATGAAATGTGGTGCCATGACTCCAAGAAGGAGTGAAAACAGAGTAAAACAAGACAAAGCAAAAATGTTTATCAATTTACTGAAAAAAAACATTCAATGAGTGTATTAATCCACAAAATATTGAAAAATGCTATTTTTTCTCTCTTTTTTCTCTCTCATCTCCTCTTTGACTTTCTTTCTTCCTTTTACTTTTTTTTTTTATATAAAACAGGCAAAATTGATTGAATCGTTAAGGTCAGGAGCAATATTGGCCTATAAATCCACCTGCTTTTCAGTCTGGACAAGTCTTTTATCAAAATCACCCTCTCTTTCATTTTATGTATTCTATGAAGCACTCAAAAAAAGGATTTTCCATACACTTCTTATGTTTGTAAAGAACATGATGAGCTGAAGGCAGATTTCTGGATGTCGTGTCCGATATATGGTCAGATATCCTTATCCTGAAGGGGCACGTTGTATTTTCAACATAAACCCTCCCTCCCCCCCCTCCCCGCAGTCACAGAGGAGGATGTAAATCTTCCCTCTGTACTGCAGTTGGCAAATTGTGAGGAATATAGAACCTTTCTGGTGGAAAGCTCTGTCTTTCACTGTATACAAATATACACACAGAACGGCATTTACATTTGTAAGGGCCTTTCCTCTGGCAGCAACATACTGTATGTATTTCTCTTGGTATCAAAAGATCACTCATAGACTTTGCCTATCTATAGGTGATTAAAGGTGAAGGGGACATATATGTAGCGATCATTGTACCCTCCAGAAGCCACTGTCATTGTCACTGTAAAACATTGCATACAGTGAGGAACAGAAGTATTTGAACACTCTGCGATTTTGCAAGTTCTCCCACTTAGAAATCATGGAGGGGTCTGAAATTCACATTGTAGGTGCATTCCCGCTCTGAGAGACAGAATTTAAAAAAAGATTCAGCTTGAGGTGATTGTAGCCGTATTAGTGCACTTGCGACAGAAAATAAATAAAGAAGATAACTTTTGCACACCTGTGGGACACCATTACGCACAACCGGACCACACTTTGGGAGACCTCAATGTTTTAGTTCTGAAAGGAAATTTCAAATCCATTCAGGAAAGAAAAACTTTTGAACTAAGAATGATAATTCTATTTGACACAAGGGATAAGGGCCTTAATTTGGACATGGGATTCCTCAATCATTATCAGACATTTTTATGACTGTGATCATTGTTCTTTCCCCCCCAGTCTTTGCTTTTGCTTTGCTGTATCTTATCTCTAGTAAAGGGTCTCTAGTTTAACCATAGGCTTGTGTTTCTTTCTGCCTTTTTTTTTTCTCTCATCTCCAACTTCTAACATTCTGCTAAAACATTGTAACAGTACTGCTTGCACCTTGAAGAAGCGGACATACCCCGAAAGCTTGTCCTCAAAATTGTATGTTAGTGCAAATAAAAAATGTATCACAGACAGTACTCAAAAAAAATTCAGGAAATCACATTGTATGATTTTTAAAGAATTTATTTGTCTTGCACTGCTGAACATAAGTATTTGAACACCTAAGAAACAGCAAGAATTCTGGCTCTCAAAGACCTGTTACTGTGCCTTTAAAAAGTCCACCTCTACTCCACTCATTAATCTAACTTAGTAGCACCTGTCTGAGCTCTTTAAAGACACCTGTCCACCCCACAGTCAGTCAGACGCCAACTTCTACCATGGGCAAGTCCAAACAGCTGTCAAAAGACACCAGAGACAAAACTGTGGACCTCCACAAGGCTGGAAAGGGCTACGGGGCAATTGCCAAAGAGCTTGGTGAAAATATATCAACTGTTGGAGCAATTGTTAGAAAATGGAAGAGGCTAAAGACGACTGTCAGTCTCCCTCGGACTGGGGCTCCATGCAAGATCTCACCTCGTGGGGTATCACTGATGATAAGAAAGGTGAGGAATCAGCCCAGAACTACAAGGGAGGAGCTGGACAATGACATGAAGAGAGCTGGGACCACAGTTTCAAAGGTCACTGTCGGTAGAACACTACGCCGTCATGGCTTCAAATCATGCATTGCACGGAAGGTTCCCCTGCTCAAGTCATCACATGTCCAGGCCCGTCTGAAGTTTGCCAATGACCATCTGGATGATCCAGAGGAGGCATGGGAGAAAGTCATGTAGTCAGGTGAGACCAAAGTAGAACTTTTTGGTCTAAACTTCACTCGTTGTGTTTGGAGGAAAAAGAAGGATGAGTTGCATCACAAGAACACCATCCCTACTGTGAAGCATGGGGGTGGTAACATCATGCTTTGGGGGTGTTTTTCTGCGAAGGGGACAGGACGACTGCACTGTATTAAGGAGAGGATGAATGGGGCCATTTATTGTGAGATTTTGAGCAACAACCTCCTTCCCTCAGTCAGAGCATTGAAGATGGGTCATGGCTGGGTCTTCCAACCTGACAACGACCCGAAGCACACAGCCAGGATAACCAAGCAGTGGCTCCGTAAGAAGCATATCAAGGTTCTGGAGTGGCCTAGCCAGTCTCCAGATCTAAATCCAATAGAACATCTTTGGAGGGAGCTGAAACTCCGTGTTGCTCAGCGACAGCCCCGAAACCTGACAGATCTGGAGGAGATCTGTGTGGAGGAGTGGGCCAAAATCCCAGTTGCAGTGTGTGCAAACCTGGTCAAGAACTACAGGAAACGTTTGACCTCTGTAATTGCAAACAAAGGCTTCTGTACCAAATATTAACACTGATTTTCTCAGGTGTTCAAATACTTATGTTCAGCTGTGCAAGACAAATAAATTCTTTAAAAATCATACAATGTGATTTCCTGATTTTTTTTTTTTTTAATTCTGTCTCTCAGAGTGTGAATGCACCTACAATGTGAATTTCAGACCCCTCCATGATTTCTAAGTGGGAGAACTTGCAAAATCGCAGGGTGTTCAAATACTTCTGTTCCTCACTGTATATCTGGAGACTGTTCAGTGGATCTAGCAATAAAGAGAACTGATGCATTCTCCTGGTTAGAATCTGTTTGATAAGAATCATAAGCTTGTATTTTTGAATTGGTCTTCTGGTAGGCCTTTCTCAGAATTTTGTCTTTTTAACCCCTTGCTTTGAATCTTAACTGCAATTTTTGTGGCTTAATTTTCAAAAGTCATATAATCTTAACAGCTCCTGGAAATACATGGGTACTGGTCAATGGGGATACCTTTCTTAAAAGAGAAGTATTGCTTGTTATTTTTTTCCCCTATTATACTTACCTAGGTGAGTGCAGCATTGTTCCAAAGCTGCAGCTGTCCCCCACTGGCTCTAAGGGTGAGAACTTAGATCGCTCTCTCACAGCCGCTCTGAGCAGAGAGCGATGACTGTCAGCGGATCACTAAGAGGCTGAGCCAGGTGCTGCTCCAGACTCTGGGGTGGATCCCGAATTTGAAGTCAAGATCTTTCCCCAGCCTGGAGCAGCTGAGTGACATTAGCTGACAGCGGGCTTCAGCTGAATGGGTCACAGGAGCGCAGACTGAACTGCACTCCTGTGATCCACCGGAGAAATACAGCCAAAAGAGCTTTGGTTTTACTTCTCTTTTAAAGAAGAATTCCAAGTATAGCATTTTTTACATGAACCAATTGACCAATGTTGTCATGTATATACCATATCTGTGGTATCCCTCTAGAACAGGGATTCTCAACCGGGGTTCTGTAAAACCCTAAGGTTTGGTGAGAAGTCCTTAGGGGTTCTGCTGCAACCTTCCTGACAGTTGCATGGGTTGATTGTATCCCCACATTTCTTCTGCATGCAGAGCTGGACTGGGCAGCTGCCAGGAGTTCTGTACCCCATTGTCGCCTCCTCTCCTCTTGTCCATCTCAAGTGCATTTATGTGGCATCACCTAGGATGAATGAGAGAGGAGGGAATGGCAGGGAACAGTGCTCTACAACAGGACTCCCAGAAGCCTCCCAGCACAGCCCTGCATGAGCACTAAACCACTGCAACTGTGCAGTATACTGCTATCTCCCCTTACTGTACCTGACTACTGCTCACCCCATATAAGTTGCCCTGCTGCCTCCCCTTACTATGCCCTGCTGTTGCCCCTCATGTTATGTACCCTGTTGCTGCCACCCATATAATGTGCCCTGCTTCTGCCCCCCCAATGTAATGTGCCCTGCTTCTGTCCCCCATATAATGTACCCTGCTGACGCCCCCCATGTAACATAACCTGTTTCTGCTCCCCAAGTAACGTGCCTTGCTGCCCCCCATGTAACATAACCTGTTGTGTCCCTCATGTATTGTACCCTGCTGCCACCCCCCATGTAGTGTGCCCTGATGATGCCCCATGTATTGTACCCTGTTGCCTCCCTCATATAATGTTCCCTACAGCTGCCCCCCTATGTAACGTAACCTGCTTCTGCTCCTCAAGTAATGTGCCCTGCTGCCCTCCAAACCTTGCTGCTGGCCCCTAGGTAATGTAACCTACCGCTGCCCCAATGCAAAGTGCCCTGCTGCTGCCGCCCATATAATGTGCTTTGCTGCTGCCCCCCCCCCCCATGTAACATGCCCTGATGCTAACCCCCATATAATGTACCCTGCTGCTGCCCCCTATGTAACATTACCTACTGCCCCCCATGTAACGTGTCATGCTGCAGATCCTCATGTAATGTGCCCTACTGCTCCCCCTCCCCCATATAATGTTCAGTGAGCTGTAGCTCTAAACATTATTTAAGAGGTTCCCTGAGATCTCCAACCTTTTCCTAAGAATCCCTCCAAGATAAAAAGGTTGAGAAACCCTGCTCTAGCAGCTGGAAATCACTATATTAGACACTGCTCCTTCAGTGATCTCCACTAGCTTTTGGGTCCCTTTCCTAGTGGCTGTTTTGCTGCATTCTGAACACAGGAGTTGAGCCATTTAGCCTAGATGCCATTCAGAGAATGCTTTACTACAGGTTTAGAGCTCAGACTAATCACAAATGAACACAACAAAGCCTGCGTGGCTGATTAGCCAGAAACAACACTCAAAACAGGTTCCATAAATGTTAGAGGCATGAAATCCATCCTTTGTCTGCTTCTGGTGCCAAGGTGTTCCCCAGAATATATTGGGCTTTTAATCCATGTATACCTTAACAATTTGAAAACTGAGGGGCTTTGAAAATATTTTAGAAAGGCTAACAAACCAAGTATTTCATTCAAAAATACTTTATCAGTAACAATATAAACTCCCCTTTTAGCCTACACACTTTTTATTAGGTAATCTAGTCTTCTGATGGGCACTATCAACAGTAATATCCAAACGTTCAGCGCAAATATTTGAAAAGACATATAGCAAACTGAACACCAAAACAATTTTAAGCATTTTAATCATTTAACAATGATTTTAATTATTTTTTTAATATTTAGCATTATACAACAATCACCAGACCTAGTTGGACCCATAAATGGGAAGCTATACAAATAACAAAATAAACAAACCCAACTTTCACAACCCATTCCAAAAGATGGAAGATTGTTGCTAATTTGTCTGATTCACACATGTGCGGTGCAGATTGAAGCTCAGGTTTCATAGCTAATTGATGTGGTAGTTGTTCACAGGTTCATTTCAGGTTTGCATCAGGTTCAGGACAGAATTTGCTCAGGATCTTATCCTGTTCACACACATGGGGTTTAGAAATGGTTCCCATAGAAGTTAATAGCCTGTAATCCAGACCTGAACTGGACCGCACTGCTCAGAAATCGGACATAACTATTTCTAAAACCACACTGAATCTGCACCGCCAGTGCACCAGACATATGTGAGCAGGCACCACAGGAAGCGTTATTTTTTCACATGTCACGGTGGCTCGCTGACCACCTGTCATTCCAGCATTCTACTCACCCGAGTGTGTGCCTTTATGGCTTATCTTTATATCTACAGATCCACGCTGCACCTGCTTGCGCCCGCCTGCTCTGGCTGTCAGAGTAACACCTTGCTACTGGGCTACGGGCGAGTAAAGTCAAGCTATGGCTGCACGCTCAGAGCTGGTTTGTCCTGTGGGGCTCACTGTAGAGGGGTGCGGGGCAGGAAGAGGAGAGACAGAAGCGCTGGCTGTAGGGTTGCAATTGCTGATTGGGGCCATTTGGAGAAAGTTGTAGAAGATGGCCTGGAGTTAGCAAGACATGCTGCAGAACACCATGCCTCACTTTCCCATGGCCCTGAATGAGCTCCCCCTGGTGACTATCACATCATCTTGAAGAGGCTGCACCCGTGTCCTTAAAGTGGACCTCCAGTTGAGTATTCCTGATGATATCCATCCATCCCGGGCTGATTCCATTCCTATCCTGAGAGGGAGCCATTGGCAGACCTCCATTTATCTATACATTGTGCAATTCCTTTGCACGTCTGGTGAGTGCGCACTTTATCCATACTCTGCCTCTCACCAATTTTTGAGGAAGTGATGGATATTTGAAGTCACGCTGAGCTCTTTACAATTATTACAAACTTTTATCATATACATGAATTTGATGTCATTTTATTTATCAGGACTATTCATATTTTAGCGCTGCACTCATCTTATTTTATATGTCATTTTGAAGGTTTATGGTTTCCTTTATTGCGCATAGCTGATTATTTATGTTGAGTGCTCGCTGAGTTTTTATCTTTTAATCTGCATATATGTGAACGGGCACTTAATGATTTCTCAAATAACCAAAAAGGTTTTGAAGCCATAAAGATTAAGTTTAGAGTTAGAACATTCTGCTACACCTTTTGGAGTACTTTTCACCCAACAAATCAGTGCTGAATGACTAAAACTAATTGTTCAATTATCTACTAAAAGGCTGCAGTCCATCTAGTTTCTAATTTCACATCTTATTTTTGAGGTAAGAAACTAAAATACCGCCTGGTGATGTATATAATGTGATTCTCCAAACCTCCTTTTTATCTACGCCCAGCAGTTTCCTACACTCTCGCTCTGTGTCCTAATTCAGATTCTCCCCACACTCCCCTTCTGATCTGCAGTGCTGTGTGCTGAAAGAACTCAGAGGGAGAACATAGCTACTGTTGGCTGTGTGAGCTGAGATGATGTTCTGTGAAGTGTCTATTCAGGAGGGTGAGCTGGCAAAGTTTTATGTCAGGAGGATTTGTCTGCATGGACATAAGAAGGGTTAAGATGGCAAGGAGGGTCAGAAGAGGGGCGAGTTTGTGGGGGATCCAGATAAGTCCGCAGCTCCCCCCTTCGCAGCTGAGAGATATCTTTTCCATAAATGCACCACACCAAACCACAGGGTGCTGCCACATCATTCATTTGGTGTGTGGGTTTGCAGATGTGCAGGGATGCCATTAACAAATGAAGACTCTGTTGTGTGTTTGCTAAAGGGCAGCATGTTTCTGTGCATGCCAGGAAAGCATACAATTTTGCACGCTTTCCAACATGCATAGATGTGAACTTAACCTTAGTGTGTTTAGTGTGTGTCCATTGACACGCACAGCCAGGTTCTGGAGCTCGCCCGCACAGGTGCCCACATAGCACACAGCTTGCTATGGAGGCACCCAGAGAAAGAAAGAGCATTCAGAACCAGTGGGGGACTGCCAAAGAAGAGGTAAGGGACCACTCTGTGCATTTTCATTGGGCAGGTAAGTATAACATCTTTTTTATTTTAACACAATCCTGGTGGCTTCAGCCACTGGGATTGGGCCCTAGATAAGCATACCAGGGGCAACCAAGTAGGTGGAAGGTAGCTGAGCGGACACAGGTGAACAGTGTCACATTCGGGACCCCCCTGCTTGATGGCTGGGAAAGAATGTAATGCAGAGCAATCTGCTTTGCATTACATTCAGTGGCACACATGGGAGATATCCAGGGTCTTTTAGACCCCTGATAACTCATTAAAGAGTACCTGTCACCAAACAAATCATCACATAGGGGACAAAAAGTTAAGTAAAAAAATGTTTAATTGTTTAATTGTAAAAAATTAATGTTACACCCAAGCACATAAAATCCCTCCCATATTTTTGACCCCCTCAATCCCACATATATGCACATACGAATGTAAACGCATGCGTTTCGGGCACTTACGCATCAAAAAAAGTTGATTGAGATACACATGTTACATGTTGCCAAGCAATAATTCTCGTACCTAGATGTCCACCATAAACACAAAACTGATGACCCATAGTAATAGGGGCTATAAAAGTGTCGTTTATGGAAAATATAGAGACTGAAGTTTGTTGCCATTTCACGGGTGCATGCAAATTTAGGGTTTGACATGTTGGGCATCTATTTACTCAGTGCAACCTCGTCTTTTATAGTTTACAAAAAATTGGGTAATTTATTCCATTTTTGTGCCGTAAAATTAACTTTATTGTACTGTTTACCAAAATTTTCCATTTCCTAGATCTTTGCAGTAATAATGTGTGAAATAAAAAATTGGAACTGGTTTTAAAAAATAAAATTGGTTTTAAAAAATAAACAGTATAATGTTTTGGGGGGTTTATGTCATCTTCAGGGCTAAAATGATTTTTTAAACATGCAAAAAAATGCAGAAACCGATCTGGAAATGAAAGGGTTTAAAGTATGCAATTAGGTAAAATATATGCCTCTTGTAGAATGACACCCATATGAAATGAATGCCTTTCCCCTAATTAAAGTATATAATCCTCCTATAATGGCTTGCTGAATGCACAGCGAAAAAAGTGCCTGGAAATTTTTTTTAAATGTTGGCAACTTAAAGTGGTTTTAAAGGCTCAAAGGCTTTTTTTTAACCTTCATGCATTCTATGTGTGCAGCAATGCCTCCAGCCCCCTTAATACCTACCTGAGCCTCATCGCAATCCAGCGATGCTGTCCCGGGTCTCTGTCTTCTCATTGGCTGAAACAGCAAGCGGGAGCCATTGGTTCCCACTGCTGTCAATCACAGCCAGTCAGCCAATGAGGAGATAGAGGGGGAGGCACTAAGCCGCGACCCTATGTGTGAATAGACACACGGAGCAGTGGGTGCTCCCATAGCAAGCTGCTTGCTGTGGGGGCACCCGACGGGAGTGAAGGGCCAGGAGAGCCTGTGGGGGTGAGGGACCCGAAAAGAGGAGAATGCAGGCTGCTCTGTGCAAAACCACTGCACACAGTAGGTAAGTATAGCATGTTTGTTATTTAAAAAAAAAAAAATGAACCTTTAGAATCGCTTTAACACCCAGTTACATCCCTGTCATCTATCTATTAATTTTATTTTTGGAAATTCATGTACTAAAATTGTTTTCCCAAACATTTTGGTGTCCACTTGATGGTACTTCTGTGTCTTTTCTGGGTCAAAGCCTTGAGGATGTTTTGTACAAGTTTGCCTCCATTAATGTTTGAGGAAAGATAACTTCTTGTTCATGAATTTTTAATGCATAATCTTGGCATGCCTTTGGTGTTGAGATAAAAAATATTCCCATATGCATGCATAAGAGTTACATCACCGCAGACTAGCAAATCAAGACAGCCAAAGAATCCAAGCTTGAAAGAGGATATAGAAAAGATGGAAGCTCCAGCAACAGAGTGACGTGCGGAATCATGAATATCGCACAGGGATGTTTTGCAATCAGGGGTGGACTGACCATTTGGAAACTGGGGCACTACCCAAGGGCCCGGGGTCAGTAGGGGGCCCCATGAGATACCCCTGGTGCCTTTTTCATAGGCTTTTTTGAGTTTGGGCAAGGACACAGTGGCCCCATGATCCCCTATTGTCCAGGATCCCCATGAGTTGTCAGTCCGCCCCTGTTTGCTGTGTAAGTGTGCTATAATATACAAACATGGTGAACATAGTTGCATAATATGGTAAGAACTCCCGGGGACGGCGGCAACATATCTGGTTTAGTTATGCTTGACACACCAAAATTACATCCACTGCCATCATCCACCACTGCAGTGGCTGTTTTCATCCATTTTCTGTACCTAACCCCTCATTGATGGCAGTTGAGTAAAATAAACTATAATCTGCCAATATATAGCTTCATTGCCTAAAGATGACCACAGTATATTTGCATTTCAATTTCCTTACCATTGTTGCAGTGATTTCCAGGACAGCACATGCCATCTCTGTGACAGCGTTTCTTCTTTCTTCTGCAGGCCATACAGGAGGAAGGAGCCTGATGAGGACTGTAGCAATATTTTCCTACTTCGCACTCTTTATCGCTTATACAGGGATATACCTGAAATAAATAGCAGTAATAATAAATGGTAAATTTTTCCAGATCATTATATAGTACGAATGTGCACAAATATACCTAATAGGGAGTGTGCAAGCTAGGTGTCCATAGGGGCCAGTCAGCAAAAATCTAGTGCCAAGGCAAGTTGCTACCTCATCCCTTTAAAACCGAACACATATTAATTACACAGGTCCTGTGACTGATTAAGGTTGTAATTAAACTCACTTATGCAGGCCATACTTGGGGCAAATTCGAAAATAATTTTCTGTCGAAAATCGTAACTATGAATTTTCATTCAAATTTTGCACCATTAGTGGGACACAGCATTGGCTGATTTTCGTGCAGCCATTTGAGTGATCGGGCATGTTGGAAATGTTTTGAAAAATAAACTAATTTCTAATCAATGATTGGAGAATTGTGCGAGACGTATAATCGAAAGAGAAATGAGCATGAGCTGTGACCTGGAAAAAAGGATGCCCAGACACAAAAATTCCTTTTTTTAGTAACATGAGGTGAAATTGAAGGCTTGGTTGGTCATATTTCGAAATCAATGGTGGCACCACCGGATTGCAAAATGCACGTGTCTGATTTTCTATAGAAAATTCGGTCTCAATTCAACCCATGCATGGCCTGCATAAGTGCCTTACCTGCATTAAATTAGCCTCAGAACCTGTGTAATTAATATGTGTTTGGGTTTAAAAGGATGAGGTGGCAACCCTAGTGCCAAGTTGAACATTTATGTCAATTTTACCATACAAAGTAGGTCTTCCTAAAACACAAGTGTTCAATTATGCATGCAGAAACCATAGCTCTCGTTTATGATTCTTGCTCATCTCCTTTTTAACTCACAGAATTCTGCTGCCCACCAAATATGATGGCTGTCCTCAATGGTCAATAGAATGGTAAAGGGGGGTGGGAGTAATGACTGGCGAATTACTTCTGAATGGCACCCCCACGCATCACAGCCAGCAGTGCGATTGTGGGTGAGGGAACCACAGGGAAACCACATGATCAAAAAGCCACCCTTTCAAAAGGGTGCCACGCTTTCCAAAATGGTCAAATGAATGGGCCACTGTGCCCAAGCAAACGCGGACTGCACAGTCCGCAATAGTATGAACCAGGGCTAATATGGTACTGTGGGCTATAAATTTGAAGATTACTATTAAAAATGGTAATCTTATTATATTACATTCAATGATTATCCCATTTTATATTTGTACTGCTCACCATAGTATTGTGAATCCACAAAGCTTTTTCTCTGAAATAACAGTAACAGCAGGTATTTATTGCTCAAGTGGAATATAACTGATATAAATCAATTGCAATACAGATCTCCACTTAGATTTCTTTGACTCCTTACATACTAGAATAATTATCTATAGTTTATGTTGGCTTCCAGATTGCACACTATGTTAGTAAAAATATCTGTGGCTGCCAATGCAGTCAGACCCTAATCCAGTTTGGCAGTATTATATCAAGACTGGTAATGCAGAAAGCTGCAATGTAAGGCTTGGAAAGGTGCCACTTGGGTATAGTAGAACAAGACACTCATTAACTCCTTTGCTTGTCTATATTAGGTCTGTGAGTTTGATTTCATCTCTTTATTGATATAAATAGTCTGCCAAGTTTTTTTTTTCTTCCCTGTACATTCAATGTTGTGGCAGTTTTCAGTTTTTTACTATTGGAACCAAATAATGAATCTTTCTGTATTCGAAGATTTTGGGCTATTATATTAGAAAGTAAATGTAGACACATATAAAGGACCCCTGTTTAATCCAACTATGCATTGAATAAATTGCTTAAATTATGTTTATAACACTAAATAAATCTGCCTGTTTACTAAACTCCTGTAATCACCTGCAAATCAGCATTAAGACTAGGAACAAGCTGCTGTTCCTTAATTGTCTAATCCCTGCCTTAAGGCTCCATGCACACTAGCGTTTTTTTCAAGCTAAAAATTAAAAAAAAAAATTGGTGACCCCATAGGGTAATGTCATAATGTGCTAGTATGCACTGCATGCTAGCACAATATAATAGACCTACCTAAAAAATGGATCCCTTCAGTGGCACGCTGTCACTGTTGACAGAGCTTCCATTCTCACACAGTCCTCCTTCTGGGTTTGTGGGCTCCAGCTGTTTGAATGGCTGAGCCGCAATGATGTCACCCCCACGCATACAACCATGAGTCACAGTTGTGGCACACCTCTCTCAATGGACGGCATACTGGAGTGTGCCATCCATTGAGAGCACTGTGCGCATGTACTGGTAACATCAACAGCCTTCTACACATGTAAATATCTTTTAAATGGTGCATGTTTAGGAGATATTCACTGTATGTACAGATAAGCCTTACTATAGGCTTACCTGTAAGTACAAGATAAAAAGCAGAGTTTACTACCACTTTAACCAAACTGTATTGATTTGATTGCAATGAAAATATAGTGGAGATGATTTACTAATGCTAATAGGCTGCTCACTCTGCGGAGGAAGTTACACTTTGCAAGAGAATTTTCCCCAGAGCGTAAAATTTCATAATACCCAATCAAGTGCAAGAATTATGGTGATTCCAGATAGACAATTTTGCTGTTGGTAGTACATCATCCAGGGGCGGACTGACCATTTGGAAACTCGGGCACTTCCCGAGGGCCCGGGGTCAGTAGGGGGCCCCATGAGATGCCTCTGGTACCTTTTTTCCTAGCCTTTTTTGAGTTTGGGCAAGGACACAGGGGCCGCATGATCCCCTATTGCCCGGGGGCCCCATGAATTGTCAGTCCACCCCTGACATCATCATTGAATATTAGCTTTGCCTCCAACATATTCATATGTATAAGTACCATAGGTTAGCCATTATAACTCGATGGACATACCTTATTTGGTAAAAATGCTTGGAAGGGCAAGACAACATCCTAGATATAAGAGGGTTAACTATTTCCATCATGGTAATGGTTAGTTTGGCCAATACTATATTTTAGCTTTTCTTGCTGTACAATTAAAGCACCCAAAGGTTTCTTATCTCTTACTGGGACTTTGGTAGTAATATAGCAGTGCTTTGAGTTCCCAAACTCTATCCAGAAAAGCTATTCTGGCTGTTATATGCACAAGAGCTTTTGGGTGGACTAACACCTTCATTTATCACACACAATGGACATTTAATTGGTTAATCTAACCTACTTTGCCACCAATCATGTAATACCTAATTCTGCATTTTATTAAAGTAGTAGTTTAAAGGGAAACTTGACTTTTTATGAGAAATAAAAACATCCTCCACAACAAAAATGTAATTTTTGGTGAGATACTCTCATAGGATTAAAGGGATTCAGACACTGGCATTTCCTCTCAATAGAACACTGCAAGTATATCAGCTGGCTGATAATGAAAAAGTCACTTGCTTTCATATTCACTTTGCACATTGACAAAATTTGTTAGAATCCTTACAATGTACAAGGATCACCCAGAAGGGATCAACAAAAATGATTTCTCAACAAAAGTGGAACTACTCTTTAAGAGTAGCCAACCTCTTACATCCTTGGTTCATTTTGTATAACTGACAACTTATTTTTATACATGCTTTTAATTTTTGTTTTCACTTAAGCTGCGTATTTGAATCTATTTACAAGTTCAGTCTTTACCTATTTTCTGACTTTTATTGAAGCTGGGTAGGCACTCAGTATTTTGCAGCTGCAAGTGGTTGCCTAATGAATGTAGTGATGTAACAAAGGTGTCAAAGAAGAACTTAAACTTTTCATATCTTACTGTATTCATTACATTTGCTGTGTATTGTTGGCTTATACAGTGAGCAGATGCATTTGATGGTAGTGAAATGATGTCAGATTGTCAAAACATTGCTAGGGGATAGGTATTTAACAAAGGGAGCATATGCCTGTAACACATGGAAACTATAAGATGGTAATCTATAACAATACATGATCTAAAACCTTAAATAAGCACTGATACTTCAATTTAACTGAATGGTAGACTCAGTTTAAAAAAAAAGAAACAAACATTGGTCTGCAGTCAATTATCCAATGTATGTATTCTCCATTTTGGTTTTTACAATATGTTTGATTTTGTAATGGTACTGTGAAAGAATTTAATGGATATTTTTATGTTTTGGAATGTACAGAACAGACAGATACCTCTATAAAAATAGCCATGAACAAGAGCATAGTAAAGAATAAAAAATATAATATGGAAGAGTAATACTGCACTTGGATGTTTCTTGCTGTTACACTTCCAATACAATTGGAACTCTCTTGACCAAAGTCTGGATGTAAAATTTAACTGGTGTTACATTCTACTCACACATAATATGAACTGGCTCAAGGGATACACCCTATCCTCCAAATGGATCTAGTTTTTATCTTGGCATGTATCTTATTCACCTGGCCTTTTCTATATAGTTGCTGGTATCTGTATCTTCTGAATATCTATCCGCTGAGCCTAAAGAAATACAGGCCAATGCATTCCATGGCTACGGTACTACTCCCTTGTATCATGACAATCAGCTTTATTTCCAGATATCCCTTTAACAATGGAATTTTTTTTCTATTATTCGGTGTTATACATCTTTGTAAAATTTAATAACAATATAAATAAACAGCAATATAAGTATACAGTAGATGCAGTGCATCAGGAAGTACAACCAGTACAACAGTTAAAAGAATTTTTGATTGCATAGTTTTTTGTTTTTTTTTACAGCTGTGTTCTTTGAGATTATGTTCTTTCAATAGTTTTGCATTGTTCAAGCTTAGGTTTTGAACTATTATAATTAAATTTAAAAGTGATGAAATTAAAAAAAAAATCTATCATACCTCCCAATGTCTAAATCTTTCTGCAAAGCAAAATACTGATTCGTACATTATTTCAAGTCCCTTGGCAAATCAAATACATTATCAAGCATAAACCACTTTTCGGTTGTTTTCTTTCCATGGATTAAAGTGCTTCACATACCCTGAACAAAATATGTGCACAAATCTCTTGCTAAAGGAACCATCAACTATAACATAATTATGTGTCAACATTAATTTAAGAAGACTCAAGCTACACCACTGAGCATAAACGTTTTATACATGACGTCTTATTTAGCATGTTCGTATGCTTTTATTGTATTGTTTCATAAAAACTGAAATGCACTGAAGTCACCAAAATTACCTCATGCAAAGATGTAATACAATGGTTTGATAACACAGGAGACTGCGTCAGAAATCCAACTTCCCCTCTTCTTTAAAATTAAGTTCAGTAGATAAGTGAGGATTAGCTAATTTGTGAAATTCCTTACAACATAAATGGAAAAAGCTGAAATATTCCATGGACACCATTACTATGGAGCTTAAGTTTTGTACAAAATATTTAAACGGTGCTCCTTCTGTGTGATGACTAAATATATTAAAATGGTATTCCAGAATTTTGGGTTTATAAGGACTAGACTTTATCAGGATTTTATTGCAGCCACGTGCCCTGTTGGGGAGACTTTTCCCACTTCTCTGTGAGGACAATATCACTGGAATGGTAAGTGGTGGTAAATCTGCAATTGGGACACACACAGAAGTAGGGATGAAGCTTGAGTTCAGAGTTACAAAAGGTAATGTAGCTGTGGGCATAATATACTTGGACTTTGCAAAAGAATTTGACACAGTTCCCCACAGACAGTTAATGTGTAAATTAAGGCCCATAGGCTTAGAAAATTGAGTCTGGAATGGATAGCATACTGGCATAAAGACTGTATTCAGAACGTAGTGATTAATGATTCATACTCTAAATAGTCTAAGATTGTTTGTGGTGTACCCCAAAGCTTAGTGTTGAGACCTTTACATTTTCTGTTTCTGGACGTTTTCTGTTATTGGCTGAACTCTACAGACTTGTGTTTGTTACTATGTCAACTACATTATCTTAGGAAAAAAATGATGGCAGTGAAAGAGAGAATGGAAAGGTTAACAAAGGAAAACAGAAAAAGTTAATATAACATTAGGAAAATAAGTAACTATGCAACTGATTACTTCTATGCATTCTTGCCAGCTTTATAAATATTTAATATATAAAAAAGTGAATGTTTACTGAGCTTAGTAAATAAGGTCTGGTTGTGTTAAAGCCCAAGTTGAGTTATGTATAATATATATATATATATATATATATATATATATATATATATATATTCATTTATTTTTTAGTCAGCACAACGGATGTTGGTTACTTGTTATAGCTGAAACCCTCATAGCTGAAATCCAAAGTTCTCTGCCCCCCACTGCACACCCCATACCCAGGCTACGATAATACTCAGATGCTGGGTGGGGGAATAAAGTCACTGGACTGGTCACAGGCACTCATCAAGATGGACAACTATGCCCACATTTTCTGCCCCAATCCTCCATTCAAAAAAGCTTTACTATAGCTTACAGCACTGAAAAAGACTCTAGGCATGGAGGATGGGTGCATGAATAAAAGGCCCACCGTCTTGATTGAAGCTATATACCAAATATGACTGGAGAAGGGGGAAGAAAAAGATTGGGCATAGTAGGGATTGGGCATAGTAGGCACCCTTGATGAGTGCCTGTGACAGATTCAGCCAATCATATTACCTGCTGCAGCACTTGAAAATTATAGCTGTGGCGGTATGTGGAGGGGGGCTTGGCAAAGGTGTTAGGATTTGAACTAAGAGAGCATACACCAGCATGAAGGACAATTCGTATGGAATGTTAGTACGGTCCCTTGTGCTGATATTTATTTTTTACTTTTAACTAACATTGGGTTTAACTTCAACTAATCACTCTAGCTAGCAAATGTTCTTTTTTAAATGTCCCCTTATTTACTATCATTCACTTTTCAAAATAACTTCCAAACACTTACCAAATAAACTTTAATTTATCCTAACTCAGCCATACACACAAGTGCTTTATAGATCAGATTCCAGAACTGTCCTCTCTTTGCTCAAAAGCCACATCAAGCTACACAAATCTGCATTACATGTTCACTTTTAAATCAGTTGAAATTAACTGCTCTTTACCAAATATATTGGCTTATGAATTGTTTGCAAGTCTCAGCTGCATACCAATCGATACAGAGAATTAGTAGTGATGTTGCTGAAGTGATCAGACAAATTGCGACATTAACTTTGATCAATAAATTGCTTGAAGACATCAGCTTTGAACAGTAAACTACTTATCACCAGCATGTTAAAATGTTCATTAAATCAGATTTTTTTTGTAAAGACACTTGCTGGTAAAGAAGCCAGGTTCAATGTTTCAAAGCCATGTAGAGTCCCCTTTGTCAGGCAGACTGCTTGACAAAGGGCACCCTGAGTGGCCCTGAAACAACAATAAAGTCAGACTGAAGTATTTCTTAGGGCAAAACTTTTTTTAATTTTAGATTGAGCAGAAACGGTTCAAACCAGGGGCGGACTGACAACTCATGGGGCCCCCGGGTAATAGGGGATCATGGGGCCCTTGTGTCCTTGCCCACACTCAAACCACACCCAAAAAAGCCTATGAAAGGTACCAGGGGCATCTCATGGGGCCCCCTACTGACCCTGGGCCCTCGGGCAGCGCCCGAGTGCCCGAATGGTCAATCCGCCCCTGGTTCAAACCCTTTCAGGTTTTTGCTGCATCTATGTCCCATTGGGGAGATTTTCCTTTACTTCCTGTCTGGGAAGTGAGTGGAAATCTCTCCAAAGTGAGGGAAATACCATTATCAAAAGGAATATATTGGTCACGAGCAGGGGCGGACTGACAACTTATGGGGCCCCCGGGCAATAGGGGATCATGGGGCCCCTGTGTCCTTGCCCAAACTCAAAAAATCCTATGAAAAAGGTACCAGGGGCATCTCATGGGGCCCCCTACTGACCCCGGGCTCTCGGGCAGTGCCCGAGTTTCCAAATGGTCAGTCCACCACTGGTCACGAGTAACCCCTCTTTTTGGGCTAAGTGCACTGGAGCAGGTGGTTGACAGGCGGGAAGTCATGCTGTGAACTTGTGTTGTAACCATAAAACAAAACAGAGGGCACACTGGCCTAGTGCATTATCCTTAAAACGTATATTTATTTTTTTAAAAAGTGGTAAGTATTATACTAAAAAATAGCGAATATAACAAGCTTATCATGTAAAAACAGCACAGTGCAATCCATGATTCGACTTGCCACATGACAAGGCAATAGGACTTCCAAAAGGCTAACGTATTTCGAGAACTAGCCTCTTCCTCAGAGCCAACAAGACTGTTGCCTGTGAACTTGTGTTACCAGATTAAACAGTTTATAGCATTTATGATGTCATTGGTGTGCTAACCATTTATTCCTTTTGACACTTGCTTGTAAATTGGAGATGCGCTCGCCAAGTACTCAATAACAGCCAGAGGACCAAGGAGTAGAGTGTGTTTCAAGACAGACACGGATTACTGCTGGATCTACTGAAGCACATGTTCTCTTAGACAGTCTGAACTAGAACAAGTATTCTCAATACAAGATTTCCTATTTCATTTCTGGTGACAACTCAAAATTTTGGCTTTCCATCACTTTCAGTCCCAGTGACAGTGATCACCAAAACAGATAGAGAGGATAGATCTCACGTATGGAGACACACACAACAATACAAATCAAGCAGGGGTTCTAACCTTTCCCTATTCTATTCGGAAAAACAGTGTTGGATTTAAATACACTTTAAGTCTGATAGACACGTACCGAAAGTTGGCCAGTTCAGAAGGAACCAGATGATTTTTGGTACATATGTATCGCTCTCTGTTCAGCAGAAGCCAGCCTATTGAACAGTCTTGCTGGAAAACCAGCAATCCATTAGTGCTTGCAGCCAATGGCTACAAGAGCTGTTCAGTGTATTCTGGCAGGGGGGATCCGTCAGTTTTTTTCATTCAACCCTCTGGTTGAATGAAAAAAAAACTGAATATGTATACCCAGCTTTTAGAACAGTTTTAAGCTCCATGTACGCTACAGCTGATAAACTCATGTTTAAGAGCTTTTCTACGTTTTTTCTATGTGTCCTAATGTTTTCCTATGTGTCCATGTACACTGTGTCGTTAAAGTTGTTTACAGACAGTTGAGTTTACAGTCATTTTTTTGAACGCACCAAACTTGCGTTCAGGAGTAGATTTTATCAGTGTTTAAAACGCCAAACGCTTGTAAACATGGCTAACCGCGTTTATAAGCATTTGCGTTTGGAAAATGTTTTTAACTCTTCCATTTCCAGATGCTGTCCATCATGAAAAATGCATGCTAAGCGTTTTCCTGGTACTCAAATGATCTGGTACACCATACTTTGAGGTTTTGCATAAAAGAAAATATGTTAGACACTGCTGCAATAATTTCTGCACAGAAATGAGCTGGAACACATCCAAACACCACGAAAAAAAAAAACCGAACAGCTAATCTCAACAAATACTGCTCTCTCTGCTTCTGCTCTCCCTATTTCTCTCAAAATGTCTGAAATAGTTGATTTTTAACTGTTTTTCAGTGCATTCTGGGCATTTTGGAAGTTCTCCTGAGGTTATCTTTAAAAAATGTTTCTAAATGCAAATGCTCATAAATGCGCATAAACAAGGTATGTAAACGCGGCTAAACAGATGTTTTTCAACCTACGTTTTCCAGCAGTCAGTTTCCATCGTTCAGAAGTGTCCCATGTACATGGAGCCTTAGAATCCTGGTGATATGGGATGTGATATCTATTTTGCTGTGATTACAGCTTTATGGCTTTATTTAAATCTAAAAGAAATACAGAAATAGCAGCAATGCATCAAGGTCCAGTTATGTGAAAAATGTATCTTGTTCTTGATTTGCAGTTTACTATAAACTCTTAAAATTCATTCCATCTACTATTGCAGTTGGCCCTATCTCCTGCAATCAGTGTGTAGCATAAAATCCTATATTTAATAATCTTACAGGTCCCAGGAGAGTAGTTTTTTTTCCAGAAAATAGGTACAGACCACATAGACTGTTATAACATCATATGTGCTAGTCTGAATATGCTTTGTAAATCTCATGCTTCTTTACTGTAATAATTATACAAAACCAGTTCCAAATGAAAACCAGCAGTACCTTCATGAACAGACATACATCTTCCAAACTTAGTTTTACCATCTGTGTACAAAAAGGAGACAGAAAAACTGCGTTCCGTCACATTCTGAATTTATATTCCATCTCTAATGTGAAGCAATGCAGGGGAAACGGAGTAATATTTTTTATTCCTTGTTTCTCTTTTCTATTACTGTTTTAATATATTGCACAATTGCTCTGATCTAATCGCAAAGGAGTAGCCTGGGGTCTTGGCATAAACAGATAGCTGGATATCTGGAAGTAATAGTATGAGGCAAAACTGAAAACAGTGCTTCACCACTGAATAGTGGATTTTATGTGCTGGATTTTTATTCAAACCAAAATGTAACTGGAACGTCACCAAGGACATTTTACATATCATTAGTGATAAAGAGTTTTTATCATTTTTAATATGCAAAAGAATGTCACTACTTTTTCCTATGAAAACATGAAACCTCTCCCTTTTAAAAAAATAAATAAAATAACTTTAGCTAATAAAGCCAACAGCAGTACAGATAGTTGACAGAATAAGCTGGAAAGACATTTTTAATGCTGCACAATCTCAGAACCTCAAAGAGGCTATTCACATTGATATGCAAATTGAGACCCAGCCAGGGCAAAGCAAAGGTTCACTTTAATGCCTTCCTCCCCAGTAGTGCATACTTACCTTTCCTTTATTCTACCACTAATAAAGCGATTTTAAACCCTCCGTTTTAAACACTTTTATCAGCTGATATGAGTATGCAGATTCTTCATCTTTTTAACCTTGCCAATATTCCTGTTGAAGCTGTAGCCATGGCCACTACCCCAGGTTTCCTGTTTCAGGGTGGCTCCTTTCTCTTGCAGCATCCCTTGTAGCCACCCTCGCATGCATCCCTACTTTGTGTGCATCAATAGAAAGCCACAGTTCAATAGCCTATGATGACAAGGTACTCCCCTGTTCCTTCCTCCTCCTCCCCTCTACCTTTTCTGAGCTCACAGACTGGCTGGAGACTGCACTGTCCACTTTTAACTGCTTCCTGTGAAGACCAGAAGTTTGGGGAAGCAGCACTGAGAGAGCAGGAACCAGCAGCATTGAAAATTGTAAAGTGCAAGTAATAGGTTAATCAAGAAGTCTCTTGGGGAATGTTTATTTTACTGTGCGTAAGCTATAAACTGCTGAGAGTTTGTTACTACTTTAAGTGGGAAGAAAATGTATTTTTTTGTGGAAGAGCATGTGACTCACTTTCCATCCTTTCACATAACAGCACTGGTGCTTGGCAATTGGCTAAGTGCAGTCACATGTGAAGGAAATCCTCTATCCTATTTAAGCTCCAGCTGAAGTGACTCAGAAATTATAAAGCAAAGGGTTTGCAGGACATAAGGCAGTCAAAAAAATAAAATGTATGCAGTAACACCTTGTAATGTTTTACTAATAGTATACTGCTGGTTTCCTCTAAACAATCCAAATGTGAACATTTGTAAATTAATGCCCCAGAATCTCATACTCCAGGGACTGTAACAAATCATTATATGAATGTTAACCATGAGTGAAGTAACCTTCGACAAGACTTCAGAGTGCAGAAAAAGCCTCAAATTGGGTGGGAAGTCCTTTTTGATTTTTAACTCTAACCCCAGCCTAGGCTCTTTAAATCTGGCCCACATGTTTTTTTTTTTTCTCTTCTCTCCCTTTGATGGACAGCTACATTGAGAGAGGAGGCTGAACTGTGCCCATACTTGTAGGTGCTGTAGCTGAAGAGGACTTGCCCCTGGCAACAGGGGCAAAGGAGGACTCTTTCTGGCTAAGCAGACCAGGAGGATCGGCATCGCCTGCTGGCTATGTTTAGCCCCACCCATCACCAGGACCACGTGGAGAATCTGTGGACCTCATGGGCAGCAGGAGGTCCAGGACAGTATAGTACATGCCCAGCAGGTGAGTTGAAAGTGGGGAAAAGGACTGACCACTGTCTGCACTGCTGTGCTCCTCTGTATTCAATAGATATTGATGTCTGAAAAATCTTCATCCTGTGTAACACTTCTAGGGGTGTCTGATTCCTGGTCCCCCACTATTCTCAGTTCCACTGTCCCCCATGTCACTATTTTGTCCGGTAATTACATAAGGGTTGGCAGAGGGACCATGGAGTTTAGAGGGGGAGTAGGTACTTGACACTCCCAGAAGTGTTGAACACAGAAGATTATTTAGGCAACAATATCTCTCGAATAGAGAGGAGAACAGTGGCATGGGCAGTAGGATGGGCACATATTAAAGGACAGCTTTTTATGAGATGACAGGGCCTCTTTACAATATCAAGGAATCTGCAGTCTTTTGGAGGATACATTTCTCTAAGCAGAAATGGATAAAACGTATGAATATTTCTTACGTGCTGGCTCAAAGGCTTTACTTTTTGTGAGGTCTGGATTTTGTTCATTAACACCATGTATTTGGAAGAAGTGCAAGCTCCTTCTGTTTTTTCAGGTGCTTTAAGTGGTACTGCAATTGCTAAATATTGCTAGCATGATTTATTGCAAGAGTGGGTGAGATTCGTGAAACCGCACTTAGAGCATGGTGAGATATTTCCAGCTCCAACAGGAAAAATTGGAGGGATACAAAGTACTATCTCAATTTGCTGCTAATTTGGATTAGCAAACAGGATGAGGAATTATTTGAAATCATATGTACTTGCTTTAGCTGTGACCCACAAAATCAGAGGATTAAGGAAGATATGCAGGTTGTCATTAAGACAAGAGGTTTTCATTGCGGTCAAACATGAATGCAAAAGTATTGGGCTGCTTAACCAGCAATACACTAGAATGTGGTTTTACATGCTTGATCACAGGCCATAACCTCCAAACCATTGACTTCTGTGAGCTTTTTAGAAAATAGAACCCTGAAAAGATAAGTTATGCCCAGATATCTTGTTGCGGCAGTAAAGTCTTTAAGAAATTATTTTATCTAATTTTTTTTGCACTGTTATGCATGCAAACGATATCTGTAACAAATTAAATAAACTGCCAAAAATGTAAAAAATAATAAAATTCCTTTCATTTTTTTCTATGGTCATATTTGCTATGTATAAATTACCTCTAATGATGGGTGTCCCATGTGTGGATGGTGCTGCATTAGATAAAACTATCAGTTTCATTCATCCTAGGCACTACTGTAAGCACCTAATCTCTGGCACTGAGAATTAAAAGTTCTAGTGCTTTCCATTTTCTTCTTCCATTCACAAAACATCTTGTAATCTTTTGACAGACTAAAAGGCTTTCAGTGAATGGATGAGTGAAGAGGAGGGGCAGATGATTTTCACTGTATGTAGGAATCTATCCAGCCAAGAGGGACTAGGGACTATGAGATTTGTAGTGTGCATAGAGCAGTGCACATGACCTAGAAAAATGGTTGTTCTAAACAAATGGAGGCAAGAAGGAAAAGGAGCCGTTTAGGAGTTCACAAAGGATGTAAGTAGGCAGAAAAACACTAAGAATTTTATGAAACTAGATTGCTGGGCAATTAAAGCAGAGCCCCCCCCCCCCCCCATCTGAAAAAAAGTCAGCAGCTACAAATACTGATTTTGTAATATTAGGGCACTTACCTTTCCAGGGATCCAGCGGTGTCCTCACCCCAAGCCGATTCTTTAGTCGGCTGTCGGGTGCTGGAACCACCATCTTGACTAAGGGAAACTGGCAGTGAAGCCTTGTGGCTTCGTAGCCAGTTTCCTACTGAGCAGGCTTTAAGCATGCTGCATTTGAAGAATGGGCCACAGTCCTCTGGGACCTGTGAAAAGAGCTGGAAGTGGGAGCGGGTACCTGTCAAAACCAGGTACCCACTCCCCCCCAAAAGGTGCCAAATGTGGCAGCGGAGGGATGGGAGGCAGAGAAACATAGCTTCCACTTTTGGGTGGTACTCCACTTTTAGCAGTGGATGTGAATGGATTATTTCTGGACAGTAAGGATATAATTTAGTGTCACTTTAAAATAAAGTTTGCAAAAATAAGATATTCTACAGCTTACCCACTGGATTGAACTGAATAGAAGCTCTCTACTGCCATTGTTACTGCTTATATCAGTTGTTCGTTCTATATAGCTAAAGGTAATAATACCAAAATGAAAAATAAAAACCTGACTAGGGTTCCACCTCTTACTACACAATAAAACCTCTCCAAGACCACAACTGTTTAGCATTAGACCAAGGGGACCGCTCAACATTTTATATACATGTTGAGCTGTCCCCCGGGTCTCATGCCAAATAGTATTGGTCTTGGAGAGGTTAGATTGTGCAGTAAGAGGATGAGCCCTAGTCAGGTTTTTATTTTTCATTTTGGTATTTCAATTACACATACCAGGAGCCCTGTCTTGGGTTTTCCCTTTTTTTCTTCTTTTGTTTGTTCTTGTTATTGTTAAATATTTTGAGAATAAGAAAAAGACCTTGGACCTAAAGGACACATTTAATCGTGATGTTGTATAAAGTAATAATAGTGTATTCTTTGTGCAGCTTTTACATCTATCATGGTCAATTCAGCTTGAAAGTTATTTTGGATTGCATGATTGTAATTCATTTACAGATTTTTGGATCTCTCTAGTGCCTATATGGTAGACAGTGTCCTTAGCAGCCAGTCCTAAGACATGAGACAGAAGCATTAAGACAGCAACAGAGATCATTCCCAGAAGCAATGTGAACCGAACCTCAAAACCAGGGCAATTAGGCAAAGGTGACTTTGGGATCAGGGCAGATGGAATTCAATCAGACTGAACAAACAGTGTCAGCAAAAGGATCAGTCCAAGAACATCAGTGTCAGACCCATGAGCTAATAAATACAATGGACAACCAATGTGTGGAGTGTCTTACCCCTACAAAAGAGCCCAAAACAATTAGAATTAACACTGATAGCCAACAAAGTTGTGCTTGGCATTGCCTGACCCATCTGGGAGCATAAAGACACCAGTGTGGCCAATCATATTCTAAATCCATTTACTTCTAGGATGGTCAGCACATACTCCCACCTAAATCATAGCCTTTTATGTATATTCCCTTTTACAAGGCTTAAAGTAACTAAATGCAATTTTGCTTTTACATCATGGATCTTTTTTTTTATGTCTCTTACCATTTTTTCAGACTTCTTTCTTGTCTTGTGCATAGACATGTGTAGAACAAAAAACATTGTTTTGTTTTAGATCGATTTGTTAAGTTACTAATTTTTGTTTCCTTGCATTTGTAATGAAATTTGTTTCATTTCGTTTCTTCGTTTTCGGCCAGATTTAATTTTTTCCAATTGAATTGAATTCAAATATAAAATATCACATTGATCCAAATTCATTGTGAATAATATTTGGTTCCATTTTATTTGAAATTCAATATCAGAAGATGGTTATAGTCTATTCTTTTCTATCTTATTCTATCTTTTCTATTCTCTTTTTTTATTTTCTATTCTTTTCTTTAATATTTTATTCTTTTATTTTCTATTCTTCTCTCTTTTATTCTGTTCTAGTCTGTTCTTTTCTATTTTTCTTTATTTTTTTTTTATTCTTTTTTATTCTATTCTGTTTTACTCTATTCTTTTTCAAATTCACATTTCGGATGATGGCTTTATTATTTCTATTCTATTCATTTTTTTCCTTTTATTTTCTATTCTTTTCTAATTTATCTTCTTTTTTATTTTATTATTTTCTATTCCTTTATCTAATATTCTATTTTATTATATTCTATTATATGCTGTTTTACTCTATTCTTTTATATTCTATTATTTTATATACTATTCTTTTATATTCTATTCTATTCTTTTCAAAAATCCAAATTTCAGAAAACACATATATTCTAACACTAATACGCATAGGGGTTGATTTATTAAAGGCATAAAATAGTCTGTCTACTGCTAGTGCACTGCAGGTGCAGTTGCTCTAGATTTGAGGGGAAGCTCTGCTGATTTCTATCGTCCAATCACGTGCAAGAAAACATTTCAGATTTGTTTAAATTAGTTTCTATTGTAATTCGGAAATATGATGCTTCCAAATCTCTGAATAACATAAATTTGAAAAAATAAATGCACGTCTACTTGTGTATGCTCTACTCCACTGAGACTTGTAAGGTGGGTCCACATTGATTGACTATTGGCACCATGTGAACCCTGGACCCCTCTTTTTCTTGCATTGGACAGTCCCACCTGCTGTTTTAGAGAAATTCTGCTATATTGTCTCATCTTCTGGCCAGAAGCTCACATATTTCTGATCTGGGGCCTGTGACCCAGAATAAACAAATGTCCAGACAAGTTGAATTTTCTCTGCTTTACTGCACAAACTTCACTCCAGCACAATTCTTCTGTTACAGGAATATTACAGCACATTGACACATTGACTTGTGGACACAGAAGTGCAGAACACTTAAAGGTCTTTCAGGACAGACCTAAAGGTCTTTCCTAGATGTTATAATTAATTTAGCATTTGGTAATGCTCACATAGGGTATCCTTCTGCACACACAAAAGAGCTCCTCCATAGGCCCAGGGGCCACTCTAAACTAAGCCATGGAATGCACTAGGTGAGGTTCAAGGGGGTCAAGGGTTCTCTGTCTGCTACTAAGTGTCCTCTCTTCTATACCCTGGCAGTTGAGCCCTGCAGAGGGATCTATAAGCTCAGCTCCAGCACAGCACTGAATCTTTCTTGATCGGGGTGTCCAGTTCATACACCATGTGCATTGTGCCCCATCCACAGCTGGCATATAAATAGCCACTATCTCCACCCATTACAGGAGAGACAACAATTAAAGTGGCACTAATACCTGACAATTTATTAGTGTAGAGCAAACAGTGCTATTATTTTTGGTCACATGCTCTGCTCTGCATACTACAATACCTAGAGAGCTGAATGTGTCTGAATGTGTCTGCATGAAGATGTTTTGTCCATCTCAGGACAAGATGGAAAAGCTGGTTGCATGCACAAGAAAGGAGCATGGAGAATGAATGTAGCCACCCTAGGACAGGAATTCTGAGAACAGCAGGAAAAAGCTTGCATTTGAGAGATGAAACAAAGGAATAGAGTATAGAAGGTTTATTCCACTTACATGGTATATTTAGACATATTGCATGTATTTTCTTTTATACGGGCTCATGTACACTGCAGCTGATAAACTCACGTATAGGAGCTGTTCAGCATTTTTTTCAGCAGCCCCTGAACTCACCCAAATGTTTTCCTATGTGTCCATGTACACATCTTTGTTTACAGTCGTTTACAGGCAGTTGAGTTTACAGTCGTTTTTTTTAACGCACCAAACTTGTGTTCAGATGTCGATTTTATCAGCGCTTCAAATGCAAAATGCTTGTAAATGCAGCTAAACGAGTCTAAACGCAGCAAATCATGTTTATAAGCATTTGCGTTTGAATTTTTTTTTTAACTCCTCCAGTTCCCAATGCTTTCCAGAGCCTTTTTTCATCATGAAAAATGCATGCAAAGAGTTTCCAAGGTGCTCAGATGGACAAAACACTTAACACAGAATGTTCCTACCAAGCTTGTCACACATTTTAATGACCAATTCACAACTCAGACTTCTCCCACCCTTGGAAACAAAAGATATGTTAATGCACATTCACACCTCAAATTCCTCATGAACACCCCCTGCCAGGTGACGTTAATGACACCTTCCCACCCTTGGAAACAAAAGAAATGTTAATGCCCATTCACACCTCAAATTCCTCATGAAGACCCCCTGCCAGGTGACCTTAATGACAACTTCACACCCTTGGAAACAAAAGAAATGTTAACGAGCAACTCCCACCTAATTATCTCAACACATACTGCTGTCTCTGCTTCTACTGTTTGTATTTCTCTGAAACAGTCTGAAATAGTTAATAATTTACCACTTTTCAGTGCATTCTGGGCATTTGAGAGGTTCTCCTGTGCTTATCTTTAAAAAACGCTTCTAAAATCAAACGCGCATAAACGCTTTATTCAAACGCGGCTAAACAGACGTTTTTTAACCTACGTTTTTCAGCAGTCAGTTTCCATCGTTCAGAAATGTCTTGTGTACATGGGGCCTAAAACATGAGAGTTTAGTGTCACTTTAATCCCTGAGATTTTTATGAGTAAACCACATACAAGGGTAAATCACTAAAGAGGTGGGGATCCAGGACAGTAGCATGTGCTGATCACTACAAATAAATAAAATGAAAATATGCTCATACTGGCGGGCAGTGATTTGCCACATCGGTGTCACAAATTGAAGATGGGCTTGTTGGAGTGACCACAACCCTGCAGCTGTGTGTGGAAGTCTTTATTGGGCTTGAAGTAGTGTCAGATTTTTCTGTGTGGATAAGCAGAGGGCTGATGCATGTGCCAGGAGGACGGAGGGAGATCTGGGGTATGGAAAGACCGAATGAAGGTAAACTGAAAGAAGAGAGCAGAATTGAATACAGCAGGTGAAGCTCATTCAACACCAACAGGTGGAAAATCAGAGAAAGCCACAACAGAGGAAACAGAGGGAAAGCCATAGGAAGGATGAGTTAGTGAGGGTCAGTGATTATTGAAAGGGTCCCAGATGTCCAGCCATGATGATGACAACTACATACCACCTGGCACAACAGTGAAGCCTTACTATGCAGCATATTACAACAACAAGCACATGTGGCAACATACCAACAGTACGTGAGAAACTTGCAATATAATAACCACATTCATATACAGTAGCTATTATTTAAAATCAAACTAGGTATTATACATTTATAAATAAGCATGCACCAACTTGCTTTGTGGGTAATAAGAGTAAGCATATTATTCTAAATAAATGATAGAAAACAGTAAATCTGTCACAAATCTGTACAATTCAATTTGAGCATATAATGACAAGTATATAACAGAGATATAGACAGCTGAAGTTACATGCAATTCTTAACACTGTGTAAACATGTCAAGATTTGCATATAACTTCAGCTGCTCAGTTTGAATTGCCCAACTTGCCAATGGTGTATTTTAATTAATAGTTTTTCTACCATTTCTGTAGAGATGGAGTGTAACCCCCTTTTTTTCAGGAAGATCTACAAAATGATCCTTAAGGTGACTATCCATTTCAGAACGCACAATCATTTAACTTTTCAGCAGAAACAAAATATTTTTCTGTTTCCAAATATAAAGTTTTGACCTTTTCTGCACTTTTTGTTTGCCATCTACCCCACTCAATTCATGAGAAACCACAATCCTGGGAAGCGTCCCAACTAACTAAAGCATCTAGTCCAAAAGCAGCTGTGATGGTGTACACTGAAAAAACACTTTCAAGAGAAGATATCCAAATTTAGCCAGTGCAAAGTGAACAAATAAATAGAATTATATGAAAGAGACAGTGATACAGTGAATTTTGTAGAATTCTTTTAAAGACCTGTTATTAAATGGTTCACCAAATGAGGGACTATTACAGCCACCCACACCTTTTCCAACATTAATTATAAAGCTTATGGCATTTCAGAAGGAAGAACATTGGTTATTCATACACATTTGGTAAGGCAGTTTATGGAAACAGCAAAGATTTGGGTGTTTTGAACCGAAAATATTTTTTATTGCATAAAATAGAACTAAATGGCTTACATTCATAACCAAACACCCTAGTTCAGTTCAATATGATGCTGTGATAGGACAGATTCCCAGTAAAACATTAATCAATTATGAATATACGATGTCCCGCAGCCTACAGTGTTGTAGCTGGCATTTCTGGTTTCTATCCTAGAACCTGTAACAGGCTTTTGGACATTCAAAATTGAAGGGAAAATACCATGATGCTATCTGTGACATCATCAGGACTCCCTTTAACTACTTGAGTTCCAGAGGATTTTACCCCCTTCGTGACCAGGCTATTTGTTCCTAATTAAAACTGCACTATTTTAACTGGCAATTGCATGGTCATGCCACGCTGTACACAAATTACATTTAATTAATCCCCCCCCCCCATAAATAGAGCTTTCTTTTGTTTGTATTTGTTTGTATTTAATTACCAATTTTTATTTTTTTTATTATATAAATAAAAAAAGACCAAAGATTTTGACAAAACTATATTTAACTATTTTACTTTCTGCTATAAAACATATCCAATAAAAAAAAAAAAATCAAAATTAACTTACTTAATAAATTTAGGCCAAAATGTATTCTACTACATGTCTTTATTAAGAAAAAATCCCAGTAAGCATATATTAATTGGTTTGCATGCAGGGGCGTACTGACAACTCATGGGGCCCCCGGGCAATAGGGGATCATGGGGCCCCTGTGTCCTTCCCAAACTCAAAAAAGCCTATGAAAAAGGTACCAGGGGCATCTCATCGGGCCCCCTACTGACCCCGGGCCCTCGGGCAGTGCCCGAGTTTCCAAATGGTCAGTCCGCCCCTGTTTGCATGAAAGTTATAGCAAAAATAAATACAATTCCAGTATATATTCCATAGTTTGTAGATGTACAAACTATGGAATATATACTGGAATTGTATTTATTTTTTTATACTAGTGATGGTGGCCATCAGCAACTTATAGTGGGACTGTGATAGTGAGGCTGGCAATCTGACACTAACTGACACTGGGTGGGAACTCAACATTGTATTATAGACTACATGTGTACCTCATCCCTGATAAGCAATTCACAGAAAGGAAAAAGCAACATAATGGGAATTTACTGGTACAGCAGCGGACAGACTCATATACCTAAATTTACATGTTTATTTGAAATACATCTTGAAGTGACATTATATAAAGAAAATAAATGGCTAACATCCCAAACAGTAATGGCATGATATTCTATAGCATAATATCCTCTAAAGGTCGACGCATTTCGCTTGTTAGCTTCTTCAGGATCCAAAGATTAGAGGCGAAGAGCTCACATGCCTTAACTAGAAAATGTGTATATATACAGTGGGGATCGAAAGTTTGGGCACCCCAGCTAAAAATTTGTATTAATGTGCATAAAGAAACCTAGGAAAGATGGAAAAATCTCCAAAATGCATCAAATTACAGATTAGACATTCTTATAATATGTCAACAAAAGTTAGATTTTATTTCCATCATTTACACTTTCAAAATAACAGAAAACAAAAAAATGGCGTCTGCAAAAGTTTGGGCACCCTGCAGAGTTAATATCTTGTACTGCCCCCTTTGCAAAGCTGAGACCTGCCAGTGTCATGGATTGTTCTCAATCATCATCTGGGAAGACCAGGTGATGTCAATCTCAAAGGTTTTAAATGCCCAGACCCATCTGACCTTGCCCCAACAATCAGCACCATGGGTTCTTCTAAGCAGTTGTCTAGAAAACTGAAACTGAAAATAGTTGACGCTCACAAAGCTGGAGAAGGCTATAAGAAGATAGCAAAGCGTATTCAGATGTCAATATCCTCTGTTCGGAATGTAATTAAGAAATGGCAGTCATCAGGAACAGTGGAAGTTAAAGCAAGATCTGGAAGTCCAAGAAAAATATCAGACAGAACAGCTCGCAGGATTGTGAGAAAAACAATTCAAAACCCACGTTTGACTGCACAATCCCTCCAGAAAGATCTGGCAGACACTGGAGTTGTGGTACACTATTCCACTATAAAGAGATACTTGTACAAATATGGTCTTCATCGAAGAGTCATCAGAAGAAAACCTCTTCTACGTCCTCACCACAAAAATCATCGTTTGAACTTTGCAAATGGACATATGGACAAGCCTGATGCATTTTGGAAACAAGTTCTGTGGACCGATGAGGTTAAAATTGAACTTTTTGGCCGGAATGAGCAAAGGTACGTTTGGAGAAGAAGGGGCACAGAATTGAATGAAAAGAACCTCTGTCCAACTGTTAAGCATGGGGTGGGATCAATCATGCTTTGGGGTTGTGTTGCAGCCAGTGGCACAGGGAACATCTCACGAGTAGAAGGAAAAATGGATTCAATAAAATTTCAGCAAATTTTGGATGGTAACTTGATGCCATCTGTGAAAAAGCTGAAGTTAAAGAGAGGATGGCTTCTACAAATGGCTAATGATCCTAAACACACCTTGAAATCCACGGGGGATTACATCAAGAGGCGTAAACTGAAGGTTTTGCCATGGCCTTTACAATCTCCTGACCTCAACATAATTGAAAATCTATGGATAGACCTTAAAAGAGCAATGCGTGACAGACAGCCCAGAAATCTCAAAGAACTGGAAGACTTTTGTAAGGAAGAATGGGCAAAGATACCTCAAACAAGAATTGAAAGACTCTTGGCTGGCTACAAAAAGCGTTTACAAGCTGTGATACTTGCCAAAGGGGGCAGTACAAGATATTAACTCTGCAGGGTGCCCAAACTTTTGCAGACGCCATTTTTTTGTTTTCTGTTATTTTGAAAGTGTAAATGATGGAAATAAAATCTAACTTTTGTTGACATATTATAAGAATGTCTAATCTGTAATTTGATGCCTTTTGGAGATTTTTCCATCTTTCCTTGGCTTCTTTATGCACATTAATACAAATTTTTAGCTGGGGTGCCCAAACTTTCGATCCCCACTGTGTATATATATATATATATATACATAAATCATTAAACATATAGTATAAATTTTGCAAAAACACCATACTGTACCAATAAAGTCCCGTTATGTTCCTTTTTCCTTTCTTTGAACTGGGTGGGAACTGTCTAAATGACACTGACATTTCCAGTGAGACTAATGCAGTGATTAGTGCTAATAATATACACTGTCATTGTACTAATGACACAGGCTGGGAAGGGGTTGCCATTTAGTGGCAATCAAAGGGTTTACTGTGTGCCTAACAATGTGTAATGTGTTTACTGTGTTGTGTTTTCACTAAGCAATGTGCCGGTTTCTACTCCCTGCTGTCACCGTTGCTGTCAGTAAAGAGTTCTGATTTATTTACCAACTCTGCAGATCAGTGGGTCCTGGCCATAAATCATTGGCCGGGACCCACTGATCTGCATGTGCTGGAGCGAATGGCAGCACAGATGGGGTGGCGAATGCATGCTCCCTCTACCTGGGATGAGTCAGATCACATACAAGTACAAGTTGGGTAGAGCTAAAGGCTCGAGCTGTGGAGAGAGGTCTGATGCTATCTAGCCAGAGGAGACTGGAGAGCAGTTGTGCTACCCACATGGAAGAAAAATATATTTGAAATATATTTTAAATATATTCTTCCCAAATGTATTGATATATATTTGAAATGCTATAATGTTGGCCATATTCAATATATTTCAAAATATATTTCAATATATATATATATATATATATATATATATATATACACTGTATGTTGAAATGCGTTTTTATTACAAAATATATGAAAAATATTTTTAAAAATACATTTCAAATATACTGTATGTCTTTAAAAATAGAAATCTACATTACTGGAATGCATTTACAAATATATGTAAAAATATATGTTAAAATGATTTTTGTATATGTTAAAAAAATCTGAAGAATATATTTAAAAAAATAAATTTTTAAAAATATATTTTGGGTCATGATAACTGTGGGTGGGTCTGTTACCTTGCCTTTTGTGCTAGCAGCTACCATATTAGCTGCGCTCGCCTTATATCTTGTAGTATATATATATATATATATATATATATAATTGAAATATATTGAATATGGCCAAAATTGTAGCATTTCAATTATATGTTAATATATTTGGGAAGAATATTTTTAAAATATATTTTCTTCCATATGGGTAATGCAGAGTTTTTTTGATAATATGCAGCCGTGCCCTGTATGAAGCTACTCTATGACCGACAGCTAAACCAATCTGTTTAAATGTAGGTATGTCTGTTTTGTAGCAATAGCAAAAAAATATTATGGAGATCACTATGTTTTTCTTCCTTTGTTTCTTTTGAGCATTGGTTATGATTCTGGAGGTTTAATCAGCTTGCATCCACCAGTGGGGAGATATCCTGACTCTAAAAGAAATACTGTATGTGCTTTAGACCGTCTCCATTTAAAGGTCATAACAATAAGAGAAGGAAGGGGTTTATTTACTAAAGCTGAAGAGTGCAAAATCAGTTTCACTTCTGTATAGAAACCAATTAGCTTCCAGGTTTTTTTGCCAAAGCTTAACTGAACAAGCTGAGGATAGAAGCTGATTGGTTTCTATACAGAAGTGAGCAGGGGCAGACTGACAACTCATGGGGCCCCCGGGCAATAGGGGATCATGGGGCCCCTGTGTCCTTGCCTACACTCAAAGCACACCCAAAAAAGCCTATAAAATGGTGCCAGGGGCATTTCATGGGGCCCCCTACTGACCCAGGGCCCCCGGGCAGTGCCTGAGTGCTCAAATGGTCAGTCCGCACCTGGAAGTGAGCCTGATTTTGCACTCTCTATCCCTAGTAAATAAACCCCAAAGTGTCCATAAGAATATAGTGAAGGTTTCGCTGGAATATATCACAAGAGTGAACTGCCGGTGGAGGAGTATAAGAGCGTTCATGGAGATTTCAGACTGTTCATTTATTTTTTGTGATTAGTTTTTAGCTACACTCAGGATATTCAAATTGATGTTGATAGTCACGTATGGAGTTTTAGCACATGTGCACCTAGCACACCTTGTTGATACTAGCAGCACAAAACACTTCTATGTATATTGTTTCTGGGGTTTTTTTCATATTGCAGTGGTTTTATAAGTTTTGTAGCTAAGGCTATCACAGTAAACATTATAATTTGTTTTTAATTGTGTGGATTATGCAGACCAATTTTAGTTTTTCACAATAGTGCAACATTTATTTTATATTAGATTCATAAAGGGATTGTGATTGCTATGTGTAAGCTCCAAGGAGCAGGGCCCTCCTAACCCTCTTGTACTGAACTGGATTGTTGCTGTATTGTCTCCCATTATATTGTAAAGCGCTGAGCAAACTGTTGGCGCTATATAAATCCTATATAATAATAATAATAATAATAATAATGTGCAGGTCCGCAATGCAAGCATACCACAATGATTTGTCACAGCTTTGGTTTGCAACATTAGGAAAAAAAGTCATATAAATAAATGAACTAGAAACTAAATGTCATTGTTTAGCAGGCTAAATTCAAAATATCATTATGTTTTGGCTAGCATATTTGCTAAATAATTAACACAGCATTTGTGTAGTAAAAAAAGCACTTGATAAAGAAGAATAGTGCCGGGAAAGTGTAAAAAGGATGGTTATTAAAATATTAATAATGAAAAAATACCCTTAAGTTAAAAAAAAATAATAAAAGAAAATAAAAAACAGAGATGCACAGCAGATGCAGCAATTTCATATAAAGCTTGTTTTATGCAAACAATGTGCTACAAAAGTTTTGCAGAACTTAAAAACTTTTTCAGATTTATGAACTCCAGCAATATCTGTGAATGTACTATTTTCCTCAGCTTAAACAAGAAAAAAGTGATTTAGCTGGAACATTTCTATCTAGATTTACTTTCAGTTTTACTGTATTTTTACGGTAATTATATAGAATACAGAAGGACTTTCCTGCTAAGTAAAGTCTGTAAAACGAAAGGTTTTACCATTATTGTAGCCCTAACATAAAATATTCAAGGAAGCTAAAAACCTAAAACTGGAGTTATATTATATACAGCTGTACATGTGGCACTGAAATCACTACTATATTTATTTATACCATCCTCTAATAGAATTATTTATGACAGTTTTAGACCAACCTAACTTCATTGCTCATGCTTTATAATACAGCATTGGTAAAGGGCAATCTTCAAAGTAAAAACAAGGCACAGGTTTTAACCTCAAAGGAAATGAAAAAAAGAAAACCAATATTTCTCATGCTGTGAAATTTAAAGGGAGAGGAAATTAGCAAGAAAAATACCCTTCAATGAACTGAAGATGACTGTTTCAGTGCACCTGGCCGCTGCACTCTATTGTCCGGTCAAGATTGACCACAAATCACATAAATGCAACTACTTGGGCAGTCCTTCTATTTCATCTTATCAAAGAACACATTTGCCCTAGATGAGTCAGTCTCCGAATGTGTGTTCCGGCATTCTGAGAGTTTATGGTGACAGAAGGATCATTTACAGACACATGTATGCTACCAATATGGTTATCTACATCTGAACTAAATAATAGTAGGTAATTCCTGTTTATATTAAAACCACCTTTTCATTTAGGTAGTTTCAGAGGATAATTAAAGGATACCTATCAGAAAAGAAACATGGGAGATGCCATTGCTCAGTAGCTTTTGAAGGTGCTGGTTTCAGTGCCACTGTCCCAAACTTTCCTTCAGTACCTACTGAGTTACTGTCCCAGAACATCCATATATATATATTAGGTGTGGAAATAAGAGGAATATTGTTAATCCACTTCAGTTTTTTTAAAGAGCAGAGTGGAAGCAACTCCCTTAATGAGAAACACTTGCAAAATCAAATTGCAATCACACTTTTAATGCAGCTGGAGCTTAGGGGGATAAGAATCCCTTCCTCCTATATGACATCAGGGACCTAAAAAGAAGGAAGTATACATTGGTAATATTGTATGTGTTGTCAAGGACATGAAACCCTTGGAGTGGGGGCTTTCTCAAGCTGGGAGTGGACTAATAAATGGGCCTTTAACCAGTACAACTGAGCAAATTTGTTCAGTGGTGAAGAACTGTTCAGCTGAAAAGCAGATTGCCGCTATATGGAGAATCCTAAGCCTGAAATAGCTGAGAGTTTATTTGTGAGTATGGATTCACTCATCATTAATATGAACAAGACATGATCTGTACAAACTGCTTCCAGGCCATCGACTCATTATTGCTCCGGGTAAGTACTGTCAAAAATTATTCAGTAACAAAAGCTTCAATAATTGTTTTCTGACTGGTTCATTTTAAAATAAGACTCTAGCCTAAGAACAATTTTCTATGTTCTAGTGACAGGACTGTAAGACTGTAAGATCACTAGAAATCTATAGAAGCCATGCTGTGTCCATGCCTAACCATTGCATTCCATTCCATTACGACTAGAGAATGAAATCCAATAAGAAAAGCCCTAGTTTCACTTTTTTGGTCATGATTCCTGGTCAACTAAAATTGTCTGACTACTTCCACATATGCCTAACTGTTGGAGTTTTTTTGTTTTATCCACACAGATGGAATGTGGGGGAAAAGTGGGAGATGTGTTTAGAATGTATGCCAAAGTATATAGGTTGGTATCCTAACTATTATTTATTCACATAGTCATGATCTATGGAAATAATTCTTACTTTAAAGTGTTACTAAACCCAGGACCCATTCATTATATCTGGTCTCCTACAGTACACAGAACATAGAAATGCAATTAATTTAGTAAATATAAACTGCTAAATATCTTTGCTCATCAGCAGTTAGAGCAGTCTTGTGAATTCTATCAGGGTCCAACAGAGCACTGATTACAGCTTATAGGAGGAGTTTTCATTCTCCTGTATAAGGATGCAGGACCCCTGACCTCTGTCTGGACAGTGCTGATTGGCCCTGTGCTGATCACATGCGCTCTCTCAAGAAAAGAAAACTCTCTAGCAATCCACACCAAACTGAGCATGTGCAGCTTGCCCCCTCTGTTGTATCAGGTGATATCTGGTAGACACTGGAAGAAGGGGAGGATCAGAAAAGACAGGACAAACATTGTTTTTACACAATGTGGAGGATTAACCCCTTGAGTTCAACAGTGAATATAACAAGCATGCTTTACTGCATATACTGATTTTACTGTTGTCGGTTTAGTAACACTTTAAGTACGCAGAGTCTGGGAAGAGGTTTACTTTAGTACACATAAAGTATTTACATAATCTGAAAAGTAGTAAAAGCACTTTAAAATAAACCCCAATTCATCTTTGTATCTATAAGCATTGCAGAGAATTTTGTTTTTCAACATTCACTGAATCTGAGCTATTTTTTATTGCAACAAAAATCTGGCAGCCTGCCAGCATTCTACTGTAAACACATACAAGATGTTTCTGAGGTGTTAGGCCCCTTTCAGACTGGTGATCTGATCAGGATACCAGCCTACCGCTGGGTCTGATCTTGTTCACTAAAAACAGAAGGGGATCTGTCCCCTTCGGTTTGGATGGCTTGGATCAGAAGGTAATTCGATGTAAATGAACAGTGGAGTCAATTTACTCACGGCCATGCGTAGAGCAGAACGGGCTCTATCCTGTCCGCTCTGCAGAAACTGAGCAGACACAATGTTTCATATGCCGGCTCTGCTCCGATCAGCAGGGCATCTGGGAGTGGATCTCCTGCTGATTGGAACAGAATCTGCCCATGTGGATTAATGATTTATGCTTGTTTCAGTAGGGGGACATCTAGAGCCCATGATTACGTTGAAACTAGGTTTACATCAGGTCCAGGACAGGATTAGCTCAGGATCTTATCTTTTTCGCACATTTGCGGTTTAGGAACGGTCCCCATAGAAGTCAATAGCCTGTAATCTGCACCTGAACCTGAATTCACTGCTCAGAAATCACACATGACTCTTTTTCAAACCGCACGGAATCCGCACCGCCAGAGCACCAGACATATAGAACAGGCACCATAGGACGCAAATATGTGAACGGGCACTCTGATAATAACTTTAACCTAAATATTTTAAAAATATTAAATTCCAATCCAAAAATTCTTTCTACTGCAGCTTGTAAGTATCTCAAACAAACTAAAAATAATGACAAACCCTAATCAAGACTGAATCAATTGGTTACATTTTAAAATAACTGTAGGACTCCTTTACTTCTTTCTAGGTCTATTACAAATAATGAATAATTATATGAGCTAATGACCACATGGTGATAACAAAGGCACTGTAGATGTGCATGTGTGTCATTCCAGCCTATTACAAACCAAAAAATCATTTTTATAAAGCTATGAATGTGACATTCACCAAACTTTCAGAGCAGGTGAATCTTCATGGTGCAAGTGTTTTAAACTGCAGTAATTGATTCACCTGCATGGAATGTTCGATTGATGTCATAATAAATGCTTTGTAAATTCGACCCTATGTGTTCATGCTCTCACTGCAATTAAATCAAAAGCATGGTGTGGTGTGACGTGGTAATCTACTCAGTACCCTACATCACCACAATTACAGCCTACAAGACCGCAATCATTTTTTTAACGGTCTCCCATTTAGAAAAAGATATAATAATGTATTCAGTTAGCCAATATGTGTTCATTTTTAAAATTCATGTAGATATGTATGTACAGTATATCCGATCAGCTATAGTTATGTATTAGATATGCATGCATCTTGCAGTGATTTGGCTTTGGCATTCATGCAGACAAATGTATAGTATAGTAATTCGGTGTAAAATTAAAAAGCTGGGCAGTGCAAATAGTAACTAACTTCACCTGTATTTATACACTATATTTACCTGCACTGTACCGAGCAGTTCTGTGCATTTCTGGTCCATTTGATTTTTAGAAAAACTGGTTTAACCCCTTGACACCGACGTCACACAAATATGCGGCCTCACGGAACTGGGCTTTTTTCCGTGGGCCGCATATTTGTGTACCTGTCTTTGTGCTGGGAGCGTGTCGCTTGGTGCGCTCCCAGCACAAAGACTACGGTGTCACTGAGAGCACTGGTTCCCGTTCTAACGATCGGGACCTGGGACTCCCGATTCCGGGACATGTGATCGCTGTGATAGCCTTTGATTGGCTATCACAGTGATCAGTCACTGTACAGCCTGGCCCCCTTGTTTTTTTCTCTCTCTATGAATGGAGAAGAGAGATACATTGTATCTCTCTAACTGCTGGCATAGAGAGAAAATAAATAAATAAATAAATGTTTTTTAACTTTTTTGGGCCAGTTTTCATTTGATAATAAAAAAAATCAGGAGATATCCATTACCATTTACCACCAAATGAAAGGCCAATTTGTCCTGAAAAAAAACCAAGATATAATCCACCTGGATGTACAAAGTAGTTGTGATGATATGTACGATTTTACTAACACATGTCAACGTTGCAGAATTGTGCTTAGGCATTTAGATTTGTTTTACTCTAAGGCGTGAAGGGGTTAAGCAAGTAATCACAAAAGTCATTACAATGCTCATAAATGTAAACGCACAGAATAATGAGTATGACACATTTGTAGTAACCCTTTCCTTTGCCAATGTTTACAGAAATAGCTTTTAAATATGAACTATTCAAATTATAAACAAGTTGACCCTGCAAAATCAATTACTGTAGCCGAAATTGTTCCCTAATCTGTGCCTCAAGTAGTTCCCTAATCTGTGCCTCAAGTAATTCTGCCATCTTGCCTCTCATTGAGCATACAGAAGGTTGATTCAGACCAGCTTTTCTCAAATTTTTTAACAGGAGAAACCTTTGAAATAATTTTGAGGTCTCGGGGAGCTTCGCTGATAAGTATTGTATGAAGAGCTTATGGGACATTAGTGTGAACGGTAAGTGGTGGAGACAAGACTTAATGCAAAGATAAGGAATGTGCCATGCTTAGTTTATTAGACACCCAGGGCTGCTCCATACAACAAAACTATTTTCAGTAAAACAAATGAAATGAAATAATATAATGGTCAGAAAAGAAGTTCCCCTTTACAATGGTGGTCATTGTAGTGTCACTTACACTGGTGGTCTTTGAAGTGCTATATTGAAGTAGATAATGACCCTCTAGCTTGGTAGAGAAGGGCCCCATTGCATTGGTGGTCAGTGGGGAGAATACTAATTACACTGGTGGTCAGTAGATATGAGGTTTGGATCTGCTGCAGCCAATGGCTCAAAGTTTGAGATTCATGGTCCCAGCAGATTTATCTGTTGATTAGCCATGTATATTTTTTTTAAAACAAAATATACAGCATGACCTTTCAATTATGGCCAGGAGGCTTACTTGACCCAGGAAGTTAAGCCAGCTCATTTATAATACAACGAGGGGGGAGAAGCTCTATGAATTGAAAGCTCTTATATGGAAAGCACTGGGCAAACTGACAACCTGAACTGGAAGAGATTGGGTTCTGTTAAGAAATTGTAATTTTCTTTGTTATTATAGGGAGCTTTACTGTCTTTAATTCTTTAATTTTATTGTGTGGTTGATTTGAGGCCAGCCGGCACCTTATGCCGTTGTCCCATTCATAGCAAACTTTTATTTATTTTTTATACATGTCTTGGTTTTTTTAAAGGGAAGGTATTTTTGGGTTTTCATTTTCTTTTTTTTAATTTTTATTTTGTGTTGATGGTGCATTTTTTTTAAGTTTATGGTGCAGTTTGCAGTGCTAAAAGTGGAGCATTCACTTGCTAAGGACCATCTGTTCTTGGAGCTGCCTTTTTGTTTTCAGCATGTCACTGTATTGTTTGAAAGAAAAATACTGTGCAAGTGCAAGAACAGTGGGCACCTAAAGCAACTCACATTATATTACTCACATTCACTGCCCCTCATCTCCATAGATAAAATAAAAGTTAGACATATATCAGTTAGGCCTATTGCTGGCCAGTTTTGCACTCCCATATCCTCTGCAGTCTCCTAATTCTTGTGTTAAAACATTTTGGTCTATTATCCCTGATATAAAATCACCTGCTGCTGGTCAATTTTACACTGCTGGATATATTCTAACACCTTTAGTAAAGTTCCAGCCTATGTTCCTTGTCTCTAGTAAATTTGGACCTAGCCTTCCTATTTGAAATTGCCCTGCTGCTTACCAATTTTACAATGCTGTGGTATTTGTGGTTTCTTATTTTTTTTTCAGTAAAACACTCAACTATACTTTTTTTCTTTAATATATTTTGGTCAGTTCACCCTCATAAAATGTCTTGTTGCTGGCCTTTTTTACATGACTGTATCATCTGAGAGATTAATAGAAATTGTCCAGCGACTGGAAAGTTTTTCATTATTGAGAACAAGGCTACCAGCAGCTAACTACTGGCTGTCTCCTATTTGCCAGTCAAAGAGCCCTATTACCATTTGATAGAAAAGCAATTGTCACTATGATAGCTACCTAAAAATAAACCTTTTTCATTAAACTAAGATTAATTGGATTGGGGTGATGCAGCTGTTTGTAAGCTTAGCTAATTCTAAAAGAAAAATATTAAATTCATAGCCAAAAATATACTGCCAGTGCATTCGATCAATAAGATTGTCCATTAAATATTTGGGAAAACAAACATCATATGAATAAGCCCTTCCAGTTGAATTAGGATTCTTTGCCTAAAGCAGAACTCTACTTACAATAAGAAATGAAAATTGCAAGCAGGTAGGCTTTTTATCACAGAAAATTCATCCTATGTCTCTTCTGCAATAAAGTCTTAGCATAACTTGGTACTGTGTTAACATTTCATGCATAAAAGTTTTGTCATCCCGTGCCAGCTAATCAAGATGGCTGATGACACCAAACCCAGAAGAAGACCGAGTGAACACTTTGGCACTGACAAGGAAGTTCGCAGATGTCATATTACCGGAGTAGAGGTGAGTACAGCAGACTTTTAAAAAAAAGTAGGTATTTTAATATTGCTTTATATAACCTTACTATATTGCAAATAAATTGCAGCATAGAAACATATGTTCAGAAAACAAACCAGACCAAAACACTAAGATAAAAACTGTACCTTTCAATATAAAAGTAAAGAACCACTGTGTTCCATTGTAGGATGCTAAAATTATTCTTTACTTTTCCTTTCTGTAAGATGTGATTGGCTAAAAATTGTAGACTTGGGCAAAGTGAAGTGAGTACTTAGAGGCTTGCAGTAAAAAAGCCCATGCTCTTTTCAGAAATGGATGCCATGTATTCCCCTAGTCTCAGAGAGGTAATTTCTGACATTGTAGATTTCACATGAAATTGTGGAATTTGAAGGAATTTGCTGAAGGATTTTAAGTCCAGAAAAGGAAGAATACCCCTGACAACAGGATCAACCACAGGAATAGCCCACTTCTTTGCAAACTCTTTTCTCAGTGGATACAGTTCGGCAAAGATGCTTGTGGGGAGCGAAAATCCTTTCAGGAGAGGCCCAATTTCCACAGACTGTACGTTCTCGCTGTTAATAACTAGAGAACGTTTTCAAGCTTTTGCATTTCTCTTTGTACCCAAAGGGGCATGGAGAGATGGAGGGAAGTCAGGTTGCACAATGTTAAGGCTTTTTTGGACAGAGGCAATGAGCCTTTCAACATTAGAAAGCGTGTTGCGTGATGCTTCCTCTTCAATATAGTGACAATCTGGGGAAGAAAAATCTTTTGCAGCTTCATCCAATACTGCCTCAATATCCTCTTCAGTCCTTTCTGCCACAATCTTTCCAAGGAAATGCAACACAGAGAGAATTCTGCTTTGGTCAAATAGGGTGTTTCGCCATAGATTTTCAGCAAGCCCTTTGGTAGGGTGAATGTTTGTCTGCACTTTTTTATTAAGTCCCATTCACATGGTCTTCACCATAGCGAGGGTATCCTCCTGTGGAGTACTAATTGAACAGGGAGTGGAGTATAGAGTAAGTGTGTCCAGAAGGAGTATGGGGTAATCCAGATGTAGACCATCCTGTAACGAATCTTCAAGGCAAAAGAGTGAAAGGGCTGACCTTACAAGAGTTCTAGGCAGAAGTGGTAGTAAAGTGTGAGTGGAGTGAGGAAACACCTGGTCATCTACCTTAGACTAAGCTCTGAGTGGATGAATTTTAGCGGCAGGTTTGAAAGATTTGTATTGTGAGGTGAATACATTTCAAACATAGCCCTGTTTTAACAGCAGTGGTCAGAGCTACAGAGTGACCCTGTTTTATCTATCCCTGAACATGAGAAATCTAAACATGTATTGCTAACCTTATTCTTTACACTACTGGGTTGATTTGAATATTCACTTAGCTTAGTGAATGAAGTAAACTTGTGCAATCATCGGTCTTGTGTAAGCAAAGACAGTGTTTTTTTTATTCCTAAATTTTCTTTGCACATAATTGGATATTTAAACTGTACACAGCTTCACCTCATTTATTATTATACAGGATTTATATAGCGCCAACAGCCTGCTCAGCGCTTTACAATATAACGGGAGACAATACAGCAACAATACAGTTCAATACAAGAGGGATAGGAGGGCCCTGCTCCTCAGAGCTTACAATCTATTTATGAAGCTACCTTTCAAAAAGTGAATGTTACTTTAAAAATGATTAGCTGCATTCATAAATATTGCAAACAGAGCAAAATAGCAATAGAAACTAAACAAATTAGAATGGTAAAATTATTTCACGTAGTTCATCTGCTTCAGAGTACATCTTCATTTTACTGAACTTATATAAAAGACCCTACACATATTAAGTATTTTGATTTTGGTCATAAGGGAATTATATAATTAGTTAAATATATTGTAGAAGCAAGAGGTAGGAAAAAGGTCAGTATCATTAATTTTATTATATAGTTTGTAATGCAGATGACATGTTTGTAACAAGATATATATTCATTATGGCTTTAAATTTCTCAAAGTGAACAGACAAAAGAAATTGTAAGTACAATTACAGTTATTCTTCCTTGCAGTTCTTGTTCTTCTGCAAATGCTATGTTCTATAGAGGTGTTCTTTGAAATTAAAAGTGGTTTTACATAGATAGATAGATAGATAGATAGATAGATAGATAGATAGATAGAATTTACCGTTGTTGACTGATGACTTTCATTTTTCACTGTAATGCTTGCTGAAAATCTAACTTTTCATCTAAATCTGATTATACCTATTAATGCTAAGCATAATCCTGGGAGAGCGGTCATAAATTAACAAATATCCAGATGCTATTCATTTTCTTTATTTGTGCACACGGACATGCAAGCTTGTAATATGTATGCGATTGTAAATGCTAGGTAAGAGAATGTAAAAAAAAAAAGGCATACTGATATTTTCAGGGAAGTTGATCAATAATGTGCAATAAATATGTGCAGTATATCATAGCAGCCAGTAAGATTTCTGTAAGCAATATAGACTGCTTGGTTTATATTTTGTGATTACTGGAGTTGCGCATTTTTACTGTAGACTGCACTGGACCAAATTACTCTGAGAGGCATACAGCTCCCCTGTCCAATATTTGTATAGAACTAAAAAGAAAGCAACTTTGTGAGTAGTAATTAGTTATTTAAACATTTTTGTAATTTAATATAATTGCCCTCTTTAACAGATCATTCATTTTCCCTAATTGTATACCAAAATGGCTTAATGAGTTGCAACTTGCGACTACGCTGAAATTGATTTGGCTGCCAAGCCTTTGACATTTAAGAAATTATGTAAATAAAATACCTCCTAATGATTAAATATAATGTACGTTGTTTCAGATCTACTTACCCACTTTTGCTCTACTTATTAAGTATTCTTTTGATCATTGGCTTGATCCAGTTCAGCTGAAAGTAATATTCTTGATATGTTTAGCAACCTTCTTTAAAGACTAATCCTGCATGTTTGGCATCACATCAGACTGGGTACCCTTTCCATGTAGCCTTTGGAGTAAATACTTAACACATGATAGCTATAGTTTTCTTCTAATGGTCACCACACGTTGAATAGTGGGTGGCCCAGCTGGCATTCAATAAATTATTGTTTTTAAAGGCCAAGGACAAAAGTATGACATGTCTAAATGAAGAGGGAACATCTAAATCACAAAATCACAAAATCCATGTATAAAATTAGGATGAAAAATTATCCCTCTAGGTTTGCTTTTATTTACAGGTGCTCTATTTGTTTTGGCAGATAATGAATACTGAAAACTATTTCTTCTTTTTTTGGACATTGGTAAAAACTTGTTCTTTTGAGCAATGCTGGTTCTTCCAATTCAGGTATTGAAGCTCACAATCAGGAAAAAAAATTCATACAAAGGACCTCAAGATTATGAGATATTTTTCCTGACCAGTTCTGCTTCAAAGTACTCATAGCTAGCAGTGCAAATTCACACACAAAACTGTCTTTTATTTAAGGATAGTGATCATATGAAGCCATTTATTATCACATGGTTGTTTGACTCCTTTTTAAATTTTAATGATAACAGAAATCAACCAAATGGCCATGATCAAAAGTTACATACCCTGGAATATTTGGCCTTGGTACAGACACACAAGGTGACACACACAGGTTAAAATGACAATTAAAGGTTCATTTCACACACCTGTGGCTTTTTAAATTGCAATTAGTGTCTGTGTATAAGTTTGTTAGATCTTACATTGATGCACTGAGCAGGCTAGATACTAAATTATGGGGATCAAGAACTGTCAAAAGACCTGTAGAGGAGACAGTCAGGGCTCTGAGAAGAGAGAACACGTAGCAGTTATACCAGCCCCTCCACTCTGCTGCCCATTCACAAAAGCATTTGTATTTTGTAAGTTCACATAATACAAAGGCATCTGTGACTGGACAGGAGGAGCAGAGGGATGGGTATAGAAGCTGCATCGACTCTACACTTGAAAGATCTGGGACCAGAGAATCCAGCTTTGGAGCTCTAGAAACTATCTTCCTGGAGCAAAATAAACCTGTCAGATGTAAATAATAGAGATGATTTCAGGAGGTGGCAGGCACTTCATTAGACATATGCTTGCACTCTTTACAAAGTTGCTGAATTCCTGTAATTCAGCTGTAAAGTAATTTTGGCAGATCAACTGCAAAGCAACATAATGGATTTCAACACAGGAAATTTAAAAGGGAATTTTTTCTTAGCAACTGTAAGTGATTGTGGTGTAGTTCTGTTGATGTCCATTATCCTATCATGTGTAAGAAAAAAATTTTAATTTTTTTTTTACTAATTTCTTTTCACATGACATTCTTTTCAAAGTGAATTTTCACCACATTCTCTAACCTAATGTAAGATCCCCTTAAAAATTCAGTTGCAAAGGGAACAGTCTACTTGCCTTTAGTAAGTCAATCCCTGTATTTATCAAAGTGTTTAGCATATTAGTACACATTTAAACTCTTTGCTCCTTTAATAAATCCAAGAAATCTAGTAAGTTTACAAATATAACTTTAAGTCTTTTTCCTGCTCTCTTTCAGGAGCTGTACTAGAACAACGAAGGGTCCTGCTATTACTAATGTCATTCTGTTTCCTAAGTCCTTAGTCAACACAGGGCCCTCTATAAATGAAGTTACATGGAATGCTGGTAGGTTACTTGGCTCCTGTCTAAGATGGTGTCTAGTATACTGTATGTATGAATGTGAATTAGAGACCTTCAATTGTAAGCTCCTTGAGAGCAGGGACCGATGTGAATGTACAATATATGTGTATAGCACTGTGTAAATTGATGGTGCTATATAAATACGTGTAATAAATAAATACCTCTAGAATTACATTACATGTGCAAGCTTCCATAGCTAGCTCATAACTTGCAGGTATTAGCGGGGAGCCTTTACAGCTAAGGAAACTCTTGGGATAACGTTTTTCACAATACCACAAAACACTGTAACCTCTCTCTTATAATCCTGTTAAACGTGCTTCCAGACACTTTATGAGCATTTCTCATATAATGTTTAAGGGCTTCGTGCATTAAATAAACCTAGTCTGACCCTAGGTTCACACCTAAGCATTTTCCGCAGCGTTTTGCAGAAACGCACTACAGTCCATTTAACATGATTTCCTATGGGAAAGGATCAAGGACTTTTTTAAATGTAAAAAGTTGCGTTTTTGGTTTTATAGACTTGAATGGAAACACTGCAGAAAAGCATGTTGTGCGTTTTTGCTGCATTTTAATCTGCCTAACAAGAAAAAAAAACACAATACGCATCAAAAATGCGTCAAACGCATCAAAAATGCATGTACAAAAATGCAAAATGAAGCGCAAAAAGCACTTCAGAATTGGATGAAACGCAAACTGCATAGGTGTGAACCTAGCCTGAAGGAGAACTTAACAGTTAGTGATTATCAAAATGATTTCTAAAGGGATCCAAAGGTATGGCTTATAGCAATCAGATTACTTCTGATAACATCCTGTACATATCTGAATGTGATTGGTAGCTAAAGGGCAGCACAGAAATAATGGAAACTGTTTTTCCCAGTGGAATGTGACAGACATGAGAATACAGTGGCAATTTCCAAGTGAATGCATTTAGGCAGGCAACAGCTGGGCAGGCTAGAACATCTGTCTTTGCTGCTAATGTACTCCCCAGAGGTTATCTGCACTGGCAGCATTTGCCTGTGCCAGTGACCACCTCTGCCCTTTTGTCTGCATTGGCACAAACCTTTTGATCAACAGACCTGCCCTTACAGGCTTATAGGGTGCTCAGTAGGTCTCATTCGAATTTTTGGACTGAAAGCACATGGACCTCCTTCGGTATATACGTCTTATCTTATATAGTGTAATGAACATCATTAGGCATATTTACAACAAATTTGTTCTTTCAATCGACACATGAATACAGTCTTTCTTCATCTGGGATAAGAGAATATTTGTGTTTTTGCTAAATATACAGTCTAAAACATTCAATGCATGTTTGGTGCATTCCTGAGTTTGCTGCCATAGATTTATAGTATAGTGTTACTCCTTATACTGATAACAGGGACCAGGTGCAGTATTACATTTTTTTTAATGATGCCTATAGTAGTCATCTGGAAAACAGAAGGCAAAATAAAACGTGATTTTTTTTTTTGTTTCAGAAGTTTTTTTGTTTCAGAAGTGTGAAACGTAGCTGTGATGAAAAAAAAAAAAAAATCCTTCAAAGACAAATCACATAAAACACTTTCAACCATGTGAGTAGTAGATATCAATGGCTATGAATGGGACCAAGTGGTATGATATTTTGTAATAAATAGCATTGCAATGTTAAGCCTTTCTATTGAAGCAAACTAGAATCCGTTAATGTTTTCAGCCTCTTACAGGAAATAACCTACTTCAGATCTGCATGCACTTTAACCCATCATCACAAAAGACTGCCACTGTCAAACCACTTCAAAGCTTCCTTCTTGGACAGCCCCCAGGAACCAATATACCCTTGTTCTTCCAAAGCAAACAACATGCTTCTGTTAAATCACTGCTTCTTATCACATGTAACCGAATCTTCCATTTGTCTTTCAATTTTGGTGATAATTTTGTTCCATGCATAGTTTAGTGGAATACAGTCTACAAATAATATTATTCTTTTTTGCATGTTTTAATTATTATGCCAGCTATGTGTTACAATCTTCAACATCACTTTATCTGGTGTTCCATGTAAAAGAAATTATGAACAGTCTGGAATAATTATCACTATTTGAAAAAAAAAGTCATAAAGATTTATACATTTTTTTCTTGCCGGCCACACACACAGTGATGTTTCTACAGAGCTGCCTTTTATATTGTCCCATAGACAAATATGCAATCATTCCACATGATCTGCCCGCAGCTCTTGAAAATCTCTCAAGATAAACCAGGTTTCAGCTGATATTAATGTTTATTTATTCATTTTTATGCACAATTAACTTCATACATAAAGTCCTCTGTGTGTTTTAGTGTGGTGAGTTCAAATAAATATGGTAATGCCACCTAAAGTACAAAAGTGATATCATACAGTATATATTACACAACATTTATATCAATAGGTTCTACAAGATCATATGACACTAGATTCCTGTGGAAAGGAAAGTATGTGAGTGGAAATTTTTGTAGTTTATCTTCCAGCTCAAAGGTCCAATTGTACAGTAGAACATTAAAATAAAGCAGTTGTTTCTATTCAGATAAAGAAGGAAAAGGTGATCCTTTCCAGGTCAGTAGTATAAACCTTATTGGCCCAGAAATATAAGATGCCTAAAAAGGTTTTAACATGGTTAGATACAGTATTTGTAAATCCTCCAATATGCCAAGGAGGCAAGTTTTAGGGTTACATATTTCAGGAAGATCAATGGCAGTTTAGACAAAGTTGTTTATGTTTATCCAAAAGTCCTTGAAATGCCTGGAAAATATGGAAAAAGGAATATGCTTTTCTGTAGCCTATATTGGAGGAGCATAGACCTAATTTAAATATAAAGTTTGGGGTATAATAGATTAAATCATTTCAAGTGAATTACGTTGTCTTTGGATGATGTCATGGGACCTCGATAGGTGTCCTTTAACTTCTGCCAATCTTCATCTCTTTCTTATACAAGCTGGTTATACTATCTCTCTTTGGCTTTCTGATATTTAGAGCAGGAGACACTATTGCTTGCCATACAGTATATGGAGGCTGTCTTCTTCAATAAATAAAGTGCAAAACTGTCTGTGTTACTCCACCACAATAATCTATGAAACGTGTAGGGGCAGGAACTTCTGGTTCACAGGACACTTCCACACTTTGGAATGCATGCCAGCTCCAATGCTAGTCAGAGTGACAGTGATCTATACTGTATATTGGCAGATGAATCTGGGGTGCCAAGCGGGGCACTGAACATTGTCAGGGTGTTTCTTTTGGTTTTTAATAAACAGTATTACACTATGAAGATGTTTTTTGTAGTTTGATCCCTTCCATACATGGGCATGAGGTATTCAAATTACCCTGAGATATTGCCATACACAGCGGGGCTCATTTGCAGAACACTACTAAATAGCTTGCACTGGGTATAACACACCTCAGACACATTTTTGAAAATGGTACACTTCTCTGCTTTACTCAGCTACAATCCTGCTTTGGCATTCTGTCCACAATGTACTTTTACTTCCTCCAATTACAGCATGCAATTTTGGCCCAATCTTTCTTAGCAATTTCTGCATTGTCCCTATAACCTCTATATTTAATATGATGTAGCAATCTAGTTCCACTAAGGGCTTTATTCCTAGATGCTCCTATTATTTATTCCTATGCTTTTGGCGGACTACCTGCAGCATTTCCCCAATCTGACCATGGAGGAATAGGAAAAAGATGTAGGAATTATCTCTGGAGACCAATGGAAGGAGGCCCTGCAACCAATCTGTTGCTGTTCTCGAAATGTGACAAAAAGAGTAGGATAACTTTACAGTATATATTTTGAGGGTACATCACACTCCCCTCAAACTATTCTCTCTTGGTTTATGCCCTAATCAACTCTGTGTACGTTTACTATGGAAATGCCTAAAGCTCCACAGGCACTGGGATTTTATTGCAGCTACCATCCATAGTACCTTTGTAATGACAATACCTGTAGACCCCAAACCTTGTCTTCTGGGCATTCTTGATGATATGGTGCAAGATGTGTATGTCAGAGAGGCAGTGTCTAGAGCCCTTTTCCAGGCCCACAAACTCAGTTTTTTTTTAAATGAACCTTGCAATCCCCTCCCACATCTCGGATGTAGATAGAATACATGGGCGTAATGCTTTGATATCAGTGTTTGATTTATCAAGACTGAGATAACCCATCTGAATTCTAATAAGTGTGGGGATGCTGGCTGGCTATCTGAAAGAGCAAAAGATTTTCTCCAGGTGAATGCCGAATCTGCATAACCCCTCCACAGACACACAGGTGCTGGCCCGATCTGTGATCACAGATGCAATGGGAAAACAGAATGGTTGGCCACACAAACAGCATTGTGGTGGATGAAATCCTTTATTGGAATCCTTTACATGCAATATGATAAGAACATGACATCTCCAAGACTGGACAGAGGAGCAGTAGACACGTTTCACACAAACACGTGCTTAGTCATTACTGATTTTGACTTGTCAGAAGAAGCTTTAAACAGAATATAACAGCTGATGACAATTGGCAATTAAACTTGAATCAGGAATAGCATAGTATACAAATCACATGACACAACTTTAAAAACATGACACGTATACTGACAGAAATGAAAATGCACCTCTGATATGCATCGTACCTAGAACAAATCACAGATATATAAACTGTGGAACTGGCATAATAAGCAGGGATACAGAAAACCCTTATTGTATACGGTGCAGACAGAAAGGAAGAAAGGGGGGAAAAAACCCACTGTACACAATAAGGGTTTTATGTATCCCTGTTTATTATGCCAGTTCCAAAGTTTATATATCTGTGGTTTGTTCTAGGTATGATGCATATCAGAGGTGCGTTTTCATTTCTGTCAGTATATGTGTCATGTTTTTAAAGTTGTGTCATGTGATTTGTATACTATTTTATTCCTGATTCAAGTTTAATTGCCAATTGTCATCAGCTGTTATATTCTGTTTAAAGCTTCCTCTGACAAGTGAATATCAGTAATGACTAAGCACGTGTTTGTGTGAAACGTGTCTACTGCTCCTCTGTCCAGTCTTGGAGCTGTCATGTTCTTATCATATTGCATGTAAAGGATTCCAATAAAGGATTTCATCCACCACATTGCTGTTTGTGTGGCCAACCATTCTGTTTTTCCATGTTGGCTGGCTATACCAGGCTGAGCTCCAGTAGATTTAATATTGGACAGATTAGTCATGTATCTTTAAGGTGTGTTTGGATATGATACTTTGTAATATGGGGAGGTGGTGCAGGTGAGGATTTTTCTACCAACATATACAATATTATGAGTGCAGGCTGGGCTGTGGGTATAGCAGCACAACTATGTGTATATTTGTACTTTAATGCACTTAGTACATTCTGTGTAAAATTTGCAGGCAACCATACACTTTTTCTTGTGAACAGACTCTCTAGCATGTGGGTTAAGTTTGTATTGTATGTTGAATTTCAATAAACCTGTTTCCTGAATAAAAACAAAACAAAATAGAGAGTAAATGAACAGAACAGAAATTCATAGTAAATCAATATCTGGTGACCACCCTTTGCCTTCAAAACAGCATCAATTCTTACATTTTTCTAGGTACACTTGCACGCAGTTTTTGAAGGAACTTGGCATGTAGGTTGGTCGAAACATCTTGGGAAACTAACCCCAGATCTGGAGGTAGGCTGCCTCAAATCCTTCTGTCTTTTCATGTAATCCCAGACAGACTCGATGATGCTGAGATGAGGGCTCTGTGGGAGCCAAACCATTACTTCCAGGATTCCATTTTCGTCTTTATACTGAAGATAATTCTTAATGACATTGGTTGCATGTTGGGGGTCATTCTCCTGCTGCAGAATAAATTTGGGGCCAATCACACACCTCTCTGATGGTATGGCATGATGGATAAGTATCTGCCTGCATCTCTCAACAATGAGGACACCACTGATCCTGACCAAAATTCCATTTGGAGAAATGCAACTGAAAGCTTGCAAGGAACCTCCACCATGCTTCATGCATTGGACATGGAAACAAAATTAAGTGACTCAACTACGCACAAAATCAGGGACTTGGGTGCAAAAAAATGGCAGCAGATGCTCTGGACTGATGAGTCAAAATTGTAAATCTTTGGCTGTAGCAAAAGGCTGTTTGTTTGCAAAGTGTTTGATATCAGCACAAAAAAAGTGTCTGCAGGCAACAGTAAAGCATGGTAGAGGTCAAATTTTTAGTCTTTTGGGTGCACCCAAAACTTCAATTGTGCAAAACTATGCCAACCTCTAAAAGGTGTCAGGAACTTATAAAATAATATCAATTAAGTCAATAAACAAAGTCAACAGTTGTTCAGAGTTCTACCAAAAGCCTAAAAGGTTCAAACACTGTAGGAATCAGCACCTTCTTCTCCCCGCAGTAAAAATGTGTAAAGACACAGGAAAGAGTGAGACACATGCTACTCCAAAATGGTGACTGAAAAAAAAAAAATGTATATATATATATATATATATATAGTCACACCCTCCAAATGTCTGGCTTCGGCCCTGAGTTTCTGTACAATGTGTAGCTGTTTACTGATCTAGAGAGAGAGGCTCCCTGCACCTACACCTCACCTAGCTGTGGAGAGGCTGCCATTTACTGGCTTCACATATATGTGCTGTTGTGCACATCTCTTGTGAGTGCATGTTTGCTCTTTTACTCTTTATTATTTTCAATAAATTTACTACACTTAGTTGGTGGCTCTTGTGTGTCTCTCTTTTCTGTGCCTTTACAGGTCTTTTGAAAGACTTGTTCTAGTAAGTTTAAATGAAGGGATGCAAGAGTTTCCTCTGTCATCAAGTCTGTACCTGGGATCCTGTAAGAACAGCTTTTCTCTCAAAAATGTGTGACAGGATAAGAGCATTTCAAACTCATGATGCAGATGGTATAGAATTTTTAGAAGATGACTTTTAACCCTTTGTCTAACAAGGTACATTTATAAATGTCCTGGTAGACAGGGGTTAAAACAAGCTCATGGTTGCAGGCTGTTTTGTTTAGAAGGTTTAGGGCTGTTGAGGAAATGTGATCAATCACTTTTACAGAATTAACTTTTTTTGCTTCAGATAGAGTAGTGAAGGGTGAAAACTTTTGGTATTTTTTTTATTATTTAGTCCTCTTCTATCAGAGAGATTTTCTTTCATTTCCTGTCTCATATACATAGAAGAAAAAAGAAGATCCATGCAAAGTCTGAGAATATCCCCTCCTGACAGTTGTCAACAGAACAGGTTTACCTATTGGAAGATTTCCCCTTGCCTCCTGTTCCTTTAAAAGATTTAAATAAATGTTGGTTTTTCATCACTTTTTTATACTGGAGACAATTAGAGAGGGTAAAGCTCAGTGAGAACAAAAACAATTGGGAACTTATACTTTTTTTTATTTGCACTAACATCTACATTTTCATGAAAAGCTTTTGGTGTGTACCCCTTTCTTCAAGGTCTAAGCAGTACAGTGGAGACACACATAGTAATGAAAACTTAATCGAGGTTCCAATATTTCCAAACTCCAGCCAAAACTAAAAATATAGTTTTTGATTTAATTAAACATTAAATGTATTTCTTATATACTTTAACCTTTTTTTTTAATAAAATGTATCCACATTCCAACCATATCAAATTAATAAAAATGGGTAAAAGATCCATCAAAAAAAACTTTCTACCTTACTTGTAAATACGTTTCTTTTAATCTCTACATTGATACAATAGGAAGAATCCCAAATACAAATGATTTGTGGAAATTCTTACAAAAAAAATGAGGGATATACAGTATAATAAATTATAAATCTTATGCTACAGCAGGGGCTCTATAGATCCCAGAAACTGTCTGATTTCAGATAGATGCAGGTTTACTTTTTTTCTTCTTCACCAAGCTTAATTGTTTTACCATGCATTTTTAAAGAGTATAGGTTTCATCTTTCTGAAAACCATGTTTATGAAAAATAGTATTACACTGGTTATGTTGAAAATCTAAAAGCATCCAAATTACAACTGTATAGCACTTGAGCATTCCTTAAAGAAATGTATTTTTAAATTTAATTTTAAAAAAATAATTACATTAAATTGGATGAAAACAATTATTCAGTGATCCAAATCACTACCAGAGCTCAATAATAACTCAATAATAGCTAAAGATGGAGAGAATAAATGAGATCAAGGCAAGGAGACGGAAAATAAATGAGAGAGAACATGAACGAATGCTTTGTAGCTTTATAATTGCCTTTATTTACACATTTGTACCTTCTCCACCCAGTGTGCTTCTAAGTTAAGAAGTCCACGTCTTCAATGACAAAGTTCACTTCCTGGTTACACCCATATCACTTTTAGGAAATTATGCATATCTGACTCATATGGAAATTACAGCATCTATAGCTGCTACTTTTATTGTTTAACGTCATAAGAATATTCCCAAGATGCTAAAAGAACGTATTTAGAATACTTTTCAGATTATGATCTTTTTTCTTCACAATGCAATTTATATCTACTGCACAAAGCAACTTACAGGGGCAGTAGAGGCTGAATTAGTGAGCAGCAGTAGACATGTCATTATATAATTCAGGAACCAGTCAGTCCAAATTAGGAGCCAGAAGGCATTTGAAAGAAGAAAAGAAATAGGTATTAGCATTGGCAACAATCACAAACAAAAAAATGTACATTTGCACAAAGGAATCTTTGCTGTAAGATTTACCATACATGATACCTTTAGCAAATTAAGGATTTCATTTCAGAGGGGAATTAGATTAAGCATAGCAGTTTCTTGTAATTGAAGGATCATGATGCTGCAGTATTTAGCCTTAGGACCTGCATGTTCTAGGCCCAAAGGCTTCTGGCATTTGGTGACATAAAACCAAAAACTATTAGAAATAAATTGGACTTTTAAGGTATAGAAGTAGTCATATCATTCCTCAAGTATAAGAATGTGAAATTAAGAGGAATCCCATGCTGGTTTTTGTCACTTTCAAAGGGTTAAATCACCACTGATGTCTCATAAAAGAGAACCTGCCACCAAAATTGCAACACAGTTACACCCAAGCACTTAAACCCCCCCAAAAAAAGTTTTAAGCCCCTACCCCCTACAATTTGAAGGCTTGGCATTTTGGGTATCTAGTTACTCAGCAAAACCTCATCTTTTATATCTTACCAAAACACTGGGTAATATATTGGGTTTATGTGCCCAAAAATTCACTACCGTATTTTTTATTGATATTTTGCATTTCATAAACTGTTGCACTAATGTCATGTAACATAAAAAATGTAAACTACCACTGTTTTATTCTTTAGGTTGACTGCTTTCGGAATATATATAATTTAGGTGTTTTAAATATTCTTCAGACGTAAAATGATTTTTAAGATGTGTGCAAAAATGCAAACACGCTCTGGTAGCAAAAAGGGTTAAAGGGGAGTTGGTTGGAATCCTTGTGGCAGAAGAAAAAAGAAATATACCATTCAGAGGGCAGAGGGCATTTTATTGCAGCTTTAAAAAAAGCCAACAATGGAAATACACAAATCCTTTAAATAATCTGCTTGGAGCATGCCTTAAAACTGCACATGGAGTGATGGAACAGTGTAATTTAACCCTTTTAAGTGACAAAAAAAAAGCATGGGGTTTCAATTAAAATTCATACCAGACCTTTATCCAGATATGCAACAAAGGGAGGGCAGTGTTTCTAAACCTCAAAAGGCTACTTGCCTTTTAACATTCTGAGGATGTCTTGCAAGAAGGGCAGCAAACTCCTTTGCAAGACAACTTTTCCTCTTCCATGTCCTTGCAATCCTCGCATCCTGTCCCCCAAAAGGCATGTGGGATTTACTGAAGAGCCCCACCACCACTCTTTGCTCCTCCACCTTAACCTGAGCCCCCTATATCAAGCCTCTTGCTATGGAGGCACTGCTGCATGCCCTCTCCTGAGCCCTCTCTCTGCAGCCAAGGCTCAACCCTGTCCCCCACTCTCTCCTAATTGGCTCATGGCTCTGATTGACAGCAGTGAGAGCCAATGACTCCCACTTCTGTGTTTCAGCCAATTAGGAGAGAGAGTCCCGGGACAGCTGAGGTTCCCAAGCACATCACTGGATCAAGAATGGGGTTCAGGTGAGTATAAGGGAGGGGCTGTAGGGGGAGAAACACATTGAAGGTTTTTTACCTTCATGCATAGAACATACAACCACTTTAAAGTGAAATTATAGGGGTAAGATTCACACCAGGGCAGTCCATTGTGCATTTACCACATAAGCATTAAAACATATTATGACAATGCAGCTATTTGAATGGGCTGTCAGTGCACCACAGCAGACCACAGGAATTGATCCTGCACCAAGATTGGCTAGTACAGCACAACACAATGGATGATAGCATGCTGCCATGCTCTGTGAAACACTAGTGTTTTGGGACGGTGTGTTGGGGTGCCATTCACAATGAATAGCACACCTATGTATGTTAATGTAATGTCCTGGTCTGAAAAGGCTCTTAGTGTTAAGTGTAAATGTTAAGGTAGGGGGAGGATTGGGTTAAGTTTTAGGAACATATTAAATGTTACAGACTCATTTATTGGGTTAGGTAAACGGTTGGTTACGGGAGTTATGTCTTAATTTTTAGCTTTTTATACACCTGGATTGTATTTAAATTGTAGATTCAACTGGACCTTAAGAATTTGGCCCCATTTACACTTTGCGATTTTAAATCGCGGATATAATCACCGTGATTCAGCCCACAATTTCAAATTGCATGGTAATCACTGCAAAATGTGTGACACATATTTGGGTTCCATTATCCTTCAAGGGCACCCCAAATGTGATACAATTCTGCCTCAATTACGGTGCAAACCACGCCTTTGTGTGGCCGAAAAGATGCAGGAACTTCTTTTTGGGCAACAAACACACATAGGGCAGCCCATTTGAAAGGGTTGGTCCTATGCAACACACAGAATCACATGACAATTGCACTTTGAAAACTGGATAGCAGGGTTGCTCATTTGCAATAGGTGAATGGGGCGATAGAAAAATGTAGAACATGAAAGGCATAGCTGCACACACTTTATTTACATCTTAACCCCCCATGCCTAGAAAAATTACTCCAATGCAGAAAAAACACTGTACTAAAGCAAATCGAATACAAAGTTTAATGCCAGCTGCATTGTCTAGCTGTCTCCAAGCATTTGTCCAGCCCACGTTATGAGCTTCTATTTAATAGAAAACCCAAAGTCTAATAGTAGTGCAGAAGAACAGCCACAGTCAGAGCTCCTGTTTCCTTTCAGGTTGATCACTACTATGATTTGATGTTTCTAAGAAAAAACTAAGCAAAAATAATACCAGTAATGCACTTCTGTTTATGGCTAATTTACAGTTATGTGCATTTTATGTCAGCTGAAATTGTAATCACCTACAAAACAGAAAGAAATAGTGGAAACATATGTAACATTGTTAAGCTGAACTCCAAGCACTACAGATAGAAATGAAACAGTGTAGTTTTCCTTATATCTACAATGTGTTGTCTGTCAAAAGATTTGTAATTCTTTTTAGCCAGTCTTGTGATCTGGGCAGCACAGTGGTCAGCAATTCCACCTTGATTTGAACCTCAGCCACGGCAGTACCTGCACAGAGTTCTCTCTGTGTATATTTCCTGCCACACTCCAAAGACATGCTAGTAGGTTAACTGACCCTAGCATAGGTGTGAGTTGGGGATCTTAGATTTTACATTCCTTGAGTACAGGGACTGATGTGAATGTATAATAAATATGTAAAGTGTTGCTTAAATTGATTGTGCTATATGAGTACCTCAAATACATAAAAATTAAAACCCCAGGTCAGTGACACCACCTTTCTTCTCTAAAGCTAAGCAATGCTTCTAGATCACCAATAGAGATGAGCGAATTATTCAAAAATTCGATTCGGCTGATTCGGCGAATTCGCGGAATAAATTTGATTCGAGTCGAATATATTCGCTGCGAATTTAACTTATAAAAAGGGTGTTTCTAGGCTTCAGAGAGCCTTTATATTAGTGCAGAACACTGTACCTTTAATTTAAATGCCCTTGGAGTCTGCTGGGGAAGAGAAATAATACTGTCAGTCAGTATGACATGCAGATGAGTGCCGTCGATCTTAGAATCACCGCACACTTCACTCATTTGGGCAGTCACGGGGCCAAAACCAGAGTGTGGAGCCACAGTGTGGCGGTGGAGGCAGCAGCAATGGGAGGCCATACAGCACCCTATGACAAAATGGAACCCACCAGCAGTGTGAGGAGACCTGAAAGTGGCACATGGCAGAGTGTGGCGATGGAGACAGCAGCAATGGGAGGCCGTACAGGGACCCATGAGACACTCTGGACCTGGCAGCAGCATGACGAGGCGGTACAGGGGCCCATGACAGATTACGGGCCTGGCAGCAGCAATGGGAGGCCCGTAATCTGCCAGCACCCTATGACAAAATGGAACCCACCAGCAGTGTGAGGAGACCTGAAAGTGGCACATGGCAGAGTGTGGCGATGGAGACAGCAGCAATGGGAGGCCATACAGGGACCCATGACACACTCTGGACCTGGCAGCAGCATGGGGAGGCGGTACAGGGGCCCATGACAGATTACGGGCCTGGCAGCAGCATGAGGAGTCGGTACGGGGGCCCATGGCAGATTACGGGCCTGGCAGCAGCAATGGGAGGCCATACAGCACCCTATGACAAAATGGAACCCACCAGCAGTGTGAGGAGACCTGAAAGTGGCACATGGCAGAGTGTGGCGATGGAGACAGCAGCAATGGGAGGCCGTACAGGGACCCATGACACACTCTGGACCTGGCAGCAGCATGAGGAGGCGGTACAGGGGCCCATGACAGATTACGGGCCTGGCAGCAGCATGAGGAGTCGGTACGGTGGCCCATGGCAGATTACGGGCCTGGCAGCAGCAATGGGAGGCCGTACAGGGACCCATGACACACTCTGGACCTGGCAACAGCATGAGGAGGCGGTACAGGGGCCCATGACAGATTACGGGCCTGGCAGCAGCAAGAGGAGTTGGTACGGGGGCCCATGGCAGATTACGGGCCTGGCAGCAGCAATGGGAGGCCCGTAATCTGCCAGCACCCTATGACAAAATGGAACCCACCAGCAGTGTGAGGAGACCTGAAAGTGGCACATGGCAGAGTGTGGCGATGGAGACAGCAGCAATGGGAGGCCGTACAGGGACCCATGACACACTCTGGACCTGGCAGCAGCATGAGGAGGCGGTACAGGGGCCCATGACAGATTACAGGCCTGGCAGCAGCATGAGGAGTCGGTACGGGGGCCCATGGCAGATTACGGGCCTGGCAGCAGCAATGGGAGGCCGTACAGGGACCCATGACACACTCTGGACCTGGCAGCAGCATGAGGAGGCGGTAAAGGGGCCCATGACAGATTACGGGCCTGGCAGCAGCATGAGGAGTCGGTACAGGGGCCCATGGCAGAGTGGCGAAGCGTAAGCAGCTTAAATTGAAGGCCATACAGAGGCCTATGTTAAAAATAATAACATGTTTGGGGCATGATTCATGGCGGATTTAGTCAGTTGTGTCAGGAACTGGTGGTTTGAAATCCAGACTAATCCACGCCTGATTCATTTTCACAAACGTGAGTCTCTCCACACTTTGGGTGGACAGTCGTGTCCTCCGCGGAGTTACAATACCTCCTGCCGCACTAAACACGCGCTCCGATGCCACGCTACTGGCCGGGCATGACAGCCTTTCAAGGGCAAATTCAGCTAGTTGGGGCCAAAGGTCAAGTTTCGTTGCCCAGTAGTCAAGGGGATTGTCTACCTCGGTTGGCAGGGTGCTGTCCAAGTAGGCCCAAGCCTGTTGTTTGAGGTCCTGCTCCAGGTCCACGTGATGCTGCTGCTGCTGCGGCTGGTTAGTAGTTTCCTCACTGCGCTGGTGAAGAAAGCTACTCATCATCGACTGCAGACTGAGGCAGCCGCTGCTGGTGGAGCTTCCACTGCTCCTACCACCCCACCCCTCCCCTGCTGCCATGGCAGCGGAACGCGAGCGCACAGGGCCCACAGTGTCTGAGGATGGACGTTGGCGCAGAAAGGCAGAGACCAACTGACTACATAGGTGGTTTTTATAGTACGTTATTTTGGCCTCCCTCTCAGCAGGTGTGAAAAAGGCCACCATTTTTGAACGGTAGCGAGGGTCCAACAAGGTGGACAGCCAAAAGTCATCCCTCTGTCTGATGGTTATTATTCGGCTGTCGCTACGCAAGCAACCGAGCATGCTATGGGCCATTTGTGCCAAGGAATGCGAGGGACTCCCTGCCTCCATCTCCACAGCATACTGCCACGGTGCGTCTGGGTCCTCTGTCTCCTCCTCCTCCTCTACCAGATGCTCCTGCTCCTCCACTCCTGTCCGCTGAGTGGAAAAACCACCCATTTCACTCAATAATTCCTGAGCACCAATGTCCTCCTCTACCTCCTCCTCTTCTTCCTGTCCTGCCCCCACAGGGGTCATGTGGCGTTGAGATCTGTGCGCCACGTCTACCGCACCCTGACCAGCCATTGTTAACAGCATTTGTTCCAGGACGTGCAACAGAGGAATGACGTCGTTCATCCCATAGTCCTGCTGACTCACGAATAGCGTGGCCTCCTCAAAGGGCCTGAGCAAGCGGCAGGTGTCACGCATGAGCTGCCAATGGCTGACATCTAAGTTACACAGGGGAGTACCTTTATCCGCTTGTAACATCAGGAAATCGGTGATGGCCTTTCGCTGTTCGTAAAGGCGGTCTAACATATGTAGGGTTGAATTCCACCTTGTTGCAACGTCGCAGATCAGGCGATGCTGTGGAATTCCGTTCTGCCGCTGCAGCTCAAGGAGGGTGTGCTTTGCGGTGTAGGAATGGCTGAAATGCATGCAAAGTTTACGTGACATTTTAAGGATGTCTTGCAGTGGGATGGTGGATTTTAGGAACCGCTTGACAACCAGATTGAACACGTGAGCCATGCATGGCGCATGGCACAACCTTCCTTGACGCAGAGCAGACACCATGTTCTTTCCGTTGTCGGTCAACATGGTTCCGATTTTCAGTTTGCGCGGAGACAGCCATCTGTCGATTTCTCTGTTCATTACACTGAGAAGTTCCTCCCCTGTGTGACTACGTTCGCCAAGGCATACCAGGTGCAGCACAGCGTGACACCGTTGCGCCCTGCACATGTGATATGCCGGTCGGGTAATGGGACTTGGCACGGGGGTGGCGGCTGAGGAAGAAGAGGTGGTAGAGGCGGACATCTTGGCTGGACCAAGGACGTGCAAACGTGGAGGCAAAAGCGGCGTGACCTGTCCAAGTTGCTGGTGCGGCTGTGCCGGCACCACGTTCACCCAGTGGGCCATAAATGACATGTACTGTCCCTGACCGTAGTTACAGCTCCACACGTCGGCGCTGCCGTGCACTTTGGCAGAGACCGACATGCTCAAAGACTGGCCCACCATCTCTTCTACATGTGAATGCAGGGCTGGCACTGCCTTTTGGGCAAAGAAATGACGGCTTGGCACTCTCCACCACGGCTCGGCACAAGCCATCATTCCTCGGAAAGGTGCTGAGTCCACCACTTGGAAAGGGAGGGACTGCAGCACCAGCAACTTGGACAGGAGGACGTTCAGCTTCTGCACCGTCGGGTGCGTGCTCGCAAACTGTTGTCTCTTGGAAACGGATTCCAAGAAAAACTACTGACGGAATCCGTGAAGAGGAGTAGCAGGAGAAGGAGCATCTGAACGAGCGGAAGATGCCAACGAGCGACAACTCCCCTCAGCAGAGGTGTTGGAGCCTTGACTGGCTGATAGAGGGCGATTGACGTCGGGTGACGGAGCAAGTAACGGAGCGGGTGATGGAATGGGGGCTGGGGCAGGCAGAACCGCCGTATCTTTATCACGGTTTTCCCAGGCCACCGAATGGCGACGCTGCATATGCTGACGCAACGCTGTAGTCCCAACATGGGCCCCCTGGCCACGCTTGACTTTCTGGCCACATAGTCGACATACGGCTACGTTTACTTCCTCGGGCGGCTTGATGAAAAATTGCCACACCGCCGAGTAGGAAACTTTGCCCCCGCTACTCCTCACTGGCTGACTGCTACTTCCTCCGTGCACACCGGCACCACTACTGGCCGTGGTGGTAGGCTGCAGTGGAGTTGGTGCTCTACTCCGTGGCCGTTTGCCTCCACTGACACTGCTGTGACCCTGCTGCCTCCTGGGCAACCCACCGACTGTTTTGCTCGCTGCCAAGCTGGCACCCTCTTCTCCTGATGATGCGGAAGCAATAGCCTGATGACGACGAGGCTGCCAAGTGCGATCAGCCTCATCATCATCAATTAGGGTCTCCGCCTCACTACTAGCCCCCTCGGCTGCGTGTGGGTCAGGAGACAGACCTGTCTCTAGACCGGCTACCGAGCCACTCTCCTCGCCACTACTTCTTCGCCTGGCTGCTGAAGAGGCGGATGTCTCCCCCCGTTCCTGACCGCCCTCTGTTAGCTCTTCCTCACTGTACAGTGGGGCTGAGCCCACAGCATGCGATACTTCGCTTGGTGAGGGAACACCAAAGGACAGGGGCAGGTAGAGAACACGTGATTTCAGTGGGCTTGCTCCCGGGCCATGCCAACTAACGGTTGTGTCTGACGTACCCACCGACCGTTGGCTGTAGGTGTCAGAGGTGACCTGGGAAGAGGAAGACGACCGAGCCAACCAATCGATGACGGCAGGGTTGTCGGTGGAGACACAACCGCTGGATGACACCGGGAGCACTGGCCTCTGGCTGCGACTAGTGCTGCCTCGACCCCTTCCTCTGCTGCCACATCTGCTCGCTCCTGAAACATTGCCTCCTCTGCCACTCCTCTGCGTGTTGTCTGACATACTCTTTAATTCAACGATTCTGTGTCCCTGAGTAACGATTCTGTGTCCCTGAGTAACAATTCTGTGTCCCTGAGTAACGATTCTGTGTCCCTGAGTAACGATTCTGTGTCCCTGAGTAACAATTCTGTGTCCCTGAGTAACGATTCTGTGTCCCTCAGTAACGATTCTGTGTCCCTGAGTAACGATTCTGTGTCCCTGAGTAACAATTCTGTGTCCCTCAGTAACGATTCTGTGTCCCTCAGTAACGATTCTGTGACCCTGGGTAACAATTCTGTGTCCCTGAGTAACAATTCTGTGTCCCTCAGTAACAATTCTGTGTCCCTGAGTAACGATTCTGTGTCCCTCAGTAACGATTCTGTGTCCCTCAGTAACGATTCTGTGTCCCTCAGTAACAATTCTGTGTCCCTGAGTAACAATTCTGTGTCCCTGAGTAACAATTCTGTGCCCTGAGTAACGATTCTGTGTCCCTGAGTAACGATTCTGTGTCCCTCAGTAACGATTCTGTGTCCCTCAGTAACAATTCTGTGTCCCTGAGTAACAATTCTGTGTCTGTCCCTGAGTAACAATTCTGTGTCCCTGAGTAACAATTCTGTGTCCCTGAGTAACGATTCTGTGTCCCTCAGTAACGATTCTGTGTCCCTGAGTAACAATTCTGTGTCTGTCCCTGAGTAACAGTTCTGTGTCCCTGAGTAACAATTCTGTGTCCCTGAGTAACAATTCTGTGTCCCTCAGTAACGATTCTGTGTCCCTCAGTAACGATTCTGTGTCCCTGAGTAACAATTCTGTGTCCCTGAGTAACGATTCTGTGTCCCTGAGTAACGATTCTGTGTCCCTCAGTAACGATTCTGTGTCCCTCAGTAACAATTCTGTGTCCCTGAGTAACAATTCTGTGTCCCTGAGTAACAATTCTGTGTCCCTGAGTAATGATTCTGTGTCCCTGAGTAATGATTCTGTGTCCCTCAGTAACAATTCTGTGTCCCTGAGTAACAATTCTGTGTCCCTGAGTAACGATTCTGTGTCCCTCAGTAACAATTCTGTGTCCCTGAGTAACAATTCTGTGTCTGTCCCTGAGTAACAATTCTGTGTCCCTGAGTAACGATTCTGTGTCCCTGAGTAACGATTCTGTGTCCCTCAGTAACAATTCTGTGTCCCTGAGTAACAATTCTGTGTCTGTCCCTGAGTAACAATTCTGTGTCCCTGAGTAACAATTCTGTGTCCCTGAGTAACAATTCTGTGTCCCTCAGTAACGATTCTGTGTCCCTCAGTAATGATTCTGTGTCCCTGAGTAACAATTCTGTGTCTGTCCCAGAGTAACAATTCTGTGTCCCTGAGTAACAATTCTGTGTCCCTGAGTAACAATTCTGTGTCCCTCAGTAACTATTCTGTGTCCCTCAGTAACAATTCTGTGTCCCTGAGTAACAATTCTGTGTCCCTGAGTAACAATTCTGTGTCCCGGAGTAACAATTCTGTGTCCCTGAGTAACGATTCTGTGTCCCTGAGTAACGATTCTGTGTCACTGAGTAACGATTCTGTGTCCCTGAGTAACGATTCTGTGTCCCTCAGTAACAATTCTGTGTCCCTGAGTAACAATTCTGTGTCCCTGTGTAACAATTCTGTGTCCCTGAGTAACGATTCTGTATCCCTCAGTAACAATTCTGTGTCCCTGAGTAACAATTCTGTGTCCCTGAGTAACAATTCTGTGTCCCTGAGTAACGATTCTTGTCCCTCAGTAACAATTCTGTGTCCCTGAGTAACAATTCTGTGTCCCTGAATAACAATTCTGTGTCTGTCCCTGAGTAACAATTCTGTGTCCCTGAGTAACAATTCTGTGTCCCTGAGTAATGATGCTGTGTCCCTCAGTAACAATTCTGTGTCCCTGAGTAACAATTCTGTGTCCCTGAGTAACAATTCTGTGTCTGTCCCTGAGTAACAATTCTGTGTCCCTGAGTAACAATTCTGTGTCCCTGAGTAACAATTCTGTGTCCCTGAGTAACGATTCTGTGTCCCTCAGTAACAATTCTGTGTCCCTGAGTAACAATTCTGTGTCTGTCCCTGAATAACGATTCTGTGTCCCTGAGTAACAATTCTGTGTCCCTGAGTAACGATTCTGTGTCCCTAAGTAACGATTCTGTGTCCCTAAGTAACGATTCTGTGGCCCTAAAGTCTCTGTGGCCCTAACTCTGTCCCTAATACACAGAGGTCTGTCTCTCTTGAATGACCGGAGGCTAATGGAGAATTCTAAGATGGCCGCGATTTATAGCTCCACCATTACACAGTGTTGGCTGGCTGGCTGCTGATTGGCTAATGCGATCACATGTCATGAATGAATGCATTATGGATCAGCGCGCCTTGTCTGCGCACCTTCCCAGAGATCCCCGCTCCGTCGCCACACATGTCGCCGCCATTTTTGGGAAAATTCGATTCGTGCATCCGAAGTTTGCTAATTTTCGGATTCGGCGCGAATCGAATATTTCCTAATCTTCGAAACGAATTCCACTTCGTCATGTTCGATTCGCTCATCTCTAATCACCAACCTTCCTCAAGGCTGCTAACTAAACCATGAAATGTTGTCTAAAATAAATTCTAAATCCACAACAGCAATGAAGTGTTAAAATTATGAAGTGCCAGTTTTAGTCTTCAAAACAATCCCTGTGTCCCCTATGAATGGCTTAAAAACCATACACACCATTTAGGTGGTTAGTGTTATAAAATGTTGGTGTGTTGCTGTTTTCAAGCATCTGACTCTGCTTCCCCACTACATAACATAGTTCCTCCTGTCAGCTTGAAAGTCGCTACTGGACATAATGGATTTTCCCTCAATGTGTGTATGTCCCTTTGATGCTCCTATATGTAATGGGTAGAACAGCTGTCACCAGGACAGGAAGGCACAGGACATAAAAAAAATCACTGTCAAAAGTTCCAACCCTCTCCTCTTTGCTAAATGTGTCCTTCATTGGAGAGTTCTGGCAATAAATGAATGGAAATCTTAATAATAAGGATACAGATGGATAAAAACCTGAAAGTCATATTAAAGTCAATCACTGTAGGACATTTTACACGCTTATACAATCAGATACAATGGATGATTTTCCTTGCTGTTGTAAAGTTTTTGTTTCCTTCTGAATTAGCTGGTCCCCAGAGTGCTGCTAGCACTGATATCCAGATTCAGGGTGGCTATTTTCTTTCCCATAATTTATATTAAATATGTCAAAAGAAGTACAAAGACATTATTGCATATAACAGCAGTTCACATTTACTCCATTAAAAAAGAGTGAAGTCACTAGAAAAATAAGGATGGTTGTATTATTCCCGTAGTGTGATATAGAAAGTGCTAGATCAAGTGCAAGATCAAGACATCTTATCAAACATAAAAAGAACACCCTTTAATCCTGAGTGCTCTCAGAGCACCCAATTAAGCTGGGTCTGAGCCTTGGGGCTCTCATGTCCAGCTAGGATACAACAAAAAAAATGTCCCCAGGAGTCAAGGGAATGAGTAAGTAAAATTAGAAAAGGGAAAAAAGGTAGGAGAGCATAGGTAAAAGAAAGTGACCCATTCAATCCAGGTAGTTGCCCACATAGGTGAATCAAGTGGCACCAGATATATATTTAATCCAGGAATCCCATAAAAGCATTCATTGATCATGATCCACAACAGTTTGTCCTTTAGCAATTCAAACGGAATTGTGGGGAACTTCCAAGAACTGGCCATAGAGATTCTTGCTGCTACAAAGATAAATGCTATTATTCTCACAGCAAGTCCTCCACTGGGCGACCCAGTAATGCCTGATGTAGGGATTTTCTGAGGTTTACTTGGGCAAGAAAGTAAATACAATTGAAGGTACGAATCCAAAATCTTTTTACTTTTGGAAATGTCCACCAGTGTGGAAAGCTGTACCCTCCTGTCCACAACAGTGGGGAGAAGCCTCAGGAACACACAATGCCACTTATGTTGGAACCATATACCACCGAAAAAACATGTTATAATTTGTTTCTATTAGTGAAGTATTGATAGGTGTCTTTGAGGTGTACTGTGCCAGCTTATGGCAGTGTTACAAATTCAATTGTCTCCCCTTTATGTCGCTCCTATTTTTCCATATAGAGCAACTTGTTTGGTGCAGTGGGGAGTATGGTGTAGATCTTGGATATATGGAATGAGTGTTTATCAAAGCTCCTGCAAATATGCCATGGCTCTGGAAAAGGTTATATCAGATGTGGGTTTTAGAGAGGTTAGAAAACAAGCTATTTGGGTATAACGATAAATTTCAGTGTTTGGTAATTGATACTAATCCTGCAGGAATTGCCTTGACAGCACACTTCACCTATCATATAAGTATGAGATGCGTAGAAGCCCTTTGTTGGTCCACCATGCAAAATTTTGGGAGTGAGACCTGGGATGAAGGCAGTGTTTTAGAGCAACAGGGAAAGGTAGTATGTGTAGATCTAAATTCATGGATGGTCATAAGTCTGTCCCACAGATTTAATGAAAAAGGCAGAGTTGGGCATAAAATGGCAGGTCTGTCTTTGGCCTGTTGCCACATCAAGTGGCTGATCAATCTCATCAGATGGAGGGATGATTCCAGTTTCATCCATATAGGATATTTCTGGGAATAAAATCTGGTTAACTGGGTCAATTGTGCAGTGTAAAAATATTTAGCTAGGTCAAAAACTGCCAGGTATCCCCTCAATTTGGGAGTTTACATTGTACACCTATTCACCCAGGGCAGCTATTTTCCAGCACAGGGTCCTATGGAGCCACCCTTGTATGCATGTTCCCAGACAGGACAAAAGCCAAATGGATGTCCTGTGCGAATACATTATTTACATCCCATGTACACAGGCAGGAAGTTGAGCTTTTATAAAAAACACATGACTAGCTTGCAGGCAGTGATGCGGTCTTCCTGGTGTTTTAAAATATTAGCTGCTTGCCTACCTGGGCAATTTTTTTTGTATACAAAGATGTGGGTTTTTTTGCTAGAAAATTACTTAGAAACTTCAAACATCATATATTTTCTGATAGCAGAGGCCCTGGAGAATAAAACAGTAACTGCTACAATTTTTATGTCGTGATATTTGCACAGGACTGCATAGTCAGGCATTTGATCATCACATGCCTGACGGAAGCATCCTGTACGGCTCAGAAATGCAGCAATTGTTCTTTTGTCATGTGATCTTTCTGCAATAAAAGCTCTTGGACAACATTTGAAGATTTCGTGGTCCGTTGGCAAATATGTGCATTGATCCGTCCAGCTGGTAGTCGCTGCAGCACCCGCTACTGATGAGCCCTGTTTCCAGGAATGTGTGCGAAGGGAATATACACAAGATTTAAAATTGTGCATGTCTGTAAAATAGCAACAAGCTAGGGTACCTAAAATTGTCCATAGGCGACACCTTAAAAGCCTTTACAGGTTATCCGTTTAGAGTCAATCATGAATTTTGAACCTAGAATTATTGCTCTCAGTCCGTTTGTGACAATACCTCACATGTATGGTGCAATCACTGTTTACATATGTGTGCCAGACCTACGCGTATATTTGCATTTGCATGTATGTGTATATTTTTTTATTTTTTTATGCATCATTTTTAAATGTTTTTACACTTTATAAAAATTATTTTGAGAACTATATTGCTATCACAAAGAGGCAAACAAGCCCCCTTGTTATAGTTTTTAACAAGTGACAGGTACTCCTTATGGAGATATCAGGGGTCTATTAGACCCCTGATGTTGTGGCTGCTCTTCAAAGTAACTAATCAAGCACATATCATGCTGGGTTAGATGCTTCAAGAAATGATGGCTCTGGAACCAGTGATGAAATCCTCCTCGCTTTTGGGATCATTCTCCGCAGAGAAAATCAGGGTTCCTTCATCTCCCCTATGGGCAGCTCCCCCGACCAATTACCATGGGCAGGTGTAGGGGGGGACCTTTGTAGCACTGTAAAAGAAAACAGATTGCACAGCTGAAATAAATGGCACCATGATCATGGCTGCATCGAGGTTCTCGTTATATACCACTTCCCATCAGGATATTTAGACGGGTATATTGAATGGGAAGTGGTCACTTAAACTCCAGTTTACAATATATTATATATTTTATGCAGCCTTTATAACATAAAATGATTGACCAGAATCTGAAAAGAGCTATTTCAACATGGAATTAGTACAATTTCATTTCCGTGCACCATCTAACAAGAAATTAGTGTCAGAAGAGGACTGCTCATCACATTACACCTGGTATGCACATGTTACAGCCGCACATCTAAATAGCTTATTGTCAGCAATGAAAATTTGTATGAGAACATATTAACACCCACGGAGAGTAATGTATTTGTAAAGTACCTTGAATAAAGACACAGCTGACAGGTCACAAATGAACAGATAAATGGCTTTATAATTAAATAGACATGAGTAGCTCCCAAATGCATAGAAATGTGTTTCCTTCTTTTACAAAATGTATTTCCATGAGTTCTGTTATCCATGTCAATCCTAATAGTTTAGAGTGCCCAAGCATTTCCCTATCCTGTAATACCTGTAATTTGGATCACACTAGAAGTTTAAATTAGAATAGAGTTAGAATATTCTTCACCATGAGTTTTTAAATAATTGAAAAGCTTGTCTTGCTAAAGATATTACCAAGTTTGTTTTTGTGAGTTTCATTTTTTATTTGCTCTACTGGGATTTTTGGATTTTAAATACCTATTGGTTAATTATTTCTATTTTCTCTTTTGGGCTGCAATGCTGGTGTAGCAGCAACAAAAAATGCCAGTATTTTTTGAGCACCCAATGGAATTAATTAACAATTAATTAACATTTAATATCTCTCACTCACACTTTGTTACAAAAAATTTGCACTGCTAGCGCAAAATGAAAAAAATGAATTAGTGTAGTGCATTCACCAAATACGTAAATACTGCAAGGACTATTATAGTTTAAAGTGGTATTAAACCCAAAATTAAACATTTATTATAGTGCACCTTACCAATTCTTAGATGTGATGGCTGCATTCATTTTCATTTTTTAGGCTTTCTTTTATTTATTTTAATTTGTTGATCCAGCTAGTAAGTCTGTTTTTCAACAGAACAAGCTCTCCTGCAAATGTCAGTTAAGTGTTGTGACAAACCATTGACCACTGACAGGTGTGCTTACAATGATCAGCTTTTATTTATCCCAAAAGAAAAAAAAATGTTTGCTGTAACTGCTTGTGTAACTGCTTGTGTAACTGCGGTGTGAGCTGGAGTTTGGCTTCAGTTTGTTAGTGTAAAGGTGCCCCTGTGCTCCTTAATCCAGAGTGATGACGCTATAATCCAGGAGGTGTGCTTTACTGATCACCAGGTGAAAACAGAAGGGAAAATGTAAGTGGTTGTAAAGGCTCAAGGCTTTTTACCTTTTTTTAAAAAAAAAAAATATTTATTGGATTTTAATACATCAGCAAAGATCAACATTGTGATGTAAAAATACATATCATTGCAGCAGAGATTAGCAGTAACAATACATAATATATTTAGGCTTTTTACCTTCATGCAATGGAAACTACTTTAAGCAGCTGTTGTGTTGTGGCTTAGCTGAGTGCTGATAGGGGTCTTGCTACAGTAGGGGAGCACCTGTACTCCTTAACCCATTCTTGCTAAGCACAGGTTGGTCCCATAGACTCCCCAGTCCTATCCTGAGCACCATTACAGGGGCACCTCTGGAAGGCCCTTGGCCTGGCCTGATTAGCACCACCGCTAGCCCGCTCCACACTTACCTTAGCCTTACGGCAATGAACTTCAACAGCATCTTTACCTAACACAAGTTTCATTTCCAGAATGTGTTCCCATTCCGTGGCTAGGAGAAGGAAGAGTCCACACAACAAATGGACTTTTCACTCTTTAAACAGTTGTTTTTTTTTCAGTCATCCCAACAGTGATAACCTGTTTCTTAGGTTGAAAACAGGTAACAGAAGAGATAGGAGTGAAGTTGAGGAGCAGCCTATACCTTCAGGAGTTTGCTAGGGCCATATTTCCCATGCCACCAGGATGGGAGCAGTCCTGTACCTTCCAGAAGCTAGAGTATCTAAGATTACATTTTTGTTTGCCTTGCACTGCTTTCCATGACCAACTCCTCAGGATGGTCCAGTATGAAGATTATATATACTGTACAGAGATCTGTACTCAAGATGCCTCACCTTCCTCACTATTCATGGTACACCCGCTCACTCCTCTGGGAACCCACTTCTCACTGCCAGGTTCTCAATCTTAACCATGATGACATCTGGCGACCAATCTGGGGAACTACACCAGGCACCTCCATGGCCCTACCCTATACAGTTTACTGTGATCGTGTGGCAACAATGCTGTGCTGCTACTGAATTCAAAGCAGTATTGTAATCCTCATGTAGCCTGTGCAGAAGTTATTGCAGAAAGTGTGTCTGGTAGCTTGTCAATCAGCAGCTTGCCAAACCTAGCTCTGCCCACTGCTTTCTGCACTGAGAGCGTTGCCTCTGCTGCTGAAACCCTCCCAATGAGCTGCAGTGTCTGGTAGAGGGAGCATGTGAGACACAAATTAGGGTACAGGATTGGTTGTGACTTTTTTTATCTTATGAGGGTAATAACTGGATTTAGCACCTGCTTTGACTGTCATATAGGAGCCTTTAAATTGAATTTAACCGGATGCCTTCTGTCCAAGGTGCGGGTACTCACCTCGCACGCTTGTCCACAAGCTTTAGAGGTGCCCTAAGCTGCACAGACACTGGCTGAATGTGATGTCCAGGATAAATTCTGTTTTTAAATTGTCTTCTCTGGATCCAAAACTGTGTCTGCTAGGATATTTGGATGAAGAGTTGATACGCTCCACCATGAATACAGTATACCAATCCTCTGATTTTTTTTTTTTCTAGCTTGCAAACTTATTGCCCAGAGGCGAACAAGCCCCCTAGTCTCATACCCACTCAAATTGGTTAAAAACAATCAATGTTACTTTATTGAGGGAGAAGGTGATATATACCAGACTTGGAAGTCCAGCCAAATTTAACATATTGTTGGAGGCTTGGTTAGACATCCCAGGTGCAGCACCTAGTTCACTGATTTTTGACAGGCTTTTTGAATCTGTGAAAAATAGAAAAATCCTTCAAAAACTTTGTTTTTGTTCAGAGCAATAGTGGCTTAATGCTTTCCATACATCTCTTACTGACATTTAGGGTATTCTGATGAGTCTATACATATGGTTGCAGTATGGCTCATGGAAAAATCTTGGTATAGCTCACTTACATATACAGTGGGGATCGAAAGTTTGGGCACCCCAGCTAAAAATTTGTATTAATGTGCATAAAGAAGCCAAGGTAAGATGGAAAAATCTCCAAAAGGCATCAAATTACAGATTAGACATTCTTATAATATGTCAACAAAAGTTAGATTTTATTTCCATCATTTACACTTTCAAAATAACAGAAAACAAAAAAATGACGTCTGCAAAAGTTTGGGCACCCTGCAGAATTTATAGCATGCACTGCCCCCTTTGCAAAGCTGAGACCTGCCAGTGTCATGGATTGTTCTCAATCATCGTCTGGGAAGACCAGGTTATGTCAATCTCAAAGGTTTTAAATGCCCAGACTCATCTGACCTTGCCCCAACAATCAGCATTATGGGTTCTTCTAAGCAGTTGTCTAGAAAACTGAAACTGAAAATAGTTGACGCTCACAAAGCTGGAGAAGGCTATAAGATAGCAAAGCGTTTTCAGATGTCAATATCCTCTGTTCAGAATGTAATTAAGAAATGGCAGTCATCAGGAACAGTGGAAGTTAAAGCAAGATCTGGAAGACCAAGAAAAATATCAGACAGAACAGCTCGCAGGATTGTGAGAAAAACAATTCAAAACCCACGTTTGACTGCACGATCCCTCCAGAAAGATCTGGCAGACACTGGAGTTGTGGTACACTATTCCACTATAAAGAGATACTTGTACAAATATGGTCTTCATGGAAGAGTCATCAGAAGAAAACCTCTTCTACGTCCTCACCACAAAAATCATCGTTTGAACTTTGCAAATGAACATATAGACAAGCCTGATGCATTTTGGAAACAAGTTCTGTGGACCGATGAGGTTAAAATTGAACTTTTTGGCCGGAATGAGCAAAGGTACGTTTGGAGAAGAAGGGGCACAGAATTTAATGAAAAGAACCTCCGTCCAACTGTTAAGCATGGGGTTGGATCAATCATGCTTTGGGGTTGTGTTGCAGCCAGTGGCACAGGGAACATCTCACGAGTAGAAGGAAAAATGGATTCAATAAAATTTCAGCAAATTTTGGATGGTAACTTGATGCCATCTGTGAAAAAGCTGAAGTTAAAAAGAGGATGGCTTCTACAAATGGATAATGATCCTAAACACACCTCGAAATCCACGGGGGATTACATCAACGGGCGTAAACTGAAGGTTTTGCCATGGCCTTCACAATCTCCTGACCTCAACATAATTGAAAATCTATGGATAGACTTTAAAAGAGCAGTGCGTGATAGACAGCCCAGAAATCTCAAAGAACTGGAAGACTTTTGTAAGGAAGAATGGGCAAAGATACCTCAAACAAGAATTGAAAAACTCTTGGCTGGCTACAAAAAGCGTTTACAAGCTGTGATACTTGCCAAAGGGGGCAGTACAAGATATTAACTCTGCAGGGTGCCCAAACTTTTGCAGACGCCATTTTTTTGTTTTCTGTTATTTTGAAAGTGTAAATGATGGAAATAAAATCTAACTTCTGTTAACATATTATAAGAATGTCTAATCTATAATTTGATGCCTTTTGGAGATTTTTCCATCTTTCCTTGGCTTCTTTATGCACATTAATACAAATTTTTAGCTGGGGTGCCCAAACTTTCGATCCCCACTGTATATGAAGAAATGACACACTGGGACAGTTAACTGTGTTTGCATATTTGGTTAAAACCCCCCCCAAAAAACTAGCCTGTCCAGGACTATCTACTAGTTAAATCTTTCAACCTCAGAGAGCTGGACCTTGTGTACAGGTGTGCAATATCCCACAATGTGGCCCAAAATCTTCTTGCTGCTGGTCATGACTGTGCAGTTGATCTCCATGAAGTTCTATGGCATCAATCTACAGTGAACAATCTACAGCCTGTATTTCCACAACAGTGTTTTTGGCAGTACTGTAAAGGAACAGACCTGAAATAGAGCTCATATGAACATCAAAACATCATTATGTTAACAGATTAACCAGAAGAATTACTGCAGGTACATTCTTATCCCAGCCAGAGTTGAGAGGAAAAGAGAGAGGCCAAGTATAAATTACCTTTGCTATATTTATGGGTTTGACTCAAGGGTTCATTCTTTGTTTAAAGCAGAAAACATTTTTGCCTAAAATGGTACTTTTCGCACTTCCAGGCAACATTTTCTAATTTTCACTGCCATATGTTGATGCGGATGTTTCCGCAATATATGAACTATATTTTCCATATTAGGAATAGGTTATCGTCTCTCATGTTTTGATTATTTATTTTGGTTCAACATTTGTTTTCCTTAGCTTAATAAAAAACGGGAATCCCCACTGTTTTATTAGTCAGAGCTGAGCAATCTATTGTCACCGAGACATTAAAATAGAATGTCAGACATCCCGGATGAGCTGGCTGCCAGCCGTGCTTTAAAAGCTTACTATAAAAGTACAAAAGCAGTTTCAATACTAGACATATCGGCAGGTGAGAGAAACGTTTTCAAGTCTTAACTTCTTATCTGCCTAACACAAGAGTTACGTGATCCCATACATTTTTGGGAAGGGCAGAGAATGAAATAGCATGTCAAACTAAACATGCTTCTTGTCAGACGCAGAAGTAATCAATGAAAAACTCTAGACAGATCAGTAAAAACCAAGTTTATCTCCAGCATCTCTTTCCTTACCCCTTCTATGTATTCTTAACCTCTTGATGCTGGCCGCATGCAAATGTGCAGCCTCCCAGCATCTGGGCCTTGACACCGAGTGGCCACACATTTGCCTGCAATTAAGAAAAACATATGTACCGAAAGCGCCTGCCCTGCGTGCTCCCAGCACACGTCCGGTACTCACAGAAAGGTCCTGATCTCCTCTTGTGATTGGGACCTTTCTCGATCATGTGACCGCCGTGACAGCGAATCACAGAGGTCACATGACCCTAAAACCCCACCCCGCCTCCCGGCTTCTGAAACCCTTAAAGAGCCAGGAGGTGCCGGCACCAAGGGGTTAAACAGCAGATTACATACTATATTGCTCATAAAAATTACGTCTCAACCTTCACACCACACACTCCATGACACCAAACACAGGAGCTTAATTGGGAGGGTGGCTACACCATGCGATCTGCTCCAAGTAAGTCAAGATGTAATAGAATTGTCAGCAGCATGTAGTACTCCTGCTCCGCCACGGCTGCTGATCTCATTTCAGAATCCTTGTTTTGGTTATAATACATTCTCCCTGTCTGTCTCTTCACCTGCAAGGTGATTTATGTGGCCAAACCTGATTTAAGCCAGCCAAGTCTGCAGTCTCATGCTTGTGATCTTGCATTTGTAACACATGCTCAAAGCTCCCTGTTTGTCTGCCAGTTTGGATTCCCTCATTGACAACGCCAGATTGGATATCAACTAATTTCTGAACTCTGCCTGCCTTTTCAGTAATGATTTGACCCTGACTATTCTGAACCTGGCCTCCCTTGTACCTGGATTGCTGTTGAATCACTCTGCCTGTCTACCAACTGCAATACCTGTTTGCTGTGCTCCGTTTGCACCTGCCCCTGCGTGGTAGTCAGGCACTATAGTATTGTGTATAAGTTGTGGGGGCAACTGAGTACTGGTAGGCCAGCTTGCCTTATGGGAAAGGGGTCTGCTATAGGTGAAAAACACAGAAGCCAGCAATAGCATCTGACCACCTGCATTTAGCATATAGCATCTGACCATATACATGTGACAAGAATGCACCAAATTTAAAATGCAAAGTTTATTGTGAATTATACTAAAAAAATAAATACTGGGCAAATTAATAACAATGTATGACAGTGCTGAAATGTCATTTACACAGTAAAAAATATATAACAGTTAAAAAAAATATATACACAGTAAAACATATATAAAGTATATAACAGCTGAAGAATTCTCCCTTTTTACAACAGGAATTATACTTCCTATTAGGACCTTGAGGCACCCTTTAAAATTCTGCACAATCTCGAGGCACCCATTGCAAAATGTAAAAAACTAAACTAATATTTTTACAGAATGCAGCAACATTTGCACATGTGGGACACCCAACGTCAGAGGTCATTTATTCTTCCAAAGCAAATACGACCTTGCACTCTGGTGCTAAATAGTATTCCATTGTTTCTCTTCTCTCTCAGTTTCTCTCTCTCAGCTAATGCAACCCCAGTGCTGATAGGGAGAGGCAGGGGAGGGCCAAGCAAGGGTGCTATGCAGGGGTCCGATAAACTTCTTATCAACTACTGACACCATTGTTTTTTTATACGTTGGCGGCGGCTAGACGGTTGTAATGCTGCACAATGAAAACCTGTGCCTTTGTGTAACTACAAGGCAGGCTTAATATATCACAGTATAATAGGTGCAGCGCTAAAGAATAATAAATATATACGGTATATACTGTATGATACAATATCAGCAAGTGCAGAATAGATAATATCACCTAGTGGTGATTATTAGTGACTAGATAGTTCAAGATGATAGAATCGTGTGGATCCTGAGGGATCACAATTCCAGATATGTGGGTGTCCTGAACCAGGAGTGGTAGATGATGTGATTCAAATGAATGAAATACGCACTCACCAGAAGTGCGTTTAAAATACGCAATATGAAATCCTGCGTCATCAAGCAGTAAGTAGGTCATCCGTTTCCAGGTCAGCCCTTTCTCCCTATGACTATGTGCTTTTGCACGAAACGCGTCAGTGGGCTACAGCATCTGGACATCTGACCACCGCTGGTGGCCTATCCTGAATACATGGTCAGTACCTTTTATTGTTATAGCATTGATTGTACCCACTATCTGAAATAAAGATACTTTATACAGTATCACACTATGTGGTCTCTCATTGGGCTCTTCGTGTAAATGCCATCATTCGCAGCGCCCATACAGCAAAGAGATGACCCCAGATGGTGATACATACTAACGGACCAAGGAACCCTATACGCTGATGAGCCTGGAAGGTGATCTATGGTGTGACCTGACCTGGAAACGGATGACCTACTTACTGCTTGATGACGCAGGATTTCATATTGCGTATTTTAAACGCACTTCTGGTGAGTGCGTATTTCATTTATTTGAATCACATCATCTACCACTCCTGGTTCAGGACACCCACATATCTGGAATTGTGATCCCTCAGGATCCACACGATTCTATCATCTTGAACTATCTAGTCACTAATAATCACCACTAGGTGATATCTGTTCTGCACTTGCTGATATTGTATCATACAGTATATACCGTATATATTTATTATTCTTTAGCGCTGCACCTATTATACTGTGATATATTTTGTACTGGAGGTTTTCTTATGGTTACCTTTTTTGGTGTTCTAGCAGCTTGATCTTTACTCTCTAAAGCTAAAGGTAGCACTCGCTTAGGATCCCTTTATTGTACAAGGCAGGCTTGATCCACGCGCTGGCTTGCATGCAATTGTTGTGCAACTTTTAGGCATTTTGCCAAGGCACCCCTGAAGAAACCTGAAAGTACCCTGGTTGAAGCCACTCTGCTACTGCCAAGTCTAAAAGTGTGAACATTTCAAACACAGTTGAGAAAGAGGCACTGTAACACCATGGTCTATTGCTATCTAAAGCATTTAGTCTGCACCAGGGGCGGACTGACCATTTGGAAACTCGGGCACTGCCTGAGGGCCCAGGGTCAGTAGGGGGCCCCATGAGATGCTCCTGGTACCTTTTTCATAGGCTTTTTTGAGTTTGGGCAAGGACACAGGGGCCCCATGATCCCTTATTGCCCGGGGGCCCCATGAGTTGTCAGTCCACCCCTGGTCTGCACTTTTGTTATTATTTATAGATGGCCCCCACACCAGGACAGCGATCTAGGCATGGATAATAAGCAGGGGCGGACTGACCATTTGGAAACTCGGGCACTGCCTGAGGGCCCAGGGTCAGGAGGAGGCCCCATGAGATGCCCCTGATACCTTTTTCATAGGCTTTTTTGAGTTTGGGCAAGGACACAGGGGCCCCATGATCCCCTATTACCCGGGGGCCCCATGAGTTGTCAGTCCGCCCCTGATAATAAGACATAGATACAGGAAAAATGAGCAATAAATTTGTACACGTAAATGCCATCTGCAAGCCAACATACTAATAAATGTCTTCCATTCATTTTCTCCTTATAGAGAAAAAAAGAATGGGGGATTGAAAAAAAAAAATGTAGTTAGAAATCATTAAAAAAGATGGAAGACAACAGCTATAAGATTCTGTTTTTGGTCCTTGTCCAAAGCAATAATGAATTAAACATCTGAGGTGGATCAGGCTTCCCACACTAAAACCTTTAATGGGGAAAGACAAAAACATTGGAATTTTAACAATACTCAGTATGAAAATATATTCTGAGTTCAGTGGATGCATTTGTTATCTTCATCCTTGCAGTAACACTAATTGAAAATTATAAGAACTATTTTCCTTTCCCACCCCAGAGGCACTCCGCAAAGTCTGGAGGAGTGTGCTAGTCAGTTTTTTAAGAAAACTTATTGGGTGAGCATTTAAATTAGACATACTGTATGCAGTAAGGGGGTCTGCATAGCTTGAAGCTGATGAATGCTTTTCTATGATGTATACTTATTAAAGTTGTGTGTTCCTGCCACTCCCAGAAGAATTGTCCAGCTTGTGGTTTCCCAAGGAAATTGCCACTTTTGTTTTTTTTTTCAGCATGCCTTCAATGCAGAAATGTTTGACAAATAAGAATTGTGCCTTTATAGGATAGGAGGGATGACATATTTGAAAGATGAAACTGATGTGATCTCAGCTCAGTTCCAGCATGTAATAAACATAATTTTTGACCCTGCTAAGGGTCCAGTAAAACAAAATAAAGGCAGTATACTATTCCTTTGCATATACAAATGTTATTTATTACTTTAGAATGTATAGAGAGAGTCAATAGCTTATTGACTGTTGGTTAAAAAAATTGTGTATAAATAATGGCAGATTTTTCAAAAGCCATGACACTTCTTTACATACCCATCAGCTTTAACAACTTCCTCCCAACCTAGTTGACATGTTCCCCTGAACTATTCAAATGTGCCATTTTGAGTAATACTTTGCTAAGCTGGAAAGCCCCCAGAACTTCTCACTGCTAGTGTTCAGCACCCTACACGCCCTGAACTCTAACTTTATCCAGATATTTAGGCTGATCCTAACACTCAACAGCCTTCACCTGAACAATTAAATGAATCATAAGCCTCCTCTTAAAACTTTACCTCACCTTAAAGTGTTACTAAACCCACAACAGTAAAATCAGTCTGTATATGCAGTAAAGCATGCTTGTTATACTCACTGTGGACCCTAAGAGGTTAATCCTCCACATTGTGAAAAAAGGCTGTTTGATCTTGACTTCTCTGATCCTCCCCTTCTTTCAGTGTCCCCCTCTTATCTTCTGATAAGACATATTGTATGGAGTCACTTTGTGCATGCTCAGTTTGGTGTGTATTGCTAGAGAGGTTTTTTTTTTCTTGGGGGAGTGCATGTGATCAGCACAGGGACAATCAGCACTGTCCAGATAGAGGTCAGGGGTCCTGCAAATTCCTAGAGCAGAATTAAAATTCCTCCTACAAGCTTTGCCATGTGCTCTGCTGGACACTGATAGAAGTCACAAGATCGCTCTAAGTGCTGATGAGAAAAGGTATTTAGCAGTTTATATTTACAAAAATAATTGCATTTCCATGTTCTTGTACTGTGGAAGACCAGATATAGTAAATGCAGGGTCCTGGGTTTAGTAACACTTTAAAAGTAAATTCTTAGCCTGACCTTATCTCTTAAAGTATAGCTCTGCTTTGAGGAAAAAAAAACAATCCCCTCTGAGTGATCTATATACACTGGATTTTAACAAACTTTTGCCAATTCCTACCTTTTTCTGTTCTGAAGAAACTTCTGTTTTTCCACTAATGCAGACCATAGATGGGTCGAAAACCGTAAATTTTTTATTAAAAAACCCCGAAAAATCGGTCGTTCAATAGGCCGACGTTACCACCAACGGTAAAAAAAAAATCGGCCAATTTTCGTCCCGTCTACGGCAGGCATTTAATTACTTCTGTCCCTGCAGAGAGCTCCGCTATTATATTTGACATGAAAAAGTATTGCGGTTGCAACAATGTATCCATTTGGGATACATGTTTTTATTCGGATACAAATAGATACATTGTTGCAACCGCAATACTTTTCCATGTCAAATATAATAGCGGACTGGAATTCTTCTTCTTCTTCTTTTACTTCTTCTTTTTCTTCTTCTTGCAGGCCACGGCTCATGCGCAGATTTTTTATCAGTAAATAGATCGGCCGATTTGCCCATCATTGCCGGAAAATTGGCCGATCGGCAAAGTCAGACGATTCTTTTCCAACTTCACCGATAAAAAAAATGTGCCAAAACCACGAAAAACAGCTGACCAATTAACCCACTAAGGGTGCGAAAAACTTTTTTTTCGGCCGAAAAATCAGCCGATTTTCGACCTGTCTATGGCCTGCATAAATTCTTTCCCAAGTGAATCTCATGTTCGTCATAAACACCTGGTATATTCTCAGTGTCCTAACAAGAAAACCTGTAGAGTCTGCATCCCTTAGGGAGTATCTCACCAAAAATAACATTTCTGTTGCAGGAGATGCCTAACATTAAATCTGTATCTCATATATGAAACAATCAGTCATCCAATCACTGAAGGAAGAAATTATATTTTGTGAGGCATTCCATACACCAATGGTATACAGAATGCCTCCAGGTTTTCATATTGCATATTTCATATTGAATTCTTTTTACAGTTTTACAAAATTACATTGGCTGCAGATTGAAACTGAAAGGTGATTTTTAATAACACCTAATTACACGTTTTGAAATTTTCCTTCATCCCTCATCTGCACCTTAACTGCACTATAAAGTTTAGCTTTTAAAAACGTAACTCTTAAGCCGTGTCTAGCACATAATCCCCTAAAAATTTAAATTTACACTCTGGCCTTGGAAACCCCCCTTTCCACCCATTTGCCTTTTACCCCGATTTGGAGCACCCCTGCACCCTTTAAAAAAAAGATCCTTCCTCCAGAAATGGTCAGATCCTAAATTCTGCATCAAGCAGCAACATTCTCCTGTGAGTTCATAATTGGGAATGGGCCCTTGATGTCACAGGAACCGTGGCCCAGAGTCGTTTAACCCACAAGTGTAGCTGTGCTGTATCGGTGAGACTGCAAGTGACAGCACCGGAGACGGAGTGAGTATTGCAGGCGGAGCTTTTTTTTTTTTTTTGCCTCGTGCTAGGGAGTAGAGTTGTTTTTCTATTTATTTTTCCCACCATGCTAGAATTAGGCTCCATGTACACGGGACGTTTGAAATACACTTCTGGAAACTGACTTTTGAAAAACATAAGTTAAAAAACATCTGTTTAGACACGTTTGCATAACGTGTTTATGAGCGTTTATGAGCGTTTGCGTTTAGAAGTGTTCTTTAAAATAACCTCAGGAGACCTTCCAAAATGCCAAGAACGCACTGAAAAACAGTCAAAACTTAACTATTTCAGACATTTTGAGAGAAACAGAGAGAGCAGAAGCAGAGAGAGCAGTATTTGTTGAGATTAGCTGTCTTTTTTTTTGTGGTGTTTGGATGTGTTCCAGCTCATTTCTGGGCAGAAATTTCAGCAGTGTCTAACATATTTTCTTTCATGAAAAAAACTCAAAGTATGGTGTACCAGGTCCATTTGAGTACTGGGAAAAGCTTTGCATGCATTTTTCATGATGAAAAAAGGCTCTGGACAGCATCTGGAAATGGAAGAGTTAAAACAATGTTCCAAATGCAAACGCTTATAAACACGGTTATCCGCGTTTTCAAGTGTTTGGCGTTTGTAACGCTGATAAAATCTATTCCTGAACGCAAGTTTGGTGCGTTCAAAAAAATGACTGTAAACGCAACTGCCTGTAAACGACTGTAAACAACATAGTGTACATGGACACATAGGAAAACATTAGGGAGAGTTCAGGAGCTGCTGAAAAAAACACAGAAAAGCTCCTGAACATCAGTTTATCAGCTGCAATGTACATGGAGCCTTATGCAGGCCATAGATGGGTCGAAAATCGGCCGATTTTTCGGCCGAAAATCAAATCGGCCGATTTTCGGATCGTTAGTGGGCTATTTGTTCGGCCGTTTTTCGGGATTTTGGCCGTTTTTTTTTTTGGTAAAGTTGGAAAAAAAATTTGCGGCATTAATGGGCTAATCGGCCGATTTTTTACCTATAAAAAATCTGCGCATGAGCAGTGACCTGCAAGAGGAAGACAAAAAGAAGAAGAGGATGAAGAAGAGGAAGAAGAAGAGGAAGAAGAAGAGGATGAAGAAGAAGAAGAAGAAGAAGAAGAGGATGAGGAAGAAGAAGAAGATGAGGATGAAGAAGAAGAAGAGGATGAGGAAGAAGAAGAGGATGAGGATGAGGAAGAAGAAGAAGAAGAGGATGAGGATGAAGAAGAAGAAGAGGATGAGGATGAAGAAGAAGAGGATTAAGAAGAAGATGAAGAAGAAGAAGAGGATGAGGAAGAAGAAGAGGATGAGGATGAAGAGGAAGAAGAAGAAGAAGAAGAGGATGAGGATGATGAAGAAGAAGAAGAGGATGAGGATGAAGAAGAGGGTGAGGATGATTAAGAAGAGGATGAGGATGAAGAAGAAGAAGAAGAGGATGAGGATGAAGAAGAAGAAGAAGAAGAGGATGAGGATGATGAAGAAGAAGAGGATGAGAATGAAGAAGAAGAAGAGGATGAGGATGATGAAGAAGAGGATGAGGATGAAGAAGAAGAAGAGGATGAAGAAGAAGAAGAGGATGAGGATGAAGAAGAAGAAGAAGAAGAGGATGAGGATGAAGAAGAAGAAGAAGAGGATGATGATGAAGAAGAAGAAGAGGATGATGAAGAAGAAGAAGAGGATGAGGATGAAGAAGAAGAAGAAGAGGATGAGGATGAAAAAGAAGAAGAAGAAGAAGTAGGATGAAAATAAGAGGAATTCCAGTCCAGCAAAAAGTGTCTCTGCAGAGAGCTCCGCTATTTCTTTGACAGTTCTCTGACAGTTCCTTGACATTTACAGCGGTTGCAACATTGTATCTATTTGTTTCCGAATAAAAACATCTGTATCCTAAATGGAAACAAATAGATACAATGTTGCAACCGCTGTAAATGTCAAGGAACTGTCAGAGAACTGTCAGAAATAGCAGAGCTCTCTGCAGGGACACTTTTTGCCGGCTGTAGACGGGATGAAAATCGGCTGATTTTTTTTACCATTGGTGGTAACGTCGGCCACTTGAACGACTGATTGTTCGTTTTTTTAAAAGAAAAATCGGCCGATTTTTGACCCATCTATGGCCTGCATTAGGCTTTAACATAACCCCAAAATGTGAACACTTAAATGCCAAACTTTCCTTCTTTAGGAAGTCAAAGCAAGATGAGGCGCACTTGATGTCCTAAAGCAGGTGGTGTTAGCAATCAGGCCTTAAAGTGGAATTTTACCCAAAAGGGAAAATTCAGCTCTTCCTCCCCTTTCCGCCCTCCTCATTTGGCACTTAATGTTTTTGGGGGTGATTTTGTACTTGGTTTTGACAGGTACCTTCTCCCCCACTTCCTGTTGGACTGCCTCGGCCCTTGCTCCTCCCCCTGCAGCCTTCTGGGACATGACACCGGTCCCAGAAGATTGTGGGACCATTCAGGTAGTGCAGCTTGCACATGAGTAGGGTTGCTACCTCATCCCTTTAAAACCGAACACATATAAATTACACAGGTTCTGAGTCTAATTTAATGTAGATTAGGCACTAAGTGAGTTTAACCACTTTAAGTCTGAACACTTTCACCCCCTTCCAGTCCAGGCCAATTTTCATATTTCAGCACTGTCACACTTTGAATAACAATTGCGCGGTCATGCAACACTGTACCAATATGAATTTTGCAGCATTTTTTGAGACAGATTAAACTTTATTTTGGTGGTATTTTATGGGATTTTTATTTTTTTTGCTATATAAATGAAAAAGTACAAACATTTTGAAAAAAGTTTTTCTTATAAAGTTTTGTAAATAATCTTTCTTCATAAATAGTAAAAAAAAAATAACCCAAATTAGTTTATAAACAATTTTTTTAAATTTTTATTTAATTTTTTTATATTGTTATTTATGTTTTTTTTTTTTTACATACTGTCACTTCGAAGGACACATCAATCACAGATTGCACACGGCATGCGCTTCGGGGGCGTATGGGGGGGGGGGTTCTGGGAGGACGTCCATGGACGCCCTCCCAGAACTAGCCGACCATGCTGTAGCCTTCTTTTGGCTATAGCACGGGCTTGAAGTGGTTAATGAATGTTATTTTACAAAACTAACAAAAATGTGCTAGTTGGAGTACACACACACACATATATATATATATATAAATGTATATATATATGTATATGTATATAATAGGGATAAATATTATTATGTCTTCTGAAACACTTTTACGTGCCCTAAATGATGACTAAAATATAACATAGTCAGATGATTGCCCTCTGCTCCCTATGTGTGTGAACTTCCATCAAATTCCCTTGTCAGGTTACTAAATAGCTTCCTTCAAGGAGTGTGCTGTCACAGCTCTGAGCAGGTGGACTCTGTGAGATGGTATCCCAAAAACACATTAGAGTGCAGCTGAATTTGATTAGTTTCCAATGTTGTGGGAGAAGTTATTTTCAGAGCAGAATTCAGAAACAAAACAGGTGTTGGATTCATCAGCTTTTGTCAACCTTTTACTTCTGGCTTAGAACCAAAATGACACATGACTTAAAAGACTACTAGTGTGGTTGGCCATAATGGAAGCACTTCCTGTGCTTCCAAAAAAGAAAAATATAAAAATTGTAATGCTTTCATGGCTAGACCAATTGTTATATATATATATATATATATATATATATATTTATATATATACAGTATATATATATATATATATATATATATATATATAACTTTTTTATTCATATCATATTTCATTTAGAGAATGGAGTTTAATATTAATTTGACTGGTCTTTGACTTTTAAAGTGTATCTAAACCCCCAAAACAAAAAAACAACAAAAAAGTGTGTATTGCAACATCTTAGATTACATTTGTTCTTTTTTTTCAGGCTTTTTACTCTTTATTTTAACCTGAGGATCCTGCCAGGAACACACTTCCTTTTCTGGGTGACAATATTCATTCAGCATACTATAAAAGGATATGTAGAGAAGTAGTAATGACACCTTAGAAATAGCCTGCAGAACACCTCTCCCTAAAACTATAAGAGAGGTGTTCTGTAGTCTGCAGGAAAGCAAGGAACAATGAGAACTTATAAGAGGAAGGTGTCTGTACTGTGGGGGGGATTTTTACTTTGAAGGGTTTGGAGGGAAGTATGTGTTTTGGGGGGTGGTGTGTACTAGGGGAAGTGAACTGTACTGAGAAGGGGCTGGGAGGACAGGTCTGTGCTGAGGGAGGGTTGATCATGCACATTGGACGTTTTGATAACGCTGGTAACGTTAGCTGTGTAACGTCACATTAAAAATGTGAGTTTTTCAGCTTTTTTTTAGCATCTATGCATTTTTGTAATCACATTTGTTATCAAAAAAAGTCCAAAAACGCCGGTTTACGACATTTTTCAGCATTAGAGCGTTTTTTCAGCTAAAAAACTCCTCTAGAAACCCACTAGTCCGGGGTTTTTTTCCAGCCAAAAAACGTTGATTACAGTCTAAGTGTGCATGGACACACAGGATAACATGCTGGGGAGTTTACTGGCTGTAGAAAAAAATGTCAAAAGCCAAAAACAGCCGCTGTAAAAACATCCAGTGTGAGGGCTTAGAGCTGAGAGGGAACATTTGTACTGGATGGGGATTTGGAGCTGTGAGAGGAGATATATTCTGTGAGGGAAATGGGCTTGGGGGATTTTTTGGATGTACTCTGTACACTGGGCTGTGTATTACATACTTTTCACCCCTGCAATCTCTGCTATGCACTCCTGAACCCTATACCATGCATTCATAACCCCTGTATTCTGTACAAAAAACATTCTGTGCATTACACACTCCTGGCCCTTGCACTCTGTGTGATAACCACTCCTGATTCCTGCAGTTTGTGCATTATACACCCCTGACCCCTGCAGTCTGTGCGCTACACACTCTTGACCCCTGCACTCTCTGTAACACCCACTCCTGACTATATATTATTTACATGATATACTCCTGAACCCTGCACGATATAAACATATGAGCCATTCACTCCTGTCACTCCATCCTGATCGTTACACAATCCTGAGCCCTACACAATAATTGTACATTTCATACTCCTGACCACTGCACTCTTTATACTGGGCTTTATATGACACACTTCTGACCACTGCACTCTAAGTACTAAGTACATTATCTACTCCGGGAGTTCTTTAACCTCCCTAGTGGTATGATTATGTCAGTATTTCTGTGCTCAAAGCGGTACATTTTTTTGCATGGAAATATGTTGTTTTTTATTGTAGGAATAACTCACTGAAATCTGTCCGAACAAGAGTCTAGTAAACATCCCAGGTATGTTAAAATTTGAAACACAAAATCATATATTATAATTTAATAAATAAACATAAAAAATAATAATAAATTTAATTCAATAATGTAATCAAACCAAAAACACTGAAATTAGTTGCAAAATCATTTTCAGTGTCTGATGACGAATTTCCCCACGAATCATTATCACTCAATTCTGCAAGTAGTTCTAATTTACTATCGCTGTTCTCTAGCTGGTCTAAAACCGCTTTTGACATAAAGGAACGCTTTTTGGATGCTGTGGACATTTCTCAGTTTCCAGGCAGAAAGAACAGTAAAAATGCAGGCAGGGCGCCGGACAAAGCACTAGGGACAAAATGTATGTGAAATGGTTTGATACAGTAATGTTTTACTATGTGATTTTAGTGTATTAGTGAATGACGCTTTTTAAAATGTAAAAATTTCCCGCTGGTTCTGGCCCCCGTATGTCCAGACGTCGCAGGGAACGGAACCCGAAGATGGATGCCGGCATCGGCCGGAGGAGATTGCCGGGGACACTGCAGGGGGACATCGCAGGAGCGAAGGACAAGGTAAGTGATCGAGGGATTTCGGAGCAACGCTGCAGTGTAATCCCGAGTGTAGCTTGGGGTTACCGTTTGTGGTACTGAAACTTTACCCCGAGCTACACTTGGGAATACCTCCAGTGAGGTTAAGGTAGGCTGTGTGTATTTTTTAAAAAGGAGTTTTGAACATGTCTGTTAGACTCTCATTTGTGGTACAGTCATGACCAGGGGACTAAAGATGGCTTGTAAGTCCCACTAAACCTATACCTACCCCCCATACTTAACCTAAGTAACCACACTGACAACAAATGGAGTTAATGCCCCAAAACTGGCCTTTTATTACAACCATCAATAAATAAAATTTTTTAAATAACTGAAAAACACAATGCTCTTTCAAGGTCCCAATAGGCATCAAGAAAAAACAAATATCTGCGTCCTTCTTAACTAGGCCTTCAGCCGCAACATCACCAACTCGGAGACACCACCGCAGAAACCCCCACCAGAACAACTGGAAGCCGTACCTCAAACGCTTTCCTACAAAGTGCCTTTTCTTGTGCCCACATTAAGCAACAAGGACCTTGCACCCCTCCGGACATTCCCCAGCACCAATATGGCACAACCCCCACCAAGACAAACCATCAAACAATGGGTGGGAGGGAAGTTTGCCCTGTGAAAACTCTCTTCAGACTGAAAAAAAACCTTGCCACACCCTGTAAGACCACCCCTCATGGCTCCCCCCACTCCTTCCTTACCTATTCTTAACTCCCCCTTATGCTAATGGGACTCTGCCTATCCCAACCCCTTTTAACCCCTGTCATGCCAGCCCTTCGTTCAGGTCTTCTTTTTTCTAACTCCGGGCCTTCCTTTAACACCCTTCACGCCTACGCCTCCCAGGCCTTTAAGGGTTTTCTGATGCCGGGGGGTAGGGTTTAGGGTCATGTGACCGCTATGATTGGCTGTCACGGCAGTCACATGATCAGAAAGGTCCCGATCACAAGGAGAGATCGGGACCTTTCCGTGGGATGCGACACATGTTCTGGGATCGCGCCCTCAGCACGTGTTTGTTTACAAATGGTACACAAAAATGCGGCTGCTTGGCGCCAAGGATTAGCCAGTAAGAGGCCACATATGTGTGTATACTTGGCGTGAAGAGATTAAAGCATATTTTGTGGGTAATAGGACTGTAGAATATGTGTGCTGTGTATACACAGAACAGGCTCAACAGGAGTTGCAGTGCTCAGCAGAAAGCTCAGTTTAAAATTATGTTTTCTAAATATTTTATGCCAAATGTGCTTTTCAAAAGTGTAATTGGTGTTTTATCATGGTATAAAGCTTCATGCGCACTGGACAATACAAAAACACCAGTAGAGCAAGCTGTAGAATGCTGCATTAAAAAAAACGCAACTTTTGTAGCATTTTTCAGCGTTTGCATTTAGCGTTTTCAATAAAACTATACTCCCACAAAAGCTTGAGGCTCAAAAATGCTGGATAGCTGCATTTTTCACTGTTTTTCAGCATTTTGCAGCATTACAGCTTTTTTACAGCTGCAAAATTCCTCTTCAAATGCAGTAGTTATTGGGGTTTTTTTACAGCCTGAAAACAACCCTGCTAAAAAATGCTGATAAAAGCCTATGTGTGCATGGACACATAAGATAATATGCTGAGTTTACTGGCTGTAGAAAAAAATGCCTGACGCCCAATATTCCCAGTGTGCATGACGCCTAAATGCTAATGTACTAGGTGCAGCTAGCAATATAAATACATAAATAATTTTCTTTAATTCTTGCAGGTGTTTTTGTCTTTAATATGATAAATCTTCTAGTTCCAGGTGAGATTCCTATCAAATCTCTTGCAAATATATCTTAAAACCCCACCCATATGGGTACGACTATTGTTCACCGACTACACCCACTTTAAGCTCAACACATTCTGTTCTTTGAGCCCGGGTTCACACTGATGCAGAATTCTCAGTGTTTTGTATGCGAATTCCGCACCACATCAGAATCGCACTCTGTTCATGCAAACTGCTGAGGGTGTGTATGCTAAATCGAAATCAGTTCGCAAAACGCAGTGCGATGTGCAGAATCAGTTCACATAGGTGTGAATACACATGCTATCCGATTCTAGTGCAGACCAAAAAAAGGGTCCTGCACATTTTGGGCTGGTGCGGTGCGATTTGAGCCTTACAAAATGTATGGCTCTAATCGCACCACACACAAATCGCATGTGATTTGCACAGGAATGCGGTGCAGTTCCTGTGCGAATCAAATGCGATATACCACACCGCATATGTGTGAACCCAGCCTTAAAAATTGTTCCCCTTTGTAAAGTTTAAAAGTCGAGGAGGTACATTTACATATACTTTAACTTTTGATCTTTTGGACTTTTGGAACTCAAGGATTTTTTTTTTAAATCAGCAGTAAATATGTTAAGTGTTAAGAAGCGGAAGTACAGCGAGAGTAGCTGCGGGCTCTCATACACAGAAACTGTTGTTTTTCCCCATGCCTCTCCCATTGTCCATTCATAGAACAGTTTGGAGGGAATTTACTAAGGGCCGGTTCATACTACATGCAGTCTAATGTTTGTTTGTTTTTTCTGCATCAAAAATGCATGGATGGTAGGTTATATGGTTTCCAAAGGCATAGTTCATGCCAGTGCGTTCCAGTTCCAAAAAAAAAAGGAGATCATACTGCACTGAACTGTACTGAAACGCGGTAAAATGCATAAAAAATGCATAGGAACATGCCCAAAATGCCCCAACGTACATGTCCTTATTTAAAGCGATACTGGTTAGTTTTTTTCTTTTGTTTGTAAAATAACAAACATATCTGTACTACCTGTTGTGTGTAGTGGTTTTGCATAGAGCAGCCCAGATCCTCCTCTTCTCGGGTCCCCTGCCAGCGCTCCTGGCTCTGCCTTTTCTGCTGGGTGCCCCCATAGTAAGCAGCTTGCTATAGGGGCACCCAGGCAGGCGTGTTCCCAAGCTGCTGCTCCGTGTGTCCATTCACACAAGGAGCCACGGCTTGGCCACACCCCCTCTCTCCTCATTGGCTGACTGGCTGTGATTGACAGCAGCGGGCGCCAATGCCTCCTGCTTGCTGTCTCAGCCAATGAGGAGGTAGAGACCTGGGACAGCCTAGGCTGTCGTGCACATCACTGGATCGTGATGGGGCTCAGGTACGTATTGAGGGGGCTGGGGGAGCTGCTGTACACAGAAGGTTTTTTACCTTCATGCATAGAAAAAAAATGCATGAAGATACAAAACCTTGAGTCTTTACAACCACTTTAAGGTGAAGAACAAAAGAGGGGAAAAAATGCACCAGAACGCATCAAAAACATACATGCAGAAATGCATCTGGACTTCATTTTTATGGTGTGAACAGACCCTCAAACTGGATCACTCAGAATCTGGTGCAGCTGTGCATACTAGCCAATCAGCCTCCAACTTCAGCTTATTCATCTAAGATTTGACAATAAAACCTGGAAGCTGATTGGTTTCTATGCAAAGCTGCACCAGTTTTCGGGTTGGTTCACATCATAGAAACTTAGTCCGGATGCATTTCTACATGTGCACTTTTGACGCGTTTTTGATGTGTCTGGTGCATTTTTGATGCACACTTAAGTTTTATTAAATCCCCCTTTTGTATTCTCTTAATGGGTTTACAGCAAACAAAGCATTCTGTGACTGGGCAAGGGGAGAGGACAGGCAGACAAACAGTGCAGTTTCAATGTATGAGTGTCACAGCAATCCTGTTGCAGTGCCAGAAGCATTGTGATAGCTATACTTCCTGCCATGAGAGTGTAAATATTTCAATAATCACAAACATAAGTAACACATACCTATTAATACATAGATATTGCACAATCCATATTTACACCGCAGATCAAAAACATTTTTCCCATTCTGCATTAAGTACAACACATTTAATCCATATGTATAAAAATTGCCATTTGTGCTGCGTTAATAATCTGTAACAGGGAAATAAGTACACGATTACATGTCTGTTATTTAAAGTCAAACTACATACCTTGCACTTAAGAAACATGAGATTTCAAACTTTTAGACACAAATGTTCATTATATCTAACAAATAGTGTGCGCCCTCTTGTGGACTTTAAAAAAAAATCATTCCTACAGTCCAGAATTGCTTTTGCTGTTCACTGTTAAGGAGCACAACAACCAAAGCACCTGTGCACTTATTATGTTATAAACATTAAATTCTTAATTTCCATAAAATATACGATATATCATACTGTTAAAACCACTTTTAACAAGTAATCAATTTTTTCAACTACTGCAAGTGTTAGTAAACCCAGGACCCTGCATTCACTATATCTGGTCTCTCACAGTACACAGAAAATAGAAGTGCAATTATTTTAGTAAATATAAACTGCTAAATACCTTTTCTCATCAGCAGTTACAGCAGTCTTGTGACTTCTATCAGTGTTCAGCGGAGCACTGGTTAAAGCTTGTAGGAGGAGGTTTCTCTAGGAGGATGCAGAACCCCTGACCTCTGTTTGGACAGTGCCGATTGGCCCTGTGCTGATCATATGCACTCTTCAAGAAAAAAAAACTTATCTAGCAATACACACTAAACGGAGCATGTGCAGAAGGCCTACGGGTTAAGTCTGTCTTATCAGCGTGGACATTTGAATAAGAGGAGGGGCAGAGAAGTCAGAATTTATTTATTATTTATTTATTTCAGGTACATATAGCGCCATCAATTTATGCAGCGCTTTACATATATATTTTACATTCACATCAGTCCCTAACCCTCAAGGGGTGTACAATCTAAGGTCCCTAACTCACATTCATACATACACATACTAGGGCCAATTCAGACAGGAGCCAATTAACCTACCAGCATGTTTTTGAAGTGTGGGAGGAAATCAAACAGCCTTTTTATACAATGCAGAGGATTAACCCCTTAGGTTCCACAGTGAGTATAACAAGCATGCTTTACTGCATATACAGACTGATTTTACTGTTGTGGGTTTAGTAACACTAAGTATTGTGTGGCTTTTTTTTTTAACGATGTTAATGGTTACAAAGTTTGAAATAAAACAAAGACTATAGTGGGAACCCAGGGGTGTATTTACCGCAAGGCAAACAAGGCATTTGCCTAGGGCTGCATTTTTTTAAGGGGGCAGCACTGCCCCCGGAAGAAGGGACATATGTGGCATGGGGACCAGGTGGGATCCAAGAGAGGCTGTGAGCTGCTTGAGCCCAACTGTTTTTCATAGGGATGGCCAGAGCAGTGAGGGTGTCTTTCTCTCTGTTGCTGGGGGTGTGTGGGTGTGTGTGTGTTTAGTGGAATGCTCTCTTGGCTGGCGGGGGTGGGGCAGGAGTGTTGTTGGTCACTGTCAAGCTCTCCCCGCAGAGGGGGTCTGGTGTTGATCGGTGTCAGGCTCTCTCTGCCGGGGAGGGGCGTCCAGTTTTTGTGTTGCCTAAGCAGCACAAAACCTAAATGCACCACTGTGGGAACCAACAAGGCAGTGCTGCCTTATGAGGCTATACATCCTCATCATTTGTTAGATATTGCAATCAATAAAAGCTATGTAATTATTGAACATTTATTAGGGTACACATAGAAAACAGATGAACCTCAGCAGATTCTGCCAATTTAGCTATGATAGATTGTACGCCCCTTGAGGGTTAGGGACTGATGTGAATGTACAATATATATGTAAAGCACTGCGTAAATTGACAGCGCTATATAAGTACCTGAAATAAATAAAATAGTGCTATAGCTGGACTAGCGATGGACATCTTCAGATGACAGCAATCATTCAGGCCGATCACCATTGGGGGAGAGGGAAGTTAGTGATTTCCTGGTCGATTATCAAGCTAAGCCTGTTGTCTTCAGAATGCACAAATATGCATCTTTGTGTGACAAGAGCGTACGCATGCATGGCTGTGTGGCTAGCTATTGGGTAGCTGAAACATTAACCCTTACCTGAACAGTATCCCGGCTTTGTCAACAAGTTAGCAAGCAGATTTTTATGCAGCGACAGTATTTGCTGAGGCTAAGTATACCAATTGTAACAGTTCACACCACAAAAACGCACTCCGGTTGCGTTTTGGATACATTTTTGCTTACAGTTAGAGTTCCCAGTGTCATATGAACATTCATACTTCTCATATGAACATTCACAAGCTCATTTATATATTATAAAGTCCATATATTATTATTATACAGGATTTATATAGCGCCAACAGTTTGTGCAGGGCTTTACAACATAAAGGGGGGCAGTACAATTACAGTACATTTCAATACAGAAGGAACAGGAGGGCCAATATACAAACATGAATTCAAAACATCACTCTATACAATGATTTGAGTATGCATATTGTAACAATTTACTGTGTTAATGCCAGAGGAATCCCATTCCCTACAATAAGACATAGCCAGAATTCTCACAAGACATCTTTTGAAGAATGATTAGGGTCATACCCTTTTGCCAAGCCTTTAGAGTCCCTTTAACATGCCAGGAGATAATCCTTACTTAAACTTACCTGCTGTGTGCAGTGGTTTTGCACAGAGCAGCCCAGATCCTCCTCTTCTCGGGTCCCCCATAGGCCCTCCTTCCTGTCGGGTGAACCCCACAGCAAACAACTTGCTAGGGGGGCACTCACTGCTTCGTTTGTCCATTCACACACAGAGCCGCAGCACGGCCCCACCCCCTCTCTCTTCTCATTGGCTCACTGGCTGTGATTGACAGCAGTGGGAGCCAATGGCTCCCGCTTCTATCTCAGCCAATGAGAAGAGGGAGTCCCAGGACAGCCAAGACTCCAGTGCACATCGCTGGATGGAGAGGGGGCTTAGCTGAGCATTTGGGGGGGCTGAGGGTGATACTGCACACAGAAGGTTTTTTACCTTCATGCATAGAATGCATGAAGGTAAAAAACCTTGAACCTTTAGAGCCACTTTAAAGATTCCCCACCGCCATTTCTCTGCACCTGTTGACCTCTGCACTACCTCCATCACCTCCTGTATTAGCAGTATGAGAAAGGGAATACACCTTCCAATACAAAATTTCCAGAGCAACAAAAGAGCTCCTCTGAACCAGAGGAAGAACATGTTTCCCATGCTGATCCAATAATTTTCAAGGATAACTTTTTATGGAGTGGGCACACACGTATTATGGTAAATTATATGTTTTAGCCACACAATGTCATTGAAGGACGACGCTTGAATCATATAAAATGGATTTGAAAACAATGTGCTATGTTCTGCTTTGTTTGTTAGCAGGAATGTGTCTCACTTTTTATTGGTGTTACATGCATCGCTATCCTGTTATTTAATTATGGGTCATCTGGCAGCAGTGAATATTCAGTCTCCGCTGTGGAATTTACCGATTGCCTTTATCCACAGCCCTGAAATACTTTCTTCAGCTACTCTCTGAAGCAATGAATCAACTCTGCCTATGGTGGACGGCTAAAATCCCTTATGCTCTGTCCCCTCCTTTGCTTCCTAACAGATGTGTGATTGTTACACAATTTTATTTTTATGATCTTATGAGCAATTGAGGGGATAATAAATCTTACATAAGTTCAGCTGCACACGTCAAACAGGTGTTCATAGTTTCCCCAAAAAATTTAATGTCAACAACAGCAGACTTGTACAGTTAACATCAGATCATAATAGAAGACTAAATTTGCTTGAGCATCATTATAGAACAAAATAAAACATCAAATTATAATGTTTGATAATTATTATTTTTATAAGCACATTTTCCATTCAATTTTCCACTATACCCTATTTAAAAGGCATTCCCTTATTACAGAAAGGCAGTGCAGGCTTTGATTTCATTGATGTTCTTGATATCTTACTCTAATTTATTGCAAATCAATGCGATGTGCACATGATTACGCAGCTCAGAATGCGAATGTGAATACACGACTCCATGGTCATAAAAGTCTGTTTTCGAGCATACATCTCAAGTCAGTGAACAAACAAAAATATTTTACTTACATAGTTAGTCTGGCTGAAAAAAAAGTCCATCTAGTTCAACCAGTAAAGGGGAAAAAGAAAATATACAGTCCTGTATACATAACCCTATACCCACAGTTGATCCAGAGAAAGGAAAAAAACCCCAATAAAGCATGATCCAATTTGTTCCTGCTGGGAAAAAATTCCTTCCTGATCCCCTAGGAAGCAATCGGATATACCTTGGATAAACTTTAACTATAAATATTAGTTACCAGTTATATTGTGTACATTTAGGAAAAAATCCAGGCTTTTTTTAAAACAATCTACTGAGCTGGCCAGAGCCAGATCTTGAGGGAGTCTATTCCACATTTTCACAGCTCTTACTGTGAAGAAGACTTTCCTTATTTAGAGATTAAATCTTTTTTCCTCCAGACATAAAGAGTGCCCCTATGTCCTCTGTGATGACCTTAAAGTGAATAACTCTACACCGAGCTCATTATATATACCACCTATGTATTTATACATGTTGATCATATCCCCCCTTAATCTCCACTTCTCAAGAGAATACATTCAGTTCCCCTAATCTTTCCTCATAGCTGAGCTCCTCCATGCCTCTTATCAGTTTGGATGAACTTCTCTGCACTTTCTCCAGTTCCCCGACTAAATATTTTATATTCTCTTTTGTACTTTTAACACTGGGTATTTTTTCGGAATTATTCTAAACTAGATGTTTGTCATTACAATGGCAAATAAACATTAGCACCCAACTTAATTTACTGTATTAGAATTCATCTTATAAATCGATAGTCATATGTATGATAAATATTTTTGCTGATATTTTTTCCATCATTCATAATTGATTGCATGAATATGAAAGCTAGTTTCCCCTTTTACATCACCTAAACTATAATTTATACTCTAGTGTATACTTTCTTCTTTCCATAAATTATGGTGTTTAGCAATAAAACCTTACATTAAATGGCTAATTAAGGAGAAACTGTAACTGATTAAGAAATCTATTTGTACAGTAAGTGGTTTCACCCAAAATTAACACCGGCTTTACCCAGGATTTCCACGTTGCCCAAAAAATCCATTTTGAATAAACATGTGAATCTTGGGTGAAATGCGTGACTCATGGGTGAAAACATTTTTAAATAGACCGCTTGTCTTTATACACAAATATAGATTTATATAAGTTGGATACTCATGTAAAAAATTAATTAGTAAAGCTATAGTTTGCAATGATGTATGTATACAGTATAGCCATATTGACTTTTTACATATGGCTCTGCCTACAAAAAATAAATTGTATGCAATTGGAAATCATATAAAATAACTACAAATCTCTCAGTAGCCCAAGATTATGTGGTCCACTGATATTCAAATTTGTATAAATATACATTTAAAAAAGTTTGACGCCAACTGAAGTGGAAGTTTTCAATAATGAAACCACTTGCTCTGTGATGTGTGTGCTCACATGTATACACCTGTAGAGTTCTTTGCCATTTCAATGATGACTTTGTAGAGTGATGCTGAATGAGAACATAGATAGATAGATAGATAGATAGATAGATAGATAGATAGATAGATAGATCAGAGGAACAGTATTTATTTTAGTTACCTTGCTTTCTCTGAGCTAACAAGGGTGTCTGAAATTGCAGTCTCACTTTTGTTACATCCTGAAATCATCTAGATGAATATACCAGCCGTTGAGCAGGGGGCCCTTTTACACCTGTCAAGTTTTCCTCTGGCTATCATCACTTAGGGGGCCCATAATGGTACCAGTATGAGTAAATTGAACACTGTAATTTGTGTAGGCTAAAATGCATGCTAAAAGGTATAGTGGTCCTTTAATCAATGTACCCTTAGGAGTTCTAATGATAGGTTCAGGAGTTGCTTCTGTCTGTTAAAGTCAAACTAGAATACAGTGGTTGTAAAAGGCAACCATTCTCTGCATTAAGATAAAAACCTTCTGCATGCAGCCTCCCCCCCCCTTCCTTTTACTTACCTGAGCCCGATCTTGATCCAGCAATGTGCATGAGAGCAGTGGCTCTCTCGGCTCTTTCCTCGCTGGCTCAGAGATGGTGAAGTCAATCACAGCCAGTGAGGAGGGAGCAGGGGCATAGCTGAGCCACGCTCTGTGTATAATTGGACATACAGAGCTGGCTTGGAAGCGAGCCTATACAAGTGCCCCCATAGCAAGAGGGTTGCTATGGAGGCACTCGACAGAGGAGGAGCCAGGAGAGTCAGTAGGGAACCCAAGAAGAGAATGATTGGTGCTGCTCTGTGCAAAACCATTGCACAGAGCAGGTAAGTATACAGTGCATCCAGAAAGTATACACAGCGCTTAACTTTTACCACATTTTGTTATGTTACAGCCTTATTCCCAAATGGATTAAATGAATTTTTTCCTCAACATTCTATTATTATTATTATTATTATTATTACTATGAGTTTATATAGCGCCAAAGGGTTTGCTCAGCGCTGTACAATAGGGGGGACAATACATGGCACAGTACAACAACAACAACAAACAACGTACGAGGGGTAAGAGGGCCCTACTCTTACGAGCTTACAATCTAGGAGGGAGGGGGTAAAGGTACAGTAGGAAGTGGCTGAGGGGGATGAAGTGGTGGGAGGAATGAGGGAGGATGGCCGTTAGGTGAGGGTGGGGTAGGCTTCCCTGAAGAGATGGGTTTTGAGGGAGCGCCTGAATGTGAATAGGGAAGGCGACAGTCTGATGGATTGGGGCAGTGAGTTCCAGAGGATGGGGGAGGACCTGGAGAAGTCCTGCAGTCGTGCATGGGAGGAGGAGACCAGGGAGCAGGATAGAAGGAGGTCCTGTGAGGAGCGAAGGGTACGGGTAGGGTGGTACTTGGTGATCAGGTTGGTGAGGTAGTCAGGGGCAGTGTTGTGAACGGCTTTGTAGGTCAGGGTTAGGAGTTTAAATTTGATGCGTTGGGCAATCGGGAGCCAGTGGAGGGAGAGGCAGAGGGGGGTGGCAGAGGTGGAGCGGGTGGTGAGGTGGATGAGTCTGGCAGCTGAGTTCAGGATGGTCTGGAGCAGGGAGAGCCTGCACTTGGGTAGGCCAGTGAGGAGGGAGTTGCAATAGTCAAGGCGTGAGATGATGAGGGAGTGTACAAGAAGTTTGGTGGTGTCTGGGGTGAGGAAGGAGCGTATCTTGGCAATGTTGCGAAGATGGAGCCTGCATGTGTTTGTGAGTGATTTGACATGCGGTTGGAGGGAGAGGTTTGCGTCAAGAATGACGCCAAGGACTTTGGCTTGCGGGGCGGGAGTGATAGTGGAGTTGTTGGTGATGATGGATAAGATGGGGGGGGGGGTGTTGGCAGGGGGAAAGATGAGGAGCTCGGTTTTGGAGAGGTTGAGCTTGAGGAAATGTAGCGACATCCAGTCTGAGATGTCATTTAGGAGGTGAGTGATGCGGGCGGAGATAGTGGGGGTGAGGTGAGGGGTGGAGAGGTAGATTTGGGTGTCGTCAGCATAGAGGTGATAGTTGAAGCCGTGAGATTGTATGAGTTTGCCCAGGGAGGAGGTGTAGATGGAGAAGAGAAGGGGTCCAAGGACAGAGCCTTGGGGGACCCCAACAGAGAGGGGGAGGGAAGGGGAGGTGGCACCATTGTAGGTGACACTGAAGGAGCGTCGGGATAGGTAGGATGAGAACCAAGAGAGAGCAGTATCTCCGATGCCAAGGGAGAGTAGTTTATTAAGGAGGAGGGGGTGGTCAACTGTGTCGAAGGCCGCAGAGAGGTCCAGGAGAAGGAGGACAGAGTAGTCGCCCTTGGCTTTGGCGTTGAGTAGGTCGTTAGTGATTTTGAGGAGGGCAGTTTCAGTGGAGTGTAGGGGACGGAAGCCGGACTGTAGAGGGTCAAGGAGGTTATTGTCTGTAAGGTGGGCGCTTAGGCGATCGTAGACTATGCGTTCAAGGAGCTTGGAGGTGAGTGGCAGCAGGGAGATGGGTCTGAGGTTGTTGGGGTCCGCGGGATCCAGGGAGGGCTTTTTGAGGATGGGGGTGATATGCGCGTGCTTTAGGGGGGAGGGGAATACGCCAGTAGAGAGGGAGAGATTGAAGATGTGGGTGAGGGAGCGGATGAGGGAAGAGGGGGGTGACCGGAGGAGTTGAGAGGGGATAGGGTCCAGGGGGCAGGTAGTGAGGCGGGCTTTTGAGAGGACTTTGGCGACTTCCTCAGTAGTGACAGGGCTGAGGGAGTGCAGTGCGGGGGGGTTATGGTGGGCGGGGCATTGGGAGAGGAGGGGGGCAGTGCGGTTGTGAGGGCAGAGGAGGGGGGAGATGAAGGGGTGACGGGGGCGAGGAGGCTAGGTGGGGAGGTAGATTGCAAGTTGATGATGTCCTTACGGATAGCGCCAATCTTGTTGTGGAAATGGGTGGCAATCTCGTGGGTGGTGAGAGAGGTACTGAGTGGAGGAGGGGGGGGGAGAGCAGGGAGTTGAAGGTGGAGAAGAGTCGGCGGGGGCAGGAGGAGAGGGTGTTTATTAGGTTAACAAAGTAGGCCTGCTTGGCGGCGTGGAGGGAGGAGGTGTAGATAAGAAATGCAGATTTGTAGAGGGAGAAAGTATGAGGGGACCTGGTTTTGCGCCACAGTCTCTCCAGTGCGCGACTGCGACGTTTGAGGCGTTTAGTGCTGTCGGTCTGCCAGGGTTGAAGCGGTCTGGGTTTGATGATGCGTGTGGTTAGGGGTGCCAGAGAGTCTAGGGCAGCTGACAGTGAGTCATTGTACAAGGTGGTGGCTATGTCAGGACATGACAGTGGGAGGATGCTGTCGTGTAGGCAGTCGGCGGCAGAGTGGAGGGGGGCCGGGTTCAGGTTGCGGAGGTTGCGGCTGGTGATGGTTTGGCGGTTTTGAGGGGGGGAGTTGGGGGAAGGGGAGATGGAGAAGGTGAGGAGGTGGTGGTCGGAGAGAGGGAAGGGGGTGTTCGAGAACTGGTTGAGGGTACAGAGGTGGGAGAAGACAAGGTTCCCTCCGAAGTGGGTGGAGGATTGAGTGTGCTGTGTGAGCGCGAAGGAGGAGGTTAGGTGGAGGAATTGGGAAGTAGCCGGGGTGTTGTCGTTGATGGGGATGTTGAAGTCCCCGAGGATGATGGTCGGTAGCTCAGAGGAGAGGAAGAAGGGGAGCCAGGCGGCGAAGTCATCCAGGAAGCGGGCTATGGATCCGGGAGGCCTGTAGATCACTGCTATCCTTAGGGGGGTGGGTGAGAAGAGTCGGATGCAGTGCGCCTCAAAGGAGGGGAAGGAAAGAGAGGGTGGGTTAGGGAGGACCTGGAAGGTGCTAAGCGGTGATTGGAGCAAGCCGACACCACCACCTCTGCGATCGCTCAGTCTTGGTGAATGGGTCCAGATGAGACCTCCATGGGTGAGTGCCGCAGGGGAAGTGGAGTCAGTGGCCTGTACCCAGGTTTCGGTGACTGCTAGGAGGTTGAGGGAGCGGGAGATGAAGAGGTCATGGATGGCGGTAAGCTTATTGCAAACCGAACGGGCATTCAGGAGTGCAACCGAGAGAGGGGGGATAGATATGGGGAGGAGGGGTACATGTATGAGGTTGAGGGGGTCGCGTCGGCTGGCGTGAGCAGGGGGGGCTCTAGGGGGGGTGTGAGGTGGTGAGGGGCCAGGGTTTGGGGAGATGTCCCCAGCTGATATGAGAAGGAGGAGGGTGAGGAAGGTGGTGTGGGAACGGGAGGTGTAGGAGCGCTTGGGTCTGAAAGTGGTGGCAAGTGGGTCAGCGGGGAAGTGGAGTAGCAGGAGGAGGTGGTGGGTGCCATAGTGGGGAGAGGGGAGAAGTGAAGGGGCGATATAGAGCTGCTTAGCGGGGGTGGGTGGGTAGAGGAAGGCGGTTTTAGGGATGGAGGAGAGGAGGACAAGGAGGAGGAGCGCGGGCGGCATGTTGGGGTGAGCGGGGTGCAGGAAGGGTCGGGGTGGGTGAGGGGGTGCTGGTCAGGGATGGTGAAGCAGTGTCCGAAACGCAGTGGGAGGTGGCTGGTAGTCCCAGGTGGGGTGGAGGGCAGGGGATCCCTGGTGGGATGGTGGCCGTGCTATCCCTGGTGGGTTAGTAGCGATCCCTGGAGGGATAGTGGTTAAGGGTCCCTGGTGGTTAGGGTTTCCGGTGGGTGGTGGGATCCCTGGTGGCTGGCGGTGGGATGGTGGTTGGGCTCCCTGATGGGTAGTGGGTGCCCCTGGTGGAGTACCTGATGTCCTGGAGCGTCGGGGTGGAGGTGGATCCCTCCTATGTTAGGAGGACCGTTGGTGGTGGTGGTAGCTTCCCCGGAGGAGCGGAGGCGTCCCGCTGCGATTCCAGCCACGGCCGGCAGGAAACACCGCGGCTTCGGGTGCCGTGGTAGGCCTCAAGCCGCTTCGGACCACCGGAGCTCCGCTGGAGGGACGGAGTGTCTGTGTCCCCTTCAGGGTGTTGGTGGGGACATCGGCAGCAGGCTCAGGGGCCCGGATGGCAGCGGATCGGGCGCGGGGGCGCCGGAGCTGACGAGCACGTGGCTGCTCCGGGCGAGCTGGTACCCGGTGGTCGGGATGGACCCAGGGCCAGTGAGGGGGGCCCTGGGGAGGCTGGCTGATCGGCGGGGACCGGGGAACAGAGCAGCGGCGGCCTGGGCTGATGCCCGGCGATCCGGGTCGGCCGCGCCAGAAATCGAGGCCGTGGCTTCGGGTGCCGGGTAGGCCGCAAGTCCCTGAGGTCCGGGAAAAAGGTCCAGTGGCCTTACCTGGCTGATGAGCAGGGACCGAAGGATCGTGGGGCCCCCGTTAGGGTCCGCTGCTGCCCAGATGGCAGCGGATTGGGGCCAGGGGAGCAGGAGCTCGCCGACGCACGTCCTTCTCGCCCGACGTCCGGATAATAAACAATAAACAATTCTACAAACAATACCCCATAATGACAATGTGAAAGAAGTTCGTTTTGAAATCTTTGCAATTTATTAAAAATAAAACCACATGTACATAAGTATTCACCGCCTTTGCTCAATACTTTGTTGAAGCACCTTTAGCACCAAGCCTCAAGTCGTTTTGAGTATGATGCTACAAGCTTGGCACACCTATTTTTGGGCAATTTCTCACATTCTTTGCAGTACCTCTCAAGCTCCATCAGGTTGGATGGGGAGCGTCGGTGCACAGCCATTTTCAGATCTCTCCAGAGATGTTCAATCGAGTTCAAGTCTGGGCTTTGGCTGGGCCACTCCAGGACATTCACAGAGTTGGCCCGTAGCCACTCCTTTGTTATGTGAGCTGTGTGCTTAGGGTTGTTGTCCTGTTGAAAGATGAACCGTCGCCCCAGTTTAAGGTCCAGAGAGCTCTTGAACAGGTTTTCAGTAAGGATGTCTCTGTACAATGCTGCATTCATCTTTCTTTCGATCCTGACTAGTCTTCCAGGTCGTGTTGCTGGAAAAACATCCCCACAGCATTATGCTGCCACCACCATGCTTCACTGTAGGGATGGTATTGACCAGGTGGTGAGCGTTGCCTGGTTTCCTCCAGACGTAGCGCTTGGCATTCAGACCAAACAGTTCAATCTTTGTTTCATCAGATCAGAGAGTTTTGTTTTTCATAATCTGAGAGTCTGTCAGGTGCCTTTTGGCAAACTCCAGGCGGGCTGCCATTTGCCTTTTACTGAGGAGTGGCTTCCATCTGGCCACTGTACCATACAGGCCTGATTGGTGGAGTGCTGCAGAGATGGTTGTTCTTCTGGAAAGTTCTTCTTTCTCCACAGAGAAAGACTGGAGCTCTTCCAGAGTGACCATGGGGTGCTTGGTTACCTCCCTGGCTAAGGCCCTTCTCCCTCGATTGCTCATTTTGGCCGAGCTGCATGCTCCAGGACGATTCTTGGTGGTTCCAAACTTCTTCCATTTATGGATGATGGAGGCCACTGTGCTCATTGGGACCTTCAATGCTGCAGAAAATTTTCTGTACCCTTCCCCAGATCTGTGCCTTGATACAATCCTGTCTCGAAGGTCTACGGACAATTCCTTGGACTTCATGGCTTGGTTTCTGCTCTGACATGCATGGTTATCTGTGGGACCTTATATAGACAGGTTTATGCCTTTCCTAATCATGTCCAATCAACTGAATTTCCCACAGGTGGACTCCAATGAAGTTTTGGAAACATCTCAAGGATGAACAGTGGGAATAGGATGCACCAGAGCTCAATTTTGAGTGTCATGGCAAAGGCTGTGAATACTTATGTACATGTGGTTTATTTTTGTTTTTTATTTTTAATAAATTGATTTCAAAACTAACTTCTTTCATGTTGTCATTATGGGGTATTGTTTGTAGAATGTTGAGGGAAAAACTGAATTTAATCCATTTTGGAATAAGGCTGTAACATAACACAATGTGTCAAAAGTTAAGCGCTGTGAATACTTTCTGGATGCACTGTAACATGCTTGTTACAGCGGCGGACTGACCATTTGGAAACTCGGTCACTGCCCGAGGGCCAGGGGTCAGTAGTAGGCCCCATAAGATGCCCCTGGTACCTTTTTTCATATGCTTTTTTGAGTTTGGGCAAGGACACAGGGACCCCATGATCCCCTATTGCCCGGGGGTCTCATGAGTTGTCAGTCCACCCCTGGCTTGTTATTTTAATTTTTTAAAAATTTGAGCATTTACAATCACTTTAAGGTTTCCATTTAAATAGACCAGCAAAAAAATGTAGAATCATGTCTGCATTGTGACTTAGTTTCCCATTTTTTTCTGTTAATTTTTCATCAATGTTTATTAGTTCAAAATGGTTAATTGTGTTACTGTGATGTATAAATAGTGAAAAGAAAATTTAAAAGGTAAAACAAACATTAAAATATAGAGAAATAAAAATGACTTTAAATTAAATAGACAAACACTATCTGCTTAAACTTGTAATACACAGCTATATAATCCAGGTCTTTAATAAACACATTATTTAACTAGTTGCCGACCGCAGATAGCCGAATGACGGCTGCACTGCGGCCGGCCAGTTCTTGGTGGACGTCATATGACGTCCCCCCAGAACGCGCTCTCCTGCGCGCCCCAGGGGGCGCGCACCCGGCGATCTCTGTGATCGCTGTGTCCTACGGACACAGCTGATCACGAGATGTGGTAAAAGGCCAATCATACCGGCCTTTTATCATGTGATCAGCGGTGTCCAATGACACGCTGATCACAGGGAAATGCAAGTGCCGGTTCTCGGCTGCACTTTCCTCACGCTGTCAGATCGTGAGGAAAGTACTGCCGAGAACCGGCAGTTGTCAGAGCGAGGATCGGCACCGATCATCAGGGCACTGATGATCAGTGCCCTGATGATCGGTGCCCAGCAGTGCCACCCACAAGTTCCGCCCACCTGTGCCCAGCAGTGCGCCCACTAGCTCCGCCCACCTGTGCCCAGCAGTGCACCCACCTGTGCCACTCTGCAGTGTCACACACCTGTGCCCAGCAGTGCCACCCACCTGTGCCCACCCACCTGTGCCCACCAGTGCCACCCACCTGTGCCCACCAGTGCCACCCACCTGTGCCCACCCACCAGTGCTGCCCACCAGTGCCACCCACCAGTGCCACCCACCAGTGCTGCCAGTCAGTGCCACCAGTCAGTGCCCAGCGGTTGTGCCAGTCAGTGCCGCCAGTCAGTGCCCAGCAGTGATGCCAGTCAGTGCCGTCTATCAGTACCCATCATCAGTGTCACCTATCAGTGCCGCCTATCAGTGCTGCATATTAGTGCCGCCTATCCGTGACACCTCATTAGTGCTGCCTATCAGTGCCGCCTATCCGTGCCACCTCATTAGTACTGCCTATCAGTGCCCTTTAGTGCTGCCTATAAGTGCCCATCAGTGCCGCCTATCAGTGCCCATCAGTGCTGCCTCATCAACGCACATCAGTGAAGGAGAAAAATTACCTGTTTGAAAAATTTTATAATAGAAACAAAGAAACTTTTTTTTTTTTCAAATTTTTTGCACTTTTTTAATTTATAGCGCAAAAAGTAAAGCGCCCAGTGGCGATTAAATACCACCAAAAGAAATCTCTATTTGTGAGAAAAAAATTATCAAAATTTCATATGGGTACAATGTTGCATGACTGCACAATTGTCAATCAAAGTGCGGCAGCGCTGAAAGCTGAAAGTTGGCCTGGTAAATAAGGGGGTATAAGTGCCTGGTAGGCAAGTGGTTAAAAAGCAGAAGCTGTCTCTTGCAGTACTGTCTTCTGGGCTGAATGACAGTCAGTGCCATCCAATCCACCTAATGTAGGACCTATGACCTGGACAGCAACATCATGCACCCGGGGCTTATGGTACCCCTGGGCTGAGTGACAATTAGATGTCACTATTTAATCTCTCAGTCTAGGAGGAAGGACCCCTCCTGCCATGTAAGGACCTGCAACAGGCTTGAAGGCTTCAGGCTTGGAAGACTGAAATTCTGGTAGAAGAGGTTTCAAGAAGGGGAGGGGATGCTAGCGTTTCACTTTAAATCTCCACCATTCGGACTAGAAAATGCCTGTGAACCATTGTATTTAGTAAATGGTGCAACCCCCTTTACAAGCATTTACTGCATTTTTCTAAAGCAACCAATTAGGTTTGTACAATGCTTACAAAGCAGGTTAGACCATTTCCCCAGAAAAAAAAAGTCTTGACAGTCATTGTTCTGTAAATCTTTCTATGAACAATGCCCTTTGGGCCATGCCACAGTATTTCAGGTGAGTTGAGGTCTGGACTTTTTCTTGGCCATTCTGGGATTTACAGTTTTTCCTGTTTTGGGTGAATGTTTGGTGCACTAATCATCAGATTTTTTTTTTAACATTACAATGGTCACCTCCTCAGTGTCCCTTCAAGAAGACTACATTTTTTCACATGACACATTAACAGTGCTTTGCTGTTACACTAATGTTCATTTTTACCTCCTTCAGCACTGCACTTTTAGTTTAGTTCTTGCTGCAATCTTTGTCAACAGTATGACCACTGAGGCCTACAGAAATCCTTTCATAACATTTTCAATTTTTCTTTTTTTCCATTTTGTAGTGTTTTCAATTTGTTCTTTTTAATTAGTACATGGTTCACATTAAGAACATTTTCTCAAGCAAAGCAGAGTGTGTCAGTACCAAAACTTTGTATGTCTTTTTCATAGAATGGGGCACCTTTGAACCAAACCTGACTTTCAAGTCACTGGTTGAAATATCTCCAGTTACCTTTTCTTTTTTTTTAAAGAGACATTATCCTAGAGGTTGCACATCTTTTTTATACTAAGGGTTGTGTAAGCCGTTCAGTAAAGATATGACAATGTAGAAATGTGTATCTTGTTTATTAGGGCAGCACAGTGGCTTAATGGTTAGCCTGGCAGTACTAGGGTCGCTGGTTCAAATCCCAACCATGGCACCACCTGCCTGGGGTTTGCATGTTCTCCCTATGCCTGCGTGGGTACTCCGGTTTCCTCCCACACTCCAAAGAAATGCTGGTAGGTTAATTGGTTCCTGTCTAAATTGGCCCTAATATGTGTATGGATGTGAGTTAGGGACCTTAGATTGTACACTCCTTGAGGGTTAGGGACTGATGTGAATGTACAATATATATGTAAAGTGCTGCATAAATTGACAGCGCTATATAAGTACCTGAAATAAATAAATAATATTAGGCAAATCTGTCTTTACTTGTTATGAAAAATTTGATGGTGTATTGTTTCCAACTCTACTTTTTCTAGCTCTACATGTAAGGTACGGAGCATGTTACAAAACATCAGTTCATTTGCTATAAAGACTGAAAGTGCTGCTAAACCCACAACAGTAAAATCTGACTGTATATGCAGTAACGTGTGCTTGTTATACTCACTGTGGAACCTAAGGGGTTAATCCTCTGTATTGTGTAAAAAAGATGTTTGATCCTGTCTCTCTGATCCTCCCCTTCTGCTATTGACCCCCAAACCATCTTCTGATAGAGCAGAGCTTTGGGGGCAACCTGCACATGCTCAGTTTGGTGTGTATTGGTAGAGAGGTTTTTTTTTTCTTGGGAGAGTGCATGTGATCGGCACAGGGCCAATTAGTGCTATACAGACAGAGGGTTAGGGGTCCTGCATCCACCAAGAGCAGAATGAAAACTTCTACAAGCTTTAACCAGTGCTCTGCTGGACACTGATAGAAGTCACAAGACTGCTATATACTTCTGATGAGAAAAGGTATTTATCAGTTTATATTTACTAAATTAATTGCATTTCCATGTTCTGTGTCCTGTGGGAGACCAGATATAGTGAATGCAGGGTCCTGGGTTTAGTAACACTTTAAGCCCAGTACACATTATAAGAAAATAGAGTGAACAAACAGCTCGAAACAGAGGATTGTACAAATGTTATGAAAATTATGGAACAACAAAGGCTTTTTTCATTGTTTATTGTTTCTGATCATGTGCAGTCTTTCGTATCAAATTTTTCATATAAGAAGACAGTACACATTAAACAAAAATCATTAGTTCTGTTCACTTATGAGAAAAATTTTGAAGTTTGTCCCTTCGGAAATTTTCATTTGGAAAGTCTGAATCGGATGTTCAAGGTTGTGTACACACTATATGAAAATCAATCGGTCCTCATACAGAATTTTTCTCCTGGTGTGTACCCCACTTTAGATGAAGATCAGACCATATTTGAGGCACACTTGCAGGGACCAAGTTAATTCCAAATGGCTCACAAACTTATTCTTATAGCCATAACTATGTGTAACTTATGAAAAAAACATATGTCAAGAAAAAGTTAACAACAAAATATCATTGGACCCAATTTCAGCATACCAGGGCCAGGGGTTTAAAGAGTAACTCCACTTTTGTTGAGAAAAAAAAACAACATTCCCTTCTGGGGGATCTATGGACATTGCGCAGATTTTAATAAACTTTGTTGCTGAGTCCTATGTCTTGTTATTTTGAAGAAAGGTGTTTGTTTGTGTCTATGTATAGAGCAAATCTGTATGGGAGTGATTTTATAATTATCAATCAGCTGCTGCATCTGCAATGCTCTAATGAGGAAAGTGGCAGGGTCTGCATCCCCTTAGATGTGATTTTTCCCTTTGGGAGTATCTCACCAAAAATGATATTTTTGTTGTAGGGGATACCTAAAATCTGACTTCTATCTTAGAAAATGACATTTTTAGATGAATTCTGTATACCTTTTGTGTACAGAATACCTCCAGGTAGCCATAATGCATTGCATTTTACAGAAAACTACAGCGCTGCAGATTGCAAAGGTAAGGTCATTTGTAATAACATTCAATTACAATATGACTTGAATCACAATTCTATATGCTAATATATATATATATATATATATATTTTTTTTTTTTTTTTTTTGCTAGTTAATCCTTGCTTTCAGTCATTGTGAATTTTAAAAGGCTCTTGGAAAAAGATGCTAGCATTGACATCAGTGGAGAATGGCTTTAAGAGATCTGACCTGTATATTATCTTATGAGTTCATTGACTAGCTAGTTCTTGGCATTCTTCTGTTGTAACCAGGTGGTAATTGGCAACTATGTTTTTTTACTAAGAGCTTCAAAATTTGATAAAGATGAGAAACATCGCTTTAAAAGGTTCCAGTGAAAACTAAATTGAAAACTTCAAAGCACATACAGGAAGCATAGCTTGCCTACTCTATACTTATGTTTTGCATCCAGGCATTGCACTAGTCCACCCAACTCTACTTTCTCAGTAATCTAGAGAACCTCTTCTTATGGTGCAGGAAATTTAGGATGAAGGGGAGCTATACATAAAAACAAGCTTCCCATAGATGCTTGGATGTTTTCACCTACAGAAAGCCTTAAAAATGTCAGTATTAAAATGTTACTAGCTTCCACCAATAGGATTCAAAACTGCCCTATTGAGGTCTGAAAGGAATTGGTGATACAACAAAGGGAAAGTTGTTATCCACCACATGCTTTAGGAAGTAAGTTATCAAAAACTGCATTATGGGTTGCATGCAGATGATTTCAGATTCATCAAATTAAAGTCAATTGAGGAAAATATTGGACTGCAGTGTTTGCTTAACAACAACATAATAACTTGTTGATGTCTTATAATCGGCCTTTGAGCAACAGAAGGTGTTCTTAATATGGCCTTCTGCAGAATGTATTGATGTTATATTTGCACTAGCATTTGACAAGGACTAAAGCCAAGTAGCAAAACATCCATTAAAGTCCGTGCACATCAGCTCTACTATTGTATGTGATTTAACTTAACTAAGCATTGTAGGACAAAAATCATAATATAATATCGCAATTGCCAGTGTGGTTTAATCAAAAACCCAAATGCAGAATGTGCATAGGCTCCAGCTGTACACAATCTAAAGGATTAGCCCACAAATATTTTAGACTAAGCAGCCCTTCAGGCAAATTACAGAACTGCCAGACAGAGTCTATCTGTATGAGAAATCACTGGTCCTTTGATTTTGTTATTCAACGTTCATATCTAAGCATTGTTTCTAGCTGCATTTAAAGTGATAGTAAATGCATTTTTTTAAAAATAAATTATCAAACATGTCATACTTACCTGCTCTGTGCAGTGGTTTTGCACAGGTCAGCCCCAATCCTCTTCTTCTCGGGTCACCCGCTCCTGGCCCATCTCTCCTGCTGAGTGCAACCCCAGCAAGCAGCTATGAGGGCACCCAAGCAGGCTCGCTCCAGAGCTGCTGCTCTATGTGCCCCCTCTCTCTCCTCATTGGCTCACTGGCTGTGATTGACAGCAGTGGGAGCCAATAGCTCCTGCTGCTGTCTCAGCCAATGAGTAGGGAGAGTCCCCAGCAAGCCGAGACTCTTGTGCACATCACTGGATTGCAATTGGGCTCAGGTAAGCATGAATGGGGGGGGAGGCTGCTACACACAGAAGGTTTTTTGCCTTGATGCTTAGAATGCATGAAGGTAAAAAACCTTCAGCCTTCACAGCCACTTAACCCTATGTGATGTGCATCTCCTGTACACACTCCAGGCTTTGGTAGAGGTTAAAACCCTATTCATTTCCATTATTTGTCAAAGTGCCAGTATGTGGAAGTGCAGGCTTACATTTCTGCAGTACACACTGAACAGCAAACACATGCCTACAGTATGTACATATGTTAACCGCTTTCCCAACGCCCTGTAGCAGTATATATATATATGATTTTGCATTTCCAGGTAGGGGGCACGCACGAGCGCCCTACCTGCGCCACAGCCTCAGCTGTCAATCACCAGGTCCTGGCCGGTGATTCCCTGCCGGCACCCGGCGATCGCCCGAAGGAGGAGGAGAGACCTGTATGTAAACAATACAGATCTCTCCCCTGTCAGCTCCTGCACATTGCTTTAAATTGCATAGCAGAGCAATACAAAGCAATGTGCTGACACAGTAAAGCACAGCACACAGTAAAACAGCACACAGTTAACCCTTTGATCGCCCCAAATGTTAACCCTTTCCTGCCCAGTGTCATTAGTACATTGCCAGTGCTTTTTATTAGCACTGATCGCTGTATTGGTGTCAGTGACAGTCAGTTCCCTCCCAGTGTCAGAATGCCTGCAGCAGTCACACTATAAGTCGTTGATCGCCGCCATTACTAGTATATAAAAAAATCCAGTATGAATACCTCCATTTGTGGGGGAAAAAGGACATACATTTCATTTGGATGCAGCGTTACATGACCGCACAATTGTCATTTAAAATAACGCAGTGCCGTATTGCGAAAAATGGGCTGGTCAGGAAGGGGGGTAAATCATCTGACGGGCAAGTAGTTAAAGTGAAAGCTAAACAATATTATTATTTTCCAAAAATGCTCCATACACATCCACTACTTAATGGTCCTGTAATCTATTTTTCATGAAATTGTTTTTAATGGTGTTTTTCTGCCTCCTTGCAACATCCTCCATAAGCTCCTAAACCAAATGTTTGTACGGAATGAGCAGTGCAGGTTAGTTTGATTATGTACACTGCTCTATGCTCACTACAAATCCCATAGTCATCTTGAGAGTGCGCAAGAGAGACTGCCTACATTCCTACATACAGTGGGACCAGGGGGAATGAACAAAACCACCTTCTAACTAAAAGTCAGGAAATTTGGAGCAGGCTGGAAAGAATGAAAGGTATTCTTTATGTTATGAATAAATACTTAACTAGGTTTTTTTAAACCAGTTTGTCCATTTAACAGATCCTTGCACTTTGTATATGTCTGACTCTAATGTTCCATCTACCTGCTCCAATCACTTTGACCAAATATAGAGGGTCTCCTGTCTCAAAGTGTTCTTAGTCTCATAATGAATTTTGCTTTAACCTGTCATGGTTGATATTTTTCAGGGCAGACAGTTTTTACCTCCAAGTTTTAATCAATATCAGTTTTTACCACCTTTCGATTAGTGGTTTATCATACAAATGTTACTACTCTTCTGTTTGCTAACTCTGATATCTTACAAACTACCTAAGTTATTGCTATCATTTTTGGATGCAAGCCATATAAATAAAGTTTTAAAAAACAAATGTCAATCATACTTTATACTCTATAACACTATAGACTGTACCATAACCTTCTGGTAGATAAGCACAGCAAAACAAGTGCAGAGATTATTCAATGTGTGCCCAGTACACATAAAACAGTAACAAATGCAAAAACCCAAAGCAAGGTGCCATTGCCCAGAGAACTTGAAAATAACCTGCAAGTACAGGTTTGCTATCTAAAGTAGAGAAACACCTGAGTGACCTAAGTCCTCATGCAAACTGGATGTTTTTACAGCGGCTGTTTTTGGCTTTTGACATTTTTTTCTACAACTAGTAAACCCCCCAGCTTGTTACTGCATGTGCCCAAGTACACATAGACTGTATTCAACGTTTTTTGGCTGGAAAAAAAACCCAGGACAAGTGGATTTCTGGAGGCGTTTTTTAGCTGGAAAAACGCTCTAATGCTGAAAAACTTTGCTAAATGCGATAAAACGCCACAAACCAGTGTTTTTGGATGTTTTTTGACCAAAAAGAAACCCGCTAAAGAACACAAATGTTGAAAAACACGGGAAAAACGCCAATGCAAAAATGCTAGAAAACTCACGTTCTTATTGTGACTTTACACAGCTAACATTACCAGCGTTATCAAAATGTCATGTATGCATGGAGACTAATAGTTTGCAGATTCCACCTGATCCGTGTTCTTAGATGTATGGCAATTTCAAAAACAAAAACAAAGTACAAGTGGCACTGGCCAGTATACAGCACAGATAACACTATAATCCATTTCATCAAACAAGGTATTTTCTGTATTAAACCGTAACTGAATCAATCAATTTAAAATGGTTCCCCAAAACAGTTTACATTCAAGGCATGCTAGGAATGATAGCTGTCACAGTTGCTTGCGCTCTCAACTGATCTGTCAAGCCATCAAATGGCTGGTGTCATAAGTGATCACATGTGCTGCACCATGGCCACTGCCAAACAGAGGCTAAGATGGCTGCTTCCATGGCTGTAAAGGATAGGTGGGTTTAGATCTGCTTTAAACAACAGTTCATATGGAGGGTGTTGCAGGTATTTGAACTTCACTAATGGGTTTTATATAATGATGACATGGTCAGGGCCTTGATCTCCACATGCTTCCATTGTTTATTCAGTTATGCAAATACAGTTGTGTTCAAAATAATAGCAGTCAGACATCACTAACCTGATCAATCACTGTTTTTGGTAGAAATGATATTTCTACATGGCAAATAATTTACTAGCAGGTGTAGTAGAGTAATAGAAATCCAACAGACCCAACAGTCATGACATGCATGCTGCTGATTCTCTGTAATTGAATCACTAATTGAAAGGGGCATGTTCAAAATAATAGCAGTGTGGAGTTCTATTAGTGAGGTCATTCATTCTTTGAAAAACAGGTGCCAATTATTGCCCTTATTTAACGAAGGAAGGCAGCAAATGTTGTACATGCTGGTTACAGTGCATTTCTCTCTGAAATTCTGAGGAAAATGGGTCGTTCCAGACATTGTTCAGAAGAACAGCGTACCCTGATTAAAAAGTTGATTGGAGAGGGGAAAACATATAAAGAAGTGCAGAAAATGATAGGCTGCTCAGCTAAAATGATCGCAAATGCTTTAAAGTGGCAACCAAAACCTGAAAGACATGGAAGAAAGCGGAAAAACTACCATTCGAATGGATAGAAGAATAGCCAAAATGGCAAGGACTCAGCCAACAATCAGCTCCAGGAAGATCAAAGAAGGTCTAAAGTTACCTGTGAGTACTGTTACAATTAGAAGACGCCTATGTGAAGCCAAGCTATCTGCAAGAAGCCCCCGCAAAGTCCCACTGTTGAAAAAAAGACGTGCTGAAGAGGTTACAATTTGCCAAAGAGCACATTGACTGGCCTAAAGAGAAATGGTGCAACATTTTGTGGACTGATGAAAGTAAGATTGTTCTTTTTGGGTCTAGTGGCCGGAGACAATTTGTCAGATGACCCCCAAACACTGAATTCAAGCCACATTACACTGTGAAGACAGTGAAGCATGGTTGCACAAGCATCATGATATGGAGATGTTTCTCATACTACGGTGTTGGGCCTATTTATCGCATACCAGGGATCATGGATCAGTTTGAATACATCAGAATACTTGAAGAGGTCATGCTGCCTTATGCTGAAGAAGAAATGCCCTTGAAATGGGTGTTCCAACAAGACAACGACCCCAAACACACCAGTAAACGTGCAACATCTTGGTTTCAGACCAACAAGATTGACATTATGGAGTGGTCAGCCCAATCCCCGGATCTTAATCCAATAGAAAACTTGTGGGGTGACATCAAAAATGCAGTTTCTGAGGCAAAACCAAGAAATGGAGAAGAACTGTGGAATGTAGTCCAATCATCCTGGGCTGGAATACCTGATCACAGGTGCCAGAAGTTGGTTGACTCCATGCAACACAGATGTACAGCAGTTCTCAGAAACAGTGCTTATACAACTAAATATTAATTAAGTGATTCAAAGGAAAGCAAAATCTTCAAACATTTTTCATTTTATATAGTGAATGTTTGAGTTTGTAAAGAAGAATACAAACACTGCTATTTTTTTGAACAGTCTAATATTCACTTTTCTTCATTTTTTTTAGAGGAACAACACAAATTTGATATATTTTTCTTCATGTTTTGATTTGGAATAGAATGTGTAGTGTTCCCAATGCATTTGTGTGTATGGAAATAAAAGCTATTAGAAGGATTTTGAGCTTTATTCACTTTTTTTCAACACATTGCTATTATTTTGAACATAACTGTACATGTGAACAAAGTAAGTTTTTTAAAAAATAATTATTACAGGTACGTATATAGCACCAACATTTTATGTAGCACACAGCATACAGTGGATATAAAAAGTCTACACACCCCTGTTAAAATGTCAGGTTTCTGTGATGTAAAAAAATGAGACAAAGATAAATCATTTCAGAACTTTTTCCACTTTTAATGTAACCTATAAACTGTACAACTCAGTTGAACAACAAACTGAAATCTTTTAGGTGGAGGGAAGTAAAAATAAAAAACTAAAATAATATGGTTTCATAAGTGTGCATACCCTTAAACTAATACTTTGTTGAAGCACCCATTGATTTGATTCAAGCCCTCAGTCTTTTTGGGTACGAGTCTATCAGCATGGCACATCTTGACTTGGCAATATTTTCCCACTCTTCCTTGCAAAAACACTCCAAATCTGTCAGATTGCGAAGGCATCTCCTGTGCACAACCTTCTTCATATCACCCCACAGATTTTTGATTGGTCATAATTCCCTCTACCTTGACTAAGGCCCCAGTTCCAGCTGAAGAAAAACAGCCTCAAAGCATGATGCTGCCACCACCATGCTTCACTGTGGGTATGGTGTTTTGGTGGTGTGCAGTGTTGTTTTTGCTCCAAACATATCTTTTGGACTTATGGCCAAAACGTTCAACCTTGGTTTCATCAGACCATGACACATTTTCCCACATGCTTTTGGGGACTTCAGATGTGGTTTTGCAAAATATAGCCAGGCTTGGATAATTTTCTTCGTAAGAAAAGGCTTCTGTCTTGCCACTCTACCCCATAGCCCAGACATATGAAGAATACAGGAGATTGTTGTTACATGTACCACACAGCCAGTACTCGCCAGATTTTCCTGTATCTCCTGTAGCCTGGGTTCACACATATGCAGTGTGGCACATCGCATGTGATTCGCTCAGGAACTACATTGCATTCTTGTGCAAATCATATGCGATTTCTGTGCAGTGCAATTTGAGCCATACAGATCACATCGGATCCACACCAAAATAGTGCAGGACCCTATTTTTTGCCTGCACCAGAATACCTATGCAATCCAATTCAGTACATCGCACCGCATTTTGCAAACTGATTTCAGGGTGTTGTTAACTCAACACTTTCTTCCAGTTTGTTGATCTCCCCATCTGAGGAGGGCTGCATCTCCACAACATTATCCATAGGCTATTTATGCATCTGACCCCTTGACCTTCCCCCGACATGAGTTTGCACGTCTGTACGCAATAGTATTGGGACACCTGCCTTTACACGCACATGAACTTTAATAGCATCTCAGTCTTAGTCCGTAGGGTTCAATATTGAGTTGGTCCACCCTTTGCAGCTATAACTGCTTGAACTCTTCTGGGAAGGCTGTCCACAAGGTTTAGGAGTGTGTCTATAGGAATGTTTGACAATTCTTCCAGAAGCACATTTGTGAGATCAGGCACTGATGTTGGACGACAAGGCCTGGCTTGCAGTCTCCGCTCTAATTCATCACAAAGACGTTCTATTGGGTTGAGGCCAGGACTCTGTACAGGCCAGTGGCGTCCCGAGGCAGGTGCGGGGGGTGCAGTCCACACCGGGTGACACCGACCACACGGGGTGACACCGGACCCACTTCACAAAAAGGTAAGTTGTAAAGCAAGCCAACGATCCCTGCAGAATCGATCCGATGCATACTGCGGGGATCGTCGACTTTCTTTACAACTTCCCTTTTCTTGGAGCGTGTCCGGTGTCACCCCGTATAGGTTGCATGCCAACGATACTCGTCAGCATGCAACCTACACAGGGTGACACCGGACCCACTCCAAGAAAAAGGGAAGTTGTAAAGAAAGCTGACGATTCCCGCAGGATGCATCGGATCTGCGGATTGGAGAGCATAATGGATCGGAGTCTGATCCATTATGCATTATACTCAATCCACCGATCCAATCCATTCTGCGGGGATCGTCGGCTTTCTTTACAACTTACCTTTACAACTTACCTTGATCATTGGAAGGGGTGTCACCAAGTGTTACCACACCGGGTGACACCTACCCTAGGGACACCTCTGGTGCAGGCCAGTCAGGTTTTTCTACCCCAAACTCGCTCATGCATGTCTTTATGGACATTGCTTTGTGCAATGGTGCGCAGTCACGTTGGAACAGGAAGGGGCCATCCCCAAATTGTTCCCACAAAGTTGGAAGCATGAAATAGTTCAAAATGTCTTGGTATGCTGATGCCTTAAGAGTTCCCTTCACTGGAACTAAGGGGCCAAGCCCAACTCCTTAAAAACAACCCCACACCATAATCCCACCTCCACCACACTTTACACTCGGCACAATGCAGTCAGACAAGTACCGTTCTCCTGGCAACCACCAAACCAGACACGTCCATCGGATTGCCTGACAGAGAAGCATGATTCATCACTCTAGAGAATGTGTCTCCACTGCTCTAGAGTCCAGTGGCAGTGTGCTTTACACCACAGCATCTGGTGTTTTGCATTGCACTTCGTGATGTAAGGCTCGGATCCAGCTGCTTGGCCATGGAAATCCATTCTATGAAGCTCTCTACGCACTGTTGTGCTAATCTGAAGGCCACACCAAGTTTGGAGGTCTTTAGCTATTGACTCTGCAGACAGTTGGCGACTTCTGCGCACTGTGGGCTTTAGCGTGTGCTGACCCCGCTCTGTCATTTTATGTGGCCTACCACTTCATGGCTGAGTTACTGTTGTTCCCAGTTGCTTCCACTTTGTTATAATGCCACTAACAGTTGAGCGTGGAATATTTAGTAGCAAGGAAATTTCACAGATGGACTTATTGCACAGGTGGCAACCTTTCATGGTACCACGCTTCAATTCACTGAGCTCCTGAGAGTGACCCATTCTTTCACAAATTTTTGTAGAAGCAGTCTGCATGGTGGTTGATTTTATACACCTGTGGCCATGGAGGTGATTGGAACACCTGAATCTAATTTGGAGGGGTGTCTCAATACTTTTGGCATACACTGCTGGAAAAAATTAAAGGAACACTTTTTAATCAGAGTATAGCATCAAGTCAGTTAAAATCCTGGGATATTGATCTTGTCAGTTAAGAAGCAGAGGGGGGTTTTAATCAGTTTCAGCTGCCTTGGTGTTAATGAAGTTAACAACAGGTGCACTAGATGGGCAACAATGAGATGACCCCCAAAACAGGAATGGTTTTACAGGTGGGGCCACTGACATTTTTTTATTTATTCATCTTTTCTGACTGTTTTTTTACTAGTTTTGCATTTGGCTTGGGTCAGTGTCACTACTGGTAGCATGAGGCAAAACCTGGACCCTACAGAGGATGCACAGGCAGTCCAACTCCTCCAGGATGGCACATCAATACATGCCATTGCCACAAGGTTTTCTGTGTCTTCCAACACAGTCTAAAGAGCACGGAGGAGATTCCAGGAGACAGGCAGTTGCTCTAGGAGAGCTGAAAAGGGCCGTAGAAGGTCTTTAACCCATCAGCAGGACCGGTATCTGCTCTTTTGTGCAAGGAGGAACAAGATGAGCACTGCGAGAGCCCTGCAAAATGACCTCCAGCAGGTCACTGGTGTGAATGTCTCTGACCAAACAATCAGAAATAGACTTCATGAGGGTGGCCTGAGGGCCCTGTGCCCACTTCCCGGCACCATAGAACTCAATTGGCATTTGCCATTGAGCACCAGAATTGGCATGTCTGCCACTGGTGCCCTGTGCTTTTCAAAGATGAGAGCAGGTTCACCCTGAGCACATGTGACAGACGTGAAAGGGTCTGGAGAAGCCCTGGAGAATGTTATACTGCCTGTAACATTGTTCAGCATGACCATTTTGGTGGTGGGTCAGTGATGGTCTGGGGAGACATGGAGGGATGCACAGACCTCTACAGGCTAGGCAATGGCACCCTGACTGCCATTAATGATCAGGATGAAATCGTTGAACCCATTGTCAGACCCTACGCGTGCATGACAATGCCCAGCATCACGTGGCGAGAGTATGCAGGCAGTTCCTGGAGGATGAAGAAATTGATACCATTGAATGGCCCCCATGCTTGCCCAACCTAAATCCAATACAACACCTCCAGGATATCATGTTTTGGTCCATCTGATGCTGCCAGGTTGCACCTCAGACTGTCCAGAAGCTCAGTGATGCCCTGGTCTAGATCTGGGAGGAAATACCCCAGGACACCATCCGTCGTCTCATTAGGAACATGCCCTGACGCTGCCAGGCATGCATGCAAGCACGTGGGGGCCATACAAACTACTGAGTACCATTTTGAGTTGCTGCAATGAAATTTCAGCAAAATGGGCTAGCCTGCTGCATCATTTTTTTCACTTTAATTTTCGGGGTGTCTTTGAATTCAGTCCTCTGTAGGTTGATCATTTTCATCAAACAATGGGGCATCCTTACATTCCTAACACATTACCCAGTCCATATCAGTATAGATATCCAGCATTATATTTTTCCCCATTGAGAGCTAATGTGTTTTCAAAGTGTTCCTTTAATTTTTTTGAGCAGTGTACACACACACACTGTATATAAAGTAACATTACATTCACGTCAGTCCCTGCCCTCAAGGAGCCTATTATCTAAGGTTCCTAACCCACATTACATACACATACTAGGGCCAACTTAGACAGGAGCCAATTAACCTTAACCTACCAGCATGTCTTTGGAGTGTGAGAGGAAACCATAATACCCGGAGGAAACCCACACAGGCACAGGGAGAACATGCAAACTCTATGCAGGTGGTGCTGTGGTTGGGATTTGATGTGGCAACCCCAGTGCCAGATGGCAATGTTAACCACTTAGCCACTGTGCTACCCAGAAATGCAAGTTTTAACCTATCAGAACCTAGCTTTCACTGAGCTAAACTCAGTCATCTGATATCCTATTGGCTGCTATAAGTTATTGCACTTTTCACATATTTTGTGAGCTGTTCTCTTGAAAAGATTTACCCCAACAGCCTGATCATATTGTTAAGTTGTGTATACTACTCTTTGAAAAGTATATCAGATTTTTAGTTTCACATAAGGAAATCAGTCATCACAATGGCCATCCCTTCCTTTTATAACAAATGACAATGTATTGTATTCTAAGAACCAAAAATGAACTCTTTGAGCTGCTACAACAGGGTACCACCCAGCAGCAGTAGCAGATACCAGTCATGGTTTCCTATTGAAACATTTGCAATGTGTCCTAGTGTTTATAGTTCTCAGGAGAAGAATGCATTGAAGGTGCTAATAATAACTGCCTAAAAGTAATCTATCCCTTTGCCCTTTCATCATTGGCAAAATCATGTTTTAGACCAGAACACCTCTTAGATTTCTTCTCTTTTTTCCAATGACTTTTTTTCCTGTTAGCCCTGAAGGAAAATACCTGATCCTGATAGTTTTAAATGTCACATCTCCACTTGGTTTTCACCAATGTATTTATATCAAGGAGAAAGACAGTGCGCTGTATTTACTGGAGAATAGGCTCTCGTGGGAATGTGCCTTAACTGCAATGACATTTCAAGAAGTGAAACAATTAATATACTCTTTCTTCCTCGCATAAGAATGGTCAGCAGCTGCTATGAGAGCAGCCAGAAGAAAAAGCTTGTAATCTGACATTCACACTTTCTTTCATACGAAAGGTTTTCCCCTCGTCAATGGAATATGAAACCATCACCAAAATTGTTTGACAGCACTGTCTCTAAGATTTAGATTCTGAAGCAAAAACAGAAATTGCACTTAAAAACTATGAGTAACAATATATACAGGAAGAGGCGAAGTTTTTTTTTTGACCTTTTTGCTAGTACTCTTTATAAAGAGCACAAATAAAGACACAGTTACACTATAAAAATATGTATACTTTTTTATACAATTGTTTTATCCGTTATATTTCTTTAGAAGAAAGCAGGTTCAGCTAAACATCAACCTACTGATTGAAAAGGAGCTAAAAGCAGCCACTAAATAAAACCAGCTAACACTTTACCTATTTTCCTTGCAATGGATGCAAGTACATTTATTATTTAGTCCTCCTTGAACCCTTTAAAATAATAGGACTTTTATCCCTGTTCATTTTCAGCTATAACTTGATTCTTTAAAGTGGTTGTAAACCTCAGACATGAAAAATGAACAAAGCATATCCCTCTATAGTGTGCCATTGTCTCAATTAAAAACACTAATCATCATTTCTGTCTGCTGCTTCATTCCTCTGCTATCAGCATGAGTCACTTCTGACAGGTTTTCCTGACACCAAGAGAAAAAAGGTGATGGGGAGGGACCTCCAGCAGATTGACAGCCTCAGCTCTGTTCCTGTGAGCTGTGTGGCAGGGGGAGGGGGGTGCCTCTTCCATCCAATCAGCTCTCAGAGCTCTCCTTACTGGGCTCTACAGACTGCAACTTCAGCTCTCTGCCCATCTTTTTTGTAACTCTCAGACAAGCTTTAAAAGTCAGCACTTTGAATGGATGTAGAGAAGTGAATACTGCAGATAAACAGGTACCACTTGTGTTGGAGGATTTGTGTTGGAGGCCCCTCACTTCACTGGGTATGTGTAAGGGTTCACAACTCAACTCCAGGCAAAAATGAAATTTAAATAATGCATTGTGCATGCTCAGTTTTTATTCCAGACACCTCTTCCTAAGCCATCTTTCTATGTAATGGATGAAAGTCACAGTTTCCTCTATGAGCCAAGCTAATTTCTTGCCCTGGCAACCAGACATTTTTCCCTGCCCGTTATCTGCTTGGCCACCAGTCCCCTTACTGCCCCCATGATTTCTCCTGCCCTCGGAGCCTATGAGACAGGACCAGGCCGTTGGTAATATTGCCTCCACCATTAGTAGGTATGCATATCAAGCAGACAGTGATGTGGACACCAAAAAAAGGACCCCAAGGTGAAAAAAAAGGAAGAGAAAAGGCTCATAATGTGAGCATGGCTTCAGGTAGGTAAACTGGGTATTGGGATTTTTTTTTTCTTTTTACCAGAGGTTAGTTGGACCTGAATGGGAGGAAGGGTTACTAACAGGGGTGGACTGACAAATCATGGGGCCCCCGGGCAATAGGGGATCATGGGGCCCCTGTGTCCTTGCCCAAACTCAAAAAAGCCTATGAAAAAGGTACCAGGGTCATCTCATGGGGCCCCCTACTGACCCAGGGCCCTAGTGCAGTGCTCGAGTTTCCAAATGGTCAGTCCGCCCCTGGTTACTAATATGTTGGATTTGGTTTTAAAACTGAAATTATTGTGAACCAACACAAGGCAAACATTCTGATAGCAATGTGGAGGCTGTTATTGCTGACCTCTCATTCAGTTGCCTGGTTGTCATGCTGATCTAATAATTATTTCATTGTTCACCGACTCACTAACCCAAAACAAATGTGCAAAAAGGAAGTTTTTACTTCACTGTCTGCACTTGAAGCCAATCTCCAGGGAAAACAAAAATTCCTTGCAGTTTCTAGGGCAAGAGAAAAAGTAGTTTTGCTTACCTGGTCCCCACTGTTCTGGCAGCTGGCACTCCCCTGCACTTCAACTTATGGATTATCCATTGGTGTCATCATGTCTAATGCAGAACAGAGTTGTCCCCAGAACAGGAGTGAAAGGAGAGAAGGGGGAAATCTTCCAATCCACCTGTTCCAGGGACAACTGTTTAAGAGGAAATGTCCCTCACTTTATGAGATTTCCCCTAACTTCCTGTTGTGCTTCTAAGACGGAATGTGAACAGAAATTTTGTCAGGAGTATTAGCCTTTTCCTATGCTACTCAAAATGAAAAAAGAAAAAAAAAGATTTGGCTATATATACAATTAAAGTCAGGTGGTCAGTGTGACTACCAAGCAAATAACACTTTCAGAAGGGGATCAGCCTTTTGTATTTCTCTTGGCCTGTGATGGGTAAATTCTCTGGAAATTTTGGAGGATGCATTTTTATAGCAATTTTGAGGTTGTGAGCCACTGGGGTTGATTTACTATAGGCAATTAAGCTTGAATAAGTTGAATCTCTGTCAACTTTTATCATCCAATCATGTGCAAGTAAAAATGAAGTTTTCTTCTTTTCCTTGCATGTTATTGATTATTCCTTGAAAAGTGAGACTTCACCAACTTCACTAAGCTCTGGCACTAATGTCCCTTGATATCTGCATATAAATAGTTTTAGAAAACCCAAGATCAATCATCAACCATGAAAGCGTATTTAAAGAAAGGTTTTATAAATATCAACTGAATAAAGCATAATTTTGCTAAAACTGAAGTTCTGCTTTTTAGTGGCCCTAATCGGACGAAAAAACTTTGGAGTTGTGTTTGATGGGATTTTTACTTTTTAGAAATTGTCAGCTGTTGTCACATAATCATTTTTCTGCCTGAGGAACCAATGAGAAGCAAGAACCTAGGCCAGCACAGTGGCTAAATGGTTAGCACTTCCGCCTGGTAGTATTAGGGTCCTTGGTTCAAATCTCAACCACAGCACCACCTGCCTGGAGTTTGCATGTTCTCCCTGTTCCTGCGTGGGTTTCCTCGGGTACTCTGGTTTCCTCCCACACTCCAAAGACATGCTGGTAGGTTAATTGGCTCCTGTCTAAATTGGCCCTAGGATGTGTATGTATGAATGTAAGTTAGGGACCTTAGATTGTACGCCCCTTGAGGGTTAGGGACTGATGTGAATGTACAAATATTTATATAAAGCGCTGAGTAAATTGACAGCGCTATATAAGTACCTGAAATAAAAAAAAAAATAGGAACCTTATTTCTTTTAAATCTACTAAAATTATTGGTTTGTATATGTGGCTGCCAGAACAAAACCTGTAGCTACTACAGTTAGTGCAAAATGTTAATAGACTAAAAAGGTATCACTATAGCAAACCATGGTTCTACTATGTTCTCAGAAGTACAGGTGTTTAGCGTCATGTGTTCATGCAGATAGCAAAAGCATTTGGCATATTTTCTAAAAGAAACCACAAAAACATAGAAATAAACAAAAACAATAATATTCTGTTGAAACTGCCTCTGAGATAAAGGCTATGGGGCACCATCAATACTTCAATATGGGGCCCCATCATTCATAATTACAGCCCTGGTTAAACTGCTAACCAATATGCATAACCTCCCTGGTGAAATATCATCTCTTAAAAACGTAGGTTCTGTGTTGCTTCCAGGATTCCGCTTCCTCTGCAGTTGGTTTACTAATGTTCCTCATCTCTCAGAGATTTCCATGGGAAGATTTGTCTACAGTAGTTTATGAATGTGCTCTAGTCCAATTGACCATAAGAAAGTGTCACTTTTTTGCAGCTAGACTGCCCGCATATTAGTTTACTGGACAGTTTCAAAAAATCCACCTGAAGAGTGTGACACCATCATTTGACTTTGCAAAAGCAGGGCACTTAGAGGCTATTGCATCGTTGAAGTCCCTGACAAATGTAGGAAGCCAATATGTGATTGAACTTGCCAGAAACCGAACAAAAAAGCCTATTACCTATAAAAAAAGGTACTCACTTTACCTTTTTTCACACTGACAATCTCTTATAAATACTGAAATTTTTCCAAAGTTTCCTGCCTCCTGGCAATACATAAAGTTTAAGTATAACAGAAGACAAAATTTTATTTTAGATAGAGTGAAGAGGTTTTATTGTGTCTGTGTCCTTGTTAATTGAGACCCACTGTATCTATTTGTCCTGGTGACCATTATCACCAAAAGAAAGTGAAAGAAAACCCCAAGTTTTGACGGTCACCAGGACAAGACTTGAATGGAAATCTTCCAATGGAAACATTAGTTTGGGTGAACCTAGTGAATAACAGTGATTTCCCTCACTATGGAGGAATTTTCTCTCACTTCCAGTGGCTATGGGAGAAGTCAAGAGAAAATTTCCCAATGTGACACAGATGACCAAAAAAAAAAAAACTAACAGGGTTTGTAACCCACCCTTTACCCTATCCAAAATGAGAAAAAAAGAGCTTTTGACTTCAGTTTTCAGACTAAAATGTACAAATACACTGCTGTTCACATAACCCTGTTTACTTTAAACGCTTGTCATAATTTTCAGAATGAATAACTAGATTATGTAAATGAACATCCACAGAGAGCAAAATGGAGTTCTGGTTAAACAAATATATAATTAAATACAATTCTGATGACAGACTCCTTTTAACTATTACACTAATGAGTTGGAGTACCATACACTTGGATTCAATCCAAAATAGTTTTCTACTAGACATTAAACTGAACAAGCTAGACAGCCACAGGCTGAAGCAATGATGGCGTGCAAAGTGCAGTTAACAAATAGCAACCAATCATAATTGATGCTATATCAATTATTTGAACAATGATAATGATTGTTGGCTGTTTGTAAAAAGTTATTGCACTTTTTAGTTCTAGTGCTTTATTAGTCAGTCATTCTCTAATATTCCCAAACATTCTGATGGTTAAATCCTTTAAAATTCTCAAGTTTTAAGAATTTATTATTTTTAAAATTCTGATTAACTCAAGACTTATAAGTAACTATCCCCATCTGTGAGATATTTTTGGATTAAGTTGAGCTTCAGCTTCCTTAAATTAGTTTTATACAATTAAAGCGAAGAATGAACTCCAAATAAATATCCGCAATGGAAAAATACACAATGGCATAAAACTGCAATACAAAATAAACAGCATTCCAGCAGCTCGAAAAGCCTTGCCTAAATTTTAGCTTGTTGATAATAATTCTACAACATGTACAATACCTGCCCTTGACCTTTGTCTAATTTACTTTCTCAGTGTATTCATTACCTTGTGATTTTAGAGAAAGTACCGAAAAGCTTATCATAATTACATAACATTACTTTATTGGAAACAGAAAAGGCATTGTCTACGAGATACTTGCATACTTCAATGTACTATAGAAAGTCCCAGATTTATTACATTACATACTCTTTGTCATGGCAAATTTGTACCAAGTATTTTATTTGTTTAGATGGTGCTAACTTATTCCACAGAACTTTATCATGTACAGTCGTTTCTATCAGTCTTTGCCCCAGAAAGAACTCGCGCTCTTACGTCTGTAAAAGGTTCTCATTCATCCAGGTCACGCTATAGCAGCTATTAGTAGTCAGTCACATTAAACTTGACTTGTTCTGTGATATTAAATATGTTTCTACTAATGGCTACTAGCTTGACCTCCTATGTTCCTACCACAGTTTTGCAAGCGTATAGTAGAACCGTTCTGATTAGATGTTAATTAAACCTAACGCTGTGTTTTTGACTGTGAGAAAAAGCCAGAACCCCTGAACAAAACCACAAAAACATAGTGAAAACCTATAAATCTCATACAGTACTGTGCGGGAATTAAACCCAGGGTCTCAGTGCTAACCACTAAGCCACTGTGCTTCCCCTAACCACCATGCAGGCCATGGCATACCCAATAAAAGAGTGCTCCTTGGCCACATTCATCCAGTTAGCTCAGTTATGTGGTCAAATGGGCACAGACCAAAATGAATTAGAAGTAATAAAGGTTAAGCTTTTGATGCTTGTTTTACAAAAAGTCCATTACTGGCTAAAAGATCAGAAAGAGGGATTACTCCAGGGGTATGTCAAAAGTTCCACTAATGATACAGTTACCACTAGGGTTGCACCTTCGTCCCTTTAAAACTGAGCACATTAATTACACAGGTTTTGAGGCTAATTTAATGCAGATAAAGCATTAAGTGTGTTTAATTACCACCTTAATCAGCCAGAGAACCTGTGTAATTAATATGTGTTTGGTTTTAAAGGGATGAGGCGGCAACCCTAGTTACCACTGGTTGACAAACTGTAGAGAACAGCTTCTGGATCCTTTTAACTGGGGAATTTGCAATATAAGCCTTTAAGTCAGCAGAACGATAGGAATATTTAAAATGACTGATCTGCTTTCTAGGGCAATCAGGAATTGGTAGATATCTTGCCTAGGAGATGAAGACAAAATATTTTGTGAACTGGGGCGGCTGGGTGAAGCAGTAAAAGTTACAAATTAGTATTTAATGATGCACAGAACAAATTACGCATATCCATATGTGTTAGTTATGTGTGTATAGGAAAAGGGGATAGACTATTCACCATCCTGTGATCTGTATCTTTTTCCTCTTCCTACCCATGGGACACATGCATGTAATTAGTGCTGATTTATTTGGATAAATACAAATGTTTATCATGAACTGCCATATCAGGTAACCTGTCCAATGTGTTATTTCAGGAGAAATTGCAATGTTCTTCTCTTTTTGACATATTATATGTCACTTATCTTATGATGTGCAGTTTTATGTTAGCTCATTCTGAAGGGGAAAAATCTGCTAGAACCATGTTAATAGAAGCCAGATGGCCGGTGTGATAAGATGGGGTGCTGGGAATATCTGTCTGGGATGTCCAGAGCTGAACCGATGAATTCCCTGTCTGCACATCTTGCTGAGGAACAGGAGGCTACACATTGGGAATAAGGACATAAAACAAGACTTGCAGCACTGAAAACCACACAACTTGGGGTCATTAAGACCTAAGCCACAGCACAGCTGTAATGCATTCACTTCTTAGTAAACAACAAATACCTAAAAACAACACAAAGTGGCAGCATTTCTAACAAAAAGCAACATACATTATCTAAAGTATTTTACTTTGGATTGCCTAGGTAGCAATAATAAAAAAAACACCCATTTATAATACATTAAAATGAATCACACGGAATGGGTTAAAAAGCAGTCTGGTCTGTATCAGACCATTGGGTACCTGTTCACCAGATGGGACTTTTTGAAAGACTTGCTTTATTGTGCGGTATTATATCCCTGCAATGAACCAAGCAGAAGTGTGGGGCTACATGTGAAATTTTAATCGCTTGTTAGAATTAACCCCTGGCTGACAACTGCTTCAGTTTACTGCATAATATACCACTGTCAACAAAGGGTTACATTTCTTACAAACTATTAATTAAAATAATATGTATAGTTCATTTAGCCAAAGACTTCAAGTGTATCATAGATTGGCAGATAGATTGTTGTTCTGTATATATCATTAATATAAATAATAACCATTTTTGTACTAATAGATATCAGAGTGTTTTTCTGTTTAAAAGTTTGCTTATATAGGTGTTTCTTGTTATGTAAGATTATAATGAAATTAATAAGTTGTTGCTATGCTATGGCAACTTTCTTTTCTAAACTAAAGCTCTGTGTTATAGTTTTATAGTTATAGTGGAAACATTTTGAAAAAAATGTATAAGAAATCATAAATTGTCAATTAAGTAAAATTTACCCTATTATGTTTGCTGCCAGCTGTAGATTTCTGTTGTATATTACCATCTAACTCCTACTGTAACACATTTAATTGTACTTTAACAAGAATGTACAAAAAGGAAGATCCTTTTATATGACAAGTAAAGACCACAGCATTCCCATGGAAACCACAAACGAATCAGTGTGAATGGCAACTGTTTGTGAACCTAGGATTAAACTGTCTAACAAGACCGGCAGTGCGCAGGTAACCCCAGCATGCACTGATATAACACAGGGCACAGAGTAATATAATCCATCCTTTCAGATGTAATTGATGTAGCCATTACTTGGATTTAATCTGTTTGGGGATGCTCCTATAATCCTCAGAAAATAAATGCAGCTATGGGGAGATTTGCACTGCCAGAAAAACTTAAATGGATTTAAATGTTCATAAGCGGTGCATTAAAGATGAAATAAATGTAATCAAATGCCATAGTTGATAGGCAATCATGACTTTCCAACTTTGTTGATCCAACAAGTCTATGCCAAGTCAAAAAGAACATATAACACCCCCTTGATCTTCTGTTGGCTTGACATGCTATATCATGTAGTTCTGCAAAAGTTATGGCTGCAAGCTGTCAAAAACTTTCTCAGTGTGATTTGTAACCTGTTGGCCAATATCCTTTTTAACAGTTTGCATTTGAGATTAAAAAAAAAAAAAAAACAAGAGCAAATGTAATCACACAGAAGATCAGGATGAGCATTTCTGGACCAGATTCATATTAAATACTATCCTCCATCTATTACACCTTTAATACACATAACTGATACTTGAGCAACAGTGGATGAGTAGATATGACTGCAAATCATGCATACCAGATATACATGCAGATAATTAGAGAAGCAACATGCTGATAGATTGTATATCATTTTTATGTAATCTGTTAAAAAAAACTGAACTAATACAGTAGAAAGTTATTTCAGCCTTATAATGTACCTGACTATAGTGAGCATCTAAAGTTAGTTGGTCCACCATTCTTTGCAAATCGAAACAACATACTTGTAGTATCGTATATTAAGATAATAATAATTAAAAAATGTGTAACTGTCCAGTAGGCTGTTTCCCTTATCATTTAGGGCCAATTCACACCAGTGTGTTGATCTGTTTTTTAGCGCAGCTGTAAAACGCAGATCAACGAACGGAAGGACATCTGAAAAAGTGGAATCAACAGAAATACATCTGAAAAACAATAAATTAATGTGTCTTGTTCACACCATAAAGGAAGGACATCTGAAAAACAATAATTTCCATTGTGTGCTATTCACACCATAATGCTGCACATGCATGTCAAAGGGTGTCAAAATGTATGTCAATGGACATCAAATGTACATAAACGGATGGACATCAAAATGTACATAAACGAATGGATAAATGGGTGGAAATATACATGCATTTTCCATACATTTTAGCGCAAGTCAGTGTGAACTGGCCCATAGTCAGTTTCTTGCTTGATTTACCAACATCTACTAGACAATTCTAGAACATGATTGGATGTTTTTGGGCAACAGGCAATTTACTTTTTCCCACTGATTTGATTTTCTTATACAAGCATCACCACTTCAATAAATACAAGTAATCACAGCCATCTCTTACCTGACCAAGGCTTTTCCCTTTCTTGTGTGACCCTCCATGCTGGAAGCTGGAAGACCTGTTGGTAGCTAGGGTTGGGGTCTGCACCACCAAAATGGACTTGATTGAGTTAGCTTTGGATCTGGAATAGTCTATCTGGGTCCCCTCCACCAACAGTACTGCAAGTAGAAGGGGTAACAGACAGCAACACTCCCCAGTCCAACCAAGAAAAACCATGTTCATCCTTCACCCGTCTAAGTCTTAAAAAGAAATTGCACACAACAGTCCTCCCAATGCCCAAAGCAGAAGTCACTATGGCAAGTGCTTAGTTTACAATCACACCCAAAACATGAAGAATTTGCTGTAGAAACAACAGATCCGGATGTTTGGAAGCATCGGTAAAATAAATGTAGAGCATCCACAGTCCAATCAGGCAGCTGTCAAAATATATGGGTATTCTCTATACAGTTGCCAAAGCACAAGGTGTATGAGATGTCTTGTTTAAGCCCAGAAACAGAAGATCCAGATGTTAGACAGATAGTCCAGAAGATTGGAGTTTGAGCCAGGTGAGCAGATGAATGAAGATGCTGCTACTAGACCTAGCTCTGCAGTCCCATGCAATGACAGTCTGCCAGGGATGTGCAGGACCTTCTGTAATCTACAAGCAGCTGAGAGCTCACAGTGTACTAAAACTTAGGCAAACACCCTGTGTGTTTCTGAGTCTTCCTACTTCCCCTTTTTCTCTTTGGTCTTTAATGACCTCAGCTCCTTTCTTTTTATAGGATTCCACAAAGGGGTTTATTTCTCCCGCCCACCTCCAGGAGTGACAAAGCATGTAACTGATCCACTAGCTACTTCTAGAAGTTGGAGAGGAGAAGAGATGCCCTTCTGAAAAGTTGCCTGGTGATGGTGATGAAGGCAAGCTATTGCATCCTCCCAGGCAGGAGAAGCTGGCACTTCTCACATGACCTCTCCTCTGGTATGTAGCTATCTGCAAGGCATTATCAGAGACACATAACACCCAGACACATTGTATTGTTCTCTCTTTCCTGCGCTATAAACAATTACAGTCTGCACAGCTGTTCCACAGGAAATCTTTTCTTCCGAATATCAGTCGTCTCTCAAATACAAGTTCCATGTGGGATGGCCAGGGCTTGATAATATATGTTTCTAATGCAGAATTATACCTAATAGAGCTGTGGTTTATATACTTCACCATCTGGTTATCCAATATAAAGAGAAGGGGGTCCCAGCTCCCCACAGATTGCTAATTGGGTACAGGTATACACATAGATTGCTCTGATTGCTGAATTCTTCTTAGAAATGCCATGAACTAATGATAGATGTTAAATCAGATCAGCTTTCTGTGTGCTCTGCACTTGACAGCCACAAGCCCACAAAATGAGCGAATGGATGGATTGGACAGGATTATATTTATAAGGAATGTCACCGTCATTTTAAAAACAAGTCAAATATGATCATTTCGTTCGTGGGATTCTGGCCATGTGAAATGAGCATTCTCAAGGCTTTGCGACATTTAATGTAAGCGAAACAGTTTCATTATAATAAATATGGTTCTGTTTACAATGCAATCTGCTGGCATGCAGTCAGACCACAGGACTGATGGATCATTCTCTGAAAAATCTGCGACATGCTGTGTGAGAGTAGAGCTGTAAGTGATGCTGGGTTTGCTGTGTTATTGAAAGCTCTGTGGTCTTGTCGCACCAATGACAGTCCTTTTCTCCATGTGATGAGACACACAGCTGACAATCACACCATGCTTATGGTTAAAGCTGAAGTTTCATTTATTATTATTATTATTATTTTTTTTTTTTGCTACAGCTGCACCCACATAATTTACTTAATAAAGTATGTTCCACGTGATACAGGCTAATGCTTCTTGTAGAAATCTCCTCTCTGATGATGCCCAGTCCTATTCACAGTGCTGAAATTTTTGGTTAGTAGTTTTGACTCTAAGGCTACTTTCACACTGCTCTATGCAAAAAACGCATCAAAAACGCATATGCGTTTTTATCAAATTTTTTCCACATTGCGTTAAATTTAACACACCGCATTATGTGTTTTTGATTTATTTTAGACACGTTTGCGGTTTCCCCATATCACTTCCCACTATACTAATGCAATTTTCATGCGATTTCCAGTGCAACTATTGATGCGACCTTGATGAGGCTTCAATGCGACTTTAGATGTTCTCAAGCCTTTGTTCAGAGAATTACATGACAAGGAAAGTCACATTATATTCTGACTTCAGTGCGATTTCAGCCCCATAGACTTCTATGTTATCTCACAGACTTTGCATCAGCATAAATATTATTATTATTATGATTATTATACAGGATTTATATAGCGCCCACAGTTTACGCAGCACTTTACAACATAAGGGCAGACAGTACAATTACAATACCAATTAATATAGGAGGATTCAGACGCTCATCAGAGCTTACAATCTAAGAGATAAGAAACATTCCTATGCAACTTTGATAAATCAATGGGTTTTTTTTTAACCATCACCTCTCCTCCCTCATCCTTGCTACCTAAAATCTAGGTTCACACTGAAGCGGTTATGATCCTTCCTTCAATCGAACGATTCTTCAATCGATTGATTGATCCTTTCTTCAATCGATCAATCCTTTCTTCAAGTGATCAGTCCTTGCTTTGATCGATCCTTCCTTCAGCTGCTTGATTCTTCTTTTGATTGATCAACCCTTCCTTTGACCAACTGAAGGAAGGATCGATTGATCAAAGGAAAGATCGATCGAAGGAAGAGTCGATTGGCCAAAGGAAAAATCGATTGATTGGAGGAAGGGTCGATCAATTGATGGAAAGGTTGATTGATCGATTGAAGGAAGAATTGTTTAAAGGAAGGATCGATCGATTGAAGAAAGGGAAGGGTTGATCGATCCTTCCTTCAATCGATCAATCCGTTCTTCAAGTGATCAGTCCTTCCTTTGATCAATCCTTCCTTCAACTGATTGATTCTTCTTTTGATTGATCAATCCTTCCTTTGACCAACTGAAGGAAGGATCGATTGATCAGAGGAAAGATTGATTGATCGAAGGAAAGGTCGGTCAATTGAAGGAAAGGTTGATTGATTGAAGGAAGAATCGATTAAAGGAAGGATCGATCGATTGAAGCAAGGGAAGGATTGACCGATCTTTCCTTCAATCGATCAATCCTCTCTTCAAGTGATCAGTCCTTTCTTTGATCGATCCTTCCTTCAACTGATCGATTCTTCTTTTGATTGATCAATCCTTCCTTTGATCGACTGAAGGATCAATTGATTAAAGGAAAAATCGATTGATCGAAGGAAGGGTTGACCAATTGAAGGAAAGGTTGATTGATCGATTGAAGGAAGAATCGATCAAAGGTAGGATCGATTGATTGAAGAAAGGGAAGGACTGATTGATCCTTCCTTCAGTCGATCAATCCTTTCTTCAAGTGATCAGTCCTTTCTTTGATCGATCCTTCCTTCAACTGATCTAAGTGGTGAATCCTCCTGCGCTGCTATACCTGCTTAAGATTAATGAAACAGCTGCTAACATCCAATCCTCACCTTTAGATGGATAAATGGATATAATTAATGTAACAATGATGTAGCACTATAATAGATATTATGAACCTTTTATATAGTACTAAACCACTTCCAAAGTACTTGATATTATTAGAAAATCAACCAAGCTTATATCAGTGACATTTGAAGGTGATTGGTGCAGTATAAATCTAGCATAAATAACCCTGTGATTATTCCAACATAGCCGTGACACACAGTCGTTCCCTATAAGGGGACACAGGTCACCTTATAAAGGTGATTAATATAAATAACAGTGATATTTGTAATGTCCACAATATTCAGTGTTATACACACATACACAAAATTGATATAAAACATGTTCCTGTGCTGGTGCAGGTGGTGAGTGAAAATCCTATATGGCTGGCATGCCCGCTCACCTTCCCCCGGCGACCCACAGGGGCCAAAATGCCTTGCGGATCACCCCAGGATCCTACACGCTCTCTCCAGGTTACTCCACACGTTTTAATGCTCTCTCCTCCCCCTTCCACTATTCGTCCTTGGACTGGTACCAATGTATATACCTTTATATACTCATGATGTTTTTAGAGTCATAAAATAAGAACACAAAGATCCTCCATAGTGCAAAACTGTATATTGAATTTAATAGAAGAAAAACCGCCAAGTACAAACTCACATTTCTGCAGAGAAACAATTTGCATGCATCACCTCACATGGGTGTACTGAGAGCACTCTGGTGTACCAAGATGGCGCTGGACCGGAAGTGCATCACCACGTCACTACCTCACATCTACGCGTTACACCACGCCCCTCATAGCTTCATCAGGATCCTGCACAGCAGAGAAATACACAGCAGCATGTTTCCCTAGTAAAACACACACATCACATTATGTTAAACAGCAAACAGTTAACTCTTTGATCGCCCCAGATGTTAACCCCTTCCTGTCCTGTGCCATTAGTACAGTGTCAGTGCTTTTTATTAGCACTGATCACTGTATTAGTGTCATTGGGATGTCAGTGGCAATTAGTCAGTTCCCACCCAGTGTCAGAATGCCCACCACAGTCCCACTATAAGTCGCTAATCGCTGCCATTACTAGTATAATAAAAAAATCCAGTATCTATATAGCCATTTGTAAATTCTATAACTTTCACGTAAACCAATTAATTTACACGTACTGGGATTTTTTTTTTAGCAAAGACATTTAGCAGAATACATTTTGGCCTCAATTTATGAAGAAATTAAATTTTTTAATTTTTTTTTTACTGGACATGGTTTATAGCAAAAAGTAAAAAATATTGGTTTTTTTTCAAAATTGTTGGTCTTTTTTTGTTTATAGTGCAAAAAATAAAAAACGCAGAGGTGATCAAATACCACCAAAAGAAAGCTCTATTTGTGGGAAATAAGGAGATAAATTTCATGTATGTACAGAGTTGAATGACCGTGCAATTGTCAGTTAAAGTAACGCAGTGCTGTATCGAAAAACATTGCCTGGTCAGGAAAGGGGTCTTGTCTCTTCCCACTCTCTGTCCAGGGCTCAGCGATGCCAGCTGCTATGATGTCCTCCCGTCGACCAGGCAATGACACCAGCAGGGGCGGACTGACCATTCAAGAACTCGGGCACTGCCAGAGGGCCTGGGGTCAGTAGGGGGCCTCATAAGATGCCCCTGGTACCTTTCATAGGCTTTTTTGGGTGTGGTTTGAGTGTGGGCAAGGACACAGGGGCTCCATGATCCCCTATTGCCCGGGGGCCCCATGAGTTGTCAGTCCGCCCCTGGACACCAGACTTGAAAGTGATGGTCCAACGGACCAGAAGATGTCAGTAACTCTGCCTCTCTACATCTCCAACACTGCATCAAATCATCCCATCAGTAGCCTGCTGCACAGTGTGTGCTCTACCATGTCCTCCAACAACCTTAAGATCAGGAACACTCCTTCCCTTTCCTCCTCTGCAGAGCTCTGGCAACTCTGAGATCTGTAGTTCCAAAACATTTTGTAATATCAGGTACAATCTCTCTCGGGACTACTTCCTTGCTCCTCCCAGCAGTCTTTGCCCTTTCTCAGGCTGCACAGCAACAGCATTATGGCTTCCCCTGTTCTTCGCGTGGTGGGTGTGGCTTTCCTCTGCTCTCTCTGTGGCTGCTAGACGTTTTGTTCCAAATGCAAATTCATTTTTTGTTATTTGGACATTCAGATGTCTCCGAATTTCTAAATTACATTAGTAATGATTCCGCAATAACAATGAAATTTGGATGAAATTTTAATTGAATACAAAAAGAATAGAATAGAACTTAAAATAACAGAACAGAAGAGATTAGAATAGAAGAGAAAATAATTGAATAGACAATAAAAGAATTGAATAGAATAGAAAATAATAAAATACAATATAAAAGAATAGAATAGAAAAAGAATAGAATACAATATAAAAGAATAGATTAGTATAGAAAATAAATTAATAGAATAGAATAATAAAAATAGAATAGAATAAAACTGTCTTCCAAAATTCAAATTTTGAATAGAATAAATTTGAATCTGAATAGAATAGATTAGAATAGAAAAGAATAGAATAGAAAACAACAACAGAATAAAATAAATTAGAATATAACTGTCTTCCGAAATTCAAATTTTGAATAGAATAAATTCAAATTCGAATATGATAGAATAGAAAAAAACAATAGAATATAACCGTCTTCCGACATTTGAATTTCAAATAGAATAAATTTGAATTCAAACAGATTAGAAAATAGGAGAATAGAATAAAATAGAATAAACATTAGAATAGAATAGAATAGAACCATCTTCTGGAATTCACATTTTGAATAGAATTGAATGCCAATTCGAATTTGGTCAAAATGAATTTGAATTAAATTTCATTAAAAAACAACACAAAATCATCCCTGTTGGCCTCACACAAGTTATCGCAACTATTTATCCTTCACGGGGCATACCGAACACCAGTTAGATTGTTTGGATGGGGCAGGAGAGATACACCTTTGTGCCCAAAGTGTATGGCACACAGAGGGGACTTTATTCACATGATTTGGAGATGTACAAAATTCGAAAGACAGTGGCAGGGGGTTCTGGGGGTTGTGTCTTCCATCTCCCAGACTCCTGTCCCTTCGGACCCATTAGTGTGTCTATTGGGAGCGCTGGACCCTGAGCTGTACTCTCCGGGTATCTATATCATAATTACTTGTCTCTTGTATTTAGCAAGAAAACTAATAGCTAGATATTGACTGTCTAGTACAATATCTTCTAAGAAATGTCGGGTGGAGTATGTTAATTCTCTCCTTTTCCGAGAACAAATTACCTATCCTCACCATAATGCCCCACTTAAATCTGAGCTAATCTGGCAGAACTGGTTAGATACGCCCGGCTTGGCACCTCCAAGATTGATCATGAACAGGCTTTTACAAATCTGAGACATTATGGCTAGTTGATTGTTGAAATAGAAGTTGATGGCCCACCTGCAACTGTTATTATCGTTCCTGTTGTGTGTTCTGCTCTTCTTTTCTTTCTTTTCCTTTTCTGACTTTTGTTTCCTCTACTCAACCTCTACATACTCTGTAAAATGTTTACTGATATGATCTTAAAACTCTGCAACAAAGGGCTATTTATTTTTATTTTATTTCAGGTACTTGTATAGCGCCGTCAATTTACGCAGCGCTTTACATATATATTGTACATTCACTTCAGTCCCTAACCCTCAAGGGGTGTACAATCTAAGGTCCCTAACTTACATTCATACATACATACACATACTAGGGACAATTTAGACAGGAGCCAATTAACCGAGCAGCATGTCTTTGGAGTGTGGGAGGAAACTGGAGTACTCGGAGGAAACCCACGCAGGCACAGGGAGAACATGCAAACTCCAGGCAGGAGGTGCCGTGGTTGGGATTCGGACCAACGACCCCTAGTACTGCCAGGCGGAAGTTCTAACCATTTAGCCACTGTGCTGCCCATAAAGATGTAACCCTAATGTATATGCTGTATATGAACAATATTCATTTTTTTGTACCCATTTGTATGATTGTCTACTGCCCTGCTCTTTGCTCCTGTATTTCCCTTAATTTTTCAATCAAAAAAAAAGATTGGATTTAAAAAAAAACCAAAAAAACAAAACAACATAAAACAAATTAAACAATTTTAACGAAACAAAATTATTTATATAATGAATCAAAATGAAACAAAGCAAATGTTTTGTTATGCACATACCTAGTGGCTGCATACAGCCCTGGAAATGTTGAGTGTTCCTTGGCAGGCAAGGAGAGGCAGAACAGATGCAGCACTGACAAGCACGAGTATGCCGTTCCGTAAGAGTGCATGTGCACCAGTGATGTCACCAGCCGTAGAGACAAACAGAGAGTACACCAGCCTAGTGCATTATTTCAAGGTAAGTTTATTAAAATAATGATAAAACCATACTCACAGTGTATAAAAGATCGCATATCAGGCTACAGCCACTTGGTACAGTGATCAATGAGACCCTCCGATGCTTGAAAACCTCTGTCCAAGAACCAAAAATTTACTTACGCGTTTCGAGGGCAACCCTCTTCCTCAGAGCCAAGAGAGTCAGGCTGCAGAGACATAGGATATCTCCTGACCGGAGATATTTCTTGTACCTACAAGTAAGCTTTATTATAGGCTTACCTATGGATACAAGTGTCCCATGGGAGTTTACTACCACTTTAATGCACAAAGACAACTCAGGATCGTTTTCACAATACTTTGCACTAGAAACCTGCACTTGTTTTTTTCTGTGGACTTGTATCAACTCCATATCCATGGCCTTCAACCTGATTCTGCTTTTCAAACTGCCTGTCAAATGAGTTGCATGGTTGTGTCACTATTTCACTGGCAGAGTTTGCAGCTTCAATCACATCCAAAAGCCACTTTTACCAATGACATATTGCAAGAGACTTTTTGGCACTGCTGGAATGTCACCACTGTTTTTAAAAATGTCATACATGTTACAAAGGACTTTTGAACAGTAAAATTATGATGTAAATACACACATATATATGCAAGCAGTATACAACTATATTCAGTATATATACAGGTACATACAGTATACATAGTATTTTCATTCTTTTCTTTAACATCTGCTCCAGAATGCAGTATATATAGGAACTGAAATGAATTGAGTGATCAAGACTAAAGTTTATTCACAAATCGATTCTGTATATATGTTGTATATGCACTTCTTTTTTTTTTTCTTAGTCCCATGTGGAAAATCACTGCTGATCCTGCCGGTGAAGTCCATCTAATGCAGATCTCTGTGTGGTGTAACAACAATGTTACACTATTCAGAGCAGAGTTGTCATTCTCATGTAGGCTGTGCCTGCTTGCTCTACAGTGGGATGAAAAATGTTGCCCGGGGAGTTGCTATCAGCCCTGTTCCTGCTAATTCACAAGCCTGTAGCTTGTCAATCAATACCTGGCCACATTTATACCTGCCCACTGCTTTCCATATAATAGCACTGCCTCTGTTGCTGAAACCCTCCCACTTCACGTTTTTCGGGCGAAAATTTCATTTTCGGAGATTCGGATGTATACGTATCTCTGAATGGATATAGTAGCGAATGTCACTGAATCCTAAGAAAAGTTATAACAAAATTAACAAATACATTTGTTTCATTAGGATGACTTCACATAATTCACCAGTAGTTTGGGCCCATGAGAAGTTTAATTAAATTTTAGAATTTTTTTTGATAATTTGGATTTGGATAACGAACAGATCTGAATTTCGTTCCATTCATTAATTCAGATGCACATGGCTCCAGTAAATATTGTCCAATCCATTTATGCCATTTATTTTGGTGGGTTAGACTAGTGTCCAAAAATATTGAATCCCTCCGATTCAAATCTCTCCAATTCAATAATATATTGAATATTATTATTAAATTCAGGATTTATATAGTGCCAACAGTTTATGGAGTGTTTTACTGTATATATATATATATATATATATATATATATATATATACACACACACTATATTGCCAGAAGTATTGGGATGCCTGGCTTTACACATGCATGAACTTTAATGGCATCCCAGTCTTAGTCCATAGGGTTCAATATTGAGCTAGCCCACCCTTTGCAGCTATGACAGCTTCAACTCTACTGGGAAGGCTGTTCACAAGATTTATGAGTGTGTCTATCGGAATATTTGACCATTCTTCCAGAAGACCATTTGTGAGGTCAGGCACTGATGTTGGATGAGAAGGCCTGGCTGGCAGTCTCCACTCTAATTCATCCCAAAGATGTTCTATCAGGTTGAGGTCAGGCCAGGCAAGTTCCTCCACCCCAAGCTCGCTCTTCCATGTCTTTATGGACCTAGCTGTGTGCACTGGTGTGCAGTCATGTTGGAACAGGAAGGGACCATCACCAAACTGTTCCCACAATGTTGCGAGCATGAAATTGTGCCAGACAGAGAAGCGTGATTGGTCATTCCAGAAAACATGTCTTTACTGCTTTAGAATCCAGTGGCAGCGTGATTTACTCCACTGCATCCGATGCTTTGCATTGCACTTGGTGATGTAAGGCTTGGATGCAGCTGCTGAGCCATGGAAACCCATTCCTTGAATCTCTCTCCGCACTGTTGTTGTGCTAATCTGAAGGCCACACGAAGTTTGGAGGTCTTTAGCTATTGACTCTGCAGTCAGTTGGCGACTTCTGCGCACTGTGCGCTTCAGCATGAGCTGACCCCGCCATTTTACATGGCCTACCACTTTGTGGCTGAGTTGCTGTTGTTCCCAGTTGCTTCCACTTTGTCATAATACTACTAACAGTTGACCGTGGAATATTTAGTAACAAGTAACAAGACTTATTGCACAGGTAGCAACCTATCACGGTACCACGCTTGAATTCACTGAGCTTCGGCAAGCGACCCATTCTTTCACAAATGTTTGTAGAAGCAGTCTGCATACCTAGGTGCTTGATTTTATATCTCTGTGGCCATGGAGGTGATTGGAACACCTGAATCCAATGATTTGGAGGGCTGGCCCAATACTTTTGGCAATATAGTTTGTGTGTATATATATATATATATATATATTATATATATATATACGGTATCTCACAGAAGTGAGTACACCCCTCACATTTTTGTAAATATTTTATTCTATCTTTTCATGTGACAATACTGAAGAAATTACACTTTGCTACAATGTAAAGTAGTGAGTGTACAGCTTGTATAACAGTGTAAATTTGCTGTCCCCTTAAAATAACTCAACACACAGCCATTAATGTCTAAACCGCTGGCAAGAAAAGTGAGTAGACCCCTATGTGAAAATGTCCAAATTGGGACCAATTAGCCATTTTCCCTCCCTGGTGTCATGTGACTCTTTAGTGTTACAAGGTCTCAGATGTGAATGGGGAGCAGGTGTGTTAAATTTGGTGTTATCACTCTCACTCTCTCATACTGGTCACTGGAAGTTCAACATGGCACCTCATGGCAAAAAACTCTCTGAGGATCTGAAAAAAAGAATTGTTGCTCTACATAAGGATGGCCTATGATATAAGAAGATTGCCAAGACCCTGAAACTGAGCTGCAGCATGGTGGGCAAGACCATACAGCGGTTTAACAGGACAGGTTCCACTCAGAACAGGCCTCGCCATGGTCGACCAAAGAAGTTGAGTGCACATGCTCTGCGTCATATCTAGAGGTTGTCTTTGGGAAATAGACGTATGAGTGCTGCCAGCATTGCTGCAGAGGTTGAAGGGGTGTGGGGGGGGGTCAACCTGTCAGTGCTCAGACCATACGCTGCACACTGCATCAAATTAGTCTGCATGGCTGTCATCCCAGAAGGAATCCTCTTCTAAGGATGATGCACAAGAAAGCCCGCAAACAGTGTGCTGAAGACAAACAGACTAAGGACATGGATTACTGGAACCATGTCCTGTGGTCTGATGAGTCCAAGATAAACTTATTTGGTTCAGATGGTGTCAAGCGTGTGTGGCGGCAACCAGGTGAGGAGTACAAAGACAAGTGTGTCTTGCCTACATTCAAGCATGGTGGTGGGAGTGTCATGGTCTGGGGCTGCATGAGTGCTGCCGGCACTGGGGAACTACAGTTCATTGAGGGAAACATGAATGCCAACATGTACTCTGACATACTGAAGCAGAGCATGATCCCCTCCCTTCGGAGACTAGGCCCAGTGCAGTATTTCAACAGAACAACCCCAAACACACCTCCAAGATGACCACTGCCTTGCTAAAGAAGCTGAGGGTAAAGGTGATGGACTGGCCAAGCATGTCTCCAGACCTAAACCCTATTGAGCAAACAGAAGGTGGAGGTGTGCAAGGTCTCTAACATCCACCAACTCCGTGATGTCGTCATGGAGGAGTGGAAGAGGACTCCAGTGGCAACCTATGAAGCTCTGGTGAACTCCATGCACAAGAGTTTAAAGGCCGTGCTGGAAAATAATGGTGGCCACACAAAATATTGACACTTTTGGGCCCAATTTGGACATTTGCACTTAGGGGTGTACTCACGTTTGATGCCAGTGGTGTAGACATTAATGGCTGTGTGTTGAGTTATTTTGAGGGGACAGCAAATTTACACTGTTATGCAAGCTGTACACTCACTACCTTATAGCAAAGTGTCATTTCAGTGTTGTCACATGAAAAGATAGAATAAAATATTTAAAAAAGAGAGAGAGAGAGAAAGAGAGAGAGAGATACAGTAGATATGTAGACATCAATCTTCTGGAAAAACTGCACGGGTTTTATTCCACCCAGACCAACAAATATACAAAACGAATGCCGATACGAAACAAATTCTGAAAATGCACAGGGCCAACATAACAAATAGGACAAAACAAAATTCTTCAATAAACGAATGCATCCGAAAATTAACAAAATAAAAATTTCCAGTGTGTACATGTCTAGTGTGAGACACAAATGAAGGAGGTAGTTTTCTGTTTACTTTAATAGGGTTGTGAAGCTGTGTATCACACAGTAACTGTATACTTGTTTAGACTGCCTTGCAGGAGTCTTTAGTTGTACTTGTGTAAAACATATCACTTTCAACCCACTGTGCATGCCCTGTTAAGCAGTAATTTGTGGCTCTCTCTTTCTTTACATATGAGATCTTTAAATCACCTGAAAATTTCTCAGCAAGCAGTGGTTTTCAGCTGACATTGGAAGCAGAAGAAACTCAATCTGGAAAATTGCTTGTAAATTGCTTGGAAGATTTTCCACTGTGTAAAACTAAAGCATGAGGTTTGTCAATGTGACACTATTAATTTTTAACATCCATTCTATGTTTATGGGTAATTTGAAGAAATTGCCTGTCAAATATCTCGGTGTTTACAAAGTGTACACAATTTCATGCTTACTGTGTACATAAGGATAACTTTTTGTGTCAGCTTTAAATAAAAAAAACCTTATTTTATAATCTATAACTCCTTTCACTATATTATGGCAACTTTCATTGTTTATAAATAAAATAAAATAAAACTGCTGTAAATTATTTAGAATTCTTTATAAAATTACATAGTAAGTGTTCCCAGCCTTCCAGCACCAGCCAGCCATTGACAGAACTCTGAATGACTGTTTATCTTGTGAGAACAGTGCAAGAAATGTTACAGGATTATAGGTGATCTGAGTGTGAGGTATGACAAAGATGCTGCTGCCTGCTGTATCTTTATAATTAGGAGAACAGAAAACACATGTGGCTCACTTGCTCATTCCTAGTTTAATATATCAAACTGAAATGGATCACGTTATACAGATAATTACTTTCTTTGTAGTGGCAGTGCAGATCACATGGAAAAGCAAATCAATTTGTGTTAAAGAGTTACCATTACTAACATATAGGACACTATACAGAGAAAGTGAGTATCAGAACAGACACAAAACTGAACAAAGATAGCATAAATCAAATGTGACTAAGCTGTATCTAGAAGAGAACAGAAAACACTAGCTCATTCCGAGTTTAATGTGAGCTTGTTGGTTGTTAGTCTCCTGAAGTCACACTACAGATCATTAGAGCTCCCTCTATCTGCAGCCTAGTAATAGCATTACTGGAAGATTTATTCATTTATGTGCTACAGAAGCAACAAAAGGTTCACTAATGCACACTCCACAGATCCTACTATAGTGAGTTTTCAGTATTAAAGGAGAAGCAGGGTCAAAGTTCTGCAATCCTGTGACCCGTTTTCAGCCAATAGCAGGCTTTTGTCTGCTGTCGGCTGATGTCACTGAGCTGGTCCAGGCTCTGAAGAGATCTCAACTTTAAAGCCTAAACCAGCCACTCATGCCCCCTGCACAACCCGGTCTTTCAGTGAGCACCAGTGAGGGGCTCTGCTCACTGAAGACTGAGAACTGAGAGATCAGTGGTCTTGGTCTTAGATACATCAGATCAATGTTGCATTCACCTAGGTGAGTATGTATGCTTTTTTTTTAAATCCTGAGCTTTTCTTTTAAGGAATGTATTTTTTTCAAATGTGGATCTGATATCTGTAAGCTTCAGAGCTGGCCAAAGGGGATCCAGGATACAGCAAACATTGGTCTGTGTTTGAAGGCTATTGATGAAGGCAGTTTATGTTCATCCCATATTCTGATTGTGAAGGAGTGCCCCCCTCTCATTCAGAACATGTGGTGTGTGTGTGTGTGTGTGTGGGGGGGGGTCAATGGGGGATGGTTAATGCTGGTGCACAACACCAGGCTCCTTACCACCACAGTATACCTTAAAATCTCCTCCATTACAACCTTAGCAATGTAGCATCCCTCTGTGAAAATGGGGAAGAGCTTGTTCAAATTATATACAGCATACAAAAGTGATAAGGAACTATCATACAATCAATAGCATCTAATAATGTGAAATTTTACATTAATCATCCTTTAACACTATGACCACCCACCTAATATTGAGTAGGTCCCCCTTTTGCCTCCAAAACAGCCCTGACCCATCGAGGCATGGATTCCAAAGTAACTTCTACATGAACACCAGGATCCAAGGTTTCCCAGCAGAACATTGCTCAAAGCATCACCCTGCCTCCACCAGCTTGCTTTCTTCCCATAATTCATCCTATTGCCATCTCTTCCCTGGGTAAGCGACAGCCATCCACATGGTGAAAAGGAAAATACAATTCATCAGACCAAACCATCTGCTTCCAGTTTTGATGCTCACATGCCCTTTTTTTAAGCACTTTTGGCTGTGGACACGGGTCAGCATTGACAACAGGGGCGGACTAACAACTCATGGGGCCCCCGGGCAAAAGGGGATCATGGGGCCCCTGTGTCCTTGGCCAAACTCAAAAAAGCCTATGAAAAAGGTACCAGGGGCATCTCATGGGGCCCCCTACTGACCCCACGCCTTCGGGCAGTGCCGAGTTTCCAAATGGTCAGTCCGCCCCTGATTGACACCCTACCAGCCCCTGTTTGACACCCTACTTGTCTTCGGCTATGCACTGTGATGCACTGTGTGTTCTGACACCTTTCTATTGGAACCAGCATTATTCTTTTCATCAATGTGAGCTACAGTAGCTCCTCTATTGGAATGGCCTACACAATCAACACAGGGCTCTGTGCAGAGGGAATGATCTCCTTGTTTCTTCTCCCTGCAAACAAGGAACAATGAGATTTTTAGTAAAAAGTAGCACATACTACACACACTAACACTTGTTAGGCTCTCACTTAACCCTTGATTACCTCGAGATGGTAACCCCTTCCCTGCCAGTGCCATTAGTACAGTGACAGTGTATAGTATTATCACTAATCACTGTAAGAGTGTCGTGGTGATGTCAGTGTTAGTCAGTTCCCATCCAGTGTCAGTTAATGTCAGATTGCCCTACGCACTATAGCCCACTATAAGTTTCTGATCACCGCCATTAGTAGCATATAAAAAAAATTCCACTATATACATCATAGTTTGTAGACACTATAATATTCTTATTATTATTGTTTTTTGGGTTTTTTTTTAATTGCATATGTTTTACAGCAGAAAGAAAAAAAACTGGGTTTTTTTCAACATTTTCATTCTTTTTTTGTTTATATTGTAAAAATAAAAACTCAGTGGTGATAAAATACCAGAAAAAGAAAGCTCTATTTGTTTGGAAAAATTATATAAAATTTCCTTTGGGTACAGCATTGCATAACCACGCAATTACATTAATGCAGTTAGCAGTGCTAAATAGCAATAAATATCCTGGTCATGAAGGGAGTAAAACCTTCCAGAGCTGAAGTGGTTAAAGAGTCATGGCAGAAGAGAGAACCCATAATATCCAACAGCTCCTGTGGAGGAAAGCACAACAAACTTAATACGTCAATGTTAAATTGTTTTATCTTGTTTCTTTCAATTTCTGTGTGTTTTTACTTCCCTTAAATAACTTTTATTCCCCATTTGCATTAATTTCCTTTATGTCTCTGTCTACAATTCATTATGCGCTCTCAATATCTCTCTTTGTAGCCACCGATTTAGATTCACTGAAAGCAGAGAAGGTTAGTGATGAGATCAAGTAAAAGAACACAGTCTTGACATCCATTTAGACAACCATGTTACTTCCTGCAAGCCCAGCTCCCTCCCTAGAACATATATGGCCAGGGATGTGTTCCTTAACATTTCCAAACAGCAGGAGGCTGATGTATCATCAGCCTGCTAGCTGTTAGGAAGAACCAGAAATACTAAAAAAAACAGCTGCTGCATCTGTAAATAAGTAAAAATATTTCAACAATACTAATACAGCACTTTTAGTCAGTTTTTAACGCTCTTTATTTATATGTAATGGGCAGCACAGTGGTTAAATGGTTAGCTTTTCCGCCTGGCAGTACTAGGGTCATTGGTTCGAATCCCAACCACAGCACCATGTTCTCCCTGTGCCTGCTAGGGTTTCCTCTGGGTACTCCAGTTTCCTCCCATGCTCCAAAGACATGCTGGTAGGTTAATTGGATCCTGTCTAAATTGGCCTTAGTATGTGTATGTATTAAGTAAGTTAGGGACCTTAGATTGTACACCCCTTGAGGGTTAGGGACTGATGTGAATGTACAACATATATATAAAGCACTGCATAAATTGACAGCGCTATATAAGTACCTATAATAAATAAATAATAATGAATGTGACTTTAGTACTCCTTAAATTAATTGGTCAACATTAGTGTGTCATTTGTGTACAGAAAAAGACAGCTGAAACATAAAGTTGACAAAGGACATACTAATATTTTTAATGTTGTTTTCCCCTACCCTTTACACAAAAAATAATTTGCTGCAGTAAATGGAATTAGGATGACAATGCACACACAACTGTAACGGAACCGACCCAGTCTGCGCTTGGGTACTTCCGTTAGACTACCACTTCCCTGTCCGAACACTTACCACAGACACCACAGACGACCATACAAGACTAGACGACACCAGTCTGTCTGAACATGGAACTCTTTATTTGAAACTTGAACTGGCTTTTTATACACTCAAGGGACAATCCCCCCTCCCTGCATAATGACACAGGGTGGGGCAATCTACACTTAGCAACAAGAGACACACAGGTATTCAAACTTCACACCAGCAGATAATCCCATCAGGAGGGAAGGCTGCTGGAGACACCCCCCACTAAGCTAATACACATAAACACATACATCCCATAATAGTTTGATCCTAAGCAAGACACACAATAGTACAATGGGATGCAACCACATGGCATTAAACAATCAACAACCCCCCACCCCAATATTAGGACAGATCACCCTGTACCCCTAACAGGCACAGGGTGACTTACACATTATAGGGATATGGAGAGCTGAGACAGGGTTCTCCCCACCTCTCTAAAGTGAGCTGTGTTCCATGGGCCCCCCACCCAAAGTCACTCCCGTCACATATCTCCCCTTTCGGCAGGAGACTAACGCAGGAGGAAACCCCAGATGGGTTGACTCAGAAGTTAGTCTGTACTTCCAGTCCCCCAATGCCAGCACCCACACAGTACCCCTAGCAAGTGGTCCCACACAAAGCATTACTCACCCATCCAACCTCTGCATCTCTCGTAGAACATACCCACCGCTGGGGAGAAGTACGGGCTGGTCCTTCTCCCTGAAGTCCTCTCAGCCACTGGAGAGAAGACAGGGTGGCTGGGCTGACTCCATCATGCTGTTTGGGGATCTGGGCCGACTGCTCAGCATCCCTGGGATATCCAGGTGGTGACTGTAGTCTTATCCACTTTGACTTGATGGACATCCCCAGTGTTCACAAAGTAACGTTGACTTCCTCTGAATCCCAATGCCAGAACCCTTTTCTGGGGTTGTGTCAGTGGAGACCGAAGTCCTATCCACGGACATCAGCTCAAGCTGCAGTTGTGAGGTGCCGATTGCATCCTCTTCCTGTACCTCCTGCGTTGTTGATTGTTGTGGGCAGAGGTAAACAACGCCATGCCCTGATGCCAGCTCTTCTGCTGGAGACGCACTGGCTGGTTCCTCCTCAGCAGAAAAGTCAATCAAATCCCCAGTCTCTGGAACTGGAGTCTGGGGATAGGGGTTCACCATCTCCTGTCCGTAGAACCCAGAAGATGTTACCAGGCTGCTTGTATACTCACAGACTGCAGTACCAGCCACCCCTAGTTTCCCTGATCACTGTTCCAGTATCCCTGATCACTGCACCAGTGTAGTCCCTGATAAATAATACAGCCAGCCCTGTCACCTGTCCCAGTGCTCACAAAAACTCCGCCATACACCATACCATGTAATGATCACCACCATACCAGCATCCTGATCACCTCCATACCCGATACCAGCACCATGATCACTGCCATATGCTATAACAGCATCCTGATCACCACCATACTCCATACCAGCACCCCAATCACCCCCATATGCCATACCAGCATCCTGATCACCGACATAGCCCATACCAGCGATCTGATCACCCAATATGCCATACCAGCATCCTGATCACTGCCATACCAGCTTTCTGATCACCCCATATGTCATACCAGTGTCCAGATCACCCCCATACACTGTACTAGAAAGAGAAGTGCGCCAGACTAAGTGCAGTATGAATATAAAAGTTTATTGCACACAAGATTATAAAAACTCACAAGATGTGGGTAGATATCAGGCATCAATATATATAAGGAGGAGGACTCCTCCTTATATATATTGATGCCTGATATCTACCCACGTCTTGTGAGTTTTTGTAATCTTGTGTGCAATAAACTTTTATATTCATACTGCACTTAGTCTGGCGCACTTCTCTTTCTTCTCCATTTACCACAGAGTCCGGTTTACTCTAGAAAGTGCAAGCCTCACGACGGTGTCTACATTGCAGCGTTGTATATATATGTACACACATATATATACCATCTATCTCAATCCAGTACTGTTTGCATCACAAGGCCTTTTTTTCCCCTCCTTTCCCTACCCCCCTCCCCCCTTCCCTTTCCTCACCACTAAAGCTGCATCATTTACTTGTTGTCCCTTTATTACTAGCATATATGATTATATATTTTAATTTCTGTTTACTGGATTATTTTGTTTAAGATTTACTGAGTGAACGTTATATCCACTACAAATTCTCTTGCGCCAATTGCATTTTTATTTTTATACACTGTACTAGCGTCCTGATCACAGCCATATACCCCATACCAGCATCCTGATCAATGCAATACCAGCATCCTGATCATCACCATACCTCATGCCAACATCCTGATTACCGCCATACATCATTCCAATGTCCTGATCCCTGCCATACGTCATATCAGAATCTGGCATTTTAAGGTCCCAACTGATCAATTTTTAGATATATATCCCATAGTTTGTAGACTGTATACATTTCACACAGACTAAATAATATACATTGTTTTGAGTTATTTTTACCCCAAAAGTGTACCAGAATACTTTACTTTAGCCTAAATTTATGAAGAAAGATTATTTATTTGCAAAATTTTATAGCAAAAATTAAGAAAAATAATGTGTTTTTTCAAGATTTTTTTTTTATGTATATTGCAAAAAAATAAAAATACAGTGGTGATAAAATGCTACCAAAAGAAAGCTCTATTTGTGTGAAAAAAATGATAAAAGTTTCATTTGAGTTCAGTGTTGTATTTAAATGTAAAAATGCTGACAGCTGAAAATTGGCTTGGACTGGAAGGGGCTGAAAGTGTCCGGACTTAAAGTGGTTAATCAATGTTTTTCAGTGTCTTCCAGCTTGCCTTTAGACTCTATTATACTGTATGTCTTGAAGCTAATCATAACCTTATATCCTGGGGCGGACTGACAACTCATGGGGCCCCCGGGCAATAGGGGATCATGGGGCCCAAACTCAAAAAAGCCTGTGAAAAAGGTACCAGGGGCATCTCATGGGGCCCCCTACTGACCCCGGGCCCTCGGGCAGTGCCCGAGTTTCCAAATGGTCAGTCCGCCCCTGCCTATACCTAAATGAGCTCTAGCAGGGATATACTTTCTTCATTGGGGTCCTAAGGACTCTTGCTTGACATGCTAACATTCAACCATACCGCTACTAGCCCTTTGATGAAAAGTACATTGTATGAGTGCCTCTCTATAGTATTACACAGTAAGAGCTAACATCTGACCTCCCCAATGGTGTGTAGAGGAAAGGGAGCTGTATAAAAGGACTTCAAATCTCTCACTGCTCCCATATTTAATTCAGTAGCAATTAACAGAACATTCTTGGAAAGTGCCAAATTGGACAGTAAAACATGCTTTAGCGGGAATATCGCCACTTAAAGAATAAATCATCAGTAATAACAAATCCCTCGAAAATTTCATTCTAGTTATGACAGATATATGTATGCATTTCATAGAAACTCCAGATCTTTATGGAGAGAGATTAACTGCTATAGGGACTTTCTGATCAAAGTTGTTTATCTCTACAGAAAACCCCCAGTATTATTTTTATTGTGGATCTTTATTTTGGCAAGAACAAATGTGTAAACCAGAGATACTGATTGTCCAACTCAATTTTAATATTAGGGCTTTTTGGCAACATACATTGATCAACAGGACTGCAATGTGGTTCAAGTTTAGGACAAGTGATTTTATTTAAAATTATATTAAAATAATAACACATGCTGAATGGAAAGTCATATTCTTTTCCTGCCTACAGGAACAAACTGTTAAATAGAATTGACTTGGTTTTGTATTTCTGGCCAAGGTGTATGTTATCTGAACGCGAATGGAGAAATAGGTGCTATCTTGCCAAAGGCAGTTACCCCACTGTCAAGATAAGGGCATGAAAACAATGGCTTTGAGTGAACTTTCTAGAACAATATTGTTCAAATAATAATCCAGAAAAAGCACAGTGGTAACTATGTGGTAAATAATTGGATTTTAGAGGATTGGAGTCATGTCATCTAATAATACCAATAAGGCTATCTGAAGGTCAGTATCAGACTAGATATTCTCGTTACAGTGCTGTAGTTCTGTGCTACCTGATCAGGGCCCAAAGGTAAGGAGGATGGTATAAAAGGTACAGGTGATCAACTTGTGTTTCCAGGAGGTCTAGATGGAGTAGAGCCCTCTTTTCCACCACCACTCACTGGATCTGTAGATGGATTAGACTCTAAATACAAATGCATAAAATGTATTTCTGGACAAAATTAAAAAAACAACACATATTCAGTACATCTCTGCAATGCATGCACATTTCATCAAGATTTATCCCCTTAACTCTTTTGCTGCTCTCCATTTTTAACCTCAGGTAACCAGACATTTTTTGCTATTTTTCACATTTTAATCATGTTTCACTAATTTTAACTACAGATTTCAAAGTCTGTAAATTATTCCCCAGCCATACATTTTATGAAAGCACAGGACCCTTTGAATAAAAGATGGTGCTATGGATTTTGTACCAACTGTACAAATCAATGGCTGCATGCAGTGGTGTATTTAGGTTCTGTGCTGCCCCAGGCAACACATAAATCATTGTTGTCTTAAATTGGTTCTAAAGGCTCAAGGTTTTTTACCTTCATGTGTTCTATGCATTAAGGTAAACAACCTTCTACATGCAGAGCCCCCCCCAATCCTTGCTTGAGCACCTCCGTTTCAGCACCGTTATCAAAAGCCTCTGCTGTCTGGGAACTCTTCCTCCTCATTGGCTGAGACAGAAGTGGGAGCCCATTGGCTCCTACTGCTGTCAATCACAGCCCATGAGCCAATGAGGAGAGAGTGGGAGGCAGGGCCGAGCCATGGCTCTATTTGCCTTATGGACGCATAGAGCAGTAGCTGGGGGATGAGCATGCAGCGGTGCCCCCAGGGTGGGTGGCTTTCTCTGGGGGAACTGCTCGAGGAGGAGGGGCCAGGAGCACTGGTGGGGAGACAAAAAGAAGAAGATCGGAGCTGCTCTGTGCAAAAGCACTGCACAGAGAAGGCAAGTATGGCATGTTTGTTATTTTAAAAGAAAAAGAACAAAGCTTTAGTGTCACTTTAACAGTTACTGGTTCTGAGTATTCCCCAGCAGTTTTTCTTAAAGGTAGGCTCAGACAAAAGTGTTAGCTATCTGTCTACAATCAAAAGACCATGCAATGGAAAAGAAAACTTTTTAAAATAATCCTTTGTCTAAATGTTTGTCTGTGAGAATCTCTCTTGTAGCACAGGAATTAAACAGTATATTGTGGATACAAGGACTAAAACATATCTGTATGTAGTGCTCACCCCCTAAAGGGCTTACTGTTTTGGACCCAAGGTTCTTTCTCCGGGAGATGCACAAGCAGCCAGACACAGTCACTCTTTCGGCTCAATTATCAGTCTAGGGGTATTCTTTGATGCTGTATTGAAAAAAAATGAACTTGGATGGGTGTAGGAGCACCGTAAGATACCCCAGCAACGTTAAGTAGTAACTAGAGGACACCTCTCTTCCTCCTAAAGATTCTGAGTACTGTCTTTGCAGTAGCAAATAATAGACTGAGTTACACAGGGACACCATGAGCAATGTTCACTTTTAGGAACATGCTGACTCTAATACAAGAGGGATAGCAGCAACACACAGTCTTCACTCACAAATGTCCTTGAATAGTTGGATGCCTCCATCCAGTATCAGCCAGACATATCTCCCATAAATTATTCAGACCACATCCCCAAAAGAAGCCCCTCAGTCAGCTACAGCAGAATTAGAATAGGCTCCCCAGTTAGCACAGCTGGGGTCTCATTGAGTAAAATGAAGAAGTACAACTTGGACTGCCCAGGCTTCAGGCTAAGATCTCCTCCTCCTTGACAAGAACCCCACAGCTCCAGGCTTCAAACTATTTATACTCATTCCCAGCTATCATCTGCCCCCCTCCGAGGGATTGGCTGGGACCACTTAAATAGTCATATTGAAGATTTGACTCTCCTAGTCCACAAATTTCTAGAACCATCCAGAAAACAAGGGAAAGTGGCCAAATCCACAGCCTGTAAAACTCAGACCACAGTAATCACAAACAGCTCCACTAATTACAGGTCTAGTAATAATTAACCTATCTAGGAGGATGCTACACGTACCCTATATTGTATAAAGTATTGGGACACCTGCCTTTACACTCACATGAACTTTAATGGCATCCCAGTCTTAGTCCATAAGGTTCAATATTTAGTTGGCCCACCCTTTGCAGCTATAACAGCTTCAACTCTTCTGGGAAGGCTGTCCACAAGGTTTAAAAGTGTGTCTCTCGGAATGTTTGACCATTCCTCCAGAAGTGCATTTGTGAGGTCAGGCACTGATGTCAGAAGAGAAGGCCTGGCATGCAGTCTCTGCTTTAATTCATCCCAAAGGTGTTCTATTGTGTGGAGGTCAGGATTCTGTGCAGGCCAATCAAGTTCCTCCACCCCAAACTCACTCATCCGTGTCTTTATGGAACTTTTGTGCACTGGTGCTCAGTCATGTTGGAACAGGAAGGGGCCATCCTCAAACTGTTCCCTCAATGTTGGGAGCATGAAATTGTCCAAAATGTCTTGGTATGCTGAGGCCTTAAGATTTCCTTTACTGGAACTAAGGGACCAAACCCAACCCCTGAAAAACAACCCCACACCATAATCCCCCCTCCACCAAACTTTACACTTGGCACAATGCAGTCAGGCAAGTACCGTTCTCCTGGCAACCGCCAAACCCAGACACATCCATCGAATTGCCAGATAAGCGTGATTGGTCACTCCAGAGAACACGTCTCAACTGCTCTAGAGTCCAATGGTGGCATGCTTTACACCACTGCATCCGATGATTTGCATTGCATTTGGTGATGCAAGACTTGGATGTAGCAGCTCGGCCATGGAAACCCATTCCATGAAGTTCTCTCTATGCACTGTTGTGCTAATCTGAAAGTCACACAAAGTTTGAAGGTCTTTAGCTATTGACTCTGCGCACTGTGTGCTTCAGCATGCCCACTCCGTCATTTTACATGACCTACTACTTGGTGGTTGAGTTGATGTGGTTCCCAGTTGCTTTCACTTTGTTATAATACCACTAACAGTTGACCGTGGAATATTTAGTAGCAAGGAAATTTCACAGATGGAGTTTTTGCACAGGTGACAACCTATCACCGTACCACACTTGAAGTCACTGAGCTCCTGAGAGCGACCGATTCTTTCACAAATGTTTGTAGAAGCAGTCTGCATGCCTAGGTGCTTGATTTTATACACCTGTGGCCATGGAGGTGATTGGAACACCCGAACCCAATGATTGGGGGAGTGTCCTAATACTGTTGGCAATATAGTGTATGTAATGAATAGGCTCATCACCTGAGTTTTCAACTATAAAAGACACTGGTTTACTTGTTACTGGTATTTGAAATTCTGTTTATGATGCTTAACTATTTTATTGTATTTGCCAAGCTAAGTGAACATACACTTATGTTCACATTGCTAAATTAAATGCATTTGTTTCATAAAGTGGAATTTTAGAGAAAACAATAGGTAAACAGACAGGATTTTTAATGCAGAAGAGACATATTGGGGGGAGATTCACGAAAACTGGTGAACACTGAATCTGGTCTAGCTGTGCATACTAACCAATCATCTTCTAACTTCAGCTTGTTCAATTAAGCTTTGATAATAAAACCTAGAGACTGATTGGTTACTATGCACAGCTGCACTAGATTCTGTGTGCACCAGTTTTAGTAAACCACCCCCCATTATGGCTCTTCTGCATTAAACCTACCCTGTACGCTGACCTGCGCTAATGTATTCTGACAGTAAGGAGACTTCCCTGCCCTCAGATTACAAGATCAGTATTGTCAGCTAAAGCCAGCGGCATTGATCTTTTGGGAAAAACCCGACAGGCTTGTCCTACTCAAGTCGATTGATAGTTCAACTTGTGTACAACCAGCTTGCCCATAAATTAATCAAAATTCAGCTCTGCTAAACCAGATGAATTTTGATTAATGTATATCTGGCTTAAAGTGATTCTAAAGGCTTATTTTTTTTAAAAGAAAAAAGAACAAACATGTCTATACTTACCTGCTCTCTGCAGTGGTTTTGCACAGAGCAGCCCGGATCCTCCTCTTCTCGGGTACCCCACCGGTGCTCCTTGCCCCTCCCTCCTGTTTGGTGCCCCCACAGCAAGCAGCTTGCTATGGGGGTACTCGCTGCTTCATGTGTCCATTCACACACAGAACCGTGGCCCTTCTATCTTCTCATTGGCTCACTGGCTGTGATTGACAGCGATGGGAGCCATGGCTCCCACTTCTGTCTCAGCCAATGAGAAGAGGGAGTTGAGAGGATCGAGAGGGGGCTTAGATGAGTATTAGGAGGGCTGAGGGGGATGCTGCACACAAAAGGTTTTTTTTTACCTTCATGCATAGCATGCATGAAGATAAAAATCCTTGAGCCTTTAGCCACTTTAACAAAGGGCACTAGTGTACACGCAAAATGGCAGATACAATGCACAACAGTATAGCAGGCAGTATAAACAAGTTATAAAATATACAAATGGGTCCAGGCATAAAAGTTTACAACTGTGTGAAAGACAGAGACTCATAAGAAATAATCAAACGGCATAACAGTCAGTTGTAAAAGAACGAGGCTCAACAAAACCATCATCTCAAGGTGTCCAGACCTCATATTACATCATAAAAGTTGTGGGTGTGCCTATTCACTTCTATATTTGGCCTATGTTTTAGGATGATAGGATGGCACTCTTTTGAATTTATAGCACCTCACCACCGCTACTCTGTTCTTTAGTGTATCATGTTTTATTGTATTATGGGCTAGAGACAAACTAATTGTGAGAAAAGCAAATGCTCTCTGTTCTTAGTAAATCAGCTGAAGATGTATTGATTTCAATTATCAAATCTTGTGCAAGGCAAAATCTTGCTTTTTAATTTCTCTTGCACCATTGAGCATTCATATGGAACACAGCTTCAACTCATTCACTAACCTGAGTGACATTCCCATTGCAAAGTAAACACTCACATTGATAAACAAAAACAGTCTCTAACAGTAATTCAACAACAATATCTCTAATCAAGAAAGGTGTAGGTGATAAAAATGCCTTATGCAGGTTGTTTGTGGATATAGATTTACATCATGGAACAGCAACTGGGACAATATTGCACAGCAATGCTGATTCTCACCACTTGGTGTCACTGTTATGTCCTGATCAGACACAAAGGCTTTTTAACAAAGTAGAAAATAGGAGAAATGGTTAGTAGTTCTATTCTGCCCTATTTGTTTTGTTTTTTTATTGATTGTATTTATTTTTACAGGTACTTATATAGCACCATCAATTTTCACATATATTGTACATTCACATCACTCCCTAACAGGGGCAGACTGACCATTTGGAAACTCAGGCAGTGCCCAAGGTCAGTAGGGGGCCCCATGAGATGCCCCTGGTACCTTTTTCATAGGCTTTTTTGAGTTTGGGTAAGGACACAGGGGCCCCATGATTCCCTACTGCCCAGGGCCTCATGAGTTGTCAGTCCACCCCTGCTGCCTAACCCTCAAGGGGTGTACAATCTAATGTCCCTAACATTCATACATACACATCTATCTAGTCATATCTGACCCTCGGCAATTGCATGGACCATCACTCATAAGCAACTTTTCCATGAAGTCTCTTAGCAATTATTTTACATGGTAGGTTGACAGGTCTTTCCCCAACCCCTACCATGCAGGAGATCCCACATGGCCAGGGATGAAACTAGGACAATTTAGACAGGAGCCAATTAACCTACCAGCATGTCTTTGGAGTACCCGGAGGAAACCCACGCAGGCACAGGGAGAACATGCAAACTCCAGGTAGGTGGTGCCATGGTTGGGATTTGAACCAACAACCCTAGTACTGCCAGGTGGAAGTGCTAACCATTTAGCCACTGTGTTGTCCGTTGTAATACCACGGTAGGTTGATTCACAAGAAAATCAGAGGCTGTTCCCTTAGCAAAGTAAATGATAGTTAGAAAGGTGAATCTGTGCTTACCTTGAATACCATTATACTCAATAAACAATGGAAATCTAAAGCAGAATTCCACCCCATGTGCACATGCACATATACATTCACATTTCCTTTTATAAAGTGTGATAATATATTCATCTCTGGGTATTTACCTGGTGATCCTGCCAGTGTATGCTCAATCCGTGTATCCCCTATAGAAATCCACCCCTGTTGGCATTCTGATCCACATCCAGAGCTAAGGGACATCATTATACTGCCTGCCTAGAGAAGTTGGTGGCTGGGGTATTGCTGAAACTGCCTCCAGGGTTATAGCATGGAAGGTATAGTCTAACACAATGTTTCTCAACCTTTTTTCAGTCAAGGCATCCTGTAAAATTATGGACAGTCCCGAGGCACCCTTTAAAATTATGGACAGTCTTGAGACACCCCATTCTAAAATGTGAAAAACTATTCAAATAGGTTTATATAACGCAACAACATCCACACACGTAGGACACCCAACATTAGAGCTGATTTATTCTTCCAAAGTAAATACACTTTTGCACACTGGTACTGACTAGTATTCCAGAGTTTCTCTTCTTCCTCAATTTTTCTCCATCACTGAGCTAATGTGACCCCCATCACTGACTGAGAGGGGCTGGGGAGGGTCAAACTAGGATGCTGTGCAGGCAACTGACATCCTCCTTATCAACTGATGATGTCATTGGTTGTCTGGACGCTGGTGGCTAGAAGGTCGTAATGGTGCACAATGAAAACCTGTGGCTTTGTGTAACTAAAAGGCAGACTTGTTCCAACCGCTGGTTTGTATACAAGTTTTTGGCAATTTTTAGACATTTTGTCAAGGCACCCCTGAAGAAATCTCAAGGCACCCCAGGGTGCTTGGGTACCCTGGTTGAGAAAGGCTGATCTAACACGATGTTTCTCAACCTTTTCAACACAGAAGAACCCTTGAAATAACTTTCTGGTCTCAGGGAACCCGTGCTAAAGTTACTATATCTGCAACTCATGATACATTCATGTAATGGTCAATGAGAAGAATGTTCTCTACACTTGTGGTCATTGGGAAGAATTAACCCCCTACAGATAGCAAAAAAGATGAATGGTGTCAGTGGGAACTTATCTGAGAAGCAGAAATTGCTCATTGCTCAAGGAACCCCTAGCAACCTCTGGAGGAACCCTGGTTGAGATACCCTAGTCTAACACATGATAGTGGTGATGTATTCATAGACCCATCCTAGCACCTGGAGAGGAAAGAGTTGCAGGCAGGTATTGTAATGTTTTGATCGTTTTTGCAGTAAAGAAATATTCTCAGAGAATTCTTCTATATTTTAATATGTATTACCTCACCATCTACTTTAAAAAATGAACAAGATTTGTATTTGTACATGAATGGTCGATTTAAATGAACACAGCTTCATTTTATTTATTGAGCTCAGTGAACATTCACTTTGCTAAGTGAACATTCTCTTTTTCTCTAAGTCAATCCCACTGTGAAAGATTTACATATACTGTAGGTGTAGATTTTACATCAGCCCGATATAGATGTGTTCCGTTAAAGCATAATTAGATTAAAGAAAATCAGAAATATAAACATTTTTCTCTAACCCAGTAAAAGTAGAACTTTACAGGAAACATTTCTATAATTATAACAGTAGAGGTGCCAAAAATCTACCTAATTAAAGTGTTACTAAACTAAACCCACAAGAGTAAAATCAGTTTGTATATGGAGTAAAGCATGCTTTTTATACTCACTGTGGAACCTAAGGGGTTAATCCTTTACATTGTGTAAAAAGGCTGTTTGATCCTGACTTCTCTGATCCGCCCCCTTTTCCAGTGCCCCCTCTTATCTCCTGATAAGGCATATCATGTGGAGTCACTCTGCACATGCTCAGTTTAGTGTGTATTGCTAGAGAGGGTTTTTTTTTTTTCCTGGGAGAGTGCATGTGATCAACACAGGGCAATCAGCACTGTCCAGACAATGGTCAAGGGTTCTGTATCCTCCTAGAGCAGAACAAAACTCTTCCTATGAGCTTTAACCAGTTCTTTGCTGGACACTTATAGAAGTCACAAGACTGTTCTAACTGCTGATGAGAAAAGGTATTTAGCAGTTTATGTTTACTAAAATAATTGCATTTCCATGGTTTGTGTCCTGTGGGAGACCAGATATAGTGAATGCAGGGTCCTGGGCTTAATAACACTTTAAAGTGCAACTCTACTTTTGCTCAGAAGAAAACAATACTCTTCAGCACAGTATACATACTGTGCATTGCAATGACCTAAACAAACTTCAGTGCAGATTCTTTTCTGTGGCAGGTTGTTGCAATGCCTTGATAAAACTGAGCACTAAATGAAAAGATCTTGCGATAATTCCAGGAATTACAGAGGGATGCTGCAGCGTGGAAAATAATGGTGATGGCTGACATTTTACTTCAAACTCTATGAAGAGTAAAATAATGAGCCAACCAAGAGATTGCGGGGAATCTTAGACTACTGTTGCCATAATTACATGAAGACTGACAGTTTTTTGTAATTATAGAAAATCATAGCCAGTTATAGAGGAAAATGGTAGTCTGTTTTTCATAAAGCTAGATTACATTATACAGTATATATATATATATATATATATATACTATATTGCCATAAGTATTGGTACGCCTGCCTTTACACGCACATGAACTTTAATGGCATCCCAGTCTTAGTCCGTACGATTCAATATTGAGTTGGCCCCGCCCTTTGCAGCTATAACAGCTTCAATTCTTCTGGGAAGGCTGTCCGCAAGGTTTAGGAGTGTGTCTATGGGAATGTTTGACCATTCCTCCAGAAGCACATTTTCGGAGATTCAGATGTATACGTATCTCTGAATGGATATAGTAACAAATGTCAACGAATCCTAACAAAAGTTATAACAAAATTAACAAATGGATTTACTTCATTCGGATGACATCACATAATGCAATAGTAGTTTGGGCTCAGGGGGAAATTAATTCAATTTTCACATTTTTTTTGATAATTTGGATTTGGATAACAAATAGATCTGAATTTCGTTCCATTCATTAATTCAGATGCACATGGTGCCAGTCAATATTGTCCAATCAGTTTATGCCATTTATTTTTGTGGGTTGGACTAGTGTCCAAAAATATTGAATCCTTCCGATTCAAATCTCTCCGATTCAAATCTCTCCGATTCAATAATATAGTGAATATTATTATTAAAATACAGAATTTATATAGAGCCAAAAGTTTATGCAGTGCTTCACAATATAAGAGCAGAAAATAAAATTGAAATACAATTATATATATATATATATATATATATATATATATATATATACACACACACACACTATATTGCCAAAAGTATTTGGACTCCTGCCACATGCATGAACTTTAATGGGATCCCAGTCTTAGTCTTAGTTCAATATTGAGTTGGCCCACCCTTTGCAGCTATGACAGCTTCAACTCTTCTGGGAAGTTTGTCGAAAAGGTTTAGGAGTGTGTCTATGGGAATGTTTGACCATTCTTCCAGAAGCACATTTGTGAGGTCAGGCACTGATATCGGATGAGAAGGCCTGGCTCGCAGTCTCTGCTTTAATCCATCTCAAAGGTGTTCTATTGGGCTGAGGTCAGGACTACCCCCCCTAGTATGTATGATGCATGCATATTCTTAGCCCCCAAGGGCATAACCTTACGTTTATCAACATTAAACCTAATTTTCCCACATAGTTGCCCAATTAAACAGTGCATTGAGGTTGGCTTGTAAATTGGAGACATCCTGTAAGGACGTTATTCCACTGCACAGCTTGGTGTCATCTGCAAAGACTGAAAGGGGATTTTTAATCACAGACCCTACATTGTTTATAAATATATTAAAAAGTAAGGGTCCCAACACTGAACCTAGGGGTACACCAATGACAACCCTAGACCATTCAGAGTATGAATCATTAACCACTACTCTCTGAATACGATCTTTTAGCCAGTTTTCTATCCATTTACATACAGATTTTTCCAAGTCTGTAGACTTTACCTTACGCATTAGCCATGTGTGGGGAACTGTGTCAAACGCTTTTGCAAAATCCAAGTATAGCACATCCACCGCCACCCCTCTGTCCAAGGTTTTGCTCACCCCCTCATAAAAAGAAATCAGATTTGTTTGACAACTTCTGTCTTTCATGAATCCATGCTATCTGTTGCTTAAAATATTTTTTTCCAGCAAGAACTCATCTATGCGGTCTTGTATTAAACTCTCCAGTATCTTCCCAACTATAGAAGTTAAACAGGTCTATAAAAACTTGGTAAAGATATTGACCCCTGACAACCCTAGACCATTGAGATACAGTAAATATTACAAATGAAAACGTATATATTACGCAACACGAAAATATCTGATGCTGCATCCATTTTTTCACTGCCATTGCTTACAACAGGCATGTTTGCTAAGTGATTTCAACTTTCAGAAAGGTCAGAGTCAGGTTTTTCTATTTGGCTGTATTCTTACGGTCATACAAAATACAGCTTGATTCTGTGTTGGAAAGAAACATTTAATTTGCTATGCTATGAGTGCAATCTAAAGTTGATTATTTATTTTATTCTTTATGAACACCTGCTCTTTTCATCTAATCATCTAATCACATTGTATCACATTGCTTGCTTTAGACGCAAAGTTCTTTACATGAACCTATGTGGCATGTTTCCCACTCATTTCCTTTTTGTGCAGGAAGAAGCAATCACTACATTCCGCAATACTGGATGATTTTCAGAGTGGACCAGCCCTTTGCCAGATTCCTGATGTGCCAGGTGAGTAATATGCCTGAGCTATGATTATAATTCAGGATGTCTCAGGTCCAGTTCAAGTATACTGTTTTTATTACTAGTAAATTGCATCAGGCTGTTGGATCTTGAACATTAGACCCATATTTGAAACAATCTGGGATCTGGTTTCCATATTTGACCATAAAATGAATAAGGCAAAATATTAAAAAAAATGATACTGCTTGGTAAGCTTTAGGGATGAGCTTTGCATCCAAGTTGAACAAGCCATGAGTTTAACAAACTAACTGTTTTTGGCCAGTTCCCGCCTGAACCTCTGATGATTCTACACAATTATCAGTTGAACATCTATCATTTAGCAGAACGTTCTCTAGTGGCTTCTGCCTGTAAACAAGTTTGGGATGATATCACCCAGAATCCTTGCAGATTTATTTACACACACAAGCCAGCATGGATTTGTCATTTGTGATGGGAGTAGTGGCAGCTGGAGATCATTGGGCACAGTGGATAGTTTTGGCAGCAGCTCAATTTCATTGAGCAGTGCTCATCATGGTTGACATAGCTCTATATCGCTGAATGGCATAAACAACGTTAGATTTACATCAGAGGACTTTTCAATGAAGGGATTTGTTTCATGGTATGTGTGTTCATATTTACTATTTAGCTTTTTTTGTGAATGAGTAACTATACTATGAATTCTTTTTTGGAAATTGGGTTTATTTTTAAGAGAGCAAAAACAGTGTGTGGTCCCTTTCAAGACTCATGAAAGATCCTTACTCAGGCATGCATGCTGGTTGGCCAGGAGAGGAAGGGGGTGTAGTGAGCATGACACCTCCTTTCCTTCTGGATAATTCCTGGCCATGTGCTTCAAAGTCCCCTCCCTTGCACTCTGTGGGGTTAACTTCCCCCTTTAAAATTAGAAGGCCACAGATATTTGCCCCCCCCCCCCCCGCCATGTGAATAGGTATGGGGTACACAGTAACTCTTATTGCTTATTCACAGAAACATGTAAATAGTAAATAGAACATCCACATTGTGAAAAACGTCCTTTATTAGAGAAAATATTGGGTAGGTAGCTTGCGAGGGGGGGGTGGGGCTGTAAAACCTCCTTTACTTGCAAATCACCTTGTCCCTATGTTGATATGGACAGAGGCCTTGTCCACAAATTATGTCCCCCTAAAGGGATGTGGAAACTGGAAGCCCCCTTTAGAACACATCGTACCCCTTTTTAATCCAAATCGTGGGTGATATAGAAGGTGCTATACCCTGTTGTTAGGTACAATCAGAAAAACACTTAAGCACTTGGATGTCACATACCTGGTCTTGAAGCCAAAATGATGTGAGGGCTCTCCTTGCGGATGAGTGCTTGGAGTCCCTGAGAATGATAACAAGGAACACTGAGCCCATAGAAGCAGGAATTGCCAACTCTGCAAGGTAGATGATGCTGTATCAGTGAACCCTCTCTAGATGGACTCCAGATGAGGAGGAAAGCTGGTTCTGGAGGGAATGCTGAATCATGTAGGCAGCACACAGCAGCAGCAGATGGGTACAACAGGCAGATCACAGCAGGCAGGTACAGCAGGCAGATCACAGCAGGCAGGGCAAGACAGAAGCTGGGGTCAGGAGTAGGTGCTGAATTCAGAATACCAGTAGTCAGCAGAGAGGGGATCAGAAGCGTGGTCAGGTTAGCTGAGGTCATACACAGGATGCAGACAAGAACAGGTCTGTGGAACAAGCCAAGGTCAGAGCCAGGAGTGAGACAGGAGAGAGTTCAGGAGCAAGTAAAGTCAGTAACAGGAAGTTCAGAAGTACAAGCACATAGGTACATGGGTATCAGGGAGCTGAAGACCAGTCAGCAACAACTGTGAGCATCTGATATTCTTATAAAGGCCCAAGGGCACCAAGATCTACTGCATGCGGCGTGTGCCGGAGTGCACAAGCTGGTGCTATGGCGCTCTAATTTGCACCAGCTCCCATCCATTGCATCTATGCACATTTTCTGACATTTCATTGACATTGATCTTTCAAGGCACCAGGTATCCAGCAAATGACAACCACATATCAACATATATAATTTTATTTTTCTATTATATAAAAAAAATATATATAGAACACCTATTAAAAAAAGGGGAAATAATTTTGATAATCATTAAAGTGATTCTAAAGGTTTAATATAATAAATAAAAAAATAAATAGGCAAACATGGCATACTTAGCTGGTCTGTGCAGTGGTTTTACACTAGATTCTCCTCTGCTCCTGGCCCCTCCCTCCTGTCGGGTGCCCCCACAGCAAGCAGCTCTGTTCATTCATCAACAGCCCAGTCTCATTCTTGCATCTGCTTGCTTCAAGTCAATCCTCTCCTCTCTCCTCACCAGCTGGCCTACACATACTCCTCCCCTTGCTTTCTAGCAGCAGACAAACTTCCAGGATCAACCCAGGCCCGGTCAAGATGGCTGCCTCTTGCACTGAAGACACTCCATAGACAAGCATTGCAAAATGGTCTCCTTAAAGATGGCTGCTGTACTTCTGCATTATTGAGTATTCAGCTTAACCCTGTCTGTTCTGTTGGCTCCAATCTAAGCATTGATAGTGTGATCTCTGTAACTTACAGTTGTGATGAGATAGCGATAACTTCAACCTCAGTTGGATACCACAGTCAGTGACTCAATGAGAATGACATCTTGTAGATCTTGTGAAGTTTATTCCATAAACTGAGAGAATCTTACAACAATGAAATTCCATAGGTCAAAAGAACATGCTGTTTCCTGCTCCATGCCATGAGGCTAACTGCAATGCATCTCTGGGAAGGGGGGAGGGATATCTATGCAAAATTAGCTAAACTAAAGGAAAGGGAGGAGCAGAGACAAAACAATGAAAACATTTAAAGGCATATGACAGTCAATATGACAGTCATGTGAAACATGACACTGTCCATATTGCAGATATGCAAGATAACACAGCAGCAACAAAGGAAGACGTTCAGCAGTTGTTATCAGCTACAGTCCAGGTTATAATAATATCATCAATATCACCAACTCAATACAAAAGAAATCATGTGACAATTTGAGGGTGAAGCTGCCCCCTTCATCTAACAACCTTGTCAACAAGCTGTACTTTGCTAATACATTCCATTTAAAACATTGGATTTTTTGGTTTTGTAATTCTTTATATCCTACCACTGGCAGCATAACATGAACATATAATATATTTGATTATAACTTTATTACTTGCTGTTCTGCATTTTTTCATTTCAACCATCACATTATTTATAATGATTTTAGCAGACTAGTTTGTTTTAATATTTGTTAACAGCAGGATTTGAGGATTGAAAAATTGCCTCAGGTTTAGCTTGAATTACCAGCTATTCATAGTTATGTTTTAATTGGGCTGGCTGTTCTGCTGCAATTCATTTTGGTAATAATCATGTACGTTTATCTTTACCATCTTCAAAATAATATATGCGTCTATGGTATTTCCTGGCTCTTAGAATGATTCTTAGAATGTGAACTGCAACCCAAAAGTATTCCCTGGCACTGCAGGATTCCTAGAATGAGAACTGCAAGTCAAAAAGTTTATGATAAAAAGTTTTACACAAATATGCCAAGGTAACTTAGACATGTCAATACCACCTCTGACTTGATGTAAATGCTGCCGAGGTCGGACCATTTTACATGCTGTACAAGAAACACTGTTTGTGATTTTCAATACTTTTTGGAGACATCATTAGATCCTAATGAAGGCTAAAAGATTAATATAGTATATTGTGTCATGTTTTCTCTTTTTATTTCTATACTGAGATAACTTATAGCCCAACTCTGGCATTTTTTTTTATAAATAAAGTCTGTTAGGCATAGGTAACATCTTCAACAGGAGTACAGAGGGACTGTTCTTTTCCCAAAGATGCTCTGTCCAGCAGAGAAAAACTATTAAATTGGAGATTAGGATATACTGCCCATTAAACTGGTCCTGAAAGAGTGTCAGTACCTCTTGGAAGACCCACCTCACCAGATCACGATCTGCCCAGATCAATAAGAATTTAAAATACCTTCAGACAGATTGTTGCTTGAGCCCCAAAGCAAGCCCACAGGTCTTTCAAACCTGCAACAGCCAATTTTTGAGCAGACGCTTTTTCCCACTCACTCGACTTTCATTGAGCAAGAGTGTATCATCCTTTCCAATTGAGTTCTGGCTCCTACTTCCATCCAAGCCTCAGCCATCCTTCTAGGCAAAATGTTTCTATTTGAGGCGTTACATACCAAGCAAATCCAGTGGGCTTAGGATTCCCAATTTTCTGGTAATCCCAGTGTCCACAACTGTCCTTATCTCCTGTACTTCCAGAAAAAGTCTCCCACTCATGCACCAGCTGGTTCTCTTCTTCCACTACCTGTCCCTTAAGAGGCCTGGTGCCATATCACCATGGATTTCATCACCAACCTTTCTCCAAGGGCTGTAGGGCAGTAGTAATAGACCCATTCACATCTTAACACCTCTCTCAGCAGCTTTGGTGACAATCTTTATTGCCAAGATTTTAGGTCTCTGATGCAGGGTTCAATTTACCAGGCAAAGCAAAATAATAAATCTGTCTCTTAAACAATTCCTTGGAGGCTTGTGTCTGCTCATCGGGACAACTGTGGTACTCTTTTGCTTTGAGCAGAATTCGCTCTTAATAAACATCATAATGCCAGGAACCAGGAGTCCTTGTTTTCATAGCTTATTGCAATCATCCATGCATTCCCTTGCTGATGCCCAGTGCCCCTGAAATTCCTGCCCTAGATGCCGTGCAAAGGAACATGATCCAGATTTGGTCCCAAGTCCGAAATCAGCTTCAACAATCTGCCACCAGGTAAAGAGGTTAGCTAACCAGCACTGGCAAAGGATACCATTTTGGTAACCTGGAGACAAGGTTTCCTACTAAAACTGGTGTTCTACTAAAACTATCTGTCTGAATGTCCCTTCTATGGAGTTCACTCCTCCCCTCCTGTTTACCATATTTCATCTCTGCCAGAATCAATCTGGTTTGCTACAGACTGTGACTGCCTCTGCATTTAAAAATTCCCAACTCCTTCCATGTATCTACACTCAAAGCAATAATCTTGAACACATTCTCTCAACCCTCTTCTTTAGCCTTCTTTCTTGTCACCTGCCAAACCACCTCAGGAACATGAGGTCTAACAAATCTTGAATTCCAAAATATCACGTAGAAGGCTCAAATATCTAATTAATTAGAAGTATTTAAGACCCACAGGGTCCTTGCTTCTTATGTCTCAGCCCTGCAAGTGGGGAGGCCACATAAAAGGGGGGGGGGGGGTGGTGTTGTCACAATCACCCGCTCACCTATCCAGTGCCAAAGGGCTAGTATTCATGTTTCTCTGCATTCAAGCAATGCACCCACATGCTAGCAGCCAAATTCCCCCTTTATCTCCTAAGACCTCCTGTGTTTCACAGTGATCCCAAGTGTCTCCTGTAACTCAGCTTCAGTATTCCCAGTAACCTTGTACATTACAGCCTGCATCGAGTGTCCCCAGTGACCCCATGCATTCCTACTTGAATCCAGTATCCCCAATAATTATATGCTCTTCAGCCTGCATGCAGTGTCCCCAATGACACCATGCCCTGCCACTTCAGTTCTCAATAAACACCTTATAATTGATATTGAGGATGTTCCCTCTTTAAGGATTCTGTTAGACTAGACATTTGAAAGCCCTTCTAATGTTTTCTTTTGCATTTGCAGGTCCTGCCCTGGCCTTTTTGGCAGTCTATTGCTGCAACTGAAAAATGAACAGAGACCAGGAACCTGTCTTTGAGGACTCTGCTGTATGAGGACAATTACAGCTGATGTCATCTAGAGAATGTAATTCACCAAGTCTCTAGAATGCCTCTAATTTCTGTGCATATAATCAGAATTTTTTGGCTAAAGCTTGGTATTCTGCACCTTCTTGTAATAAGCCTCTTCTATGCATGACTTTTGATAATGAACACCTATCTGGAGAATCCTTTGATAAATACTTCACGGAAGTCATTGGGGGAAAGATACCTGTGCCTCACAAGAAAAAGCCTAAGTCAGTTAATCTTATGGATATTACTTCTCAGCAAAAAAGGTTCTTTTCATTCTCCCCAGGTATCAACTTCCAAACCAAGGCTTAGCACCTCCTTTCTCAAGCCCTGTCTCCGAAGTCCACCAATCTTGCCCAGATGTCCTCCTCACAATGAACTCATCAGAATGTAGAAACATTTGTTGGATTTTGTGCCAGTATGGATCCTAGATACAAGTGTTGTACAAGTTCTTTTAGTAGAACAATTTCATTGTTTCTATTCCAAGCCCCAAACCAATTGGGAAGCATTCGCCCAATACTGGACTTAAAATCTCTAAACGGTCTAAAACTCTCCTGGGTGGAAACTCACATTCCATCTCTCTCAGCCATCAGAGTGGATAATTGGTAGATGAATTTCCTAAGCCATAAACTACTAGACCTAGTGGAGTGGTCTCTCCTCTCAAGGTGGAGAAAACAGAAATGGCCTCCAGGCTCAATAACAAGCTTAACAGATTCATGGCCAAAATCAGGGATGCTTTAGCCTTTGCAGTAGATGTTTTGGTGATTCCTTGGACTCTGTTCCAGCAGGACCAGAAAAACTTGGTACACAAACAAACTCAAACTTCTGGAAGACATACTTTGGCCTCTAAACAAACCAGTCTTACTGGCCAAAGGCCCCCTATTCCACCCTGCTTCTCAGTAGCTGGTTTTAATGGCATGGTTGTTAAAACCCACTCCTAGGGACAGAGTTTCTCTTTTTCCTATCAAAGCCAAATCCACCAGGGATAATGGTGTCTCTTTGGCTTTTAGCATTAATCATCTGCTTTTTATATTTGCAAGACCTCTTCCTGGTCCTTTGTTCACAAGTTTTACCAGGGGGATGTTCAGGCTTCAGCTTATTTGAGATTCAGCCACAAGGTGCACTGCTTCAAACTGTTATTTGAGTGTTTTTGTTCGAGTTTTGTGAATCCTTGTTTTTCTTGTGGGCCTGTTGTCAGTTCTGTTTGCTATGTTGTTGTCCACCTCTCAGTTTATTGTCTCACTGAGTGGTCCCAGTTATAAGGTGCACTCTAGGGGCAGCCATAGCAAGTTTTTTTCCCAGTGTCCATTCACCTAAAGGCAGCCTGCATTTAACCCCTGATCTATAAATTCAAGCCCCATATCCTGCACTGTACCCAAAAGATAGGTACTTTACAGGTAAATCAAAATGTCTATTTTTCCTGTTCAAACATTTATTTAAAAATAATGCACTGAGTTACCCTTAATAGTCTAAACAGATCCTTATCCAGGCATGCAGCCGAGGTGGGCAAGAAAGCAACAGCAAGCAAGCCACATGCCTTTCAATACTGAGGGACAATGTCCTTTTCCCTACATCAGGTCTCTGAGGAAAAGGCTTGTCTTCGAAACGCGTAAGCATGTTGGATGTCCAGAGTCCCCATTACGGACAGATACGTAGTGCGAATTGGACAGAGCTGTTCTTTCATGATGTGCCTTTGACTTTATTCAAAATTTGTGAGTACAATACCTACTTTTAACATTTAATAAACATATTTTTAGGGTAATGCACTAGGCCGGTGCATTTGTTTTTCTCTATTCTGACTATTTTCTTCCTGATCTCCTGGTGCTGACCTTGGCTTCCTACTGGACCTCGTTCTGCTTGCTAACCTGGTACCTACTCCGGCCTGCTTCCTGACCCCACTGCTGTCTCACTGTGTATGACCCTTGCTCACCTTGACTACATCTCTGACCGTGGCAGTCACCTGCTATCAAGCTATCAGCAGCCATGCTTCTTTGAGACTTGTACCTCTGTCACCACATTCAGGGGTGCTGGGAACAGAGCCACATGGGAAGCTCTCTCGTCAACTTGGCCTTCAACCAAGATATGTGACAGGAGGGCTGTATAGTGACAGACCACTATGATAGCTAATTGCAGGTTATCTCAGTGATAAGTTGACCGGGAAACAGTCTTCCTAGTTCATGACTGTTAGTACAATGCCTGGAGCTGTTGGTGGCAGCTCAATCTCTGTGCTGGGAGTGTGCTGTATCGCGCACTCTCAGCACAAACACAGTAGTGCACATATGCATCCCCACAGATAAAGAACAATGAGAATTTTGCAGTTTGACTGAAGTATACTTTTTAAACAGTTCAGGAGTTAGGACACAAAAGTTAGTTTAAGGATGATAATTGTATAAAGAGTAAGTCCAACCGGATCAGATTTTTCTTATTAGGTAGATGCAGGTGGTTGGGATCTTGCAGTGCTCATACTTCTTTGAGATAAAACCTCTGCACTACCTACCTGAGAAGATATTTCCTTTCTTTAACATTACAGACAATTAGCAGGAGTAAGAATCCATGAAAGGACTGGTGAGAGAAAGGAATTAGAAGATAGTGGTTGACCGTCTTCGCTGACATATTTTTAAAACTTTAATATCTGTTTTAAGTTGATTGATCCTTTAACAATAGTCATTCAAGATGCTGTTGACGAAGTTACTATCAACTTTGCAAGTCAATTGTACTTGTATTATACCCACAAAATGAAGTTAGGGTTAATGATTTAATGGACAGAGATCAGAAACAGCTGGGAATAAAGTACACTCTACTGTTTGCTTTGGTTCCACGCTAACCAGCAAATCTTAAGGAATAAAACACACTCTCCTGTTTGCTTTGGTTCCATGCTACCTAGCATAACCTAAAAACTCTGTTAAGTCTCTCCAATTGTAACATTATGCTTTGCTGAAAGAGCTTAAAAAGCAAACATAACAGTGTCATGTTTTCACATTTTTCAGGTGTCCAAGGTTTATATGTCCACTACAAATGCTACTAAAAGTATAAAAAAAATTATTTTAATAAGTCACCAAAAATATCCTCCCTATTCAGGGATGACAGCGTCTTCAGCAACTTATACATATTTGACGTGTGTTGTTTTGTTTTTAAGAAAATGACCAATACATGTATGGACAACTGAGCCAGCCATACAGCATTTCTTCTTTTGTGGTTATCTGGTCTGGAGACATCATTTACGTGATAGTTGACATCAGCAACTATTTTCTTTTGACAAAATGGTTAGAAACAGTTTTTAAATTGTGTAATGATAGCTCAGCATTTTAGAACTGCTTATATCCACATTTTGGTTTAGGGCTCAACTTAAGATCTCAGATTCACTTCCAGTAAGACCAAGGTGTTGATGCTGTTGGAATATGTTGCAAAGTTGAAAAAAAAACATTTTAGGAAAATGCATAGCCGGTACATTAGTTGAGCCAAAGGCATCAATGTTACTTCATTAACTTATAAAATTATTGTGTTGACCTCACAACATAGACAAGAACATTAGTACATGATCCTGTAGGTAGGAGTTCATCAAAAGTTTCACAGAGCACATGAATGATGACCAGAAGTCGCCGATTCATCATCATGGGGTAGTAGAGGAAGACCCTGTTAAGACATGCAGAATTAGGGCTCTTTTATATGATAGCTACTCCCTGAACATAGAATTTGCTGTGAAAGTTACTTTTATTATTTTACTGAAATAGTTTTAAGTGGAATTACAGGCATAGGTTTACAGGCATACATTTTCCTTGTTTATGGATAAAGCAAAGAAGGGCTTTGTAAAGATATTATCACTGTTTCAGTCCCTTTTTCCATTTTCTTTTCCAGTGGAATCTTCACAGACTAGAAGTTAAGGTAAATTTCTCTACTGAGGTCACATAAAGCAAACAGATCCCCTTTTCCTTTAGAGTGGGGTATTGTTAGGATTTTTATCATGTTTGTTTTGCTGACTGTATCCTTATTTTGGATATTATCTCACCTTTTTTACCAGAGATAGGGGGGACCAAAACATGAAGTGAGTGGAAATCTCCCCCATATAGGTATAAAAATCCTACAAAGTTTCTAAACCTCCACTACTCTCTCCAAAACAGACAATTAAAGTTTTTTAAATGGAGATTCATTTCAATTACTACTATATCTTGTATAGTTTGTTGGAAATGGTTTCGTAGATATTAGGAAGGTTTAACTTCTGATTAGCTAATTTGTTATATTTTGTTATTTCTTAAAAATCTCAGGTCAACACCATCTTCAGTCTCTTTGTTAAAACAGAATTCCTGGAAACAGCCTTCAGAATGATCCATTTGTTATAAATGACTCTTATTTTCTGATGGGTTTCCAACATTGTAACATCTGGTAGATAGCCCACAGTCTATGGTTCCACGTGATGTATGGCTGATCTTGAAAGTACTACGAATGCATTGGCACAGTAAAATAGAGTATACTGTTCTCGTAATAAATGTCCTAATTTCCCAAGGAAAAAAATGAAGATATCTGGTAGGGTTTACATTACGTACGAGGTACTATTGATGTTTTGCAGTGTTTATTTGACTTTCAGTGTTCCAAGCAACCACTGTGATTTATCTGTATCTTACACATTAGCAAAGCTGTTAGCTGTTCTAGGTGATATCTCAATACTGATGCCAACAATAGCCATACTATTCATAAAATAGCTTATTTATTTTTATAGAGTGTATATGCAAAGTACTCAAACCTCAGACTGAAAAATGGGCAAACATTACAAAAATACAATGCACAAAGAAACAATGCAAAAAATAAAGTGTAATGTAAAGGCAAATAACTTAATAAAGGGTAGCCTAGCTTAATTTATAAACACTTTGTGCAGTCTATTGTGATTGTTGCCTTCTACTCTATAATTTTACTAGGTGATCCTGACAATGATTATTGTGACATTTATTTATTACTTATATAGTGCTGTCAATTTATGCAGTGCTTTTACATATATATTGTACTGTCACATCAGTCCCTAACCCTCAAGGGGTGTACAATCTAAGGTTCATGTATGCAACAAACTTACATTCATGCATACACATACTAGGGTCAATTGAGACAGGATCCAATTAAACTACCAGCATGTCTTTGGAGTGTGCGAGGAAACCAGAGTACCCGGTGGAAACCCATGCAGGCACATGGAGAACATGCAAACTCCAGGCAGGTGGAGCTGTGGTTGGGATTTGAACCTGTAGCTCTCAGTATTGCCAGGTGGAAGTGCTAACCACTTAGCCACTGTGCTGTCCAATAAAAAGCCACTGCTGCTTCTGTATTGTCTTGCTACTGGAGAAGCATTGTCACCCTGTGATGTGTTCCCAAAAGCTACATGCTGACTTGCCAATACACAGCTCACCTCTTTGCTGACAATTTCTTCTGAAACATCCCTAGCCCCAAACAAAGTATGTGAGAACGCAATGTATAATCTAATTGTTGGTAAAACTTTCTTGAAAGAACTTTTTTGATAAGTTAGGCATACTAATGTGTAATCATAAAACAGATATATGATTATAATGCAGGCAACAAACAATAAAAGCAAACAAAACAGTGGTAGGATCACCAAGGAGATATTGTAAAAATAAAAAGCTTAAAACTGACGTTTAATCTCATATATCACCTTTTCTTGTTTACCTTTTCCTCTTTTGTTAACATGATATTGAAATGTTTAAATAAAACATTTTAGTTTCATTACATTATTTTAGATTGATCATTGGGCTTTTCTATGCAATGCAGGCAGATAGTGGCTGGGGGAAGGCACTGGCAGGGTGCTGTACACAGCTACCTGAAAACATCACATCACTTTATGTACGTAATCCCATGAGTTCTCATCCCTGGTTCCAGCAGTAGGCTGACCCTTGGAAGGAGTTGTAAAAATATAATAGTGCCTTGATGGGTGCATGTCAGTCTGGAGCAGTGGGCATTCCTATGCAGGCTGAATTTGCATGCATACTGCCCTACTTAACACCCACATGTGAAGCTGAGCCTTCATGATCATAAGAACTGTAAATCCAATGAATGAAAGGGGCAGGCCAGGGACAGTAAGGCTAGGGAGGAAATGGTTAAATGATGCTGGAAGTCCTCCAGTCAGGAAATGAGACAAGCGTTATCTGACTTGCTGCAGCTTCTAATGCACACTGTGAGAAACTGATTAGTGTGATGCTAAACACACTGCACTAAAAACAGTTGCGCATGTCCTACATTTTTTTTAGTGCACAACATTGCAGCACAGTGGTGTGAGTTGAACTCATAGCACCTTGCCTTGTCTATGCAATGGGACTGTGTTGGACAAGGCTGCCCAGCAAAGTACAATGCATATGGCGGGAATGGACTCTTAAGCCTAGTAGACATTATGAGAAAACTGGACAATTGATCGCCTGTTTTCCTACTGAAGTGCACATCATGATGTAGTCAGAATGGTGTTGACTTGTAAGAAAATTATTGGCCGACAAAAGTAAACATAGCTGCATCCTAGCATAGTAGAAGTGGAAGTGTGGGGTCGTTCCATAATTCTGATCATGCGCATTTTTTTCTATTCAATTATTTCCATATGATAGCTGTACACATTGACGGAATATGGGACATTTTGTTCTCGTACAAGAATAACTTTCTATCTTGCACCCTCGTTTTTTGTTGTCCAAAAAGTTGGAGCCGGCTGTTGAAAGCATTATACTTACAATCAGATAATCAGTCGATCGTTCCTCGTATGAAAATTTTTGTACGATTTTCTTATCATGTGTATGGGCCATTAAGGTTAGGGGCAATTTAGTGATTTAATGCGAGAGGACTGAAATCAAAAGAATACACTATATAGCAAATTCTCATTATTTGGGACAGATTAATAAATGAATCTGTGATGAATCTTCACATCAAGATAAATATAATTTAACACTCAGACTTCATCTCTCTCCACCCCCCAAAAAATGTATATATACTAAATATAATATTTTAATATGTCTTATTTTATAGATATCTCTTGCAGATACATATTGCTTAACTTTGCAGTAAAGGAAAATTCTATAGAGCTGAGTGACTGAGCTTTGTTAGATTTGCTGCAGGGAATAAGTATTCCCATTTACGTACGCTAATAATCTAATTTATTACATGTCTAAAATAAACTCTTTAATGTCTGTACATTTTTACTGTAAGTTTGTGTTAGTTAACCACTTACATAAGTATTTATTTTTCTAGTAATACAACACTGGTCTCACCAAAAAGAATGTACTTGCTGTTCTGTAAAGAACAAACATACAGGACCCAAATACAGATGTCAAGGCTCTCAACATTGACCGACCCTTTATTAAACAATTAGAATTTTTAAAGGTAATCATGGCTTAAAATAACTGTTACAACAAAGTGTAAAAATTTGTTATGACGATTATCCATATTTTATTAATTACAGCACTGAACTGTTTATTATCAGTACAATGTCTAATTAACTTACATATCCCTAAGTGTCTAACACTTCCCGTGGGAGCAATAACAAGTGTCTGTTATGGTTTAAACACAGTTAAGGTCAGATTCAGCAAATTTTAAACCTGCCAAAGAGCATTAATATTACCCATTCAGCGCAATGTTGATTACACTTTTATTTTTTGTTCAGAACAAACAGATGTATATCTTACAATTTTGGTCTAACTAAGTCAACTGAGATTTGAAAACATTTGGACTAGAAAGTAAGTCTAAAGACAGAGGATTTAACATATCTCTGTATGAAAGTGTTTATTTGTATAGTGTCAAGGTTTAGATTAATTAGGCAGATGTTTCAAACAAAAAAAAAAGGTTTTGATTAAAAGTGGCAAACCAAGAATAAATGTATAAACACAGATAGGTCAGAAACTGTGCTGTTAAGAATAGAATTATGCAGTTGCTTTTGAAACATACAGTAGATTTTATATAGCCAATCAGAAAGACAATTTAAACGTATGTAGAGAAAAAAAATGGCTCTTCAGTTTAGTTTTTCCTTCCATAGGGTGAGATGATAAATGGGATGGTGAAGCCATGAAATCTTATTTTAGGTGGTACTTTTTTTAGGACCCATGGCAAGAGGATCTCAGCTCTCCTTTAGGCACTCAGCTTCCCTCTATGCTCACATATATTGTATAAAAGTGCAGTGTGATGTAAGGCATAATATGCTTTCCAGGACAGCTGTAGGTTAGTGTAAACAAGACTTTCTCAACCTCTTCAACGCAGAGGAACCCTTGACATATCTTTCCGATTTCAGGGAACCCCTGCTAGAATGACTTTATCCCCAATTCATGATACATTAGTGTGATAGTCAGAGGTAAAAATGCTTCTTACACTTGTGGTCATTGGGAAAAATTACCCCCTTACACATTGCTAAAAAGATCAATGGTGTCAGTGGGAACTTACCTGAGAGGCCAAAATTGTTCATTGCCCAAGGAACCCCTGGCAACTTCTGGAGGAACCCTAGGGTTCCTACCAACCATGGTTGAGAAACCCTGGTGTAAACATTTGCTAAAGAACCCCTTCTCCACCCAATCCTAACCACCACCCCCCCAATTCCTCTGATGCTTACGTCCTGCTCACCGAGGAGCTCTCCCTTGGAAGGGCTGTAAACCACACAAGATACCTTGGCTCTTAAACTATGGTATACAGGTGAAACTCAAAAAATTTGAATATCGTGGAAAAGTTAATTTATTTCAGTAACGCAACTTAAAAGGTGAAACTAATATATGAGATAGACTCATTACATGCAAAGCAAGATAGTTCAAGCCATGATTTGTCATAATTGTGATGATTATGGCTTACAGGTCATGAAAACCCCAAATCCACAATCTCAGAAAATTAGATTATTGTGAAAAGGTGCAATATTCTAGGCTCAAAATGTCCCACTCTAATCAGCTAATTAAGCCATAACACCTGCAAAGGGTTCCTGAGCCTTTAAATGGTCTCTCAGTCTGGTTCAGTAGGAATCACAATCATGGGAAAGACTGCTGACCTGACAGTTGTGCAGAAAACCATCATTGACACCCTCCATAAGGAGGGAAAGCCTCAAAGGGTAATTGCAATAGCAGTTGGATTGTCCCAAAGTGCTGTACCAAAGCACTTTGACCGCATGGCCGCAGCCTGGGGAGGATTGTCAGGAAAAGGCCATTCAAAAGTGTTGGGGACTTTCACAAGGAGTGGACTGAGGCTGGAGTCAGTGCATCAAGAGCCACCACACACAGACGGATCCTAGACATGGGCTTCAAATGTCGTATTCCTCTTGTCAAGCCGCTCCTGAACAACAAACAATGTCAGAAGTGTCTTACCTGGGCTAAAGAAAAACAGACCTGGTATGTTGCTCAGTGGTCCAAAGTCCTCTTTCTGATGAGAGCAACTTTTGCATCTCATTTGGAAACCAAGGACCCAGAGTATGGAGGAAGAATGGAGAGTCACACACTGCAAGATGCTTGAAGTCCAGTGTGAAGTTTCCACAGTCTGTAATGATTTGGGGAGCCATGTCATCTGCTGGTGTTGGTCCACTGTGTTTCATTAAGTCCAGGGTCAACGCAGCCGTCTACCAGGAGATTTTGGAGCACTTCATGCTTTCTTCCGCAGACAAGCTTTATGGGGATGCTGACTTCATTTTCCGCAGGACTTGGCACCTGCCCACACTGCCAAAAGCACCAAAACCTGGTTCAATGACCATGGGTCTACTGTGCTTGATTGGCCAGCAAACTCGCCTGACCTGAACCCCATAGAGACTCTATGGGGCATTGCCAAGGGAAAGATGAGAGACATGAGACCAAACAATGCAGAAGAGCTGAAGGCCACTATTGAAGCATCCTGGTCTTCCATAACACCTCAGCAGTGCCACAAGCTGATAGCTTCCATGCCACGCCGCATTGAGGCAGTAATTTCTGCAAAAGGGGGACAAACCAAGTACTGAGTACATATTCATGCTTATACTTTTCAGAGGTCCCATATTGTTCTATGTACAATCCTTGTTTTATTGATTGCATGTAATATTCAAATTTTCTGAGATTGTGGATTTGGGGTTTTCATGAGCTGTAAGCCATAATCATCACAATTATGACAAATCATGGCTTGAACTATCTTGCTTTGCATGTAATGAGTCTATCTCATATACTAGTTTCACCTTTTAAGCTGCATTACTGAAATAAATGAACTTTTGTACGATATTCAAATTTTTCGAGTTTCACCTGTATAAGAGGGGTGGTTTAATGCAGCTGAGATCAAGGGGAAATGTAAAAAGAGAAAAGAATACCTGTACTTTAAGCAGGTTTGAATTCATTTAAAACCAATTGCCAGAATACTAGTTCTGTGATGAAACGGAAATAACAGAGCTCGAAGCCTTGAACCGATGTAGTGGATATACAAAAAAGTGTGCCTCACATGAAACTAATGGATCGATGATGATGATATCAAATATATGAACAGACAGATCAAACACCACAATGTGGGTGCATATAACTATAAAAACTACTAGTCTATCTAGAAGTGCTGCTGCCCAGAAAGCATGACTCCACAAAGAACAAACTGAAAGGGAAGAAGGCGCAAACTCTCATTGTGTTAGCTGTAAAATTAAATGAATTTATTGAAGAATAAAATTGCACTCATAAGAATGACATATGCATGAAACATGTTCCCAACTGTGCATTTGTGTCAAAAGTAACTATTCTTTGTATCGCTATTACAAAGTTAAGGTTATAAAATGAAAGTGTATGCTGTGACTATAGAACTCCTTTTATAAAGGAGAAGTAGGGCCAAAGCTCTTTATCAGTGCCCTGATAATCAGTGCACATGTCCCCTCTGAGGGATGCCGATTACCCGCTCTCCTCTCCTCTCGAGCTGTCAGCGTGACAGCTCGTGAGAAATGCCGATAAAGTTTCCTATTTACATGTGATCAGCTATGATTGGACACAGCTGATCACATGACCGAGCCAACATGTTTGGCTCTTTCCATTGATCGGTGATCTGCTGTGTCCGAGGGACACAGCGCACCACCGATCGCTGCGCTGCACATTCCCAGAGCCACGCATGTGCGGTTAGAATGGGAGGATGTCATATGACGTCCTCCCAGAACGAGAGAACTTCCTTGCACCCGTCATTACCTTATATGGCGGGCGGGAGGCAGTTAAAAGTCACACACTATAGCCAAATGTAAAGATGGCCATACATTATACAATTTTCTTGTTCAGTTTCCTTTAGATTTACATTTAACTATGTACAAACTATGTACAAATGTGAAATGTTTAGGTTTAGTCTCATATTATATGGTTTTGGTAAATCTAAAGAAAAATTGTACAATAAAATTGTATAATGTATGGCCAAGATAATGTATGGCCAGCCTTAGTCTTCTGTTATTAGTGGAAGAAAGTTCCTTTGGATAAAATTGCATTGTGTGCAACACCCTGTATACCAATCCCACAATCATTGGTGGCCATTGGCATTTTAACCCATCAAAACAATTCCACAATCTTTGGTGATCAGTGACATTTTATATCTGCCCCCACCACTACGTTCAATCACAGCCTTCCTCTGCTGCGGCCTGGAAGATTTAATTAATTAATTAATTAAAGTAGTTCTAAAGTCAAAGTTTTACTGTAATGTATTCTCTGCATTAAGACTGCAAACAAATCCCTACTACTTATCTCCTCCCCATCCCTAAACACTTACAGTACCTGCATCCTCTCATGATCTAGCGCTGTCCTGGCTCCGTTCTCCCCTCTTCTTGGTCTCACAGCAGACATAAGCAGCAGCAGGAACCATAGGTTGTTGGTCAAACTCCTGTGAGGAGTGAGAGGAGGTGGGCTTACTGATGCTGTGTGTGTCTATGGATGCGGGCAGCCCAGATTAGGAGTGCACCAAATGGGACCCTCCTCAGCAAACAGCTTGCTAAGGGGGGACCCACATGAAGGAGGAGCAGAGAACGCCAGCTGGGGACTCCAGCAGAGGAGGTAAGGTAATGCATTGCCTCTCCTCTCCCCCAGTGATTACTAAGTCAACACATTGTAACAAGGTGAGACGTAGGAGAGCTGAAATATGTGAGACAACTTGCACGCACATCCCAACACAAAGGTTACTGCACAGACACCTGGATTTATATGACATTGTCAGTTTGAGAAATGGTTTTATTCCAGGAAGTCTAACCACGGATGATGCCTGAAGATTGCACATGCCTTGTTGGATGATTGGAAGATGAAGGCCTTGCCAGGGGAGTATTGTAATCTCTTTGAGAGGTAATAAATATCCATATTATACTTACACATACCTTTGCATATATGCAAGTTACAAAAAATGGTCTGCTTTCATAAAGACCAACATGTGCCAACAAAGCAGAGATAAAGGCCTTATAAGAAAAATCCCTTTTTATTTTAGCAAAGTACTGCCTTAGCTGAACACAATGCAAATAGTTCATATACAGCAACGCATAGCAAGAGTTACCATCAGTTACATTGTGTAACAAAACACAATATGGGAAGCTCATTTAAATTGGTTTGCATGCCTGAGACATATTGTCAGGAATTGAGCCCAAGGCCAGGTGATTCCAATCTCATGAGAACTTCAATAATCCCCTAGAAATACATTTCCTGGTGAGTCTTACGACAATAATGAAACGTATGCTGTAAAACAAATACACAAAGTGGCCTGATCTGGCATTACCTAAGGATTGTGACAAGCAAATGTGAGCATGATATCATGGACAGCCAATCAAGGACTTTAGGTGGAAAGTAAACTTTAGACACCGTGCATTCAAAACACAAGCTGTAAATCAAACAAAAAGCTGTGCTGATATCATAAACCAAGATGTTCAGCTGAAGAAGTGTCTTGACATCCCGATGAGAAATAATGATAAAATACTTCATGCTCTACATTTCCCATTGCAAATGTGTGTAACTGGAATGTAACACTGCAATAAGAAAACATATTTTATTTATAAGGCACTTAAAGGGAAAAAATAACACAGCTTTTTCTTACACATACTACATTTTATTACGTCACTTTAATAAAATGGAAAACAAATGACTTCGCAATTGACACATAATAGCACATAAACAACCTAAAACAATTCCTAAATTCCCTAAAGCAGTTGCAGAGTAGTATTACTTCCCTATCAAATTTGAAATAAATATTGACATCACATCTTAAGGTCACTTATCATAGTATTTGAAAACATCAGGAACACCACAACACAAAAAAAAAAAAAATATATATATATATATATATATATATATATATATATATATATATATATATATATGTATATACAGTGGATATAAATTGTCTACATATTGGACCTGAATCCAATCAAAAATCTGTGGGGTGATCTGAAGAGGGCTGTGCACAAAAGATGCCCTCACAATCTGACAGATTTGGAGTGTTTTCGCAAGGAAGAGTGGGCAAATATTGCCAAGTCAAGATGTGCCATGCTGATGAACTTATACCCAAAAAGACTGAGTGCTGTAATAAACTCACAAGGTGCTTCAACAAAGTATTAGTTTAAGGGTGTGCACACTTATACAACCATATTATTTAGTTTTGTATGTTTACTTCCCTCCACCTAAAAGATTTCAGTATATTTGATAGTTTATAAAAAAAACTAAGGGTATAGCCCAAAACTATGTACAAAAATGATTTTAGACTTCCCCAGCAAAAGGTAAGACTATTCAGGACTAATATGCAAATGATGGTGGGACGATTTACCAACTAATTTCCAAAGCCTCTCATGCATTTTGTGGACAAGATCTCCTCTCTGCTTAGATTACAAGCATGCATATCCTTCAGAAAGGTTTAGAACAGGTCTTTAAATTAAGGTGCCTGTTTATCAATCTTTTTACCCAAGATTTACACAGCTTTCACCCAATTTCCTATCACATGTAATAACATAATAAGTAAATAGTCCCGAGTCTACAATAGTGAGCAGTAATAGTTGCAGGCCTAATGCCATTTAATGTGTGTTAAAGGACCACTATCGTGAAAAGCAATGCATTTTGATAACTTATTACATGTAATAATAGCATTCTATTCTTTTTTTTTTAAACAGGTCTTATATTTTTTTCCACATTAAAAGTGATATTAAAGCTTTGTTTTTAAAAAAAAAAAAAATAAACAAACGTGTTTACCTGCTCTGTGTAGTCATTTTGCACACAGTTGATCAGATCCTTTTCCTTTCGGGTCTCCCTCTGGTGCTCCTGGCACTTTCCCCTCGAGCAGTGACCCCAGAGAAAACTGCTTGCCCTGGGGGCACCGCTGCATGTTTGTTCCCGAGCTGCTGCTCTATGGGCCCATAGGACACACATAGAGCCGTGGCTCTGCCCCAACCCGCTCTCTCCTCATTCGCTCACTGGCTCCTCATTGGCTCCCGCTGCTATCTCAGTCAATGGATCAGAGGGGGCTTAGGTAAGGGTTAGGGGGGGCACTGCACACAGAAGGTTTTTTACCTTCATGCATAGAATACATGAAGGTAAAAAACCTTGAGCCTGTAGAACCACTTTAAGTTTCCAGAAAAGTGGCAGTGGTGGGGATAGGGTAAAATTCAAACATTGGTAATGATGGCTACTGTAACCACCTTTTAAGTGATGGATTAAATCTGAACAAAATTAAAGCTACTAAAATCCTTATCATGGTCATGTTTGAATCAGTTTAGTCTGTTTGTAATGTGCAAAAATTATATACAGAATGTGAAAGCAGAAAAAAAAGAATCAGAATACATTATTTGTAAGTCAGGTTAGTAGTCCTTTACGGATGTTAATATTCGGGTTGTTACCTAAAAAAGGACATAAAAGGCCAAGGGACTTAGTGAAACCTTTTACCTTTTGTAAGTCAAAAAAAGTATACATATTTTTAATTTGTACAATACTGATGAGGTTTCTGCATACAGAGAAGTAATATATAAAGAAAAATAATACACCTTTATCATTTCAACAAGTGAAAAGATGTTTTTTGTTTTTTTTTTGTACATACACTGTAAAGTTTGATGGAAGTGTTCAACCATTAGAACAGCTTGGAACTATCACTACTTACCTAGACTGTTGCTGGGGTGGAAACATATTTCTGTATTCATGTAGAAACCAAAGGCTAAATGCTTCAGGAGCAATATTAAAGACAGGAGGTAAGGGCAGGAGCAGTGGTGTAGACATGTACTGTGCAAAAATGGACCTGGCATGGTGTCTTTGTTGAATTGATCAGTGCTGATCCTTCATGTGTATCCTGAATATAAAGAAAGTTTATTCATATATTAGGATTTTTGCATTGTGTTATTAACTTGCCAAAGTTTATGAAAGAACTGAAAAAAATAGTTACCCTTAGGCCCCTTGCACACAGGGCAGAATCCATTTGAATCCACTTGCTCAGCTGGGAACATGTCTGCTGATCCTCCACTGAGCAGAGAGGAGCGGCTGGTTGGCAGGTCCTTGTGCACTCCGATTATGCACAGCAGACATGGACACAACCTGCTCTGTTCTATGGCGGACCATTTACACCCAACTGCCCTCCAATCTAATTCACCCAGATGGAGTGGAAGGGATCTCCTTCCATTTTTTTTTTAGTGGATCAGATCGAATTGGATGTAGGCGGATGTAAACGACCACACCTCCATTTACATCTGCCAATCCATACAGGAAAATGGAAGGGCTGATAAGATCCACTTGAAAAATGAATAAGCGGACCCAATCAAACTAATCGTGTGAAAGAGCCCTCAATAATTTTAGAACAAGAAAATATACACAATATGGATCCAAGTTCTGCCTGAAAGACTCCGATCTTAACCCCAGTCTTTTACTGTACAACTCTCCAAGCTCACTATAGAAGTAAGAAATTTAAAATACAAAACGGAACATAGAATCATCTATGGCAAGGACAGCTACATAAAGGAGGTGATGACTGTGCCATATAGCTTCATTGAATTGTCACTGTATCAGTTCCATGGATACGTTCATTGGGATATGGCTATAAAAAGGTGGCATTGATATTGACATGTTCAATATACTAATTTTGAAAATACTATTTTGAAAATACTAATATAAGCATTTTCTTTGATCAGTGATCAGGACATATTCACTGTTTGTGACCTCTGTACACTTTGCTGTACTAAGATTTAAAGTGGTTCTAAGGGCTGAAGTTTTTTTACCTTCATGCATTCTATTCATGAAGTTAAAAAAGCATTCAGTGTGCAGCTCCCCCTCAGCCCCCCAATACTTACCTGAGCCTAAACTCAATCAAGTGATGTGTATGAGAGCAGCAGCTCTCCCAGGTTCTCTCTCCACATTGGCTGAGCCATTGCCTCTCACTGCTGTCAATTACAGCCAGGGAGCAGGGCACAAGGGGTAGGACTAAGCCATGCTCTGTGTGTCTCATAAACACACAGAGGAGGCTCGAGAGCGAGCGCACACAAGCAGCTTGCTCTGGTAGCACTCGGCAAGGGGGAGGGACCAGAAGCACCGACAGGGGACCCAAGACAAGGAGGATCGTGGCAGCTCTGTACAAAACTATTGCACAAAGCAGGTAAGTGTGACATGTTTATTATTTTAATGAAAAATAATTAGCCATTAGAACCACTTTAGAGAAATGTTTTGGACACACCAAGATTTTTTCGTAATTGAGGTTTGAAAATGCATGCTTAAAAACATTTATTTAAAAATAGCTAAATCATCATCTACATTATATTAAATAGAGCTAGTTCATCTCTTATCAACATTCATATTTACAGCATTTATCAAACAATGCTTTTACAGCACTGTATAACATAAACACATGCTACTGTGATACCATTTTGACAATGCAACTTTCAATGGAGTAAAACAATAAGGAAATACGTTGTGCGCCAAAATGTAGGATTTATTCTTAATCTGACACATAGCAAGAGTGTTGATGGAATGATTCCCAGTATTATAGAGAGAGAGATACAAGGGGTGGGGAAAGGGAGATAAAGTCGAATGAAAGTTCTTACCTTAGATGACTTTACAAAATCCAAGTAAGTTAGAGTGTTTTCTTGAGCTGTAGGATAAAGTCAATATCCCATCAGGATACCTAACAAAAGGAATTCTGCTCCTGAGGATTTGAGTATGAATAAATGCCATAGCTAATCTGGACACTTGGAAAAACTTAGTTCAGGCAAAGTGATCTGAATGGAGTTTGTCAAGAAGCTTATAAAGCAATAAACACATGGGGGTTATTTACTAAAGCTGGAGAGTGCAAAATCTGGTGCAGCTCTGCATAGAAACCAAGCAGCTTCCAGGTTTTATTGTCAAAGCTTAATTGAACAAGCTGAAGTTAGAAGCTGATTGGCTATCATGCGCAGCTGCACCAGATTCTGAATGCTCCAGTTTTAGTAAATCAACCCCTCAGTGTTCACTTATTCAACGAGTTAGACTTTTTGCATGCCCCCCAGAAAATCAAATACAAGACATGATCAAACCACTGTTATAAATCATTTTTATTACTGAAACCACATTACAGTGTTTGTTTTCAGGGTTTAGGGGTTATATTAGATATGTGCAAAAAGAGATCACACAAATACTTCTAAGTATAACATTTATTAAAAGTAATGACAGATACAGATAAAGAAAATATGACAATAATACATAACTAAAATGCTGTTTCCATCACGGAGTCCCAGCTCTGTGCACAGCGTGATGCAGGTGATCGCAGATGCATACATGATTGCAAGCTCTGAAGGCGAGACTGAAACTTATAAGTTATGGCTGTGGCAATATAGGACTTGAATGCAAGGAAAGGGTCAACTCCCCTTGAAAGTAATATGACGTTTTAAGGTCAGTTTGCAGCTGGGTCTGTTGATAGTGAGTCTAGTGAAATAATGGTTTTGGAGCATTATAACAATTTATTTGGGCTCTGCTTTCCTCTCTTCCCATACCAGTTAGACCAGGAGAAGGCTTCAGTGGAATGGGACATCACCACTTTGAACAATTGCACAGGTCATTTGTTCACTCCCACGTTCCTCATTTGTAATCTCTCTGTGCACGCTGATTGGAGTTGGACAATCTACCTGACTCTATGACAGATGCCCACATATTCCTACTCCCTAAACCGGAGAAACAATCCTGTTCCTTTTGCATTATTGAATGTTGATCCAAGATACTAACTAAAGTACTGTCAATCAAGTTATCAGATATAATTTCTCTCTCCCATCTATAGATCACAAAGAATTCATTCCTTGTTGTCTACAGCAGGGGTCTCCAAACTTTCTAAAGAAATGGCTAGTTTACTGTCCTTCAGACTTGTGTGGGGGGTGGACTGTGCCCAATGGGAGTAAACAATGCCTGATCTTTAATATTATGGGGAGAAGTAGTTGGTGGCAGTGGGAGGAATAGTGCCCCACTGTTGGTGTCAGTGGCAGGAATTATGCCCCATTGCTGATGTCAGTGACAGAAATTATACCCCATTGTTGGTGTCAGTGGAAGCAATAGTGCCCCATTGTTGGTGTCAGTGGCAGGAATAATGCCTCAAGGGCCAGATAAAAGGCAAGCAAAGGGCCATATCTGGCCCCGGGGCCATAGTTTGGAGACCACTGGTCTACAGACACAAATCTGTGTAACCTCTTTCCCATCTACAAACTTGATCATCTTATCCTGTGCAGTAGAGTTCTTGTCTTGTTAGACATAGAAAAAACCTTTAACTCAGTCAATTGGGGTTATATGCAAGAGGTTTTGATCCCAAGTTCCTCCAATGGATATCTATTCTGTACAATACACCTAGGACTCATCTCTGTTACCCTTCTTTAATATTTGTAAGGAACAAGGCAGGGCTGCCCCTTGTCCCTGGGTCTCTTTGCATTGATGATGGACCCCCTGTGGCCCTCATTTCCTCCCCATATGATAAGGTCCTGCATAAGAGTAACATTGAAAAGTGTTGGCCCTTTATGCAGATGACCTTCTCCTGTTCCTTTGGAACCTGGAGCCCTCACTAAAGATGATGTTGCAGACCCTTAATTATCTTGCGCTTTTTTCTGGCCTAAAAGTAAACTGGGGTGAATCTCATATTTATCCGATAGGCTCAAAGGCAAAAAAGGTAGCAGATGCAGATCGTCCCCTCCCCAGTGGCACCTATTTTATTCTCCTTGATACTCTGCTTGATTTCCTGAAACAGAAAACTCTACATGGGCCATTGATCTTAAAGGACCACTATCACAAAAAGTTTTGTATTTATATAATTGTATGTAATTAGTACATTGAATGATGGTTCACATGGAAATTCCTTTTTTCTATACTTTATTCACATGTTTTAAATTACAGCGAATGATTAACCCTCTGAATGTTTGGTCAGTGGCACCTCTGATTATTTATAAATATACCCTATTTCTTAGGATTTGAAAAATCTGCTAAATCTTACAATACATTACAAATGTAAAAAATGTACCCTTTTTCTTAGGATTTAAAAAACCTGTTAAATCTTACAATAACATTACAAATGTAAAAAAAAAAGAGATTCAGAAAAAGTAAATTCCTATACTACATTTTTGGTGGAAAAGTTTGCTATTTTTCTCTGCACAATTTAAAGTAAAAATAAAAAAAATAAATCTAACATAAATGTAGGAAACAAAAAGAGAACGAGGGATTAACTATGGATTATTTTGCTAAACGCTGTTACATGGGACTGATTATGCACTAATTAGTAGTTATTCAGTTATTCAGGAATTCTCTCACACAGAGAACATTCTGTTGTAACTCCTGATATCTCAGATAATAGAGTCTGTAAACTCAGGCTATGAAAATGTAAACTTTTGAAATATTGTGCAATACACTAACTCTTCATCTGATTGTCACAGGTATTTTGACTATTGATCATTATCTTGTGACATTTGCTGCTACATGATTGCCCAGTTTCTCCAATCTATTTGTTAATGATATGGTAGAAATATAAAGCAATGTTGCCACCTCTGCTTTTGTAGCCTTATTAAAACTCAGAAAAACAGTGACAGAAACACCAAAATGGCAATATTAGCAGTTAAATGGGAAATTAAATTCAGTTGTAAAGGTTTTAACTTTTATACCCCCACTATGGGCTTGCTTTAAGGCTGGTGTGCATAATGCAAATTTTATATAAAAAATGACTATAGGCTACATAGCAGTTAAACATTTAACTGGTTCTAAAATCTAAGCATTTTCTCCTTAATGCTTTCTATACCTAAACACTTACAGTACTGTTAAAAAATATTTTCCCCTTCCTGATTTTGTGCATATTTGTCACACTTAAATAATTCATATCATCAAACAAATTTTAATACACTGCTGAAAAACATTAAAGGAACACTTTGAAAACACATCAGATCTCAGTGGGGAAAAATATAATGCTGGATATCTATACTTATATGGACTGCATAATAGGTTAGGAACATAAGGATGCCCCATCATTTGATGGAAATGAAATTGATCAACCTACAGAGGACTGAATTCAAAGACACCCCGAAAATCAAAGTGAAAAAATGATGCAGCAGGCTAGTCCATTTTGCTGAAATTTCATTGCAGCAGCTCAAAATGGTACTCTGTAGTTTGTATGGACCCCACGTGCCACGAGGTGCAACCTGGCAGCATCGGATGGATCGAGACATGATATCCCAGAGGTGCTCTATTGGATTTAGCTCAGGCGAGCGTTGGGGCCATTCAATGGTATCAATTCCTTCATCCCCCAGGAACTGCCTGCATACTTTCACCACATGAGGCCAGCATTGTCGTGCACCAGGAGGAACCCAGGACCCACTGCACCAGTGTAGGGTCTGACAATGGGTCCAAGGATTTCATCCCAATACATAATGGCAGTCAGGGTGCCATTGTCTAGCCTGTAGAGGTCTGTGCGTCCCTCCATGGATATGCCTCCCCAGACCATCACTGACCCACCACCAAAATGGTCATGTACAATGTTACAGGCAGCATAACATTCTTCACAGCTTCTCCAGACCCTTTCACGTCTGTCACATGTGCTCAGGGTGAACCTACTCTCATCTGTGAAAAGCAAAGGGTGCCAGTGGCAGACATGCCAATTCTGGCAAATGCCAATCGAGCTCTATGGTGCTGGGCAGTGAGCACAGGGCCCACTAGAGGACGTTAGGCCCTCAGGTCACCCTAATGAAGTCTGTTTTTGATTGTTTGGTCAAAGACATTCACACCAGTGGCCTGCTGGAGGTCATTTTGTAGGGCTCTGGCAGTGCTCATCCTGTTCCTCATTGTACAAAGGAGCAGATTCTGGTCCTGCTCATGGGTTAAGAACCTTCTACGACCCTGTCCAGCTCTCCTAGAGTAACTGCCTGTCTCCTGGAATCTCCTCCATGCTCTTGAGACTGTGCAGGAAGACACAGCAAACCTTCTGGCAATGGCACGTATTTATGTGCCATCCTGGAGGAGGTGGACTGCCTGTGCATATATATATATATATATATATATATATATATATATATATATACTGTTTGTATACGCAGAGGTGGCGGTGTCGGCTTGCTCCTTTCACCGCTGAGCACCTTCCAGGTCCTCCCTAACCCACCCTCTCTATCCTTCCCCTCCTTTGAGGCGCATTGCATCCGACTCTTCTCACCCACCCCCCTAAGGATCACAGTGATCTACAGACCTCCTGGGTCCATACCCCACTTCCTGGACAACTTCGCCGCCTGGCTCCCCTTCTTCCTCTCCTCTGAGCTACCGACCATCATCCTCGGGGACTTCACTATCCCCATCAACGACAACAACCCGGCCACTTCCCAATTCCTCCACCTAACCTCCTCCTTCGCGCTCACACAGCACACGCAATCCTCCACCCACATCGGAGGGAACACCCTGGACCTCGTCTTCTCCCACCTCTGTACCCTCAACCAGTTCTCTAACACCTCCTTCCCTCTCTCTGACCACCACCTCATCACATTTTCCATCTCCCCTTCCCCCAACCCCCCCCAAAAACGCCAAACCATCACCAGCCGCAATCTGCGCAACCTGAACCCGGCCCCCTTCCACTCAGCCGCCGACCGCCTACACGACAGCATCCTCGCACTGTCATGTCCTGACATAGCCACCACCTTGTACAACGACTCACTGTCAGCTGCCCTAGACTCTCTAGCACCCCTAACCACACGCATCTTCAAACCTAGGCCGCTTCAACCCTGGCAGAATGACAGCAATAAACGCCTCAAACGTCGCAGTCGCTCACTGGAGAGATTGTGGCGCAAAACCAGGTCCCCTCACGCATTCTCCCTCTACAAATCTGCCTTCCTCACTTACACCTCCACGCCGCCAAGCAGGCCTACTTTGTTAACCTAATTAACACCCTCTCCTCCTGCCCTCGCCGACTCTTCTCCACCTTCAACTCCCTGCTCTCCCCCCCCCCCTCCTCCACTCAGTACCTCACTCACCGCCCATGAGATTGCCACCCATTTCCGTAACAAGATTGACAATATCCGTAAGGACATTGTCAACTCGCAATCTACTTTCCCACCTAGCCTCCCCACCCCCGTCACCCCTTCTTCTCCCCCCTCCTCTGCCCTCACAACCGCACTGCCCTCCACCTCTCCCAAGGTCCCGCCCACCGTAACCCCCCCTGCACTGCACTCCCTCAGCCCTGTCACTACTGAGGAAGTCGTCAAGGTCCTCTCAGAAGCCCGCCTCACTACCTGCCCCCTGGACCCTATCCCCTCTCAACTCCTCCGGTAACCCCCCTCTTCCCTCATCCGCTCCCTCACCCACATCTGCAATCTCTCCCTTTCTACTGGCGCATTCCCCTCCCCCCTAAAGCACGCACATATCACCCCCATCCTCAAAAAGCCCTCCCTGGATCCCGCGGACCCCAACAACCTCAGACCCATCTCCCTGCTGCCACTCACCTCCAAGCTCCTTGAGCGCATAGTCTACGATCGCCTAAGCGCCCACCTTATTGACAATAACCTCCTTGACCCATTACAGTCCGGCTTCCGTCCCCTACACTCCACCGAAACTGCCCTCCTCAAAATCACTAACGACCTACTAAATGCCAAAGCGAAGGGCGACTACTCTGTCCTCCTTCTCCTGGACCTCTCTGCGGCCTTCAACACAGTCGACCACCCCCTCCTCCTTAATAAACTACTCTCCCTTGGCATCAGAGATACCGCTCTCTCCTGGTTCTCATCCTACCTATCCCGACGCTCCTTCAGCGTCACCTACAATGGCGCCACCTCCCCCTCCCTCCCCCTCTCTGTTGGGGTCCCTCAAGGCTCTGTCCTTGGACCCCTTCTCTTCTCCATCTACACATCCTCCCTGGGCACACTCATACACTCCCATGGCTTCAATTATCACCTCTATGCTGACGACACCCAAACTTACCTCTCCACCCCTCTCCTCACCCCCACTATCTCCGCCCGCATCACTCACCTCCTAAACGACATCTCAGACTGGATGTCGCTCCATTTCCTCAAGCTTAACCTCTCCAAAACCGAGCTTCTCGTCTTTCCCCCTGCCCACACCCCCCCCCCCATCCTATCCATCACCATCACCAACACCACTATCATTCCCGCCCCACAAGCCAAAGTCCTTGGCGTCATTCTTGACTCGAACCTCTCCTTCCTGCCTCATGTCAAATCACTTACAAACACCTGCAGGCTCCATCTCCGCAATATTGCCAAGATACGTGCCTTCCTCACCCCAGACACCACCAAACTTCTTGTACACTCCCTCATCATCTCACGCCTTGACTATTGCAACTCTCTTCTCACTGGCCTACCCAAGTGCAGGCTCTCCCCGCTCCAGACCATCCTGAACTCAGCGGCTAGACTCATCCACCTCACCACCCGCTCCACCTCTGCCACCCCCCTCTGCCTCTCCCTCCACTGGCTCCCGATTGCCCAACGCATCAAATTTAAACTTCTAATCTTGACCTACAAAGCCGTTCATAACACTGCCCCTGACTACCTCACCAACCTGATCCCCAAGTACCACCCTACCCTTAACCCTTCGCTCCTCACAGGACCTCCTTCTATCCTGCTCCCTGGTCTCCTCCTCCCATGCACGACTGCAGGACTTCTCCAGGTCCTCCCCTATCCTCTGGAACTCACTGCCCCAATCCATCCGACTGTTGCCTTCACTCCCCACATTCAGGCGCTCCCTCAAAACCCATCTCTTCAGGGAAACCTACCCCACCCTCACCTAACGGCCATTCTCCCTCATTCCTCCCACCACTTCATCCCCCTCAGCCACTTCATTCCCCTCAGCCACTTCCTATTGTTCCACTACCACCTCCCTCCTAGATTGTAAGCTTGAAAGAGTAGGGCCCTCTTACCCCTCGTACGCTGTCTGTTTTTGTGGTACTGTGCCATGTATTGTCCCCCCTATTGTACAGCGCTGAGCAAACCCTTTGGCGCTATATAAACTCGATGTAATAATAATAATAATAATAATATACTATTAGTATTGGGACACCCCTCCATATCATTGGATTCAGATGTTCCGAACACCTCCATGGCCACAGATGTATCAAATCAAGCACCTAGGCATGCAGACTGCTTCTACAAACACTTGTGAAAGAATGGGTCACTCAGGAGCTCAGTGAATTAAAGCATGGTACTGTGATAGGTTGCCACCTGTGCAATAAGTCCATCCATGAAATTTCCTTGCTACTAAATATCAGCCACGAAGTGGCAGGCCACGTAAAATGACAGTGGGGGGTCTTTGCATGCTGAAGCGCACAGTGCGCAGACGTCACCAACTGTCTGCAGAGTCAATAGCTAAAGACCTCCAAACTTCATGTGGCCTTCATATTAGCACAACAGTGCATAGAGAGCTTCATGGAATGGGTTTCCATGACTGAGCAGCTGCATTCAAACCTTGCATCAAGTGCAATGCAAAGCATTGGATGCAGTGGTGTAAAGCACACTGCCACTGGACTCTAGAGCAGTGGAGATGTGTTCTCTGGAGTAACCAATCATGCTTCTCTGTCTGGCAATCTGATGGACGTGTCTGGGTTTGGCGGTTGCCAGGAAAATGGTACTTGCCTGACTTCATTGTGCCACGTTTGGTGGAGGGGGGATTATGGTGTGGGGTTGTTTTTCAGGGCTTTAGTTCCAGTGAAGGGAAATCCTAAGGCGTCAGCATACCAAGACATCTTGGACAATTTCATGCTCCCAAGTTTGTGGGAACAGTTTGAGAATGGCCCCTTCCTGTTCCAACATGATTGAGCACCAGTGTACAAAGCAAGGTCCATAAAGACATGGATGAGCGAGTTTGGGGTGGAGGAACTTGACTGGCCTGCACAGAGTCCTGACCTCAACCCAATACAACACCTTTGAGATGAATTAGAGCAGAAACTGCGAGCCAGGCCTTCTCGTCCGACATCAGTGTCTGACCCCACAAATGCGCTTCTGGAAGAATGGTCAAACATTCCCATAGACACATTCCTAAACTTTGTGGACAGCCTTCCCAGGAGAGTTGAAGCTGTTATAGCTGCAAAGGGTGGGCCAACTCAATAATGAACCCTACGGACTAAGACTGGGATGCCATTAAAATTCTTGTGCTTGTAAAGGCAAGCGTACCATTACTTTTGGCAATATGGTGTATATATTGTGTATACACACACAGGTGAAACTCAAAAAATTAGAATATCGTGCAAAAGTTCATTTATTTCAGTAATGCAACTTAAAAGGTGAAACTAATATATGAGATAGACTCATTACATGCAAAGCAAGATAGTTCATAATTGTAATGATTATGGCTTACAGCTCATGAAAACCTCAAATCCACAATCTCAGAAAATTAGAATATTGTGAAAAGGTGCAATATTCTAGGCTCAAAGTGTCCCACTCTAATCAGCTAATTAAGCCATAACACCTGAAAAGGGTTCCTGAGCCTTTAAATGGTCTCTCAGTCTGGTTCAGTAGGAATCACAATCATGGAAAAGACTGCTGACCTGACAGTTGTGCAGAAAACCATCATTGACACCCTCCATAAGGAGGGTGTAATGAACCACCTGGCGGGACCTCTAGCAACGCACAGGATAGGATTCCCCAGAGCGCGGAGTCTGAGTCCCAGTCTGCTTGTTTACCAGGGCCCCTGATGGTGGGGATGGACTTGGAGCAGACCGAGACCAGGTCGCGGCCCCTGAGTACACCCACCTGTGGTAGAGGGGACCGCCAGAGGTATCTGCAAGATGAGAGCTTGATGTGAAGAGGCGGATGGGCCCAAGCAGGACGGATGGATGGATGAGCAGAAGCGTGGTCAGACAGGCCGAGTCGGTAACCGTGGGAGCAGCGCGGTACAAGGCAGTGGGCAGAGAACAGTCGGGTCACACGCCGGGTCAGTAACAGAAGATCAGATCCAATGGGGGGCATCCAAGAGAGAAGTCAGGCAAGCTAGGGGTCAGAGCAGTAGAATACAGCACAGTCAGGGACAATCCGGGTCAGCAATGATCAAATAGCAAGATATACAGGAGCATTGGTGCCAGGCGCACACCCACGGCCCCGTATGCACATGTGCGAGTTCCATCTCTGCCGCGGCCGGCCAGGACCTAGTGCCTATTCACCAGCACGAGCCGCCACACTGTGCCTGTGCCGAGCCACATTCCGCGGTGGCCCCTGACAGAGGAAAAGCCTCAAAAGGTAATTGCAAAAGAAGTTGGATGTTCCCAAAGTGCTGTATCAAAGCACATTAATAGAAAGTTATGTGGAAGGGAAAAGTGTGGAAGAAAAAGGTGCACAAGCAGCAGGGATGACCGCAGTCTGGAGAGGATTGTCAGGAAAAGGCCATTCAAAAGTGTTGGGGAATTTCACAAAGAGTGGACTGAGGCTGGAGTCAGTGCATCAAGACCCACCACACACAGACGGATCCTGAACATGGGCTTCAAATGTCGTATTCCTCTTGTCAAGCCGCTCCTGAACAACAAACAACGTCAGAAGCGTCTTACCTGGTCTAAAGAAAAACAGACCTGGTCTGTTGCTCAGTGGTCCAAAGTCCTCTTTTCTGATGAGAGCAACTTTTGCATCTCATTTGGAAACCAAGGAATCAGAGTATGGAGGAAGAATGGAGTAGCACACACTGCAAGATGCTTGAAGTCCAGTGTGAAGTTTTCACAGTCTTTGTTGATTTGGGGAGCCATGTCATCTGCTGGTGTTGGTCCACTGTGCTTCATTAAGTCCAGGGTCAACGCAGCCGTCTACCAGGAGATTTTGGAGCACTTCATGCTTCCTTCCACAGACGAGCTTTATGGGGATGCTGACTTCATTTTGCAGCAGGATTTGGCACCTGCCCACACTGCCAAAAGCACCAAAACCTGGTTCAATGACCATGGGATTACTGTGCTTGATTGGCCAGCAAACTCGCCTGACCTGAACCCCATAGAGAATCTATGGGGCATTGCCAAGAGAAAGATGAGAGACATGAGACCGAACAATGCAGAAGAGCTGAAGGCCGCTATTGAAGCATCCTGGTCTTCCATAACACCTCAGCAGTGCCACAGGCTGATAGTTTCCATGCCACGCCGCATTGAGGCAGTAATTGCTGCAAAAGAGGCCCAAACCAAGTACTGAGTACATATGCATGCTTATACTTTTCAGAGGTCCAATATTGTTCTATGTACAATCTTTGTTTTATTGATTGCATGTTATATTCAAATTTTCTGAGATTGTGGATTTGAGGTTTTCATGAGCTGTAAGCCATAATCATCGCAATTATGACAAATCACAGCTTGAACTATCTTGCTTTGCATGTAATGAGTCTATCTCATATATTAGTTTCTCCTTTTAAGTTGCATTACTGAAATAAATTAACTTTTGCACAATATTCTAATTTTTTTGAGTTTCACCTGTATATATATATATATATATATATATATATATATATATATATACACATTTTTTTTGTACAATCACTTCTAATGAGTACAAACATGAATGAAATTAAAATTTTATTTTTGCCCTTTCAGAAGTTTGGAAGACTTCCATTTCAAAAGTGACTGGAAATATGCCATGTAATTCTATTCATTAGTGGTAAACTGTAAACAATGTCAAATTAGTTGGTTTATGTGTTTTATTTATACATCATGTAGAACTTGCATAACATACACATATCATCAATCATAAATCCCAGCTGGTATATTGTATACAGTACTTCTGAGTGGACAAAAATAAAAATAATCATAATATAATCATGCCCCCCTGATGCATTTATAAAAGAGAGGCTGTCAAGTTTAATGCAACTGGTTCAGTACATGGCACATAGCATTTTTTAATACATGGTGTTATGGAGAAGCATGAGCTAAAAGGCTGGCCTCTTCCATCCATGCACCCTTGGAAGGGCATAAGTAGTGACTAAAATGCAGAAGCACTGGTATCAGATGTGCAAGAGTACAACTGGTGATGAATTTAAAATGCAACAAGTTCAGATACAGGCAGTGGCATAACAGACAGACAAGCAGTGAAGCACCAGATAGTGAGATAAATCAAATTCGTGAACAGGCAGAGGTCAGCAACATGCAGGTAGTACGGTACATGGTCAGCAAACAGAATCTTGGTTAGAATTCTAGGTTCAAGTTGGTAATGGAGGCAGTCAGCAACTGACTGGGGACATGTTTTAGAAAAATCTCCTCCTCCCACATATTAAAAAATGTTAGCCACGCCAATGACCACACCTTTAGTTTGATTATAACATTCACATTTATACCAAAAATAATTATTCTCGAAACCTTCAAGGATTTGTTTTATTTGGGGGGTTTTCAAGTTAGATAATTTTTTAAAGCCCATTCAACAGCTTTCAACCCATCAATCTGTTTAATATTAGTATATAGGGACTCAATATCCACTGTTGCTAAAATTGTGTTTTCATTTGCTGGGATGTTGGCTAGTGGTATAGAACCTGATGATTTTTCTTTCTCTTGGGCATAGTTATTACTCTGTCTAGTAGATTGTGTCCTAATTTACCTACTTAATTTACCTACTGTTCAAACTGCCATTTATACTAATCCATATCGTTAGATTAAGTGTGTTTACCACTCAACGGGTATGTGTTTACTTACTGGTAATAACCCCCAGCCAGGCGAAAGGTATTTAACACTCCTGACTTTACTTGTGCTTGCAGGGATTTTTTTTCAATCAGGTATGCCAGAGGGGCTGGGGTTGTTCTTGGAGTTGAAGCGTAGAACAGAGAACCCGAAATTACCAAGCGGCTCCTTCAGGCTGAAGCTACACCAGTAATTGTTGAGATAATTAACACTCTGGTCAGGAGTATGTACAATATAATATAGAGAGTGCATTGGTCAGGAGTATGTATTGTACAACACAGTGCCTATAGTGCAGAAGTCTTTGACACACAGACAACAGGAGTCAAGATTGTGTAACAGATAGAATGCAGGGATTGATGTATGTAACACACAGATTGCAGAGGTCAGGTATGTGTAATGTAGTGAGTACATGGGTTAGCAGTATGTAATACATGCACAGTGTGCACTGGTCAGATATGTGTAATTCACAGACTGCAGGGGTCAGGAGTATGTATCTCACAGACTGCACAGGTCAGAAGTGTGTAATGCTCAGGCTACAGGGGTCAGGTGTGTGTAAAGCAGGAGTCAGAAGAATAATACACTGTAGGAGTAAGAAGTATGCAATGCACAGAGTGCAGGGATCAGGGGTACCTAACACACAGGGTGCAGGGGTCATAAGAACATAAAGCACAGTGTGAAAAGGCCTGTAGCACACATCAAGAATAGGTGTGGGGTTCTGTAATGCACAGAACAAGGGTCAGGAGTACATTAATCAAAGAGTGCAGAGAACAGGGATCGATAATACAAAGAGTGCAGGGGCCCTTAGCACACACCCCAAGCACAAATTTCCTCTCCAAGCAGGGGCGGACTGACCATTTGGGAACTCGGGCACTGCCCGAGGGCCCAGGGTCAGTAGGGGGCCCCATGAGATGCCCCTGGTACCTTTTTCATAGGCTTTTTGAGTTTGGGCAAGGACACAGGGGCCCCATGATCCCCTATTGCCCGGGGGCCCCATGAGTTGTCAGTCCATCCCTTTCTCCAAGCCAATATGCTGTCCAAGCAAAAAACCCCTCCTCTTACCAGTAAAAATCTACCCCTTCTTCCCCTACAAATTCCCTCCTGCTCCCTTTTTCTCTGAACTCACCAAACTTTAGATGCAACATGACAAGTAAGGGGATACCTCCCAGGTTCCCTTGTGTCATGTGACATGTCAGAGCTGAGGAGGAGACTAATTTTGCTTCCCTTGACTCTGTACTACTCACAACAGTAGACAGGGACACATTCTGGAGTATGTGCCCTGGGTCCTGCTACTAGTGACAAAGCTTAATATTATTAAATACAATTTCCAAGGTAGGACTACAATTAGCATTTACATATAGTTAGTCTAGCTGAAAAAAGACAAAAGTCCATCCAGTTCAACCATTAAAAAAAAAAAAAAAAAGTTATAATCCTTTACCCTATATAATTTGCTCCTGCAGGGAAAAAACATCCTTCCTGATCCCCCCGAGAGGCAATCGGATATTCCCTGGATCAACTTTACCTATAAATGTTAGTATCCAGTTATATTCTGTCTATCTAAGAAAGAATCCAGGCCTTTTTTAAAGCAATCCACTGAGCTGGCCAGAACCAACTCTTGAGGGAGTCTATTCCATATTTTCACAGCTCTCACTGTAAAGAAACCTTAACGTGTTTGGAGATTAAATTTCTTTTCCTCCAGATGTAAAGAGTACCCCCTTGTCCTCTGTGATGACCCCAGGGTGAATAACTTTACTCCGAGTTCACTATATTTTTGACTGCTGGTGATTGCTGGTGCTTGTAGTTGTTTTATTTTATTTTATTTAAGCGAATAAAACATAACAGATGGCAATTCCGTAATGATATTATAATATTTATTTTAAATATTATTTAAAATGTCATATCTGCCCTTTGTCAGTAGGAAAACTAGTTTCAACACTTGTCCCACGCATACAGTATATTTCACAAAGATGAACACCTGTACTCACAATGATATATCATGAATAGGCTAATAGGAATTTGTGGGATGAGGCAAGCCAGGAATTTGTGGGTCACTGCCCTGAATTTCACCTGAATCATACAACATGTATACCTGTATAGTGGTAGAACTGATGAACGTGCAATATTGTCATAATGTTAGAACAAAAAGGCATAGAAATGCAAAAACTTTCAGCACTTCTGATTAACATGAGTATAGATCATATTAGCAAAATAAAACCATGCATATGCATCCCTAAAATGCAGGATACTACCCAATAATGCATTCTAGTCCTGACATTTCCAAGTATACTGTACATGCCGATGAAAAGAACTACCTGACATTGCCCAACTACTAAATACCCCAGAGTATGAAACAACTATAATGGGATTTTTGAACTGACTGTAAAATCCATTTGTCCAGTGGATCACTGGACAACACAGTAGGCCTCTGGAAATATACCCTGCCTCTAGGAGGTGGAGAGTTCAGATGGTTTTAAATTAGTATTTTGAAATCACTCTGGGATATCTACAAAGACAACACAGGAGAGACTACCTCTTTACATACAGGCTAGCTCTCAATAAAACTGGGCCATCTGATAAGGGATGAGTTAGTGCAACAAATCTAAGTTCTGTGTGCATATTTCACCTTGGGCTGAAGATCCCTATAATCAGCAGTCAGTTTTCAACAAAGGGTAAATAGATAGAAAAAAAGATGCAAATACCAAGCACAATGAGGTTCCAGGGGATGTGTAGATGACCACAGTATGGGCAGCTCCAACAACTCATCTGACCAGCAATGAGACATGAACACAAAACAACAAATAGAGGAGCGCTCCCAACCCTGTGAAAGTCAATAGAATCACAAGCCCGGGAAAAGTTAAAATCGAAATTCGCTTTAATGTTGAGTTCAAAAGCATGATGTGTAGGAATGCCCAGATTGATTCATCAACAAGCCAGTGGGGAGAAACACATATTCCCAGAAGCTGGAAGATGACACATGATCCTGGATGCAACAGTAGGTTGCTCAGCCAAGGAGCCTCAGGACAGTGGGAAGGGTGTGTGGATGGCAGCCGCTGGGATCACTGAGATGGCGTGTCCACTGGAAGTCATGTATCTCAGATCTGGTTGTTATGTCATACACCTGGCAAGACACCGCCCAAACAAGAGCTTGTGAGGGCAAGCTGGAAGTCTAGGGGAGCACTCAAACCATGTCAAACCAAATGAGAGAAACTGGTCATCATGATAACATGTTTCAGGGACTTGCCCCTTCCTCAGATCATGTGATGGTTCCTAATCACATGATCTGAGGAAGGGGCAAGTCCCTGAAACATGTTATCATGATGACCAGATTCCCTCCTTTGGATCTTGTCTTCAGGTCTCCGACACAAAGACAGATTCATCATTCTCAGGGACCTGACTTTTCTGCAACATGCATCTGGAGGTACAGTATCTCTAATAATAACTATATATACATAGTACACAGTTCCACCAGGACTCCTATCAGACCCTTTGCTGACAGTACCTTTTTACACATGGATGGATGTACAGTATGTACTATTATTAATCTTTTCTTATATAAATCTTTTATTATTTCTATACTTGTGTGTATCTGTCAGGGATCGCGGCTCCGTGGTCCACGATCGCGGCTCTGTCCCCCGCGCATGCGCATTGGCGGCAGATCACGCCGGGACACAGGCACTAGGTCCCGGCGAGCCGCGGCTGACAGGACGCCGCGCATGCGCAGTAGGTGCCGCGGGCGCAACTCAGGCGTCCAATGACAGCCGGGGGCGCGTCCTAGCCGGCCAATGACAGTGCAGGGCGCACTATTTAAAGATGCCCTGCACTGTCACAGATTGCCGCAAGGTCTTCCTGTGATCCTGAGTTCCTGCACCTATCTAGTGACCCTGATTGACCCTGACTACGCTGCCTGCCCCTGTGATTGACCCGGATTGCCCTGACTATTCTGCCTGCCCCTGTGATTGACCCGGATTGCCCTGACTACTCTGCCTGCTCCTGCGTTTGACCCGGATTGCCCTGACCATTCTACGGATTGACTTCCCTGCTGACCCTGCGTGTGACCCGACTACTCTTCGCCTACCGATTCTGTACCCCGCTTACCCTCACGGGCCCACGATCCGTTACTACCCTGCTGGGGCCGCCATCCTCTTCATATCTGGCTCTCCCGGTACCTGTCCCCAAGGTCTCCTCAGCCACTGGTGGGCCTGCTCGGAGGTCGTGACCTGGCCCGGGACTGTTTCAAGTCCATCCCCACCATCAGGGGCTCTGGTGAAAGCACAGCCCGGGCTTAGACCCCACGCTCTGAGTAGGTCTGTCAGTTGGCAGCCTGAGGCACCACCTGGCGGATCATAACAGTACCTTGCGGCCATGACAGAGCCAGGAAGTGGACCGGCGTCCCTAGAGGATATTTGTCAGCACCTGGCAACCTTGACCCAGGCTTTCCAGAACTTCCACAGTCGCTGCGCCCGACTGGAGGACCGCATGGAGTCATTAGCTCCCCTGACTCCCCCTGCTCAGAGTCCTCCACCTGCAGAACCTCCCGCTAACCCGGTATCCGGAGCGATTGCCACACCCCTAGCTCCTGAACCCCGCGTTCCTCTGCCGGAACGATTCCGTGGTGACCGGAGCCGCTTCCGAGCCTTCCGGAACGCTTGCACCCTGTACTTTGACTTACAGCCCCGCACGTTCACCACCGAGACCGTCAAGGTGGGGTTTATAGTCTCCCCCCTTCAGGATGAGCCCCAGGATTGGGCTCACCGTCTCATGGAGAAGCACGACCCCCATCTTGACTCCGTGATCGAGTTCTTTCGGGCCATGGCTACTCTATACTCTCTGCGGCAGGGCCGCCGGACAGCCGAAGAATACGCGTCCGATTTTAGGCGTTGCATGGGAGACACCAGATGGAACGATGCGGCCTTATGTCACCAGTTCCGCATCGGGCTGTCCGAGTCTCTCAAAGACGAACTAGCACGAGTAGGCCTACCTGACTCCCTGGAAAAACTGATTGAGTTGGCCATTCAAATTGACCGTAGACTAAGGGAACGTCGGCTGGAAAGGAGCAGCCAGGGTCAAAGGGTGGCATGGATTCCTTCCAGAGATACAGCTCCAACCCCAGGGAACCATACGCGAAGCACGGAAACAGGGGACAACCCGGAACCCATGCAGCTGGGATTGGCCCGTTCCCACTTATCGGTCGTGGAACGTCAGAGGAGACTATCACAGAACCTATGTCTGTACTGCGGGGAAGCTGGTCATCAGGTGCGCTCCTGTCCTGCTAAAATGAGTAAGTCCACGCCCGTTTCTTTTACTTTACCTGCAGGAAGGGATGATCAGTCGAGTTACCTGGCCATTCCTGTGTCTTTACAGCTCCCCTGAGGAACATTGTCGGTGACCGCAATCGTTGACTCAGGAGCCTGTAGTTGCTTCATCGATCAGACTTTTGCCCACCGGCAAAAAATCCCTCTCCAGACCAAAGAAAGGGGGTTCAACATCTTCTTGGCAGATGGGTCCCGTATAAAATCAGGGGTGGTGGACCAGGAGACACCACCCATTTTCACCACAATGGCAGACCATCACCAGGAGTTCCTCCGTTTGGATGCCATCGCATCCCCCCTTTTTCCAGTCATTCTGGGGCTCCCTTGGCTGAGGGCCCATAACCCCCAGATTGACTGGGAAAAGGGAACAATTCAATTTCGCTCACCCTATTGTTTGAGTCACTGCCACGTCACAGGATCCGTGGTTCCCCGGTTCCTCCTGTGCTTGGATGGCGACACCAATCTATCCCAGGTTATTCCTCCGGCCTACCATGACTTCTTAGACGTCTTTAGTAAGCGAGGAGCTGATGTTCTCCCTCCGCACCGTTCCTACGACTGCCCCATAGACCTCCTACCCGGATCTGAAATCTCATTCGGCCGTATCTTTCCCTTGTCCGAAACAGAATCGGGAGTACTGAGGGAATACATTGACAAAAACCTTCGGAAGGGATTTATTCGTCCATCCACATCCCCAGCCGGGGCCGGGTTATTCTTCGTAGAGAAGAAGGACAAATCGTTACGGCCCTGCATAGACTACCGTGACCTGAACAAAATAACGGTAAAGAATCGTTATCCCTTACCCCTAGTCCCCGAGCTCCTCCAGAGATTGAGATCGGCAACGATATTTACTAAATTAGACCTGCGGGGGGCCTATAACCTTGTCCGTATCAGGGAGGGGGATGAGTGGAAGACGGCGTTCCGTACGAGATTCGGTCACTACGAGTATTTGGTAATGCCGTTCGGGCTCTGTAATGCTCCGGCAACCTTTCAGCACTTTATCAACGATGTTTTTCGTGACTTTCTCGATATTTTCGTGGTGGTTTATTTGGATGACATCCTAATTTTTTCCCCCTCACTGGAGGTTCATCGGGGTCACGTGATACGGGTATTAGAACGGTTGCGTCAACACGGGCTATACGCGAAGGCAGAAAAGTGCTGTTTCGAACAGCACGAAATCACGTTCTTGGGACTGGTTCTTTCTTCCGCGGGGGTCGCGACGGATCCCCAGAAAGTCACGGCGATCTTAGATTGGCCAATACTCGCCGACAAAAAGGGGGTACAGCGTTTCATCGGTTTTTCCAACTTTTACAGGAAGTTTATTACTTCTCCGGTTTGGTCTCCCCGATCACGCAACTGACGAAACAAGGGGTCCGCTTTAAGTGGACTCCCGAAGCGCAGACGGCATTCGAAAAGCTCAAAGATTTGTTCACCTCTGCTCCCATTCTCTGCCATCCAGATGCTTCTCTCCCATATGTTTTGGAAGTGGACGCCTCCGAAAATGCGGTAGGAGCGGTTTTGTCCCAAAGGAATGGTACCAAGGAACTACTGCACCCTGTGGCGTTCTTCTCCAGGAAGTTGACACCAGCGGAACGTAACTATGACATTGGAGATCGGGAGCTCCTGGCCATTAAAACTGCTCTTGAAGAATGGAGGTATTTACTGGAAGGAGCCACACACCCAATCCTAATATTCACAGATCACAAAAACCTTGAATATTTAAGAACGGCAAAACGACTGAGACCTCGCCAAGCGAGATGGGCTCTTTTCTTCTCTCGATTCTCATTCCATATAACGTACCGACCCGGTACTAAGAACACTAAACCAGACGCTCTGTCCCGCATGTTTGAGGACCCCGACGACGCTGTGGTACCTGACACCATCTTACCTTCTGGGAGTTTCCTCGCTCTACAAACGGAACTTCGCTCCCGGCTTCTCGATGCTTCTGTAGGACTACCAGTTCCGTCTGGGTCACCCCTCCAGAGCCATGGTGGGCTATTTTGGAAGGAAGACCGGATCATGGTCCCAGAAGAAGTGCGAACCTTGGTCCTAGGGCACTGCCACGACCATCCAATGGCGGGCCACTTCGGGGTAACGAAAACTCTGGATCTACTACGGCGCTCGTTCTGGTGGCCAGACATGATCAAGGATTGTGAGCATTACGTCCGAACTTGTCCCACCTGTCAAAGGAACAAGCCCTCCAGGAGCAGGGCATGGGGATTGTTACGTCCATTACCCATACCCAAGCGGGCCTGGCAAATGATAGCCATGGATTTCGTGGTCGAACTTCCACCATCCCAGGGCTACACTGCAATAATGGTGATCGTCGACCGCTTCTCAAAGATGGCACATTTCGTGCCCCTGGAGAAGACCCCATCAGCACCAGAAACGGCACGGATCTTCATCAAGGAAGTGGTGAGGCTTCATGGGGTTCCCGAAGATATAGTGTCAGATCGGGGGGTCCAATTCACCCCCAGGTTCTTGAACGCCTTATGTAAATCGCTGGGAATTAAGCTGTCGCTTTCATCCGCCTACCATCCACAGACCAACGGCCAAACTGAGAGGACAAACCAGACGCTGGAACAGTACTTACGGTGCTACACATCCTACCTTCAGGATGACTGGCTGTCGTTGCTGCCTTCCGCGGAATTCTCATACAACAACTCGAGTCACTCAGCTACGGGTCAATCCCCGTTCTTTTCCAATTACGGGTATCATCCCACATTCCTCCCTGATCTGATGCCTGAGAATCCGGTACCGGCATCTCAAGACATCTTGAACTTCTTTTCTGTCAATAACAAGACAATTCAGGAAGCCATCGCTAAAGCCCAAGAGGACAGTAAAAAGGCATTCGACAGAAAGAGAAGAGGAGAATTACTGCTTCAACCAGGGGATCAGGTTTGGCTAGCAACAACCAACTTGAAGATGCTGTGTCCTTCAAGGAAGCTGGGACCCAAGTACATTGGCCCATTTCCGGTAAAACGAGTAGTTAACGAGGTGGCCTATGAACTCGAGCTTCCGCAGTCCTTCAAGATACATCCTGTGTTCCATGTATCTCTCCTGAAGCCATCCAGACCGGATCCCTTCCCGGATCCCTTCCCGGACCGTGAATCCAGACCTCCCGAGGCAGTCACCATAGGTGACCAGGAGGAATATGAAGTGGAGACTATCCTCAGTTGCCGAAGGAGGGGGGGCCAGACACAGTTCCTGATAAAATGAAAGGGGTATGGCCCTGAGGAGAACTCATGGGAACCCGCCCAGAACGTCCACGCACCCAGGCTCATCCGGGAATTTTGTTGTGCTCACCCGCGGTGGAGAGATCAGTGGGGCTCCCGGAGGGTGCCCATTGGGGGGGGCAATGTCAGGGATCGCGGCTCCGTGGTCCACGATCGCGGCTCTGTCCCCCGCGCATGCGCATTGGTGGCAGATCGCGCCGGGACACAGGCACTAGGTACCGGCGAGCCGCGGCTGACAGGACGCCGCGCATGCACAGTAGGTGCCGCGGGCGCGCCTCAGGCGTCCAATGACAGCCGGGGGCGCGTCCTAGCCGGCCAATGACAGTGCAGGGCGCACTATTTAAAGATGCCCTGCACTGTCACAGATTGCCGCAAGGTCTTCCTGTGATCCTGAGTTCCTGCACCTGTCTAGTGACCCTGATTGACCCTGACTACGCTGCCTGCCCCTGTGATTGACCCGGATTGCCCTGACTATTCTGCCTGCCCCTGTGATTGACCCGGATTGCCCTGACTATTCTGCCTGCTCCTGTGATTGACCCGGATTGTCCTGACTACTCTGCCTGCTCCTGCGTTTGACCCGGATTGCCCTGACCATTCTAAGGATTGACTTCCCTGCTGACCCTGCGTGTGACCCGACTACTCTTCGCCTACCGATTCTGTACCCCGCTTACCCTCACGGGCCCACGATCCGTTACTACCCTGCTGGGGCCGCCATCCTCTTCATATCTGGCTCTCCCGGTACCTGTCCCTAAGGTCTCCTCAGCCACTGGTGGGCCTGCTCGGAGGTTGTGACCTGGCCCGGGACTGTTTCAAGTCCATCCCCACCATCAGGGGCTCTGGTGAAAGCACAGCCCGGGCTTAGACCCCACGCTCTGAGTAGGTCTGTCAGTTGGCAGCCTGAGGCACCACCTGGCGGATCATAACAGTATCTATATGCTTATGGTTAATGTTATATGTTGGATGCAGTAGTTTTTCTGCTCCCACTTAATTTGTTTAAATTACTGATTACTAGTTTCCCTGGAAGGGAATCCCCTCTCTTCACAGAGCCCCTGTCTGGGTAAAGGCACCGACAACTTTATTATCAGTCCCACTCTTCCATTTAGCACAGCTTCTGGTTCTCTTATTTACCAGCAGGTTTAGCGCAATATCCTGTTTGGGGAAGGCCATTTCTGATAACCCCCAAAAGAGGGCTACATAAGAAAAGAAAGAAACAAGTGTTTTATTGTAATTGCATTATCATTCTGAAGATAAAAATTTCCCCAAGCTTTTTACATTGTTTTCCAAACTGCCATCAGCAGCTTTATGGCATTCTGCTTTTCTAATGTTTTTTCTGATTAATAATTTCTTGCCTACAATCTGATAAATGTATCACCTATTTGAAACATTTCATATAAAACATTACTTCTTTCATGCCATGTCAATATGATTTATCATACAAACTGTTCTTGTTAGAACTTGACATATATTCTATATACAAAATGTAATGTTGAGGAACAAGGCAAACTTTCAGAACTGCTGAAACAGAAATTAAAAAGTAGTTGTAGAACCAGTTTGCTTCCTTGTTAAAATCAGTTATCACTTGATGCATGATACATGATGCTGGGAGACACATGAGACCAAATGATCTGGGATATTTCAATATCGAAGTAGGTTAAAAAAATAATATTTATATTGTCACAGTGGGTGGTGTCTGCAGGCTGTGGATAAATGTCTCTATATTTTGCTCAATCTTTGTTTTACAGCTTGTAAATACCACAACATTTTAGATTTTCCTTGCATCTGCTTAAGTTTAGAGTATTATGAGTACTGTTGAACGCTTACATAGTTGATAACTTTTCCAGTAATAATTTGGTTTTAGTGGTTATTTACGCTCTGTCCGTTAAACTGGACCACTGCACATGGAACATTGTTTTAATGAATAAAGGTTTTGCACTACCATCATTGTTTACAGGAGATAAAGTGTATGCATAGCCAATATTTTTCTAAGCTTTGGCTAGAGTAGGAATGAATTAAAAGGCCTGCCATGTTATTTTTTTGCTGCCTCAGTAAAATTGGGGAAATTTATATTCACTTCCTGTCCCATAGATACCATAAGATGTTAGTGGAATTCTCCCAAGAACAAGTTCCCCCATTGGAAGATTTCCACTGACCTGTTATTCTGGGGACAACTTCCAAACTTTGGATTTCCCTTCACCTTTATTCTTGGGTCTTATTCTGCCCCTCTCTAACTATTGCATAGGGCAGCCTTTTTCAGCCAGGGTCTCATGGCACTCTGGGCTGCTTTAGATTTATCAGGGGTGCCTTGGAAAAATACCTTAAAATTCCCCCAAATTGCTCCAAAATAGTCAACAACTCAGTGGATGGATCAAGATTGTAGTTTTGTTCCACAAAGCCACACATTTTTAATGTGCAGTATTACATCCTTGGGCACTGTGTAGGCCTGAAGCTGGCAAACTAACAATCATGTCATTGGTTGACAAGGAGGACATTAGACACCTACACAGCATCTTGTTTGCCCCTCCCTTGCTCCTTACTGTCAGCACTGGGGTCATGTTAGCTGAGTGAAGGAGAGAAACTGAGGAAGGAGAGAAATTCTGGAATACTAGTCAGTACCAGTTTGCAAAGGTGTATTTTCTTTGTAAGAATAAATTATCTCTGAAGTTGGGTGTCCTACATGTGTGCATGTCACTGTAAAACTATTAGTTTTGTTTTTTTTTTACATTTTAGAATTGATTGCCTTGAAACTGTCCCTAATTTTAAAAAGCACCTTAACTTAAAAGATGCTGACAAACATGGGCAAAGAGATATACTTAAAATGAAACTCACATCACTGTTTGGAACATTTACAAAGTTTTGCGATTTGTCATGTAAATCAAAAATCAATATTAGTTCTGTTTCCCATTTCCCATAAAGGGTAAATTCTGATACATTGAATGTCATGTTATACTGACTCATTTTTTTCACATGAAACATAAAGTTAAATGTACTGGAATGTTCTTCTTGTCTAAAAGAAAATTTAATATGTAGATATATGTTTCTTTAAAGGCATTATAAACCTCCCTACCTGCTCCTTGTGTTTTTATCCACATAAGATGCATTTTGATCATGGATCATTTGTTGTCCCACATGCAGCACACTTAATGCACAACCTCTGTCTGTGCAGTTTGATTTCCAGCATTTCCTCTGAAGAAATTTCATATTCTACACCACTTATGGAGGTGAGACCTACACAATAATTAGATCTGATAATGGCACAAACAGGCAGCCATGTGTGATGTGCGTAGTGAGGAGGACCCCTGAAGCCTTGGAGTGCACACGATATGGCAAACTGAAAGGTTCTGTCAGACAAATATTCTCCCCTGATAGAGTATAAACAGAGATAACATGGTGCTTACTACTATTGACTCATAGACAATCATGCACTAAATGGGAAATGTGAATTTTGGTTAAAGAGAGGGGTTTCCAACAGCCTGATTGCTTTTATCCAAGTAGGACAATCTGTAATGGTTTTAACTTGAATTCTTCCTGAACACTAAAACTGGGGGAGTTTGGGTAGGGTGGAAAGGAGTGCTGTAAATGGACATCCTTACATATCACCTCATATCAGTCATTCTGACCATTACTGTGTGACTCCACAGGCTCTGTGGGCCTGATTTACTAAAGTATGATATGCAGTGTACTGAGCTGAAATGGAGTGTGGTGACATTAGGTGCAACTGTGTTCACTTCAAACATCCAATCCTGTAAAAAAGAAGCTCTAGTTTAATACCTGCACCTGATTGGATGGATGATGTACTCACAGGTTCATTTAAAGGGAACTATGTCCACCTCCAAACAGAGATGCGGTGTCAAGGAGATCCCTGCTAGCTGCTGATATCTTTGGCTGCTCTTCTTCCAGGTTTTGATTGTTGCCCATTTTGATGGGCTGGGCTGAGATGGCATCACTCCTGTGCATGCACAAGAGTTCATTCAATTTAGCAGATGCTGCATGTGCACAGCTCAATGTACAGTGTGAACAGGCAAGTAAGAATGCTTTAATTCAGAAGAGATTTATTTTTGGGCTTATTTACTAAAACTGGAGAGTGCAAAATCTTGTGGAGCTCTGCATAGAAACCAGTCAACTTCCAGGTTTTATTACCAAAGCTCATGTAGCGCTACCCTCAAAGGTATCACTGAGTATTTTGGGTCCCCTGTGCTATTCAGGCCTGATTCTGAGTACAGTCCCTACTGACACCACCAAATAACCTTGACCAAGAGAAACCCCTGACTATGAAACACAAAATAATCACACAGTTTAAAGTGAATAAATGCTTGATTGTATTGAAGTAAGAGTAAAGTAATGCAGGCACAAAAGAAACGTGAGATAAAAAAAATAACAAACAAAACTAACAAAAGATAATCACTCTAGAAACTTAACCAAAATGAACACACACACAGTACCACTTTAAATAGACCCAATTGTCCAGCAGGACCAGAGTTTAAATAGTAAGTCCAGCCCTGAGATATTCCCCCCCCCCCCCAAAGTGAGCTGGAATTGAGTATAAAGAGAATTTGGACTAACTCACTTATGGGATCCCAAGGACTGGAGACAGGGGTTAACTCTCAAATGAATTTACATGCAATAACATCCCCTTTTGTACCACTCCCAAATAGAGGAACAGATTCTTTTTTGCACTCCATGGGGCCCTAGTTGCTGCATGTCAGAGTTGATGTCTTTTTGGATGGGACCAGGATCTCCTGAAGAGGGTATAGTAACAAGAGAAGTTCCACCTGAACAATTGATACGAAACTGGGGTAGGTCCTTTTAACACACAAGATGAATGCCAGAATTTTTTAAGCTAGGAAAGGGGCAGAAGTAGACTTCAGCAGAACTGAACCCCTGTAGGAGATGTAGTAGCCTGATGAAGCAAGTTCCTTTACACCTGTAGAAGGTTTGAGATGAGATACTGACAGTATTCCTGTCTAAAGAGAAACATGTGCCGTAGCAAGAGTCCTGCATTCAGAGCAATAGGGATACACTAAAGTAGTAGGCCGCAGTACTTAATGGGCTAGGGTTTCAAACTGGCAGCCCTCCAGTTGTTGCAAAACTACAAGTCCCATGACGCATTTCAAGGCTGACAGTTACGAGCATGACTCCCAAAGGCAGAAGCATAATGGGACTTGTAATAGTCTGGGCTATGGAACCCTCTCAGCTGGTCTGTAGTTTTAGCACAGTGAAGGATGGTCTCTCAGTTGGGGGGCCCCCTTGTTCTCTCGGTTCCGCTGTGGAAGAAGCAATGTCACAATCCACCTGCCTGCAGGGTCGACTCTCCTGCTTGTCAGCAATACCAGCGATCTGTGGTCCCTCTTTCCAGCTCTCTAGTGTGACCAAAATTGGCCTGGGTTCTCTAAATCCTGCACTCCCTTCTCACACACGTCCGCACCCTCTCACAGTCTCCTTCCTGTCTCCTCTGGGATCCCTGGATTTCCTTTTTATCTGCTCCTGCCCCTTTGCTCCCTCTTTTGGGAACTGTAGTTCTGTGTCAAATAAACTGAAAGAATTCCTGTCTCCAGAATACAAGTCCCAGCATTCTTAGCATTGCTGTACAATTTCTTGTGCCAGCTGAACTGCAGAGCACTGCCATCTTGTGGCCATGTAACAGTCTGCAATAAGTACCAATACAGTGTGTTACACTTAATTGAATAAGCTGAAGTTAGAAGCTGATTACCTACTATGCACAGTTGCACCAGATTCTGAGTGCACCAGTTTTAGTAAACCTCCCCATATGTATCTTCTGTATTAACCACTTCCTGTCCGGCCCATGTATATAAACGGCCGGATGAGAGCAGCGCAGGGGTGGGTGGCCTCCCCACCCCCTTCTTGTGCATGCTCCTTGGGAGCACACAGTGGAACACCAATCGTTGTACGGGACCTCTGTGCGAGGTCCCAATCATGTGATCACTGATTGGCCAATCAGTGATCACATGAAGAGTAGTAAGCAAGATGTCACTTCTGATAGCAGTATTTCTCAATGGCTGCAAGAATGCAGCCAGAGAGATGGAGAAATGATTGCTTTTACAGCCTTTATGGGTGTAAAAGCAATCCATGTAATAAAAAAAAAATCTTCATAACCCCCCACAAGTAGCACAGTGTCACTATGGTGACAATGTGCTGCTAGGGTGACAGTATGTAAAAATAAATAAAAATGTAAAAAAAATTTTTAAAAATTATAATTTTTGGTTACAAACTAATTTTGGTTATTTTCTTTTTACTAAAAATAACTATAACTTTTTTCAAAATCTTTGGACTTTTTCATTTATATAGCAAAAAAAAATAAAAATCCCAGTGGTGAATAAATACCACCAAAATAAAGTTTTATCTGTATCAAAAAAATAGCTAAAAAATTAATATGGGTACAGTGTTGCATGACCGTGCAATTGTCATTCAAAGTGTGATAGCGCTGAAAGCTGAAAATTGGCCTGGACAGGAAGGGGGTAAAAGTGTCCAGACTTGAAGTGGTTAAAAAGCCTACCTGTTCCCATTTTTTATTTGAGTAAATTTAACCTTACCTTCCATTATTGTAAATCAAGTCCATGATGACTTCACCTTTCCACCACTCTGTAATAGGTCTCAGAGTTTAAATCCATAAACCTTTGTTAGTTAACCTTTCTTGCTTTGAAAGAGTATCCCAAGGGACATTTTTTTCTTCTTTTACAATTTTACCTTTCTCTGTACACAGGATTTAATATATTATGTTTGCATAAAAGGTATGACATGGATTACCTCTATACATGTCCATCCCTATCAGAGTAGGAAACAAACTTTATTTCATTATATAGTAAAGTGTATAACGCCTTATAGTGTTTTGTGTATACTATTATGACTAGAGCTCACTACTCTTTATTTGTCTACTGTACAACCATTTCCAGGTGACTAATCTTCCTCTAATGCAGTATATGTCTCTATACTGTTTCTATTTCACCCTCATATGATAGTTATAAATATTTCTCAAGTTACTATTCTTTTTGTTCACTGTCTCATTTCTAGCTGTGGTACGTTTTTTTTCCCTACCAAAAAGTGATTAATCAAAGAGTCCCATCTCAGTAGGCTACCTTACAATGGCTGGTATGAAGTCTATAATTCTTTTACTCCATTGTAACTGGATGAGAATATTTCAACTATCATATGTAGATACCGTAGATGAAATAGAAAATAGAAACAATATGGACTGCTGCTTTAGAGGAACATTAATCAATTGCAAATGGAGAGTAGTGAGCTCTAAAAGTCACCTTCCAAAATAATATACACAAAACACTATCAGGTTTCTACACATTTTGGTATATATGTAAAAAATAAAGTCTGTTTCCTACTCTGATAGAGATAGATATGCACTGAAGTAATGGATTTTGTACCCTTTATGCAAAAAAAAAAATTTTTAAAAGAGAAACTGTTCTATATTAATAACCTAAATTTAATGCACTTCAGACTTCAGTAAATCAGCCGTGTGTACCGTAAACATGTATACAATTGTTATTTACTTATATGGGTGCGTTTCATTTTCTACGCACTAACTGCTCATAGTGATTGATATTCATATTTCTTTGAAGAGCTTTCTTTCTCAACCTGGCCAAGAGCTTGCTGAGTGTGTTCATTTTGCTATGATGTAAAATGTTACAGGAAAGTTAAACTACTTATAATATGTAATGAGAGAAAACTCAGCAGGCATCAGAGCTCTGCTCTACATCCCTGTAGTTTCCCAGAAAGGAAACCCCAACCGCACACAAGTGTAATAGTTCCCAATGCTTAAATCTATAAACTTTCCTCTGTTAAGCTTTCATGTTTTGAAAGTGCATCCAGATAGATTACTTTTGCTATGTCTAATCCCTTATAAGAGTAAAATCTGCATGACCGAATTTTTTACAGTTTAAGAATAGAAAAACAAGATCCATGCATTCAGTACTGCCTTTCATGTGGAATGTTTCAAGGTCTTACAATAACAAGGGTAAAATAAACTCTCAGAAACTAGGACATGTTTGGAGACAAAACAGTAATATTTGATAATTAAATTCAGCAGGCTCAGCTTTAGCTGTTTTGAGCCTTTGCTCATAAAATTGGGAAAGGCGTTGGGCACACTTCTTATTCCAATTGAACTTGACTTCTATTTATATACTAATTTCTGTCATTTCAGACCACACGGGTTTTAAGAATCTGCTGAATGTCCTAAAAGTCTATAATACTAAGCTAGGCAGCACTAGTTCCCATCACTGATGCTAACTTGCCACTGATTTCTGATTTACTCTGGTAACTGATGGAACTGATGGAAAAGTAAATTGTTGAATAACTCAATCGGTAATACTCAAAGGACTGAACAGAACAAAGCAAACAAGACAAATAAAAAATGTCTCATTAGTAGCAATTAAAAGTAATAATACTCATTAAAAGAGAAGTAGGGCTTCCCCTCCCCCTATTTATACTTACCTAGGTGGATGCAGCCTCAGTATGAAGCTGCATCTGTCCCCTGCCAGCTCTAAGGCTGAGAACACAGCGATCACATGACTGCTGATCGCTGAGTTTTCACAGCCGCTCTGAGCAGAGAACGATGACTGTCAGTCACCTCTGTATACTCAGCCCCCCAGTGCTCACGGGAATGCTGGGCTGTGGAGGGGGAGGGAGTGGCTGGCTCAGGTTCTCAGTGCTGAGAGGCAGAAGATCCAAAAGAACATCATTTTCACATTTCATCTGATCTTTTGAAGAATGTGTTTGATAGGGTTATTGCTGGTCCATTCCAGGAAATAAATTGTCACATCTCATATAGTTCTGAATGCAACATCAGTTAAAAACAAGATTATGTTTTTTTTTTATTTTATATCTGTTCACCCTATTCGCTGCTCCTAAAATTTGTTAATTTTGAGATCATCTGTTTTTTTCAGTCTCAATGATTAGTATATCTAACAAAATGTACAGGGTAAACTACAGAGCATTTATGAAAACACATGCACAAGGTAATAATTCAAAGGCTTTGAAAGTGGACCTACCATCAGACATATTTATTCATGTTAACTGCATGCATGCTAAGTAACGTGTAAATGTAACACAGTTACACTATATTGCCAAAAGTATTGGGACACCCCTCCAAATCATTGGATTCAGGTGTTTCAATCACTTCCATGGTCACAGGTGTATAAAATCAAGCACCTAGGCATGCAGACTGCTTCTACAAACATTTGTGAAAGAATGGGTCGCTCTAAGGAGCTCAGTGAATTAAAGCGTGGTATCGTGATAGGTTGTCACCTGTGCAAGTCCATCCGTGAAATTTCCTTGTTACTAAATATTCCACAGTCAGCTGTTAGTGGTATTATAACAAAGTGGAAGCAACTGGGAACAACAGCAACTCAGCTACAAAGTGGTAGGTCATGTAAAATGACAGGGAAGTCAGCGCATGCTGAAGCGCACAGTGTGCAGAAGCCGCCAACTGTCTGCATAGTCAATAGCTAAAGACCTCCAAACTTCATGTGACCTTCAGATTAACACAACAACAGTGTGTAGAGAGTTTCATGGAATGGATTTCCATGGCTGAGCAGCTGCATCCAAGCCTTACATCACCAACTGCAATCCAAAGCATCGGATGCAGTGGTGCAAAGCACACTTCCACTGGACTCTAGAGCAGTGGAGACGTGTTCTCTGAAGTGACTAATCACGCTTCTCTGTCTGGCAATCTGATGGACGTGTCTGGGTTTAGCAGTGTGCAGGAGAACGATACTTGCCTGACTGCATTGTGCCAAGTGTAAAGTTTGGTGGAGGGGGATTATGGTGTGGGGTTGCTTTTCGGGGATTGGTTTTGGCCCCTTAGTTCCAGTGAAGGGAACTCTTAAGGCATCAGCATACCAGGACATTTTGGACAATTTCATGCTTCCAACTTTGTGTAATGGCCCCTTCCTGTTTCAATATGACTGCGCACCAGTGCAAGGTCCATAAAGACATGGATGAGCGAGTTTGGGGTAGAGGAGCTTGACTGGCCTGCTCAGAGTCCTGACCTCAACCCGATAGAACACCTTTGGGATGAATTAGAGCAGAGACTGCAAGCCAAGTCTTCTCGTACAACATCAGTGCCTGACCTCACAAATGCACTTCTGAAAGAATGGTCAAACATTACCATAGACACACTCCTAAACCTTGTGGACAGCCCTACCCAGAAGAGCTGAAGCTGTTATAGCTGCAAAGGGTGGGCCAACTCAATATTGGACCCCACAGACTAAGACTGGGATGCCATTAAAGTTCATGTGCGTGTAAAGGCAGGCATATGTAATACCTCTCACTGAGATCACAGATGGAAGATGGAACCACCTTTTTCAAGCATTATCCAAGGTCATCATCTGCTTCCTAGACTAAGATGCCTCCTGCTGTAGCCTCGTACTTGCTACAATATTATTATTATATATTATTATTATATTATGTTACAGTCTGATCACTCATCATTTTAATTGTGATTGATATAGTCATTCTTTGTCCAAGAGATCTGAGCCTCGACACGACTTACCTCTGTTCCTAAAAAAGTCTCTCATCGGTGAAGTCTATTCCTCCTGTTCATTAGGTAAGACTTCCATATTATACTGGCTATTAGGCATCTAGACGGTTATTAATTTTCTCTTGTACCATATAGTATTGTAACTGTAATATCTGCCTTAATTTTGTAAAGTGCTGCGCAAACTGTTGGTGCTATATAAATTCTGTATAATAATAATAATAATAATTCATTGCAGGTTGAATAATAGAAAGCTCCACTTTTATTTAAAAATAAATTCAAATATATAATTGTTATACAAAACACTTAGCAATTTAATGCTATCGCTATCAAGAATTATTTTTCCATTTCAATCTACAACTACTGTAATTTTCTGAAATGATTGAATGTTGCTTCCCTCCAAAATGGTGTTCTGTATACCATTGGTGCATGGAATTCTTCCAGAAATGGAATTTCCTGCTTGTATGTTTGGCACACAGATTTTCCCAAATTTTAGGCATCATTTTTGGTGAAATACTCCCTAAGGCTTGTCTGCTTTTAATAGGATGCAGACAACACATCTTTCCCTATTATAATACTGAGATTTGCTCAGGTACTTTTAATGAGTGCACAAACAGCTGTTTCTTCAGAACAGAGAAAGGTACAAAATTGCAACAAAGGATTCTAAAGCAACCCTTGCAACGTGCACAGATAACATAGAGGGAATTTTGTTTTTCTCAATAAAAAGAGGAGTTAAACTTTAATTAAACTTAAGCTATAGGACATACTAGTCAATGGGTTTTCTTGCTTCATTTTCTCAATATACATTAAGCTGTAGAATTAAATGTGAAATATGATTGTTTGTAGTGGGTAATGGCTATATTTCCTCATTGTTCCAAGTTTTAAGCTTTAAGGCTTCTGTTTTGCTTTTTGTTCCCTTCAAAGTGTTCTCCTCATAGTTGTTTTACTAAATTAAATAAGGGGAAATAAACTGGAACTTGCTGAATTGTGGGAAAATAGGTAGAGTTAGAGAATAGGTTTATTTAGAAATGCATATCCTTACAACATTTTCACTTCCTATGGAAGTTAAAGAGTTTAGAGAGCTATAAATTACAAAATATTTTTTCTCCTGCATGTGAGCGAAAAGGAGACATTCTTAAGAAAAGAAAAACATGTCAGTATCTAACAACAGACCTAGATCTGTGGTCCATGTTTCTCTTTGGCAGCACTTCTAGTTGTGGAGATCCATGATCAAGCATTGAAATTTATGCCGACTAGTCCCCTCTTAGTGATTTCATTACACCTAGCCTAAGAGGACCTACATGACCCAGGCAGTGACCCCAAGAATGATTATTCATCTATGCACTGTATACGACAGAAGACTTGTGACCTTGTGTGTCATATGACTATTGATTTATGTAATCATTCTGGGAAATTATTGTAGGAATTGTTTGTAACTAACTCAGCTATTAGTTAAGGAGAGAAAGAAGGGCAATGGCTTAAATAGAAAAAAGGATAGTTAGAAAATGAAAGTCTCTGATCAGCTCAACTGGGTAATGTGTGTGTTTCAGAGATGGCTGTAATGTGACATTACAACCATCTTTGAAGGCATTATGGTGTCCTTTTATCAAGCAGTGATAAATCACCACTGCTCAGTTCTCCGGCATTCTCAGAAGAAAGAGTACTCCTCTGAATGCCTTTTTATGAAGCAGTGTAGGTCACTTCTTCAAATGAAGGGAGAAGCGATCTACAAACGCATTGAATGCTGGAAAACGGCTGCTTTTACTATAATCTTGCGAGATTACTGTAAGAGATCAGTCAAACACCATTTACTAAGCAGCGGTAAATTACTGCTGCTTCATTTGCGGCTCCTCCGATTCTCCAGCTCTGGGCTGGAGAATCTGGAGGGAGAACACAGATCACCAGTGAAGGGCTGACATCCCTCCTTCATATACTGGCCATCTGTGTGCTGAGATGATCAGTGGAGAACATATTCTCCACTGATCATCTCTGTTTCCTAAACCACTAACGATCGGAGATCAGCAACGATCCTCAGGATCGCCACTGATCTCTGTTTCATAAAAAGACACCTATATGCATACTGTATATGGTCAGGAAGGTACACAGGCATAGTTTTACTGATCCATCTTTCTTGAGTAAATGACAGCCTCTAAAGCTTTGGAAACTTCAGCTCATCCAGTACTGAAGGGATACATTGCAGTGTATTTAATCCCAAATGTGAATGATATCAAAATATATATAGCCTGTAATCAATCAGTGTCATAGTGATGTCATAGTGAGATAACTAACACCTGCCTGCATTTAAAATTCTTCAATTAAATCAACTTCTTTTGACTTTTGGAGTCTTGGAAAATATCATCATCCATACTGACCTTACACACATGCTATTCTCTAGAATAATGTATAAGTAAAGAAATTCATTATTTCACTGGGCAAAAAGTTCTGACGTTATGTTTTCTTAAAACGTGAACAGAAAATGGAGGATGCTGTCTGATATAGATTTTTTGATGTTATAACTAAAAGGACATCAAGCGACAAATGTATATGTTTATGTGTCTTTAACTGGAAAAATAGACCATTATCACAAGTGTAATAAAAGCGCCACACCCTTAATACTTTAAAGCAGCAATTCCACCTCAAAGAAACCAAATAAATTTCTTAGTGCTATAACTTAAATAAAGGAATGCGCTAAAACCACAAACTATTCCTAATTTAGTGTAGAAACATTAGTGCAAAAGATATATATATCTATTCTCAATTAATATAAAAAAATATCAAAATTATGTGCAAAACTATTTTTTAGTGCATAAGTAATTTAAATAATTAAATTTGTGAATATAAAAAAAATGTCCAATTCTGAATTTCTTCAAATGTCCAAACAAATCCTTTTCAAATTCAGGTGCTCTCAAAGAAATTGTGCCAAAATCCACCACCAAAAGTAAAGTTGGGTAACTCACCAGAGCTCCATGCTGATCAATCTCTAGATCAGCAAAAAACGCTTTTTGCTCTGGGAGCAGATGCAATAAATCAACTTCTCAGGTGTGATGATCAATAGCTACACAATCATCCATAAGGTAGGTATCCACCACTCAATATAATGGTTCCAGGAGCATTATATCACTCTCTCTTTTTAGATCTCTCCACCGAGGTCATGTTTGGGAATGAAAGAGAAAATCATGGTGCAGCCAGTTTTTTTTATAAAAGTATCCAACAATTTAATAAAGATTTACACTCACAAAAAGGGTGTCTTCACCGACACCAGTATAACAGCATAAAACAGCAAATGGTATAACAGTCTCCTGTTCCCCGTACACTCACTACAGCGCTCGTGACTTAATTTTCTCCACAAACTTCAGCATCCAGCAAGCCCTACTAGTTTCGTCATGAATGACATCTTCAAAAAAAAAAAAATAGACCATTGTCTTATATGGCAACTGTCTGTTTATATTGAGGTGATTAGGAGCAACAAGCCATCTTGTTCTTCACATAAAGCAAATTATTCAGCTTCTGTGCCAGGATGTATCAGCACCTTGGACAGCTATCAGGGACAATACTTCTAAGTACCCACAGCAGTGTAAGATGATGCATAGGTCATGGCATTTACTCACACATAACATTTGATTTTAATTAGAAACAGATGTTTAAACAATATTTACTGTGAATAGTGATTACTAATCATTTATACGTTGTGAATACTAATACGTTAAACATACTGCAAACATATTTCTAGTGTTTGTAACACTTTTTTATGCTTGAAAAATTCAATCAACTTTTTTTTTAAATGAGTCATTTTTCTCTCCGCATGTTTAGTGCATAGTACTAATAAGCTTTGAAAATGTTACTGAATCACACATGCTATCATTGCTAACTCTTATGTTAGATTTTTTTTGGAGTGTATATTTAATACATATTCTTGAAACAACTGACTGGGTTTCCTGGACAGCAAATTCTACAGGTCTAGCAAATATCTGAAAATTTTTAATAATTCTTTAATAATATTCCATAGCAACTATTGCAATTACATGCTGGTCAGTAAAATTATGTAATTCTTCCAGTTTCAATAGGTCTATAAATCCCATCAGTAAAATTGGATGTAATCATTGGGATTTGCATGTGTATGCAGTAGTGTATGTGTGAGTGATAAGGTTGCAAGACAGTTACACATTATTATTATTATTATAATAAAGGATTTCTATAGTGCCAACAGTTTATGCAGCACTTTACAACATAAGGGCAGACAGTACAATTACAATACAATTTAGTACTGTAGAAATCAGAGGGCCCTGCTCATTAGAGCTAACAATCTAAGAGGTAAGGTCAAGAGATACAAAAGGTAATAACTGTGAGGGATGGGCTGATGGAGAGAATATGTAGACAAAAAGAAAACATCAGCGCCCAGGATTCCCTTATTAGACACACAATTCCCCGTGAGATGCTGCTGTACACAGGTGCAAAAACCAAAAAAACTTATATCAATAAATACCAGCGCAAACCCACATAATAAATTGCATCACCCAACCTAATTAGACAAACTAAAAAAACGTGACCACTTATATGCTAATGAAATAATAAAAAAAAATATATAAATAAATACATAAATAAATAAATAAATAAATAAATAATTATTGAATTAATAAGTCCAGTGACAAAAAAATCCCAAAATAACAGTCCCGTGACAAAAATTGTAATTATACTGTAATTTTCATTGGATTCTTCCGTGCTTTTGATCCCTTCACCATCCACCAGTGCAAAAACCAACATTAACCGCACTCACCAGATATTAGTGAGTCACACGCCTTTCAGGAATATTAAGGGCTCCTGGACCCCCTTTACTTTATATAGGACCTCCAAATAATACCTCCTTTCAGATCTGGGTACCTCTTCTGGTTACTCCTCTCACCGAATCCCCCAAGGAAAATCAGGAAGAAGAAAAAACCATAGCGTAATACCGTAGTGTTTTCTCATCAAAAAATTCTCTCTAGACCACTCACATTTTAGCAGGATATAACCCCCATTTTTTTTGAAACAACAACGATCTTTCTTTAAAACGATCCTCTTTCCATGTACCGCGACTCTTGCATAAAAGACCCCACAGCCTAGTATACAGCAGGATGGCAGACCTCAGATGCAGACTCATTCACTCAGTCCGGGGTCTGTACAGGGTGGCGGCAGCGAGGAATCTCCCCTCCGGGTGTCACTTCCAAGTAGCAAGTAACTTGGAAGTGACACCCGGAGGGGAGATTCCTCGCTGCCGCCACCCTGTACAGACCCCGGACTGAGTGAATGAGTCTGCATCTGAGGTCTGCCATCCTGCTGTATACTAGGCTGTGGGGTCTTTTATGCAAGAGTCGCGGTACATGGAAAGAGGATCGTTTTAAAGAAAGATCGTTGTTGTTTCAAATAAAATGTGGGTTATATCCTGCTAAAATGTGAGTGGTCTGGAGAGATTTTTTTGATGAGAAATCACTACGGTATTACGCTATGGTTTTTTCTTCTTCCTGATTTTCCTTGGGGGATTCGGTGAGAGGAGTAACCAGAAGAGGTACCCAGATCTGAAAGGAGGCATTATTTGGAGGTCCTATATAAAGTAAAGGGGGTCCAGGAGCCCTTAATATTCCTGAAAGGCGTGTGACTCACTAATATCTGGTGAGTGCGGTTAATGTTGGTTTTTGCACTGGTGGATGGTGAAGGGATCAAAAGCACGGAAGAATCCCATGAAAATTACAGTATAATTACAATTTTTGTCACGGGACTGTTATTTTGGGATTTTTTTGTCACTGGACTTATTAATTCAATAATTATTTATTTATTTATGTATTTATTTATATATTTTTTTTTATTATTTCATTAGCATATAAGTGGTCACGTTTTTTTAGTTTGTCTAATTAGGTTGGGTGATGCAATTTATTATGTGGGTTTGCGCTGGTATTTATTGATATAAGTTTTGATGGAGAGAATAAATGTAGAGTAGGACAGATTTGGAGTAGGTAATTCCAGAGGATGGGAGAGACTCTGGAGGAGTCCTTGAGGCAAGCAGTGGTAGCAGACAATGAGCAGTTGGTAAGATGGATGAGTCTGGCGTCAGTGTTCATATGAGTCTGGCGTCAGTGTTCATGATAGACTGAAGGGGTGAAAACCTATGCAAAGGTAAGCCAAGAAGGAGAGAGTTGCAGTAGCTGAGGCAAGAGATGACCAGGGAGTGAATTAGAAGCTTTGTGGTGTCATTGGTTAGGAAGGGACGTATCTTGCAGATGATGCAGAGGTTGAGGTGGCAAGCTTTGCACAGTGATTGTTAGGAAAGTTCAGAATCCAGGATTACACCTAGCACTCTGGCATGCAGGGACAGGTTAATAGCTGAGCCAATGATTCTGATGGAGAAGTCAGGGAAAGGGGCACGTGGGCGTGGAAATATGAGCTCAGTTTTGGATAGACTGAGTTTCAGGAAGTGGTGTGACAACCAGTTTGATATGTCTGTTAGTAGATAAGTGATGCGTAAGGAGACTGATGGAGTGAGCTGAGGTGTACAGCTTAGAACATTCTACTATGCACCCAAAAAACTATATGCACAGCAACATAATTTAATTATAATTATTTGACATACAATGCACCAAAACAAGATGTCATATGTGATCATTTGCATTCCTCAACAACTGTCAATCTTAGTTTATCTGCTCTAATGTTCTTAGGTCAGTTTTAATTTACGTTTATATGTTTGTTAACACAATTTCTTTATACTTCTGTATAAAATAGCTATTATATATATATATACAGTACTATATATATATATATATATACACACACACACACACAGTGCTCAGCATAAATGAGTACACCCCTTTTGAAAAGTAAGATTTTAATCAATGTCTCAATGAACACAAGAACAATTTCCAACATTTTTACAAAACTGTGTTTTATAGAACATTTGTTTAGCTCATTACATGAAAGTAAGGTTAATAATGGAACTTTGATTACAAAATCTTCAGTTTTATTCAAATTAGTTGATGCAAAAATGAATATACCCCACAACAAAAACTACCACATCTAGAATTTTGTATGACCTCCATGATTTGAAAGTACAGCACCAAGTCTTCTAGGCATGGAATGAACAAGTTGGTGACATATTGCAACATCTATGTTTTTCCATTACTCAAGAACAATCTCTTTTAGAGCCTGGATTCTGGATGGAGAGTGATGCTCAACTTGTCTTTTCAGAATTCCCCATAGGTGTTTGCTTGGGTTCAGATCAGGAAACATACTTGGCCACTGAATCACTTTCACCCTGTTCTTCTTCAGAAACGCAGCAGTGGCCTTAGATGTGTGTTTTGGATCATTGTCATGTTTTAAAAGTGCATGACGACCAAGGACGGGGAGTGATGGTAGCATCTTCTCTTTCAATATAGAGCAGTACTTCTGCGAATTCGTGATACCATTAATGAAATGCAGCTCCCCAACACCTGCAGCACTCATACAGCCCCACACTGCCATCACCATGTTTCACTGTAGGCACCATGCATTTTTCTTTGTACTCCACACCTTTGCGATACCCTACAGTTTTGAAATTGTCAGTTCCAAAAACCTTTATCTTGGTCTCATCACTTTAGAGTACAGAGTCCCAGTAGTCTTCTTCTTTTTCAGCACGGGCCCTGGCAAATTCTAGGTGGGCTTTTTTTTGTGCATGGGCTCTAGGAGAGGCTTCCTTTGTGGACAACAACCATGCATGTCTTTCCTCTGCAGTGTATGCTGTATTGTGTCATAGGAAACAATCACCCCAGTTTGGCTTTCTACTTCTTTAGTTAACTGCAGTGAACTTGTATGGTGATTTTCTTCAACCCTCCTCATCAGAAGACACTCCTGTTGAGGTGTTAACTTCCGTGGATGGCCTGGACGTCTCTGTGAGATGGTTGCAGTTCCATCTTTGTTAAATTTTTGTGTGACTTTTGCTACAGTATTCTGATTGATAAGTAAAGCTTTGTTGATCTTCTTGTAGCCTTCACCTTTCTTGTGTAAAAAAATTATTTTCTTTCTCAGGCCTTGTGACATTTCTCTTCCATGTGGTGCCATTGCTGACGGCATGAAATGAGAAGGGATTTTCTTTGTTAAGTAAAGCCCTTTTATAATCCACTGTCTGCTGGACACCTGTTTAATGAATAATTAGACTCGTCTGTAGTTGAATTCTTGTTAATTAGGATTTTGTTCTCTAAAATTTAGCTTTGCTCCTAAGACTTTCATTGGGGTGTATTCATTTTTGCAACAAGGACTTGAATGAATTTGTTAGGAAAAATACTTTTTTGTGTGTGCAAATTAAATTTTGTTTGCAATCAATGGCTTGCATTTGTGGGAGTATTTTGCTAGTTCAGTGTCCCATAAAAATTGTTGATTTGGAAAGGAAAGGAAAGGTTTTCTGACAAATCTGTTGAGGTGTACTCATTTATGCTGAGCACTGTGTATATTTATAAATTACTTCTTCAGTTAAAGTCACATGTAAAATAAAGTGAGAAATTATACTCTTCAGTACAGTAGGTGTAATTGTTGATGAGTAGAGATGAGGTTTGGGTTCATAATTACCAACATTTGCAATCCTGGGTAATTTATGTGCAGATTTGCCAGAAGAATGTTTTCATGCATAAAATGTCCTTTGCCCTATGGCCAGTAGACTTGGAAATGTCAATAATAAAACTTTTGGTTAAGGCAGCCCCTTAACTAAAAAAAAGGAGGGGTGGGGGGGGATGCATGGAGCAGCCATAGTGTTAGTGAACTGGAGGCTGTTTCAGGGAAAGAATAAGAAAGACTAAGGATATAAGGAGAGATTTAGGTCTGTTCGGATTTAGGTCTGTTGTGATTACTATCAGCCCCTTCGTTTTCTTTTTGTCATTACTATTTGATGTTTTTTTGTCTTTTATTTTATTTTGTAATTGATCTGAAGTCAGAGGTCATTTTTAGCTGCTACCCCTTCCATAGCAATCTTTTCTGTTTTTGCTGTAAAGATTCCCTTTTGAGGTGTTCCTTTATTTTGGGAGTATATTGATTTTTATGTTGATGGGGTCTTTATTTTAGGTTAAATAGTTTGTTTTTTTGCAAGCTGCAAGGTGTCTCTTTAAAAAAAATGTAGGCTTTGTTTCAGCAATGGTATTTTGGGGTTTTCATTTCTTTTGGGTTTTTTTTTAACTTTTTGGTTTATAGGGACGTAATCTTAATTCTTGCAGTAAAACACCTGTGCCTGTGCTCTTTTTCCCTAGTAAATTTAGACCTAGTCTTGCTCATTAAAATTGTCCTGCTGCTGGCAATTTTACACTGCTGTGTCATCTGTATTCACTTAATTTTTGTTGCAAAACATCTGCCTTTGCTCTTTTTCTCTAGCACACTTTGGCCCATTTTCCCTGATTAAAACTGTCCTGCTACTGGCAAATTTTACTCTCCTGTAGCCTCTGCAGTATCTTAATTATTGTAGAAAAGCCCGCCTGTTTGCCTGTACTCTTTTTCTCTTGTTCAGTTTACTAAAAGATCCCTCATTAAAAAAGTCCTGCTGTTGGCCAATATTACAATGCTGTATCAATTGTAGTCTCTTAATTTTTAATGAGAGTTTGATAGAAATTGTCCAGCACCAGGACAATTTTGCATTAGCGAGACCAGGGATAGCCACAGCAAACTACTGGCCAATTTCTAACTGCTGGTCATAGTGGGTCTACTGTTTGATTAAAAAAAAAAAAAACGTGTCACTGTAATGGAACCTGAAAAAGTATTTTTATTCAGAATTAAACAACTCAGATTGAGGGGGTGCTGCTGTATGTAATTCAAGCTAACTGAATAATTAATAAAAAAACTAATCCATGGTCAAGTATATGATTGTCTGTGAGAATTGTACTGTTCCAAAACACCACGTGCAGCTTTAAATCATTCCCCAAGCACTACATTTAAAGGATTTGTATATTTTCATTGTTGCCCTCAAAGCCACATGAAGAAAACCCTCTCCATGCTGTACAGTATTTAAAAAAATTGTTTGCATTGACATGTCCCCAATGGCAGTGTCCTGCGTCCCAAACCTTTTTTGGCAGTAGTTTGCCTATTAAGGCTGGATTCACACTTGAGCGATTTGTAGGTTGAAGCTCGAAGCTCCAAAAATGCTCAAATTTAAAAAATCAATTGTTTTCTATGATTCCTGTTCACACCCTGATCGCATAAACAGGCACCATAGAGAACAACTGATTTTTGAGCATTGAGCTTCAAGCCACAACTCATTCAAGTGTGAATCCAGCCTAATCCCCCAAATGGCTTGAATTTAACATCAATATTCACTTTAATGGGATTTGTCTCTAATTTCAGGTTCTCCAGATTTCAAACAAGATTCAGTGAACCCTTGGCAGATCGAACCTAGGCAGAATTATCCATTGTTACTGGTGAGTACTTCCAGAAATCACAGTTATGGACTATTTAACATGTCCATTGCAGATATGGTTTAATTTCCATCCAAAAGTATCCAAGGAAACAAAAGAATAGACACAAATTATTCATGTGTTTTCCAAGATAAGATGAGGTGATTGAACATAACAATGGCAAACTGATTAATTAAACACTTCCAGTGAGTCATATACTGCGAAAGCTAGATGATCTTACAGTATGCATCTGCCCAACATGTGTTTAACAGGACTTTTAATGAGAAAATGAGCTCCCAGAACAGGAAGAAAAGCCTTGGCACTAAAATCAGAGCTTTAGAGTAAAATATAAATGTATCTGTCATTCCACACATAATGAATGAAGACAAACTCATTCAAATGGTTACTGATGGCTACTGAATATTAATATAGTGCATAGCAAAAAAAACTTCAAAAAAGTATTCCAGTGGTGCATAAATCAATAATCAGTGTACAAAATATTTATAAATATATATATATATATATATATACAGTTGTGTTCAAAATAATAGCAGTCAGACATCACTAACCTGATCAATCACTGTTTTTGGTAGAAATGATATTTCTACATGGCAAATAATTTGCTAGCAGGTGTAGTAGAGTAATAGAAATCCAACAGACCCAACAGTCATGATATGCATGCTGCTGATTCTGTGTAATTGAATCACTAATTGAAAGGGACATGCTCAAAATAATAGCAGTGTGGAGTTCTATTAGTGAGGTCATTCATTCTTTGAAAAACAGGTGGCAATTATTGCCCTTATTTAAGGAAGGAAGGCAGCAAATATTGTACATGCCGGTTACAGTGCATTTCTCTCTGAAATTCTGAGGAAAATGGGTCGTTCCAGACATTGTTCAGAAGAAGTACCTTGATTAAAAAGTTGATTGGAGAGGGGAAAACATATAAAGAAGAAAATGATAGGCTGCTCAGCTAAAATGATCGCAAATGCTTTAAAATGGCAACCAAAACCTGAAAGACATGGAAGAAAGTGAAAATGGATAGAAGAATAGCCAAAATGGCAAGGACTCAGCCAACAGTCAGCTCCAGGAAGATGAAAGAAGGTCTAAAGTTACCTGTGAGTACTGTTACAATTAGAACATGCCTATGTGAAGCCAAGCTATCTGCAAGAAGCCCCCGCAAAGTCCCACTGTTGAAAAAAAGACATGTGCTGAAGAGATTACAATTTGCCAAAGAGCACATTGACTGGCCTAAAGAGAAATGGCGCAACATTTTGTGGACTGATGAAAGTAAGATTGTTCTTTTTGTGTCTAGTGGCCGGAGACAGTTTGTCAGACGACCCCCAAACACTGAATTCAAGCCACAGTACACTGTGAAGACAGTGAATCATGGTTGCGCAAGCATCATGATATGGGGATGTTTCTCATACTACGGTGTTGGGCCTATTTATCGCCTACCAGGGATCATGGATCAGTTTGAATACATCAGAATACTTGAAGAGGTCATGCTGCCTTATGCTGAAGAGGAAATGCCCTTGAAATGGGTGTTCCAACAAGACAACGACCCCAAACACATCAGTAAACGTGCAACATCTTGGTTCCAGACCAACAAGATTGACGTTATGGAGTGGCCAGCCCAATCCCCAGATCTTAATCCAATAGAAAACTTGTGGGGTGACATCAAAAATGCACTTTCTGAGGCAAAACCAAGAAATAGAGAAGAAATGTGGAATGTAGTCCAATCATCCTGGGCTGGAATACCTGTTTACAGGTGCCAGAAGTTGGTTGACTCCATGCAACACAGATGTACAGCAGTTCTCAGAAACAGTGCTTATACAACTAAATATTAATTAAGTGATTCAAAGGAAAGCAAAATCTTCAAACATTTTTCATTTTATATAGTGAATGTTTGAGTTTGTAAAGAAGAATACAAACACTGCTATTTTTTTGAACAGTCTAATATTCACTTTTCTTCAATTTTTTTAGAGGAACAACACAAATGTGATATATTTTTCTTCATGTTTTGATTTGGAATAGAATGTGTAGTGTTCCCAATGCATTTGTGTGTATGGAAATAAAAGCTATTAGAAGGATTTTGAGCTTTATTCACTTTTTTCAACACACTGCTATTATTTTGAACACAACTGTATATATATATATATATATATATATATATATATATATATATATATATAAACAAGCAGTTCCAGTGATACTATCATTTTACATGTTTTTGCAAATTTTGCATCTTTTGCAATTGCTTTCTGAAACATCCAGTTTAAAGCGGTTCTAAAGGCTTGATTTTTTTCCTTTAAAAAAAATAACATGTCATACTCACCTGCTCTGTGCAATGGTTTTGTACACAGCAGCACTGTTCCTCTTCTTCTCGGGTCCCTCTCTGGTGCTTCTGGCCTCTCCCCCTTGCCTAGTGCCCCCAGAGCAAGCTGCTTGAGCACTCAAGCATGCTCGCTCCCTATGGAACAAACAGAGCATGGCTCAGTCCTGCCCCTTCTCACTGGTTGTGATTGACATGGCTCCTACTGCTGTGTCTCAGCCAATGAGGAGAGAGAGACCTGGGAGAGCTGCTGCTCTCGTGCACATCACTGGATTGAGATCGGGATTAGGTGAGTATTGGGGTGCAGCAGGGGGAGCTACACACTAAAGGTTTTATACCTTCATGCATTGAATGCATAAACAAAGTTCAGCCTTTACAACCACTTTAACTTAAAGGTTGCAAGGCTGAGATGAAGACTACACTGAAGTGTATCTAAATAAGAAGGGTACTTGCCTACCTAGACATTGGAAACAAATGAGTTACTGGACTTATTTTCATGAGAGTGGAGGAGTTTACGGAGAGTTTACAGGAACAGTTTGTAGACCTCTGGTATGCCTGGATCGAATTTACTGGCTCTGATAAACTTCAGTTCTTTTTTTGATACCTGATATTTAAAAAGTTAACACCCAACAGGGATCATTCCCAGACCTAGATTCTCCCTTTTCCTTTTTTTTTCTTTTCCCCGTACTTTTCTTGGTTTCTTTTTTTTTCTTTATACATTTTCTTAGTTGATTCTGGTAATAATGTAGCATCAAGTGTTCAGTTACTTGGTTTTCTATTGACTGTACAATACATTTGGCTGGTGTAGCTTTACTGAACTGCATGGTCCGTGTTGAGCACTGACGGCTTATGAATAGTTGTTACATATTATAGTCACTACAACCTTACTAAAATTGCACAGATACTAAAAATTAGAACATACTCTCTCTGTGAGCATGTTGGTGTTTTTATAAGAATGTTTCCAAATCAAGTTTGAGTTCTTGTTTTTTGGGCACTTGTCCTTTTAAAAAGGAACATTTTGGGTTGGCAACCTTAGTTAGAACAGATGGAAACAGTTCAGACATTGCTTTAACTTTTACATTAATTCTTGCATTGTTTAGTAATTAGCAATGACAAATAACCTATTTGGCACATTCTATTTAAAAATGCATTGCCAAATAGAAAGTTACACAAACTCAACAGCCAAAACTGTTCTGTGCATGGGTGCTTCAGAGAATTGTTCTAAGTGGTTGTGCCTGCAATTAATTTATTATTAAACAGTAACATTAATCCACACATTAACAGAGTTAATATGTATTTAAAAATTAGCTGTGGGCACTGTGTTTTTTTCATTACCAGCACTCTAATGTTCATGACCCGACCACTATTAAATCTGTAAAGTCAGCTGTTTCTTTCCACATGTAAATCATGCTCCCTGGCCCGCCAGTCTCCTGTGTTCATACTCCGCCACCTTGTAGTCCAAGCCCAACCCTGCAGGTGTCATAGTAAAAGGCATAACTACATTATACTCATAGTCATGATGTCATGTATGTCCTGCTTCCTCGCTTTTCAAATGAGTAGCTTGAAATGTCTTATCCCACCCTCATCCCAAAGATTGAACAGCCAATTCAGCTATACCATTCGCAGTTGTAGTTTGAAGTTTTCCCATTTCATGCATCCAAAGTGTTATTGTAATATACTGGCAAGAAAACATATTATTATCATACAGGATTTATATAGTGCCAACCATTTGCACAGTGCTTTCTATATCATTATACAATACATTTCATCTGTTATATATTTATTGCATAAGCTTTTTTTTTTTTGGATTGATCAGAGAATTGTTCAGGGTTAATGCCTCTGATTCTGACAAGATTTTCTATCATCATGACATCAGTAGACCCCAGCACCTAGAGCATTTCCAGGTCTCTTGATATGTGTTCCGGGTCTACAGACAACCATCAGGCTTGCATGCAATGCTCAGAGGCATGGTCTCCTACTCAACAGTTCCTGCATAGTTCCAGCACTGACATAGATTAGAAGAGCAAGAATCAGCAGTTTGAGAGCAGCAGAATTTCTCCTCTCACAGTATAAACAGATTTACATCAGTGGTCTATTTAGCTGTGCTCCCACTTCATCTCTGCCTAATACTGGAAGTGGACCCTTCCCCTTAGCCACCAATTCAAAGGAGCACTTAATCACTGTAATTAGAGATGAGCGAATCGAAGTAGGCGAAGTGGAATTCGAGTCGAATATTGGAAAATTTTCGATTCGTGCCGAATCCGAAAAATAGCCTACTTCGGACGCGCGAATCGAAATTTTTCCTAAAATGTGCGGCGACGGAGCGGGGATGTCTGGGAAGGCGCGCAGACAAGGCGCGCTGACCCATAATGCATTCCTTAATGACATGTGATCGCATTAGCCAATCAGCAGCCAGGCAGCCAGCACTGTGTAATGGTCGAGCTATAAATAGCGGCCATTTTAGAATTCTTCATTTGCCTCCAGTCATTCAAGAGAGGCAGACCGCTCTGTATTAGGGACAGAGTTAGGGCCACAGAAACGTTACTTGGGGACAGAGAAACGTTACTTAGGGACAGAGAAGCATTACTCAGGGACACAGAATTGTTAATGAGGGCCACAGAATCGTTCCTTAGGGCCAAAGAAACGCTAGTTAGGGCCACAGAATTGTTACTCAGGGACAGACAGAATTGTTACTGAGTGCCAGAGAATTGTTACTTAGGGCCACAGAAACGTTAGTTAGGGCCACAGAATTGTTACTCAGGGACAGACACAGAATTGTTACTGAGGGCCACAGAACTGTTACTTAGGGCCACAGAAACGTTATTAGGGCCACAGAATTGTTACTCAGGGACAGACAGAATTGTTACTGAGTGCCAGAGAATTGTTACTTAGGGCCACAGAAACGTTAGTTAGGGCCACAGAATTGTTACTCAGGGACAGACACAGAATTGTTACTGAGGGCCACAGAACTGTTACTAAGGGCCACAGAAACGTTAGTTAGGGCCACAGAAACGTTAGTTAGGGCCACAGAATTGTTACTCAGGGACAGACACAGAATTGTTACTGAGGGCCACAGAACTGTTACTTAGGGCCACAGAAACGTTAGTTAGGGCCACAGAATTGTTACTCAGGGACAGACACAGAATTGTTACTGAGGGCCACAGAATTGTTACTCAGGGACAGACAGAATTGTTACTGAGTGCCAGAGAATTGTTACTTAGGGCCACAGAAACGTTACTCAGGGACACAGAATTGTTACTGAGGGCCACAGAACTGTTACTTAGGGCCACAGAAACGTTAGTTAGGGCCACAGAATTGTTACTCAGGGACAGACACAGAATTGTTACTGAGGGCCACAGAATTGTTACTTAGGGCAACAGAAACGTTACTCAGGGACACAGAATTGTTACTGAGGGCCACAGAACCGTTACTTAGGGCCACAGAATTGTTACTCAGGGACAGACACAGAATTGTTACTCAGGGACACAGAATTGTTACTGAGGGCCACAGAACCGTTACTTAGGGCCACAGAAATGTTACTCAGGGACACAGAATTGTTACTGAGGGCCACATAACCGTTACTTAGGGCCACATAATTGTTACTCAGGGACAGACACAGAATTGTTACTGAGGGACACAGAATTGTTACTGAGGGCCACAACCATTACTTAGGGCCACAGAATTGTTACTCAGGGACAGACACAGAATCGTTACTGAGGGACATAGAATTGTTACTGAGGGCCACAGAAACGTTAATCAGGGACACAGAATTGTTACTGACGGCTACAGAACCGTTACTTAGGGCCACAGAATTGTTACTCAGGGACACAGAATTGTTACTGAGGGCCACAGAACCGTTACTTAGGGCCACAGAATTGTTACTCAGGGACAGACACAGAATTGTTACTGAGGGACACAGAATTGTTACTGAGGGCCACAGAAACATTAATCAGGGACACAGAATTGTTACTAAGGGCCACAGAACCGTTACTTAGGGCCACCTAAAAGTTAATCAGGGACACAGAATTGTTACTGAGGGCCACAGAACCGTTACTTAGGGCCACAGAATTGTTACTCAGGGACAGACAGAATTGTTACTGAGGGACACAGAATTGTTACTGAGGGCCACAGAACCGTTACTTAGGGCCACAGAAACGTTAATCAGTGACACAGAATTGTTACTGAGGGCCACAGAACCGTTACTTAGGGCCACATAAACGTTAATCAGGGACACAGAATTGTTACTGAGGGCCACAGAACCGTTACTTAGGGCCACAGAATTGTTACTTAGGGACACAGAATTGTTACTGAGGGCCACAGAACCGTTACTTAGGGCCACAGAATTGTTACTTAGGGACACAGAATTGTTACTGAGGGCCACAGAACCGTTACTTAGGGCCACAGATTTGTTACTTAGGGACACAGAATTGTTACTGAGGGCCACAGAACTGTTACTTAGGGCCACAGAATTGTTACTCGGACAGACACAGAATTGTTACTCACGGATACAGAATTGTTACTGAGGGCCACAGAACCGTTACTTAGGGCCACAGAATTGTTACTCAGGGACACAGAATTGTTACTGAGGGCCACAGAACTGTTACTGAGGGCCACAGTACTGTTACTTAGGGCCACAGAAAGGTTACTCAGGGACACAGAATTGTTACTGAGGGCCACAGAACTGTTACTTAGGGCCACAGAATTGTTACTCGGACAGACACAGAATTGTTACTCAGGGACACAGAATTGTTACTGAGGGCCACAGAACCGTTACTCAGGGCCACATAAACGTTAATCAGGGACACAGAATTGTTACTGAGGGCCACAGAACCGTTACTTAGGGCCACATAATTGTTACTCAGGGACAGACACAGAATTGTTACTGAGGGCCACAGAACCGTTACTTAGGGCCACAGAATTGTTACTCAGGGACAGACACAGAATTGTTACTCAGGGACACAGAATTGTTACTCAGGGACACAGAATCGTTGAATTAAAGAGTATGTCAGACAACATGCAGAGGAGTGGCAGAGGAGGCAATGTTTTAGGAGCGAGCAGACGTGGCAGCAGAGGAAGGGGTCGAGGCAGCACTATTTGCAGCCAGAGGCCAGTGCTCCCGGTGTCATCCAGCGGTCGTGTCTCCACCGACAACCCTGCCGTCGTCGATTGGTTGGCTCGGTCGTCTTCCTCTTCCCAGGTCACCTCTGACACCTACAGCCAACGGTCGGTGGGTACGTCAGACACAACCGTTAGTTGGCATGGCCCGGGAGCAAGCCCACTGAAATCACGTGTCCTCTACCTGCCCCTGTCCTTTGGTGTTCCCTCACCAAGCGAAGTATCGCATGCTGTGGGCTCAGCCCCACTGTGCAGTGAGGAAGAGCTAACAGAGGGCGGTCAGGAACGGGGGGAGACATCCGCCTTTTCAGCAGCCAGGCGAAGAAGTAGTGGCGAGGAGAGTGGCTCGGTAGCCGGTCTAGAGACAGGTCTGTCTCCTGACCCACACGCAGCCGAGGGGGCTAGTAGTGAGGCGGAGACCCTACTTGATGATGAGGAGGTTGATCGCACTTGGCAGCCTCGTCGTCATCAGGCAATTTCTTCCGCATCATCAGGAGAAGAGGGTGGCAGCTTGGCAGCAAGCAAAACAGTCGGTGGGTTGCCCAGGAGACAGCAGCAGGGTCGCAGCAGTGTCAGTGGAGCCAAACGGCCACGGAGTAGAGCACCAGCTCCACTGCAACCTACCACCACGGCCAGTAGTGGTGCCGGTGTGCACGGAGGAAGCAGCAGTCAGCCAGTGAGGAGTATCGGGGGCAAAGTTTCCTACTCGGCGGTGTGGTAATTTTTTGTCAAGCCGCCCGAGGAAGTAAACGTAGCTGTATGTCGACTATGTGGCCAGAAAGTCAAGCGTGGCCAGGGGGCCCATGTTGGGACTACAACGTTGCGGCAGCATATGCAGCGTCGCCATTTGGTGGCCTGGGAAAACCGTGATAAAGATACGGCGGTTCTGCCCGCCCCAGCCCCCGCTCCATCACCCGCTCCGTTACTTGCTCCGTCACCTGACGTCAATCGCCCTCCATCAGCCAGTCAAGGCTCCAACACCTCTGCTGAGGGGAGTTGTCGCTCGTTGGCATCTTCCGCTCGTTCAGATGCTCCTTCTCCTGCTACTCCTCTTCACGGATTCCGTCAGCAGTCTTTCTTGGAATCCGTTTCCAAGAGACAACAGTTTGCGAGCACGCACCCGACGGTGCAAAAGCTGAACGTCCTCCTGTCCAAGTTGCTGGTGCTGCAGTCCCTCCCTTTCCAAGTGGTGGACTCAGCACCTTTCCGAGAAATGATGGCTTGTGCCGCGCCGCGGAGGAGAGTGCCAAGCCGTCATTCCTTCGCCAAAAAGGCAGTGCCAGCCCTGCATTCACATGTAGAAGAGATGGTGGGCCAGTCTTTGAGCATGTCGGTCTCTGCCAAAGTGCACGGCAGCGCCGACGTGTGGAGCTGTAACTACGGTCAGGGACAGTACATGTCATTTACGGCCCACTGGGTGAACGTGGTGCCGTCACAGCCGCACCAGCAACCTGGACAGGTCACGCCGCTTTTGCCTCCACGTTTGCACGTCCTTGGTCCGGCAAAGATGTCCGCCTCTACCACCTCTTCTTCCGCCGTGTCCTCAGCCGCCACCCCCGTGCCAAGTCCCATTACCCGACCGGCATATCACATGTGCAGGGCGCAACGGTGTCACGCTGTGCTGCACCTGGTATGCCTTGGCGAACGTAGTCACACAGGGGAGGAACTTCTCAGTGTAATGAACAGAGAAATCGACAGATGACTGTCTCCGCGCAAACTCAAAATCGGAACCATGTTGACCGACAACGGAAAGAACATGTTGTCTGCTCTGCGTCAAGGAAGGTTGTGCCATGCGCCATGCATGGCTCACGTGTTCAATCTGGTTGTCAAGCGGTTCCTAAAATCCACCATCCCACTGCAAGACATCCTTAAAATGTCACGTAAACTTTGCATGCATTTCAGCCATTCCTACACCGCAAAGCACACCCTCCTTGAGCTGCAGCGGCAGAACGGAATTGCACAGCATCGCCTGATCTGCGACGTTGCAACAAGGTGGAATTCAACCCTACACATGTTAGACCGCCTTTACGAACAGCAAAAGGCCATCACCGATTTCCTGATGTTACAAGCGGATAAAGGTACTCCCCTGTGTAACTTTGATGTCAGCCATTGGCAGCTCATGCGTGACACCTGCCGCTTGCTCAGGCCCTTTGAGGAGGCCACGCTATTCGTGAGTCGGCAGGACTATGGGATGAACGACGTCATTCCTCTGTTGCACGTCCTGGAACAAATGCTGTTAACAATGGCTGGTCAGGGTGCGGTAGACGTGGTGCACAGATCTCAACGCCACATGACCCCTGTGGGGGCAGGACAGGAAGAAGAGGAGGAGGTAGAGGAGGACATTTGTGCTCAGGAATTATTGCGTGAAATGGGTGGTTTTTCCACTCAGCGGACAGGAGTGGAGGAGCAGGAGCATCTGGTAGAGGAGGAGGAGGAGGAGACAGAGGACCCAGACGCACCGTGGCAGTATGCTGTGGAGATGGAGGCAGGGAGTCCCTCGCATTCCTTGGCACAAATGGCCCATAGCATGCTCGGTTGCTTGCGTAGCGACAGCCGAATAATAACCATCAGACAGAGGGATGACTTTTGGCTGTCCACCTTGTTGGACCCTCGCTACCGTTCAAAAATGGTGGCCTTTTTCACACCTGCTGAGAGGGAGGCCAAAATAACGTACTATAAAAACCACCTATGTAGTCAGTTGGTCTCTGCCTTTGTGTGCCAACGTCCATCCTCAGACACTGTGGGCCCTGTGCGCTCGCGTTCCGCTGCCATGGCAGCAGGGGAGGGGTGGGGTGGTAGGAGCAGTGGCAGCTCCACCAGCAGCGGCTGCCTCAGTCTGCAGTCGATGATGAGTAGCTTTCTTCACCAGCGCAGTGAGGAAACTACTAACCAGCCGCAGCAGCAGCAGCAGCATCAGGTGGACCTGGAGCAGGACCTCAAACAACAGGCTTGGGCCTACTTGGACAGCACCCTGCCAACCAAGGTAGACAATCCCCTTGACTACTGGGCAACGAAACTTGACCTTTGGCCCCAACTAGCTGAATTTGCCCTTGAAAGGCTGTCATGCCCGGCCAGTAGCGTGGCATCGGAGCGCGTGTTTAGTGCGGCAGGAGGTATTGTAACTCCGCGGAGGACACGACTGTCCACCCAAAGTGTGGAGAGACTCACATTTGTGAAAATGAATCAGGCGTGGATTAGTCTGGATTTCAAACCACCAGTTCCTGACACAACTGACTAAATCCGCCATGAATCATGCCTCAAACATGTGCCACTTTCAGGTCTCCTCACACACTGCTGGTGTGTTCCATTTTTTGTCATAGGGTGCTGGCAGATTACGGGCCTCCCATAGCTGCTGCCAGGCCCCTAATCTGCCATGGGCCCCTATATACCGCCTCCTCATGCTGCTGCCAAGTCCAGAGTCTGTCATGGGTCCCTGTACGGCCTCCCATTGCTGCTGTCTCCATCGCCACACTCTGCCATGTGCCACTTTCAGGTCTCCTCACACACTGCTGGTGTGTTGAATTTTTTGACATAGGGTGCTGGCAGATTACGGGCCTCCTATAGCTGCTGCCAGGCCCCTAATCTGCCATAGGCCTCTATATAGCGCCTCCTCATGCTGCTGCCAAGTCCAGAGTCTCTCATGGGTCCCTGTACGGCCTCCCATTGCTGCTGTCTCCATCGCCACACTCTGCCATGTGCCACTTTCAGGTCTCCTCACACACTGCTGGTGTGTTGAATTTTTTGACATAGGGTGCTGGCAGATTACGGGCCTCCTATAGCTGCTGCCAGGCCCCTAATCTGCCATAGGCCCCTATATACCGCCTCCTCATGCTGCTGCCAGGTCCATAGTCTCTCATGGGTCCCTGTACGGCCTCCCATTGCTGCTGTCTCCATCGCCACACTCTGCCATGTGCCACTTTCAGGTCTCCTCACACACTGCTGGTGTGTTGAATTTTTTGACATAGGGTGCTGGCAGATTACGGGCCTCCCATAGCTGCTGCCAGGCCCCTAATCTGCCATGGGCCCCTATATACCGCCTCCTCATGCTGCTGCCAAGTTCAGAGTCTGTCATGGGTCCCTGTACGGCCTCCCATTGCTGCTGTCTCCATCGCCACACTCTGCCATGTGCCACTTTCAGGTCTCCTCACACTGCTGGTGTGTTGAATTTTTTGACATAGGGTGCTGGCAGATTACGGGCCTCCTATAGCTGCTGCCAGGCCCCTAATCTGCCATAGGCCCCTATATACCGCCTCCTCATGCTGCTGCCAGGTCCAGAGTCTCTCATGGGTCCCTGTACGGCCTCCCATTGCTGCTGTCTCCATCGCCACACTCTGCCATATGCCACTTTCAGGTCTCCTCACACACTGCTGGTGTGTTGAATTTTTTGACATAGGGTGCTGGCAGATTACGGGCCTCCTATAGCTGCTGCCAGGCCCCTAATCTGCCATAGGCCTCTATATACCGCCTCCTCATGCTGCTGCCAAGTCCAGAGTCTGTCATGGGTCCCTGTATGGCCTCCCATTGCTGCTGTCTCCATCGCCACACTCTGCCATGTGCCACTTTCAGGTCTCCTCACACACTGCTGGTGTGTTGAATTTTTTGACATAGGGTGCTGGCAGATTACGGGCCTCCTATAGCTGCTGCCAGGCCCCTAATCTGCCATAGGCCCCTATATACCGCCTCCTCATGCTGCTGCCAGGTCCAGAGTCTCTCATGGGTCCCTGTACGGCCTCCCATTGCTGCTTTCTCCATCGCCACACTCTGCCATGTGCCACTTTCAGGTCTCCTCACACACTGCTGGTGTGTTGAATTTTTTGACATAGGGTGCTGGCAGATTACGGGCCTCCCATAGCTGCTGCCAGGCCCCTAATCTGCCATGGGCCCCTATATACCACCTCCTCATGCTGCTGCCAAGTCCAGAGTCTGTCATGGGTCCTTGTACGGCCTCCCATTGCTGCTGTCTCCATCGCCACACTCTGCCATGTGCCACTTTCAGGTCTCCTCACACACTGCTGGTGTGTTGAATTTTTTGACATAGGGTGCTGGCAGATTACGGCCTCCTATAGCTGCTGCCAGGCCCCTAATCTGCCATAGGCCCCTATATACCGCCTCCTCATGCTGCTGCCAGGTCCAGAGTCTCTCATGGGTCCCTGTACGGCCTCCCATTGCTGCTGTCTCCATCGCCACACTCTGCCATGTGCCACTTTCAGGTCTCCTCACACACTGCTGGTGTGTTGAATTTTTTGACATAGGGTGCTGGCAGATTACGGGCCTCCTATAGCTGCTGCCAGGCCCCTAATCTGCCATAGGCCCCTATATACCGCCTCCTCATGCTGCTGCCAGGTCCAGAGTCTCTCATGGGTCCCTGTACGGCCTCCCATTGCTGCTGTCTCCATCGCCACACTCTGCCATGTGCCACTTTCAGGTCTCCTCACACACTGCTGGTGTGTTGAATTTTTTGACATAGGGTGCTGGCAGATTACGGGCCTCCTATAGCTGCTGCCAGGCCCCTAATCTGCCATGGGCCCCTATATACCACCTCCTCATGCTGCTGCCAAGTCCAGAGTCTGTCATGGGTCCCTGTACAGCCTCCCATTGCTGCTGTCTCCATCGCCACACTCTGCCATGTGCCACTTTCAGGTCTCCTCACACACTGCTGGTGTGTTGAATTTTTTGACATAGGGTGCTGGCAGATTACGGGCCTCCTATAGCTGCTGCCAGGCCCCTAATCTGCCATAGGCCCCTATATACCGCCTCCTCATGCTGCTGCCAGGTCCAGAGTCTCTCATGGGTCCCTGTACGGCCTCCCATTGCTGCTGTCTCCATCGCCACACTCTGCCATGTGCCACTTTCAGGTCTCCTCACACACTGCTGGTGTGTTGAATTTTTTGACATAGGGTGCTGGCAGATTACGGGCCTCCTATAGCTGCTGCCAGGCCCCTAATCTGCCATAGGCCCCTATATACCGCCTCCTCATGCTGCTGCCAGGTCCAGAGTCTCTCATGGGTCCCTGTACAGCCTCCCATTGCTGCTGTCTCCATCGCCACACTCTGCCATGTGCCACTTTCAGGTCTCCTCACACACTGCTGGTGTGTTGAATTTTTTGACATAGGGTGCTGGCAGATTACGGGCCTCCTATAGCTGCTGCCAGGCCCCTAATCTGCAATGGGCCCCTATATACCGCCTCCTCATGCTGCTGCCAAGTCCAGAGTCTGTCATGGGTCCCTGTACGGCCTCCCATTGCTGCTGTCTCCATCGCCACACTCTGCCATGTGCCACTTTCAGGTCTCCTCACACTGCTGGTGTGTTGAATTTTTTGACATAGGGTGCTGGCAGATTACGGGCCTCCCATAGCTGCTGCCAGGCCCCTAATCTGCCATGGGCCCCTATACCGACTCCTCATGCTGTGACGTTGCAACAAGGTGGAATTCAACCCTACATATGTTAGACCGCCTTTACGAACGGCAAAAGGCCATCACAGATTTCCTGATGTTAAAAGCGGATAAAGGTACTCCCTGTGTAACTTAGATGTCAGCCATTGGCAGCTCATGCGTGACACCTGCGCTTGCTCAGGCCCTTTGAGGAGGCCACGCTATTCGTGAGTCGGCAGGACTATGGGATGAACGACGTCATTCCTCTGTTTCACGTCCTGGAACAAATGCTGTTAACAATGGCTGGTCAGGGTGCGGTAGACGTGGCGCACAGATCTCAACGCCACATGACCCCTGTGGGGGCAGGACAGGAAGAAGAGGAGGAGGTAGAGGAGGACATTGGTGCTCAGGAATTATTGAGTGAAATGGGTGGTTTTTCCACTCAGCGGACAGGAGTGGAGGAGCAGGAGCATCTGGTAGAGGAGGAGGAAGAGGAGACAGAGGACCCAGACGCACCATGGCAGTATGCTGTGGAGATGGAGGCAGGGAGTCCCTCGCATTCCTTGGCACAAATGGCCTATAGCATGCTCGCTTGCTTGCGTAGCGACAGCCGAATAATAACCATCAGACAGAGGGATGACTTTTGGCTGTCCACCTTGTTGGACCCTCGCTACCGTTCAAAAATGGTGGCCTTTTTCACACCTGCTGAGAGGGAGGCCAAAATAACGTACTATAAAAACCACCTATGTAGTCAGCTGGTCTCTGCCTGTCTGCGCCAACGTCCATCCTCAGACACTGTGGGCCCTGTTCGCTCGCGTTCCGCTGCCATGGCAGCAGGGGAGGGGTGGGGTGGTAGGAGCAGTGGCAGCTCCACCAGCAGCAGCTGCCTCAGTCTGCAGTCGATGATGAGTAGCTTTCTTCACCAGCGCAGTGAGGAAACTACTAACCAGCCGCAGCAGCAGCAGCAGCAGCATCAGGTGGACCTGGAGCAGGACCTCAAACAACAGGCTTAGGCCTACTTGGACAGCACCCTGCCAACCGAGGTAGACAATCCCCTTGACTACTGGGCAACGAAACTTGACCTTTGGCCCCAACTAGCTGAATTTGCCCTTGAAAGGCTGTCATGCCCGGCCAGTAGCGTGGCATCGGAGCGCGTGTTTAGTGCGGCAGGAGGTATTGCAACTCCGCGGAGGACACGACTGTCCACCCAAAGTGTGGAGAGACTCACGTTTGTGAAAATGAATCAGGCGTGGATTAGTCTGGATTTCAAACCACCAGTTCCTGACACAACTGACTAAATCCGCCATGAATCATGCCCCAAACATGTGCCACTTTCAGGTCTCCTCACACTGCTGGTGTGTTCCATTTTTTGTCATAGGGTGCTGGCAGATTACGGGCCTCCCATAGCTGCTGCCAGGCCCCTAATCTGCCATGGGCCCCTATACCGCCTCCTCATGCTGCTGCCAAGTCCAGAGTCTCTCATGGGTCCCTGTACGGCCTCCCATTGCTGCTGTCTCCATCGCCACACTCTGCCATGTGCCACTTTCAGGTCTCCTCACACTGCTGGTGTGTTCCATTTTTTGTCATAGGGTGCTGGCAGATTACGGGCCTCCCATAGCTGCTGCCAGGCCCCTAATCTGCCATGGGCCCCTATACCGCCTCCTCATGCTGCTGCCAGGTCCAGAGTCTCTCATGGGTCCCTGTACGGCCTCCCATTGCTGCTGTCTCCATCGCCACACTCTGCCATGTGCCACTTTCAGGTCTCCTCACACTGCTGGTGTGTTCCATTTTTTGTCATAGGGTGCTGGCAGATTACGGGCCTCCCATAGCTGCTGCCAGGCCCCTAATCTGCCATGGGCCCCTATACCGCCTCCTCATGCTGCTGCCAGGTCCAGAGTCTCTCATGGGTCCCTGTACGGCCTCCCATTGCTGCTGTCTCCATCGCCACACTCTGCCATGTGCCACTTTCAGGTCTCCTCACACTGCTGGTGGGTTCCATTTTTTGTCATAGGGTGCTGGCAGATTACGGGCCTCCCATAGCTGCTGCCAGGCCCCTAATCTGCCATGGGCCCCCGTACCGACTCCTCATGCTGCTGCCAGGCCCGTAATCTGTCATGGGCCCCTGTTGTCGCTTGTTGGCATATTCCGCTCGTTCAGATGCTCCTTCTCCTGCTACTCCTCTTCACGGATTCCGTCAGCAGTCTTTCTTGGAATCCGTTTCCAAGAGACAACAGTTTGCGAGCACGCACCCGACGGTGCAGAAGCTGAACGTCCTCCTGTCCAAGTTGCTGCTGCCAGGCTCGTAATCTGTCATGCGCCCCTGTACCGCCTCCTCATGCTGCTGCCAGGTCCAGAGTGTGTCATGGGCCCCCGTACCGACTCCTCATGCTGCTGCCAGGCCCGTAATCTGTCATGGGCCCCTGTACCGCCTCCCCATGCTGCTGCCAGGTCCAGAGTGTGTCATGGGTCCCTGTACGGCCTCCCATTGCTGCTGCCAGGCCCGTAATCTGCCATGGGCCCCCGTACCGACTCCTCATGCTGCTGCCAGGCCCGTAATCTGTCATGGGCCCCTGTACCGCCTCCTCATGCTGCTGCCAGGTCCAGAGTGTGTCATGGGTCCCTGTACGGCCTCCCATTGCTGCTGTCTCCATCGCCACACTCTGCCATGTGCCACTTTCAGGTCTCCTCACACTGCTGGTGGTTTCCATTTTTGTCATAGGGTGCTGTATGGCCTCCCATTGCTGCTGCCTTCACCGCCACACTGTGGCTCCACACTCTGGTTTTGGCCCCGTGACTGCCCAAATGAGTGAAGTGTGCGGTGATTCTAAGATCGACGGCACTCATCTGCATGTCATACTGACTGACAGTATTATTTCTCTTCCCCAGCAGACTCCAAGGGCATTTAAATTAAAGGTACAGTGTTCTGCACTAATATTAAGTCTCTCTGAAGCCTAGAAACACCCTTTTTTAAGTTAAATTCACAGCGAATATATTCGACTCGAATTGAAATTTTTCCACGAATTCGCCGAATCAGTCGAATCGAATTTTTGAATACTTCGCTCATCTCTAACTGTAATGATCATCTTGCAGGCAGTGCCATCTGCTGGAACATACTAAGCACTGTAGTGCGGTCATGCTACAACTGCACACTTGACCTAAATAAGGAGTACTTAAATAGAGTTCAGACTAGTCATATGGTGCCTCAACAAAGGTATGTGTTTACTACCTACCTGACTGCTTTTGTGTTTCTTGATATATTTTCTGTTATGATTGTATGATGTACACATGGGCCGAATATCTGCCAAAATGAGCCGGTACAGCAGATACTGGCTGCCATTCAGCCCATGTGTACAGGTCTTTGTTTGATAGAAGCTGCTAGCTAGAACAAGCATGCTAGAAAATCAGCAGCTGGTCGGCAGCCGATCATCATCCGATCAGCACTCTCAGCCAATGGCTGCAGGCAATGAATGTGTGTTCTGGCGGGAAGAGCTCTGTCAGAGCACAATAGCACAGTGGGAAGATCGCTGTAATAACATTGAATAGTTAGTACAGAAACCTCCTCACAAGCCGCCCAGTATTTTTTCTTTCTGAACGAAAAAATTATTACTGTGTGCATGAGGCTTTAGACTTTTCTCTGATTCTGCCTTTGCCTTATGCCTGCTCAGATTGTTGGTTTGTCCATGACTACATCTGTCAAAAGCCTGAAATGACCTCCAGCCTGTCCTGACTCCATTACTGCTCTGGGTTTTGGTACTGATTATATTTCAAAGGCTTGTATCAAGTCAAATTCACATGGTTACATAAGCTGCATTTTTAAAAAAAAATACATTTCATTTACTATTACACACAGGGATGCATTCTTTTGTATTTTTAAAAATGTACCTATAACTTTTTTTTTCATTTTGGCTTTTTGCGTTTCTCACAAATGTGCGTCCTCAAGGGTTATTTTTCCATTTGTGTTCCTGCTTGGGATATTTAGCCTCTCTATTTGCCCCAGTGACAACTGTCACTGGGACTAAAAAAAATAGGGAAAATGTAACTATTGCTTTGTCAAAAATTTAGGAAACTGGATTTCCCCTTTGCATAAGTGATATTTTCTCCCGTCCTGTTGTGTCCCTAAGGTAAGGAAGAAAAGGAAAATGTCCCCAATGGGACAAAGCAAAAAAAAAGATGTTGCCAGAGGTTTTAACCATACATTAAACTATTCAAAGCCAAAAAAAGGTTTTGGCTTATATACTTTAATATTTACAAGAAAGTGGCAACCACCCCATTGTATAGCTGGCCTATACAGCAAGGTACATGTGAAAAGGCAATGTACAGCATAAACAAACAAAAGATTTCCTTGCACACTTACCGACCAGCCTGCAAAACAACCAAATTGTACCTGTCTAACAGTTTGGGTTAAAAACAGAGGGTTTTTTTGCACACATTTGCAAATATATGTGTAAGCCACAATACCTACGCCAAAGGTCCTCTCTATACTGTGGTCCTAACTCTACATTTCCAGAGTTTCCACAGTAGGAGTACATATAAAAATGAATAGATTAGGGGCAGATGTGCCTGGAGGTTGCCAACTCCTTCTTAAAGGCACAGGGATGCACGTGACACCCAGCAAGAGCATAATCTCAGTGAAGGTATCCCATGCTTCCCTGTGCCTTTAAGGAGGAGTGGGCAACCTCCAAGCACACCTGCCCCTAATCTTTTTATTCTTATATGTGCTCCTACTATGGAGATTCTGGATATTTTGAGTTAGGACCACAATATATACAGAGGTTCCTTGGCGCGGGCACTGTGGCTTACGCATGTATTTGCAAATGTGTGCAAACAAAATCCTGTTTTTAATGCAAACTGTTAGACAGGACCAATTCTGTTGTTTTGCAGGCTGGTCAGTAAGTGTGCAAGGAATACTTTAAAATGTGCTTGGAATCAGCTTAGTCTTCTTTGTTTTGTGGAGTTATTTTTCTTTTTTAAATCTCCTATCTCCCATATGAAACAACTTAACTGATACAGCTGTCATGAGGAAAAAACATCTAATTTAATGTGACAATCAGTACATGTGCTACAAAGTATGCTAATTTCTTTTTTTAATCCACCAAATTACTTTTTATTTTTCTAATAATAAATATTTAAGAATCCCCACCAAGAGCAGATGACTGTAAGACAATTTGGGGGATTCTCAAAGTTTAGACAGCTGACTGGTAGATCAGATTTAATAGAGATACAGTAAATGTAATGTTAGACATTTAGGAAATAGGAAAAACTCAGTCTAAAATGAAGAATAACTTAGGGTGCTTAATAGCAGCTGCAGTGGTAATCCTGTGTGCACACTTAGGTATAGATTGATGAGCAGATAGTTTGACACATCTGCAGAACAAAGAGAAAAATCTTGTTTGTGACATGATATTAAGATATATCCTAAAAGGAAGAATGTAATGAAAATGGTTGTACTTCATTCAATTTACCGTTAGGCTTCATCTGTTTTGCACAGGTGTCTGTTAGAATAAAAGAGACATTTTTTGTAAACATGCAGTGTTCTTTTAAAGTCATTTAGAATTCTGTTATTCACATTTATAGGATAATATTAGATTGCTTTAAGATTTTCCTCAGGAATGGCTCCAGATATTTTTTGGTGGTGCTGTGCTGGTGGCGGGGAGGGTAAGTCCCTGACCCTGAATCCTGTGTATATTTAAAAGGAGAAATGCGTAGTCACAAAATGAAAGATGCAATTTTATATAGAAACCATTCACAGTGTAATTGGAACACCGACCATAACTCCTTTTAAACACATTGAAGCCTATTGAGTGTAGCGGTCAGAAGTATGTAATGTCCCTTACATTTCTTGTCAATAAGTGCCAAGAACTGTTCTATAACTTTTTCCACTGGGGAATAAATAATCCATGGTTGCCAACACTTGACAAAAAATAAGGAGTAACACCTTGAAGGGATTGAGAAGAAAAAATGTGGTGCGCTACATGGGCATGTCAGATTAAGAAAAAATTGGCCACTCGCTGCACTCTATTGGGAGTGTCTAAAAGGTGGGCTTGATCAGTACAGTGGGTGTTGAAAATAAATTCTGGACAGCAAATTGCTTCTAATATGCCACCTTTGCCATTTTGCTTTGTTATTGCTTAGACAAAATAGTGCCATTAGAGAACAAATCCAGTTGAATGTGGCCAACCACTCCTAGCTACACCAGAAATAACCCCCAGCAATAATAACCCCCTTGAAGTGACAGTTTCATAAAAGACAACTCTCTGCATGTGTTAGGGCAAACAATAATCCCCAGCAATAACCACCAATTATAACCCCCAACAACTACCCCCAGCAGTAACAACCAGCAATAATAACCTCCATACACACATACACCCCTGAGAATGTGTGTCTCCATCTGGGTTCCCTCCATACACTCAGGAACCCTAAGAATGGGGATCTTCATCATGGGGTCTCAATCAGGGGACTCCCTCCCCTATCTATAAACACAGACACCTCTGAGAATGAGGGTCTCCATCAGGGGGTTTCTATCTGGGGGTTTACCCTCCTCCCCCCCAAACATACATGCAGATACACATACACACTGAGAATCTGTGCTGGCAGTGCCACCTCCTCATTTACAGCTCCTGACTGTAACATTGACAACATTCAAAATGAATGGATGTGCCTGAGTTCAATTCATTAGGCATTCATTGAACCCATTATAAAGTCTGGGAACTGGAATTTTAATGTGAACTTTATTGAAGTCCATAGGATGTAAATATTGAAAATGTATTCTCTATATTTTAAGGTTATTAGGTAAAGGGTTGTCAAACGAAGGGCATAGGGAACATAGGCACTGCCATGGGTGCATGTATCAATGCAAAAAAATAATTTAAAAAATACATGCACTTAAGGAGGCACATGGCTATAAACCAAAGAACTTTGTTGAAGCAGTACCTCAATCAGACAAGTTAGCTGCAAAATACATGCACTCCTCCTCTTCAAGGGTGCATAACAGCCATTTTCTTTTAGAATGCTGCTTTCAACACACACCCCTCCCCCTCCCAATACAAGGGGATCAGGGGATTTACTGCCACCATCCCAGTAGAAACCCAAAATTTGGCAATTTGAGAGAGTGATGTGAAAAAAGAACTCTTTACTGCATTCCTGATGGTGACTCTATCCACTGCATTGGAGGCTTCTTAGGTGCAGGGGAAAGTCTATGGTCATTGGATGCTCACCGTTCCACAAAACAGGGGAAATGGCAGGTAGCAGAATATGAAAAAGTGGAATCTAATGCTCAGAGTGAGGGGCAGTCAGCAACTAAAGTATATAACCCTACAGCCATTGACTGTGAACCCTTCCACAAATCAGGGTTTTTTTTATTTTGGGGAGTTTAAACATGTCAACAACCGAGGCAACGCTGCCTCTTCTGACGGTGTAGAGAAGGAGGCTTGTAATGAATAGAACAGGTGGTCACTGACATTTCAAAGGAGTTGGTAATCTCACTTAAAGAACCCTATGGAAGAGAACACAAAATAATAATAACACATACAACTGAGCTGTAAAGCAGAAGAGAGTTTTCCTATTGAAGCCACCTAAAGAAAATCGTTTATCAAGTATTGCATTGAAAAGAAATTGTGCAGTGTATCAATAGAAATGAAAATGTGGATGATTTAATGATAGCCAATCAAGAAGACAATTGAAGGATGGAAAGGTCAGCTGAGGTGGATATATCTAAAATATATATAAAAATATAATATCTAGAAAAGCAATTTCTGAAATGCAGAGAGAACCATATTGTCACAGAAAAAAATATAAAGATGACCGTCTGTGTTATCTGCACACTGAAGAGGGTGTGACCATTAAAAGGTGCAGAGTCCAAGCACACATACCTGATCTGCAGGACCGATGATAAGGCAGAACAGTCAACCCTCCTGTACCAGGCTAGGCCCCATCAGTTCAAAAGGCTGAGCAGGAGGTCTGGCTGCATTGCCTTATTGCCGACACTGATCCTCTTATGCCTACCTCTGCAGCGCAGCCGGCTTTTGCTTCTCTTTACCCTCTGCTGCGCTGCAGGAGGATCGGTTCTAGTATCTGCACCCCGATCCCTCCTCTGTCCGGGACCCCATGTGCCCCCTTCCACCTGCTGTCTGGGTCCCCCATGTGCTCTTTACCCTTGCAGCACTGCCTGCTTCCCTCCATTCCTCTCCCTCCGGCAGCTGCTGTGGGCACAAAGATGGATGTTTCAGGATGGATGTCATATTTACCAGCCCCTTCCTTTCCTGAATGAACACAGTGAGTGCTCAGTACTGATTACTCCTGTGTCCAATGATCATTGAAACACAGTAAACTGTGTTTACTATGCTTTAGTTTGTCAATGAACAGGAAGCCTCCTAGTATTTCTTATTCCTAGTATTTCTCTGCAGCTGAGGCTGCAGAGAAAATGATTTGATGAATCTATGTCCTGAGTCCCTTTCTCAGTGTCAAATGTGAGATATCAGGGGTCTGTTTAGACCCCTGATATTTCACCAAAGCTCCCCCCCCCCCCCAACAGGGTAGTTCAAAAATGTAAATAAATAAATAAATAAATAAATAAAAGATAAAGTTCTAAAATAAATAAATAAATAAATAAATAAATAAATAAATACATAAACATAGACTTGTTCACATATGCTTTGCTCTCTATAATTTCTGCCAGGGCTGTGAGGCATTCCATGTGTACACCCCTAGCCACTGCCTCTGTTGCTAAAAGGTGTAGCAGTTGGTGGGTGGTAAAAACACAGCTCAATCATGAGTTTTTTACAGTCTCCCAACCTCACGTGAGCCCTAAGGATCCACACAGGTACTCTGGCCCTCTGAATGAGTGGCCTCTTACACTAAGAGAAAGAAGCGGATGTATGAACACAACCACAGGTCCTAATTTGGCAGGTGTGGCTAAGTGGCTGTGAATGCACATAGGGGGAGATTTACTAAAACTGGAGCACTCAGAATCTGGTGCAGCTGTCCATGATAGTCAATCAGCTTTTAACCTCAACTTGTTCAATTAAGCTTTGGCAATAAAACCTGGAAGCAGGGGCGGACTGACAACTCATGGGGCCCCCGGGCAATAGGGGATCATGGGGCCCCTGTGTCCCTGCCCAAACTCAAAAAAGCCTATGAAAAAAGGTACCAGGGGCATCTCATGGGGCCCCCTACTGACCCCGGGCCCTCCAGCAGTGCCCGAGTTTCCAAATGGTCAGTCCGCCCCTGCCTGGAAGCTGGTTTCTGTGCAGAGTTGCACCAGATTTTGCACTCTCCAGTTTTAGTAACTCAACCCCATTGTCTTTCTTCGGGGCCATACACCTGCACCCACATGACTGTCAAAGTAGGACCTATGGCTGTGTTCTTACAGCTGCTGCATGCCCACAGAGTAACATAGGCTGCCTGCACACAGCTCCAGGCGGCTCCAGCCATATAAAGAAACTGTGCAGGCCACAGCACCCATGTGAATGATGCCCAATACCTCATTCACAGGAATTTTATTGTGTTTGTGTCCACTAATATTGATTTTAGTGTATTTTGGTGAAAATATCATTTGATTTTTTTTGGGGGGGAGGGGCTGTCAGATACTGTCAGGCTGTACGGGACCTTGTGATTTCTAACAGCAGCTGCAAGCCACCAATTGTTTTTTTTTCATGAGGCTGTCCCTTCCCTTTTTAAGCAAGCACAGCTGTAAGGGGTGGCAAAGCTGTAAGTGAAATGTCACATCCACCCAGAAATCCAGCAATGCTGTACTATGCGGTAACTGTAGCTTTATTAAACAGATGGGTGAAATAGAGCCACAAAACGTCAATGCGTTTCTGCCTGAAAGGTCTTATTCATGACCCATGGTCATGAGTAAGACCTTTCGGGCAGAAATGCGTTGATGTTTTGTGGCTCTTTTCCACCCATCAGTTTAGGGGTTTTACCCCTAACTAAAATCTAGTGGAACCAATTGCCTACAGAAGTCACCTAATTAGTAAATAGAGTCCACCTGTGTGTAATTAATTCTCAGTATAAATACAGCTGTTCTGTGCAGCCCTCAGAGTTTGTTAAAGAACATTAGTGAACAAACAGCATCATAAAGGTCAAGGAACACACCAGAGAGGTCAGGGAAAAAGTTGTGGAGAAGTTAGGTTAGGTTACAAAAAAATATCCCAAGCTTTGAACATCTCACGAATGGGAATTTGTGGAAAGACTTGAAAATTGCTGTTCACAGACACTCGTCATCCAATCTGACAGAGCTTGAGCTAATTTGCAAAGAAGAATGGGCAAAAATTTCACTCTCTAGATGTGCAAAGATGGTAGAGACATCCCCAAAAAGACTTGCAGCTGTAATTGCAGTGAAAGGTGGTTCTACAAAGGATTGACTGGGGGGGGGGGGCTGAATACAAATGCACGACACACTTTTCAGATTTTTTTTCTGTATAAAATTTTGAAAACCATTTCTCTTTTTCCTTCCACTTCACAATTATGTGCCACTTTGTGTTGGTCTAAAACATAAAATCTCAATAAAATACATTTATGTTTTTTGGTTGTAACATGACAAAATGTAGAAAATTTCAAGGGGTGTGAATACTTTTTCAAGGCTCTGTATATAATGTATAAGAAGCAATTAAGTAAATGATAACAAATAGTCATATTAGCCTCATGATCTGTAACTTTGAACCAGTTGGAAAAGCTCTTCTAATTAGTTGGGTGGAAAGCTGGCCATACACTATACAAATTTCCATCCATGGGTGGACCTGTAACCACTCTGCCGCCTGACAATCTTTCATTGAAATGTTTGGCTACATCCAATCAGATGCAGCCACTGTTTAGCTATCTGACAGCTAGAGGCAGCAGCTGCCATAGGCAGAGTGGGAGATTTATCCATCTACGCTGTATAGCATATAGGTTTTTTCTTCCAGACCTAAACAAAAAAATCTGAAAAAAGTGAACCTGGCCAACTTAAGCTGCCTATACACTGATCCAGCAGGGACAAGCCACATTTTGATCAGTGTGTGGTCTCCTCTCTAATAAAAGATAACTAAACCCAAGAACAAACATTGAATATTGCAGCTTATCATGACTTAAATATAGTGACTGCATTAGTTTTCATTTTTTAGACTTTTGAACATTTTTAGCAAGTTCAGAAAATACTTGTTGACTGGTTGTGTTACATTTTTGTTTGTAAACTACTAATCATCCTATATCATGTAATAAAGATGAATAAAAGCAGACACGTTTGTAGTCTAGCCTGGGTGACAACCATGGCCCCTTCACAGATACAAAGGAAGAGTGAGCATAGCTACTCAACTACATTCAGTGTGTTATTTGCAGGATTACTAGGTAGAAATAAAGGAAAAGGGGCCCAAAAAAGAAAACTAATGCAGCTACCTCATCAAAGATTAATGAAGTGCAATTTACTGATTTTTTTTTCTTGTGGTTTAGATGCACTTTAAGAAGAATCTGAACTGTGCTGAGTTTGGAAAGGCAACATATGATATGAATAATGCAATGCAAGTTACTGATGGTAATGCATTTATTTAATTCCTCACTATGTTTATATTTTTGATGAACATTTTCTTTTCATCTACTTTTTATGAGATAGCTCTTATGGTATTATATTAAGGGGCATTCCAGGGCTTATGCTGGATTTCACTAGTTTGCTTGAGCTGGGCCGACTTCCAATGGGTATGTAAAAATATGAGAACATATTTGGACTTGGACAGAGTCACATTTTTGTCACTAATTCTCCATTTATTACTTTTGGTTAGGAAATTTGGGAGAAAATATTTGTATGCCAAAGACATTTTAAAGAAATCTTTATGGCAACTATATATAAAGAGGTATTAGAAACAACATGATAGAATTCAGGAACACATTAAACAAATCCCACTCTTTGGAAAATAAAAGTTTCAGGAAAAAGGCTACACTTAGTTTTACCTTTTGATGTTGTAGATTATGTACATTTTTGTATGTTCCATTTAAGTACAATTTTTAGTAATGAGCATTTGTGTCTTTATGGTCTTTGTGATTTCCTGTGTTTAATGTGATGAAATAAATAAATCAACATCTGGAGCATAAATGTTTTGCTCTACCAGTGCAGAGTAAATAAAATGCTTTCAAGTAAATCAAGAGAGAAGCATATAAAAAATTGACATGGAATGCATTTTGTTTCTGAAGAGAAAAGTCATTTCCTGCTCATTCTCTTCATATCCCTAAAGTCAAAGACTCACCTTAACTTGTATTTGTGTGGCTTAGTGTGCAATAGCTTTGCATGCTCCCAGCTGTCAAAGAGCACACAAAGGGTAGATCTGCTATCATTTTATGTCAGCCAGTGGTCAGAAGAACCTTCAGCTGTCATTTCCTAAGTACATTCCTTTCATGTTGATTGGATGTTCACTTGATTCCAAATCTTCCATCAATACAGGCAGTAAGTACTTTCATAAGCTATAATGCTGAATTCATATTTTCAAATTAATTTTGCCAGATGGTCTCGGATAGTAATAACAAAAAAATAATATTACCGATCTGAAATTTAAATTACCTGGGTCACAGACAGTTGACAAAATCTGGTTTTGATGTGATGTATATTATACTGAGACTGGAAACACATGCCACCATCAAGAGGCACCCTGTAATAATGTCCTTCTAATTGTGAATCAGAGTCTACAAAACATTATTCTTGCATGAAAAGTTCTCCTTATGACATCCATCACAGTAATGAACCTGTATGCGAAAAAGAGGCTTCCTATTAAGTGAACCCCATCCATCCATACAGCCTATGGGAATGGTTGTGTTCCTTGAACCTTTAGTATTGCAGCCATTTTCCATAGGTTAGATGAAGGCCATGCTGCAGCACCCTTTACCACTGGGGACAGATCTCAATCTACAGAGATTCAATACAATTGTACAAATCGGAAATTGGCTAGTGTGCAACCCTGTTAAATGCAACAAATAAAAATGGTGGGGAAAAATAGCACTAAAAAAATATTAGCAGCCTTTTAAGACTTCTCAAGTAGAACACTAATCAAATAAAAAAAGAGAACAATCCATTAACTTATAAAAAAACTAGACTTCTGTTTTAATGCTTTGTTATTCATTTTTTTTTGTATATAACTGATTGCAATCAGGACATCGACTCACCATGACCAAAACTGAAGCTGGTAGTGTAAGATGACTTCAGCTCTGCTCTCCACCAGCAGGAGAGGTCCCTCACACACTTTTCATGTCATGCATTCTATGCATTTAGGGAACAAACCTTCTGGGTGCAGCTCCCCCCTCAGCCCCTCCCAATACTTACCTAAGCCCTATCTCAATGCAGCAATGAGACTCTCCCAGTCTCTTTCTCCTCATTGGCTCACACACCAATGGGAGCCTTTGGCTCCTGCTCTAGTCAATCACAGCCAGTGAGCCAATGAGAGAGAGCAGGTGTCAGGGCTCCTTTGGCTGCATCCATAGACACAGACAGTTGGGATTTACCCCGCCCCCTCACTCCCTTGTCATAGTATTTGACTGACAACAGCAGGAGCCAATCTGCTATCAATCTGCCCATGAGAAGGAACAGAGCCGGGAGAGCCGCTGCTCTCTTGCACATCATTAGATCGAGATCAGGCTCAGGTAAGTATAAGAGGGGGCTGGGGGGGGGGGGCCTAGACACAGAAGGTTTTTTGCTTTAATTCAGAGAATGCATTAAGGTGAAAAACCTTGAGGCTTTAAAACCTCTTAATTGTTGAGGCACATTGTAGCCTGACAAGCTGTTTTATACAATCTGCACCACTTCAATGTATGCCATGTTGGCTAATATCAGTGATAGGAGCATTAGAGCGGTACTTTTTTTATGTGTGTCTTCATTTATTTTGGTAATGCTGTTGTATATCATGTCCATGGCAAGCAAGCTGATTCCAGCAGTTACTATTGTAGTCCAGTTAAGAAAGGCAGCAATGAATATTTAGAAATATCTTCTAAGTATGATATAATTCTATCTCTCAAATCTCTGATAGATTAAAAACATTTTAATCTGTCTAACATTGTAGGACAGCCTTTACTGAATCAGCTATTTATGATTTAAAGGCTAAGTTCACCTTTCTGCAAAAAATAATAAATGCACATACTGTATTTTTGCAGGAAAAAAATGTGCTTTTATTATTTCTTGCGCAGGTGTCTGCATAACATCAGTGGATTGCGTGTGTACTGTTGGGCTCCTGCAGATATGTCTGAAGGTATGGGCTTTCTGTTGAAGGACATGTTAGTGGACTACAAGGATGTTCATCAGCGCCCTTGCAGCCCATTGAGAACTACAAGCCACCTGTGGTAGCAGACGGAACTTGTGGTTTTCTCATTTACAGCCACACCGTTTTCAAATGTGGTAGTGCGTGCGAGGAGAAGAACCGCTACCCACTGTCACAGGGAGGGTAGAAATCGGGGGTGCGGGTAGAGGGGCTGGAGCATGTAACACCCTAAAATGGGTGTGAAGTGTAACATGCACCAAAAGTTGAACACACAATGTACAATATATACTGTATATGCCCACACTCACTTTTTTCTTTGTTTTACAATAAAATATTAAATTACATCACAAGTGTTAACTAAAGAGTCAGAACAAATGTTGCTCCCCACATGGAAGAAAAATATATTTGAAATATATTTTAAAAATATTCTTCCCAAATATATTGCCATATATTTGAAATGCTACAATTTTGGCCATATTCAATACACACACATATATATATATATATATATATATATATATATATATATGTACTGCGTGTTGAAATGTTTTTTTTACAAAATATATGAAAAATATTTTTTAAAATATATATTTTTTAAAAATATGCTTCAGATTTTTTTTAACATATAAAAAAGTAATTTTAACATATATTTTTACATATATTTGTGGATTTGTATTTTTAAAGACATACAGTATATTTGAAATGTATTTTTAAAAATATTTTTCATATATTTTGTAATACAAACGCATTTCAACATGCAGTATTTGTATATATATACACACACACATATATATATAGATATATATATATATGTTTATTTATTTTTTTAATTGAAATATATTTTGAATATGGCCAAAATTGCAGCATTTCAAATATATGTCACTATATTTTGGAAGAATATTTTTAAACTATATTTCAAATATATATTTCTTCCATATGGGTCTTTGTTGAGGTTGACCCAAAAATAATACACAAAGCCACCATACATTCTCCTTAAAATATGCATCAATTCAAGGAAGTTATATACTATGACTAGTCTTCCAAATATATAGCCCCCCCCCTTACTCTATTGCATAGTGCAGGAGTTACCGCATGTAGATGTGCTACATTAAAGCAGCCCATTTATTTTGAATCGGCTGGCAGTGCACTTTAGCACAGAAAACAAATTGTACAGGTCTCTTTGTTAACCCCTTGGGTCCTTTAAGGCAAGTCAGATGCTGGGAGGCAGGGTGAGGTTTATGATCATGTGACTGCCATGATTGGCTGTCACAGTGGTCACATGACTGGAAAGCTCCTGATGACAAGTAGCGATTGGGAGCTTTCTGTTAGCCGCAGGAGCAGTTTTCTGCCAGGAGCATGCAGGGTGTGTGCTCTCCGCACAGCTGTGTTTACATTTTGGTACACATATATGCATGATAAAACCGGGGAGTTAAATCACCTACAATCTTCTTATATGTCACAAGGACGATTTTGTTGAGATATCTGTAATTAATCTTCTGGGTCTGAAAACCTGTAGTGGTCACTGTGAGGGGGTCATACTATCCCTGCTGTATTTTTTATTCATGTTATGGGAAATTCGACTGGAGATGTTGGAATACACAAAGGTAGGTGGCAATACCCACCGAATCTTGGAAAAGAGTTGGGAAAAATGGCAAGTGGTCTTGATGTTGAAATGTCAAAGAAGTAGTAAAAGAAGCCAGCTGATTACTAAAATATTAAGTTTAGATGTAATATGCCTCTAATATAATTGAAGAAAGTGATGTATCTGCATATATTCACCTTAACTGTGCCATGCATCAGACCCCAGATATACTCCTAAAGGTAATGTAAGGTAAACCAACTTTGTATATTGCTTAAAGATATTATATTTAAATGCCATTCACATGATTCATGTTAACTGGGCAGTAGTTTGAAAGCACACCGGTTACAACAATTACATAATTAAAAAAACAACATACTCATGGAATATACACTCCAGCTATAATTAAGAGAGACTCCAGCAGGGAAATGACAAAATAAAACAATTCATCTGTCCAAGTCATAACACAAGTTGCTGGCTGGTAAGACAAATACCCTACAAGAAGATGAGGAAGCAAACAGAATCCCAGCCACGGTAATCACATTAACCTGGTTAACAGCTTGTGAAAATAAGCCAAAAAATTAAAGTCAACAAAAACATAGCCATTTAAAATTAGTTCCAGGCACAGTGACTTTAAGCCTTGCTTCTGAAAGCTAACTAAAATTTACAATGCACTTTATACTGATAAAAGTTCATTTTAACACCGAGAGGGAAGTTGTGAGAATCCAATGTTACTCACCCAGTCTGCCATATAGAAGTGTGTTCCCTTGCAAATTCAGGAAAAAAAATGTTTAAGAGTGAAACATGTATTTATTCAAGCTTTACTATTTTTAGCCTTATCACCTAAAATGCTTGAACTTGCACTACGCTGGTTACATAAAGCAGGATATGTCTGCTCATGTTATCAGTATCAGGATTAATGATAGTTTTATAGTAATTAAATGCAGGGGCGTCCCTAGGGTTGGTGTCACCTAGTGCGATAACACTGGGTGACACCCCCTCCGACGATCCCCGCAGAATGGATTAGATCTGTGGATTGAGCATAATGGATCGGAGTCTGATCCATTATGCTCCCCAATCCGCAGATCCAATCCATCCTGCGGGGTTCGTCAACATGCAACCTATACGGGGTGACACCAGACCTGCTCCACGAAAAGGTAAGTTGTAAAGCAAGCCGACGATCCCCGCAGGATGGATCAGATCTGCGGATTGGGGAGCAAAATGGATTGACTCCGACCCATTATGCTCAATCCGCAGATCCATCCTGTGGGGATCGTCGGCTTACTTTACAACTTACCTTTTCGGTGTCACCTCATGGGGTAGGTGTCACCCGGTGCAGCGCTCACCCGCCACACCTGCCTTAGGACGCCTCAGATTAAATGTATTGTTGTCTTGAATAGTTATTAGCTACAAGTTTTCCTGTGTGTAGCTCGACAGCTAAACCTTCCTATCCTCCAATACATTGTGTAAACAATTTCTGAGGCTTTAGTGAAATGAACATGTTAAGGTGAATCTGGGAACAAACATAAAAAAAAGATATAGTAAGAATACATTAAACATAATAATATTGTCCTCCGTTACTGATACTTGTGGCAGATACTAGGTACAAGTAGATCTAGTTCCTAACATCGATGCTGTCACTGAGACAAAGTACGTGCAAGTGTAGCTTTCCACTGTAGACATATGCTAAGATGATGGCTGGGCTTTTCAGCTGTTTCTTCTTCACATGTGCTCTTGAAAAAGGAGCCTAAGTTTAATTTTCAGTATATTAATATCTGTCTTGTAGAGAGGTTTGTTTACAGAACTGATTTTAATTTCACACATATACAGTGGTTTTTAATGGCCCACAAAACCAAAACATGTTCTCTAAGATTCAAGATGACTATTGTCATACCTTAGCGCAAGGGTCTGCCTAAATGGAAATATGTTTAGTGGATTGTTCAGGACGTTTCTTGCACTACAGAGGTAAATTGGTTCCTCTTATATCTCCTCTTATATGTCATGAAAAATGTGTGAAAGTCCCATGCAGTCCATGAGGTACTATTTAATAATAGTCAATTTAGGGGCTATAAGAGAGAAGAAAGATTTCTACAAGTAGGTAATGATGTAAAGACCATATTGGGATATGTTGACTCACTTGAACCCCAACTAGAACTATTTTTACAGGTTATTCATTGTCTGTCCCTGAGTGTATACTATAGCTGATGGTGATTTTTTATAGCAGAAATAAAGAATGAAAACCATATGTTGTTTTAGAAGCTAGACCTCTCCTATTGATATGCAAATTAACCAGTTGGACTAGTTCAGGAGCTCAGTACAGGAAGTGAAGGCTACAAGATATGATGAAGCAGGAGACAGGGGAAGGGGAAAAGGACTTTTGACAACCATGTGATGAGAGACAAAAGATTGTTGTTCTGAAGACTTCAGAGGAAACAGATAATGTGTGCTGGTCTCTGAGAGAATGAAGGAACCATAAGCAGATTCCATCACAAAGAAACCCAAGTTAAGTATCTGTTTAGTATACTCTTACATACAGTTGTTTTCAAAATAATAGCAGTGTGTTGAAAAAAGGGAATAAAGCTCAAAATCCTTCTAATAGCTTTTATTTCCATACACACAAATGCATTGGGAACACTACACATTCTATTCCAAATCAAAACATGAAGAAAAATATATCACATTTTTGTTGTTGCTCTAAAAAAATTTTAAGAAAAGTGAATATTAGACTGTTCAAAAAGATAGCAGTGTTTGTATTCTTCTTTACAAACTCAAACATTCACTATATAAACTGAAAAATGTTGGAAGATTTTGCTTTCCTTTGAATCACGTAATTAATATTTAGTTGTATAAGCACTGTTTCTGAGAACTGCTGTACATCTGTGTTGCATGGAGTCAACCAACTTCTGGCACCTGTGAACAGGTATTCCAGCCCAGGATGATTGGACTACATTCCACAGTTCTTCTCTATGTCTTGGTTTTGCCTCAGAAACTGCATTTTTGATGTCGCACCACAAGTTTTCTATTGGATTAAGATCCGGGGATTGGACTGGCCACTCCATAACATCAATCTTGTTGGTCTGAAACCAAGATGTTGCACGTTTACTGGTGTGTTTGGGGTCGTTGTCTTTCCATTTCAAGGGCATTTCCTCTTCAGCATAAGGCAGCATGACCTCTGCAAGTATTCTGATGTATTCAAACTGATCCATGATCCCTGGTATGCGATAAATAGGCCCAACACCATAGTATGAGAAACATCCCCATATCATGATGCTTGCGCAACCATGCTTGCCTGTCTTCACAGTGTACTGTGGCTTGAATTCAGTGTTTGGGGGTCGTCTGACAAACTGTCTCCGGCCACTAGACCCAAAAAGAACAATCTTACTTTCATCAGTCCACAAAATGTTGCGCCATTTCTCTTTAGGCCAGTCAATGTGCTCTTTGGCAAATTGTCTTTTTTTCAACAGTGGGACTTTGATCTTCCTGGAGCTGATTGTTGGCTGAGTCCTTGCCATTTTGGCTATTCTTCTATCCATTCCAATGGTAGTTTTTCGCTTTCTTCCACGTCTTTCACGCTTGGGTTGCCATTTTAAAGCATTTACGATCATTTTAGCTGAGAAGCCTATCATTTTCTGCACTTCTTTATATGTTTTCCCCTCTCCAATCAACTTTTTAATCAAGGTTCTTCTGAACAATGTCTAGAATGATCCATTTTCCTCAGAATTTCAGAGAGAAATGCACTGTAGCCAGCATGTACAACATTTGCTGCCTTACTTCCTTAAATAAGGGCAATAATTGCCACCTGTTTTTCAAAGAATGAATGACCTCACTAATAGAACTCCACACTGCTATTATTTTGAACATGCCCCTTTCAATTAGCGAATCAATTACACAGAATCAGCAGCATGCATGTCATGACTGTTGGATTTCTATTACTCTACTACACCTGCTAGTAAATTATTTGCCATGTAGAAATATAATTTCTACCAAAAACAGTGAATGATCAGGTTAGGGATGTCTGACTGCTATTATTTTGAACACAACTGTACATTATACATGATTAATTGCTAGGAATATAGTCTGCTTGTACATATTGTACCAGGGGCGGACTGACCATTTGGAAACTCGGGCACTGCCCAAGGGCCTGTGGTCAGTAGGGGGCCCCATGAGATGCCCCTGGTACCTTTTTAATAGGCTTTTTTGAGTTTGGACAAGGACACAGGGGCCCCATGATCCCTTATTGCCTGGGGGCCCCATGAGTTGTCAGTCCGCCCCTGCCCAAGACTTTACCACTCTGCCATTGGTTCAACCCCTGATGTATCCCCTCCATCACTTTCCTTCCCTGTTCCTCAGTTACTTGGATATTTCCCCAGTGGGCTTTGGCAGAGCACAACTAGGTGGGAAAATATATGTTCAAGGCAACGATTTTGCATTGCATGTAACACTTGTTGTATATGAGTTCTAATGCCCAGTTGCTTTTTGTTGTATAATCCAGCTGCATCTGTGAGACCTCCAAGTTTTTACTTGAGCTGAATTCTAAATAAAGAAATGAAGATATTGGTAAAAAGGGGAAGTGGTTAACACTTTAACGTAATCTCAGGGATCACACAGAACTATGACTAGAGTAAATAGTTGTATGTTGGGCCTTACAGTCTCTCAAATTTCTAGTCAAATTTCTAGTCTCTTTAATAGAGGCTTTAAATACTCTAAGAAAAAATTATGTTCTGTCCCTATTTGTTTGTCAGTTTACACCAAGAAGTATTATTAGTGGCTTAAAGAGATATTAAAGGCAATGATTTAAAAAAAACAAGCGTGTTATACTTACCTGCTTTGTGCAGTGGTTTTGCACAGAGCAGCCCTGATGCTCCTCTTTTTGGGTCCCCTACTGGCGCTCCTGGCCCCTCCCTCCTGCAGAGTGCCACCAGAACAAGCAGCTTGCTATGGGTGCACCCAAGCAGACTCACTCTCAAGTGTCCATTCACACACAGAGCCGCGGCTTGGACCCGCAACCTCTTTGTTCTCATTGGCTCACTGACTATGATTGTCAGTAGTAAAAGCTAATAGCTCCCGCTGTTGTCTCAGCCAATGAGGTGGGAGAGTCCCCAGAGAGCCAAGGCTCTCATGCACATTGTTGGCTCGCGATGGGGCTCAGCCAAGTATTGGGGAGGCTGCTGCATACAGATGGTTTTTTACCTTTATGGATAGAATCCACGAAGATAAAAAACCTTGAGCCTTTACAGCTACTTTGCACTGGAGGTATTGTATTTTTTACTTATTGATAAAAAGGCATTCAGTTAAATTGTTCTGAGAAAACTATACCATCTTGGGGATTTTCTGGTTACCCTACCTGATAGATAAGAACATATGCTGGTCTAGATGTGTATTAAAGCAGAGTACCACTCACCCTGTCAAAAAATAAAAGTCAGCAGCTACAAAACCTGTAGCTGATGACTTTTAAAAAACAGCCACTTACCTGTCCCTCGGTCCCATGGTGTGTCCCCCGCAGCTCGTTTCACCAACTGTCCTGTATTCCAGGAAGCCGGCATCTTCAGTGTGGGCACCCAGCTGTGACTGCTTGCAGCTTCACAGCCGGGTACCCACTGCGCATTCGTGAGTAGAGCTGCTCTTTCTGAATGGTCCTGTAGTCTTCTGGGACCTGTCACGTGTCCCAAAAGACTACAGGGAGGACACCTTCCATTTCCGATCGCCTAGGTGATCAGACCAGAAGTGGGAGCGGGTAGCTGTCAAATTCGGGTACCAGCTCCCCCCCACCCCCAAAGGTGCCAATTCTTAGTGGGGAGCGGGGGAGCAGTCCTTAAAGTGGAACTTCCCCTTTTGGGTGGAGCTCCGCTTTAAAGAGATCACATCACAAACAGTGCCAATGCAATGGTTCGAAGCCATACTCCAACCAATCCAACTCTTCATCAGGTATGTCACATGCCTGGCGAAGAGGTCCTTGGTGTTCTCTAAATGTTATACTGACACCTTTTGTGATGTGGCCTCTTCAATAAATGTTTGAATACATATCCATGATGTTCTGATGACATATGTTCTTACTCATGTGTTCACACCATCTAGCCTGCTGGCAGTTACTACAGCACCCTTTTATTATAGACCTTGTCCAGGAACATGTGCAATGGTAATATAGTGCAAGTTACTGAGTCATAGGGACCACCTACAGTATATTCCTTTGCAGTTCTTCACAATGCACCAAGAAGAGTTTCTGAACCCCACCCCCCACAAAGTCTATGTCATGCAAGACATTTTATTATTAATTTCTATGGTTACCAGGCATCCTATTGTTGCATTTTCTTAGTCTTAATCTGTCTTTGACATGTCCTGAGCATTTTAAGCATATTGGTAAGTTTTAATTTATCTATGTCCAATTATTTTGAAATTCTTTCAAGCAGAGTAGTGAGAAGAAAGTCCTTTTTTGGAAATGCACAAAACTAATAAATAATGGCTTCCAGTCAGAAATATTTGAACGCTTTAGGGTGCCAAGCAGTAAATTAAGCCACAATGACATGATTACTTGTGAAAAATTGAAAAGTACATTCTATTTTGCCCAGGATACATTTCATTAATTTCACATGCTGTGGCATTTCACTGTGTTTTTCTTTGGTTTCGTAAAATATGACATGTGGTTGCCAAGCCAGTTGTTTTGTGTGGTTATGGTTACACTGGTAACGCTAACGTTTGTTAGCTATGGCATTGCTAATTTGTTTCGGAAGAAACATAGAAGATTATTTTATTATTTGGTTTCTATTAACCTATAACAGAAATATTCATGTCTGATACTTAGAAGGAGTTCAAAGTACAGCAAAAGCATTACACCATACTTACTGAGTCAAATACCTCCCCAAGAAACTCAAGTAATACCTAAGAAATGGAAATTTTTGTGCTAAATTTATATCTGAACATGCATACCAGTGGCCAAACCACTGCTTATAATAACTGATGAGTTCCTAACTCCAGAAGAGTTTCTCAGTACTTTTTCTTTCATCCAGTATTATATCCAGTGCCCTGAGATATTTTGAAATTTTTTGTTGTTTTTTTGGCACTGGTGATGTAAAAGACCACACACATACTTTTAGACTACATCCAATTAAGTGATGCAGTTTATTTATTTTACTCAATCATATAACTGTTTTTCCATAAAACTTTACAGAGAGCATTGAACTATTCACATCAGTTTCAGACTCTAAAGAAGGTTACAGTCTAATGTCTCTACCAGTTATAAATACATAGTAGGACTTACTGGCTTTTGGGTTGTGTGACAAGATAAAGACACTTGAATACAGAGAGAACATATTAATTCCACATAGTTAATGTCCTTGATAAACATCCAACTCTGTACCCTAAAATTTAACAAGAAGTGTCCTAGTCAATTAGCCAGCAATGAGCTGGACCATACTTCAAGTGGATGATGAAATCCTTCACCATAACAATATGGATTCTGAATGTAAGAATGGTGATGGGATAACATTTTTATCATGAGGATTATAGGAGATATCAGGAAATTATAGATTATTTGCAAAAGATGATTATCAATTTTAATACAGACAAATGCAAACAATGCTCTTGGTAAGTGGCAGTTTAACCTATACATGTGCTGTCTACTTTATCTAGACAATAGTTGCAGCTTTTCAGTATTTTATTAATTGACCTGAAAGAACCCTTTCCTTGGTCAATTAAGTCAATACTCTGCCATTTTGGCTTGAAATAGACATCCCTGTTCAGGTTGCAAAGTGCAAGTTCATTATCTGTATTTTATTCAAGCACTCATCCTTAAACTGTTTGTAATCTCTAACAAACAGACTTCTCTTTTTGGTACCTGTTTATTATGCCATTGAAAGTGATTTGTTATATCTGTTTGAAAAAAAGTGAGCTGTTAAATTCTTTTGTTTTCTGCCTTTACTGATTATTATCAATTACATTTTTCTCGGCTAACTCTAAAAATGATCGAGAGGTGTGGGGTTCTGTAGTTCTGTCTTGTTTCTGTTGTTTTGATACAAAAAGGCCGAATATCAGCCAGTATCAGCTGGTTAAACACAAACCAGCCAAATTTTGGCCGTGTGTACAGCAGACTGTCCGACCAGCATCTGATCAGCGCTTGCAGCCAATGGCTTTGAGCGCTGATCAGTGTGTTCTGGCAGGGAGGCAATCCCTCTCTCAGAACACAATAGCTCAGCGGGGAAGATCGCTGCACTAACATCGCTAGGTTAAACGAAAAAAAAACTCTCTGTGTGTACCTAGCATAAAGCTGGCCATACATAGATCGAAATTCATCCAGTTCGGCAAGGACCAGAAGAATTTCCATCCATGTATGGTCACTGTCAATTGACTTCAGTTCAACCACCCTGTTGGAAAATTTCTGCTTGATCAAAGCTGCAGACTATGGACTGCAGTGCTGGTCAATGTATTCTGACAAACACTCTTTGAATTTGTGAAAGGGGGAATTGGATCAGTTTATTTCTGGATGAACAAAAAAAACTGACTCATCTATAGCCAGCTTAATCCTTGTCATCCTAGCACTTAAAAATGAAAAAAAGCTTACAAAAGATGAATTTAGCCATCTAAGGACTAATAGGATGCAATATATGAGTTTATATAATAAAAGAACAAAGGAGTGGAAACTGCTTTTTTTTTCAAAATACTCCCCTGATACATTTATACACTTATTCCAGCGAAAGCTTCGGCATAGAAATATTTGTCAGTATGCATGAATCATCCGAGGACAGCCTGCTTCATTTCATCACCATTGTGTTCACCATTCCCACAGAAAGATTTGTCTGTTCTGCAATGCCCACAGTAATGACTGCTGTGGACTGGGAACCACCATTGTCAGGGTCATCACTGACGGACGTATGGCTATCTTTGAAATGCTTGAGTCCCAAGTGCCATTTTTTATATCAGGTATAGAGGCTATTTGACCCAGAGCATCCCCAGCACCATTTTAAAGCAGCTTCTGGTCTCAGCAGTTTCTGTGGCCCCCATTACACTGGAACTGCCAGCTGTCTGTGAAAAGACCAAAAAAACAAACTATATGGCGCTAAGATAGCTAGGGTGGTGGAGTGGAGTGTGAATAAGGTCACAATAAAAAAGGGAAAACACACTAGGTGTGTTTGGGGTAGTAAAAGTATGTGCTATGTCCTAAAAGGAATGTGTCCACTTGAAATGGCTGCAGCTCCTATGTATGAGTTTAGGATATTCACCTCTTCACACCAATGGTATGCAAATATGTGGCCTCTTGGCGGCTGGGCCTTGATGCTGAGCGGCTGTATATTTGCGTACCATTTGTAAACAAACATGTGCTGAGAGAACACGCCATGCACACAGCCAATCACTGTGGTCACATGACCCTAAACTCCGCACTGCCTTCCGGCCCTTTAAGGGTTTTCTGATGCCAGGAGGCCGTGAAGGGGTTAAAGCGGTTCTAAAGGCTCAAGGTTTTTACCTTTATGCTTACCTATGAAGGTAAAAAACCTTCTGTGTGTAGCAGCCCCCCCTAACACCTACCTGAGCCTCATCTTAATCCAGTGATGTCCACAAGAACCTCGGTTTTCCAGGGACTGTCACTCCTGATTGGCCTTTGGCTGCTGTCAACCACCAACAATCAGAAGAGGAAGGGGGCGAGGCCAAACCATGGCTCTGTTAGAATGGATATGCAGAGCTGCAGCTCATGCCTGCTCTGTTGCCCCCAGAGAAAATTGCTTGCTATGGTGGCACCCGACAGGAGAGTGGAGCCAGGAGCGCCAGTGGGGGACCCGAGAAGAGGAGGATCCAGACTGCTCTGTGAAAAACTACTGCACAGAGCAAGTAAGTATGACATGTTTGTTATTTTTTTCTTTAAAAAAAAACAAGACTTTAGTATCACTTTAACACTTGCACTGTCAAAACAAAAGAAACAGCGGGTGCCGTCATCTAAAGATTTACTTAAAAACAATAAAAAGTAGTTAAAAATTGTACTCACATTGTATAAAATCATAAAAGTATTACTATTCCTCTGGTATCTGCAGAGCTCAGCAGGGCAGGATAGAGCAGAGTGATGCCTGGAACTAGCTGGGTTGTATTTGCTGGACAATTGGCTGGAGATTGTAGATCTGGAGCAGGAGGCGGTGATAACCGGAACTTTCAGTGGGAGCCAAAGTGGAACACACCATCAGCCTCAAACCAAGAGCGGAGCCAGAGATACACAAGTATGATATATCACTTTGTCAAACCTAGATAAGGGTTTGGATAGTATGCTTACGAAGGAAGGGAAGGGGGCTGGGCAGGCTGTATGCAAATCACTGATATTAGGGAGGGGAAGACCTCTATGATTGACACCTAAGTCTCCTACTACACCCTCTAGAAACAAATGACAGTATAGAGACAAACCACATAGAACGGGCATCACAAACATTGACTAGACTAAATTGGGTGACAAAAACAGAAGAATAATAGAATAACAGAACAAAATTAAAATTGTAACAAAACTGAAGAACAGGGAAATTAAAAAGGGAAATAGTGGATTTGTATTAAAAGGACATAGTACAGATGGATAAAAAAAAATGTATTAATGAGTGAGACTAAGAAGGCTAAGCACAGGAGATGAAACATTCAACTCCTGGGCTTCCAGTCTTGCTATACAGTGCTACATAGGAGTGCAGGTAACAAATCACTGTGAACACAATGTTCCACATTGCGTTTACATTGGAAGGGATGTGATGTCCCAAGTGATGTTACATCACTTTCTCTGAGTCTGAAGGCTGGAACACAGCTGATTCTGTTCGGAGTCTCTCTGCCCAAGTTGATCACAGCTATAGTGATCTATTGTTGGCTGACTGCAGCCAGCAATAGACCACTATTAGAAGTGACCTGTTGCTACACAGCAGCATGAGGGGGTCTAGATTTGATCTCTACTGACCAGATTTATCCTCCCTATAGAAGAAGTTTATAAAAAGTTTAAAAACAGGATTTAGAATATATATATATATATATATATATACTTTACAAAAAATGGCCACTGCCCCAGTCTATAACTGGCCTTCAAAGCAAGGAGCACATGGAAGGGCAACGCATGTCAAACAATAAAAGAGAACAATTCCCAGCTCAACTTACCAACCAGCTTGCAAACAAATCAAATTAGCTTGTCTAAACAGGGGTTTAGTTAGCACACATTTGCCAACACATGAGTAAGCTGCAGAGCCTCTTCACGGCACCCCAATATTCTGCAGTTCCTAACTCTTCACATTTTGAGAGCCCCCATAGTAGAGGCACATGTATTTAATGGATAGACTGAGGGCAGGTGAACCTGAGTGAGCCCATCCCTCCTTAAAGGTATAGGAGCACACTGGACACCCAGCATGTAGCACAATGGAAACCAAGGAGTTCAGTGCGCCCCCTCACCAACAAGTCAACAGTGCAAATAATGGCCACTGCCCCTGTCTATAACTGGCCCTCACAGCAAGCGGCACATGGAAGGGCAACACATGTCAAACAATAAAAGAGAAACATTCCCAGCTCAACTTACCAACCAGCTTGCAAACAAACCAAATTAGCCTGTCTAACAGTATGCGTTAAAAACAGGGGTTTAGTTAGCACACATTTGCAAACACATGCGTAAGCTCTTCAAGGCACCCCGATATTCTGCAGTTCCTAACTCTACAAATTTTGAGAGCCCCCATAGTAGAGGCATTTAATGGATAGACTGAGGGCAGGTGACCCTGAGGAAGCCCACCCTCCTTAACCACTTGCTAACCGCACTATAGCCGAATGACAGCTATAGCATGGTTATCCATTTCTGGGAGGGTATCATGTGATGTCCTCCCAGAATGCACCCTCCTGCATGCCCCCAGCGATCTCAGTGATCCTATGGACACAGCTGATCATGTGATTAAGTAAAAGGCCAATCACAGCAGCCTTTTAACACGAGATCAGCTGTGTCCAATGACACAGCAGATCACGTAGAAAATACAGTGGCCGTTATCGGCAGCACTTTCCTCGTGCTGTCACAGCGTGGAAGGGCTTTTTTTTAAACATTTTTTGCTCTTTTTTCTATATAGTGCAAAAAACAAAACACCCAGTGGCATATAAATACCAGCAAAAGAAAACTCTATTTCCGTAGAAACAAATTATACAAATTTCATATGGGTACAGTGTTGCATGACTGCGCAATTGTCATACAAAATGCGACAGCGCTGAAAGCTGAAAATTGGTCTGGGCACATAGGGGGTAAAAGTGCCCAGTAGGCAAGTGGTTAAAGGTACAGGAGCACACTGTGCACCCAGCATCTAGCACAATGGCAGCCTAGGTGATGTCCAGTGCGCCCCTCACCAACAAGTCAACAGTACAAAAAATGGCCACTGCAGCAGTCTGTAACTGGCCTTCACAGCAAGAAGCACATGGAAGGGTCACGCATGTCAAACAATAAAAGAGAAAAATTCCCAGCTCAACTTACCAATCAGTCTGCAAACAAACCGAATTAGCCTGTCTAACAGTATGCGTTAAAAACAGGTTTAGTTAGCACATATTTGCAAACACATACGTAAGCTGCGGAACCTCTTCACAGCAATGATATTCTGCAGTTCCTAACTCTACAAATTTTGAGAGCCCCATAGTAGAGGCACATGTATTTAATGGATAGACTGAGGGCAGGAGAACCTGAGGGAGCCCACCCCTCAAAGGCACAGAAGAACACTGGAAACCCAGCATATTGCACAATGGCAGCCAAGGTGTCCAGTGCGCCCCCTCACCAACAAGTCAACAGTACAAAAAATAGCCATTGCCCCAGTGTATATATATATATATATATATATATACACACACACATACACTGCTCACGTTAAGACAGAGATTTCTGGAGAAAGGTTACGAGGAAATAAAATTAATCAAGAGTTGGAATTATTAGCTAAAATGGACTGAGGGCTGATGCTAAAGGAATCTAAAAATTCAAGACAGACTAAATTCTGTCCTTTTGTTACCTCATTCTCAATACAACACAACGCCATAAGTAACAGCATAAATAAAAATTGGGGAATACTCAAAACTGACCCTGTTTTATCTAAAGTACTACCGCAAAAACCAGAGATTACTTTCCGGATGGCAACTACACTTAGAAATAAGATAGCCGCTAATGTATTAGATCCACCCATAGCCGCTACTTTCTTCTCCAACATGAAAGGTTTCTTCCCATGTAACAAGTGCATTATATGCAAATGCAATGGTATAAGGAAAAAGAAGGTGGATTCCTTCATATTTTATATATTAATTGTTATGACCAGCTAAGTATATACAAACACAGATCGATTTGCCAAATTGTAATATAATTCATTTTTATAAATCATAATTTTTAATTTTGTTCAGTTCATGAATGTTTCCTGGCCGATATGCCACACAAATAAGGAAATTATGCATTCATACAGATTTTGACCATCCAATCAAGTTGTTTGTGCAGAATTTTTCACAGCAGGTTGTGTCTGCACCAGGTAAATGATTGGCTCTTTTCGATCTGTGTAATTGAGACTATGTGTTTCTAGTCTCAGGGATAATGGCGCACGCGCATGTTTTGGGTCTCCGAGAAAATGGTGCCCGGCAATGTGCGTGCGCAAATCGGTGCTATATAAGGCAATGAATAGACGTCCGGCATCACAGGCACACCCCTTTTGAAAATGTGTGTGGCACGAAAAGCGTTAAGGAGGAGCCGTACGCCGTGACGTCATACCGATGGAGCCTCACGAAGGTCCGGCAGCCATCTTTGACTTTGGCTGGTCAGTGTTTTTCTATGCAGCTCTGCTTGTAATGAGAATTCTTCCACGTGGATGACATGCTTTTTATCTGAATAAATACTTAACATTACTAAACAATGGACACCCTTCTTTTTGGCTCTACATTGAGCAATTAATCTACAGAATCCCATGAGACACTAAGCTGCAGGGCAGCTCCAAGATCCAGAGGAGGGTGATCCTTTCCAGGCTGTACACCCATTCCACCTTAAAGGAGACCTCTGGCTGATTACATCTTAAATATTGTACTGCGTATTTTAAATGCGCATCTGGTAAGTGTGCATTTTTACCATATTCCCTGCACTTCACCGAATGGAATAAATGTCACATGGAATGTATCTTCACCTGAGCACAGGATTTTCACTTTACATCAATAATTAAGGGCAATATATCACACTCATATGGACTTCTTATTTATCAGATATGGTCATACCAATAATCACACAATATATACGAACTTGGCACTTTATGAATTATTTGCACTATTTTTAGCAATAATAATATTGGAAGTATTTTCAGCGCTGCACTTTTTTGATCACGTATGCTATTGAAGGTTTCAGGTTTCCTTTTAGTGCATTTTGCTGCTGTATAGATTTAAGCGCTCGCTGATCCCTCTAACACAGACATTTTTTCCCTACTAATCTTTTCTGACAGTTTTTCACTAGTTTTGCATTTGGCTAGGGTCAGTGTCACTACTGGTAGCATGAGGCAATCCCTGGACCCTACAGAGGTTGCACAGGCAGTCCTCCAGGATGGCACATCAATACGTGCCATTGCCAGAAGGTTTGCTGTGTCTCCCTGCACAGCCTCAAGAGCATGGAGGAGATTCCAGGAGACAGGCAGTTACTCTAGGAGAGCTGAACAGGGCCTTTACCCATCAGCAGGACCGGTATCTGCTCCTTTGTGCAAGGAGGAACAGGATGAGCACTGCCAGAGCCCTACAAAATGACCTTCAGCAGGCCACTGGTGTGAATGTCTGGTGTGAAACAATCAGAAACAGACTTCATGAGGGTGGCCTGAGGGCCCAACGTCCTCTAGTGAGCCCTGTACTCACTGCCCAGCACCATAGAGCTCAATTGGTATTTGCCATTGAACACCAGAATTGGTGCCCTGTGCTTTTCACAGATGAGAGCAGGTTCACCCTGAGCACATGTGACAGGCATGAAAGGGTCTGGAGAAACCTTAGAGAATGTTATGCTGCCTGTAACATCGTTCAGCATGACAATTTTGGTGGTGGGTCAGTGATGGTCTGGGGAGGCATATCCATGGAGGGACACACAGACCTCTACATGCTAGATAATGGCACCCTGACTGCCATTAGGTAAAGGGATGAAATCATTGGACCCATTTTCAGACATTATGCTGGTGCAGTGAGTCCTGGGTTCCTCCTGGTACACAACAATGCTCGGCCTCATGTGGCGAGAGTATGCAGGCAGTTCCTAGAGGATGAAGGAATTTATACCATTGAATGACCCCCATGCTCGTCTGACCTAAATCTAATAGAACACCTCTGGGATATCATGCTTCGGTCTATCCTACGATGCCAGGTTGCAATTTAGACTGTTCTGGAGCTCAGTGATGCCCTGGTTGAGATTTGGGAAGAAATACCCCAGGACACAATCCGTCGTCTCATTAGGAGCATGTCCCAATGTTGTCAGGCATGCATACAAGCATGGGGGGCCATACAAACTACTGAGTACCATTTTGGGTTGCTGAAATGAAATTTCAGCAAAATGGACTAGCCTGCTGCATCATTTTTTCACTTTGATTTTTGGGGTGCCTTTAAATTCAGTCCTCTGCAGGTTGATAATTTTCAGTTCCATCAAACGATGGGGCATCGTTATGTTCCTAACACATTACCCAGTCCATATCAGTATAGATATCCAGCATGATATTTTTCTCCATTGCGATCTAATGTGTTTACACAGTGTTCCTTTAATTTTTTTGAGCAGTGTCCTTTAATTTTTTTGAGCAGTGTATATTTATATATATTCTTAAAATTAAAACAAACAAACATTTTCTTCCCGTATAATTTCCCAGGTCCCAACAATAACGTTGCATTATCTGGATAAAATATGCAATCACTGAACAAGCATCAAATGTTTACATAAATAACTGCAACGTCAGTCAACTTTAGTGACCACAAACCTGTGAAAAAGTGATCAGGTCAATCTGTGCCTTCCTCAACCTGATTTAATTTTATCCTAATATTACGTTAACATTGTACACAAAATGTTTGTTTTTCACCTACTGTATGCATTGCAATGTAGTGCTGAAAGGGAATTAAGCTCTCCTAAAGTAAAACACACACTGTATGTTCACTTTGAGGTATCCTGTTCTGTTATGTTATAAAAAAGTATCATTATAATCATCAGACTTTGTTGATTATATTTTGTGATAAATCTACGCGGATGTAGAAATTACATAAACAATTGGGAAAAAATACATGAAAATATTTTTTTCTAATTTTATCTTATCTAATCTAATATTTCCCCAATAAAAGCCAAGGAAATGCAAATATATGTATCCAAATGTGCTACCAAATAAAAGCCCTATCTGTCCCAAAAACAAGATGTATAATACATTAGGGTGGACTACAAATGCCAAAAAGTATGTGCGAAACTTAGACACCATCAAGAATAAAAAAGAAAAAATTCTAGGATGCATGGGGTTGTAGCTAGAAAAATGCCTTGGGACTCAAGCGATTATATTTTTTTGCTTTTTGGTTTAGATTTGCTTAAATTAAAATACCTTAATCTGCACAGTGCAGATTCATTCACTCCTCACACGCCCTATGTATGTCTATATCTTATCTGTTATGACTCTTGGACAATATTTCTGCACAGAGTACAATAATTCTGCACGAGAGTCAATTCCCAAAAAGCAATGCATAAATTAGGAGTTGAGTACAAATCAGACTGCCTTTACATAACCACCTAAGGGAAATATAAAACAAGTTATAAATAAAAAAATATTTTTTTTTCGAAGGTTTGTATTTTTTACTTTTTTGTTTTGCAATGGAAAATAATTTAACTACTTTTGCAAAGGAGCAAAGACCAGCATACAGTACAAATATAATAGTAAACTGAGTGCAAAAACTGAATGCTGATGAAAATGTGAATAAAATTATCAACAACTGTCTTTAAAGTGGTTGTAAAGACTAAATTATTTTTATGCATGAAGGTAAAAACACCTTCTGTGTGCAGCAGACCCTTAATACTTATCTGAGTGCCCTCTTGAGCCAGTAATATGCACGAGAGCCTTGGCTGCTCCAGGTCTCTCCCTCCTCCTTGGTTGAGACAGAAGAGGGAGCCATTGGCTCCCTCCACTGTCAATCACAGCCGGAAAGACAATGAGGAAAGAATAGGGGCGGGGACAAGCCGCATTTGTGTGTGAGGGAGAGGCCAGGAGCATTGGTAGGGGATCCAGTAGGAGGATGAGAACGGCTCTGTGCAAAACCACTACAAAGAGCAGGTAAGTATAACATGTTTGTTATTAAACATGTTATACTTAGCTGTTGCTAGCTGTTGCTAGCTGTGATTGGTCACAGTGATCACATGGTACAGACAGGCCAATCACAGCTAATCACAACAAAACACACTGAATGAATTGATTTCATTCAGTAAAATGCTTGCTTTTTGCAGTGAAATGCACTGCTATAAGCAATCATAATTTGCAAAAAAAAAAGAAAAAAACTTTTTTTTCATACTGTTGCCAGTAAGTGCCCCTGATCACTGCCACTCCAGTTATATGATTACGCTGTACTGCACTGGTAACAGTAAGTAAAAAAAGAACTGTTGATTTTTTTTCTTTCATTTTGCAAAAAATTATGACAAAAAAATACTACTTAAAAAAACTCACCATGTCTCTTACTAAATACTGTGGACTGTCTACTTTCCAAAAAGAGGTCATTTGGTGGATATTCGTACTGTCCTCGAGAAATGAGATAGGCCATCAGTACATCAGGATTGATCGAATTTCAGTTATACTGTATACCATAGCTTGTGAACTCTTGCTACAGATTAAATAATAAACACTGATTAGGGCTATTTTCAACAAAGAAGTGTAGCAAAATACATTTTGGCCTTCATTTCTGAAGAACAATTATTTATTTGCAAAATTTTATAACAGAAAAGAAGAAAAATGCGAGGGGGGTTTCCAAATTTTTGGTCTTTTTTTGTTTATTTAGCAAAAATAAAAAACCTGGGGTGATTAAAAATGAAAGCTCTATTTGTGTGAAAAAAATTATAAAAAAATAAAAAATGATTTAGTTTGACTACAGTGTTGCATGACCGTGCAATTATCATTTAGAGTCCAACAGCACTGAAAGCTGAAAATTGGCCTGGGCAGGAAGGGGGTAAAAGTGCCCGGTATGGAAGTGTTTAAAGTGGTGCTAAAAGCAAAGTAAAAAATTATATACCGTATAAAATGAAGTCTGTCATTGGCTTTAAAAATGCAGTGTTTTTCCAAGACCCCCCCCCCATCAACTAGTATTTTACCTGTTGATCAAAAATAGCAAGAATAATAGAAGAGAAAGGGGGATAAGGGAGAAGAAAAAGATGTCAATTAGAGCTGATTATTAGAGATGAGCGAATCGAACATGACGAAGTGGAATTCGTTTAGAAGATTAGGAAATATTCGATTCGCGCCGAATCCGAAAATTAGCAAACTTCGGATGCACGAATCGAATTTTCCCAAAAATGGCAGCGACATGTGTGGTGACGGAGCGGGGATCTCTGGGAAGGCGCGCAGACAAGGCGCGCTGACCCATAATGCATTCATTCATGACATGTGATCGCATTAGCCAATCAGCAGCCAGCCAGCCAGCACTGTGTAATGGTGGAGCTATAAATCGCGGCCATCTTAGAATTCTCCATTAGCCTCCGGTCATTCAAGAGAGACAGACCTCTCTGTATTAGGGACAGAGTTAGGGCCTCAGAGACTTTAGGGCCACAGAATCGTTACTTAGGGACACATAATCGTTACTCAGGGACACAGAATTGTTACTCAGGGACACAGAATCGTTACACAGGGACAGACACAGAATTGTTACTCAGGGACACAGAATTGTTACTGAGGGACACAGAATCGTTACTCAGGGACACAGAATTGTTACTCAGGGAAACAGAATCTTTACTCAGGGACACAGAATTGTTACTCAGGGACACAGAATTGTTACTCAGGGACAAACACAGAATTGTTACTCAGGGACACAGAATTGTTACTCAGGGACACAGAATTGTTACTGAGGGACACAGAATCGTTACTCAGGGACACAGAATTGTTACTCAGGGACACAGAATTGTTACTGAGGGACACAGAATTGTTACTCAGGGACAGACACAGAATTGTTACTCAGGGACACAGAATTGTTACTGAGGGACACAGAATCGTTACTCAGGGACACAGAATCGTTACTCAGGGACACAGAATTGTTACTCAGGGACACAGAATTGTTACTCAGGGACACAGAATTGTTACTGAGGGACACAGAATCGTTACTGAGGGACACAGAATTGTTACTGAGGGACACAGAATCGTTACTGAGGGACACAGAATCGTTACTCAGGGACACAGAATTGTTACTCAGGGACACAGAATCGTTACTCAGGGACACAGAATTGTTACTCAGGGACACAGAATTGTTACTGAGGGACACAGAATTGTTACTCAGGGACACAGAATTGTTACTGAGGGACACAGAATCGTTACTCAGGGACACAGAATCGTTACTCAGGGACACAGAATTGTTACTCAGGGACACAGAATTGTTACTCAGGGACACAGAATCGTTACTCAGGGACACAGAATCGTTACTCAGGGACACAGAATCATTACTGAGGGACACAGAATCGTTACTCAGGGACACAGAATTGTTACTCAGGGACACAGAATCGTTACTCAGGGACACAGAATCGTTACTGAGGGACACAGAATCGTTACTGAGGGACACAGAATCGTTACTGAGGGACACAGAATCGTTACTCAGGGACACAGAATCGTTACTGAGGGACACAGATTCGTTACTGAGGGACACAGAATTGTTACTCAGGGACACAGAATTGTTACTCAGGGACAGACACAGAATTGTTACTCAGGGACACAGAATTGTTACTCAGGGACACAGAATCGTTACTGAGGGACACAGAATCGTTACTCAGGGACACAGAATTGTTACTCAGGGACACAGAATTGTTACTCAGGGACACAGAATCGTTACTGAGGGACACAGAATCGTTACTGAGGGACACAGAATTGTTACTCAGGGACACAGAATTGTTACTCAGGGACAGACACAGAATTGTTACTCAGGGACACAGAATCGTTACTGAGGGACACAGAATCGTTACTCAGGGACACAGAATTGTTACTCAGGGACACAGAATTGTTACTCAGGGACACAGAATTGTTAATGAGGGACACAGAATCGTTACTGAGGGACACAGAATCGTTACTCAGGGACACAGAATCGTTACTGAGGGACACAGAATTGTTACTCAGGGACACAGAATTGTTACTCAGGGACACAGAATTGTTACTCAAGGACACAGAATTGTTACTGAGGGACACAGAATCATTACTGAGGGACACAGAATCGTTACTCAGAGACACAGAATCGTTACTGAGGGACACAGAATCGTTACTGAGGGACACAGAATCGTTACTGAGGGACACAGAATCGTTACTCAGAGACACAGAATCGTTACTGAGGGACACAGAATCGTTACTGAGGGACACAGAATCGTTACTGAGGGACACAGAATCGTTACTCAGGGACACAGAATCGTTACTCAGGGACACAGAATTGTTGCTCAGGGACACAGAATCGTTACTGAAGGACACAGAATTGTTACTCAGGGACACAGAATTGTTACTCAGGGACACAGAATTGTTACTGAGGGACACAGAATCGTTACTGAGGGACACAGAATTGTTACTCAGGGACACAGAATTGTTACTCAGGGACACAGAATTGTTACTGAGGGACACAGAATCGTTACTCAGGGACACAGAATCGTTACTCAGGGACACAGAATTGTTACTCAGGGACACAGAATTGTTACTGAGGGACACAGAATCGTTACTGAGGGACACAGAATCGTTACTCAGGGACACAGAATCGTTACTCAGGGACACAGAATTGTTACTCAGGGACACAGAATTGTTACTGAGGGACACAGAATCGTTACTGAGGGACACAGAATCGTTACTGAGGGACACAGAATCGTTACTCAGGGACACAGAATCGTTACTCAGGGACACAGAATTGTTACACAGGGACACAGAATCGTTACTGAGGGACACAGAATCATTACTGAGGGACCCTGAATTGTTACTCAGGGACACAGAATTGTTACTCAGGGACAGACACAGAATTGTTACTGAGGGACACAGAATTGTTACTGAGGGACACAGAATTATTACTCAGGGACAGACACAGAATTGTTACTGAGGGACACAGAATTGTTACTGAGGGACACAGAATTGTTACTGAGGGACACAGAATTGTTACTCAGGGACAGACACAGAATTGTTACTGAAGGACACAGAATTGTTACTGAGGGACACAGAATTGTTACTGAGGGACACAGAATTGTTACTGAGGAACACAGAATTGTTAATGAGGGACACAGAATTGTTACTCAGGGACACAGAATTGTTACTCAGGGACAGACACAGAATTGTTACTGAGGGACACAGAATTATTACTCAGGGACAGACACAGAATTGTTACTGAGGGACACAGAATTGTTACTGAGGGACACAGAATTGTTACTGAGGGACACACAATTGTTACTCAGGGACACAGAATTGTTACTCAGGGACACAGAATTGTTACTCAGGGACAGACACAGAATTGTTACTGAGGGACACAGAATTGTTACTGAAGGACACAGAATCGTTGAATTAAAGAGTATGTCAGACAACATGCAGAGGAGTGGCAGAGGAGGCAATGTTTTAGGAGCGAGCAGACGTGGCAGCAGAGGAAGGGGTCGAGGCAGCACTAGTCGCAGCCAGAGGCCAGTGCTCCCGGTGTCATCCAGCGGTCGTGTCTCCACCGACAACCCTGCCGTCATCGATTGGTTGGCTCGGTCGTCTTCCTCTTCCCAGGTCACCTCTGACACCTACAGCCAACGGTCGGTGGGTACGTCAGACACAACCGTTAGTTGGCATGGCCCGGGAGCAAGCCCACTGAAATCACGTGTCCTCTACCTGCCCCTGTCCTTTGGTGTTCTCTCACCAAGCGAAGTATCGCATGCTGTGGGCTCAGCCCCACTGTGCAGTGAGGAAGAGCTAACAGAGGGCGGTCAGGAATGGGGGGAGACATCCGCCTCTTCAGCAGCCAGGCGAAGAAGTACTGGCGAGGAGAGTGGCTCGGTAGCCGGTCTAGAGACAGGTCTGTCTCCTGACCCACACGCAGCCGAGGGGGCTAGTAGTGAGGCGGAGACCCTAATTGATGATGATGAGGCTGATCGCACTTGGCAGCCTCGTCGTCATCAGGCTATTGCTTCCGCATCATCAGGAGAAGAGGGTGCTAGCTTGGCAGCGAGCAAAACAGTCGGTGGGTTGCCCAGGAGGCAGCAGGGTCGCAGCAGTGTCAGTGGAGGCAAACGGCCACGGAGTAGAGCACCAGCTCCACTGCAGCCTACCACAACAGCCAGTAGTGGTGCCGGTGTGCACGGAGGAAGTAGCAGTCAGCCAGTGAGGAGTAGCGGGGGCAAACTTTCCTACTCGGTGGTGTGGCAATTTTTCGTCAAGCCGCCCGAGGAAGTAAACGTAGCCGTATGTCGACTATGTGGGCAGAAAGTCAAGCGTGGCCAGGGGGCCCATGTTGGGACTACAGAGTTGCGTCAGCATATGCAGCGTCGCTATTCGGTGGCCTGGGAAAACCGTGATAAAGATACGGCGGTTCTGCCTGCCCCAGCCCCCGCTCCATCACCCGCTCCATTACTTGCTCCGTCACCCGACGTCAATCGCCCTCTATCAGCCAGTCAAGGCTCCAACACCTCTGCTGAGGGGAGTTGTCTTCCGCTCGTTCAGATGCTCCTTCTCCTGCTACTCCTCTTCACGGATTCCGTCAGCAGTCTTTCTTGGAATCCGTTTCCAAGAGACAACAGTTTGCGAGCACGCACCCGACGGTGCAGAAGCTGAACGTCCTCCTGTCCAAGTTGCTGGTGCTGCAGTCCCTCCCTTTCCAAGTGGTGGACTCAGCACCTTTCCGAGAAATGATGTCTTGTGCCGAGCCGCGGTGGAGAGTGCCAAGCCGGCATTTCTTCGCCAAAAAGGCAGTGCCAGCCCTGCATTCACATGTAGAAGAGATGGTGGGCCAGTCTTTGAGCATGTCGGTCTCTGCCAAAGTGCACGGCAGCGCCGACGTGTGGAGCTGTAACTACGGTCAGGGACAGTACATGTCATTTACGGCCCACTGGGTGAACGTGGTGCCGGCACAGCCGCACCAGCAACTTGGACAGGTCACGCCGCTTTTGCCTCCACGTTTGCACGTCCTTGGTCCAGCAAAGATGTCCGCCTCTACCACCTCTTCTTCCGCCGTGTCCTCAGCCGCCACCCCCGTGCCAAGTCCCATTACCCGACCGGCATATCACATGTGCAGGGCGCAACGGTGTCACGCTGTGCTGCACCTGGTATGCCTTGGCGAACGTAGTCACACAGGGGAGGAACTTCTGAGTGTAATGAACAGAGAAATCGACAGATGGCTGTCTCCGCGCAAACTGAAAATCGGAACCATGTTGACCGACAACGGAAAGAACATGGTGTCCGCTCTGCGTCAAGGAAGGTTGTGCCATGCGCCATGCATGGCTCACGTGTTCAATCTGGTTGTCAAGCGGTTCCTAAAATCCACCGTCCCACTGCAAGACATCCTTAAAATGTCACGTAAACTTTGCATGCATTTCAGCCATTCCTACACCGCAAAGCACACCCTCATTGAGCTGCAGCGGCAGAACGGAATTCCACAGCATCGCCTGATCTGCGACGTTGCAACAAGGTGGAATTCAACCCTACATATGTTAGACCGCCTTTACGAACAGCGAAAGGCCATCACCGATTTCCTGATGTTACAAGCGGATAAAGGTACTCCCTGTGTAACTTAGATGTCAGCCATTGGCAGCTCATGCGTGACACCTGCCGCTTGCTCAGGCCCTTTGAGGAAGCCACGCTATTCGTGAGTCGGCAGGACTATAGGATGAACGACGTCATTCCTCTGTTGCACGTCCTGGAACAAATGCTGTTAACAATGGATGGTCAGGGTGCGGTAGACGTGGCGCACAGATCTCAATGCCACATGACCCCTGTGGGGGCAGGACAGGAAGAAGAGGAGGAGGTAGAGGAGGACATTGGTGCTCAGGAATTATTGAGTGAAATGGGTGGTTTTTCCACTCAGCGGACAGGAGTGGAGGAGCAGGAGCATCTGGTAGAGGAGGAGGAGGAGACAGAGGACCCAGACGCACCGTGGCAGTATGCTGTGGAGATGGAGGCAGGGAGTCCCTCGCATTCCTTGGCACAAATGGCCCATAGCATGCTCGGTTGCTTGCGTAGCGACAGCCGAATAATAACCATCAGACAGAGGGATGACTTTTGGCTGTCCACCTTGTTGGACCCTCGCTACCGTTCAAAAATGGTGGCCTTTTTCACACCTGCTGAGAGGGAGGCCAAAATAACGTACTATAAAAACCACCTATGTAGTCAGTTGGTCTCTGCCTTTGTGCGCCAACGTCCATCCTCAGACACTGTGGGCCCTGTGCGCTCGTGTTCCACTGCCATGGCAGCAGGGGAGGGGTGGGGTGGTAGGAGCAGTCGCAGCTCCACCAGCAGCGGCTGCCTCAGTCTGCAGTCGTCGATGAGTAGCTTTCTTCACCAGCGCAGTGAGGAAACTACTAACCAGCCGCAGCAGCAGCAGCATCAGGTGGACCTGGAGCAGGACCTCAAACAACAGGCTTGGGCCTACTTGGACAGCACCCTGCCAACCGAGGTATACAATCCCCTTGACTACTGGGCAACGAAACTTGACCTTTGGCCCCAACTAGCTGAATTTGCCCTTGAAAGGCTGTCATGCCCGGCCAGTAGCGTGGCATCGGAGCGCGTGTTTAGTGCGGCAGGAGGTATTGTAACTCCGCGGAGGACACGACTGTCCACCCAAAGTGTGGAGAGACTCACGTTTGTGAAAATGAATCAGGCGTGGATTAGTCTGGATTTCAAACCACCAGTTCCTGACACAACTTACTAAATCCGCCATGAATCATGCCCAGAACATGTTATTATTTTTAACATAGGCCTCTGTATGGCCTTCAATTTAAGCTGCTTACGCTTCGCCACTCTGCCATGGGCCCCTGTACCGCCTCCTCTTGCTGCTGCCAGGTCCAGAGTGTGTCATGGGTCCCTGTACGGCCTCCCATTGCTGCTGTCTCCATCGCCACACTCTGCCATGTGCCACTTTCAGGTCTCCTCACACTGCTGGTGGGTTCCATTTTGTCATAGGGTGCTGGCAGATTACGGGCCTCCCATTGCTGCTGCCAGGCCCGTAATCTGCCATGGGCCCCCGTACCGACTCCTCATGCTGCTGCCAGGCCCGTAATCTGTCATGGGCCCCTGTACCACCTCCTCATGCTGCTGCCAGGTCCAGAGTGTGTCATGGGTCCCTGTACGGCCTCCCATTGCTGCTGTCTCCATCGCCACACTCTGCCATGTGCCACTTTCAGGTCTCCTCACACTGCTGGTGGGTTCCATTTTGTCATAGGGTGCTGGCAGATTACGGGCCTCCCATTGCTGCTGCCAGGCCCGTAATCTGCCATGGGCCCCCGTACCGACTCCTCATGCTGCTGCCAGGCCCGTAATCTGTCATGGGCCCCTGTACCGCCTCCTCATGTTGCTGCCAGGTCCAGAGTGTGTCATGGGTCCCTGTACGGCCTCCCATTGCTGCTGTCTCCATCGCCACACTCTGCCATGTGCCACTTTCAGGTCTCCTCACACTGCTGGTGGGTTCCATTTTGTCATAGGGTGCTGGCAGATTACGGGCCTCCCATTGCTGCTGCCAGGCCCGTAATCTGCCATGGGCCCCCGTACCGACTCCTCATGCTGCTGCCAGGCCCGTAATCTGTCATGGGCCCCTGTACCGCCTCCTCATGCTGCTGCCAGGTCCAGAGTGTGTCATGGGTCCCTGTACGGCCTCCCATTGCTGCTGTCTCCATCGCCACACTCTGCCATGTGCCACTTTCAGGTCTCCTCACACTGCTGGTGGGTTCCATTTTGTCATAGGGTGCTGGCAGATTACGGGCCTCCCATTGCTGCTGCCAGGCCCGTAATCTGCCATGGGCCCCCCTACCGACTCCTCATGCTGGTGCCAGGCCTGTAATCTGTCATGGGCCCCTGTACCGCCTCCTCATGCTGCTGCCAGGTCCAGAGTGTGTCATGGGTCCCTGTACGGCCTCCCATTGCTGCTGTCTCCATCGCCACACTCTGCCATGTGCCACTTTCAGGTCTCCTCACACTGCTGGTGGGTTCCATTTTGTCATAGGGTGCTGGCAGATTACGGGCCTCCCATTGCTGCTGCCAGGCCCGTAATCTGCCATGGGCCCCCCTACCGACTCCTCATGCTGCTGCCAGGCCCGTAATCTGTCATGGGCCCCTGTACCGCCTCCTCATGCTGCTGCCAGGTCCAGAGTGTGTCATGGGTCCCTGTACGGCCTCCCATTGCTGCTGCCAGGCCCGTAATCTGCCATGGGCCCCCGTACCGACTCCTCATGCTGCTGCCAGGCCCGTAATCTGTCATGGGCCCCTGTACCGCCTCCTCATGCTGCTGCCAGGTCCAGAGTGTGTCATGGGTCCCTGTACGGCCTCCCATTGCTGCTGTCTCCATCGCCACACTCTGCCATGTGCCACTTTCAGGTCTCCTCACACTGCTGGTGGGTTCCATTTTGTCATAGGGTGCTGTATGGCCTCCCATTGCTGCTGCCAGGCCCGTAATCTGCCATGGGCCCCCGTACCGACTCCTCATGCTGCTGCCAGGCCCGTAATCTGTCATGGGCCCCTGTACCGCCTCCTCATGCTGCTGCCAGGTCCAGAGTGTGTCATGGGTCCCTGTACGGCCTCCCATTGCTGCTGTCTCCATCGCCACACTCTGCCATGTGCCACTTTCAGGTCTCCTCACACTGCTGGTGGGTTCCATTTTGTCATAGGGTGCTGGCAGATTACGGGCCTCCCATTGCTGCTGCCAGGCCCGTAATCTGCCATGGGCCCCCGTACCGACTCCTCATGCTGCTGCCAGGCCCGTAATCTGTCATGGGCCCCTGTACCGCCTCCTCATGCTGCTGCCACGTCCAGAGTGTGTCATGGGTCCCTGTACGGCCTCCCATTGCTGCTGCCAGGCCCGTAATCTGCCATGGGCCCCCGTGCCGACTCCTCATGCTGCTGCCAGGCCCGTAATCTGTCATGGGCCCCTGTACCGCCTCCTCATGCTGCTGCCAGGTCCAGAGTGTGTCATGGGTCCCTGTACGGCCTCCCATTGCTGCTGTCTCCATCGCCACACTCTGCCATGTGCCACTTTCAGGTCTCCTCACACTGCTGGTGGGTTCCATTTTGTCATAGGGTGCTGCATGGCCCCCCATTGCTGCTGCCAGGCCCGTAATCTGCCATGGGCCCCCGTGCCGACTCCTCATGCTGCTGCCAGGCCCGTAATCTGTCATGGGCCCCTGTACCGCCTCCTCATGCTGCTGCCAGGTCCAGAGTGTGTCATGGGTCCCTCTACGGCCTCCCATTGCTGCTGCCAGGCCCGTAATCTGCCATGGGCCCCCGTGCCGACTCCTCATGCTGCTGCCAGGCCCGTAATCTGGCATGGGCCCCTGTACCGCCTCCTCATGCTGCTGCCAGGTCCAGAGTGTGTCATGGGTCCCTGTACGGCCTCCCATTGCTGCTGCCAGGCCCGTAATCTGCCATGGGCCCCCGTGCCGACTCCTCATGCTGCTGCCAGGCCCGTAATCTGTCATGGGCCCCTGTACCGCCTCCTCATGCTGCTGCCAGGTCCAGAGTGTGTCATGGGTCCCTGTACGGCCTCCCATTGCTGCTGTCTCCATCGCCACACTCTGCCATGTGCCACTTTCAGGTCTCCTCACACTGCTGGTGGGTTCCATTTTGTCATAGGGTGCTGCATGGCCCCCCATTGCTGCTGCCAGGCCCGTAATCTGCCATGGGCCCCCGTGCCGACTCCTCATGCTGCTGCCAGGCCCGTAATCTGTCATGGGCCCCTGTACCGCCTCCTCATGCTGCTGCCAGGTCCAGAGTGTGTCATGGGTCCCTGTACGGCCTCCCATTGCTGCTGTCTCCATCGCCACACTCTGCCATGTGCCACTTTCAGGTCTCCTCACACTGCTGGTGGGTTCCATTTTTTCATAGGGTGCTGTATGGCCTCCCATTGCTGCTGCCTCCACCGCCACACTGTGGCTCCACACTCTGGTTTTGGCCCCGTGACTGCCCAAATGAGTGAAGTGTGTGGTGATTCTAAGATCGACGGCACTCATCTGCATGTCATACTGACTGACAGTATTATTTCTCTTCCCCAGCAGACTCCAAGGGCATTTAAATTAAAGGTACAATGTTCTGCACTAATATATAGGCTCTCTGAAGCCTAGAAACACCCTTTTTATAAGTTAAATTCGCAGCGAATATATTCGACTCGAATCGAATTTATTCCGCGAATTCGCCGAATCAGCCGAATCGAATTTTTGAATAATTCGCTCATCTCTACTGATTATAAATACTAAGGGTTACAATTTTTTCTTTGCACCAGTTAAGTTGCTTTTATGTGCAAATCAAAGGACAAAGGGGCATATAATACTCATTGAAGCTGGAAAACACTGTTTACAGGCTGCATTTACACAGGAACTGCTACCTGTGCTTCAGCACAACAGAGTGGAATCCAGCTGCCAATACAGGTGCATCTCAATAAATTAGAATATCATCAAAAAGATAATTTTATTTCAGTAATTCAATTCAAAAACTGAAACTCATATATTATATAGATTCATTACACACACAGAGATATATTTCAGGCATTTCTTTCTTTTAATGTTGATGGTTTTGGCTTACAGCTCATGAAAACCCAAAATTCAGTATCTCAGAAAATTAGATTACAGAGGACCAATAAAAAAAAGGATTTTTAATAGAGAGATATTGGCTTAATGAAAAGTATGTCCATGTACAGTATAGTATGCACTCAATACTTGGTCAGGGCCCCTTTTGCATTAATTACTACATCAATGCGGTGTGGCATGGAGGCGATCAGCCTGTGGCACTGCTGAGGTGTTATGGAAGCCCAGGTTGCTTTGATAGCGGCCTTCAGCTCGTGTACATTGTTTGATCTAGTGTCTCTCATCTTCCTCTTGACAATACCCCACAGATTCTCTATGGGGTTTAGTTCAGGCGATTTTGCTGGCCAATCGAGCACAGTGATACTATGATGATTAAACCAGGTATTGGTACTTTTGGCAGTGTGGACAGGTGTTACGTTCTGCTGGAAAATGAAATCAGCATCTCCCTAAAGCTGGTCAGCAGAGGAAAGCATGAAGTGCTCTCGAATTTCCTGGTAGAGGGCTGCGCTGACTTTGGACTTGATAAAACACAGTGCACCAACAGAATAAAAATGGAGAAACAGAAAAAGGGCACACCGACCTAGTGCATTATCGTTTAAAATAATTTATTAAAGAAATAAAAATAGGTATCATACTCACAATGGACATAATAACACAGGCATGTCAAACTGAACAAGATGTATGATCCAAACAACATCTGAGTCCATACGATGGAACCCTGGATGACCAACTGGCTAACGTGTTTCGAGGACACAACGTCTTCCTCAGAGCCAAACCAGACTTTGAAACCATTTAAAGGCTCAGCAAACCTTTACAGGTGTTTTAAATTAATTAGTTGATTAGAGTGTGACACCATGGGTCTACTATATTGAACTTTTTCATAATATTCTAATTTTCTGAGATTCTGAATTTTGGTTTTTCACTAGCTGTAAGCCATAATCATCAAAATTAAAATAAATAAATTATTAAAATATATCACTCTGTATGTAATGAATCTATATAATACAGTGTGGAAAATATTTATTTGATCCTCTGCAAATTTAGTAAATTTGCCCACTTACAAAGAAATGAAAGGTCTATAATTTTTATCATAGGTCTATTTTAAATGATAGAGACATAATATCAACCAAAAATCCAGATAATCACATGATGCAAATGTCATAAATTGAGTTGCAGTTCAGTGAGTAAAATAAGTATTTGATCCCCTACCAACCAACAACAATTCTGGCTCCCACAGATTGGGTATGTGCTCACGTGGCACACAGATTAGTCCTGTCAATTTATAAAGGTGCTCCTAATGACAACTCATTATGTGTAAAAAAAGACACCTGTCCACAGAATCTCTTCTTAAGCACCAACATGGACAAGACCAAAGAGCTGTCAAAGGATGTCAGGGACAAGATTGTAGACCTGCACAAGGCTGGAATGGGCTACAAGACCATCAGCAAGAAGCTTGGTGAGAAGGAGACAACTGTTGGAGCGATTATTTGCAAATGGAAGAAATACAAAATAACCATCAATCAGCCTTGGTCTGGAGCTCCATGCAAGATTTTGCCTCATGGTGTAAGGATGATCATGAGAAAAGTGAAGGATCAGCCCAAAACTACACGGGAGGAACTTGTGAATAATCTCAAAGCAGTTGGGACCACAGTCACCAAACAGACCATTGGTAACACAATACTCCACCATGGATTGAAATCCTGCATCACCCGCAAAGTCTCCCTCCTAAAGAAGGCACATGTACAGGCCCTTCTGAAGTTTGCCAATGAACATCTAAATGATTCAGAGAAGGATAGGGAGAAAGTGCTGTGGTCAGATGAGACCAAAATTGAGCTCTGTGGCATTAACTTGATTTGCCGTGTTTGGAGGAAGAAAAATGCTGACTATGACCCTAAGAACACCATCCCTAAACTCAAGCACGGAGGTGGAAACATTATGCTTTGGGACAGTTTCTCTGCTAAATGTACAGGCCGACTTTGCCGCATTGAGGGGCAAATGGACAGCGAGTGGCCTAGTATCACATACCTGATGTTTGCGGCCAACGGAGAGAGGGCTTCCCTAGCGGCTAAGTTCCAGACTCCCCTGGATATGGGACAGAAGGAAGTACACCCAGGAGCACAGCTGATGCACTGGAACGGTGTCTGCAGACAGGTGGCACCCGTGAGAGGTATGCAGGCCTTCAGGGTAGCAGAGGACCACAGAGTAGTCAGTTCAAAGCCAAGGCCCGATGCCAGGTGGTGATTGGAGCAGACGTAGTCAATAGGCTAGCTGGAGTCATACACAGGAGAGTGAGTGAGAATATCTATTAGCCAAGCCGAGGTCAGATCAGGAGAGCAGGTGAGAATATCCATTAGCCAAGCCACGGTCAGATCAGGAGTCAGGCAGAGAAGATAGGTCAAAGAACAAGCCAAATCGGTAACAGGAGATCACAGTAGCAAGGGAACATAGACAAAGGTACTGGGGAGCCAGAGATCAACCAGCAATTTGAGGGAGTGATGTGCTTCCTTATAAAGGCCGTCTGGCGCCAAACTGAGCTAATGTGTCTGTAACTATGCACCAGTGCGCATGCGTGTTGCGGCTCGCGTCCGTGCGCCAATGCGCATAGATTTTCGCCTGTGTGCATTTCTGCGTCCATGCAAGGTACTGGCAGGAATGCCAGGTCTCTGAGTACCTCTGCTGTGGACAGAGCCCTGACACCTAGCCAGTCTCCAGACGTTAATCCTATAGAAAATTTATGGAGGGAGCTGAAACTAAGAGGTGCTATCACGTACCTGGTGATGGAAGCCAATGGAGAGATGGCTTCCCTTGTGGTTAAGTTCCAGACTCCCCTGAGAGTGGGACAGCGGAAGTCAGGCCCAAAGTTGCACAGGTCGCCTGTAAGAGTGCTGGTTGGTGGTCCACTCAGAAGCACATCTGGTGCACGGAGATAGGTCTGCAGACAGGAGGCGCCTGTGCATGGTATGCAAACCCTTCCGGGATTTAAATGTTTACTGGGTAGTCGGTTCAAGCCAAGGTCAGGTACCAGGTGGGAATCAGAGCAGACATAGTCAGATGGGATAGCCGAGGTCATACACAGAGAAGCGAGAGAGAGAGAGTATCCATATGCCAAGCCGAGGTCAGATCAGGGGTAAAGCAGAGTAGACAGGTCCAGGAGCAAGCTGAGTCGGTAACAGGAAATCACAGGTCAGAATCAGAGGAAACAGGAACCAGGAACAGGGCATGGGGAGCTAGAGATCATCCAGAAACTTGAGGGATTGATGAGCCTCCTTATAAAGCCTGTCTGACCTGTGATTTCCTAAGGCTGATGTGTACTTCTGCGGCTATGTAGAGTACTGACAGAAATGTCAGATCTTCCAGAACTTCTGCCATGGACAGGACCCTGACAGGTGCCAAGCGACAGCCAAGAAACCTTAGGGATTTAGAGAAGATCTATAAAGAAGTATGGACCAAAATTCCTTCTGAGATGTGTGCAAACCTGGTAACCAACTACAAGAAACGTCTTATCTCTGTGCTTGCCAACAAGGGTTTCTCCACCAAGGACATGTTTTGCTTGGGGATCAAATACTTATGTTACTCACTGAACTGCAACTCAATTTATAACATTTGTATCATGTTTTTCTGGATTTATGGTTGATATTTTGTCTCTATCATTCAAAATACACCTATGATAAACGTTATAGACCCTTCATTTCTCTGTAAGTGGGCAAACTTACAAAATCTGCATAGGATCAAATAATTTTATTCCCCACTGTGTATGAGTTTCCCTTTTTGAATTGAATTACTGAAATAAATTAACTTTTTGATGATATTCTAATTTATTGAGATGTACCTGTATAGCCAGGTACAATAGCCATAGCAGGAAAGGAAGACTTGGTTGTTCCTCACATTCCTTATTAAAGGGATCCTGAAGCTGGGTAGGAAAGGGTTAAAGTAATGAAGTCATTGGTTCGGCATGACAACCAGGCAATTAGCACTTTTAAAAGCATCAAGCATAACAGTTTTAATATTTTCTCAGCAGAGGTTTTCTTTAAATATGTCAGGGCCTTTGATAGAGTATGGTTTTATGGTGTGCTGACATCTAGTGGCAAAATATCAAATCCTTTCCTCTTAATGGTTAAATCACACATTTATTATAAAATTGCTAAATTAAAATCCTAGACCCAGTTGTTCTGCAAAACACCAGCATTGTCACAGCCTTAGAGTACATACACATCTTAAAAGCTTAGCTAAAACAGCAAGCATTAAAGGGAACGTTAAAGTGAAACTAATGCATGACATGTGTTTTATGTGTCGTACACGTGGGGTTTTACACCAGATGGAAAATATCTAAAGTCAGCAAAACAATGACCTTTGTAAATTACTACAGGATTCTACTCCAAATCTAGCCTCGGTTTTTGCTCCTGGGATAACCACTGAATATCCCAGACGTTTGCTGTTATATTTATACACAAGGTCTCTTTTTTTTTTTTAGCTAGGAAGTATGCCCCAACAGAGGAGCGACAGGTGTGTGCATTGGTTCCTTAAAAATCATTTTGCAGTAAATTGAACAAAATGTAATACAACTTAATTGTTATTCAAGTATGTGTGAGATGCATAGGGGTGACGTTCTATGCCACGCACATATGCTTTCAGCCAGCTGTGCTTGGATATATCATGAGTGGGAAGATTTTCCTGTTGGTTTACAAAGGAAAATCTAACAATGTGCTCACAGTGTGAATGGATATGGTAGGCTTGAGACAGAAGGGCTTGCCGATTGACAACATTGAAGTAAGTAATGTACATACCAATAAATATTCTCACTATGTTCAGTGAAAATACAGAACCCTATTTGATAAACTGCAAAGTAAGAAAGATTAATAAGTAAACTGCTAACACTTACATGAGCAGACATACAAAGCAAACCAGCTGTCCCTGGCTGTTGCGCTACTTTTGGTCAATAGAGTTCTCTATGTAATATTTAAATCTTCTAGTCCTAAAGTGTAGATGGGAACAGATGCAGTATAATCTAGTTATGTATTTATTACAAAAAAACACTGAAATGTGAATGGAGCATCTATGGTACTCACTGATGGAAGCTTTCTAAGTGAGCTCCAACCCACCCAAGACTAAATAAATAATCTACTGAGCCCCAAGAACTACTGTGCCTTGGCCACTAAGCAGTCAGGGAAGACAAACTGCACACATAGACCAAGTATGCCCCCTCAAAGTACCTCAAACGAGGCAAATTTGGCACAACAAACATATAGCAGGCCTTAGCTTGTGCAGCAGCCAAGAGGGTTTCCTCAGCCCCCTTATCAAAAGCACACAAAATGTCTCAGCTGCGTTACTTGGAGGAATCTTTGGATGCCACATTCACCGGCTCACTTCTACAAGTGCATGTTAGGGAAACCACACAATTTAATAATATGCTCCAGAGAGCATTGGGGTAAAATGTCCAAGAAGATAGCAGACCAGCTCATGTGGGGGATTAGAAATGTTAGTAGACAAATGTCAGCTTTTGAAACTCACTAAAGTAATTTCACTACAGTTATTGAGAGCCACAAGGAGAATATGGAACGTATTAAAGGAAAAGAGTTCCTCACACTCCAAGTCAAGGAGTTTGTTGACCTTTCCCCTGCTACAATGTTGAGATTTCCAACCTTAGCAGCAGGCCTTTCAGGTACAATAACTCCAGTACCATTGGGGCTTTCCACTTAAACTCCAATTATTTTACTAGAGAAAACTCTACTCAGTGAGTGCATTGCATATGATTAAATAATGGACTAATTAATAATCATTGAGTCACAGTGTTAATCCTTTGTAGATCACTGTCTTTTTGGTTTTGTGCCACTCCCTTCTTGTGGCCTACCCCAGAGAGACCATTTAGTTGGATGTTGTGTTACAAACCACATTAATAGTATGAACTGTTAGTAATTGTTATTTAGAGGTTTCTAACAGCATTGTTTACATTAGTTTGTGTAATTTGTTATTGACCAGTAGTTAAAGTATGTTATATATGTTGATATAGGTCCAAGCTCTATACAATATATGTTATGGTTTCAATCGTGTATGCATAGTATTTGGGATGGTTTAAGGTGTGTCTCTGAGAAGACTTTAATCCTTTAGAAGTAGACGTATTTCAATAATGTCAACAGTATTGCTCCACTTCACTATTTTGTCCACATTTTACATAGATATCTTTCCCCTGAATTGGCCAGGGTCTGGTGGATGCACCATAGTAATAATTGCTTTTCGCAGTACTACATTAATAGCTGGTATGTTTATATACCCTCTGGAGTTCCTCTGTACACCTACAGTTTTTCTCTGTCCCCTTATTTCACAGACACCATTTATTTCCTTGCTGCAAACAACCCCACCAAGATGACACAGCTTCTTTGTTCTCTTTCTCTAGAGACTTTAGCCCAAGCCTGTCAGCCTTTACACCTTCTCCCATATAGAACACATCTATATGTACCCTCTCCTGGATGGATAGGTTTGTGGCTGTTAAGATGATTTTGTTACCCAAATTCTTAAATACTCCTGGACTCCTGAATACTGGACACTCACTTACAGCCGTCTTAAAATTCATATGAGCCTAAAGTCACAAGCAATATTCTATGTCAACCTAAATGCCAAGGGGGGTTGAGTCTTTCCCGTATAACAAAGTGCTAACATGCAGCCCAGCTTACCTTGTTCCAAGCAACAACAAATACCCCTTGGGGGCCTCTTTGGAAGCCTACACCTGTTCATCTCAATACCCTTTAGGGAGTTACGAGTTGACATCAAAAAGTTTTGAGACTAGTTTTGTAACACGCCAACAAAAGGCAGTACAAGGCTGCACACATGATTTGAACATGTGCCATGTTGCTGCCAAGTTCATCCCCAGGCTACTGACCCAGGAGCAGAAGGAACATTGTGTCGAAGTCTGCCAAAAACCTCGTTAGCGTCCTGTGTATGACTTGTCCTTCAGGATCATTACCAATGACGAAATTTGAGTGTATGTGTTTCATGCAGAATTTCACGTTTGCTCTTTTTTCTAACTTGTTGTCCATGATGAAACAGCAGACGTGGTAATGCATTTGGTCAGAATAGCAGCAGTTGCACAGCTCCAGATGTAGACAGGATAATGTCTTTTGGCACACTAACTTATGAAGGTGGGTGTTCCCTGTGACTGTGTGTGCAGCCTTGTGCTGCCATCTGTTGGCGTGTTACAAAATTAGTCTTTTGATACCACCTTTGATACCCAAAAATAGGGATGCGCACATAAAGTTCTTTAAGAAATGAGTTGTCCTACAGCAGGACAAACTAGATAAATATAAATTATAAACAAATCATATTACCTAATAACAAAATATTAATGCAGCGCTCTGTAAATAATAAAGTGATAATCCCCCTTCAGGTGTGCACTCACCAAATTTATTTGCCTCCCACTCTCAAGGTTGGCAAATGTGCTTTTGTTTATATTTATATTCCTCCTGAGTAAAGGTAATTTCTCATATCACAAATCGATTCCTCCCAAGAATGGTTCAAATTCTCCAATATTAATGCCTCTGATATTGACTCTCCACAGACATCACATAAAAGAAAAAAAGATAGAGACCCGACATAGTGCAGTACCATTTAAAACCATTTAATCTCTGCCCAGAGAATCTCACTTACAATATAATGAATTAAAATAAGCCCAAAGATATGAAAACCTCCATATGTCGGTAGTATCAGAGAGGGAAGTCTGTACAATGCTCACACCACTGCCGGTCCTCACTCTCCAACAATCCCACATCACTTCCGCTTCCAATGTTCGTCACTTCCGGTTACCGCTTAGCCAATTCTGATGCGTTTCGTCACTTCCGGACTTAATCATAGGGAGTGGCTATGCGGTGCGGCTTCACACTTTTATAGTGTGTACGATCAACTCACGGATGTGATAATTGGTTATCTAGATCCGTCATTACTATGTGTCCTATACGCCCTTAACCTGGCGGAAGTCCTCCACCTTTCATGCCATATTGAAGGGCAAACAAAATTATATATAGAGAGATATGTGTGTGCAATACTCTGATCTATCGCTAGATATGAGTAAGATTTTAAACATCTTTGGGCTTTTACAATGATATTAGCAGACATATTTAATTACATAACCACAAATAATTATTAAATTAAATTACATATACTTAAAAAATTAATAATTATATTTTAATTATAAAAATTATAAAATATATAAAATTAAAAATCCACAAAAAATATTATTAAATAATATATATATAAATATTAATTAGTTATGTAGTACCTGTTGACACTTTTTATGAATCTGATGTTAATAACTGTTAATCATTAATTTAACCATTGTTGACATATATTTTAAATGATTAATGATACATTTTCTCAATTTATATATCCCCTATATAAATAATATTATTACACTTCAAGAATCACTAATGAAGCAATTTAAATTTAATTCAACGTTTAATTCCCATGGTGTTAGTGATTTGAGAAGAAAAATCCATTTTGTCTCTCTTTTAGATAGATCTCTAACCCTATTAGATTCTTGCCACTTCGGAGGTATCCAGTCTATCCCCCAGAACTTTAATATAGAAGGGTCTTTATGATGATATTTAGAAATATTTTCTGATACACTGTGATCTTTAAACCCAATTTTGATATTTGTAATGTGTTGTGCTATACGTATTTTTAAATATAAATAAACCTGGTCTTCAAGTGTTAAAACATTTTGGCTGCCCTTTTCCAACTCGCACTAACTATATGAAGGCTGTTAGAGCCTTGCAACCCCCCTGGCTTGTTGATCCTAGCTGACCTCCTCTTTGGCCCACTCCCCCCCCCCTATTAGATGTTCCTTCCTTATCCTGTGGCCTGTATAGGGCCCTCTTTTCTCCCACATTGCCCCACTTCGACCTCTCCCTACCTTCCTTGTGACAGTTTTGAATTTCTGGAAGTTTTGTTCAGTCATCTACAACTGCTGATATGGAAATCATGGGCAGCTTTCCAATTAGCAAAGCAATGCAGGTTCCCAGTTACAATGAAACTCCAGTTGGTACTAGGCATTCTTTTGGTTATAAAAACAAAAAAAACACACAGGGTGCTCTACATCAAGTTGATGGCTCCCAATGACCCATGGGAAGTGTCAAAACTGTGGTTTCAAAACAAAAGAACACGCAAAGTGCACTGGATAGGGCAGGTAAAGCTATATATGAACTTTGTGGGCTCTGCCAGATCATCAGGCTCTTCTGTTTTAAGAAACAATTTGCCATCCTGCTTGTTGGTCATTTCCTTAACTACATAGTTATTGCACCCCAGGTTCTGGGGGGCAGGGACATTTATTCATCTGTAATAATTCATCAGATGCTAAAAGCTAGGAAGGCAAGTTATTTCATCAGATGTGGACGGTATACTTCATTTGGTGTAAGTTTCAGGTCTTCCACCCCAGGAGTTTCTCCATGAGATTAATCCTCTCCTTTCTACATCTGCGTCTGGATTAGTGTATAGCTCTCAGGAATATTTTTGTGTTTGGAAGGTTAATTGATACTTGTTTGTGTAAAAACTTTTTTGGCTTTACAAGGTGAACACTCTGTGGTCATAGGTAATGGCTTATCAGATTGGTGAATAACTAGATACAGAAATTTGTTTTGCTTTCTCTAGAGACATAAATCAGGCCCCAGATGACAACAGAGGGGAAATCAAGGATAAATTTAATAGTCAAAAAAACTGACAATAAAATACTTGAATAGAAAATGTGATATTTCATCATTAGATTCATATATAGAGAATGGCATTATCCCGAGAGGACTAGGGGAAAAAGTAATCCCAGCTGAACACCTCCATACCCCAAGGTTCTTGGAGAAATGGAAGGATAAATGTATCAAACATGGTATAGAAATTATGCACCTCATAGTTGAGGAGGAAAAATCCAACTTATTGAATTATCTGATCAAATTTATATAAGTCCCTTGTTCCTCTCAAAGATGACCCAGATTTCAATAAATACAATTAACTAAAATTAAAAGAGAGATTTAAAAGGCCCAAAAAAATATGAAAACCACTAAACAACAAAAATTTAAAATAGGCATAGAGGATTGGGGTAAGGATGAAATATTAGATTTAACAAATATACGAAGCAGAAGTAGATCTAGATGTAAAAGATATCCCTCACGTACAAATGGCCCTAGGTCCTCTGAAAGTGAAGAGGATGAGGACTTGATTGTTAAGAAATCGATACATTTTTTAGAAAACAAAAAAAACCAACATGGAAACTGTAAGTATTCTAAAACCAGGGTACAATCCAGGGCGGATGTCATCTATAGGGCGACCACTAGATGTCATCCGTTCCAGGAGGAGCTGTGTCATGCTTAGCAAAGGACACATCTGCAAGTGACATCCCTGGATCCATGACACAGCTCCTCCTGGAACGGATGACATCTAGTGGTCGCCCTATAGATGACATCCGCCTGATCCTCTAATACAGTGGCTGGACTCAGCTTCCATCCGGATAGATGACATCTAGTGGTCACCCTATAGATGACATCTCCTGGCTCCAGTGATACAGTGGCTGAGCACCAGGGGCAGGTCTTAAATGCTCCATGCGCTTTAATATGCGCTATCTGGTTAGTGCATTATTTGGCTATTATCATTTCTGAAAGTCACTACTTTTGGTTCTTTACATATTGGAGACTGTATGCATTTTCAGCACATCTGATGAACTTACACTGACATTTTACTGATCCACTATCATATGTGGTCTATCATATGTTTAATCGCTATTTGGGTTAGCGCTGCACTCTCATTCTTTATCACCAGGTAGACCTATAGTTTCAGCAGTGAAGGGTCCCTTAGAGACGATCGTAAAATACATAGATGATCTAATCAAGGACTTGGTCATCGCTCTACAGTCATATGTAAAAGATACTAGAGTTGTTCTGTCTAAACTAGAATCTATTCTGGTGTCAGAAGGTACTCTCTTGGTGGGAATTAATACGAAATCTTTGTATACATCTATTCCACACTGTTGGGGCCTCAGCTGACTTTCTAGGACAATATTATGCAGAAATGGGAGCGCAGAATGAGCTAATTATAGATCTTCTAGAATTTATGCTCTCACATAATTGCTTTCAAGTTCTGGGAGCCTTTTTCCAGCAAATTTGTGGTACTTCCATGGGTGCCCCTTGGGCACCAGCCTATGCATGTCTCCACCTGGGATTATGGGAAATAGAGGAGGTTTTTGCTTCACCAATGTATCTGGACCACGTTACCCAGTGGCTCAGATACATTGATGATATCTTGATGTTATGGGACGGCACCATAGACCAATTACAGGAATTCCTAACTCATTTGAACCAAAATGATAGAAACATTAAACTAACGTTCACTTATGATTATAAGGAGATCTCATTCCTAGATCTGTCTGTTACTATCCAAGGAAATAATTTAATTACCAAAACATATAGGAAGGAAACAGCAGCTAACACTCTGCTACATGCGGGTAGCCACCACCCTGAATCTCTGAAACAGGGTATACCCATAGGTCAATTCCTTTGGATACAAAGAAACTGTACAGAAGAAACCCAGTTTCATGAAGAAGCGCCACAGATGTATCAGAGATTTAGGGAAAGGGGCTACTCGCACGGAACTCTAAGAAGAAATAATAATAGAAGTGAAAATAATAAAGAAACAAAATGAACCTGTTAGATTCATAACAAAATTTGGCCAACAGTGGAAAGAACTTAGAGATGTGCTACAATCTCATTGGCATATACTAACCGCTAATCCCTGTATAGCAGAAATAGTGGGCACTAGGCCGCAAATGGTAGCAAAAAGAACATCTAACTTAAATGAACTTCTGGTACAATCTGAATTTAGAAAGACTCCCAAAGAAAATTGGCTGACCAAAATGGGAAAGACAACGGGGATGTTCCCATGTGGCCATTGCTAAATTTGTCCTCATGTACAAAAAAATCTAAGTTTCTCTAATGTAGATAAATCCAGGACTTTTGAAATTAAAAGCTTTATAAACTGCTCAAGTAGTAAAGTGATTTATATGTTATAATGCCCCTGTGGGAAATTCTATCTAGGGAAAACTAAAAGACCCCTAAGAGTACGTATAGGAGAACACCTACGTGGCATTAAAAATGATCAGAAGAATAAACCAGATACAGAAAGGGAGAATCCATTAGCGCAACACTTCAAAGGGGTACATCAGGGCAAAATGGAAGGTTTAAAAGTGAAAGGTATCTTTCTTCTAAATTTATCATCTAAAAGAGATGATTTTGACAGAATTCTCTGACTATAATTCTCTATTAGCTACTACCATACTTTAGTGAAATTGGCCAACATTGATTGGCTTAGTCTTGATATAGTTTTCTTCTCTAAGCTACATCCATTATGATGAGACATTGTGAAGGTAATATGAGTAAGTTATCAGTATGGAGTTCTTTATTTAATATTTAGCCACTTAGCTATATATGTCACTGACTGTTGCTCTACTTTACATTCATTAAATATATTGATTTTCCAGGATTTACTCCATATGCCATTCTAATACTCAGTATTGATGAATACCCTCAAGAGGTGAAACTGTCTATCTCCCTTCAGTTATGCAATCACTGGAAATCAGTAAAACATTCAAGTTATGAAGATGCAGAACCTTGTTCACATTTCAAATGTCATGTTGATGTACTACTGCAGCCTTGGCGTCATCATCCATCATTAAGGAAGATCATCTTCTCCCGGAAGGTTTACATTCATTGGCTTCCAAGCCCTCTACTGCCCCATTTTTTCAGCTAAGGGAATGCTGTGGACTTTTGTTTTTTGCTTTTAATACACTGCTTTTATTATCTTTTTGATTGACCATGTGTTCACCATGTTTAAAGCCCATCATCCACAGGATCATTGTGATAAAGATTTTTTTTGCATCCATTTTGATGTACTGTGTACTCTGCTTTGGATTTATATACCAATCTTTTTGCAGTTTGCTCTAGTCAACTGCTTTTTTTTTTTTTATAAGCTCTCAGGAATAGCAGGGGTCAGGTTTCTATACTTTCTATCTTGCTTCATACATTAATGGCCTCTCTCACCTTGATTAATAGTGATGGGCTAAACACCCCCCCATTCAGTTTGTGGTCGAACATCCGAACCTAATGAAAGTTTGTCCGTGAACTTCGAACAGAGAAGACAATTGACTAAGCAGTATCTTACCGCATCTGAGTATGCGGTAAAATACAGGACAGCTACTAAAATATAGCATGAGTTATATTATGCGGTATTTTAGTAGTGAAAACATTCTTTAAGGTTTCAGCTGTCAGCGAGGTTCCCTGCTGACAGCTGAATGTAAAAAGAACTGATGGCATTTGCCCGGAAATTAAAAAATGTTTTTAAAAAAACACGTGGGGTCCCCTCCCCTCCATACCAAGCCTTTGGGTCTGATATGGATTTTGAGGGGAACCCTCATGCCAAAATGTAAACAAAAATGGCGTGGGGTTCCCCCCAAAATCCAAACTAGACCCTTATCAGATCATGCAGCCTGGCAGATCAGGAAAGGGGGGCACAAGCAAGCACCCCCTTCCTGAATCACACCTGGCCACATGCCCTCAACATGGGGGGGTGCTTTGGCTCCTCCCAGAGCGCCTTGTCCCCATGTTGATGGGGACAAGGGCCTCTTCCCCACAACCATGGCCTGTGGTTGTGGGGTTCTGCTGGCAGTGGGCTTATCGAAATCTGGAAGCCCCCTTTAACAAGGGGGCCCCCAGATCCCGCCCCTACCCATGTGAATGAGTATGGGGTACATGGTACCGCTACTCATTCACAAAAAAAGTGTAGTGTAAAAAATGACAGTAGACAGTCTTTGACAAGGCCTCTATTGAAAACAAAAATAAAAAAAATATCCCCCAAAGTAGATCCAATGTCAATCACCATGCCTGCTGCCACTGCTGACCTGAAAAAAGAAAGAAAAAAAATGCTCCCCTCTCGACTCCCGCTGTCTGACAGCTGCACCAGAAAGACAGTTCTTAAATACTGTGATGTCACAAAGGGGTGGGGTCACCCCTACCCCCTTGTCACATCATCATGCGCTGTGATTGGTCGAAGCAATGCACCTGACTTATGTTCGACTTATGTTTGACTCGAACATCATACCCAACACTTATGTTTAACCCCTTTATGACCACATAACACATATGCATTGTCCAGGAAGTGGCCTTTAATCCTGGGTGCCGTATATATGTATTCTATGGTTATTGCTGAAAGCATACTCACTTTCATGTTTCCAGTAACATTGTTCTTGCATCCCTCTGTCCACTTCCAGCTTACTTAAAGGAAATGTCTCTCCATTGTCTGGGTGTAGTGTAGCCTGTGAATATCTATCTCTCAGCTGCTGCTTCTTTCAGAATGACGGTTCCTTTTTTGTTATCCCAGATGGACTGTAGCAGGTGCTCTGGTTTCATGTTCCACCAACTTTCGGTAGCTCAGGCAGGCCATCGTCCAAGCTTATGGTCCTATGAATGGACTTCTACCTCTTCCTTTCACAGTGTACTCTACTAGGCCTGTGAGTGTTTCTTGGGTTTTTCAGCAATAAGCAACTGCTTCCCAGATTACCAGGATCCCAGCTGGTCTTTTTTTCCTAATTTCTGTAAGTTTTACCAGGCCTCATCTGATGCCAGCTTTGAGCACAAGGTCCTTCAGACATCTTTTTCCACTTCAGGCAGTTCCCACTTTCTGTCATTTCTTGGGCCTGTTATTGCATGCTGCTATGTTGCCCTCAGGTGGACTGATTGTGGATGTTTCAAAGGTTAAAAACTCTGTGTCCTTCAAAGGACGAGAAAAAAAATAGGGTTTTTGTACTCACCGTAGCATCCTTTTCTTGGCATCCATTGAGGGACACAGGTGTAACTCCTCTGTGCTAACATTCATGCTTTCAGTACTACTTTGCTACAAAACTGGGGAATGCCAGTTTGCAGAGTTATCCTGTACTCGCTAACAAATTTCTCCTGTAGACAGCAGTATAACCCTTTTAAATTTCCCTTGTCCCTCAATGAACTCAAAGAGGGTTTTACAATGAGTACATTTGTTTTCTCTACTAGTCTTCCATAATCCCCTGCACACATCATTCATCTAATTGCTAATCAGGTTATACTGTCATGAATCTATCAAACAAAGCTTTTTGGTTTCATGAAATAGAACCGTGAAAACTTCATTATTGAGTCTCTGTTCCTTCACCAACCTAACATAGTGATGACACCTTGTATTGTTTTGACTGCAGTTGAGAAAAGTAAATGTTTAAGATCTGGCCGTGGTGTTTGGCATTCTTTACTAAGGCTTGTAGTTTAGGACATAATCCAAATACTTGACTGTTACAGATATGGTTCAATTTGTACTTTGCCATTGTAATAGAGAACAGAAAAACAATATAAAGTGAAGTACAATGAATATTTTCCAAGATTGCTTTGTGGCAAATTGTCAATCCAGGGTTAGGGAACAGCAGTGCATAGTCTCAAACACAACCACTCCAGCTGATGTCATTAACCTATATGAACTTTAACCCAAACCAAATGTAACAACCCTGATTTGTACATAGCCATTGGTATAACCAGTCCAATATGGTTTGATATTGTATATCTGTATGCACTGTTTGCAACATATATTTCCAATTTGTTTAAAATGGCTCTATTTATAGGAACAAAAACCCAGATTTGTTAAATAAAAACTACAGCCAAGATAAAACCAACTATCTCTATGTAAAGTTTCCGTTTTTTTCTATTGTGAACATCAGCAGTATCTCACTGGAAGTTGCAGCTTACAAACTAGCCCACTGTTATTAATGGTCATAGCACACACTTTCATTTTTATAACATCAGCATTGTGAGAGCAATACAAACAATGGTTCTTTTGACAATTCAATAAAAGCTTACTTGAAAAATCTGCTTTCATGTTGTGTGTTCTGCCTGTCTGCTGGTCATCTCTTTCCACAACTTCCTGGATTCCCTGCATCCTTTTCAGTTTGTCCTCTGCTGTTCACTTGCAGTTTCTAAAGACTACATATCTCATGGTACTATCACTTACCAGGTGAAGGCAGCAACATTTTGGAGGCCTCTCTTGCACCTCCTATCCAATACTCCTGAAGGTGAAGATAGAGAGTGTGAAGGCATGGAGTGGCACGAGTCCTGGAGTAGCTGGCTGGTGATGTTCACTCTTAGGTGGGTAGAGCTGGTAGATGCAGTCCTCAGGAGAGGATGCAGGAGCAGCTTGGCACCAGACCAGACCAAGACCCAAACAGTGGTCAGTGAAAGCCGAGCATCGAGGGACCAAATTAGCAGGCAAATTAAGTCTAGGAGGCAGGCTAAGGTCAGTAAAAAAAGAACAAAGTGGTACAGAATCACCTGGAAAAGACAAGCCCAATAAACAGGCTGGGCTCAGAGTAATCAGATGAACAAGGTTAAGGCAAGGAAGTTAAGGCAAAAGTGAAGTTCAATGGCAAGCCCAGTCATACACAGGTAAGCAGGTACAACAGATCGGGTCGCAGAAACATGGGTACAAGCTAAAGACCATTCAGCAACTGCTAATAGTAACAGACCAGTTTAAATAGGCCACTGGACACCAAGTACACATGCTAACTGGCGCAGCATGAGCATAGGTCGGTACTGGTTTTCTGGTGCTGGGTATCTGGTTTACCACACAGGTACCTGTACTGGATCTGACTCATGAAACTCCACCTCTCAGCACCCTGTAGTTAAGAAGGAAGGCTCTGTGACATGTGTAACACAGCAGTGCTTGTTCACAGGGCATAGTGAATATGTGTCACAGAATTCAAGGAAGTTAATGTGTGGGGAATGGGGATCTTCACAAAGTAAGTTTACAAACTTCAAGATCAATCAGATTAATAGGAGAAGGCTAGAAGTAGTTGAAATACAAAGTGGAAATAAATATATGGTTTTACATTTTGACCATAGACCATAAGTCTATAAGACAGATTTCTATTGATAGAATATAGTTGTATAATGATTATTGTGTAGCTTAACCACTTCCAGCCCTTAGGATATACCTGAACATCCTTGAGTGGAAACAGTTATATATGGTATCAAAATTTGCAGCCAGCAATGGGCTTTCGTGTATAAGTGATCTAAGTGGCAAGTGGTGGCCCCTACCACCACCACTTGCCACTGGGAACATACATGGTCAGGCCAGCTGAAGACAGAGGACATGGAGGAATATCCATTCCTCCCACTTCATTGTGACGAATGATCCAAGAAACAACAAGGTTTTCATCACCTGCAGTTTTAGCTGTTTATTTACTGACCGTCATCAGAGAGGCAATCATCTGAACAAATCATTCTTGGTTTGATCAGATATTTTGGAGAGCAGAAAAGTAAAGAATCACCGCTCCAGTGATCAAAAGAGATGTTGTTCATCACATGCAATAGCAATAAAGTAGAATTTAAAAAGGTAAAGAAATAGTAAAATAAATAAATAATAAAATAAAAATGTAAGCTGCAATATATTACATTTTAATTTTTTTTTAATGCCGCTTTAATTCCACAGAATCCTAATGTTGTCAAAGTCAGGCTTCATTTCTTGTTGCTGACAACTTACGGAATATTCTCATTGAAATTGTGCATCCAAAAACTTACTCACCAAGCCGGCTGTAAATCCCTTGACTGTATGGAGATAGATTCAAATCTTTTCTAAGGCCAAACAGCTACCATATGAGTATTTTAAATGCACTGAAGGACCACTTAAAACTTTACCCTACCAATATCTCACCTTACTCGTCCCTGCTAATTTCAGTAATTGAAAATCCTGATTTCCCACCAGGCATCACTAATAGGAATCTCAGACACCTCCCGTTGTGCAAAAAGTTACACTTCATAGATTTCGCATCTCAGATCTCAGTTCTTGACACTGCAAACTTTACCACCATGTCTGACCTTTCTTTGGATTTCTGGAATATGCGACAGTTGCAACATTTTCTACTCTCGATATCTAAAGCACAAAGTATCTTCTGTCCATTGACATCCTTTGAGTCCCTCGGTCGATTTGGAAAGTTAACACACCTTGGTTCCTCTATAACCAAGTAGTGACAACTGGCTACAGAATTTACTCCACTTTCTTCAAAAATGGAAATGCAAGTTAGACCTCCAACTGATAAAGCAGCAAACGGAGAAAATTCTATACTTTACACATAAATCTTCTATTGTCAACTGATTCCAAGAGATGAGATTCAAGATTGTCTCCAGATGGTACAAGTTAGCCTACATACTACACAGAATGAATCCTCATATCCCAGATGTAAGCTGGTATTGTGTACTGAGACAGAAATCATGACACACGTGTTTTGGTCTTGTGCAAAATTCCAACTTTTCTGGACTGATGTGTCTGCTATGATTAAACAATTTACTCAGGTTGATTTGTACCAAAATCCTGCTGCTGCCTCCTCCATCTAACAGGGAGACCTAACTCAAAATACAAGGCCTCCCTAAACCTTTATGGTATACCAAATTGAACAAGATTCTTACCATGGAAGATCTTTCTTCCACCCTACATAACTAAAAGTTTGGAACAACATGGAAACTGCAATAACTACACGTCGTGTCTCAAAATTCTAGCTCCCCATCTTAACATGACAGGTATGGTGACTTGAAGTAATGGTGTAAATTTCCATAAAATGCTTCCCCTAGGGCGGACCCAGGTGTACTTTCATGCTCTCTGCTCATTTCTCCCTACCTTTTGCCTTTATTTCCCTTCTACCACTCAATGCCAAACTTGCTTGATTTCTTCATGCTACCTACTATACAGTATGCCTTTTCTTGGATAACATAGGAATTCCACTACTTATTTTTTTGGAAAGTTCAGTTCTTTGACGATTAAGGTCAGAATAAGGTAGTTTTGGAAAATATGGCACAGTTGACCGTCTTTTGAATTCTTCTCTTTCAAATTTAGTTGGTGGTACCTGTACATTGTGTTGATATTTGTATATTTTTGTTCTTATGATTCTTGTACTCAAATTGTAAAAGATGTGTGCAAGTGTTTTCTATCATTTCTGTTTTCTGCACTTATATCTTGTCATTATACTTTATAGAGAAACTGAATTAATTAAGAATTAAAGCTGCACCCTCTGTGGGTGCACTGAAAGTGAAATCAATTACATAACAGATTTAAAACGTAAAGGCAACAGTCACTTCATTTGATAAATCTAACTTATTGTAATTTGTGAGCTTTTACATACTGATGGTACATAGAATAGAACTGCAGGTAATACTTTTATTTTGAGCTGTCCACTCAAGCTATATGAGTAAAATAGTTTCAGCTTCCTTTCCGAGGGGCCACAGCAAATGAGGCAGAACAATGGGACAAAGTCTCACTAGTGTATGCATTTAGAATGGTCTTCCAACAGGGTTACATATACAAATGTATCCAATATTTTATTGTTCTCTGAGTTAATTATAATGTATAATAATGCTAAATTATAATAACAGCGGATGTATAAGTCTCATAGGGCTTCTTTATGAGCTGTGTATTGCAGATTTGTAGTCCCTGGTGGGTTGAACATTGCTATTTCCAAGACTTTCATTAACATAATAATAAATCAATGTTTTTAAGATTTGGATTTTCAGTATGCCTCTATTTTCTCTACATATTCTATTAAACCTACTAAAATATGTGCATTTACTTGATGACCTCAGCATTTGGGATTTATATTGCAGAAACAAATAGACATTTATTTAATCTGCTGAAGTGTGCATTGTCTTTAGTAAAATTTCTGCTGTTGGCTCTTTAATAAGCAAGGAAATTTCATGAATAGTTACCATAAATATTAGTTACAAGAAGACCACTAGAACTCAAAGGGTCCACTCAGTGGACTCTTTTTTCGAAAATGCTAGTTGCCTGGTCATCATGCTGAGCCTGTTAGTTTAATAATTTGTGGAACTGACTTAAAATACCTTTGCATATTACAACATTTCTGATCTTGCGTGTTTGTTCCAGGTCAGAAATTTAGTAAATATTAGCTCAGGGGTCTACATAATAGCCAGGTAACTAGAATATTAGAATATCAAGAATGATGTAACAAATGAAAGCCCACTTTCTTTTATGAAAGTTTACATTAAATCCTAACTCTGGGGAAAAAAAACAAATGTTTCCTAACCCCACCCCCATTCAAAAGGTTGGGGTTTTTTTCAAAGGTTTGAAAACGTATAAAAACATACAATATGTGAATCTGCTGTGATCTAATCTCTAGGGCACCTCTTCCAGCAGTTTCACCCAATGGTTATACGTTTTCTTTACTGGTATAGATAATCAGTCTTTTGTCCCGCCCTCACATGACACCATGTAGAGTTTGTTTACTATAGACAAAAAGACTGATCACTTTGCAAAGGAAATTGCATTTTGCAAAGTTAATTTTCCCAACAGTTTAGTGAATGAAGTGAAGCTCTGCTGACTTCCATCATCCAATCCTGTGCAACATAAAATGGATTTTTGCACATGATGGGGTAATCTTTGCAAAGTGGAATTTCATCACAATCTATCTGCCTTTCTGTTGTGCCTTTAATATCTGCAGTGTATAGGTCATGGAAGAAGTAGGCTCCTCTTTTTCTGGTCCATGCTAATTCTTTTACACATCAACCTAAACCATGAAACTGCCTTACGCCCTTCACACCAACCAAAGAGCATGTACCTATGTGGACACTGGGCACAGTATAACATCACCATTAAAGATTACACTTTTATCTATCCCAGTAATGGTCAGTAATTTGCCATTAAATATTCTATAGCTGAGGCACATCTATTGATGTTATTTACCGTAATTTTGAATTTACCCAGTAGTCCTCCACTTAGTGGAAGCCAACCACATAACATCTCAACTTTGTTTCACTGTCATTGAAAAAGCATGCCTAGGATAGATAGAAAGAAGGTTTTTTTGATACTGTAGACTTTTACAACATAGATAGGCACATCAGAAGTGATGCACTGTGGCTTCACTTCTGCTGGAAATGATGTATGAATAGGGCCAACCTATGGGAGTTGTTAGTCTTTTTACAAGGCTGTGGGTTCCCCTCACAAATAGGTCCTCTTTGAAAAAGAGTGAGGACCCAGATACATTGTACAATTTGTTGGAACCCATACTATTGGTATGCTTACTTTGTGATGATGCTTGATATCAGATGTGTTGTATACTTTCTGTTGCTACCTTGTACTCTGTATTGTATCACTATTTGTATGTTTGATACGATTTATAATACTGTATACTGTATTTGTAAACGTTTATCATATCTCTATAATGCATAACCCTTTCTTGCATCAGAATTGTAAATTGTGTGCCAACTTTATTTATATTAGATTGTTGGTGCTTTTTGGGGGAATGGGAGGGCCCCCAGAATTCAGTTAAGCACCCCGGTGCTGTTTCTGCTCTATAAATCTTTTAAATGAAAGTGTGTGAGACACCATTTTAACATCTTAACCACTGGAGAATGGCCTCCCTATTTCTGTTCAGATGGCAACTTAAATGCTTGAATTTATTCGCCCCTTCATTCCCAGTGACATTGGTGATCAGGACAGTTAGAGTAAATCTCCCTAATGGAGACCCAGATAGCAAAACAAACCTGACTGGCACTAATGCTTAACCCCGCTATCCAAATTATTATTATTATACAGGACTTATATAGCGCCGACAGTTTGCTCAGCGCTTTACATTATGGAGGGAGACAGTACAGTAACAATACAGTTCAATACAAGAGGGATTAGAGGGCCCTGCTCCTATATATACTGTATATATATATACAGTATATATAATTTTATTTTTTTAAATGCAATCTACAGGATATTATTTTATGTCTACTGATGTTTAATTTTAACTTGTGATTCTCTGTTGACATTCTAAAGCATCACAAATGATAACTTACTGTATATGATGAATTATACGGTGAAACATCTTTACAGGCTTCATGTGCAGGACCCTGTTTTTTACTTGATTTTAAGCCATTTCAAAGGTTTTTAAAGATAGCCCAGTGAATTGCTCAACAAATAAAATTAAAAATATTAACAATAACATATAAAGCCATTTACAACTCTGCCCCACATTACATCACCAATCTTGTCTCCAAATATCACCCAAACTATCCTCTCCGCTCCTCCCACGACCTCCTGCTCTCTAGCTCCCTTGTCTCCTCCTCCCATGCTCATCTCCAAGACTTCTGCAGAGCCTCACCCATCCTCTGGAACTCTCTACCCCAATCTATCCATCTATCACCTACTCTGTCCACTTTTAGGCAATCTCTGAACACCTATCTCTTCAGAGAAGCCTATCCTGCCTTCAGCTAATAACCAAATCTTCTATCTCTCCTTTCAGTTCATCCCCCACAGTTATTACCTTTTGTACTACCAGCCCCTCCCTCTTAGATTGTAAGCTCTAAGAAGGCCCTCCTAATCCTCTTGTATTGAATTGTATCGTTGCTGTATTGTCTACTTTTATATTGTAAAGCGCTGAGCAAACTGTTGGTGCTATATAAATCCTGTATAATAATAATAATAATGATGCTTCATATCAGACACATTGTATACTTTCTGTTGCTACTTTGTACTCTGTATTGTATCATTATTTTGTATGTTTGATATGATTTATAATACTGTATACTGTATTTGTAAACATTTATCATATCTCTATAATATATAACCCATTCTTGCATCAGAATTGTAAATTGTGTGCCAACTTTATTTATATTAGATTGATGGTCCTTGGTGGGGGAATGGAAGGGCCCCCAGAATTCACATAAGCACCCCTGTGCTGTTTCTGCTCTATAAATCTTTTAAATGAAGGTTTAAGGTCAGAGCTAGAGAGTAGAAGGTCATGGGAGGGGTGGAGAGGACAGTTTGGGTGATATTTGGAGACAAGATTGGTGATGTAATTTGGGTCAGAGTTGTAAATGGCTTTATATGTTATTGTTAATGTTTGGCTATCTTTAAAAACCTTTGCTTAAAATCAAGTAAAAAACAGGGTCCTGCACATGTAGCCTGTAAAGATGTTTCACCATATATTTCATCATATACAGTAAGTTTTTAGGTCTAGTGATGTTTAATTTTAACGTGTGATTCTCTGTTGATATTCTAGAGCAGAAGTGTCAAACAGGTAGCCCTCCAGCTATTGAAAAACTACAAGTCCCATCGTGCCTCTGCCTTTTTGGGAGTCATGCTTGTAATTTTCAATCTTGCAATGCCTCATGGGACTTGTAGTTTGTTAACAGCTGGAGCTGTAGTCTGTCAACAGCTGGAAGACCGCCAGTTTGACACCCGTGTTCTAGAGCATCACAAATGATAACTTACTGTATATGATGAACTATATGGTGAAACATCTTTACAGGCTACATGTGCAGGACTCTGTTTTTTACTTGATTTTAAGCAATTTCCAAAGGTTTTTAAAGATAGCATTGTCAGATCAGGCAGATACTGGCCCTACCTGAATTTAGCATCTCCTGGTTAAATGCTTTTTAAGGTGAGGAAATGAGTAGGGATGGATTTTGATTTCCAATCACCATTATTGTCCTCTATGGTAATCCAGTGTATCAATGTCCCTCTTCCATAGGCCAAAACAAACACATCCACCTGATGCAAATATGCATATATGTACAACAGTCTTTCATTATAAAATTCGTTTAGGGACCACATAGTGCATAAGTGGCAGTCCTATCTTGAGCCTGTAGTTAACCTAAACCTGGACCTTAATTTTAAAAACTACATTTTTGCTATCTTATAGGGCACATTCACTGTTGCTCCTTGCTATCTCTCTTATCTATAATTCAGGGTCATTAGTCATCGCAAGAGTAGCTCTGGGAAGGCAAAGCACTGCCTTTACTAAGATTGATTTCTGCACACTGTGAGTGACACAGTGCACAACAAGGCATAGTAAGTCAGTAATTGGGAAAAAGTCATCAAGCTAAGGTAATTTTATGTCTGCTTGCATTTTTGGGCACAGCTTTTATAGTTTATGCTCTCTTAGGTTCTTAATACCCATTGCATAACATTCCTTGTAGTGCTGGATAATGCATCAGTTGAGGGGCGGACTGACAACTCATGGGGCCCCCAGGCAATAGGGTATCATGGGGCCCCTGTGTCCTTGCCCAAACTCAAAAAAGTCTATGAAAAAGGTACCAGGGGCATCTCATAGGGCCCTCTACTGACCCCGGGCCCTCGGGCAGTGCCCGAGTTTCCAAATGGTCAGTCCATCCCTGAATCAGTTTTGTTCTACCTATAGTAACCAATTCTTCCCCTAAAATTATGGAATCCCTCTAGTAAAGACATATCTACAAGGCAGAGTAAAATGTACACAACTTCATGATAAAAACAAAATAACTAAGTAAAAAGAATCAGTGTTAATATGGAAGTATTAGGTAATTTTAAACTTGATCTGTCAACAAATGAGCTCTATATAGGATGTATATGAGATCTAAAAAAACCTGAAAATTTGTTTGGATATTGAACTGAGATTGACTATGCAGTCATATGAAGTTGCATGTATACATTTTCTTTAGAACTGATACTATAGTCAACTGTATGCTCTGAAAGTTTTGCACGAGTGCAAAATATCTATATCAATAAGAGGTAAGGCTTTTACTGAGGTGGGCTGAGTAATGATGACCTCAACAAGTCAACGTTGTAAGTTGAATTAGAATATGACCAAAAAAAAGGCATAACACCAAAACCAAGTGAATTGTTAGCATCAGAATTCTCTTCAGACAGAGTTCAAGGCAAGGCTGTCTTCTCAGATCATAAAATATCGCCTATCATGGTCAGGCAACATTCCAGAGCAGAATTCTCTTTCTCAGGTGAGTAGTTCTCTCCTTAACTTGAATAAAAACCTAACACTATTTATTCCTAAAAATGTTCTCTCTTTCCCCACTTACCTATCCTGCCTAACTTATGTATAAAAATATGTTTGTACTTACCTATTTTTAATGCACTGTGGTCCAGTCACAGGATCCCACAGCTCTGGCTACCCTGTGTCAGTGAGCAGCTAATGCAGGGGAAAGAAGGGAGTTCCGACAATGGCTGGACATGGGAGTCTATGGGTGACATCACCTCTCCCTGAATTCCTAGTTGTGGTCAAGTATACAAATCATTTTGATACAGGTTAGGCAGTATAGGTAGTAGAAGGGGGGAGGGAACATTCTGAGAATAATTAGACTAATGCAGGCCATAGACAGGTCGAAAACCGGTGGTTTAAAAAAACACAAAAACTAAAAATTGGTCGTTCAATAGGCCAACGTTACCACCAACGGTAAAAAAAAAAAAAAGTCGGCCGATTTTCGGCCCGTCTACGGCCGGCATTTAATTACTTCTGTCCCTGCAGAGAGCGCCGCTATTATATTTGACATGAAAAAGTATTGGGGTTGCAACAATGTATCCGTTTCGGATACAGATGTTTTTATTCGGATACAAATAAATACATTGTTGCAACCGCAATACTTTTTCATGTCAAATATAATAGCGGACTTGAATTCTTCTTCTTTTTTTATTTTTCTTGCAGGCCACGGCTCATGCACAGATTTTTTATCGGTAAAAAGATCGGCCAATTTGCCCATCATTGCCGGGAAAATCGGGCGATCGGCAAAATCAGCTGATTTTTTTCCAACTGTGCCAAAACCCCGATATACGGCTGACCAATTAACCCATTAACGGTGCGAAAATCGGCCGATTTTTTTTTTTTTTTTTTTTTCGGCCCGTCTATTCGAACCAGCTACACCTGCTAGTTGAAAATGTACTTCAACAGAGGCCACCTTTAGACCCTGGATGAGGTGACACATGAGCCAAGAATGACACTAAGTGTCATTTGTTGAGCTTGGTTTATAAGTAATTAATTTAGTATGTTTAAGTCTATTCTAGAAATCCCAAATGTTTGAAATTGATAGTCTGTTTCTATATTGACCTTTCTGTCCTCATGATTGCCAAAAGGCTATGTGTGAGTCTACAGCCAAAGGATTAATTTTTTTGTCCCAACGCTTACTGCTCATTGCTACAAAAGTTTTAAATCCCCCACAGGTCTAGTTAGTGCTTTTTACAGAACTCCCTTATGAGAGCAAACTGAATGAGTTAAGAAATATTTTAAATATTAAGTCCCTGCAGCTATTTAGGTTCTGCAGACTGTCTGCCAGTAGATTTGACATTAGGCAACATTAGCTAGACATGCTTTCTAAAAGTCATTGGCTGAAGCATCTGCTCTTTGAATGACCCTTTTTTGAGAACATTTGTGTTTTAATACTATTTTAAATAAATACCGATAACCATTTACAATAGCTTAAATCTATTAGAACCTATCTACTTTCAAACAAGCATTGGGAATGAGGAGGAAATAAGGAATTAAATGAGTTGATTGGTCAAAGCAAAAAAACTGGTCCCAATCAAGTGATTTGTCAACAAGCTGAACTTTGGGGAATTTTATAGTCTAGTCTGAGCTCTGCAAAGCTGGCCCTCCTACAATCAGCAAAAATAAAACCTCCAGTGTGTTTCTTTAATTCTGTTTTTTTGCTGTAAACACTTTTTTTATTTTTAAGATATTAGCAATTGTTTTTTTACCATATGATGGCATCACCCAGCCCCCCTACAACAACCAAAAGACATGAAACCAGGCTGCTTGGTTAGTGCCACATTTGTGCTGGTTTGTGCCATTTAAATCTCTGCTCTTTTATCATTTTTGCATTATTAAAGATTTGTAAAAAGTCACCAAAGGTCACCTAGCCCCCTCTACAACAGCCAAAAGACACATAATTGGGCTGGTTTGTTAGTGTCACGTTTGTGCTGCTAAAATTTTGTGCTGATATTTTTTTTTTTAGTTATAACAGCTTTTTTATTTGATCAATCCCACCCATTTTTCCCTTTATGTTACTAAATCTTAATAACAAATATACTATTGGTTAGTGCTATGTTTGTTTTTGTTTGTGCCAAATAAATTAAAATTTGTGCTGCTTTTATTTTTAAGATAGTAGCAATTGTTTTTTTCAAGATGATGAAAATAGGAAACATTTGACCATAGCTTCCTTCTGAATATTCTGTGCAAACAGCAAAAATCTTGTAATGCAGCTGGTGATAAGATGTACTTTTTGTTTTTTTCCAGATGATGACATCACCCAGCCCCCCTACAACAGCCAAAAGACATGTAACTAAGCTGGTTAATTAGTGTTTGTGCTATTTTACATTCTGTTCTATCTGTTGTTTTTCAGTTATTATTGATTTAATAAAGATCACCAAAGTTCACCCCACAAGAGACAAAGGACACAAACCAGGCTGGTTGGTGCTGCCTTTGTGCTGTTTAAATCTCAGTTCTACTGCTTTTTGTTTTTCAGTTATTTATTATTTATTAAAGGTCACCAAAGGTCACTCAGCCCCCCAAAAATCACGAAACTAGGCTAGTTGGTTAGTGCTGTGTCTGTATCGGTTTGTGCTGTTAAAACAATTATTTGTGCTGCTTTGATTTTTTCATTGGAACAGTTTGTTTTTATTCAATCAAACCCTACAGACTTTGCATCCCATGTTATTAAATACTATAACAAATACACCATTCATTTGTACTAATTTGTGCAAAAACTGTGCCAGTTTGGTTATTGCACATTATACAGTGGATATAAAAAGTCTACACACCCCTGTTAAAATGTCAGGTTTCTGTGATGTAAAACAATGAGACAAAGATAAATCATTTCAGAACTTTTTCCACCTTTACTGTAACCTATAAACTGTACAACTCAGTTGAACAACAAACTGAAATCTTTTAGGTGGAGGGAAGCAAAAATGAAAAACTAAAATAATATGGTTGCATAAGTTTGCACACCCTTAAACTAATACTTTATTGAAGTACCTTTTGATTTTATTACAGCACTCAGTCTTTTTGGGTATAAGTCTATCAGCATGGCACATCCTGACTTGGCAATATTTGCCCACTCTTCCTTGCAAAAACACTCCAAATCTGTCAGATTGTGAGGGCATCTCCTGTGCACAGCCCTCTTCAGATCACCCCACAGATTTTTGATCCGATTCAGGTCTGGACTCTGGCTGGGCCATTCCAAAACTTTAATCTTCTTCTGGTGAAGCCATTCCTTTGTTGATTTGGATGTATTCTTTGGGTCGATGTCATGCTGAAAGATGGCTTTCTAGCAGAAGCCTGAAGGTTTTGTGCCAATATTGACTGGTATTTGGAACTGTTCATATTTCCCTCTACCTTGACTAAGGCCCCAGTTCCAGCTGAAGAAAAACAGCCCCAAAGCATGATGCTGCCACCACCATGCTTCACTGTGGGTATGATGTTCTTTTGGTGATGTGCAGTGTTGTTTTTGCACCAAACATATCTTTTGGAATTATGGCCAAAAAGTTCAACCTTGGTTTCATCAGACCATAACACATTTTCCCACATGCTTTTGGCAGACTTCATATGGGGTTTTGCTAAATTTATCCGGGCTTAGATGTTTTTCTTTGTAAGAAAAGGCTTCCGTATTGCCACTCTACCCCATAGCCCAGACATATGAAGAATATGGGAGATTGTTGTCACATGTACCACGCAGCTAGTATTTGCCAGATATTCCTGCAGCTTCTTTAATGTTGCTGTAGGTGTCTGCCTGCCAGACCAGTTTTCTTCTTGTCTTTGCATCAATTTTGGAGGGATGTCCAGTTTTTGGTCATTTAAATGTTGTGCCATATCTTTTCTGCTTGATGATGACTGTCTTCACTGTGTTCCATGGTATATCTAATGCCTTGGAAATTCTTTTGTACCCTTCTCCTGACAGAAACCTTTTAACCAATTCAATACCGGGCAATTTTACACCTTCGTGCTCAGGCCATTTTTCAGGTTTCAGCGCTCTCACACTTTGAATGACAATTGCGCGGTCATACAACATTGTACCCAAACTAAAACTTTATCATTTTCTTCACACAACTAGAGCATTCTTTTGGTGGTATTTAATCACTGCCGGGGTTTTTATTTTTTGCTAAATTAACAAAAAAAGACCAAAAATTTTGAAAAAAAAACATGTTTTTCTTTGTTTCTGTTATAAAAGTTTACAAATAAATAATTGTTCTTCATAAACTTAGGCCGAGATGTATTCTGTCTTTGGTGAAAATAACCCAAATTAGGATGTATTTTTTAGTTTGTAGGAAAGTTATAGAGTTCACAAACTATGGTATAGATCTGAAAATTGATCAATCCTGAAGTACTGACCGCCAATCTAATTTCTTGCGGTCCAAGAATGTCAGAACAGTACAGATATCCCCCAAATGACCCCTTTTCGCACAGTAGACAGTCAGACGTACTTCATAAGAGGAATGGCGAGTTTTTTGAAGTTGTATTTTTTTTGTCATAATTTTTTGGAAAATGAAAAAATGAAAAAAATTATTTTCACTATTTTTTTTTTACATACTGTCACCAGTGCAGTACAGCATCATCATATAACTGGCATGGCGGTGAACAGGGACACTGACTGGTGACAGTATGAAAAAAAAAATATATATATATATATATATTTTTTTTTTTTTTATTATTATTTTTCATTTTTTATTACTTTTTTTATTTTTTTAAGATTTTTTTTTCATATTTTACTATGACCAAAGTAGTACAATGTTACCATAGTAACATTGTACTACTTTGGGGAAGTGATCAGTATTTTTTTTTTTTACACAATTTGCTTATAGCAAAGAATTACTTTGCTATAAGCAAGCATTTACCTGAATGACATCGATTCATTCAGGTTTTTTGTTGTTTTTTTTTGTTTTTTTTTATGCTTAGCTGTGATTTGGCCACAGCTAATCACATGACATGTGCATGTGACCTGCTGTGACCATTCACAGCTAGACACTAGTATACAATGGATGGCATGAATGATAGATTGCGCCGCTGCGCGGTTCTGCAACCGCGCGAACTGCGCATGTACAGGAAGACGCCAAATGGCGTACACCCCAGAAAGCCAATGCATTTTTGCGGCCGCCAAACGGCTATAAGCCGGGTGGCTAATGGTTAACAATGAGATCCCTCTGATGCTTTGGAGGCTCTCTGCAGACCATGGCTTTTGCTGTAGGATGCGACTAAGAAAATGTCAGGAAAGACCTACTGGAACAGCTGAACTTTATTTGGGGTTAATCAGAGGCACTTTAAATAATGGCAGGTGTGCAATGACTCCTATTTAACATGATTTTGAATGTGATTGCTTCATTCTGAACACAGCTACATCCCCAGTTATAAGAGGGTGTGCACACGTATGCAACCACATTATTTTAGTTTTTTAGGTTTACTTCCCCACTAAAAGATTTCAGTTTTTTTTTCAATTGAGTTGCACAGTTTATAGGTCACATTAAAAGGTGGAAAAAGTTCTGAAATTTTTTATCTTTATCTAATTTTTTTACATCACAGAAACCTAACATTTTAACAGGGTTGTGTAGATTTTTTATATTCACTGTATTTAATCAAACTCCATGCCCGCCCATTAATGCATACCATTTCTTCTTGCTGATTTGTATTGCATAAATAACATTTGTGCTGGTTTGGTTTTAGGAATATTGTGCGTTATACTGTATTTGATCAAACCCCCTCCATATATAAGAATCACATGCTAACCATTTCTCAGTAACGCAGACAGCACTTCTTCAACAGCCCAAAAGCATTTTTTTCAGATAAAAAATGAGAGTGCTATGTGAAAAAAATAACTTTGATTTGCATGTATGCTTGAATAAATGTAATGGAGAATTCCAAGTTGTACTGTATATCTATTGGTTTGCTGGATAAAATCTATATAGAAGGCAAAGGGCATAATTGGTGTCTTGTTGTTTAAGGATGCATGGAAATATCGTAAAGATAACAGCAAGTTACACAAACCTTTCTCTTGTCAGGACATTTTGTTTCTAAATTGTAATATCCATATTAACCACTTGCCTACCAGGCACTTATACCCCCTTCCTTACCAGGCCAATTTTCAGCTTTCAGCGCTGCCGCACTTTGATTGACAATTGCGCGGTCATGCAACATTGTACCCATATGAAATTTTGATCATTTTTTTCTCACAAATAGAGCTTTCTTTTGGTGGTATTTAATCGCCACTGGGCGCTTTACTTTTTGCGCTATAAATTAAAAAAAGTGCAAAAAATTTGAAAAAAAAAAAAAAGTTTATTTGTTTCTTTTATAAAATTTTTCAAACAGGTATTTTTTCTCCTTCACTGATTTGCGTTGATGAGGCGGCACTGATGGGCACTGATAGGCGGCACTGATGGGCACTGATAGGCAGCACTAAAGGGCACTGATAGGCAGTACTAATGAGGTGGCATGGATAGGCGGCACTGATAGACAGCACTAATTAGGGGTCACGGATAGGCGGCACTGATATGCAGCACTGATAGGTGACACTGATGATGGGTACTGATAGACGGCACTGACTGACATCACTTCTGGGCACTGACTGGCGGCACTGACTGGCACAACCCCTGGGCACTGACTGGTGGCACTGACTGGCAGCACTGGTGGGTGGCACTGGTGGGTGGCACTGGTGGACAGCACTGGTGGGTGGGCACAGGTGGGTGGCACTGGTGGGCACAGGTGGGTGGCGCTGGTGGGCACAGGTGGGTGGGCACAGGTGGGTGGCACTGCTGGGCACATGTAGGTGACACTGCTGGGCACATGTAGGTGGCACTGCAGAGTGGCACAGGTGGGGGCACTGCTGGGCCCAGGTGGGGGCACTGCTGGGCACAGGTGGGGGCACTGCTGGGAATGGGTGGGTGGGGCTAGTGGGCGCACAGCTGATCGGAACTTGCGGGGGTCACTGCTGGGCACCGATCATCAGGGCACTGATCATCAGTGCCCTGATGATCGGTGCCGATCCCCGCTCTGACAACTGCCGGTTCTCGGCAGTACTTTCCTCACGATCTGACAGCGTGAGGAAAGTGCAGCCGAGAACCGGCACTTGCATTTTCCTGTGATCAGCGTGTCATTGGACACCGCTGATCACGTGGTAAAAGGCCGGTGGGATCGGCCTTTCACCACATCTCGTGATCAGCTGTGTCCGTAGGACACAGCGATCACGGAGATCGCCGGGTGCGCGCCCCCTGGGGCGCGCAGGAGAGCGCGTTCTGGGAGGACGTCATATGACGTCCACTCAGAACTGGCCGGCCGCGGTGAAGCCGTCATTCGGCTATGCGCGGTCGGCAAGTGGTTAATGTAATAGCAAAAATGTTTTTATTTTTCCTTGCTAGTGTATCACCCTCCTAGATAGTTGCTAGGATTTGTATAACTAGGTTAAGCATAGCTGTGTTTCTCTGCTTACCAGAGAGGCTGTCACATAAATTCAGTGTGGTATTCTACTTAACAGAGTGCTGTGATTGATGAGTTAGGTCTGCTCATGATGCTCGGATGCTGTTGGAGTATGTCTGAGTTCTGCCCACCTTCAGGAATCTATGAGAGCCTTCCAGAACATGGGAAGAGGTTAGGCAAAAGCACAACATGAATATGGATACAGCCCTGGCCAATTGCAGGGGAGGGTTGCCCCATTGAATGCTTGGAGTGGTATTTATATTCAGAGAGCACATGGGGTCAATGTCTTTTCCGAGTGGATTCCACCAGGCAGGCTGCCTTGCCTTGTGCTTGCTGCCATGTGGCCTCAGGTGGGTCAACCTGAGGGTCTGAAGTTAGAGGGAGTGACCCTGGTTTTTCAGTAAGCTGGCTGAGGGCTGCGGTCCGCCAAAGATCTGTCTGGTATTACTGGAGGGTTTCGCTTGGAAGATTGGAAGGAGGCAACCATTTTGTCCTTGAGGCTTGTGAGTACAGACATTGAGGAATTTGGGGACTCTGTGTCCTTGCTATTTCCCCTGGTGTTTGATAGTCAGCGTGGGTATGGAAAAAGGGAACACTGGCTGGTGCTCTGAAAAGCTTGTCCAATTGTTGCTACTGCAAAAGACTTTGCTCAGCTACGTTACCCTTGGGCTGTCGCAGTCTGTTGTAAATGGCTTATACCTGAGGAGTTCAGCCGTGTAACTTCCACTACTGCATAAAGGGACTCCTAAACTACTTGCTGCTACAAAGTAAAAGGAAGTCTGCTATCTGCTTCAGCCAAGACTTCAAAAGTGCTCAACTAACAGATCAGCTAGATGTCTTCAGTGTGAATAGTTCTAATTTTGGAGTATCCTACTACAATTCCCCATCCCAGTTCTACAATGAAACTCCAAAAACAAACATCCCCTAGACTGGTCATTGGAGATAACGAGCGGACGTGTGTGTATTTTTTATTATTATTATTATTATTATTATTATACAGTATTTATAAAGTGCCAACAGTTTGCTCAGAACTGTACATTACAATGGGAGACAGTACATGCGACAGTACAATAACAATACAATGCGATACACGAGGGGATCGAGGGCCCTGCTCCTTGGAGCTTACAATCTAGGAGAGTATTTAGCTGAAGGAATACACTGTGCCTGGCTGAAGGGTGAAGTAAGCGGAAACCGGGACAACATACAAGTGGCCCTCGCAAGGGTATCGCTACACTAGGCCCCATACTCAGCCTAAAGTTTATTTTTGTAATGCTCCTCCTTTGTAACCAGCTCTGTAAGCACTGTTTCCAGTACCCTGGGGGAAGAAAGTAATACAGTTTAACCACTTGAGCCCTGGAAAAGTTTACCCCCTTCATGACCAGGACATTTTTTGCTATTTAGCACTGTGTTACTTTAACTGGTGATTGCACAGTCATGCAACGCTGTACACAAATGACATTTTTATGATTTTTTTTTCACACAATAGAGATTTTTTTATGGTGGTATTTGATCACCACTGGGTCTTTTATTTTTTTGTGCTATATTTTTCACTTTCTGCTATAAAACATACCAAATAAAAAAAAATATAAAAATCTATTTCCTCATAAATTTTGGCCAAAATGTATTCTGCTGCATATTTTTTTTAAAAAATCCCTATAAGTTTACATTGATTGGTTTGCATGAAAGTTATAGTGCCTACAAGCTATGGTTTACTGGAATTTTAATTTTTTTTTATACTACTAATGGTGGCGTTCAGCAACTTATAACAGGACTGCGATAGGCAATCTAACACTAACTGATGCTGGGGGGAACTGATTTACTGCCACTGACATCACCAGTGATATTAATACAGTGACCAGTGCTAATAAAATGAACTGTCACTGTAATAATGGCACTGGGTAGGGAGGAGGAAACATCTAGGGTGATCAAGGGGTTAATTGTGTGCCTGTGTGTGGCAGGCAATCTGACACTAAATAATGCTGGGGGGGACTGAATAACTGACATCACCAGTGACAATAATACAGTGATTAGTGATATTACTATACACTGTTTCTGTACTAATGACACTGCCTGGGAAGGGGTTTACATTTAGGGCAATCACAGGGATAAATATGTGCCTAACTATGTCTATGTGTGTACAGTGTGCTGGTTTTACTAGCTGATCTCTCAGTTTCTTATGCCTGCTTTGTAAGCATGAGAAACTGACATATTGCTCCACTGGTTCAGAGCTCTGTGTTGTTTACCAACACAAGAGCTCTGGGCTGTGATTGCACACAGCCAATCAGCTGGTCCTGGCCATGAATCATTGGCTGGGACTTGCTGACAGGTTCCCACTGTGTGCAATTACAGCATGTGCCAGGCAGGGGTGCGTGTGCCATAAACCCAGAGGTAGACGGCAATGTATCAGTATTTCTCTTTGCCTACAGCCTCTAATTGCCCACAGCACAATGCCAGCCTGCAGTCGGCAAGTGGTTAAAACATCAAGCATGAGGTTGCTTGACTGCTAACTGAGAGAATACAGGATAATTCAAGTAAATTGAAGTTCAAAGTGGAAATCCAGTCAAAAGTGAAAATTTGCCCATTATTACAATGTTAAATATCTTTAGTTTTGATATTATTCATTTTCAGACTGTCTATCTTAGAAAGTTTTCTAGCAGTCTTCTATTCTTTATAACAGTTTACCTGTTCAGCTGAATTTGACAGTTCTCAGGCACTTTCTGCCACCGTTCTCAGTCTCTGTGTGAGAAATCCAGCAGAGGTTTGAGTAAACCCACCCCTATCCTTCCCAGTCCCACCGAGCACCACCCCCAATGTGCAGTTTAGCAGGGAAGCTGGTGGTGAGAGGTGAGCCGTTGCAAAGCTATCCCAGTTGTTTACCTCTCACCTCCAGCTTCCCTGCTAAACTCTGATATTCCAGCCGCTTACATGCCATACTTTGCATTCTTCCATGGTCTCAGAGGGTCCTTCTCTGAGCAAGATGACAAGCCTTATCTTCCCTTACACAGAGGAAGTGCATTTTGTTATTAATCCTTTACTTCCCATTAAACATCTACACCTAGATGGTTGCACTTGTTTTGGCTTGTTTTTATCGTTTGTGTATTAGGTGGCTCAAAACCTTTTTATGTGGAGCTCTAACCACCAATACAGTATAGTGAATTTTTATTATCCACCCACCAATTTTTTGCATTAAAGGGCACCTGTCAGCGCAGTAGTTTTTTTGTCCTTTTATGTAAAGCACACTGCACTTGTAAATAGCACAACACAGAGCACATATACACACTGGAAAGTGGAATCCAGAGGATTTTAATCATGCTGACCTCAAGCGAAGTCAGACCATAGTATCCTGTCTGCTAGCTATGTAATGTGAGTATGCTTCTGTTAATGAAATTCATAAAATTAAGCCTCATGCTCTTGATGTACAACTTGAAGAAGAATGAAAAAGAGCTATTAATCCAGTGCTGAGCAAGTGAAAATGTGAAATAAGACGAGAAGAAGCCCATCTTATCACTAGCTCCATTACAAGATTTGTGCATTTAGCACCCAATATTCAGAAGACGACTATGGTCACACATTTCCCATTTTCATCATCTGGAAAAAAACAATTGCTATTATCTTAAAAATAAAAGCAGCACAAATTTTTTATTTTTGATGGCACAAAACCGAACAAACCTAGCACTAACAAATGGTGTTATTGCTATTAATATTTAATAACATAGGTGCAAAGTGGTTGGGGGGTTAATCTAATAACTAAAAAATCATACCGGCACATATAAAAATTTTAGCAGCACAAACGTGGCCGGTTTTGTGTCTTTTGGCTATTGTAGGGGGGCTGGGTGACCTTTTGTGACCTTTAATAAATTGTAATTAACTCAAAAAAAAAAGGAGATAAAGCTGACATTATAACGGCACAAACCAGCAAAAACATGGCAACGTGAGATGCAAAGTTGGTGGAGTTTGTTCGAATAAAAGCAAACTGTTACAATTAAAAATCAAAGCAGCACAAATAATTGTTTTAACAGCACAAACCAATACAAACACAGCACTAACCAACAAGCTCAGTTTTGTGATTTTTGGGGGGCTGCGTGACCTTTGGTGACATTTTATAAATAGTAAATAACTGAAAAACAAAAAGCAGTAGAACTGAGATTTAAACAGCACAAAGGCAGCACCAACCAGCCTGGTTTCATGTCTTTTGTCTCTTGTGGGGTGAACTTTGGCGACCTTTATTAAATCAATAATAACTGAAAAACAATAGATAGAACAGAGTTTAAAATAGCATAAACCAGCACAAACACTAATTAACCAGCTTAGTTTCATGTCTTTTGGCTGTTGTAGGGGGGCTGGGTGATGTCTTCCTCTGGAAAAAAAACAATTGCTATTATCTTAAGATTGCAATCACACCTGGGTGTAGAGATTTACTGGTGCTTTTATGCAAGCATTTTTTAGCATTATTACAAGTGTATTAAAAGCATTTTATAAGTGTATTACAAGAGTTTTACATAGTTACATAGTTAGTGTGGCTGAGTCCATCCAGTTCAACTGTTAAAAAAAGTTATAATCCTATACCCACAGTTGATCCAGAGGAAAGTATAAAACCCAGCAAAGACTGACCCAAAAAAGCCTATAAAAAGGTAAAAAGGGGCATTTCATGGGGCCCCCTCGGGCAGTGCCCGAGTGCTTGAATAGTCAGTCCACCCCTGTTCATGACACCACTGTGTTCCTGAAATGTAACATGTAAAGTGGTGTCATATGCCAAGCTGTGCTGTATGATAGAGCTGGTAAATTTCAGAAATGGATGGATACATTATTATTATATAGGATTTATATAGCGCCAACAGTTTGCAGAGCTCTTTACAATATAAGGGGGACAGTACAATTACAATACATTTCAGTACAGAAGGAATAGGAGGGCTCTGCTCGTGGAGCTTACAATCTAAAGGAAGGGGGAGGTGATACAAAAGGTGATAGCTGCGGGGGATGATCTGGTGGAGGAGATTCAAGTATAGTTCTTAGGTGGAGGTGGGAGGGGTAACACTGGGATCCAGACAGATGTGCTGAAAGCTGACAGAAGGAGGGGGCAAAGTGAGCAGAAAGATTACCTCACCAGTCTTCAGCTGCTCTTTCACAGTTTTGTCAGCATGCAGGGGATGAGTAGATGACACTACTGTGTTCCTGAAATGTAACATCTAAAGTAGTGTCATATGTCAAGCTGTGCTGTATGACAGAGCTGGTAAATTTCAGAAATGGATGGATACATTATTAATATTATTATTATATAGGATTTATATAGCGCCAACAGTTTATAAGGGAGACAGTACAATTACAATACATTTCAGTACAGAAGGAATGTAAGGGTCCTGCTCGCGGAGCTTACAATCTAAAGGAAGGGGGAGGTGACACAAAAGGTGATAGCTGTGGGGGATGATCTGGTGGAGGAGATTCAAGTACAGTACTTAGGTGGAGGTGGGGTGGGCTTCCCTGAATAAGTGAGTTTTCAAAGATTGCCTAAAGGCAGACAGAGTGGGGGCTAACTGGACATACTGTGGTAGGGAGTTCTAGAGGATAGGAGAGGCTCTGGAGAAGTCCTGATACATATGCAATTCCTTCCAGAAAATAGGTACCTTCTGTATTCTGTATTTAGTCTATGTATTTATCTGTTTGGCTGGTTTTCAACTTCATCCTAAGTTTTTTTGTAGATCAAAGAACAATCTAGGCACCTCAACTATGTGTCTTTTATCTATCGACATGACATGTGGTGTATTCTCAGAAAAGCGCAGCTGTACAAGCTATACATGACTATTCCCTGGAACTGAGCCTTTTTCTTGCAACATTTCTTTTACTCAAAAAGAGCATTTCATCAGCACATTTACTATTTCCCTGGAAGCCTTGTTCTTGTAGTGTTATTTCCAAGCAGTAGGCAGGTGGACTTGTATATAATTATGCTTCAGGTACAAGTGCGTCCCACCAGACTCCACCTTTGAACTATGGTCTGATTAGCTCACTTAACAGATATATTAGCCAGAAGTGAATGTTGTTTCCATGTGATTAGTATGAAGGAATCCCTGGGCAGTATGCCAGTCCAGCCTTATGAGGACGATGGTTTTAAACCAAGTGTACATGTCTTTTTTTGTGTGTCCTTGTATAATTACACTTTCAACAATGACAGCTGTTTCTTCTCAATGTCCCGGCAACAGCTCAGTTAATTGTAAAGTGACTTCTCTGTTTTATATGTGATGGAACCTCATCCAGGCTGACAGCAAAACTGCCTGTTACCTAAAAATGACACTTTGTTTTAAGTCCCTTAGGTTACCTGATCTATTAATGGATCTCATTTTTATCACATACATTCAGTTTCAGCAGTTTCTGACTTTTCGTTTTAATTATATGCTCTCCCTTGTTTGGTTTTGATTTATTAATGGGATGATATCTTAAAAGCATTTCTAGGATCCAAAGTTTTAGTCACGAGTGCCATATATTCTATGTTTCTCATGAGCAAATGCATAGATTTTTCTAATCGAATCTGTCAACACTTCATAGCTAAAATGCAAACAAGGGAACATCCAAAATACATTACATTTGTGCTGAGTATAATTTAATGTATGATTTTGGAAGAACACTAAGGTTTAGTGACTAGTGACTAATAAAACTTTATTCTTTCATGTGATTAATTTGGCAAAATTATCTTAGTGCGGCTAACAAGGGTTTCAGACATTTGTTGAGCATACACTGTGGCCACTTTCGGCTCTGTAGATACCAAATTGCAGATGTGAATGTTCTCTGTCTCGGGAGGCAAAAAAATTTGACCACAAGTATAGTTTTGTTTCATATGCTTACATATCACTTACACAAGAAACTATTCAACAAGCTCCTTGTGTTTTACAGCCACTTCACATAAAACAAATGTGATCAAGTCAATGTAATTGTTTCTATTTTTGGCTTGATTGTCCAGATACTAACTTCATATAGATCCAGAAATGCAATGATCACCTTTTCTTTAATTCAAGTTACTAGCTATTGAAGTACTAAGTGTGGTGCTTGTTCTTCATCTATATCAAAGGGTATCCAAACTGTGGCCCGGGGGCCAGATGTGAACCTTTGCTTACCTTCATTCGGCCCTTGGGGCACCACTCCTCTCACTGATACAAGACACTATTTCTCCCACTGTCACCAACCATGGAGCATATTTCCTGCAAGTGATACCAACACCAACAATGGGACACTATTTCTAACACTGACACCAACAATGCAGAACTATTCTTCCTATTGACACCAACAATGGCACACTATTTTCCCATTGACACCAGTGATGGGGCACGATTCTTTTCCCTAATACTGAAGATGGGGCATTGTTTACTCCAATGATGCCAGGACAATTTCTACTCCCACTGGCCACAGTCCGGCCACCCTTAAAGTCTAAGTGACAGTAAACTGGCCCTTTGTTTAAAAAGTTTGGAGACCCCTGATCTATATCAACCATTCTCAACCAGGGTTCTGTGGAACCCTAGGGTTCCTCCAGAGGTTGCTAGGGGTTCCTTAAGCTGTGGCTGGTTGACCTTCCTTTTGATGGTGCTTGCATAGTTCAAGGACTGACAACACTTGGAAAAGCTAGCAGAATGACACCAATTAGCTGTCTGCAAGAGTTGCATTATTCCTACTGACCATCAGTATAAAAGGCCATTGACTCCCAATTAATTGGTCTTTCTAAGGGTGCCTCTGAAACATGAAAAATAATGTAGTGGTTCCTCTGGGCTAAAAAAGGTTGAGAATGGCTGATATATATTATAGCTTCAAAGTATTGCTAGGTGTAGACTTGCTTTTAAGCACCACCTGAGCTACACCTAATAGGAAACAAAAAGGTGCTCCCTCCTTTTGCTTTTCGGGTTCAATAAACTCCCAGGGTTTACACTTTTTCACAGCTGTTGTACTGAATGCAGAGAACGGCATCTTAGTAAGTAAAAAAAACAAGTAAGAATGCACATTAAAGCCCTGCTGATATTGTAGGCCCTATAAGCATCAGGTACCTGCTGCTCCAATGACTTTTGCATTCCAGCAGAGTTTCATGCTTGCCTACATCAAGCTTTAGAAGTTTTAACATATAAAAATTAAAAAATAGGGTTAAGCTTTAGCAGGTAAAAAGAATGACACACAAGCACTCTGAATGTACATTTATCACAGCAAATGCAGGTTATTTTATTTAATTTTTATATTACATTTTTTTTAAACCACTTCAGTACCATGCACTTTCACCCCCTTCCTGCCCAGGCAAGTTTTCATCTTTCAGTGCTGTCACACTTTAATTGACAATTGCACGGTCATGCAACACTGTACCCAAACTAAAATGTTATTATTTTGTTCACACAAATAGAGATTTCTTTTTGGTGGTATATAATTACCACTGGGTGTTTTATTTTTTGCTAAATAAAAATTATAAAATTTTGCACATAAGTAATCTTTCCTCATAAATTTAGGCAAAAATGTATTCTGCTACATTTCTTTAGTAAAAATAACCCAGATCAGTGTATATTATTTAGTCTGTAGGAAGGTTTAGAGTCTACAAACTATGGGATATACTATATCTGAAATCGATCAATCCTGATGTACCAACGGTCAATCTCATTTCTTGAACCCCCAACATGCCACAACAGTACATATATCCCCCAAATGACCCCTTTTTGGAAAATAGACAGTCTGAGATATTTAGTAAGAGGCATGACGAGTTTTCTGAAGTTGTCATTATTTTGTCACAATTTTTTGGGAAATTAAGAAACTTAAAAATATTGTTTTCACAATTAGTTTTTTCTACATACTGTCACCAGTTCAGTACAGCATCATCATATAACTGGTGTGGTAGTGATCAGGCACACTAACTGGTAACAGTATGTAAAAAAAACAAATCCTAATACTTTTTTTCTTTTTTATTAATTTTTTTCTTTACATACTGTGACCAGAACAATACAGTGTTGCCATAGTAACATTTTACTACTCTAGGGAGGTGATCAGGATTTTTGTACATATTATGATTGCTTATAACAGTAAATTGTTATAAACAATCAATTTTCACTAATGAAATTGATTCATTCAGTGTGTTGTTGTGATTAGCTGTGATTGGCCACAGCTAATCACATGGTACAGATGTGCTGTGATTGGCCTTGTTTCTACCATGATAACTGTGACCAATCACAGTGAGAAACACAATAGTACACAATGCATGACATGAATGCAAGCCACACACTGTGTACAATTGTCAAGTGATCTGCTGTGATTGGTCCCAGCAATCACATGGTACCGGTAGTGGGCCCATACAGTGATCTGCCATTGGCTGGGTCCGGTGGAAACAGATCGTAGTGCAGCATGGCCCATGGGGCCCACGCAAGGTGTATTCGATGGAGGAAATTATATGATGTCCACCCAGAACAAGAGAGCTCCAGTCCAGCAATCATTTGTCTATAGGCCGGACGGAAACTAGTTAAGAAAGGGAAACATCACACAGATCAAACACTGAGATTTTATACAAATTATAAACAACAGGAGGAACATGCTACAAATTGCATAAGTAGTATGAGTGAGCAAATCAAGTGGTACAGAAACCACTATAAGTAATCTTAAGTGTCACAAAGTGAATGCAACCACAGATAAATAAAAATGTATTCTGGATGTTGCAAAGCTACCCGACTTTTTAACTAGAAGCAAAACAGTCTTAATTGGGGAGGGTTCAGGTTATTTTATGTTTATTCTGATTTTGACTGATGTTTCCAATTAATATCCTGAAAAACATTTAGACTGCATATGGGGATACATCAATGCATTGCATAGCTCCATAAACTGACCTTATATGGATGTGATTCCAAGATGTAAGGGACGTTGTGTGAGTACATTCCGTCTGGTGCTCTTCCCACCAAAATGTGCCTGGTTAACTTGTTTCATTGCTCTCCAAGCTCCATACAAGCCATGGAGTCAATATCTATAAACGGTATGAATGCCGGATAACTGTTTCTAAATTGAAGACATTTTTTGTACTATAAACCAGTGGCCCTGGAGATTCTAAGCAATAAAGGAATGATTTGAATGACTACCTGCTTTTTGAAAGCCTAAAGCTGGCCATACATGCTTCAAATTTCTCTTGCACTGCCCGCAGCGGAGCTGAATGAGAAAAATCCATTGATTCTACTATCCACCCTAAGCAGTGTTGATAGAGAAATGTCAGCTGCCAGCTATTGCATTCAGTAGCCAATGAGTGTTTGCATCACCTCCTTCATTTGTGTGCCACACGCTCCCCCTCCCAGACAGTGCAGCTCACATTGGAAGGGTTTCAGAAACGCAGAAAGTGCTGCCATTCCAGAAATTAGTGGACAGGACTAGTTATGGCCAGGTACTCACGCTCAAGCTACAGGTGTATGAATCAGCAGTGGCAATGCAAAAGTCACACCCTCTGCAACAGTTTTTCATGCTATTGCAATATAAGCAGGCACAGCCTGCATGGACAGGCAACTGTGCTCTGAATTTAGAAGCGGTGCAGTATTGTTGCCACACTATCACAGGAAGCTGCATTAGTTTTACCTTACTGGTAGTATTAACAGGTATTTGTGGAACTTTTCAGGCAGAGTACAAGAAAATTATAAATACTCTTAGCTCATGATGAAAAATGTATAAGCAGAGGCTTTGTTTACTAAAAAATATTAACAGCTGCAAAGATAGAGTGATTGACTTTGACTCCACTCACCTCCTGAGCTTCCTTGTTGGTCAGGAAGGCATCCCATTACATTAAAGGACCTATTAGGAGGCAGGAGCAGGCAAGATCATGCTTCACCTATACTGAAAACTCAAGATTTTCATAAAATCTCACCTCCCTATCTTTTGTTGTACTTATCTTTTTGATTTGTGTTTTTATTGAAGGTAAGTTGCACTAATATTCTACATATGACTAGTTGAAGTTGCACAGATTTGTAACAGGATTATTTTACATTCTGCAGTGCCAACCCCGAATCTGATCATTTTGACTCAAGTAAAAGCGTTATAAGTAAACTGTGATTTTCAATAGTGTCCCTAAACTATCTTAAAATTACATTAACAAACAATCTGAAAATGTATGCATGCTGTGCATTAGAATATACTGTCTAAAGGTTTATTTAACTATTTCAAACAGTTCCCTTAAGAATCCCTAGATTATGGAACATCACCTACCTTTGACATAATAAAGTAACATATAATTAATTGAGATACTATTACTATTTTATAATTTCCCCACATATCCCTACTTTAGATATGCCATAGTGGCTTCAAAGAAAATGTCTTGCTTCTAGTAATAAACATTTCATCTGTGGACACTGTAACATGCAGTGTGCACATTTATGCCCTTTTCTATCAAACCAGCTTCTGACATGGTTTGTGCTTGTAATCACTCTGGAAGAAATAACATTAATGGTCCAGTCCACTTCTAGTCTATTCACAGTTTTTAAGTTCTGATGCTCTGATCCCTTTTTTTGCAATTCATATATATCAATAGTTTATAAATAAATATCCCCCTTCTGATTTTCCCAAATTTATTATTTCCTTCAGCCCATAACTAAACAAGCAATAAGCCAATTATTACTTTGGACATTTGTTACAACTAGGATCTATTGATCGTCGTTCTCATTTTGCAGACACTTGAGAAAGGGACATTAACCTGGACACCTCCCCCCGAAGATTGGTCCAACATTTGGTTCTCAGAAGCTAAATGTCCCGTTACAGGGGCCCCTTGAAGTAAATGACAATGTGTTAAAGCACTGGTACATGGTTCCTTCCAAGCTGTGTCCAGGTCTTGTTTGTCCCCACAGCATAGAAACTGCAGTCAGTGTTTTTGTCTCTCGATTTCTGGATTTTTATCTGTGACTTTGGGCAAGACGTAATGGAGAAACTGTGGACTTGTGGGTCACAGGTAAGTAATTGTGTGTTTTTTTATCATTCACTGCACAAAGACACCATGGAGGTAGGCAGACTTACAGACTGTTACTCCAAATAAAAAGAGAGGATGCCATGCTAAAACCCCCATTCAATGTTTAAGGCATAAAGTTTAGTTGCCTATGCCAAGACACACGCTGTACATACCACTGTACATCCAATATTGTAGAAAAAGTGAAAGTTCGGCACCGGTACAACCTGAAGTAAAATTGTGCAGCCTTTATTTGTAATCCCTCAAGACATAACAGAATCCATTATACAGCAAGATTAACAAGATTCAGCCCTAACCTCTGGGCCTTAGGGCTGAAACGTGTCAATATTACTGTATAATGGATTCTTTTATGTCTTGATAGATTACAAATAAAGGCTACACAATTTTACTTCAAGTTGTATCACTGCCAGACTTTCGCTTTTTCTACAGTCTGTTACTGCCTTTAGGTCTACTTTTAAGAAATGCATATGCCCTTTTTATATTTTACAGTTTATTCCTTTTAAAATTGGGGGATAACATGCAGTTTCTAACTTAGGAGGCTATAAAATGAAACTAATTGCACTCATTAGGAAGACAATACATAATTAAGCTGTTAAGGCTAGGATCACACTTCTGCAGGTGTGGGACTGCGTGTAAAAATACATTGCAGTTAGCAGATGCATAGGGGTGAACTGGAAACCACAATGTTTTTTCCCAATGCTGGGAACTACATACAGTTGTGGCCAAAATTATTCAACCCCCAATGCTGTAAAGGGGTTTAGGGACTATAGTGTACATTTGGAATTGTATTCAGAATCAAATCCTACAAGGACGTTGTAACTACCCAAATGCAACTAAAATGACATCAATTGTTTATGTAATACAGTAGTAAATGGTTCTTATGTGGTTTCTTCATTGCCACAATTATTCAACCCCTTAAAGACTACCACTCTGAAGAACAGAGGTTCATACAGGTGCTTTCCATCAGGTATTGAAAACACCTGTGGATGTCACCGAGCAACAATCAAGCATAATAAGCACCAATTAGGCAGCTTTAAAATGACTGTGATACTCAGCTCCTTCTAGACATTTACTGGTGTGGTTACAAACATGGTGAAGGCAAGAGAATGGTCCAGGAAGACAAGAGAAGAGGTGATTTCTCTTCACAGGAAGGGCAATGGCTATAAGAAGATTGCAAAGATGTTAAACATACCAAGAGACACCTTAGGAAGCATCATTCGCAAATTCAAGGCAAAGGGCACTGTTGAAACGCTACCTGGTCGTGGCAGAAAGAAGATGCTGACTTCGACTGCTGTGCGCTACCTGAAGCGTAGAGTGGAGAGAAGTCCCCGTGTGACTGCTGAGGAACTGAGAAAAGATTTGTCAGATGTGGGTACAGAAGTTTCAGCCCAGACAATAAGACGCACACTGCGTAATGAAGGCCTCCGTGCCAGAACTCCCAGGCGTACCCCCTTGCTGTCTCCAAAGAATAAGAAGAGTCGACTGCAGTATGCCAAAAGCCATGTGGACAAACCACAAAAGTTGTGGGATAGTGTTCTGTGGACTGATGAAACAAAATTAGAACTGTTTGGGCCCATGGATCAACGCTATGTTTGGAGGAGGAAGAACAAGGCCTATGATGAAAAGAACACCTTGCCTACTGTGAAGCATGGTGGAGGGTCAATCATGCTTTGGGGCTGTTTTGCTTCTGCAGGTACAGGGAAGCTTCAGCGTGTGCAAGGTACCATGAATTCTCTTCAGTACCAGGAGATATTGGATGGAAACGTGATGCAGTCCGTCACACACCTGAGGCTTGGGAGACGTTGGACCTTTCAACAGGACAATGATCCCAAGCATACCTCCAAGTCCACTAGAGCATGGTTGCAGAGGAAAGGCTGGAACATTTTGGAGTGGCCATCGCAGTCACCAGACTTAAATCCGATTGAGAACCTCTGGTGGGACTTAAAGAAAGCAGTTGCAGTGCGCAAGCCTAAGAATGTGACTGAACTGGAGGCCTTTGCCCATGAAGAATGGGCGAAGATACCCGTAGATCGCTGCAAGACACTTGTGTCAAGCTATGCTTCACGTTTAAAAGCTGTTATAACTGTAAAAGGATGCTGTACTAAGTACTAAGATTGAATGTCACTTGGGGGTTGAATAAAACTGATAATGCTGTGAGCACAGAAAAGACATTTGTGGTTATTTCATTATAACTGTTATGTTATATTTGTCTGACCTACAAGTGCCTCTTTAATGTAAATGTAAGCAAGATGACTGAATGATCAAAAGCAATGTCAAACTGGCCAAAACACTCAATTTCAGTGGGGGTTGAATAATTTTGGCCACAACTGTAGCACTATATGGTTTCCCTGCGGCTTCAATTTTGGAATAGGTGCTGGGACCTTATATTTTAATCATCTGCCCCCCAGTCCATCCTCACTGGCTGTGAATAAAAGCTATGGGAGCTATTGGCTGAGCCAATAATGGGGGAGAGGCCCAGGAGAGCCGCTGCTCTTGAGTACATCGTTGGATCAAGATCAGGCTCGGATAAGTATTGGGGGGATCTGTACACTGAAGGTTTTTTTACCTTCATGCATAAAAAGCATGATGGTAAAAAATCCTTCAGTCTTTAGAACTGCTTTAAGGGATTATTATATACACTGTCACCAGTGACTACTTTTTTCTTTTTATAATCAACTTTAGAGTTTTCAAACAGTACAGAATAAAAAAGATAAAAGTACAATTTCAAGCATACTCAAGGATCAGACAGTGTACATCATGACATATCAGATAAGAAAGACTAAGCAAATAAAGTGCTTCAAAAGTTGCGTTATGCTCCAAAAATATTAGCTTGCTGAAAAAGGCACACAGCTGAAACACTGTCAGGAGAACCTCACTTACTGTAATGCACAACATGTCTGCATCATGGGGGGGGTAATAAAAAAAGCGATGGACAGAAGAAAAAAAAAAAGAAAAAAATTTCTTAATAGCTAACACCCAGGCAAGAAAGATCGCAGTAGGTGTAGGTAAATCAGAATACTAATCTGGTTCAAAGCGGATAAGGAAATTTCTATACGTTATGAGGAGATATATTTAATCATCTGGTATCTCTGCTGAATAGTATAGCCAACCCATCCATATATCTCTAAATTAACCATGTGCACCCAATGCTCTGGTTCCATAATCTACTTCCCTTTTCCAGTTAGAAAGTGTAGGGCAAGTGGCTTGCTTCCAAAATCTGGGGATAAGGGATTTTGCTGCATTCAAAAGGTGGGGAGTGACACTTTCTTATAGGCCTTTATAGAGGATGGGATCCCATGAAAAAGAGATTGGAAAGGGGAACCATCTATCAGCCTGAGAGATGTTTTCTTTATCCAGTCCATGATGGCTTCCCCAAAAACTCTGATCTTGGGGCAGGATCACCAAATATGAAGGAATGTGCCATGTTGGCAAATCCCCTCTAGCAATGCTCATTAGCATTTGGGAACATCTGTGCAGAGCGGGAAGGAATTTTGTACTATCTAGTGAGGAATTTGTAGGAGGACTCTTGAATACGGGAGCTAATAGATGAGGTATGTTCCTGAGTGAGTGCTTAAGACAAGCTTGTACATTTGACATAACAGATGCTTGGAGTCAGGAAGCTGTTGACACATACAGTGAGGAACAGAAGTATTTGAACACCCTGCGATTTTGCAAGTTCTCCCACTTAGAAATCATGGAGGGGTCTGAAATTCACATTGTAGGTGCATTCCCACTCTGAGAGACAGAATTAAAAAAAAAAATTCAGGAAATCACATTGTATGATTTTTAAAGAATTTATTTGTTTTGCACTGCTGAACATAAGTATTTGAACACCTAAGAAACAGCAAGAATTCTGGCTCTCAAAGGCCTGTTACTGTGCCTTTAAAAAGTCCACCTCTACTCAACTCATTAATCTAACTTAGTAGCACCTGTTTGAGCTCTTTAAAGACACCTGTCCACCCCACAGTCAGTCAGACGCCAACTACTACCAACGGCAAGACCAAAGAGCTGTCAAAAGACACCAGAGACAAAATTGTGGACCTCCACAAGGCTGGAAAGGGCTACGGGGCAATTGCCAAGCAGCTTGGTGAAAATAGATCAACTGTTGGATCAATTGTTAGAAAATGGAAGAGGCTAAAGACGACTGTCAGTCTCCCTCAGACTGGGGCTCCATGCAAGATCTCACCTCGTGGGGTATCACTGATGATAAGAAAGTTGAGGAATCAGCCCAGAACTACAAGGGAGGAGCTGGTGAATGACACGAAGAGAGCTGGGACCACAGTTTCAAAGGTCACTGTTGGTAGAACCCTATGTCATCATGGTTTCAAATCATGCATTGCACGGAAGGTTCCCCTGCTCAAGTCATTACATGTCCAGGCCCGTCTGAAGTTTGCCAATGACCATCTGGATGATCCAGAGGAGGCATGGGAGAAAGTCATGTGGTCAGATGAGACCAAAGTAGAACTTTTTGGTTTAAACTTCACTTGTCGTGTTTGGAGGAAAAAGAAGGATGAGTTGCATCCCAAGAACACCATCCCTACTGTGAAGCATGGGGGTGGTAACATCATGCTTTGGGGGTGATTTTCTGCAAAGGGGACAGGACGACTGCACTGTATTAAGGAGAGAATGAATGGGTCCATTTATTGTGAGATTTTGAGCAACAACCTCCTTCCTTCAGTCAAAGCATTGAAGATGGTTCATGGCTGGGTCTTCCAACATGACAACGACCCAAAGCACACAGCCTGGATAACCAAGGAGTGGCTCCGTAAGAAGCATATCAAGGTTCTGGAGTGGCCTAGCCAGTCTCCAGACATAAATCCAATAGAACATCTTTGGAGGGAGCTGAAACTCCATGTTGCTCAGCAACAGCCCCGAAACTTGACAGATCTAGAGGAGATCTGTGTGGAGGAGTGGGCCAAAATCCCTATTGCAGTGTGTGCAAACCTGGTCAAGAACTACAGGAAACGTTTGACCTCTGTAATTGCAAACAAAGGCTTCTGTACCAAATATTAACACTGATTTTCTCAGGTGTTCAAATACTTATGTTCAGTGGTGCAAGACAAATAAATTCTTTAAAAATTATTCAATGTGATTTCCTGAATTTTTTAAAAAATTCTGTCTTTCAGAGTGGGAATGCATCTACAATGTGAATTTCAGACCCCTCCATGATTTCTAAGTGGGAGAACTTGCAAAATAACAGGGTGTTCAAACACTTCTGTTCCTCACTGTAGATGCAAACGGTGTATGGGCATTTTTAGAATAAGGCTTAGGTTCCAGTTTGGACATAAAGTCGGTCAGTTGGCAGTATTATTATTATTATACAGGATTTATATAGCGCCAACAGTTTGCTCAGCACAGTACCTCTAAAGTGCAAGACGGAAGGTGCCATAAGAGGACTGTAAGACCTGAAGGGGTATGAGATTCCCCAGAGGGGCTAGTATCCCCATCTGCTCCCCAGGAGACAAAAATCCTCCGGTCCTCTACCTGTTGAAACCAAGGATATCCCCCTAAGGGTGCTAACAGAGACATTGTCACTGGTGATTTCTTTTTCAAAAAAAATTGCTAGTTGGCTGGTTGTCATGTTCAAGACCCTTTTGAGTCTCTGTCCTGGAGAAGATCAGGAGTTCTGACTTCAGACTGACTTCATTTGTTGCATGCTTGTTTTAGGACAGTGGCTTAGAAAGTGCTGAAGCCTAAGACAGCCAGGAAACTAAAATTTTCAGAACATATTTCTCTCTGTACAGGCATCCTGTTTCAGTGTCTCTCAGCTTCATTTATAACAACCATCCACTTTTCTGCTTTATTTGTACTAGAAGTGCATAGATGAAGAAATTAAAGATTTTTAATTTACTGATTGCAAAAATATCGCCAGGAAAACATAAACATCGCTTCCATGTATAGATATACATAATTCAGATCTTTTAACCAAGATTTTATTTAGCAAATTTATAACAACGAATAGAAAGGAAACATCTGTAACATTTAAATTATATGACATATTCTATAGTCATATTAAGCTATTAAAACATATTTTTATCACCTTCTGCCAATTCAATGAACTTATCAAAATTTTGCTAAAACAATAGTTATTTGCTTTTTTCTTCTCTGACCTTTTTTTAATTACTATTATTACTGATGTTTGATTTACAGGCAGTCATCAAGTTACAAACATCCGACTTACATAGGACTCATCCTTAACAACAGAGGCAGCGTGACATCACGCTCGTCCGGGAAACCACCAGGCAGCCATTTTGCTACTCACCACATGCTGCCGATTACAGTCCGGAGGACTTGTCAGCAATCCCACATCACTGCATGGCCTGTTAGCCCTTCCCTATGCTATCCAAAATGTGAAAATTATTTTTGGGCTGGAGTTACACTTTAAAAATGAACCTGTTCCAACTTACATACAAATTCAATGTAAAAACAAACCTACAGAACCTTGTTCGTAACCCAGGGACTGCCTATATATAAAATAATAAAAAACCAAAAAAAAAAGACAAAGACAAAAAGAATTATGACAGACAAGGCACCAATTATACTAAAATGTGTATTGTTCATTTTAGGAAAAAGTAAAACATTTTAATTAGTATGAAAAAATTTTTTTTTCTTGGATAGTTTATGACCCCTTTCAGTATTTTTTTTTATTCCATCTGTGTCCCATTAGGGATATTGTGTACCATAGCCAAAACAAGAAGCGAGAAGAAATCCCTTCAAATAAGTGAAATCCTAGGTTGTCACCAGGGTCACCAAAACTAGTGTTCCCATTGGAAGATTTCCTCTTCCGTCCCCCCCACTCTTTCTTTTTTACTTTTACTCTCTGTGATAAAGGGCAAAAGAGAGGGTGAATCTACCTAACAGGAGTACAGTCAGCAATAGCGACCTGATAGGTGTTCTAATCCCTCTCCACTCTTGCTAAAACTAAAAAAAAAAAATTAGTTGTACTTTAAAGTCCATAATATGCAAATCAGTCAATGATACCATGACTTTGTATGAAATGGACAACAACTCACAATATGTATTTTACCTAAAAATCTATTTTTTTAATTTGATCAGTTTGATTTTCATGTGCATTCTGGTATACAGATGACCCCAAACAACTTGTGTGTCTCCAGTCACTGGGTATTGTATGTTCAATTCTTGTTTCATTCCCTGTAGGTGTTAAACATCCTTTTCCAGAGCAAGCTGTATGACGTCTTGCAGAACAAACACACATTACATGATGTGGAATGTGTATTGTATTAAAATCTAAACTAAGAGGTTTACATTTGACCAGTTTTGTTTAATGATTGATTTGGTTTACTTTCTACTGTTTGTGTTTGTGATTTTGCGTTCTGAAACCTAGCCTTATCCTTGGCGCTTTCTTGTAAACAATGGAAAACGAAAACAAAGACTCAAAAGACGTTAACTAAGAAAGGGAAAGGAAAATATTAAATAGTTTACTTCAAACCAAGCCAGTGAAACAGAGAACGTAGATTTTGTCTGTTTGATGTATGCTGCATAATTTCATATTGTGACTCATGTATGTGAAGTAATAAGAAAACAGAATTGTTAAGTAAAATCATTGCACGTTTATTAGTATTACAGATTATATTTAGGTACAACGAAATTTAGTGGAGTGGAGAGGGATTAGAACACCTGTCAGTTTTTTTTATTGCTGACTGTGCCCCTGTTAGGGAGATCCCCCCTCTCTATATGTCCTGGTACTGTTGTCACCAGGAGTGAAAGTATAAGAAAATCCCAAATTTTGGGTTGCCACAAGAAAAGGTATAGATGGAAATCTTACAAAGAGGATACTAGTTCTGATGACAACCAAGAATTCCCTCACTTTGAAGGGTTTTCCACTCACTTCCTGTTTTGGTTGTTTTGGCTGGGATAGGATGTAAAGAGAAATCCCCCAATGAAATACAGATGGCAAATAAATAAGTAATTCGCCAAAAAATGCAAAGAAAGGCATTAGCTTTTAACTTGATTAATTACATTTCTTACCGTAAGAAATACACTGCTCAAAAAACTTCAAGGAACACTTTGAAAAAACATCAGATCTCAATGGGGAAAAATATCATGCTGGATATCTATACTGATATGGACTGGGTAATGTGTTAGGAATGTAAGGATGCCCCATCGTTTGATGGAAATGAAATTCCATTCAATTACTTGTTCACCCAGAGTTTCAAGACCACCTATCTGGGGGTTTATATTCTTGGTTCCTTGGATCCATATTCCATAATAGGAGATCAGGAGGCCTGGTCCATGAGAGCTTGCTGTTGGCTGTCAGCTTATTGCATGATCACAAATCGCTTTTTGACCACCTTAACCAGGGTCAATCATTTCTGGTGAGTGAGGAATTCACTTAATGCCTACACGTGGTGGTAAAGAAAATCTTTTGATCTGTGGGTTAACATTTCATGTGCCTGTCATTCACTATATCTTTATTATATTTTGTCTGGGACTTTGTCACTTTATGTTGCTGTGAGATTATTTTGTTATTATTTGTCATGTTTTTATTGATCTAGAGCCTGCCTATTCACAATTTTATTTCTCAAGTGTATTTCACTGTTTAGGGGCAGCTGATATTATTGCTGGCTTAGTGCTGGCACCATTTACAAATTTCTGATATTATTCACTGAATAAGGAGCCACAATATTGCTTATTCACAATTAATATTATTGACACTGGTTTACTTTTGAATGTGTAAAATTGCCAAATGGCTATATCAGTAAGTAATACATGTCAAATGGCATTATCTATCCTTTTCCATAACAGTCCTAAATGTAACATATTAACTCCCCTCTAGATATAGTTACATAATTAGACACAAGTCCATCTAGTTCAACCAACAGAAAAAAATAAACAAATACATAGAATGAATAATTAAATAGAAAACCTTTATATGCAGAACCTCCACATACACTTGATATAGAGGAAGGTAAGGAATGCATCCAGCAATTTTTAAAACAATATTCTGAGCAGGCCAGAACTAGTTCTTAAGGGAGTCACAGCTCTTACCATGAAAATACCTTTCCATATGTCAAGGTCTCTCCTTTCCTCTAACTGTATGCAAGATAAATAGGTACCTTAAACCACTCTAGGCAAGTATACACCGTTTAGTGTTAACTTTATGACCACCTGCCTAATATCCAGTAGCTCCACCTTTTACCGTCAAAACAGCCCTGACCCATTGAGGCATGGATGCCACTAGACCTCTGAAGGTATGCTGTGGTATCTGGCTACAAGCCATCATTAGTAGATCCTTTAAGTCCTGTAAGTTGCAAAGTGAGTCCTCCATGGATCTTTTTTTAGCATATCTCACAGATGCTTGATGGACTGAAACTAGAGGCCAAGTCAACACCTAGAACTCGTTGTTGTATTATTCAAACCATTCCTGAACCATTTTGCAGTGTGGCAGGATGCATTATCCTACTGAAAGTCTTACTGAAAGTGGCCACTGCCACCAGGGAATGCTGTTTTCATGAGGAGGTGCACTTAGCCAGAAGCAATATTTAGGTAGATGCTACATGTCGAGTAACATCCACATGAATGGCAGAACCAAGGTTTCCAAGCAGAATATTGCACAAATCACTGCATTCTGGTACCATCTCTTCCTCAGGTAAGCAACACACACACACCTGGCAATCTATGAGATGTAAAGAAAATGTGATTCATTAGACCAGGCCACCTACTTCCATTGCTCTGTGTTGCAGTTCTAATGTTCACATGCCTATTGTAAGCACGTTTGGCTGTGAACACGGGTCAGCATGGGCACCCTGACTGGTCTGTGGCTACACAAACTGCGATGCCCATTTTCTTCCTCTTTCAACATGCCAACTTCAGGGACAACATGTTCACTTGCTGTCTTATATATCCCACTGACTTTCAGGTGCCATTGTAACAAGGTAATCAATGGTATGGCTGATCAGTGTAATTGGCACATATATATTCAGAGATAAATTCATGTCTGTATTCATTCTTACCCTTTAGCTTTTTTGCAAACATTGTAAGTATCTGAATTTGACTTAGTATCACCCTCTTGCAGCCTCTCTACAGCAGAGCCCAGTGCACTATGCTGCATTGCATAGACAATGCTGATAGCAGAACAGAACAGAGTGACAGTGAGATAAGTTCATCAGTGTTCTGCTTCTCCTTTTACTATCCAGTGACAGGTTGGAGGAGAGAAAAGACCTGTAAGTATTACTGAACAACAGCAGAGAAAAGCAGGTCTCCTGCTCTGCAAGAAAGGAGTGTGTGGTGTGGCTAAGATGTGTGAATATCAAAACTGGATGGAGCAAAATACAAATCATTTGGCAAGTAAAACTGCTCCCTTAAATGTATTTCATCTGTGCATTTAGCTCTATACTTTACTAGACTACAGAAAACCATTGGTACAATTCAGTAATTTCTATAGCAGAAGGGGTGTGATATAACAGATCATATATAAAAGTCATAACTCTGAGTTACAGCTAATGTGTCTGTTTTATGCCTCCGTTTGCGGTCCTTCTGGGTATACAAGTCATGGAAGAGATGGGGATCATTCACTATGAAAACATACAATTCAGGTCTATGAAAGGCGATACTGCAAGACAATACAGAGATGTGCTACAAAAGAATGCAGGATAGCCTCTCAACAAGGCCAATAATGCTCAGAAAATGAAAAAGCAGAAAAATGAAATGAAAAGTAGAGCACAGAATACCCTAGCAGACCACAAAGCAAATAAACAGTTTATTCAATAGAAAAACAGCACAGAAATAGTATTCAAGGCTTTTTCAAAACACTCATGTTTGTCTATTCCAAGCTAAAAGTAAAATTAACAGAGTTAGACACTTGGAAATGCATGTTCAGTTATTAGACTTTTCCAAACAACCTCTGTAGGATAAAAACAATGAACAACTTGCTATCTACCCCATATGGAAGAAAAATATATTTTTAAAAATATATATATTTTTTAAATATATTCTTCAGATTTTTTTTAACATATAAAAAGTCATTTTAACATATATTTTTACATATATTTGTAAATGGATTCCAAAATAGGAGATTTGTATTTTTAAAGACATACAGTATATTTGAAATGTATTTTTAAAAATATTTTTCATATATTTTGTAATACAAACGCATGCAGTATATGTATATATATTTATTGAAATATATTTTGAAATATATTGAATATGGCCAAAATTGTAGTATTTCAAATATATGGCAATATATTTTGGAAGAATATTTTTAAAATATATTTCCAATATATTTTTCTTCCATGTGGGAACCCCCAATTTTGATCTTGGGTCATATTAGACCCTAATGGGGAAAGAAAGACTAAAGGTATAACTAAACAAAGACAAACATAAAAAAAATATCTTCCATAGATAGTGCCCATTCCTAATAAAAGCCTTTGAAAAAACTGATTTACAAACTATTTTGAAGCCACTTTGATATACAACCTGGTACTTACCTGAAAGCCTAAACAGGTGTTCCAAAAATTTCTGACTCCACTGGAAGTAGCATATTCTCTGTTTGGAGATCCAAATGCATTAGAAAACCTCCACATCAACACAACAGCTGCACCTCAACACCACTTTCCCAGAAAACAAAAACAGGGACTCTGTACTCAAACATAGAACCATATTATTTATATTAATCAGGGCACTGAAAGTTGATTATGTTCAGTAAGTGTTCTGTATTCTTGCTTGTGATAATTAAACAAGAAACAAGTAATATATGTAAAATATCATAAACCTTTAATAAAATGTTTTTGAAAAAAAATAGTTTGAGTTTACCTTTTCCACTCTTGTTCACTGATACAAGAAAACACAGCTGACAATTGACATGATGATATGATCTAGTTTGACCTGATTACATTACCTCATACAGCATGATTATGTAATTGCTAGCTGTAGACATTTCTCTCTATGGCCACATGCAGACATCTGCAAGTACAGACTTCAAAAGCTCCTCGTAGAGGACAGGTGGTAATTACACGTCTCCAGGGGTGGACTGACAACTCATGGGGCCCCCAGGCAGTAGGGGATCATGGGGCCCCTGTGTCCTTGCCCAAACTCAAAAAAGCCTATGAAAAAGGTACCAGGGGCATCTCATGGGGCCCCCTACTAACCCTGAGCCCTCGGGCAGTGCCCGAGTTTCCAAATGGTCAGTCCACCCCTGCACGTTTCTATTTTAGTACTAAAAGATGTCTTATCAGTTATAATGCATTGTTCCCTTTGGTTTAGATCAGAGCTGTTCAAATTATTAGCAAGGTTGAGATGGCCAGTAGGGATGATCTGAGTGATTCAGCCAAACTCAATTCGCCTCCAAATTACTGATTTTTTCATTACCATATATACCTTCAGATTTCACCATTCAATCTGCTTAGGCAAAAAAAACACACGGTTTTGTTTTATAACAAAGAGTTGTAGTCATTCCCAGATGCCAGTGTTGGCACAGTTGTCAAGTGCCTTTGTTGGAAGGACACATCCCAGGACAAAGAGAACCTGCAAATTCAATGATAGAGTTATGCTGCCACCTTCAGGTGACTGGTAAAATGGAGACAGGAAGTCCCCTTCCAGATTTAACCTCTCCCCATTAGGCCAGGGTTCAGTTTTTTTGCTAGTGATTTTAATCACCCCAGCTTGGCCCAGGATGACTTAGTACTCTGATGTCATAAACATATCATCAGACAAACCTTGGATTCTTCCAGATGAACTGATCTGCTGTTCCAAGGTCCAATCTTCCATCATGCTTTACAGTTGCTGGCTTTGACAGTGTGGCTGTTGAAACCTCAGTCCTAAAGGACAGGGGCATCTCATATTCAGTCATTTCTACCCTGCTTAGGGCTAGGAAGGCAACGTCCAGAAAAATTTACAATAGGACTTGGAAACGTATTTCTCTTGGTGTGAGGCTTAAGGGTTTCACCCTCACAGGACTGTGTTTGGTCATATTATGGCCTTCCTTAAATTTGGAACAGATCAGGGGCTGACCTTGTGTATGGTCAAAGGTCAAATTTCAGCCTTGGCAAAATTTGGTTTTACAGCCCCAGCTGTCTTTTTTCTAAGGTGTTTTTTTCATTCCATCTTAACCAGGATATTGTACAACCTTCTTTCTGCCAAAATCCTCAGACAACCTAGGACAAAGTTGTGAACACTTTGAATGTGGTTCGTGCCATCAGGTGTTACCTGAACTAAACTTTCTGCATTCTTAGGGCCTAAAGCAGGGTCACACAGCTTCTAAATGTTCCATTTCTTGATGGATATGGCAATGTATTTTTCATGCTTATGTCTTAAAAAGTGAGATTCCACTTTTTCCAGTGAAAGCCTGTTGTGTTACACTATTACTTGTTTATTATTGCTCTTTGTCTTTAAGCTGTCTCATTCTGTCTAAGCTGAGCTCTTTCTCTCACTGTACTTCTGTATATCCCTACCCCCTGCCTCTCTCTGGTAATCATTCCACTGTATCCTGTCTTCCTGAATGCATCTTTCCATGAGGCTTATAACATTAAGGTTTTTCTACCTATGATTATTCTCCATTAAACGGAACATTCGAATGGGTTTCCTCATCTGACTTCCTCAACATGTGAGTTTATTCATTTAGTTAAACTTTCTGATCCGATGCAAGAGATAAATTCAACACCACGTCATATAGCTGTATACATAGCTGGAGATAAAGTTTATTGTCTCGTAGTTGAGTCAGAACAAAGCGCATTCTGCTAGGGGTGTTGGTACATTCTGAACTAGCTCAGGTTTGTAAAGCTGCTGCATTGACCTCAGTTCATACCTTACTACGTTTTATTACATGGATGTTTATGCCACTGAGGATGCTGGTTTTGGACGCCACGTCATGCAAGCAAGGTGTGTGGGACATTCTTACCTTTTTGATTTTTTTTTTTACACAGTTAATTGTCGTGTGCCCTCATTTCATTGCTTTGGGACATCCTTATCAGTATGAATATGAAAATGCTCTGTGTCCTAGGATGTATGAAAAAAGAAAGCCAGGTTACCTGTACAATACTTTTCTTTGAGAACATCAGGCGCCACAGAAATCCTGCCACCTTTGCCAGTGGTTCAATATTTGCTACAAAAACTGGAGCCTGGCCTAAAGGGGAAGGGTTTTATCTGGGAAAGGACTTCCTGTCTTTTCTTTTTTGCCAGTGTGCAATCATCTGAAGATGCCAGGATAAGTATATCATTATGAGTATGAAGATCCTCTGTGTTCCAATGATGTACTCAGAGAAAGGGATTTTACAGGTAACTAAAAATCTGACTTTTCTAGGTGTGCATTATGTGCACCTAGAAAAAAAAAATGTTTCTTAAAGAACAGAATAACAAAAAAAAAAATTAAAAAATGTTTGAATCTCACTAAAAAAAGTAGAAAGAGGCTGCCCTAACCCTCAGTAGCAATTTAAAGCAAATTACCTTAAAAACACCAAAAATCTAAATTTCCCATTCCTTAACACATTTCCATAGAGTTCAATATCTTAATTTTGCTTATCTATGATGGCTAGATATGCAGATAGAATTATTTGTGGACATGGGTATGGTTTAACAGGACATTCTTACCTTAATAGCAATTCAACAATTTTTTTTAAGCCAGCCTACATAGCAGTGTAATTTGGCCATATGTAGTCATTGTTTATCAAAGAGCATCACTGTACTCTAGTATAACAACTGTTTTTCATGTACTATTAGCTTGCACATACTTTTCCTGCACATGATCAGTCCATATTGTATCAACATGTAGTGAGCTGTTCTTATGTCTGTCTCATATACATACAATTATGCACACCCCTCTAGCATCTTCTAAAAAGTTATAATCACCTTTTGTGGACAGACCATGGTTAGAGACTTTGGTGCTACGCTCAGCAATTATCTCTTCTGTTTATCTCCTAGCAGACAGGAGATACAATATGCTAAATAGTACATTGCACTGTGTTTATGGTTCCTGCAGGAATGCCATTTGGTCAGTTCTGCTTAGTTACAAAAAAATTCATTTGACATTCTATTGGCACAAATCTATGAGCATATTGGTGCTCAAGACACAATGGGATTATTTTTTTAAGGCATATCGTTTGTTTGCTTTGCATAGAAAGTTGCGCTTTGCAAGAAAATTTGTCTCAGAGTTTAGTGAATGAGGGAAGCTCTAATGACTTCCATCATCTAATCATGTGCAAGAAAAATACAGTTTTTTTTTTTTTCCATGCACAAGAATGGATATACTTTTCAAATCTTGTTTTCCTTTAGTAAATCAACTCAATTTATTATGTCTTTTGTTGCGGTAGTGTGTAGGCAATGTGCAATTGCAAAAAGCAGTAAACAATTAGCAATGAAAGTGGAGTTCCACCCAAAATTGGAAGCTCCACTTTTCTGCCTCCTCCTCCGCTGCCACATGACACCTTTTGGGGGGGGAGTGGGTACCTACTTTTGACAAGTACCAGCTTCCACATCCAGCTCATTTTGCCGTGGTGAACTGAGCTGGAAATGCAGACACCTGCAGAATGTGGCCCATTCACAAAGCGCAGTGCAGTAGGAAACCGGCAGTGAGGCTGCAAGGCTTCACTGCCAGTTTCCTTTAGTCAAGATGGTGGCGCCAGCACCCATCAGCGGATTGAAGAATCGGCTCGGGGTGAGGACATTGCTGGATCCCTGGACAAGTAAGTGCCCTAATATTAAAAGTCAGCAGATGCAGTATTTGTAGCTGATGACTTTTATTTAATTTTTTTAAGGGGGGCCAGAACTCCACTTTAAGTATAGTATATGTTATGGTTTGTCCACAGCTGAGCCACAGAACTACTGTAGTTGAAAGGTTAATACCAACAAGATAGGTAAAAATAAAAAAAACTCAGTGTGGTGGTTTCTGGATTATCATATTTAATCCCTATTTTATTCTCTGGATTCCTATTGCTTGAAAACAAAAGGAATGTTTATAGAACATAATTCCCTGAAGCACAATCTTCACATTATAATGGAAAAAATGGTAATTAAAAGCAAACTGTATCCATGCTCCCTAGAAATTAAGTGAAAGTTGAAATCAGAGGCATTTGGAAGCAAGCCTTGTCACTTTAATGATTCCCACCATATGGTAAATAAAAGTAATTGTACCATAGTGATTTATGATAAATGGGACATTTTAAACTATCCATTAAGTCACTCAGGTTTCATAAAATCATTTGTTGATTTCCTTCAAGTGTTTTCCAGGCTTGAGGTATGGAAGTAATCGAATGCTTTTCATTCTCGAATGTCAACTTACCAAATGCATTCGCTTAGGAGGACCTTTAGAAACAGATTTTTTTTTTCCACATCTCTCAAGGAAATCTCTCTTTTTCATTGCACAGCTGCTATTCTTAATGTTTAAACTTTGTTTCTTTATAAGGCAGAGGTCACCATCCCTCACCCAGCTTTATTCCACGGGGCCCATATATTAACTCCAGCAATTTGGCAAAAATACATTCTATAGGTCAAGTAATTGCATGGTTCTTTATTACAGTGGCCATCTATCAAGGTGACTACCATTAAGGTTTGCCACCTGTGAGAAAGAATAGCTTTAATATAAAATTAATGCATTTTTAAGATAATCAAGTAAAATACTAGTAAAAGGGTAATTCAACCCAAAGTCGGTTTCACTAATGCATAGATAATGGCGTGTTCCAAGCATACCATGACTTTCCATTTTTTTCTTGGATTCCAGTGACAAAAACTTCCTCAAATTGTCCCAACCAGATGCAGTTTTCAATTAGAGCCAAAGTAGATAGGCTTTATAATGAACATCTATGAACAACGAACAGCTATGAACAGAAATAGTCACCCCGAGGGGCAGATAAATATCATATTGTGGATATTTCATTATTCAAGTCCTGAGGTTAGCATCCATCTAATACTGAAGTAGCTGTTTTAGGTTGACTAAGATTTTAAAGTTGATCTATAGGCAAAACTTTGCCCCTTCTGGCATATTTCCCCTTCAACTTTCTCAGACTGCCTTTCTTGGTAACAATAAGAACCATTGGATTTCCCATTACATTGTGTCATGGAAACTGTGGTCATCAGTACAAATAGTGAAAATATTTCTACCTTGTGAGCACACAGAGTGCAGTAAAAACCTGGAGGGTGTTTTACCATTCCTATCCCTATACAAAACTAAAAAAAAAAAAGTTTAGAAGTTTGGGTTTTCCATTCTGGCTTACAGTATTTATATTTTAAACTGTGTCATGGACAGGTTAAAGGGAATCTAGTGAGTGAATTTACAAATTACATTGTTTTTGAGTTATAAAACTCTTGTCAGTTCACTGTAGGAAATATGGAAACTTTTACATCTCAAAAATCTGTGCCAGACTGTTGCTGGATTGAGTTAGTTTATTCCCCTGTACTGCTATTTTGCAAAATTATTAAATTAAAAGCAAACGTGTTTGTTAAAAAATTTAAGGACAACGAAAAGAGAAGTTTAAAAAAGAAAATAGTCAGCAGATGGAGTATAGAATGATGTGAGATATCTAACCAGAATAAAAATGTATGATGTGCTGCTGCCCTCTACTTCTTTTGTATATTTAGAAAAAAGTAGGTTCTGAAAAGCAAAATTGCATAGTTCAAAAACCATTGTCTAAAGGAATGGGGTGATAGAAGTATCAAAGAAAACCATGGACAGTTAGAAAAATTATTAAAAATTGGGAAAGTTCCGTTTAAAAAAAAAACATCTCAGAGGTTAATAAATACATCTAAGGCCAGTATAAATATTTAATATTGAAGGACTTCAGAATTTTTATGTCTTAATAATTGGGCCTATGCAATAAGTAAAACACTGTTCCATCCTTAGGACCTCTTCAGACTTTTTCAATCCACTACAGTGATTTACTGTATGTGTATTGTCCAGTATTTTACACATGACCATGTGTTGCAATAGGGCATGCCAATGCATGGCAGTGAGCAAAAAACCAGGCCTACAGCATTTTTTTAATGCTGCAAACCTACATCCGCAGCATGTGTTTTGTGGTGAGCAGCAGCACATGTTCATTGCAACCTGCTTTACTTGTACAGTGCGATACCCGCACTGATTTCACTGCACTTTACAATAACATATAACTGTGACAAGGTGGGCGGGCCTTAATTTCCAACCACCATTACTTTTGGGCTGGTTTATTTTGGTGCACAGTAATAACCTCAAGAAGAGATAGCCCTAGAAACATTAGTCAGTAGTTTACTGGTTAATAAACAGAGAAGATAGGTGCAGCGCTATGATCAGAATACAGAAAAAAATTTTCTATAAATTATATATGCATCTAAATACCAATGATCAAAAAGATGCAAGATGTGATACAATGATAAACAGTGCGCTAATCGGTAGGAAATAAAAAGTCCTCATCCCAGATCAGTGGTTGTGAGAGATGAAAAATCCTAAGACCAGATAGAATGCGCACTCACCAGAGGTGCGTTTAAGTAACGCATGTAGAGAAGTATATTCAGCAAATTCTCTCCACCTTCAGGGCTCTGGTCAGATCGCACTCCGTACTACCCTCTGTTTCACCACGAAAAACAGTAGCCAGGATTCATCAAACCGTGTGGGCGTCAGAAATACTCCTTAGTCCAGATAGGTACTGTGGGAGGTGGTACTCTCAAAGAGAGCCCAATAAAGGACGCCACATAGTGTGATGCTGTATGACTTGGGTTTATTAGTCAAAAAAAGGGGTGAAACAACAAAAGTACTGACCATAAATGTTGGCCACATATAGTGGCTAGATGTCCATAAGCTGTAGCCCCCCCTAAAGGGCGATCTGACCAGAGCCCTGAAGGTGGAGAGAATTTGCTGAATATACTTCTCTACATGCGTTACTTAAACGCACCTCTGGTGAGTGCGCATTCTATCTGGTCTTAGGATTTTTCATCTCTCACAACCACTGATCTGGGATGAGGACTTCTTATTTCCTACCGATTAGCGCACTGTTTATCATTGTATCACATCTTGCATCTTTTTGATCATTGGATTTAGATGCATATATAATTTATAGAAAATTTTTTTCTGTATTCTGATCATAGCGCTGCACCTATCTTCTCTGTTTATTGATTTTTGTAAGGTTGGTTGGTTGCCTTTTTTGGTGTTCTAGCTGCTTATACACTCCTGTCTGTAGCGCTCGCTATACCATTTTCACAGTAGTTTACTGGTTGTTATTTAATCACTTGACCTCCAGAAAATTTTACCCCCTTCATGACCATGGCATTTTTTGCTATTCAGCACTATGCTATTGCTCAGTCATGCAACACTACCCAGGGGCTATGCAGATTACCTAATGTGATAATAGAAAAACCCATCCTAGAAATCTCATTCTAACTCCTCATCCTGCAACTACTTTCATTTAGAATTGCCAAAAACCTAGCCCATTGTACCCAGCAGGTCTTGGTTAGGTCTTGTATATCTTCTTCCTAACTTGGACTTTGCACTCCCTGTGTACCCTCTTTTGCAAAAATTGCTCTTTTTGTTGCCCATTGCAACTAGGACCTTTCTAAGGTGCTCTTTTATTTGGCGAGCACCCCATTGTGCTCAAGGCATTATTCCCTTAACCACTTAACCTCCGGAAGGTTTTACCCCCTTCATGACCAGGCCATTTGTTTGCAATTTGGCACTTTGCTATTTTAACTGGCAATTGCATGGTCATGCAACACTGTACACAAATGAAATTGATATCATTTTTTTCACACAAATATAGCTATCTTTTAGTGGTATTCAATAGAGATGAGCGAATCGAACATGACGAAGTGGAATTCGTTCCGAAGATTTGGAAAAATTCTATTCGCGACGAATCCGAAGATTAGCAAACTTCGGATGCACGAATCGAATTTTCCCAAAAATGGCGGCGACATGTGTGGCCACGGAGAAAATGGACAGAGAAGATGGGGCGGGGATCTCTGGGAAGGCGCGCAGACAAGGCGCGCTGACCCATAATGCATTCATGACATGTGATCGCATTAGCCAATCAGCAGCCAGCCAGCACTATAAATCGCGGCCATCTTAGAATTCTCCATTAGCCTCCGGTCATTCAAGAGAGACAGACCTGTCTGTATTAAGGGACAGAGTTAGGGCCACAGAGACTTTAGGGCCACAGAATCGTTACTCAGGGACACAGAATCGTTACTCAGGGACACAGAATCGTTACTCAGGGCCACAGCTATCAAAGAATCGAAAATTTAAAGTGACATACACCCTTTTTTTTTTGGTGGCTGTCGTGCACAGTTGGTGCTGCAGTTTGCCGATTGTGCAAAATAAACTGACTTTCTGCTTCACAACCACTATTGTACGTTCAAAGAGTTAAATCCATTTACACGCCGGCTGGCGGTAATATTTTTTGGGTGATTAGTGCATTCCAGTGACATAAACGTACAGTTTCCAGCCAACGGCAAGCTGCAATTGACCGATTGTGCTAAATAAACTGACTTTCTGCTTCACAACCACTATTGTACGTTTAAAGAGTTAAATCCATTTACACGCCGGCTGGCGGTAATATTTTTTGGGTGATTAGTGCATTCCAGTGACAGAAACGTACAGTTTCCAGCCAACGGCAAGCTGCAATTAACCGATTGTGTACAATAAACTGACTTTCTGCTTCACAACCACTATTGTACGTTCAAAGAGTTAGATCCATTTACACGCCGGGTGGCGGTAATATTTTTTGGGTGATTAGTGCATTCCAGTGACATAAACGTACAGTTTCCAGCCAACGGCAAGCTGCAATTGACCGATTGTGCTAAATAAACTGACTTTCTGCTTCACAACCACTATTGTACGTTCAAAGAGTTAAATCCATATACACGCCGGGTGGCGGTAATATTTTTTGGGTGATTAGTGCATTCCAGTGACATAAACGTACAGTTTCCAGCCAACGGCAAGCTGCAATTGACCGATTGTGTACAATAAACTGACTTTCTGCTTCACAACCACTATTGTACGTTCAAAGAGATAGATCCATTTACACGCCGGGTGGCGGTAATATTTTTTGGGTGATTAGTGCATTCCAGTGACATAAACGTACAGTTTCCAGCCAACGGCAAGCTGCAATTGACCAATTGTGCTAAATAAACTGACTTTCTGCTTCACAACCACTATTGTACGTTCAAAGAGTTAAATCCATTTACACGCCGGGTGGCGGTAATATTTTTTGGGTGATTAGTGCATTCCAGTGACATAAACGTACAGTTTCCAGCCAACGGCAAGCTGCAATTGACCGATTGTGCTAAATAAACTGACTTTCTGCTTCACAACCACTATTGTACGTTCAAAGAGTTAAATCCATTTACACGCCGGGTGGCGGTAATATTTTTTGGGTGATTAGTGCATTCCAGTGACATAAACGTACAGTTTACAGCCAACGGCAAGCTGCAATTGACCGATTGTGTACAATAAACTGACTTTCTGCTTCACAACCACTATTGTACGTTCAAAGAGTTAAATCCATTTACACGCCGGCTGGCGGTAATATTTTTTGGGTGATTAGTGCATTCCAGTGACCTAAACGTACAGTTTCCAGCCAACGGCAAGCTGCAATTGACCGATTGTGCTAAATAAACTGACTTTCTGCTTCACAACCACTATTGTACGTTCAAAGAGTTAAATCCATATACACGCCGGGTGGCGGTAATATTTTTTGGGTGATTAGTGCATTCCAGTGACATAAACGTACAGTTTCCAGCCAACGGCAAGCTGCAATTGACCGATTGTGCTAAATAAACTGACTTTCTGCTTCACAACCACTATTGTACGTTCAAAGAGTTAGATCCATTTACACGCCGGGTGGCGGTAATATTTTTTGGGTGATTAGTGCATTCCAGTGACATAAACGTACAGTTTCCAGCCAACGGCAAGCTGCAATTGACCGATTGTGCTAAATAAACTGACTTTATGCTTCACAACCACTATTGTACGTTCAAAGAGTTAAATCCATATACACGCCGGGTGGCGGTAATATTTTTTGGGTGATTAGTGCATTCCAGTGACAGAAACGTACAGTTTCCAGCCAACGGCAAGCTGCAATTGACCGATTGTGCTAAATAAACTGACTTTATGCTTCACAACCACTATTGTACGTTCAAAGAGTTAGATCCATTTACACGCCGGGTGGCGGTAATATTTTTTGGGTGATTAGTGCATTCCAGTGACATAAACGTACAGTTTCCAGCCAACGGCAAGCTGCAATTGACCGATTGTGCTAAATAAACTGACTTTCTGCTTCACAACCACTATTGTACGTTCAAAGAGTTAGATCCATTTACACGCCGGGTGGCGGTAATATTTTTTGGGTGATTAGTGCATTCCAGTGACATAAACGAACAGTTTCCAGCCAACGGCAAGCTGCAATTGACCGATTGTGTACAATAAACTGACTTTCTGCTTCACAACCACTATTGTACGTTCAAAGAGTTAAATCCATTTACACGCCGGCTGGCGGTAATATTTTTTGGGTGATTAGTGCATTCCAGTGACCTAAACGTACAATTTCCAGCCAACGGCAAGCTGCAATTGACCGATTGTGCTAAATAAACTGACTTTCTGCTTCACAACCACTATTGTACGTTCAAAGAGTTAAATCCATATACACGCCGGGTGGCAGTAATATTTTTTGGGTGATTAGTGCATTCCAGTGACATAAACGTACAGTTTCCAGCCAACGGCAAGCTGCAATTGACCGATTGTGCTAAATAAACTGACTTTCTGCTTCACAACCACTATTGTACATTCAAAGAGTTAGATCCATTTACACGCCGGGTGGCGGTAATATTTTTTGGGTGATTAGTGCATTCCAGTGACATAAACGTACAGTTTCCAGCCGACGGCAAGCTGCAATTGACCGATTGTGCTAAATAAACTGACTTTCTGCTTCACAACCACTATTGTACGTTCAAAGAGTTAAATCCATATACACGCCGGGTGGCGGTAATATTTTTTGGGTGATTAGTGCATTCCAGTGACATAAACGTACAGTTTCCAGCCAACGGCAAGCTGCAATTGACCGATTGTGCTAAATAAACTGACTTTCTGCTTCACAACCACTATTGTACGTTCAAAGAGTTAGATCCATTTACGCGCCGGGTGGCGGTAATATTTTTTGGGTGATTAGTGCATTCCAGTGACATAAATGTACAGTTTCCAGCCAACGGCAAGCTGCAATTGACCGATTGTGTACAATAAACTGACTTTCTGCTTCACAACCACTATTGTACGTTCAAAGAGTTAAATCCATTTACACGCCGGCTGGCGGTAATATTTTTTGGGTGATTAGTGCATTCCAGTGACCTAAACGTATAGTTTCCAGCCAACGGCAAGCTGCAATTGACCGATTGTGCTAAATAAACTGACTTTCTGCTTCACAACCACTATTGTACGTTCAAAGAGTTAAATCCATATACACGCCGGGTGGCGGTAATATTTTTTGGGTGATTAGTGCATTCCAGTGACATAAACGTACAGTTTCCAGCCAACGGCAAGCTGCAATTGACCGATTGTGCTAAATAAACTGACTTTCTGCTTCACAACCACTATTGTACGTTCAAAGAGTTAGATCCATTTACACGCCGGGTGGCGGTAATATTTTTTGGGTGATTAGTGCATTCCAGTGACATAAACGTACAGTTTCCAGCCAACGGCAAGCTGCAATTGACCGATTGTGCTAAATAAACTGACTTTATGCTTCACAACCACTATTGTACATTCAAAGAGTTAAATCCATATACACGCCGGGTGGCGGTAATATTTTTTGGGTGATTAGTGCATTCCAGTGACATAAACGTACAGTTTCCAGCCAACGGCAAGCTGCAATTGACCGATTGTGCTAAATAAACAGACTTTATGCTTCACAACCACTATTGTACGTTCAAAGAGTTAGATCCATTTACACGCCGGGTGGCGGTAATATTTTTTGGGTGATTAGTGCATTCCAGTAACATAAACGTACAGTTTCCAGCCAACGGCAAGCTGCAATTGACCGATTGTGCTAAATAAACTGACTTTCTGCTTTACAACCACTATTGTACGTTCAAAGAGTTAGATCCATTTACACGCCGGGTGGCGGTAATATTTTTTGGGTGATTAGTGCATTCCAGTGACATAAACGTACAGTTTACAGCCAACGGCAAGCTGCAATTGACCGATTGTGTACAATAAACTGACTTTCTGCTTCACAACCACTATTGTACGTTCAAAGAGTTAGATCCATTTACACGCCGGCTGGCGGTAATATTTTTTGGGTGATTAGTGCATTCCAGTGACCTAAACGTACAATTTCCAGCCAACGGCAAGCTGCAATTGACCGATTGTGCTAAATAAACTGACTTTCTGCTTCACAACCACTATTGTACGTTCAAAGAGTTAAATCCATATACACGCCGGGTGGCGGTAATATTTTTTGGGTGATTAGTGCATTCCAGTGACATAAACGTACAGTTTCCAGCCAACGGCAAGCTGCAATTGACCGATTGTGCTAAATAAACTGACTTTCTGCTTCACAACCACTATTGTACGTTCAAAGAGTTAGATCCATTTACACGCCGGGTGGCGGTAATATTTTTTGGGTGATTAGTGCATTCCAGTGACATAAACGTACAGTTTCCAGCCAACGGCAAGCTGCAATTGACCGATTGTGCTAAATAAACTGACTTTCTGCTTCACAACCACTATTGTACGTTCAAAGAGTTAAATCCATATAACGCCGGGTGGCGGTAATATTTTTTGGGTGATTAGTGCATTCCAGTGACATAAACGTACAGTTTCCAGCCAACGGCAAGCTGCAATTGACCGATTGTGCTAAATAAACTGACTTTCTGCTTCACAACCACTATTGTACGTTCAAAGAGTTAGATCCATTTACACGCCGGGTGGCGGTAATATTTTTTGGGTGATTAGTGCATTCCAGTGACATAAACGTACAGTTTCCAGCCAACGGCAAGCTGCAATTGACCGATTGTGCTAAATAAACTGACTTTCTGCTTCATAACCACTATTGTACGTTCAAAGAGTTAAATCCATTTACACGCCGGGTGGCGGTAATATTTTTTGGGTGATTAGTGCATTCCAGTGACAGAAACGTACAGTTTCCAGCCAACGGCAAGCTGCAATTGACCGATTGTGTACAATAAACTGACTTTCTGCTTCACAACCACTATTGTACGTTCAAAGAGTTAAATCCATTTACACGCCGGCTGGCGGTAATATTTTTTGGGTGATTAGTGCATTCCAGTGACAAAAACGTACAGTTTACAGCCAACGGCAAGCTGCAATTGACCGATTGTGCTAAATAAACTGACTTTCTGCTTCACAACCACTATTGTACGTTCAAAGAGTTAAATCCATTTACACGCCGGCTGGCGGTAATATTTTTTGGGTGATTAGTGCATTCCAGTGACATAAACATACAGTTTACAGCCAACGGCAAGCTGCAATTGACCGATTGTGCTAAATAAACTGACTTTCTGCTTCACAACCACTATTGTACGTTCAAAGAGTTAAATCCATATACACGCCGGGTGGCGGTAATATTTTTTGGGTGATTAGTGCATTCCAGTGACATAAACGTACAGTTTCCAGCCAACGGCAAGCTGCAATTGACCGATTGTGTACAATCAACTGACTTTCTGCTTCACAACCACTATTGTACGTTCAAAGAGTTAGATCCATTTACACGCCGGGTGGCGGTAATATTTTTTGGGTGATTAGTGCATTCCAGTGACATAAACGTACAGTTTCCAGCCAACGGCAAGCTGCAATTGACCGATTGTGCTAAATAAACTGACTTTCTGCTTCACAACCACTATTGTACGTTCAAAGAGTTAAATCCATTTACACGCCGGGTGGCGGTAATATTTTTTGGGTGATTAGTGCATTCCAGTGACATAAACGTACAGTTTCCAGCCAACGGCAAGCTGCAATTGACCGATTGTGCTAAATAAACTGACTTTCTGCTTCACAACCACTATTGTACGTTCAAAGAGTTAGATCCATTTACACGCCGGGTGGCGGTAATATTTTTTGGGTGATTAGTGCATTCCAGTGACATAAACGTACAGTTTCCAGCCAACGGCAAGCTGCAATTGACCGATTGTGTACAATAAACTGACTTTCTGCTTCACAACCACTATTGTACGTTCAAAGAGTTAAATCCATTTACACGCCGGCTGGCGGTAATATTTTTTGGGTGATTAGTGCATTCCAGTGACCTAAACGTACAATTTCCAGCCAACGGCAAGCTGCAATTGACCGATTGTGCTAAATAAACTGACTTTCTGCTTCACAACCACTATTGTACGTTCAAAGAGTTAAATCCATATACACGCCGGGTGGCGGTAATATTTTTTGGGTGATTAGTGCATTCCAGTGACATAAACGTACAGTTTCCAGCCAACGGCAAGCTGCAATTGACCGATTGTGCTAAATAAACTGACTTTCTGCTTCACAACCACTATTGTATGTTCAAAGAGTTAGATCCATTTACACGCCGGGTGGCGGTAATATTTTTTGGGTGATTAGTGCATTCCAGTGACATAAACGTACAGTTTCCAGCCAACAGCAAGCTGCAATTGACCGATTGTGCTAAATAAACTGACTTTCTGCTTCACAACCACTATTGTACGTTCAAAGAGTTAAATCCATATACACGCCGGGTGGCGGTAATATTTTTTGGGTGATTAGTGCATTCCAGTGACATAAACGTACAGTTTCCAGCCAACGGCAAGCTGCAATTGACCGATTGTGCTAAATAAACTGACTTTCTGCTTCACAACCACTATTGTACGTTCAAAGAGTTAAATCCATTTACACGCCGGGTGGCGGTAATATTTTTTGGGTGATTAGTGCATTCCAGTGACATAAACGTACAGTTTCCAGCCAACGGCAAGCTGCAATTGACCGATTGTGCTAAATAAACTGACTTTCTGCTTCATAACCACTATTGTACGTTCAAAGAGTTAAATCCATTTACACGCCGGGTGGCGGTAATATTTTTTGGGTGATTAGTGCATTCCAGTGACAGAAACGTACAGTTTCCAGCCAACGGCAAGCTGCAATTGACCGATTGTGTACAATAAACTGACTTTCTGCTTCACAACCACTATTGTACATTCAAAGAGTTAAATCCATTTACACGCCGGCTGGCGGTAATATTTTTTGGGTGATTAGTGCATTCCAGTGACATAAACGTACAGTTTACAGCCAACGGCAAGCTGCAATTGACCGATTGTGTACAATAAACTGACTTTCTGCTTCACAACCACTATTGTACATTCAAAGAGTTAAATCCATTTACACGCCGGCTGGCGGTAATATTTTTTGGGTGATTAGTGCATTCCAGTGACCTAAACGTACAATTTCCAGCCAACGGCAAGCTGCAATTGACCGATTGTGCTAAATAAACTGACTTTCTGCTTCACAACCACTATTGTACGTTCAAAGAGTTAAATCCATATACACGCCGGGTGGCGGTAATATTTTTTGGGTGATTAGTGCATTCCAGTGACATAAACGTACAGTTTCCAGCCAACGGCAAGCTGCAATTGACCGATTGTGCTAAATAAACTGACTTTCTGCTTCACAACCACTATTGTACGTTCAAAGAGTTAGATCCATTTACACGCCGGGTGGCGGTAATATTTTTTGGGTGATTAGTGCATTCCAGTGACATAAACGTACAGTTTCCAGCCAACGGCAAGCTGCAATTGACCGATTGTGCTAAATAAACTGACTTTCTGCTTCACAACCACTATTGTACGTTCAAAGAGTTAAATCCATTTACACGCCGGCTGGCGGTAATATTTTTTGGGTGATTAGTGCATTCCAGTGACATAAACGTACAGTTTCCAGCCAACGGCAAGCTGCAATTGACCGATTGTGCTAAATAAACTGACTTTCTGCTTCACAACCACTATTGTACGTTCAAAGAGTTAGATCCATTTACACGCCGGGTGGCGGTAATATTTTTTGGGTGATTAGTGCATTCCAGTGACATAAACGTACAGTTTCCAGCCAACGGCAAGCTGCAATTGACCGATTGTGCTAAATAAACTGACTTTATGCTTCACAACCACTATTGTACGTTCAAAGAGTTAAATCCATATACACGCCGGGTGGCGGTAATATTTTTTGGGTGATTAGTGCATTCCAGTGACATAAACGTACAGTTTCCAGCCAACGGCAAGCTGCAATTGACCGATTGTGTACAATAAACTGACTTTCTGCTTCACAACCACTATTGTACGTTCAAAGAGTTAAATCCATATACACGCCGGGAGGCGGTAATATTTTTTGGGTGATTAGTGCATTCCAGTGACATAAACGTACAGTTTACAGCCAACGGCAAGCTGCAATTGACCGATTGTGCTAAATAAACTGACTTTCTGCTTCACAACCACTATTGTACGTTCAAAGAGTTAAATCCGTTTTTATTTTTGGGGTGCTTATTGAATTAAAGAGTATGTCAGACAACACGCAGAGGAGTGGCAGAGGAGGCAATGTTTCAGGAGCGAGCAGACGTCGCAGCAGAGGAAGGGGTCGAGGCAGCACTAGTCGCAGCCAGAGGCCAGTGCTCCCGGTGTCATCCAGCGGTCGTGTCTCCACCGACAACCCTGCCGTCATCGATTGGTTGACTCAGTCGTCTTCCTCTTCCCAGGTCACCTCTGACACCTACAGCCAACGGTCGGTGGGTACGTCAGACACAACCGTTAGTTGGCATGGCCCGGGAGCAAGCCCACTGAAATCACATGTCCTCGACCTGCCCCTGTCCTTTGGTGTTCCCTCACCAAGCGAAGTATCGCATGCTGTGGGCTCAGCCCCACTGTACAGTGAGGAAGAGCTAACAGAGGGCGGTCAGGAACGGGGGGAGACATCCGCCTCTTCAGCAGCCAGGCGAAGAAGTACTGGCGAGGAGAGTGGCTCGGTAGCCGGTCTAGAGACAGGTCTGTCTCCTGACCCACACGCAGCCGAGGGGGCTAGTAGTGACGCGGAGACCCTAATTGATGATGATGAGGCTGATCGCACTTGGCAGCCTCGTCGTCATCAGGCTATTGCTTCCGCATCATCAGGAGAAGAGGGTGCCAGCTTGACAGCGAGCAAAACAGTCGGTGGGTTGCCCAGGAGGCAGTAGGGTCGCAGCAGTGTCAGTGGAGCCAAACGGCCACGGAGTAGAGCACCAGCTCCACTGCAGCCTACCACCACGGCCAGTAGTGGTGCCGGTGTGCACGGAGGAAGTAGCAGTCAGCCAGTGAGGAGTAGCGGGGGCAAAGTTTCCTACTCGGCGGTGCGGCCCGAGGAAGTAAACGTAGCCGTATGTCGACTATGTGGCCAGAAAGTCAAGCGTGGCCAGGGGGCCAATGTTGGGACTACAGCGTTGCGTCAGCATATGCAGCGTCGCCATTCGGTGGCCTGGGAAAACCGTGATAAAGATACGGCGGTTCTGCCTGCCCCAGCCCCCGCTCCATCACCCGCTCCGTTACTTGCTCCGTCACCCGACGTCAATCGCCCTCTATCAGCCAGTCAAGGCTCCAACACCTCTGCTGAGGGGAGTTGTCGCTCGTTGGCATCTTCCGCTCGTTCAGATGCTCCTTCTCCTGCTACTCCTCTTCACGGATTCCGTCAGCAGTCTTTCTTGGAATCCGTTTCCAAGAGACAACAGTTTGCGAGCACGCACCCGACGGTGCAGAAGCTGAACGTCCTCCTGTCCAAGTTGCTGGTGCTGCAGTCCCTCCCTTTCCAAGTGGTGGACTCAGCACCTCTCCGAGAAATGATGGCTTGTGCCGAGCCGCGGTGGAGAGTGCCAAGCCGGCATTTCTTCGCCAAAAAGGCAGTGCCAGCCCTGCATTCACATGTAGAAGAGATGGTGGGCCAGTGTTTGAGCATGTCGGTCTCTGCCAAAGTGCACGGCAGCGCCGACGTGTGGAGCTGTAACTATGGTCAGGGACAGTACATGTCATTTACGGCCCACTGGGTGAGCAACTTGGACAGGTCACGCCGCTTTTGCCTCCACGTTTGCACGTCCTTGGTCCAGCAAAGATGTCCGCCTCTACCACCTCTTCTTCCGCCGTGTCCTCAGCTGCCACCCCCGTGCCAAGTCCCATTACCCGACCGGCATATCACATGTGCATGGCGCAACGGTGTCACGCTGTGCTGCACCTGGTATGCCTTGGCGAACGTAGTCACACAGGGGAGGAACTTCTGAGTGTAATGAACAGAGAAATCGACAGATGGCTGTCTCCGCGCAAACTGAAAATCGGAACCATGTTGACCGACAACGGAAAGAACATGGTGTCTGCTCTGCGTCAAGGAAGGTTGTGCCATGCGCCATGCATGGCTCACGTGTTCAATCTGGTTGTCAAGCGGTTCCTAAAATCCACCATCCCACTGCAAGACATCCTTAAAATGTCACGTAAACTTTGCATGCATTTCAGCCATTCCTACACCGCAAAGCACACCCTCCTTGAGCTGCAGCGGCAGAACGGAATTCCACAGCATCGCCTGATCTGCGACGTTGCAACAAGGTGGAATTCAACCCTACACATGTTAGACCGCCTTTACGAACAGCGAAAGGCCATCACCGATTTCCTGATGTTACAAGCGGATAAAGGTACTCCCCTGTGTAACTTCGATGTCAGCCATTGGCAGCTCATGCGTGACACCTGCCGCTTGCTCAGGCCCTTTGAGGAGGCCACGCTATTCGTGAGTCGGCAGGACTATGGGATGAACGACGTCATTCCTCTGTTGCACGTCCTGGAACAAATGCTGTTAACAATGGCTGGTCAGGGTGCGGTAGACGTGGCGCACAGATCTCAACGCCACATGACCCCTGTGGGGGCAGGACAGGAAGAAGAGGAGGAGGTAGAGGAGGACATTGGTGCTCAGGAATTATTGAGTGAAATGGGTGGTTTTTCCACTCAGCGGACAGGAGTGGAGGAGCAGGAGCATCTGGTAGAGGAGGAGGAGGAGACAGAGGACCCAGACGCACCGTGGCAGTATGCTGTGGAGATGGAGGCAGGGAGTCCCTCGCATTCCTTGGCACAAATGGCCCATAGCATGCTCGGTTGCTTGCGTAGCGACAGCCGAATAATAACCATCAGACAGAGGGATGACTTTTGGCTGTCCACCTTGTTGGACCCTCGCTACCGTTCAAAAATGGTGGCCTTTTTCACACCTGCTGAGAGGGAGGCCAAAATAAAGTACTATAAAAACCACCTATGTAGTCAGTTGGTCTCTGCCTTTCTGCGCCAACGTCCATCCTCAGACACTGTGGGCCCTGTGCGCTCGCGGGAATTGCTTTGTATATCTGTCGCCTTAGGGGCCGCTGTCTGGCGACATAATTTTTTGTCACTGTGTAGACATCTATTTATAGGCCGATGTTTGGCCACAAAAATATATTTAGTAATAACCTAGCCGTTCAGGCCGCTCCCTGAACACCTCGGGAATTGCTTTGTATATCTGTCGCCTTAGAGGCCGCTGTCTGAACAGCTCATGAATTGCTTTCTATATGTGTCGCCTTTGAGGCCGCTGGCTGGACAGCTGATGAATTGATTTGTATATATGTACTTATTGTCCGCTGTCCGGACAGCTCATGAATTACTTTTTGTATATAGCCTTCCAAACCACTCTCAGAATAAGTCATGATATTCATGCTGTGTATAGCCTTATAGGCCAATGGTCAATCAAGTCATGATTGTTATAGTGTGTATAGCCTTATAGGCCGCTGTCTTTACAACTTTATAATTCCATGCAGTATATAGCCCTATCGGCCACTTTCTGGCATCCAGTTGCTGTAGCCCCCATCACCACACTGTGCCACGGGCCCCTGTACCGCCTTCTCATACTGCTGCCAGATCCATCCTCTGCCATGTGCATCTTTGTCGTCTGCTCACGCTGCTGGGTTCCAGTTTTAAACCTAGGCCTGTGTATGGCTTCCGAATACTGCTGCCTCCACCGCCACCCTGCGCCATGTGCCTCTGTCGTCTGCTCACGCTGCTGACGGCTTCCGCTTTTTAACCTAGGCCTGTGTATGGCTTCCGAATACTGCTGCATCCACCGCCACCCTGCGCCATGTGCCTCTGTCGTCTGCTCACGCTGCTGACGGCTTCCGCTTTTTAAACTAGTCCTGTGTATGTCTTCCGAATACTGCTGCCTCCACTGCCACCCTGCGCCATGTGCCACTTTTGGGTCTCCTCACACTGCTGCCAGGTCCATACTGATTCATGGCCCCCTGTACCGGCTCCTCATGAACGTGGTTCAGCGGGTTTGCATCACTTAACGGCAAATCATTGACAAATGCTGGGACGTTCAGTGTTGTGCGCATTAAGCCAGACACCAAAGGGCAGCACAGACCTGTTATTACTCGCTCAAGCATGGCTGAACAAAACCAGTCTCTACCACAAATTGGACCCAGACCTGCCCAGGGTCTCGTAACTAGATTGCACGGAGGAGTAGAGTCCGTTATCGGAATTAAATAGACAAAATGCCACACCAAAAAGAGTGGCCATTTCCAACACTTATTCCAGAAAGAGGAACAACCCGTTTCATATACGGCCCGTAGACGTTTCACGTCTGCCACATTCAGTCGATTTAAGACGCAAGCTCCACTTCCTGTGGTCTCTGACCGTCGATATACCTTTAAGTGTCAGCTTTGAAGCTATATTACCTCCGGAGCACTGACACTGGTGCCCTTCCGTCAACATGCCTTTAAGTTTCAGTTTTCAACCATATTCCCCACAGAAGCCAAACTCTTGGGTATCCCAGAAGCTGCTCAGCGGGTCAGGGCAATAAAGCTCCCGGTTCGCAGGTTGTTTCGTCTTATGGATGGAAGTACGACGGTATATGATCTTCTTCGCACCCACGGCATTACCTCATAAAATTTCTGCATTGCATCTGCAATCACAACGCTGACTTCCCGGATCGCCACTCAGCCATTGGACTCTTGATAGTCGTCTCCCCACACTGCTGCTGGGGGGACTTTTTAACCTAGGCCTGTGTATGGCCTTCAATTGAAGCTGCTTCCGCTCCGCCACTCTGCCATTGGACTCTTCATAGTCGTCTCCCCACGCTGCTGCTGGGGGGGACTTTTTAACATAGGCCTCTGTATGGCCTTTAATTGAAGCTGCTTACGCTCCGCCACTCTGCCATGGGCCTCTTGGGTATCCCAGAAGCTGCTCAGCGGGTCAGGGCAATAAAGCTCCCGGTTCGCAGGTTGTTCCGTCTTATGGATGGAAGTACGACGGTATATGATCTTCTTCGCACCCACGGCATCACCTCATAGAATCTCTGCATTGCATCTGCAATCACAACGCTGACTTCCCGGATCGCCACTCAGCCACTGGACTCTTGATAGTCGTCTCCCCACACTGCTGCTGGGGGGACTTTTTAACCTAGGCCTGTGTATGGCCTTCAATTGAAGCTGCTTCCGCTCCGCCACTCTGAGTGTGTCATGGGTCCCTGTACGGCCTCCCATTGCTGCTGACTTCATCGCCAGACTCTGCCATGTGCCACTTTCAGGTCTGCTTACACTGTTGGTGGGTTCCATTTTGTGATAGGGTGCTGTATGGCCTTCCATTGCTGCTGCCTCCACCGCCACCCTGCGCCATGTGCCTCTGTCGTCTGCTCACGCTGCTGACGGCTTCCGCTTTTTAACCGAGGCCTGTGTTTGGCTTCCGAATACTGCTGCATCCACCGCCACCCTGCGCCATGTGTCTCTGTCGCCTGCTCACGCTGCTGACGGCTTCTGCTTTTTAACCTAGGCCTGTGTATGGCTTCAGAATAATGCTGCCTACACCGCCACCCTGCGCCATGTGCCTCTGTCGTCTGCTCACTCTGCTGCCAGGTCCATACTGATTCATGGCCCCCTGTACCGGCTCCTCATGAACGTGGTTCAGCCGGTTTGCATAACTTAACGGCAAATCGTTGACAAACGCTGGGACGTTCAGTGTTGTGCGCATTAAGCCAGACACCAAAGGGCAGCACAGACCTGTTATTACTCGCTCAAGCATGGCTGAACAAAACCAGTCTCTACCACAAATTGGACCCAGACCTGCCCAGGGTCTCGTAAGTAGATTGCACGGAGGAGTAGAGTTCGTTATTGGAATTAACTGTGAGGGACTTTTAAACCTAGGCCTGTGTATGGCCTTCAATTGAAGCTGCTTCTGCTCCGCCACTCTGCCATTGGACTCTTGATAGTCGTCTCCCCACGCTGCTGCTGGGGGGACTTTTTAACATAGGCCTCTGTATGGCCTTCAATTTTAGCTGCTTACGCTCCGCCACTCTGCCATGGGCCCCTGTACCGCCTCCTCATGCTGCTGCCAGGCCCGTAATCTGTCATGGGCCCCTGTACCGCCTCCTCATGCTGCTGCCAGGTCCAGAGTGTGTCATGGGTCCCTGTACGGCCTCCCATTGCTGCTGTCTCCATCGCCACACTCTGCCATGTGCCACTTTCAGGTCTCCTCACACTGCTGGTGGGTTCCATTTTGTCATAGGGTGCTGTATGGCCTCCCATTGCTGCTGCCTCCACCGCCACACTGTGGCTCCACACTCTGGTTTTGGCCCCGTGACTGCCCAAATGAGTGAAGTGTGCGGTGATTCTAAGATCGACGGCACTCATCTGCATGTCATACTGACTGACAGTATTATTTCTCTTCCCCAGCAGACTCCAAGGGCATTTAAATTAAAGGTACAGTGTTCTGCACTAATATAAAGGCTCTCTGAAGCCTAGAAACACCCTTTTTATAAGTTAAATTCGCAGCGAATATATTTGGCTCGAAGCGAATTTATGCGGCGAATTCGGCGAATCAGCCGAACCGAATTTTTGAATAATTCGCTCATCTCTAGTATTCAATCACCACTGGGTTTTTAATTTTTATTATATAAAACAAAAAAAACTAATTTGAAAAAAACAATATTTTCTACTTTCAGTTAAAATATTCAGTGATGGCCAAAAATATTGGCATCCCTGCATTTCTTTCATATAATTCACCACTTCGCACAGAAAATTGTTGCAATTACAAATGTTTAGACATTCTCATGTTTATTTCTTTTGTTTGTATTGGTATGATAAAAAAAATGGAAACAAAAAGCCAAATCTGACACATTCTACGCAAAAAAACAAAAATGAACTGGACAAAATATTGGCACTTTCTCAAAATTGTAAGAAATAGTTGCATTCCAAGTTTGTGATGCTCCTGTAATTTGTAATAAAACTCACCTGTATCAATTAACAGGTGCTGACAATATGGAAATCATACCAGCAACCAGTTAAAATGGTGAAAAATTTACTCAACCTTTCTGTTTGTGTGTCTGTTTTGCACATGGAACATGGAGAAAAGAAAGAGCAGCAAAGAATTGTTTGAGAATTTGAGAACAAAAATTGTGGAAAAGCATGGACAATCTCAAGATTACAAGTCCATCTCCAGAGATCTTAATGTTCCTGTGTCCACTGTGTGCAACACTGTCAAGAAGATTACAGTGCATTGCACTGTAGCTAACCTCCCTGGACATGGACGAAAGGGAAAAATTAATCAAAGATTGCAACGAATGGTGGCTAAAGAACCTTCATCTACTTCAAGGCAAATTCAAGCTGACTATATGTCGCTATCTGAATGAAAAGGGACACTATGGTAGGAGACCCAGGAGGTCCCCACTGCTAACACAGAAACATTAAAAAGCCAGATTGCCAAACCTACCTGAGGAAGCCAAAATCCTTTTAGAAGAATGTGCCATGGACCAACGAAACAAAATGACAGCTTTTTAGCAAAGCCAACCATTCTGCTGTTTTCAGGAAAAGCAATGAGGCCTTTAAAGAAGAGAATACTGTCCCATCAATCATGATGGAGGTTCATTGATATTGTGGGGATGATTTGCTGCTTCAGGCACTGGATGTCTTGACTGTGTGCATGACATTATGAAATCTAAATAATTCTAGGGTGTAATGTAGGGCCCAGTGTCAGAAAGTTGGGTCTCCATCAGAGGTCATTGGTTTTACAGCAGGACAATGACCCAAAGCACACATTAAAAAGCACCCAGAAATGGTTTCAGACAAAGTGCTGTAAAGTATTGAACTGGCAAGCAATGAGTCCAGTTCTCAATCCCATAGAGCACCTATGTAGAGATCCTAAAACAACAGTTTGGAAAAGGAACCCTTCCAATCTGAGAGACCTGGAGCGGTTGGTCCAAAATTCCAGTAAAGGGGTGTAAAAAACTAATTGATGGTTACAGCAAGTGTTTGATTTCAGTTATTTTGTTCCATGGGTTGTGCAACCAAATATTAAATTGAGGGTGCCAATAATTTTGTCCAGTCCATATTTGTGACTTTGCGTGGAATGTGTCATATTTGGCTTTTTGTTTCTCCACTTTTTTATGTTATATTAATACAAACAAAATAAATAAACATGAGAATGCCTAAACATTTGTAATTGCAACAATTTTTTGAGCAAAGTGGTGCACTACCTCACAGAAATGCAGGGGTGCCGAACTTTTTGGAAAAAGTAGAAAATCAAATTTCTTCATTAATTTAGGCCAAATAGTATTCTGCTACGTGTTTTTGGTAAAGAAAAAAATCCCAATAAATGTATAATAATTGGTTTGTGTAGAAGTTATCACATCTACAAACTATGGTATATATAGTGGATTTTTTGCAGCTATAGATGCTATACTTATAATTAGAGATGAGCGAAGAAATGAAAAATTCGATTCGACTGATTCGGCGAATTCGTGGACAATATTCGATTCGAGTCGAATAAATTCGCTGTGAATTTAACTTAAAAAAGGGTGTTTCTAGGCTTCAGAGAGACTTAATATTAGTGCAGAACACTGTACCTTTAATTTAAATGCCCTTGGAGTCTGCTGGGGAAGAGAAATAATACTGTCAGTCAGTATGACATGCAGATGAGTGCCGTCGATCTTAGAATCACCGCACACTTCACTCATTTGGGCAGTCACGGGGCCAAAACCAGAGTGTGGAGCCACAGTGTGGCGGTGGAGGCAGCAGCAATGGGAGGCCATACAGCACCCTATGACAAAAATGGAAACCACCAGCAGTGTGAGGAGACCTGAAAGTGGCACATGGCAGAGTGTGGCGATAGAGACAGCAGCAATGGGAGGCCGTACAGGGACCCATGACACACTCTGGACCTGGCAGCAGCATGAGGAGGCGGTACAGGGGCCCATGACAGATTACGGGCCTGGCAGCAGCATGAGGAGTCGGTACAGGGGCCCATGGCAGATTACGGGCCTGGCAGCAGCAATGGGAGGCCGTACAGGGACCCATGACACACTCTGGACCTGGCAGCAGCATGGGGAGGCGGTACAGGGGCCCATGACAGATTACGGGCCTGGCAGCAGCATGAGGAGTCGGTACGGGGGCCCATGACACACTCTGGACCTGGCAGCAGCATGAGGAGGCGGTACAGGGGCGCATGACAGATTACGAGCCTGGCAGCAGCAACTTGGACAGGAGGACGTTCAGCTTCTGCACCGTCGGGTGCGTGCTCGCAAACTGTTGTCTCTTGGAAACGGATTCCAAGAAAGACTGCTGACGGAATCCGTGAAGAGGAGTAGCAGGAGAAGGAGCATCTGAACGAGCGGAATATGCCAACAAGCGACAACAGTGGCCCATGACAGATTACGGGCCTGGCAGCAGCATGAGGAGTCGGTACGGGGGCCCATGGCAGATTACGGGCCTGGCAGCAGCTATGGGAGGCCCGTAATCTGCCAGCACCCTATGACAAAAAATGGAACCCACCAGCAGTGTGAGGAGACCTGAAAGTGGCACATGGCAGAGTGTGGCGATGGAGACAGCAGCAATGGGAGGCCGTACAGGGACCCATGAGAGACTCTGGACCTGGCAGCAGCATGAGGAGGCGGTATAGGGGCCCATGGCAGATTAGGGGCCTGGCAGCAGCTATGGGAGGCCCGTAATCTGCCAGCACCCTATGACAAAAAATGGAACACACCAGCAGTGTGAGGAGACCTGAAAGTGGCACATGGCAGAGTGTGGCGATGGAGGCAGCAGCAATGGGAGGCCGTACAGGGACCCATGAGAGACTCTGGACTTGGCAGCAGCATGAGGAGGCGGTATAGGGGCCCATGGCAGATTAGGGGCCTGGCAGCAGCTATGGGAGGCCCGTAATCTGCCAGCACCCTATGACAAAAAATGGAACACACCAGCAGTGTGAGGAGACCTGAAAGTGGCACATGTTTGGGGCATGATTCATGGCGGATTTAGTCAGTTGTGTCAGGAACTGGTGGTTTGAAATCCAGACTAATCCACGCCTGATTCATTTTCACAAACGTGAGTCTCTCCACACTTTGGGTGGACAGTCGTGTCCTCCGCGGAGTTGCAATACCTCCTGCCGCACTAAACACGCGCTCCGATGCCACGCTACTGGCCGGGCATGACAGCCTTTCAAGGGCAAATTCAGCTAGTTGGGGCCAAAGGTCAAGTTTCGTTGCCCAGTAGTCAAGGGGATTGTCTACCTCGGTTGGCAGGGTGCTGTCCAAGTAGGCCTAAGCCTGTTGTTTGAGGTCCTGCTCCAGGTCCACCTGATGCTGCTGCTGCTGCTGCGGCTGGTTAGTAGTTTCCTCACTGCGCTGGTGAAGAAAGCTACTCATCATCGACTGCAGACTGAGGCAGCCGCTGCTGGTGGAGCTGCCACTGCTCCTACCACCCCACCCCTCCCCTGCTGCCATGGCAGCGGAACACGAGCGCACAGGGCCCACAGTGTCTGAGGATGGACGTTGGCGCAGACAGGCAGAGACCAGCTGACTACATAGGTGTTTTTTATAGTACGTTATTTTGGCCTCCCTCTCAGCAGGTGTGAAAAAGGCCACCATTTTTGAACGGTAGCGAGGGTCCAACAAGGTGGACAGCCAAAAGTCATCCCTCTGTCTGATGGTTATTATTCGGCTGTCGCTACGCAAGCAACCGAGCATGCTATGGGCCATTTGTGCCAAGGAATGCGAGGGACTCCCTGCCTCCATCTCCACAGCATACTGCCACGGTGCGTCTAGGTCCTCTGTCTCCTCTTCCTCCTCCTCTACCAGATGCTCCTGCTCCTCCACTCCTGTCCGCTGAGTGGAAAAACCACCCATTTCACTCAATAATTCCTGAGCACCAATGTCCTCCTCTACCTCCTCCTCTTCTTCCAGTCCTGCCCCCACAGGGGCCATGTGGCGTTGAGATCTGTGCGCCACGTCTACCGCACCCTGACCAGCCATTGTTAACAGCATTTGTTCCAGGACGTGCAACAGAGGAATGACGTCGTTCATCCCATAGTCCTGCCGACTCACGAATAGCGTGGCCTCCTCAAAGGGCCTGAGCAAGCGCAGGTGTCACGCATGAGCTGCCAATGGCTGACATCTAAGTTACACAGGGAGTACCTTTATCTGCTTTTAACATCAGGAAATCTGTGATGGCCTTTTGCTGTTCGTAAAGGCGGTCTAACATATGTAGGGTTGAATTCCACCTTGTTGCAACGTCACAGCATGAGGAGTCGGTATAGGGGCCCATGGCAGATTAGGGGCCTGGCAGCAGTTATGGGAGGCCCATAATCTGCCAGCACCCTATGACAAAAAATGGAACACACCAGCAGTGTGAGGAGACCTGAAAGTGGCACATGGCAGAGTGTGGCGATGGAGACAGCAGCAATGGGAGGCCGTACAGGGACCCATGAGAGACTCTGGACCTGGCAGCAGCATGAGGAGGCGGTATATAGGGGCCTACGGCAGATTAGGGGCCTGGCAGCAGCTATAGGAGGCCCGTAATCTGCCAGCACCCTATGTCAAAAAATTCAACACACCAGCAGTGTGAGGAGACCTGAAAGTGGCACATGGCAGAGTGTGGCGATGGAGACAGCAGCAATGGGAGGCCGTACAGGGACCCATGACAGACTCTGAACTTGGCAGCAGCATGAGGAGGCGTTATATAGGGGCCCATGGCAGATTAGGGGCCTGGCAGCAGCTATGTGAGGCCCGTAATCTGCCTGCACCCTATGTCAAAAAATTTAACACACCAGCAGTGTGAAGAGACCTGAAAGTGGCACATGGCAGCAGAGTGTGGCGATGGAGACAGCAGCAATGGGAGGCCGTACAGGGACCATGACAGACTCTGGACTTGGCAGCAGCATGAGGAGGCGGTATATAGGGGCCCATGGCAGATTAGGGGCCTGGCAGCAGCTATGTGAGGCCCGTTATCTTGCAGCACCCTATGTCAAAAAATTTAACACACCAGCAGTGTGAAGAGACCTGAAAGTGGCACATGGCAGCAGAGTGTGGCGATGGAGACAGCAGCAATGGGAGGCCGTACAGGGACCCATGAGAGACTCTGGACCTGGCAGCAGCAGGAGGAGGCGGTATATAGGGGCCCATGGCAGATTAGGGGCCTGGCAGCAGCTATGTGAGGCCCGTAATCTGCCTGCACCCTATGTCAAAAAATTTAACACACCAGCAGTGTGAAGAGACCTGAAAGTGGCACATGGCAGCAGAGTGTGGCGATGGAGACAGCAGCAATGGGAGGCCGTACAGGGACCCATGACAGACTCTGGACTTGGCAGCAGCATGAGGAGGCGGTATATAGGGGCCCATGGCAGATTAGGGGCCTGGCAGCAGCTATGTGAGGCCCGTTATCTTGCAGCACCCTATGTCAAAAAATTTAACACACCAGCAGTGTGAAGAGACCTGAAAGTGGCACATGGCAGCAGAGTGTGGCGATGGAGACAGCAGCAATGGGAGGCCGTACAGGGACCCATGAGAGACTCTGGACCTGGCAGCAGCATGAGGAGGCGGTATATTGGGGCCCATGGCAGATTAGGGGCCTGGCAGCAGCTATGTGAGGCCCGTTATCTTGCAGCACCCTATGTCAAAAAATTTTACACACCAGCAGTGTGAAGAGACCTGAAAGTGGCACATGGCAGCAGAGTGTGGCGATGGAGACAGCAGCAATGGGAGGCCGTACAGGGACCCATGAGAGACTCTGGACCTGGCAGCAGCAGGAGGAGGTGGTATATAGGGGCCCATGGCAGATTAGGGGCCTGGCAGCAGCTATGTGAGGCCCGTAATCTGCCTGCACCCTATGTCAAAAAATTTAACACACCAGCAGTGTGAAGAGACCTGAAAGTGGCACATGGCAGCAGAGTGTGGCGATGGAGACAGCAGCAATGGGAGGCCGTACAGGGACCATGACAGACTCTGGACTTGGCAGCAGCATGAGGAGGCGGTATATAGGGGCCCATGGCAGATTAGGGGCCTGGCAGCAGCTATGTGAGGCCCGTAATCTGCCAGCACCCTATGTCAAAAAATTTAACACACCAGCAGTGTGAAGAGACCTGAAAGTGGCACATGGCAGCAGAGTGTGGCGATGGAGACAGCAGCAATGGGAGGCCGTACAGGGACCATGACAGACTCTGGACTTGGCAGCAGCATGAGGAGGCGGTATATAGGGGCCCATGGCAGATTAGGGGCCTGGCAGCAGCTATGTGAGGCCCGTTATCTTGCAGCACCCTATGTCAAAAAATTTAACACACCAGCAGTGTGAAGAGACCTGAAAGTGGCACATGGCAGCAGAGTGTGGCGATGGAGACAGCAGCAATGGGAGGCCGTACAGGGACCCATGAGAGACTCTGGACCTGGCAGCAGCAGGAGGAGGCGGTATATAGGGGCCCATGGCAGATTAGGGGCCTGGCAGCAGCTATGTGAGGCCCGTAATCTGCCTGCACCCTATGTCAAAAAATTTAACACACCAGCAGTGTGAAGAGACCTGAAAGTGGCACATGGCAGCAGAGTGTGGCGATGGAGACAGCAGCAATGGGAGGCCGTACAGGGACCCATGAGAGACTCTGAACTTGGCAGCAGCATGAGGAGGCGGTATATAGGGGCCCATGGCAGATTAGGGGCCTGGCAGCAGCTATGTGAGGCCCGTAATCTGCCTGCACCCTATGTCAAAAAATTTAACACACCAGCAGTGTGAAGAGACCTGAAAGTGGCACATGGCAGCAGAGTGTGGCGATGGAGACAGCAGCAATGGGAGGCCGTACAGGGACCATGACAGACTCTGGACTTGGCAGCAGCATGAGGAGGCGGTATATAGGGGCCCATGGCAGATTAGGGGCCTGGCAGCAGCTATGTGAGGCCCGTAATCTGCCAGCACCCTATGTCAAAAAATTTAACACACCAGCAGTGTGAAGAGACCTGAAAGTGGCACATGGCAGCAGAGTGTGGCGATGGAGACAGCAGCAATGGGAGGCCGTACAGGGACCATGACAGACTCTGGACTTGGCAGCAGCATGAGGAGGCGGTATATAGGGGCCCATGGCAGATTAGGGGCCTGGCAGCAGCTATGTGAGGCCCGTAATCTGCCAGCACCCTATGTCAAAAAATTTAACACACCAGCAGTGTGAAGAGACCTGAAAGTGGCACATGGCAGCAGAGTGTGGCGATGGAGACAGCAGCAATGGGAGGCCGTACAGGGACCATGACAGACTCTGGACTTGGCAGCAGCATGAGGAGGCGGTATATAGGGGCCCATGGCAGATTAGGGGCCTGGCAGCAGCTATGTGAGGCCCGTAATCTGCCAGCACCCTATGTCAAAAAATTTAACACACCAGCAGTGTGAAGAGACCTGAAAGTGGCACATGGCAGCAGAGTGTGGCGATGGAGACAGCAGCAATGGGAGGCCGTACAGGGACCCATGAGAGACTCTGGACCTGGCAGCAGCAGGAGGAGGCGGTATATAGGGGCCCATGGCAGATTAGGGGCCTGGCAGCAGCTATGTGAGGCCCGTAATCTGCCTGCACCCTATGTCAAAAAATTTAACACACCAGCAGTGTGAAGAGACCTGAAAGTGGCACATGGCAGCAGAGTGTGGCGATGGAGACAGCAGCAATGGGAGGCCGTACAGGGACCCATGACAGACTCTGGACTTGGCAGCAGCATGAGGAGGCGGTATATAGGGGCCCATGGCAGATTAGGGGCCTGGCAGCAGCTATGTGAGGCCCGTTATCTTGCAGCACCCTATGTCAAAAAATTTAACACACCAGCAGTGTGAAGAGACCTGAAAGTGGCACATGGCAGCAGAGTGTGGCGATGGAGACAGCAGCAATGGGAGGCCGTACAGGGACCCATGAGAGACTCTGGACCTGGCAGCAGCATGAGGAGGCGGTATATTGGGGCCCATGGCAGATTAGGGGCCTGGCAGCAGCTATGTGAGGCCCGTTATCTTGCAGCACCCTATGTCAAAAAATTTTACACACCAGCAGTGTGAAGAGACCTGAAAGTGGCACATGGCAGCAGAGTGTGGCGATGGAGACAGCAGCAATGGGAGGCCGTACAGGGACCCATGAGAGACTCTGGACCTGGCAGCAGCAGGAGGAGGTGGTATATAGGGGCCCATGGCAGATTAGGGGCCTGGCAGCAGCTATGTGAGGCCCGTAATCTGCCTGCACCCTATGTCAAAAAATTTAACACACCAGCAGTGTGAAGAGACCTGAAAGTGGCACATGGCAGCAGAGTGTGGCGATGGAGACAGCAGCAATGGGAGGCCGTACAGGGACCATGACAGACTCTGGACTTGGCAGCAGCATGAGGAGGCGGTATATAGGGGCCCATGGCAGATTAGGGGCCTGGCAGCAGCTATGTGAGGCCCGTAATCTGCCAGCACCCTATGTCAAAAAATTTAACACACCAGCAGTGTGAAGAGACCTGAAAGTGGCACATGGCAGCAGAGTGTGGCGATGGAGACAGCAGCAATGGGAGGCCGTACAGGGACCATGACAGACTCTGGACTTGGCAGCAGCATGAGGAGGCGGTATATAGGGGCCCATGGCAGATTAGGGGCCTGGCAGCAGCTATGTGAGGCCCGTTATCTTGCAGCACCCTATGTCAAAAAATTTAACACACCAGCAGTGTGAAGAGACCTGAAAGTGGCACATGGCAGCAGAGTGTGGCGATGGAGACAGCAGCAATGGGAGGCCGTACAGGGACCCATGAGAGACTCTGGACCTGGCAGCAGCAGGAGGAGGCGGTATATAGGGGCCCATGGCAGATTAGGGGCCTGGCAGCAGCTATGTGAGGCCCGTAATCTGCCTGCACCCTATGTCAAAAAATTTAACACACCAGCAGTGTGAAGAGACCTGAAAGTGGCACATGGCAGCAGAGTGTGGCGATGGAGACAGCAGCAATGGGAGGCCGTACAGGGACCCATGAGAGACTCTGAACTTGGCAGCAGCATGAGGAGGCGGTATATAGGGGCCCATGGCAGATTAGGGGCCTGGCAGCAGCTATGTGAGGCCCGTAATCTGCCTGCACCCTATGTCAAAAAATTTAACACACCAGCAGTGTGAAGAGACCTGAAAGTGGCACATGGCAGCAGAGTGTGGCGATGGAGACAGCAGCAATGGGAGGCCGTACAGGGACCCATGAGAGACTCTGGACCTGGCAGCAGCAGGAGGAGGCGGTATATAGGGGCCTATGGCAGATTAGGGGCCTGGCAGCAGCTATAGGAGGCCCGTAATCTGCCAGCACCCTATGTCAAAAAATTCAACACACCAGCAGTGTGAGGAGACCTGAAAGTGGCACATGTTTGAGGCATGATTCATGGCGGATTTAGTCAGTTGTGTCAGGAACTGGTGGTTTGAAATCCAGACTAATCCACGCCTGATTCATTTTCACAAACGTGAGTCTCTCCACACTTTGGGTGGACAGTCGTGTCCTCCGCGGAGTTACAATACCTCCTGCCGCACTAAACACGCGCTCCGATGCCACGCTACTGGCCGGGCATGACAGCCTTTCAAGGGCAAATTCAGCTAGTTGGGGCCAAAGGTCAAGTTTCGTTGCCCAGTAGTCAAGGGGATTGTCTACCTCGGTTGGCAGGGTGCTGTCCAAGTAGGCCCAAGCCTGTTGTTTGAGCTCCTGCTCCAGGTCCACCTGATGCTGCTGCTGCTGCTGCGGCTGGTTAGTAGTTTCCTCACTGCGCTGGTGAAGAAAGCTACTCATCATCGACTGCAGACTGAGGCAGCCGCTGCTGGTGGAGCTGCCACTGCTCCTACCACCCCACCCCTCCCCTGCTGCCATGCCAGCGGAACGCGAGCGCACAGGGCCCACAGTGTCTGAGGATGGACGTTGGCGCACAAAGGCAGAGACCAACTGACTACATAGGTGGTTTTTATAGTACGTAATTTTGGCCTCCCTCTCAGCAGGTGTGAAAAAGGCCACCATTTTGGACCGGTAGCGAGGGTCCAACAAGGTGGACAGCCAAAAGTCATCCCTCTGTCTGATGGTTATTATTCGGCTGTCGCTACGCAAGCAACCGAGCATGCTATGGGCCATTTGTGCCAAGGAATGCGAGGGACTCCCTGCCTCCATCTCCACAGCATACTGCCACGGTGCGTCTGGGTCCTCTGTCTCCTCCTCCTCCTCCTCTACCAGATGCTCCTGCTCCTCCACTCCTGTCCGCTGAGTGGAAAAACCACCCATTTCACTCAATAATTCCTGAGCACAAATGTCCTCCTCTACCTCCTCCTCTTCTTCCTGTCCTGCCCCCACAGGGGTCATGTGGCGTTGAGATCTGTGCGCCACGTCTACCGCACCCTGACCAGCCATTGTTAACAGCATTTGTTCCAGGACGTGCAACAGAGGAATGACGTCGTTCATCCCATAGTCCTGCCGACTCACGAATAGCGTGGCCTCCTCAAAGGGCCTGAGCAAGCGGCAGGTGTCACGCATGAGCTGCCAATGGCTGACATCTAAGTTACACAGGGGAGTACCTTTATCCGCTTGTAACATCAGGAAATCGGTGATGGCCTTTCGCTGCTCGTAAAGGCGGTCTAACATGTGTAGGGTTGAATTCCACCTTGTTGCAACGTCGCAGATCAGGCGATGCTGTGGAATTCCGTTCTGCCGCTGCAGCTCAATGAGGGTGTTCTTTGCGGTGTAGGAATGGCTGAAATGCATGCACAGTTTACGTGACATTTTAAGGATGTCTTGCAGTGGGATGGTGGATTTTAGGAACCGCTTGACAACCAGATTGAACACGTGAGCCATGCATGGCGCATGGCACAACCTTCCTTGACGCAGAGCAGACACCATGTTCTTTCCGTTGTCAGTCAACATGGTTCCGATTTTTAGTTTGCGCGGAGACAGCCATCTGTCGATTTCTCTGTTCATTACACTCAGCAGTTCCTCCCCTGTGTGACTACGTTCGCCAAGGCATACCAGGTGCAGCACAGCGTGACACCGTTGCGCCCTGCACATGTGATATGCCGGTCGGGTAATGGGACTTGGCACGGGGGTGGCGGCTGAGGACACGGCGGAAAAAGAGGTGGTAGAGGCGGACATGCTTGCTGGACCAAGGACGTGCAAACGTGGAGGCAAAAGCGTCGTGACCTGTCCAAGTTGCTGGTGCGGCTGTGCCGGCACCACGTTCACCCAGTGGGCCGTAAATGACATGTACTGTCCCTGACCGTAGTTACAGCTCCACACGTCGGCGCTGCCGTGCACTTTGGCAGAGACCGACATGCTCAAAGACTGGCCCACCATCTCTTCTACATGTGAATGCAGGGCTGGCACTGCCTTTTGGGCAAAGAAATGACGGCTTGGCACTCTCCACCGCGGCGCGGCACAAGCCATCATTTCTCGGAAAGGTGCTGAGTCCACCAGTTGGAAAGGGAGGGACTGCAGCACCAGCAACTTGGACAGGAGGACGTTCAGCTTTTGCACCGTCGGGTGCGTGCTCGCAAACTGTTGTCTCTTGGATACGGATTCCAAGAAAGACTGTTGACGGAATCCGAGAAGAGGAGTAGCAGGAGAAGGAGCATCTGAACGAGCGGAAGATGCCAATGAGCGACAACTCCCCTCAGCAGAGGTGTTGGAGCCTTGACTGGCTGATAGAGGGCGATTGACGACGTCGGGTGACGGAGCAAGTAACGGAGCGGGTGATGGAGCGGGGGCTGGGGCAGGCAGAACCGCCGTATGTTTATCACGGTTTTCCCAGGCCACCGAATGGTGACGCTGCATATGCTGACGCAACGCTGTAGTCCCAACATGGGCCCCCTGGCCACGCTTGCATTTCTGGCCACATAGTCGACATACGGCTACGTTTACTTCCTCGGGCGGCTTGAGGAAAAATTGCCACACCACCGAGTAGGAAACTTTGCCCCCGCTACTCTTCACTGGCTGACTGCTACTTCCTCCGTGCGCACCGGCACCACTACTGGCCGTGGTGGTAGGCTGCAGTGGAGCTGGTGCTCTACTCCGTGGACGTTTGGCTCCACTGACACTGATGCGACCCTGCTGCTGTCTCCTGGGCAACCCACCGACTGTTTTGCTCGCTGCCAAGCTGCCACCCTCTTCTCCTGATGATGCGGAAGAAATTGCCTGATGACGACGAGGCTGCCAAGTGCGATCAACCTCCTCATCATCAAGTAGGGTCTCCGCCTCACTACTAGCCCCCTCGGCTGCGTCTGGGTCAGGAGACAGACCTGTCTCTAGACCGGCTACCGAGCCACTCTCCTCGCCAGTACTTGTTCGCTTGGCTGCTGAAAAGGCCGATGTCTCCCCCCGTTCCTGACCGCCCTCTGTTAGCTCTTCCTCACTGTACAGTGGGGCTGAGCCCACAGCATGCGATACTTCGCTTGGTGAGGGAACAGCAAAGGACAGGGGCAGGTAGAGGACACGTGATTTCAGTGGGCTTGGTCCCGGGCCATGCCAACTAACGGTTGTGTCTGACGTACCCACCGACCGTTGGCTGTAGGTGTCAGAGGTGACCTGGGAAGAGGAAGACGACCGAGCCAACCAATCAATGACGGCAGGGTTGTCGGTGGAGACACGACCGCTGGATGACACCGGGAGCACTGGCCTCTGGCTGCGAATACTGCTGCCTCGACCCCTTCCTCTGCTGCCACGTCTGCTCGCTCCTAAAACATTGCCTCCTCTGCCACTCCTCTGCATGTTGTCTGACATACTATTTAATTCAACGATTAGGTGTCCCTGAGTAACAATTCTCTGGCACTCAGTAACAATTCTGTCTGTCCCTGAGTATGAATTCTGTGGCCCTGAGTAACAATTGTGTGTCTGTGCAAGTAACAATTCTGTGTCTGTGCAAGTAACAATTTTGTGTCTGTGAGAGTAACAATTCTCTGGCACTCAGTAACAATTCTGTCTGTCCCTGAGTAACAATTCTCTGGCACTCAGTAACAATTCTGTCTGTCCCTGAGTAACAATTCTGTCTGTCCCTGAGTATGAATTCTGTGGCCCTGAGTAAGAATTCTCTGGCACTCAGTAACAATTCTGTCTGTCCCTGAGTATGAATTCTGTGGCCCTGAGTAACAATTGTGTGTCTGTGCAAGTAACAATTCTGTGTCTGTGCAAGTAACAATTTTGTGTCTGTGAGAGTAACAATTCTCTGGCACTCAGTAACAATTCTGTCTGTCCCTGAGTAACAATTCTCTGGCACTCAGTAACAATTCTGTCTGTCCCTGAGTATGAATTCTGTGGCCCTGAGTAACAATTCTGTCTCTGTGCGAGTAACAATTCTGTGTCTGTGCAAGTAACAATTTTGTGTCTGTGAGAGTAACAATTCTCTGGCACTCAGTAACAATTCTGTCTGTCCCTGAGTAACAATTCTCTGGCACTCAGTAACAATTCTGTCTGTCCCTGAGTAACAATTCTCTGGCACTCAGTAACAATTCTGTCTGTCCCTGAGTAACAATTCTCTGGCACTCAGTAACAATTGTGTGTCTGTGCAAGTAACAATTCTGTGTCTGTGCAAGTAACAATTTTGTGTCTGTGAGAGTAACAATTCTCTGGCACTCAGTAACAATTCTGTCTGTCCCTGAGTAACAATTCTCTGGCACTCAGTAACAATTCTGTCTGTCCCTGAGTATGAATTCTGTGGCCCTGAGTAACAATTCTGTCTCTGTGCGAGTAACAATTCTGTGTCTGTGCAAGTAACAATTTTGTGTCTGTGAGAGTAACAATTCTCTGGCACTCAGTAACAATTCTGTCTGTCCCTGAGTAACAATTCTATGGCACTCAGTAACAATTCTGTCTTCCCTGAGTAACAATTCTCTGGCACTCAGTAACAATTCTGTCTGTCCCTGAGTATGAATTCTGTGGCCCTGAGTAACAATTCTGTCTCTGTGCGAGTAACAATTCTGTGTCTGTGCAAGTAACAATTTTGTGTCTGTGAGAGTAACAATTCTCTGGCACTCAGTAACAATTCTGTCTGTCCCTGAGTAACAATTCTCTGGCACTCAGTAACAATTCTGTCTGTCCCTGAGTAACAATTCTCTGGCACTCAGTAACAATTGTGTGTCTGTGCAAGTAACAATTCTGTGTCTGTGCAAGTAACAATTTTGTGTCTGTGAGAGTAACAATTCTCTGGCACTCAGTAACAATTCTGTCTGTCCCTGAGTAACAATTCTCTGGCACTCAGTAACAATTCTGTCTGTCCCTGAGTATGAATTCTGTGGCCCTGAGTAACAATTCTGTCTCTGTGCGAGTAACAATTCTGTGTCTGTGCAAGTAACAATTTTGTGTCTGTGAGAGTAACAATTCTCTGGCACTCAGTAACAATTCTGTCTGTCCCTGAGTAACAATTCTCTGGCACTCAGTAACAATTCTGTCTGTCCCTGAGTAACAATTCTCTGGCACTCAGTAACAATTCTGTCTGTCCCTGAGTAACAATTCTCTGGCACTCAGTAACAATTGTGTGTCTGTGCAAGTAACAATTCTGTGTCTGTGCAAGTAACAATTTTGTGTCTGTGAGAGTAACAATTCTCTGGCACTCAGTAACAATTCTGTCTGTCCCTGAGTAACAATTCTCTGGCACTCAGTAACAATTCTGTCTGTCCCTGAGTATGAATTCTGTGGCCCTGAGTAACAATTGTGTGTCTGTGCAAGTAACAATTCTGTGTCTGTGCAAGTAACAATTTTGTGTCTGTGAGAGTAACAATTCTCTGGCACTCAGTAACAATTCTGTCTGTCCCTGAGTAACAATTCTCTGGCACTCAGTAACAATTCTGTCTGTCCCTGAGTAACAATTCTGTCTGTCCCTGAGTATGAATTCTGTGGACCTGAGTAAGAATTCTCTGGCACTCAGTAACAATTCTGTCTGTCCCTGAGTAACAATTCTCTGGCACTCAGTAACAATTGTGTGTCTGTGCAAGTAACAATTCTGTGTCTGTGCAAGTAACAATTTTGTGTCTGTGAGAGTAACAATTCTCTGGCACTCAGTAACAATTCTGTCTGTCCCTGAGTAACAATTCTCTGGCACTCAGTAACAATTCTGTCTGTCCCTGAGTATGAATTCTGTGGCCCTGAGTAACAATTCTGTCTCTGTGCGAGTAACAATTCTGTGTCTGTGCAAGTAACAATTTTGTGTCTGTGAGAGTAACAATTCTCTGGCACTCAGTAACAATTCTGTCTGTCCCTGAGTAACAATTCTCTGGCACTCAGTAACAATTCTGTCTGTCCCTGAGTAACAATTCTCTGGCACTCAGTAACAATTCTGTCTGTCCCTGAGTAACAATTCTCTGGCACTCAGTAACAATTGTGTGTCTGTGCAAGTAACAATTCTGTGTCTGTGCAAGTAACAATTTTGTGTCTGTGAGAGTAACAATTCTCTGGCACTCAGTAACAATTCTGTCTGTCCCTGAGTAACAATTCTCTGGCACTCAGTAACAATTCTGTCTGTCCCTGAGTATGAATTCTGTGGCCCTGAGTAACAATTGTGTGTCTGTGCAAGTAACAATTCTGTGTCTGTGCAAGTAACAATTTTGTGTCTGTGAGAGTAACAATTCTCTGGCACTCAGTAACAATTCTGTCTGTCCCTGAGTAACAATTCTCTGGCACTCAGTAACAATTCTGTCTGTCCCTGAGTAACAATTCTGTCTGTCCCTGAGTATGAATTCTGTGGACCTGAGTAAGAATTCTCTGGCACTCAGTAACAATTCTGTCTGTCCCTGAGTATGAATTCTGTGGCCCTGAGTAACAATTGTGTGTCTGTGCAAGTAACAATTCTGTGTCTGTGCAAGTAACAATTTTGTGTCTGTGAGAGTAACAATTCTCTGGCACTCAGTAACAATTCTGTCTGTCCCTGAGTAACAATTCTCTGGCACTCAGTAACAATTCTGTCTGTCCCTGAGTAACAATTCTCTGGCACTCAGTAACAATTCTGTCTGTCCCTGAGTAACAATTCTGTCTGTCCCTGAGAATGAATTCTGTGGCCCTGAGTAAGAATTCTCTGGCACTCAGTAACAATTCTGTCTGTCCCTGAGTAACAATTCTCTGGCACTCAGTAACAATTCTGTCTGTCCCTGAGTAAAAATTCTGTGGCCCTAATAACGTTTCTGTGGCCCTAAGTAACAATTCTCTGGCACTGAGTAACAATTCTGTCTGTCCCTGAGTATGAATTCTGTGGCCCTAACTAGCGTTTCTTTGTCCCTAAAGAACGATTCTGTGGCCCTCATTAACAAGTCTGTGTCCCTGAGTAATGGTTCTCTGTCCCTAAGTAACTTCTCTCTGTCCCCAAGTATTGTTTCTGTGGCCCTAACTCTGTCCCTGTCCCTAGTACAGAGCGGTCTGCCTCTGTTCAATGACTGCAGGCAAATGAAGATTTCCAAAATGGCCGCTATATATACCTCGACCATTACACAGTGCTGGCTGGCTGGCTGCTGATTGGCTGATGCGATCACATGTCGTTGAGGAATGCATTATGGGGCAGCGCGCCTTGTCTGCGCGCCTTCCCCGACATCCCCGCTCCGTCGCCGCACATGTCAGCCGCCATTTTCGGAAAAATTTCGATTCGCGCGTCCGAATTAGGCTGTTTTTCGGATTCGGCACGAATCGAAATTTTTCCGAAATTCGACTCGAATTCCACTTCGGATACTTCGATTCGCTCATCTCTACTTATAATGTTATTGTTATAGTGTGACTGTGATAGAGTAATGGCCAACCTGGCACTAACAGACACTGGCTGGGACAGACACTGACTGACACTGACATTGCTAGTGACACTAAAACAGTGAACAGATATAATACTGTGCACTGTACTAATGACACTGGCTGGGAAGGGGTTAACATCAAGGGGAAATCAAGGGGTCAACTGCGTGCCTAACAAGTGTAATGTGTGCTGCTTTTACTCACAGATCTGCCTGCTTTTTCTCTTTCCTATTGAGGGAGGAGAAACAGCCAGATTGCTGTTCTGTTTACAAAGAGATCTGTGTGTTTGTAAACACAGAACCCTGTGAAATCATTGGCTGAAACCTGCCAAACTTGTGCTGTGTCCAAAATGCAGGGGGGGGGTCAGTAGGGGGCGCTTGCATGTGCACCCAAAAACCTGGAAGTAGGCGCCACCGTACATGTATGTTGACAAGCCTGCAGCTGCAACTCGCTTGCAGTGAATGTGCTTTGAGCGGGCGACAAGGGGGTATTAATACCAGCAGAAAACTATCAATATAATCACAATATGTGTAGAAAAATACACATTTAAAAAACTGCAGAATGACTGTTGGGTGATATGCTTTACAAATGTGCATAATGTTCTCCCCTGCTTTGGTACTGATCATTCATAAGAAAACCTAGGTAGAGGCCTAGGACATGATGAATGCTAAGGGGGCCAGCTACAATCTTCATGCTCCTACAGTAAACCAGGGGATAGCTTTGTGAGAATTGTGCAGAGGAAGATACTGTGCACTTGCAGGCAGTTGGTGTCTGATGGGGCAATGCCAGTAAAGACAATGTAAACAGGGATCTTCTTTGTGCTTACTGCAATCCTTATCAATGGCTGGAATGTGATTGCAGTAAAAATAAATGGGAAAATAAATGGAAGGAGAGCTCAGTCACATGAAGTCATGGAACCCCAGCCTCTCATCCAGTTATGGGGTTCTCTATGCTGCATTAGGCAGAAAGAACTCCTTAACCACTTCCTGTCTGGACACTTTTACCCCCTTCCTGTCCAGGGCAATTTTCAGCTTTCAGTGCTATCACACTTTGAATGACAATTGCGCGGTCATGTAACACTGTATCCATATGAATTTACCATTTTTTTGAGACAGATAATGCTTTATTTTGGTGGTATTTATTCACCGCTGGGATTTTTATTTCTTTTGCTATGTAAATGAAAAGGTCCAAACATTTTGAAAAAAAGTGTTTTTCTTATAAAATTTTGCAAATAAATAATATTTCATCATAAATCTTGGCCAAAATTGATTCCGTTATCTTTTTAGTAAAAAGAAAATAAGCCAAATTAGTTTATAACCAAAAATTATAATTTTTAAACATTTTCTTTTACATTTTTATTTTATTTTTTTATATTATTATCTATGTGGTTTTTTTTTTACATACTGTCATCCTAGCAGTACACTGTACTACTTGTGGGGGGTGATGAAGATTTTTTTTTTTTACACTGATTGCTTTTACACCCATATAGGATGTAAAAGCAATCATTTCTCCTTCTCTCTGTCTGCATTCCTGCAGCCATTGAGAACTACTGAGTGAGCTGTGATTGGGCACAGCTTGTCACATGGTACAAGGCTGTTGTGAATAGCCTTGTACCATGTGACCTCTGTGATCATTCACAGATTTCACACGTAGTAAGCAGTGATGTCACAAGTGACATCTTGCTTACTACTTTGCATGTGATCACTGATTGGCCAATCAGTGATCACATGATCGAGACCTTGTACAGAGGTCCAGTCCGACGATCGGTGTTTCACTGTGTCCGGAGGCAGGGCATCGGATTGCGGTGCTGCGCGCTCCCAGGGAGCGCGCACAAGCAGGGTGCGGGGAGGCCATTTATAAACGGCCACCCGAACCTGCAGTGCCACCGTCCGGCCGTTTATATACAACAGCCGGATGGGAGGTGGTTAAAGTGTCACTAAACTCACATCATAAAAAACCATCAATAAATGCCGTATTACATGCTGTTCATACTCAGTCACTATGGGCTTTGTTTTCTGCATTCTGAAAAAAACCTGGTTGATCCTGCTACTCTCTATCTTCACCTTCTGTTCATGTCCCCATGTTCATGTAGAGGCAACTCTGCACATGCTCAGTTTTCAGTGAATTTGTATGCTGATCATTTCCTCCCTATCACATCTGAGCAGCCCATGTGACTATAGAGTCACACATGTGGGCTTATACACAATGGTAAATGACAGCCCACTCCCTCACTCCTCCTCCATGCCCACTAACCAGCTAAACACAAAAAGCAGGACTGTGATAGTATGATGGGCAATCTGACACTAATTGTCACTTTTGACACTTTGTGGGAATCACAAAAACTAATACAGTGATCAGTGCTAAAATATACACTGTCATTGTACTACTGGCACTGGCTGGGAAGGGGTTAAACATTTAGGGTGATCAAAGGTTTAAATGTCTGCCTAACCAGTGTTTATGTGTAAACTGTGAGGTGTTTTCACTAAGGTATGTGCCAGGTTTTATTCCCCACTTTGCAGGGAAACAAAAACCAGCATATCCCCGCTAACGGGACAGAGCTCTATATTGTTTACATTGACAGAGCTCTGCCCTGTCTTCCTTCTTGGCAATCAGCGGGTGCCTGCAGGCAATCATTGTCCAGCACCCACTGACTAAACACAGCAAAGCTGGCGTGCAGGAAGTGCCGGATCACATACTAGATACGTGATCCGGCACAGGAGACCCACTTTGCCGCCGTACTCCTAGGTCAAGCGGTTGAACAATCACAGCAGGTCACATGAAAATTGTATACAATGGATGGCTTCCTTTTATGCCATCCATTGTATACAATTGTGTTGCTAGCTGTGATTAGTCACAGTGATCAAATAATACAAACTGGGCCAATCACAGCCCATCTGTATTGTGAGTAGCTGTGGCCAATCACAGCTAATCACAACAAAACAAACTGAATTAATTGATTTCATTCAGTAAAATGCTTGCTTATATCAATGAAATGCATTGCTATAGGAAATCATAATGTGTAAAAAAAAAATACTGATCACTTCCCAAGAGAAGTACAATGTTACTAAGGTAACATTGTATAACTCTGGTCACAGGGTGGTATAAAAAAAAAGTAAAAAAAAAAAAATAGTTAAAAAAAAAAGGAAAATAAAATAGAAAATTAAAAAAAATTTAACATTTTGTTTTTTAATTTCTTCATTTTACAAAAGATTATGACAAAAAAGTACAACTTCAAAAAACTCACCATGCCTCTTACTAAATACCTCAGACTATCTACTTTCAAAAAAGGGGAAATTTGGGGGATATCTGTATTGTCCTGAGAAATGAGATTGGCATTCAGTACGATTTTCAGATATATACCATAGTTTGTGGACTCTATAACTTTCCTACAGACTAAATAATATACACTGATTTGGGTTAATTTCACCAAATAAATATAGCAGTATACATTTTGGCCTAAATTTATGAAGAACAATTACTTATTTGCAAAATTTTATAATAGAAACAAAGAAAAACTTTTCTTTTAAAAAATTCTTTCATTTATTTAGCAAAAAAGAAAAACCCCAGTGGTGACTAAATACCAGTAGAAGAAAGCTCTAGTTGTGTGAACAAAATGATAAAAATTTAGTTTGGGTGCATTGTTGCATGACCATGCAATTGTCATTCAAAATGTGACAGCGTTGAAAGCTGAAAATTGGACTGGGCAGGAAAGGGATAAAAGTGCCCAGTGTTGAAGTGGTTAAGGCTTTCCAGTCTCCACAGCACAACCTGACTGAGGAGCAAGTTACAAATCAAATTGGCAAACAGAAATGTTTTGATTGCTTTGAAGTTTTGCATCTACATGTGTCTAACCTCCAAACTTCCTAGATTAATGAATTGTATAGTTCTGAATGCAAAAAATAACCTGCCGGTAGCTTATCTGATTTGGCCATCGCCAGTACACTACTGGAATCTTATTGCATATCTTCAGTGCAACAGTAATTCAGTGTGGGGAAATTCTACAGTATCCAGATGCCGGAAACTAATTTCTACATAATACTTTCTAAAAAAACGTTTTGAAATATTTTGCTCAACATCCTTAATGTAAGAAAAAAACATCATACATCTTTCTACTGTACCCGTTTTGAGGAAATGAAAATGCTCACCTCATGGTGGACCTACAAAAATGTAGTCTATGCCCACTGACAGTGTTAATTCTGAGTTTTATACTGCAGGCCCATTTATTACATTGTTTTCTATCCCAGACATCCATCATTAATAGAGAGAGCATAGCAGAGCAAGGCAGAATATGGGCTGGAGCCACACAGATATACAGTATGTACTGTATATTGTTCTTTATTCAACATCTGGGTAAATGAAGCCTGGCAGGTTTTCCTATTTACCGTGTATCTGTATGTACAGTATCTGCATGTTAGGGCTGTCTAGTCTCAAAATAGCAGTTGCTCTAACCAAGGTCATATGTACTTTTCAAAAGAATGGAAAATCTTCATGTCATTATTGATGGCTTTTGCACTGTCTCCAGATCTCCATATCTCCCACACATCCTGTCTGCTGGCAGCAACGATAAATGCCATAAAAACTATCCAAGGAGTAGGATATAGTGTATGTGCGTGGGTGGGTATATCTAAAGTAACTACAGGATGGGTGCATATGGGGGAATTCCCAGGTCACAGGGGGCATATGCTGGATTTGGTTTCTATTTATAAAGACTAGCTAAATACTATCTTCTGCTTTTCAATGCATTTTGCAGCTTTAATTTAATCGTAAAAAATACAGACCCACCATGATAAAATATTAATAATACACTTTATTTTATATATATTTTAAAGGTAGCTTCTCAAAGTGTTTTACAAGGAAAACAGAAGAAATACACAAGAAAAAAAGAAATGAAAAAATTGACAATTCTGCAAAAGCTTGTCTAAAGAAAAAGCTTTTTAGATTTGATTTCAATGAGTTTAGAGAAGATGACTTTCTGATGTTCTCTGAAAGTGAATCCCAGGGTTTTGGGCAGGGCTTTTTTTCAACAGGAAAGCAAGGGAACGCAGTTCCAGCACCTCCAGCACTGAATGTATGTAATGGCATGGGGCCCTGGGGTGTGCTGAAGGGTCTATTGTGCTGACTGCTGGGGGATCTATTGGTGCTGGGTGGGATCTATTTTTGCGTAGCAATCAATTTTTTCTGGGGAGGTCTATTGTTGCTTATCTGTGGGGGGGGGGCTTATGTTGTTAGGGTCAATTGTTGCTGGAAAGGATTTGCTGTTGAGGGAGGGGTCTATTGTTGCTGACTGCTGGAAAGTCCATTGATGCTAGCTTCTAGGAGATCAATTGTTGCTGGGGTGGTATTTTTCTGTGGGGGGGGGGTCCATTGTTGCTGGAGGGAGCCTATTGTTGCTGTAGCTGCTGACTTTTAATATTAGGGCACTTTCCTGTCCAGGGATCCCTTAGGGTCCTCACCCTGAGCTGATTCTTTAATCAGCTATCGGGTGCTGGCACCAATACCTTGACTTGGCTTCACAGCCAGTCTCCTACTGCATATGTGCAAAGCACTCTACACTTTGTGAATGAGCCTTAGTCCTCTGGGACCTGCGAAGTGTCCCAGAGGGCTTCGAGAGGAAGGAGGAGGAGCCAAACTTCCGGCTCAGTTCGCCATGGCAAACTGAGCCAGAACTGGGAGCAAATACCTGTCAAAACCAGGTTCCCTTCTCCCCCCAAAAGTTGCCAAATGTGGCAGCGAAGGGGGTGAGGAGGCAGATAAGTGGAGTTTCAAGTTTTGAGTGGAACTCCTCTTTAACCTCCCTGCACAGTCCAAACCGGAAGTTTACAATACTCTGATCAATTGCTGTGGAACCAATACAAAATCATTACAAAATGATTTAATGGTATTCCATCACTTCCCCGAATCCCACCCCTATACAACAACCTTCCTTTCACCAGCCATTTAATATACTCAGCATTTTGCATTGTGGCCTTCTGTATTCCTAGTAATATTTCCCCTTGTTCACAGTTGGCTAGCTGGCGAATGGTGACCATTTACATTGGCTTCCAGTGGTCTACACTTAACCATGTACCCTTTGTGCTGTTGATTGTTGGCCATTGCAACCCTAATGCACCCCTAAATTTTTCCCCTAGGCCCCTAAATGGCAGTGGCTATTGGTGGCCACTAGCTGTGACTATGATTGGACTGCCCCCCAGTCAACAGAAGGCCTTAGCCAGAGCTCTCTTGCTTTTCTTTTTACCACTCTGGCACTTCTTTAGTAACTGCTTTGCTACTTTTATTAGCAATTATTGATTCTCGTTAATTCCTCCATAGAGGTAACCAGAGCTCAGAGCTTCTGTAGTGATAACTATCCCTTTTCCTGGTAAATCTTTTTATCTTGAAGATGCCTAACCAGATTCCACAGTATGCTTTAATGATCTTAGCTAGTCAACTTAATTAATCCACATACCTGAAATATGTGTTCATCCAGTGCTCTGATCTTTAAGTCATATGAAGATGCCTCATTTTATTTGAATACTAACTGAAACAATGTGCAGTACATGGAAAAACTAAATGTCATTGCCACACCTTTCAAACTGTTCACAAGCTCCTTACACTTTAACCTTCTTAGCAAACAAGCCAACGGTGAAAAGTTCCATGGTGTCTCTATTGATAAAGTCCAAATATTGGTAAAGTTGTCACTTTCACAAAAGGAAAAAAAAACACTTCCATAGATGTTTTTTCTTGTGTGCCAAGGTATTCAGTTTCTAATTTTCCTCCTGACCTTTTTAATCTGAGGAAATCACAGCCTATAACTCAGTACTTTCACAATGACATCATTCTGGATCTCAGACTCCCATCTCTATGCATACTTCACTTTCCCCACTACTGCACCCATTCTCATGAGAAAACCTCTCAGCTGGACAGAAATATTAGCAACCACTGGCTGTGGTTGTTGTCCTCATATAACTCTGATGAATTTCTTGAAGGGGAAGAATACACATTTTTTACATGTGAAATTGCCTGAAAGTGGGTGTTAATATAACATCAGGAATGAATAGGAATTTGGTTTATTAGAAACAGAAAATTGTTTTGCTCATAAATGTCAGACTTGTTTTCCAACATTACACTGATGTTTACAATAGAACAGGAAGAAATTTAAAAAAAAATTGAAGAATGTATAACCTTAGAACAGGGATATTTATGCCCTTTTCCTTACAATATTGGCTGGTGTCTGGGGGAATTACCTGTCTGCAGCAGAATCGGACTACTGTCTCAGTAACTCACTCACCTCTGAAATATGTCTATTAGATAGCAATAATTTGATATCTGAAAAAACTCTGCATAGGGTGCACCTAAAACTACCATATACATGTGATTTTTCTCCTTGGAAGACATTAGGGGCAATTAACTTGAACTGCAATAATATACACTCAACGGCCACTTTATTAGGTACACCTGTTCAATTGCTTGGTAGCACAAATTTCTAATCAGCCAATCACATGGCAGCAACTCAGTGCATTTAGCCATCTAGACATAGTGAAGACGACTTGCTGAACTTCAAAAAGCATCAGAATGGGGAAGAAAAGGGATTTAAGTGACTTTGAACGTGGCATGGTTGTTGGTGCCAGACGGGCTGGTCTCAGTATTTCTAAAACTGCTGATCTACTGGGATTTTCATGCACAACCATCTCTGGGGTTTACAGAGAATGATCAAAAAAAGAGGACATATCCAGTGAAAGGCAGCTGTGTGGACAAAAATGTCTTGTTGATGTCAGAGGTCAGAGGAGAATGGGCAGACTGGTTCAATGTGATAGAAAGGCAACAGTAACTCAATATTGACCAAAATCTCTGAGGAATGTTTCCAACACCTTGTTGAATCTATGCAAAGAAGAATTAAGGCAGTTCTGAAGACTAAATAGAGTCCAACCTGGTATAAGCAAGGTAGACCTAATAAAATAGCCAGTGAGCGTATATCCTTATTCTCCAAAATCAATTTATGAACACCTAATACTTAATGGGTCTGTGATCTTGCTGTGTGTTTTTGCCTCCTAGTAACATCCTCATTGAGCTCCTGAAACTCTTCTTTTCCCTTCTATCTCTGTTTGTTTGGAACAAGCAGTGCATGTTAGTTGCGGTCATGTGCACTGTTCTATGCACAGTACAAATCCCATAGTCCATTTTTAGAGCAAGAAAGAGAGGGTCATAACATTCTTACATACAGTGGCACCATGGAGACTGAACATAGCTACTCTCTCTAAGTCTGATCACATGAACAAAGAAAAGGAATTTGGAAGATAAGAGCAGTAGTAGCTACTTTTTTGAGTTATGAATATATACTTGAATTATTTTTTACTTTTTTATTTTTTTTAATAAAAATAGTGTTGTGTCACTTTAATTGCATGCACACTATGTCATATTAAGGGTAACACAAGTAATTATCTCCTCCTTACAATGCCTTCATCTTCCCTACATGCATTTGTTTAGGCATCATCTAGGAACAGTATCTTCTACCTGGTTAAAGGAAAAGTTTGCCTTCCATAACGTTTCATTTTACACCCATATTCAGAGTGTAACAGGTAACATGTTCTGATCAGACCAGCCCCAGCTCCCCCGCCTTGACAGCTGGCAGGGGATCTTATTCCCCCTTGCTAGTTGACAATGTTTTTTAAAAAACTGACCGTGTGAATGTGAAACTACAAGTTCTGACAGCCTTAGCGGCTGTTGGCTTGTAGTTCTCAATGAATTACCACAGCGTTGTGGAGCGCTGTAGTAGTTCATTGAATTTTCTTGTCAGTGTATCTGCTTGCCCGTACATCCCGTAAGGGCAAGCATATATAATGACAGATCTGCAGGAGACCTGCATGGCACCGGTGACCTGCTGATCGCTGGTGCAATGTCTTACAGGCTCCTGCAACAAAAAATAATAAATGCACATTTTTTTACCTGCAAAAAAATTTGCATTTATTATTTTTTGTATAAAGGTGAACTTATCCTTTAAGGAAGCTGGCTCAGAGAGGACACGTTCATGTAAATTCCTTTGCTTGAAGTGTAGCTTTTACATTGTATACGTGTCATACCTGCTGCCTTTCACCTTGCTTTCAAAAAATATAATATACAGTCTGAGTGATCACCAGGGAAGCAGAGACTGAGGAAATGATTCCTGTTGCCTGCAGCAGACTGATGACATCATGCTACCAGACTACTATTTTTAAAATAGACATTGAGAAACGTATACCACGCCAACAATCTGTTTGTTCTTAATAAAACAAAATCTTTTTTTAATTATATTGCTGATCTATTTTGGTTATATTATATTAATAATATTAATATATTGTAATATTTGGGGATGTTTAGCTCTGTGGCAGATGCAGCTTCAAGTGAGTTCACGCCAGTCAGGAACTATACTTCAGGGCTTGGTAGCCCACTTTTATTAAAACGAAAGGCAAAAACAAAAGTCCAACATAAGGTTTCCCACACAAGAGTTCTTCTCCAGTAAAAATACACACAGTCCAAATGAAAATACTAGCCCACTTGGCTACTCTTCAGCAGCACTGCTGCTATAGATACTGGTCCTTCCGGCCACCAGCTCTTTCGGGCACACAGCTTAGAGCTTCTCGGATGCATACGATTCCTCTGGCCAAGTCCTCAGGCCATTAACTGTCTCTTGCAGACATTCATACTTCAACTGCCACCTGCAGCCTCTCTGACTCTTGTAGGAGACCTCCTGTCTCTCTTGGGTGGTGCCCTGAGATATTCATCAACCTCCTTTATATGGCCTGTGTGCACCTGGGCACACACCCTGTTGTTTGTTGTTCACAAATCCCAGACACTGGGTTAGAGATTTCGTCCTGCCCAAGGCACTATGGAATCTCCAAACTAGGGAGCCCCATCCAGGACTACCAAATCCTGGAGAAACCTGCAAAATCCCCATGCTCCCTAATCCTGCACTCATCAAAAGTGCAAACCCCGTGTCCTTTTAATGACCAATTTCACCATGACAGAATCTCGTCCTGTCACAATATATATATATATATACTATATTAATATATACCCAAAACCACCAAGCAAAAAAAATATAAATCACCACAAAACAAATAATGACAACACAAGTTGCTTCAAAAGAGTGAATATGTGACTCCAGCTCAATGTGTTCTCAATAAAATGATGCCAATCCACTGCTGATAATGCTGCTGAATGAATATAACTTCCCCCTCAAATATACCAGTATACTACAGTGTCTAAGCATCAATATAAATATGTGAATCAATCAATCAATAAATAATACAATCCAATCAAACTAAAAATAAAAATTGAATTAAACATAACATAAAGTCCACCATAAATACTGTCAAATGTCTATAGTCCTCTTCTCACACCCAGTGACGGAAACAAATCTCCAATGTGCATGTAATTATCAGCCAACTTCGTTTTCATACACCACATGTCCAAAAAGGTCACCCCCTATTCACTGCCACTCACCAAATAATATGGCATATCTATATCTTATAAGCAAAAGCATTGTAAATTACGCCTCCTTCTTATCAGCTTTATCAACCGACCACAGTACGTCAGTGCAGCAAAGGGATGGATATACAATAATACTCTGTTCCAGGGAAAGAAATAAAAGAGGAACTAATAGTGTATTACCATTAAAAACACCAATTTATTAATCATCCAGTAAGCTAGTCACAAACAAGCATGAATCAATGTCAGGGCAGGAGCTGAGGAACAGACAGGCAGGCCTAACAATGTAACGCACTGGCTGACAACAACCACCACCCACAGACCGAAGTCCCTCAGGGTGCGGAGTCTAAGTCCCAGGCTGCCCTTCACCAGGGCCCCTGATGGTGGGGATGGACTTGATGCAGCCAGGAACCAGGTCGCGGCCCCCGAGACACCTCAGCTGCGGTAATGGCCGCCGCCAATGGCGTGTAGCTGGTGGAAGAGACAAAAGAGTAGTCAGACAAGCCGGGGTCAACAACAACAGGACAAAACAGTACAGGACAGCAGACGAGAATCACAGGTCACGAGCCGGGTTCAGCAACAGAGGGTCAGATCAAAGGAGAATACAAAGAATAGTCAAGTCACAAGCCGAATCAGATACCAGGAGAGTCACGAGAGTCAGAACAGAGTAATAGCAACACCAAGACACAAGTGCAAAGAGCATGTGCAGGCCACAGGCTTATATGTCATCAGCCACACCCCTCTGGGGGATGGACCACAGAAACCTGAAGGCATAAAAGGATTCCCATCATGCACAGCAGAATCCAAGATGGACGCCAGCACATGGAGTAACATAACCTCAGGGAAAAGGTAGGACCTTGACAATCAATAGCGCAAAATATGTATACTCCCACATTGGCTAAGCACAGCGTGTAACAGGCATTTCACCCGACCAACCTTGCTACCGAGGATGGAACGTCACTTCCGGTGGGGGGTAAGAGGTGAGTCCCGGCTGTCTCAAATTTCATGCAGACACGCTTTGACGCATTTTGTAATGTGACTTTATCAAAGGGTTATCTGCACAGTACGACACTTCCGTTTATATAACATATTGCTTATTCCCATTAACTCCCACACGACCAGACACTGCCGGAGTGAAAAGGGTCTCCATCTTGTGGTTAAAAAACATATTGACACTATTGGCCCATAAATTAATAACAATAACTGATCAGTAAATTAAAACAAAATGATGTAATACCCTACCTATAAAATCATTAAATTAACACTAACATAAAATATACCAATTCATATGATGAAGGCATAATGACATAATACATAATGCCACAGTAATCTGTAGCCCAATAAAACTTATCATTATATGACGTAGATAGATAACAAAAATCAGTTAATGAAGTTATGATCCACTGATAATTAATACGGTGAAACCTAATTCATCAAATATAAATAAAAGCTTAATTATTTAAAAATGCAGAAATATATTTATAAAAAAATCTTTAAATGAAAAGAATATATTATTACAAAATATTAAAAAAATGATTACACATTAATTAAAATACTCTTTAATACAATAGTATGGCACTTTCTACATCTAATAAGCAGTGATTATCCACCCACATTATACATCACTAATAAAACAATTGATGTGCACCTCCACATTCAGGCCTGATGGGGTTAGAGTCTGGAGTTGGTGTATCCACTTCATTTCACTTTTAGAAAGTTCCATTACCATATTTGATCCATGATGGATAAATCCTATCAAGTCCCCAAAATTGTACCCCCTCGGAATTCTTTCCATGTACTTCCCTAAAGTGCAATGACACATTATGATTACGATTCCCTATGCTGATAATTTTGTGTTCCGCCAATCGATTCTTTAAAGGGTTCTTGGTCCGACCCACATACTACAGGCCACAAGGGCATTGCAAATCATATACTACGTGAGTAGTGTCACAAGTAATGAATTCTGATATATTATATGATTTATTAGTTGTCCACGATGTAAAATTAGTTCTATTTTTCACATTATTTCTAGCCATCCTACATGCCCTACATTTACGACATGCAGAAAAGCCTTTTCTCTCTGTTAACAAAAATTGTCTAATAGGAGGGTCTAAAAATGTTTTCACAACTTTATCTTCGAAGTTAGGGACCTGTCTGTAAGTATTAGAATCTGACAACATTTCAGCTAATTGGTAATGGTAAAATTCTTGATCTACAATGACCACTCCTCCACCCTTATCAGCTGGGCGTATCATAATATCACATGATAATATCCTTATGTTTTTCCTAAACCTCAATGCCCTCACTGATATACCTTGGATTTACTTGCTTTCTGGGTTTGATTTGTTCAAGATCTTTCAACACCAGATTTTTAAAAACTTCCACATGGTGATTATTTGAAATAGAGGGATTATAGATAGATCTATTTTACAAGCCACTATTCACCGCTTCATCAGCTCCTACCTGGTAGTTTCTACTTACCAGGGGATTCATAAGAAAATATTTTTTAAGATTCAATGTATGTATATATTTATGTGCATCTCAAATTTATTTATAGGATTCCTGGATGCACATTTTAACCCCAAATTAAAAATATTTGGTTCCTTTTGCGTTAGGGATGCTTTGCTCAGATTGAAAATACCAATATTGCCCTCCAGATGATTTAACCCCCCCCCCCTCCTGACCAGGCCCACAAATAGATCTTTCTTTTGGTGGTATTTCATCACCTCAACAGTTTTTACTTTTTGTGTTATAAACAAAAAACTAACGATTTTGAGAATAAAAAACAATATTTTTATTTTCTGCTATAAAACATATTTAATAAAAACATTTTAAAAATCAGATTTCTTTTTACATTTAGGCCAAAATGTATTATGCTACATATTTTTGGTAAAAGAAATCCTAATAATTGTATATTGATTAGTTTGCACAAAGGTTATAGTATCTACAAACTATGGTACATTTAGAATGTATTAAATATTTTTTTATACTAGTAATGGCGCCAATCAGCGACTTATAGCAGGACTGCGATATTGCGGTGGATATTTTTACACTAACTGACACTTCCGTCATTGGGTGTGAGACGAGGACTATGGACTTTTAACATTATTTATGGTGGACTTTGTGTTATGTTTGCTTCACTTTTTATTTTTAGTTCTGGGATTGTATTATTTATTGATTGATTGATTCACATATTTATATTGATCCTTAAACACTGTAGTTTTATATCAGACACAAGGGCTGCTATTTTTGTATTAAGTTATATATATTATATTACCATAAGTATTGGGACGCCTGCCTTTACAAGCACATGAACTTTAATGGTATTCTAGTCTTAGTCCATAGGGTTCAATATTGAGTCGTCCCACCCTTTGCAGCTATAGCAGCTTCAACTCTTCTGAGAAGGCTGTCCACAAGGTTTAGGAATGTTTGACCAATCTTCCAGAAGCCCATTTGTCAGGTCAGGCACTGATGTGGGACAAGAAGGCCTGGCTCTCAGTCTCTAATTCATCCCAAAGGTGTTCTATTGGGTTGAGGTCAGGATTCTGTGTAGGTCACTCAAATTCCTCCACCCGAAACTTGCTCATCCATGTTTTTATGGACCTTGCTTTGTGCAGTGATGCACAGTCATGTTGGAACAGCAAGGGGTCATCCCCCAACTGTTCCCACAAAGTTAGGAGCATGAAATTGTCTAAAATGTCTTGGTATGCTGACACCAGGGGTGGACTGACAACTCATGGGGCCCCCGGGCAATAGGGGATAATGGGGCCCCTGTGTCCTTGCCCAAACTCAAAAAAGCCTATGAAAAAGGTACCAGGGGCATCTCACGGGGCCCCTTAGTGCCCGAGTTTCCAAATAGTCAGTCCTCCCCTGGCTGACACCTTAAGCGTTCCCTTCACTGGAACTAAGGGGCCAAGCCTAACCCATGAAAAACAACCCCACACCATAATCCCCCCTCCACTAAACTTTACCCTTGGCACAATGCAGTCAGGCAGTAGTGTTCTCCTGGCAACCGCCAAACCCAGACAAGTCAATCAGATTGCCAAACAGAGAAGTGTGATTCGTCACTCCAGAGAACACCTCTCCACTGCTCTAGAGTCCAGTGGCGGCATGCTTTACACGACTGCATCTGACACTTTACATTGAATTTGGTGATGGAAGGCTTGGATGCAGTGGCTCAACCATGGAAACCCATTCCATGAAGTTCTCTATGTATTGTTATTGTGTTAATCTGAAGGCCACACGAAGTTTGGAGGTCTTTAGATATTGACTCTGTAGACAGTTGGTGACTTCTGTGCACTGTGCGCTTCAGCATGCGTTGACCCTCCTCTGTCATTTTACGTGGCCTACCACTTGGTGGCTGAGTTGCTGTTGTTCCCAGTTGCTTCCACATTGTTATAATACCACTAACAGTTGACCATGGAATATTTAGTAGCAAGGCAATTTCATGGATGACTTATTGCACAGGTGGCACTGGCAAACAATCACAGTACCTTGCTTGAATTCACTGAGCTCCTGAGAGTGATCCATTCTTTCAAAAATGTTTGTAGAAGCAGTCTGCATGCCTAGGTGCTTGATTTTATACACCTGGGCCATGGAGGTGATTGGAACACCTGAATCCAATGATTTGGAGGGGTGTCCCAATACTTTTATATACAGTATGTCATTGATGGAGACACAAAGTTCCTGATTGTAATGTTACTATTTTGCAATTCATATGTGTAATTTGTAAATTTTTCGTAATGTTACTATTTGGTAAAGTTAGCTAGTTATTTATACGGGCATAAAGTTCCTGATACTGTAGGTGCATTTTAACTGCACATACAGAAAAGCTAGTTTTGTAAGTACTAAATAAGGTACAGCATTTTGTATTGTTCTGTCAGCCATCTTTACTGTCAACTGCATTCTCATGCTAAAATAAAGGAAGGAATAAAAAATTAAGTACAGCAAAAAAGTAAACAAGTATGTGCTGCACTGATGTAATAAGGCAATGTGAGGTCATATAGTCAGTGATTACTATGGTCCCACGACTTAGCCCTAAAGGTTTTTTAGTGGTTACTCTCACATTCTCTTCTGTTTTTATATTCATTATTTGTCTGTGTCTCATAATTGTTCTGCTTTGAAGAGTCTGCTGGGATTATGTATGAGTCTAGATGCTTTTTTTTTAGTATCATCTAAATATTGCTAGGTTTTTTTGTTTATACATATATTAACAAGATGTTCTTATTTTAAAATAAATTACCTGAAAATGACTTTTCTACATATGTGGAAACCTCTAAGGAAATGTTTTGTGTTATGAGGACATACCTTAGTCATTATGCCTCTTTTGTGGCTTCATATAGATAAATATTTTTTTCTGTGCTGGAAGACAATGCTTTTTTTTCTGTCCTTTTGTTGCCACCCATTGGATTCAATACTGTATTTTATCATCTTTGTGATCATATAATATTTTGCTTTTATTTTAATAAAACATTATCGTAAGGCTGCTGCAGAATATCAGACATCTCAGATGCCTGCATATCAGATTCCTTTTCTTATTAGTGCCCTCTGATATGATTAGAGCAACCACCTACTTAAAAGTGAAATTCAGGAATAAACAAAAAAATCTATACTCATTTGTAGTATTGGCCTGATGCTTTATCTCTCCCCCACTGCTTCTAAGATTAAGAACTGAGCAATCAAAGAAAACTGATCACTCTGATCTGTTTTCTGCCCTTCCAGCACTCACTGGAGCTCTGGGCTGTGCAGGGGGTGGGAGCGGCTGGCTCAGACTCTCAGTAGCTTGCTTAAAGGCAGAGCCAGCTGCCGGTCCAGAAATTTGAGTGGATCCTGACATTAAATTCAGGATCTCTCCATCATCTGGACTGGCTCTTTGACATCAGCGAACAGGGGACTTTATCTAAAAACAAGTCACACGAGTGCAGAACACAGTGCACCCCTGTCACCCACAAAGAGCTTTGGCCTACTTCTCCTTTAAAGAGTATTTCTACTTTTGTAGTCAAATTTGAGAAAATCCCACTCTATGTTTGTTATGTGTTCCCATTCACACAGCATGCCTAAAAAACAGCTACAAAATATTTCTTACCTTTTTAGATGTTTCTCAGGAGGGGGTCTCATGGCTGACTGCAAGGTTTTTTTGAACATTGTTAGAGTGAACCTGTCCCAAGTTAGTCCTCATTAACATAAAATGCATGAAGCCCAGTCCCCACACCACTAACCCTTTGTTGGGACCGTGTGCAAAAGCTAGTTACAAATGATCAAGAATATCTGCCTACACAGTACAGACATGATTATGGAAAACACGGCTGCCCAGCCCACTCATAAAGAAAGCTACCTAGTATTTTTTCTTGCTAGAAGGTCCAGAAAAGAGCATCTAAGAAGGTACACTTCAATTTTTAAATTGCTACTACAACCATTTTTTTGGAAAGTATTTTAAAGAATTAACATATACAGGGGTTGGACAAAAAAAATTGAATCACTACATGATTTGCAGGTATGAAAGCAACAACATGCTTTGCGTTGAAGGCTTTTTTGCGTCCGCTATGTGATGAGACACCTGGCTAACAGTGGGAAGGCTCACTTTTGTCATTCCCTGCATGTGCTGCTAGTAATATGGAGTCATGTCAGAGCTTACTGAGCTTAAAAAAAGGCAAATTGTTGGTGCCTGCTAAGCTGGTGCCTTTGAGACTGAAGTTGCCAATTTATTTGCCGTGTTGCGAGGCACAGTATCAAGATTATGACAGCATATACAGTTTCTAAAAAACCATCGTCTGAGAAGCATATGCACGGTCAACGTGATCAACTGACCGAAAGAAACAAAAAGACCTTGTGTTGGATTGTTACATGGAATAAGAAAACAACTGCTGCAAAAGTGACTGCAGAGCTCAATCTCAGTCTCTTAAGTTCTGTCCAATCACATTTCTTCTGATCATGAGATTGATTCCTAATGGACAATGAGATAGCTGAGAACTTTCCAAAGCTCCATGCTGACTTATGGCACTTTCAGCTGCAGGACCTCTCCCCTCTATTCGATATATGTCCGGCAGCCATGGAGAAAAGGAGGGGTAGGGGGAGTTAAGAAAAGAAAGTGATAACATGAACTCTCCCATGCAGCTCTTTTGACCCCTCTAAAATTACACCCATGGCATTAGCCCAGGAGTGCCATAATGGGAAATATGGCCATATGAATAGGTTCTTCTTCACTATCCTGGAACTATTATACAGTCTTCAGTATATTCAAGAATGACACTTGCCAGAATATTGAAAGTGAATCCATGTTTTGCTTATACAGCATGGCCCCACCCATCAGCAGCTTATACTTACCATCCCTTCATTGCCCACTGACAGAAACATAGAGACGAAGACACGTGTGAGCTCCAACTCAGGACTTAGAGCTTACACAGGGCTAGGGACTCTCTTTCCACCAGTACCAGTGCTATCACATAGCCAGGAGTGGTAAGAGTCACTTTCTTTCCTATATCCATAACTACTAATTTATTTTGAACACAGCATTTGAGGGGAAGGAGAGTATAAACAGCGGACAGAGTCACCATTAAAGTAGACCTGGTGCTCTGCCTCTCCTGTGCTCTGCAGGTTTTAGTTTCTCTGGTAAGCCCCATCATGATGTGATCCAATTAAATGTAAAATCTGTTTCAGATCACTTCCATACAGCTTGCCAGATACTTCTGATCAATACATGGGATCCGCAAAGTCTGAACTATGGTATAATATAACTTCAGTTACTGACCGTATTTTTAATGAATCTACTGTGAACTTTGTTTCATTCAATATTATTTCAGGTGTTTGTTGCTATGTCACAGCAAGAAATATATAATTTGTACTGTATCCTGCTGCTGCAGCTGGAATCCTTGAAAGAAAAATATGAGCGGGTGTCGAATCCGTTATTTCTTTATGTAAGAAGCTGCTTAAATGATATCATTAATAATATATGGTGTGAGCTGGTCTGTTTGAACCTTGCTGTTAGGGCAAAAGGACGACCCTGCACATCTGTTAAATTTCAAAAATGCTATGACCTCATTAATGTCCCCATTACATCCAAGGGCATTACCTTACTTGCTGTTTGGCTTTTTGCACTGATGAATTTTATAGATTTAAAAAAAAAAAGATTAATGGGTAAAATTAAGATAAAGTGTAGTAAATTATCTATCATTGACAATTAAAAGGCACAGTGGTGCTTCCCCATTTAATTCCAATATTTACACACTCACCGGTCACTTTATTAGGTACACCAGTTCAATTGTTTGGTAACACAGATTGCTAATCAACCAATAACATGGCAGCAACTCAATGCATTTAGGCATGTAGATGTGGTGAAGACGACTTGCTGAAGTTCAAACCCAGCATCAGAATGGGAAAAAAGGGGATTTAAGTGACTTTGAACTTGGCATGGTTGTTGGTGCCAAACATGCTGGTCTGAGTTTTTCAAAAACTGCTGATTTACTGGGATTTTTACACACAAAGAAACAACCATCTCTAGGGTTTACAGAGAATGGTCCAAAAAAGAGAAAATATCCAGTGGGCGGCAGTTGTGTGGACAAAAATGACTTGTTGATGTCAGAGGTCAGAGGAGAATGGGCAGACTGGTTCAAAATGATAGGCAACAGTAACTCATGTCAATATGGACCAAAATACATAATAAAGTGGCCGGTGAGTGCACTTATTTGCCTTTGCAGTCTTGGCTACATGAGAAAAACCATCACTAATTTCAAGGAACATTTTCAGAAGTACAAATAGGCCATTAGATAAGCCATGGCTTCAGCCAGCAACCAGCCAGTGGCCCGACATTTTCTTGAAAACCAACAACCCATATCCACTTTGAGATTCATGATCATTGATCATATTCTGGTTACACCAAGAGGAGGTGACCGGTACAAGACTTTATTACATAAGACTTTATTACAAATGTTGATAGTTCTTTAATCTTGGCACCCCAAGTGGCATGAATGAATAGTTGGGATTAAATTGGTTTCTGTGACTTCCACTCATGGTGGCTGTTCTGCCATCAGCAGGGTAATTCATTATATAATATTAAATTCAGCCATTAGATGGAGCCACCAATACATTTTCTGTTTTGCCAAAACTAGAGACTGTTTAGATAGCGTTAATGAAAATTCCCATCATCCTTCATTCTGGGAAGAGGAGGCAGGCACATCTTGCAAGTTAAAAATCCATCTTAGAAACTGAGAGAGAAGGAACCAGCCATTGAAACACACGTTGTGGACTAAGACCTTCATCCCCTGAAGGCAGCATCGCTGATGAGCATTTATTTGCAGCCTAATTATTCATTGTGTTTTCTCTATGCTTCATACATTAATTGTACATATGTGTTTCTTATCTGTTTTGTCAATAGTTTCACTACTTTTTTTTTGTTCATAAAGCTTCAAGATTACATTCAGTCTGACTTATTGCAGAGTAGGAGGCTTTAGCTGCATGTCGAGCTACACACAGGGAAACATGTAGCGAGGACAGAACAGTGAAGATAATGGGTGGTTTAATTTTTATGTACTAACCCTAATTCACTGAGGTTTCCATTGTGTGCCATGGCAACAGACTTCTATGGATACTCTATGTATGCCTATATATCTCATTAACTGTATGTTAATTAATATGTGACTGCATCTCCTGTGGATTGGGGATATGATGGGATGTGGAATTGACTGGGGTTTCCCCCACTATCCCACTTCCCCGACCCCTGTTTTGTTTATTTTTTGCTGTTCACTTTGTATTATACAACATAGTTGTGTTAGCCGATTTAAGTCTACTTAGGATTTGCTTTATTCATATTTTTTATTTTATTTCTGCTTTTCACATCAGGGAAGGTTTCTGTATGCTTTCCGGACTCTTCGTCCCCCCTATTTCTTTTTCACTTATCTCCTCTCCTTCTGGTTGTCCTGATTGTACATTTTATCCCTATGCATTTGTTTACATTGTATTGTAGTGTGTATGGTCCTTTAGCCTGATATCCTTTATTAATTGCATTTTGTCCTGTAAGGTGCGCTTACTGTACTTCTCTTTGACATTAGGGATCTCTGTCCTGTTCTCTACTGTAGCTGTCTCTTCAGGTAACATCGTTTATATTGCAAACCTTTAAAACTGCTTCTTCTGAGGCAGGTTGTCTCCTTAATTACAGATTTGCATGTTTTTGTATTGCAGTACTGAGCTTTTGTTTTGTTCTGAGACACTTGTACTGTGCTCTCCATTCTTTGAACACCTCCTTTGTTTTTGCCTTCCCCCCTTTTGCTAATATGTTTATTTCTATAGTATTTAATCTTCATTGCTGTCATTTATGTATAGTAGAATTCATTTTTGACTAGTTCTAGGCCCACCTCTACTCTACCTGTTACTGGATTCTAGCTACTTGCACCCTCTAAATATGCCTCTAAATATGTACTGTTATCTGGTCCCTTTGTGGACAATTTTCACAACACGCCACAAGACTGGCCACTAACACCCCCATATGCAAGGGGACTGAATGTTGGCCCTGCTTTTGAATGGACTTTCCCCAAAAATACAGTGCTGTGCAAAGGTTTATGGGCAGGTGTGAAGAAATGTTGTAAAGTAAGAAAGCTTTCAAAAATATTTATTTTAATTGTTTATTATTTATCAATTTACAAAATGTAAAGTGAGCAAACAGAAGAAAAATCTAAAACAAATGAATATTTGGTGTGACTACCCGTTGGCTTCAAATCAGCATCAATTCTTGCACTTGCACTCGTACACTTGCACAAAGTCAGGGATTTTGCAGGATTAGAGTCTTGTGTATCATTAACCAATTATACCAAGCAGGTGCTAATGATCATCAATGTCATATATAGGTTGAAACACCGTCATTAACTAAAACAGAAACAGCTGTGTAGGAGGCTAAAAACTTGGTGAGGAACAGCCAAACTCATGCTACTAACATGAGGTTGCGGAAGACAGTTTCATGTCACATGGCAAGACTGAGCACATCAACAAGACACAAGGTACTTATACTGCATCAGCAAGGTTTCTCCCAGGCAAAGATTTCAAAGCAGACTGGGGCTTCAAGATGCACTGTTCAAGCTCTTTTGAAGAAGCACAAAGAAATGGGCAATGTTGAGAACCCTGGATTCAGTGGTCAGCCAAAGAAACCTAATGCAGCAGATGTAAGACATATCATGCTTACTTCCCTTCAACATTGAAAGATGTCCAGCAGTGCCATCAGCACAGAACTGGTGGAAACCCGTGGGACCCAGGTCCACCCATCTACTGTCTGGACAAGTCTGGCCAGAAGTGGTGTTCATGGAAAAATTGTGACCAAAAAGCTATACTTCTGACTTGTAAATAAGGCTAAACAACTCAACCATGGAAAGGAACATAGGAACTGGGGTGCAGAAAAATGTCAGCAGGTGCTTTGGAATGATGAGTCAAAATCTGTAATATTTGGCTGTAGCAGAAGGTAGTTTGTTTGCTGAAGGATTGGAGAACAATACAATAATGAGTATCTGCAGGTAACAGTGAAATATGGAGGTTCCTTGCAAGTTTTGGGCTACATTTCTTCAAATGGACTTGGAGATTTGGTGAAGATCAATAGTGTCCTCGATGCTGAGAAATACGGGCAGATACTTATCTATCATGCCATACCATCAAGGAGGCATGTGACAGGCCCCAAATTTATTCTGCAACAGGACAATGACCCCAAATATACAGCCAATGTCATAAAGAACTATCTTCAGCATAAAAAAGAACAAGGAGTCTTGAAAGTGATGGTTTGGCCAAGTGTACCTAGAAGAATGGACCCTGTTTTTAAGGTAAAGGGTAGTCACACCAAATATTGATTTGATTTGGATTTCTCTTTTGCTCATTTACTTTTGATTTTGTTAATTGATAAAAATAAACTATTAACACTTCTATGTATATTGTTAGGTTTACTTACTACTGATGACTCAAATGGCGAGAGTAGAAGAGCTGTAACTGATATTGTCAGTTAATTAACTGTTAATGTTGTCCAGAAAAATCTTTATTCATTATGAGAGAAACTAACCTTAATAGTGCTAGTTATGTAAGTGGGCACAATGTTATATCAACAGTAATCTGTTAACATAAATATGTGCTCAATTACAAAAGTAGGTATTTGCGGGCAGGACAGTGGCTAAATGGTTGGCATGTCCACCTGGCAGCATTTAGGTCACTGGTTTGAATCCCAACCATGGCACTATCTGCCTGGAGTTTGCATGTTCTCTCTGTGCTTGCGTGGCTTTCCTCCCACACTCCAAAAGACATGCTGGTAGGTTAATTGGATCCTGTCTAAATTGGCCCTAGTATGTGTATGAACGTGAGTAAGGGACCTTAGATTGTTCTCTCCTTGAGGGTTAGGGACTGATGTGAATGGATAATATATATCTGTATACATGTAAAGTGGCGTGAAAATTGACAGTGCTATATACAGTAAGTACCTGTAATAAATAAATATTTGTTGGTGCGCTGTATACTGCATTTATAGGCAAACCCATTGAGGTCTATTTTAATAGAATGAACACTTCATAAAGATCCCACAGATAGGAGTTATGTTGGACGTAATAATGGAAGGAGGCTAATGCATTATGTTTAAACTGGAGTTGTGTTATAGAAAGCAATGGGGACCAGTTCAGTAAAGCATTAAAGCATGACTTAGCAGGACTGATATTTTAGCAGTACAGATATTTTGGTGAAAGATAGTGTACACCTAATACTATATTTTGTGTGAACAATGCAAATAATGTTTTCTTGATGAAAGGTACAGTATACAGTATCTTGCTTTATTACAAGATGTAGTCTCTTTAAGGCTCACAGTGGGGTTTACTGGAGTAAGAAGGGTATTTAGTAGCAGTTTGTGGCATCCAGAGGGAGGGTGTTGATTAAGTTGGTGAGAGCTACTGAGAAACTCTAAACCGCTGGGAAGCGCTGGCATAAGTGTCTGTGCATCCTCTCGTGGCTGGGGAGCCCTGTACCTTTTTGGATTGCAAAACTGTGTATTTTCCTGTACCAATACACTCTTATTTGCACTAAAAATGTTAATTATCTTAAAGTTTTGGGGGTTTTTTAAACAAAAATTAGCCTTTTGCTGTATGCTGATGAATAAATAAGACTTAATTTGAAGCATATGTATAGCCAAACCTTTTTATGGTGGATTTTGTTCAGTTTATGACCATTGGTGAAAGTTACTTTTATTTCCTGCCCCAGGGTGCAGGTCAGAAAAACTCTCCCAAAGAATGGAAAATTGTTCCTGGAACATACACTACATTGCCAAAAGTATTGGTACACCCCTCCAAATCATTGAATTCAGTGGTTCCCATAATCTCCATGTCCACAGGTGTATAAAATCAAGCAACTAAATATTGGGACACCCCTCCAAATCATTGGATTCAGGTGTTCCAATTACCTCCATGGCTAAAGGTGTATAAAATCAAGCACCTAGGCATGCAGGCTGCTTCTACAAACATTTGTGAAAGAATGGGTCACTCTCAGGAACTCAGTGCATTCAAGTGTGGTACTGTGATAGATTGCCAGTGCCACCTGTGCAATAAGTCCATCTGTGAATTTTCCTTGCTACTAAATTTTCCACGGTCAACAAAGTGGAAGCAACTGGGAACAACAGTAACTCAGCCATGAAGTGGTAGGCTACGTAAAATGACAGAGTGGGGTCAGCACATGCTGAAGCTTGCAGTGTGCAGATATCGCCAGAGTCAATAGCTAGAGACCTCCAAAACTTCCTCCAAACTTCATGTGGCCTTCAGATTAGCACAACAGTGTGTAGAGATCTTCATGGAATGGGTTTCCATGGCCGAGCACCTGCATCCAAGCCTTACATCACCAAGTGCAATGCAAAGCGTCGGATGCAGTTGTGTAAAGCACGCCACCACTGGACTCTAGAGCAGTGGAGATGTGTTCTTTGGAGTGACAAATCATGTTTCTCTGTCCAGCAATCCAATGGACGTGTCTGGGTTTGGTAGTTGCCAGAAGAACAGTACTTGCCTGATTGCATTGTGCCAAGTATAAAGTTTGGTGGAGGGAGGATTATGGTGTGGGGTTGTTTTTCAGGGGTTGGGCTTGGCCCCTTTGTTCCAGTGAAGGGAACTCTTAAGGTGTCAGCATACCAGGACATTTTGGACAATTTCATGCTCCAAACTTTGTGGGAACAGTTTGGGGATGACCCCTTCCTGTTCTAACATGAATGTGCACCAGTCCTGACCTCAACTCGATACAACACCTTTGGGGTGAATTAGAGTGGAGACTGCAAGCTAGGTCTTCTTGTCCGACATCAGTGCCTGACCTCACAAATGCATATCTGAAAGAATGGTCAAACATTCACATAGACACACTCCTAAACCTTGTGGACAGCCGTCCCAGAAGAGTTGAAGCTGTTATAGCTGCAAAGGGTGGGCCAACTCAATATTGAACCCTACGGACTAAGACTGAAATGCCAGTAAAGTTCATGTGCGTGTAAAGGCAGGCGTCCCAATACTTTTAGCAATATAGTGTATATCACTATTAGATTTCTCCTTACCTTTTATTTTGGGGACAACTCTAACGTTTTGGATTTCCCCTGACTTTTTGTTTCAGGACAAACTGGTGAAACTCACCATTAAGAACACAGAAAGCTATAAAACTTGACAGAGGGTTCAACCCCTCCCCATGCCATTCAAAATGAGCGGAAAACATTGTGTCTAGAGATACACTTTAAAAGCCAGCTGTGTGTGTGCAGTGATATCAAATCCCTTAAATATTATAATTTTTACAAACAAAAAATTGTGTTGTGTTTTATAGCACTTGATACCATATCTTACCAACTGCTTAGTTGATTATTAATAAGGCAGTTCCTCATTCAGGGTGGGAAATTTGACACCTTTCACATTTCACCTAGGCCTACTTAATCAGGAAGTAGAGTGAGCATGACCTTATTAACGAGACCCCATGGAGTGCAAAACACTTTAAGATATCAAGAGAATCTAATGTAAGAAGTCACATTTTTATACTGAAATCTGTGTGCTTGCAGAAATAAAGGAATAATAAAAGTAATAATATAACCCACATAGTGCATAAAAGTTACTTTAGAAGCCACAGAGGAGTTAAATGACCTGCATGAAAACACTTGTACGGAAACTTGGTTCTTTCATATTATAAGTTTTAAATTTTAGTTTCAAGTGTATGATTTTTATATAATTAACATTAGGCTACAAAGCTAATTATAAGATAATTACACCTGTCATATTATCACAGTTTCTTTGAAAAATATATATATCTTTATCTGGATTCATCTCCTAAGTGCAGAAAAGTCATTTATGGTTTTGTGTCTTTTTGTCAAATGTGATATTTTGTTTCCCCCCTCTTTTTCTACTCGAGAAAGAGTCTTCAACAGTTAAAAGTTTAAAAGTGGTGAAAACAATGCAAATTTCACTGCAATCTTCATAAGAATAAAGTTTTAGGTGCATGAAAATTAACCAAGTTAAGTGACTGGAAGTCCATTACAAACACATTTAAATTGCCTTTAATGATTTGTTTTTTTCAACACTTTCACATAATAAATGCATTCAGAAAGGAATGCATTTAAAATATTTACTGCCTCATTCAAAAAAGGTTACTATTTCCAGTTCTTGGATGAGAATATGTGTTGTTAATTATGCTGTAATATATTTTTCCCAGCACATTTATGTTGCCTTCCAGTCTCCTGTACTTTTATTTTTCCTCTGCTGCTTTTAATATTTTGTTGCAATGTTTGCTAAGTTATAGTTACTCTAGAGAGATCTCAATTGCTTTTTATATATGCTCAATGTATATATAAAATGCTGCTTTTATACACACATATTTACTTAGAGACAAGTGTGAAATATTTAAACTTTATTTATGCCAAACGTTAAATACATCACAATGGAGATATTATGATACACTTACATAACATTTAACCTAAATGCATCAGTATTTTATTAAAGACTAACATTATTATTATTATTATTATTATTACATTGTATTATTATTATTATTATTAATAATAATAATTAATAATAACAAAGCAATGTGCAATTAAAAAGTAGGTTCCCTAGTGTTGCCTTGGGTCATGACCCTGACTCTTCACTGAAGATGAACTATGAGCAGCTTATAATTCTTTATTTTTATTTTATTTAGGTTTTCTGTAAAATAACTTATTACCCTCAATGCCTTTTAAAGCTGAACTCCAGGCAGTTATAAAAACAATATAGTGCAGCCCAGTACTCATTAAAATTTCAATAAACACATTTTGAAAGCAACAGAGTAAGAACCTTAATTTGACTTAGCATTCTTATGTATAGCACTGCTTATGTTGGGAGAGAGGAGCAGCTCAAGGGGCCAACAGTTTTTTCAGCAAGACTTATGTGCTAACTAGAAGCATTCTTATAGCAGGAGGGAGCACAGTGATAAAGAGACAGGCCCGGATTGGCCATAGGGCACACTGGGCATTTATCCGGTGGGCTGGGGCCACCTGGATAGTAGGGGCAGCTGGGCAGTACATAGAGGAACCGGACCGTGCATTTCTTGGTTCCTCTATGTGCCACCCGGCCACCCCTCCTATCCATCTCCTGCATGCCCTGGGCTCCTGTATGCTCCCCCCGCGGCTGCCCTCCCCCCCATCTCCTGCAGTGCTGCCGCCGGGTTCTCCCCTCTATGCAGCTGATGCTGAGCATCTGTCAGGATAGACTGTCCCCAGTGCTGATAGCTTCCCGCCCACCACAGATGGGAGAGGAGAGAGAAAGCTGTTTTTTCCCCTCCTCCTTTCTCTGTCCCACCAGCCTTGTCTCCCCCCTTCTTCTTTCTTTCTTTCTTTCTTTCTTTCTTTCTTTCTTTCTTTCTTTCTTTCTTTCCTTCTCTCTTTCTTTTTCTCCTTTTCTATTTCTCTCTTCTTTCTTTCTTTCTTTCTTTCATTGTAAAAAATTAAATAAAAATTAAAACTTACTAACAGTGGTGGCAGAACTACCAGAGTCGCAAAGGTCGCTCTTGCAACTGGGCTTTGGCGTTCTGTCACTGGGCTTTGAGGAAAGGGTCCCCGGGCTTGGGGCTGCTCAGTCCAAAATGCCCAGGCCTATTTTTTGTCCCAGTCCGGGCTTGTAAAGAGATGAATTCATTAGCCTGCTGCTTCTCCTTTTACTGTCCCTTCACAGGCTGGGGAAAGGACAAGTACACAGATATAAGGGACCTGTATGTGCTATGTAACTGTAGCAGAAATAATAGAGGTTTTATGCCATGCTTCTGGATAGGTAAAATAACAGGCAGGTAAAATTATGCATATAAATGCAGCATATCAACTATATTTTTAGTTGTTTGCCTGGTGGTCAGCCTTAAGCATCTTACACGATCAAATAGTATAGTAAATAGTATAATTTTTTCAACATTTTGAAGTTTTTTTAAAAGGTTGCTTAGACAGTAGACGTGTGGTTTATTTAGTTCTGAATTGAAATTTGGACACATTTTTCATTATTCATAGATTTGGATATATTTCCAAATTACAATAGTAACAAATTTACACAAATTAAAAATAATGAAACTAAATTATGTCCAAAAATCAAATTTGAGATCAAATTTGAAAATGCAATCGAATTCAAATTTAAACAAAATTAGGCAGCATTGTAGATATAGTTAAACTATATCTTTAAAAGAGTCTGCACGCCAATGTCCTGCCTGCAGTAAGTCTAAAGTAAGCCTGCATGTGATGTCCTGCCTACAGTAAGTTCTCAGGACTTTCTTTAAATCTTTGGACATTTTATGGTATCACTAATAAGTATTATCATAAAAATTCCAGGACCATATAAGAATTCTGCTGTTCTCATTGGAATATTTTCCGTCACATTCAATTCCAATGACAGTATAAGAATTTGTGATTTCCATTTTCATTCCATTGACATTTTACACTAAGACAAATGAATAGGGTGACCTTAGTGTTGTCTGTGTCCTCAGTGGGGACAAGGGCTCTAGCCAACTACCTAAAACTAAACACAAAAAGTTTAACCCATGGTTCACATATACAGTGGGGCAAAAAAGTATTTAGTTAGCCACCAATTGTGCAAGTTCTCCCACTTAAAAAGATGAGAGAGGCCTGTAATTGGCATCATAGGTAGACCTCAACTATGAGAGACAAAATGAGAAAAAAAATCCAGACAATCACATTGGCTGATTTGGAAAGAATTTATTTGCAAATTATGGTGGAAAATAATTATTTGGTCACCTACAAACAAGCAAGATTTCTGGCTCTCACAGACCTGTACCTTCTTCTTTAAGAGGCTCCTCTGTCCTGCACTCATTACCTGTATCAATGGCACCTGTTTGAACTTGTTATCAGTATAAAAGACACCTGTCAACAACCTCAAACAGTCACACTCCAAACTCCACTATGGTGAAGACCAAAGAGCTGTCGAAGGACAACAGAAACAAAATTGTAGACCTGCACCAGGCTGGGAAGACTAAATCTGCAATAGGCAAGCAGCTTGGTGTGAACAAATCAACTGTGGGAGCAATAATTAGAAAATGGAAGACATACAAGACCACTGATAATCTCCCTCGATCTGGGGCTCCACGCAAGATCTCACCCCGTGGGGTCAAAATGATCACAAGAACGGTGAGAAAAAATCTCAGGACCACGCGGGAGGACCTAGTGAATGACCTGCAGAGAGCTGGGACCAACGTAACAAAGGCTACCATCAGTAACACACTACGCTGCCAGGGACTCAGATCCTGCAGTGCCAGACGTGTCCCCCTGCTTAAGCCAGTACATGTCCGGGCCCGTCTGAAGTTTGCTAGAGAGCATTTGGATGATCCAGAAGAGGATTGGGAGAATGTCATATGGTCAGATGAAACCAAAATAGAACTGTTTGGTAGAAACACAACTCGTCGTGTTTGGAGGTGAGAGAATGCTGAGTTGCATCCAAAGAACACCATACCTACTGTGAAGCATGGGGGTGGCAACATCATGCTTTGGGGCTGTTTCTCCACAAAGGGACCAGGACGACTGATCCATGTACAGGAAAAAATAAATGGAGCCATGTATCGTGCCCCGTGACACGCAGGGAACAAGTCCCTGCACAGCCTGCACTGGAACCTCGGTTTCCAGTACAGTTGCATTTTCCAGTGCAGGTGGCATGCCATTAGAACTAATGGCACTCACCCGCAGGTCCGCATTTATCTGTGCGGGTGGTGCGGCTGCACGGATTTTCGTGTGGATCCGCAGCGGCAACACCCGCACAGATGTGAACCTAGCCTAATGCACACCATAGACGGGTCGAACATCGGCCGATTTTTCAAACAATAAACGAAAAATCGGTCATTCGTTAAGCCGACGTTACCACCAACGATTAAACAAATCGGCCGACTAAATCATAAAGTTCACCCCATATAACAGCCAAACTTCTGTCCCTTGCAGGTCACGGCTCATGCGCAAATTTTTTATCGTTAAAACAATCGGCCGATTTGGCCATCATTGTCAGGAAAATCGGCCATTTTTCCAAATCGGGCGCAAATTTTCCAACATGACCGATAATTTCAAAGTGCAAAAAAACCCAAAAACTGTCCGACCAATTAACCCACTAACAGTGTGAAAATTGGCAGATTTCACAGGTCTGCAAAAAAATTTTTTTCAAGAGCTGTTTTGGTTATTCCACATAATCTTTATGTTTTTTGGTGCGCTGAATCCGAAAATGATCTCCATTTTGTCATAGGACATCACTTTTCCTGGCAATTTAGGTAACTATGTTAAATAAGGCAATACCTCAAAATAAATGGAAATAGACTTATAAAATTAAAGTTTTATTACAATTTTTTTATGAAAATCCTTTTTTGAACTGAAATGAGCTCACCTACACACACTAAACTCGATTCTTCTTCCCTGTGAGGCTCCTCTTGGTGCATTTACGCTTGTGAGTAGCATCTGCAATGTCTCTCTGAAGCATCCAACAGTAGTCTGCCATCATTGTAATGCTCCATTTTCCCTGGTATCTCCATCTCTTTAATGTCTTGGTGGAATTGTTCACCTTGTTCCTCACTCACAGCTCCCCAATTTTCAGGAAAGTAGTCAAGGTGGGACTGGAGGAAATGCACTTTCATCAGGAAACCTAAAGTTTGAAATACTTTCAGCATTCGTCCGACAATCTTTTTGTAGTGAGGATCTTTGTTATTGCCTAAAAATTTCTGTACGACTTCTTTAAATGCAATCCACCCTTCTTTTTGAGGATCCGTCATGGTATTGACAAACTCTTGATCAACTATAAGCCTTCTAATGTCTGGTCCAACGAACACACCTTCCTTCAATTTTGCCTCCGACAGGCCTGGAAACTTGGTGACCAAGTATTTGAAGCATTCTCCATCTCTTGGAAGTGATTTTACGAATTGCTTCAATCCCAATTTTATGTGGAGAGGTGGTAGAAGAACTTTATGGGAAGGTACCAAAGTTTCTCGGAGGACATTTTTTTCACCAACTGTTAGCACCCACGGCTGCCAACTCTTCTTGGTATAGTGATTTTGTCAGTGTCAACTGTCCCATAGACACAGAAAACAAGGGTATTTGGTATACCCAGCTTGTTGCCCGAGCAGCATGCACAAGACCTTCAAGTCCCCACACACTTGCCAACCATGGTCTTCATATTTAAGTTTACGAAGAACCAATTCCAAGTTCTCGTAGGTTTCCTTCAAGTGTACGGAATGACCTACAGGTATGGAAGCGTAAAAACCACGGTTGTGGAGTAAAACTGCTTTGAGACTTCTTTTTGAAGAATCTATAAAAAGAAGCCATTGCTCTGAATCATATTGGGTTTTAAATTGACCCATCAGACCTTCGACATCGATGCAATAAACCAACTTGTCTTCCTGAGCGAAGTAAGGAACGAACTCCTTTTCACGATGTCTGAACCATAAAGATGACACTCCTGGCAACAATAAATTCCTGCTTTTCAGCCTTGATCCGAGTAACTCAGCGGCATCTTTGGGAAGATTTAGGTCTCTTACCAAATCATTCATCCCCTCCTGAGAAAACAATTTTGGTCTTGTATCATCTTCAAAGTCAGAATTTGATTCATCATCTGGTTCAGGTATGACTTCACCTTCATCGGAGCTAGGTATCTCTTCCAAAGTAGCAGGGGGCTTAGGTACTGGCATATCTGTGCCATGGGGGATTGGACGAATTGCTGAGTGAAGATTGGGGTATGAAATGGAATGCTTCCATTTGGAATTAAACCCTTTCACATCGCATGAACAAAAGTAACAGTCGTCACTATGGTTCTTTTGCTCTCGCCATACCATAGGAATCCCATAACGGAAAGATTTTTTCTTACCCTTGAACCAGTTTCGGAGGTCCTCAACACACCGTTTCCACACTTTATGAGGCGCCCAAACCTTATCTTGATCTCCAATTTTTAATCCAAAGTATGCTAAGTATATTCACCACAGATGAAACAGAAACTGTCTGGTGAATTAATACACTTTCGCAGAGCCATAACATAATGGTTGAAGAATGACGAACTAACATGAACTGCGATGAAAAAGTGTGAACAGCCTAGAACCAAGAACCTGATGATGCACATTTGTGCACAAGTGTGGACTGCAGGAGAGAGCAGCTCTGTGTCTGTACACAAGACAAGATGTCACAGTGCTGGCCACGCCCCACTGCACTGACCGGAGCTGCTGCTATCTGAACTATGTCTCCCTCCCACTGGATTCTTCAGGAAAGATTAACCCCTTCTACCATTAGAAGCACAGACTCAGGGCTGAGGCTTACACATACAGCATGCTGCTGAGTATCCCAGTAGTCAGGCATGTCACTCAGAGCAGCACTTGTATTCACCCCCTTTGCAGGGGGGAAGGGGCAGAGATTGTTTACCTGCAAATAACAACAAAGGGCCAGAAGAGAACTAGGGAAATGAGGAAATAGAATTTTTTTTCCCTAAAACTTGCTTAGCTTATGTATATATTGCTGACCATCAGATTTACAGTGCTATATATTTTTTTTACATAACTCGGACAACCCCTTTAAGGTTTTTTGGGCATTTTATATCTTAAATGCACTTATGTGAATTAATTAATAGTAATTTGGACTTTAAATTTGGTTAAAAACCCATAATATAAAAAAATACCAAAAATTAAAAAAATTTGCTAAATTTGAAGACAGTTTTGCATTTTGTGGCAAATCATGACGTCTAGGAGTTTTTTCAATATTTTTTTTGTTTTCAGCACACCAAAATACATGGAAATTAGATGAAAATAATCAAACAGCTTTTTAGTTGCAGACCCGTGATCATTCTGGTCTATCCCACCATGTGAATCTCTATGTACCAGCATGCAGTATACCAATCAAGAGTACTATTACATGTCTTAGGTTCACTTTAATTTTTGTTATAAATAGTTGGAATGCAACTGTACAGTGAAATTGCACATTGTTCAAAACACGCCTGCTAAAACATACAGCTAGAGATTTGTGTATGTTTTCCCATCATTTACCTATGTACCTTTTGAGGAAGTAAAGTCAGATCAAAGGAATGGAGTGATTTAAGGGAAGTAGAGGACCATATATATTGTGACATAATGAAAGGTTAGCTGGTTGAGGGATGGTGGGAATCACTTTGCATTTTTTCATATGTGGAAAACGAAGGTGGAATCCAGCCTGGGTTTTCGCGAACACCTTGGCAGCATAGAATCCGAGCCTGGTTTTGCTTCACGCTTTTGATCAGTAGCAGATGGGATTAAGAAGGTAGGGCTGGAGCAAGAAGGATGCTTTAGTCTGGTACTCAGGAAGCCACCTGAGAGAGCTGCATTTGGAAATTGCTCTGTAAGGCTAGGTCCACACCTATGCACTTTGCGTTTGATCCGTTTCTGCAGTGCTTTTTGCTTATTTGCACATACGGTTTTGTATGCATTTTTAATGCGTTTCGTAGGGTTTTTCGCCAATTTGTTGCTGGGCAGATTAACCACTTGCCTACCAAGTACTTTTACCCCCTTCGTGCCCAGGCCAATTTTCAGTGCTGTAGCAATTTGCCAATTGTGCAGTCATGCAACACTGTACCATATGAAATTTGTAAAAAAATTTAACACACATAGAGCTTTCTTTTGGTGGTATTTAATCACCACTGGGTGTTTTATTTTTTGAACTATAAACAAAAAAAGAGCAAAACATTTAAAAAAAAAAGTTTTTCTCTTTCTATTATAAAATTGTGTAATTTGTAAGCAGGTAATGTTTCACCTTCACTGATGCGTGTTGATGAGGCTTCACTGATAGACAGCACTGATGGGCACTAATGAGGCGGCACTGGTGGGCATTGATGAGGAGGCACTGATGATGCTGCACTGATATGCAGCAATGATGATCACCGATAGGCGGCACTGCTAGGTGGCACTGCTGGGTGACGCTGTCTGGCGGTACTGATTGACAGCACTGACTGGCGACACTGATGGGCACTGATGGACGCAACTGCTTGTACAGCACTGATGGGTTGCACTGATGGGTGGCAATGCTGGGCACTGGTGGGAGGCACTGCTGGCACTGGTGGGCAGCACTGCTGGGTGGCACTGCAGGGCACTGATCATCATTTGCCGGTTATCGGCAGTACTTTCCTCACACTGTCACATCGTTAGGAAAGTACTGCCGATAACCGGTAACCGGTATCTCAGATGCACTATATACATATTATATGTAGCAGTGTTATACACAGAATTACTGTGTACACAGTGAAGCTGCATTCAGACTTGCTTAGCAAGTTAAAGTGCAATTTTTAGTAGTAGCCGATCACAACCACTCACCAGTCACTGATCAAAGTTTATCTTGGAACATACATACCATCTGTGGTTCAGTTTATTTGTTATAGTTGATGATATGGATACATTTTATTACTGTATAAAAGTCACTATTTTCTAGCAACATAAGGTCAGCATCTGTTTTAGAAGTATTTTATTATATGTTAAAAATACAAAATATTCATAGCTTTTACAGTTTACTGTTTTCCGACAACTTTGTACAAACTAGTTTTATCAAAAGGGACAGTGATTATCGGGAAACTATAACGGTTTGAGTCAATTTATTTTTATAAGTTATACATTTTTAAACTGATGTTCAAATCTTCTTTTCATATCAACCTTTTAAAACATGTTAACAAACAGGATTCCCCTATGACACAGGGGTCACAAATCATTATGAGTTTCTATAGAGAGAACACTCTTTGCCTTTGCACTGTGGGGATGATTTACTAAAACTGGAGCGTGCAAAATCTGGTGCAACTGTGTATGGTAGCCAATCAGCTTATAACTTCAGCTTGTTCAATGAAGCTTTGACAAAAAAAATGGAAGCTGATTGGTTTCTATGCAGAGCTTCACCAGATTTTGCCCTCTCCAGTTTTAGTAAATCAACCCGTGTCTTTTTGGTTAAAACTCTGTATGCTGCATCTGAACAGAGCAGACAAGGTGGGACAGGGAGAAGGACAAGTATCCCCTCTAGCTCAATGGGCTTCTTTTACTGAAGGAGGATGATAGGTCTGCTTCCAACAGGGCCAGGGCTAGTAGTCACATTCCAAGAGATTTCATTTTTTTTTTCAGTTTCACGGGGTTGGAAATATAAGTTGTGACTCAGGAGACACTATCAACAAAAGCACAGTCACTGGAGTGCATCCTCTTTCCACTGTCCTTAGGCTGTCTTCTTCCAATTCCACCAAAAGATACAACACTGGGACCTCAGGACCTAAATTACCCGGACAGAGCCCATAGATGTGCGATTAAATCAACCCTTTGAGCCATAGACAGAGCCCTCTTCAGTCTTAGTAATCCTATCTTTTATTTCCACAGTCTATAAACAGATAAATGTCCAGTTGGGTTTGGTTAAAAAAAAATAAAACTTTAGAAGAAAAATGAACATCACAGACTTTCCAATATCAAATGAAAACCTTCCTAGCTCAAGTTTCCTAGTTGTCACACAACAAGGTTCAATACGGTAAATATTTTCTTAACAGGAAACTCTGTTGTGGAAATTAGTTCCAATGGAATACAAACATACAGTATAGACTTAAAGGCTAAGTTCGAACTCGAACATAAAATGGGTGGAACATGTAACATGCTGCAAAGGTGAACCTATCCTTTAACCTGTCTTCCCAAGGTACAGTACACCTGTCTCTCTACTGTCGAGAGACTACTGCAAAGGTTCCCATAAGGAGGACCCCAAAAAGGCTATGTCCCATAGTCCAATCTTCGGCCCACTAACAGGGATCGCCCAGGGCAAACAAGGCATTTGCCTAGGGCAGCATTCTTTAAGGGGGCAGCACTGCCCCCCCCCCCCCGGAAGAAGGGACATATGCGGCATGGGGACCAGGTGGGATCCAAGAGAGGCTGTGGGCTGCTTGAACCCGACTGTTGTTCCTGGGGATGGCCAAAGCTGTGAAGGTGAGTGTCTTTCTCTCTTTTGGGTGGGTGTGTGTGTGTGTGTGTGTGTGTGTGTGTGTGTTAGTGGAAGGCTATCTTGGCTGAGAGGGGTGGGGCAGGGGTGTTGTTGGTCACTGTCAAGCTCTCCCCGTGTTGGTCGGTGTCAGGCTCTCTCTGCTGGGGAGAGGGGGGGTTGTGACGGACACGGCGTCAGACCCCAGCCCTTCTCACCAACTCGTGACCGAAGGACTAGCCAATCTAAAACCGCGCTGTCACGTGCGTAACAATACCACGCTCAGCTGCACCCTGCACAAAGATTTTCCAGCTAATGGACCACAATCTATATACCGCAGCCTGAGAGTGATTGTTACTGGGTTAGGTTAATTACGCAATTAACCCTTCACACTGTCACCACCATCTTTTTGTACAGAGTAGGAGGACACTCACCAATCTTAGCAGTAACACTATGATGTTTGAATAAGCGTCTGGATACACACTGTCACCGCAGGCAGATGTATGCAGAAGTTTAAAACACACAATAGCGCTCTTCAGAGACAGGGATTCTTAGTTTGCATTAAAGAGCTTTAGAAACAGTTCAACACTTTTCAGAAAATAGGATTTATTACTAAAAAGGGTCAAAATGGTGCAATAAAAATATTTACAGAAAAGATGTAGCTACTATATATATATAAATACAGAGAGCAATACCACAACAGAGAGATAACAGAAAGAAGTTTAGAGAGGTAGAATACTTGCCGTCAGCCCTGGTTTAAGCAGATCAAGGTCCTGAACAAAAGGGTCCCGTTCTCCCAAGTTGGTTCCTGATGTTAAAAAGGGAGAATTCTTCAACTTATCTCTCTCGGGCCTAACAGCCTATTTTTTAGTCCACCAGCAGGGCAGCACAAAAATTATGTGCACCACTGGGATCGCCTCTAGGCTTGCTACACAGTGCACACTTTTCCTTTTCTTAGCTCCACCCATCAATCTCAACTATATTCTTTTTTTTTTTCTTTTTTTAAATTTTTCTTTTTTTCTGCTCTGCATTTTCCTGTTTATTTCTGGAATCGTAATCCCTATAAAAGAAGAACAAAATATGTTTCCATATTATTCTATGTTAATCCCCCATAACCTCTAAGGCTAGCCTTGACTTTTTGAATTCCTCCCATTTGTTCCATCTTGTATGGTGACTCTCCATCTTATCTTCATTCAAATGATAAAGTTCCTCCAATTTACATATTTGATCCACCCTATCTACCCAGTCTTTATTTTCGGCACCTCCTGTCTCCTCCAATTTATAGCATGCACTGCCCCCTTTGCAAAGCTGAGACCTGCCAGTGTCATGGATTGTTCTCAATCATCGTCTGGGACGACCAGGTGATGTCAATCTCAAAGGTTTTAAATGCCCAGACTCATCTGACCTTGCCCCAACAATCAGCACCATGGGTTCTTCTAAGTAGTTGTCTAAAAAACTGAAAATAGTTGACGCTCACAAAGCTGGAGAAGGCTATAAGAAGATAGCAAAGCATTTTCAGATGTCAATATCCTCTGTTCGGAATGTAATTAAGAAATGGCAGTCATCAGGAACAGTGGAAGTTAAAGCAAGATCTGGAAGACCAAGAAAAATATCAGACAGAACAGCTCGCAGGATTGTGAGAAAAACAATTCAAAACCCACGTTTGACTGCACGATCCCTCCAGAAAGATCTGGCAGACACTGGAGTTGTGGTACACTATTCCACTATAAAGAGATACTTGTACAAATATGGTCTTCATGGAAGAGTCATCAGAAGAAAACCTCTTCTACGTCCTCACCACAAAAATCATCGTTTGAACTTTGCAAATGAACATATAGACAAGCCTGATGCATTTTGGAAACAAGTTCTGTGGACTGATGAGGTTAAAATTGAACTTTTTGGCCGGAATGAGCAAAGGTACGTTTGGAGAAGAAGGGGCACAGAATTTAATGAAAAGAACCTCTGTCCAACTGTTAAGCATGGGGTTGGATCAATCATGCTTTGGGGTTGTGTTGCAGCCAGTGGCACAGGGAACATCTCACGAGTAGAAGGAAAAATGGATTCAATAAAATTTCAACAAATTTTGGATGGTAACTTGATGCCATCTGTGAAGAAGCTGAAGTTAAAGAGAGGATGGCTTCTACAAATGGATAATGATCCTAAACACACCTCGAAATCCACGGGGGATTACATCAAGAGGCGTAAACTGAAGGTTTTGCCATGGCCTTCACAATCTCCTGACCTCAACATAATTGAAAATCTATGGATAGACCTTAAAAGAGCAGTGCGTGACAGACAGCCCAGAAATCTCAAAGAACTGGAAGACTTTTGTAAGGAAGAATGGGCAAAGATACCTCAAACAAGAATTGAAAGACTCTTGGCTGGCTACAAAAAGCATTTACAAGCTGTGATACTTGCCAAAGGGGGCAGTACAAGATATTAACTCTGCAGGGTGCCCAAACTTTTGCAGACGCCATTTTTTTTTTCTGTTATTTTGAAAGTGTATATGATGGAAATAAAATCTAACTTTTGTTGACATATTATAAGAATGCCTAATCTGTAATTTGATGCCTTTTGGAGATTTTTCCACCTTTCCTTGGCTTCTTTATGCACATTAATACAAATTTGTAGCTGGGGTGCCCAAACTTTCGATCCCCGCTGTATCTCGTTCTTTGACCCCAGTTATAAGTTTTCCCCAACAGGCTCCTCCACTCAGAAGCTGCTAATTCTGAAATAAAGTCCTCAACAAGAGGCATCTTCTGCACTGACAGATCTTCAGCCACACTTACTATAGGATGCATAGTAGAGGACACAATTCCTTCTGGGGAAACAAGCCCAAAACTTAGGCCATAGCTTTCATATATGTCATACAATCCCTGCAGAACAAGCAAAAAATAAGGGTGAAGAGACCCTCTTGAGTCCAATATAGACAACCATGCAGGCTCCTCATGGATATAATTTACCTCTTCCCATCCACGATTCTCCTCCTTTGTTATATGGATATCCCTGGGTCTCATCCAATCAGGAAGCAAATTAAATAAGAAGACTGGAAATTATCAACAGGCCCATGGTTCACTTTGTACAGTAACACTGAAATATTCTGGACAGACTGACAGAAGAGACTCTATAAACTCGTAATAGGATAGAACAAATTTTGAGTCTGGTCTAACATGGCAGACAAGGTGGTGGATGCAAGAAATTTGTTGCCCAGAATGCATATTTGGGAGGCTTTGAGCTTCAGGAAAGCATTTTGTGGAAAACAGGGCAATTTCCTTTTATGAGGCTAATCATAAAAGTCCTCTGTTGGGCCTGGAGTTCAGGGTGTGGAAGAGATTGGGTGGGTCCCCAGTCTGGTGACCCCAGTCCACAAGTCCATCTACCAGAATACCTGGCTCAGTAGATAAGGGATGGTAAGCCTTACAGAAAGAAGCTGGGCTAAGGACTGTTTAAACAACTCTGTGGAGGGGGGAAACCAAGAGGGTGTACAAGAGTACTTGGAGTCTGCTGAAGAAAGCACAGGATAAACACAAGACCAGTAATCCCTCAAAGACACTGAATTGTACGATGAATTCAGTGCACATGTCCTGTCACAATGTGTGTGTGTGTGTGACTGGCTAGCAGAATTGTAGATGGAGTGTATGTGTCACCTAGGTTTTTCACATACAGTGCATATAATGAAGAGTTCCAGGGCTTATAGCTAGCTTGGAGAAGAAAAACCTTTTGTCTTCGCAGAATCTTTATAAGTTCAGTCCTGGGTCCTGGAGCCTGGAGGCTATGTAGAGTTTTTGATGGGATAAAGCCTTCGTTCCTGGGTCCACACACTACTTTGTAGCCAGACATCAATGCTAGTCTCAGCTGTCCACAAACATATATATATACTGTATATTGGCTGCAAAGTGAAGATCACGGGATCAGGGTTAAAGGCAAGTATAAAACATAAGACTTGGTGGGCAGCATTCAGGGGATGGGGGAGGAACTAAAAAGGAAAAAGGTTAAACTACAGTAATCCTTTAAAGCCATACACACACAGGTAAACATACAAACTTCATGCAGCTAGAGTCCCTTCCTTATCAATACCCATTATTTCAGGGATGCAAAAAATGGTGCTACCTGCTTTGCCACCACTGAATTTAAACATAGAAGAAAAGACATTGTTCTTACAGCTTAGAATTTGGTGAGTTTTAAAATCTTGGCTTAAAGGAGATATCTGTTTAAGCAGGTTATGGAGCTGCACTCGGATTTTCTCACTTTCCCTGACATTTATAGCACAACATAAAAATACATTATTTCACAGAAACACAGATGTAAGAAAGATCACCTAGCTTTGGGAAGCAATGTAAAAAGCCAGCTCTGTCTCATCTTGTAAACAGCACTGTGTCCAGGAGTCTGACCAGACCCACAGGCTAAATACTGACTACAGGTGCAGGAGCCATGTGATAATGTGAAAGACCATGTACACATTAAATTAGAGTATTTTATAACCAGGAATTTATGTACTTCTAGGTCCTTGCTTATATATGTGATTTGAAATGCATTCCTTTAAGCCTAGCATTTTAAGCACATTTCTACTTGTTAGTGTAAACCAATTATAGGAATAAACTACAATATATATATTGAATATAATAAAAAATAAATAAAACTACTAACCTACTTGAGATGCCACCTAAAGAACAATATTCCCAAACAATGTCTCCCATATACTGTAAGGGCACAAATGTTAGCATTGCAATTTCAGAACCATAATGTACTGATTCCATTCTCAACAAAGTCTGGTATAAATTGGCATTGGCGAATGTCGTCCCAGTCACCCCCCTGTAGGTCCAGAACATCAGCAGTCCACAGTGTTCTACAACATTCATTCAATGTATTATTTAACCGTGAAAGTGATTCTATGGATATTTTTTGGATTTCAGCTTTGGCTTTTAGAATAGCCACAACTTTTGGTTTGCATACACCGCGTTCCAAATTATTATGCAAATTCTATTTAAGTGTCACAAAGATGAAATATTTTGTTTTTCAGTTTAACTCATGGATGGCATTGTGTGTCAGGGCTCTTTTGATCACTGAAAACAATCTTGGACACCTGTGATAATTAGATTGGCCGGTGAGCCCAATTTAAGGAAAAACTACTAAGAAACGGTGTTCCACATTATTAAGCAGAGCACCATTTTCAAGCAATATGGGGAAGAAAAAGGATCTCTCTGCTGCCGAAAAGAGTGAAATAGTTCAATGCCTTGGACGAGGTATGAAAACATTAGATATTTCACGAAAACCTAAGCGTGATCATCGCACTATTAAGAGATATGTGGCTGATTCAGAGCACAGATGGGTTCGTGCAGATAAAGGCACATTGAGGAAGATTTCTGCCAGATCCATGCATCGGATCAAGAGAGCAGCTGCTAAAATACCATTACATAGTAGCAAACAGATATTTGAAGCTGCTGGTGCCTCTGGAGTCCCACGGACATCAAGGTGTAGAGTCCTCCAGAGTCTTGCAACTGTGCATAAACCTTCTATTAGGCCACCACTAACCAATGCTCACAAACAGAAACGGCTGCATTGGGCAGGAAAATACATGAAGACTAATTTTCAAACAGTCCTGTTCACTGATCAGTGCCGTGCAACCCTGGATGGTCCAGATGAATAGAGTAGTGGATGGTTGGTGGACGGCCACCTTGTTCCAACAAGGCTGCGACATCAGCAAGGCGGTGGTGGAGTCATGTTTTGGGCTGGAATAATGGGAACAGAGCGGGTCAGCCCCTTTAGAGCCCCCAAAGGTGTAAAGATGACCTCTGCAAAGTATGTGGAGTTTATGACTGACCCCTTTCTTCCCTGGTAGAAAAGGAAGAACTATGCTTTCCTTAATAAAATCATCCTCATGCATGACAATGCACCATCTCATGCTGCAAAGAATACCTCTGCATCAATGGCTGTTATGGGGATAAAAGGAGAGAAAGTCATGGTGTGGCCTCCATCCTCCCCTGACATCAATCCTATTGAGAACCTTTGGAGCATCCTCAAGCAAAAGATCTATGAGGGTGGGAGTTTACATTGAAACAGCAGCTCTGGGAGGCTATTCTGACATCTTGCAAACAAATTCAAGCAGAAACTGTCCAAAAACTCACAAGTTCAATGGATGCAAGACTTGTGAAGCTGCTATGAAATAAGGGGTCCTATGTTAAAATGTAACGTGACCTGTTAAAATGTTTAAAAAGTTAAAATGTTGTTAAAAGTTTGATTGAAATAGCTTTTGATTTCAGTAAATATGCTGCAAACACAGCAAATGACAATTTTCAGTTCTTTACAACCTATAAAGTGTTTTGAAACTTACTGTGCGTAATAATTTGGAACAGTGCATTGTAAGTCTTTTATGTTTAACAAAAATACTGTTATCATTAGGAGGTTTGTTCAATAAAATGTGAATTGTACTCTTAATAGTTGATAACATGAGAATTATGCTGACTGTTATTTACATCAATTATTTAGGTAAATGAGAAAAATATAATTTGCATAATAATTTGGAACACGGTGTAGATTTCATCCAAATTGTATTAAATGAGCTGTACATGATGCATCCATAAATAATATGTGAGCTGGACATTTTAAGTCTGCCTAGTGCAGGAAGAATATCCAGTACAGCATTTCCAGTAAGTAAAAAGTATTTGTGTTGGGAAATTTTAAGATAGATTAGAGCAGGGCTGTCAAACTCAATTTCACTGTGGGTCGCGTCAGCATTATGATTGTCCTCAAAGGACCAGTTGTATATAAATGTATCTACTCTTTATCATATTAAATTATTGCCTCTGCATTCAGTCATTACTGGTTTTAATAATAACTTAAGACTTAGCAGAGTTCAAGCTGAAAAAAAAAAGTCAGCAGCTACAAAAACTGTAGCTGCTGACTTTTAAAATACAGCCAGTTACCTGTTCCTCGGTCCAGCAGTGTCCTCACCACCGCTGGTTTCACCAGCCATCTTCTCTCCCTGGTGCCAGCATCCTTAGTATGGGCACCCGTCTGTGATAGTTTTCAGCTTCATAGCCGGGTGCCCACCACGCATGCGCAAGAAGTGCTGCGCTTTTTGAATGGCCCCGTAGTATTCTGGGACTTGTCACATGTCCCAGAAGATTATGCGGAGGGATGGAGGGAGGACAACTTTGCCTAGGCGATCGCAGCGGAAGTGGGAGTAGGTACCTGTCAAATTTGGGTACCCGCTCCCCACCCGCTCCCTAAAGGTACCAATCCTTAATGGGGAGTGGGGGACAAAGCATTAAAGCAGAACTTCCCCTTTTGGGTGGAACTCCGCTTTAAGTTGTGAAGGGCAGGTGCAGACTAGCATGGAGCCCATGCACACTCCTGTAGCCAATGATGCAAGTCTTAAAAAGAGGGTCGCCCACTGCTGGCATCATCCACAAGAAACTTTATTGGAGGCTGTTCAGACAGGACATGGTTCTGCCATGGGTTTGTCTGAGCAGTCTCCATAAAATATTCTTATGGATGAGAGCAATGGTGTGGGACCCTGCTTTTCAACTGACATAGAATCATATTCTTATCATAAGAAATATAAGCAGATGTCCAGAACACCCCACTCCCCCTTACATCAGATGTCAAGAGCCCCCTCCCCTATCAGAAATCAAGAGTCTACCACCCTTTCTTACATCAGACTGCGCTCCCCCTTACCTTGTGCTGTTGCCGGGAAGAAGCTGGGGGCTGAGCTGGGAAGCAGAAAGTGCAGGGCCTGGAGAAGGACCAGAGGAGGGCTGGAGTCAGCTGTCGAAGTCTGCTGAATGCTGAGCCCAGAGGAGGGAGGTATGGGGGTGCTGTGGCTGCACAGAGAGGCGCACAATCTGTAGGAGGACTTCTGTCCTCCTCTTGGCTGCCGACAGGGAAGAGGCAGAGATAAGGATTTCTGCAGCTGCATTGAGAAGCACAAGATCTGGTGGAGGAGTTCTGTCATGCTCTCTCCTGCCGAGTGCTGAGACAAGGGGGGTGGGGTGGAGAAACGAGGGGCATGCAACTGAAGTTGCAAGGTCCACATGAAATGGCCAGTTGAACTGGATTCGGCCTGTTGTCTGTGTGTTTGACACATCAGGATTAAAGCACAATTAGGAGAACAAAGATACAGTGCCTTGTATTGTATTGTAAAGTATTCATACCCCTTGAAGTTTTCCACATTTTGTCATGTTACAATCAGAATCGTAAATGTATTTTGTTGGGTTTTTATGTAATAGACCAACACAAAGTGGCACATAATTGAAGGAAAATGAGAAATGGTTTTCAAAGTTTTTTACAAATAAATATCTGAAAAGTGTGTCATGTATTTGTATTCAGCCCCCCTTACTTTCATACCCCTAACTAAAATCTAGTGGAACCAATTGCCTTCAGAAGTCACCTAATTAGTAAATAGAGTCCACCTGTGTGAATTTAATTTCAGCATAAATACAGCTGTTTTGTGAAGCCCTCAGAGATTTGTTATAGAACAGTAGTAAACCAACAGCATCATGAAGGCCAAGGAACACACCTGACAGGTCAGGGATAAAATTGTGGAGAAGTTTACCGCAGGGTAAGGTTATAAAAAAATATCCCAAGCTTTGAACATCTCACAGAGCACTGTTCAATCCATCATCCGAAAATGGAAAGAGTATGGCAGAACTGCAAGCCTACCAAGAAATGGCAGTCCACCTAAACTGACAGGCCGGAGAAAGAGAACATTAATCAGAGAAGCAGCCAAGAGGCCCATAGTAACTATGGAGGAGATGGAGAGATCCACAGCTCAGGTGGGAGAATCTGTCCACAGGACAACTATTAGTTGTGCACTCCACAAATCTGGCCTTTATGGAAGAGTGGCAAGAAGAAAGCCATTGTTGAAAGAAATCCATAAGAAGTCCCATTGCATCCATGTGGGGGACACAGCAAACATGTGGAAGAAGGTGCTCTGGTCAGATGAGACCATAATTGAACTTTTTGGCCTAAAAGTAAAACACTATGTGTGGTGGAAAACTAACACTGCACATCACCCGAAACACACCATCCCCACCGTGAAACATAGTGGTGGCAGCATCCTGTTGTGGGGATACTTTTCTTCAGCAGGGACAGGGAAGCTGGTCAGGGTTGATGGGAAGATGAATGGAGCCAAATGCAGGGCAATCTTAGAAGAAAACCTGTTAGAGTCTGCAAAAGACTTGAGTCTGGGGCGGAGGTTCACCTTCCATCAGGACAACAACCCTAAACATACAGCCAGAGCTACAATGGAATGGTTTAGATCAAAGCATATTCATGTGTTAGAGTGGCCCAGTCAAAGTCCAGACCTAAATCCAATTGAGAATCTGTAGCAAGATTTGAACATTGCTGTTCACAGATGCTGTCCATCCAATCTGACAAAGCTTGAGCTATTTTGCAAAAAGAATGAGCAAAAATGTCACTCTCTAGATGTGCAAAGCTACTAGAAACATCCCCAAAAAGACTTCCAGCTGTAATTGCAGCGAAAGATGGTTCTACAAAGTATTGACTCAGGGGGGCTGAATACAAATGCATGCCACACGTTTCACATATTTATTTGTAAAACATTTTGAAAACCATTTATCATTTTCCTTTCACTTCACAATTATGTGCCACTTTGTGTTGGTCTATCACATAAAATCCCTATAAAATACATTTATGTTTTTGGTTGTAGCATGACAAAATGTGGAAAATTTCAAGGGGTATGAATACTTTTTCAAGGTACTGTATGCATTATTTTATTTATTTCAGGTACTTATATAGTGCCATCAATTTACATATATACTGTATATTGTACATTCACATCAGTCCCTAACCCTCAAGGGGCGTACAATCTAAGGTCCCTAACTTACATTCATACATATACATACTAGGGCCAATTTAGACAGGAACTAAATAACCTAACAGCATGTCTTTTGAGTGTAGGAGGAAATCAGAGTTCCCAGAGGAAACCCATGCAGGCACAGGGAAAACATGCAAACTCCAGGCAGGTGGTACTGTGGTTTGGAGTCGAACCAACGACCCCCAGCAGAACTGTTAACCCTTTAGCCACTGTGTTTATTTATGTATTAGAAATGTTTTTCTGTTAAGCTACTGTAATGGGTGCATGAGGAAAAACTACAAATGGGTTATGCTGGATAAAGAGCCAAAGTACTAAAATTAATCAATATTAATTATTATTATTATTATTATTATTATATTATTATTTTTTATTATGATTATATAATTATTTATAATATATTATTATTTAACATTATGCATGGGTCTGGAATGATTTAGTAATACATGCATGTTTATAGTCTAAATATCATTACAAATACAGGGAACCAGTACAACATCCTTGTAAAAAATTCACTTTGTATACTCCTTCTGATCAGAGAACAGACATAAAATGATGAAAAGAAATACACAAGACTGAACTCTTCCATACTGATTACTGTCTGCCCTGTCATATCTCGTGTTCCACCCTCCATAAATAGACAATAATTCCCCTCCTATGATAGATTGGCTCAGAGCCCAGAAAGATATCTGTTCCTGCTGAACTATTTGAAGATTACATCCTATTGAGGTAATGCAAACCAAAACTTCCTACAACCATTATAGGGCTATCACAGCGGCACATACTCTGTTTTCGCTATTCTGACTGATGTCCTAAAACCAGATATTTCAGAGGACACCTGCTTATTTATTTAAGAGACTGGTGCATTTTCATGTTGGTGAAGTATGAATACCATTGCTTTCACATTTTGCCAAGAATTTTCAAACTTGAGAGTTAAAAGAAAGGAAAATATTTTATTGTGTTAATATTTGCTTTACCCTATGATGACTATATGTTGCTGGCATATATAATTTTAAATTGCTTCTCTTTGTTTATTTTAAGAGGTTGTGATTCCTGCCTACGGCAAATCACCCTAGGAACCATTTTTAGGATTCACATAAGCTCTTCAACTTTCAGGTAAAATTCACAGTTTCCTTTCCCTAATACTTTTTCAACAATTGTCTACCTTTGCTAAAAGCTTTGCAGTCAACAGTGTAGGTGAACCCAAAAGTGTTTTCAGTGGTTTTTAGGGGGAAATGGGATTTACATGCCTCCTCTGGGTTACCAAGGTTGATTTCAGCTATCCTCCTGAACTTGTTCTTGTGCCAAAAGATTGTCCTTCATTAGCCTTATTAATTTACAACCTGGACATCAGTGCTCATCTCTAATCAGGCACAGGTTTTCTTTCACTGTAGCGGAGATCAGTGAGTTCACTTTGCTATCTGTGAGGGGTGTCTGGATCACAAGGCTGGCTGGACAGAATTAAAAATAATTTGGCAGTGGAGTACTACTGGTGTTATGATGGCTAGTTAATCTAAAGCAACCATCTGCAGCTGTTGGTTTGCAAAGTCTTTGGTTTCTATTGACCTAGTACTGGGGTTCTGTTGTGAGGTGGGTTTACAACCATGGGGGTTTTCTGGTGAATGTGTCAAACAGAAATTGCTTGATATTGCCTTTTATTGGACGCATTGGACTTAATGCAGTGGGACTTTGATTTATATGCATAAACAGTTGGAATGTTTTCACATTCTTTTGGTATCACATTTGTACATGTGGATTTGATAGTTTTTCATGTCACATATATACATACAGTTGCAAGAAAAAGTATGTGAACCCCTTGGGATTATGTGGAGTTTTGCATGAATTGGGCATAAAATGTGCTCTGAACGTCATCTAAGTCACAACAATAGAAGAACACAGTCTGCTGAACATAATACTACACAAACATTAAATGTTGCCATGGTTTAATTGGACATAACATGTAAACATTCACAGTGCAGGGAGGAAAAAAGTATGTGAACCTTTGGACTTAATAACTGGTTGACCCTCCTTTGGCAGCAATAACCTCAACCAAACATTTCCTGTAGTTGCAGATCAGACCTGCACAATGATCTGGAGTAATTTTGGACCACTCCTCTTCACAAAACTGTTTCAGTGTAGCAATATTCTTGGGATGTCTGGTGTGAATCACTCTCTTAAGGTCATGCCACAGCATTTCAATCGGGTTGAGGTCAGGACTCTCCAGAAGGCGTATTCTGTGCTGTTGCAGCCATTGTTTTGTTGAATTACTTGTATGCTTTGTGTCATTGTCCTGTTGCATCACCCATCCTCCGCGGAGCTTCAGTTGGCCGACAGATGGTCTTACGTTTTTCTGCAAAATGTCTTGATAAACTCTGGAATTCATTTTCCCATCAATGACAACAATCTGTCCAGGCCCTGAGGCAGCAAAGCAGCCCCAAACCATGATGCTCCCTCCGCCATGTTTTACAGTGGGGATGAGGTTTTGATGTTGGTGTGCTGTGCCTTTTTTTCTCCACACATAGTGTTCTGTGTTCTTCCCAAACAACTCAATCTTGGTTTCATCTGTCCACAGTATATTTTGCCAGTAGTGCTGTGGAACATCCAGGTGCTCTTTTGCAAACTTCAAACGTGCTGCAATATTCTTTTTGGACAGCAATGGCTTCCTCCGTGGTGTCCTCCCATGTACTCCATTCTTGTTTAATGTTTTCCTTATTGTAGATGTGTCAACAAAAATGTTAGCATGTGCCAGAGATTTCTGTAGGTCTTTAGCTGACACTCTGGGATTCTTCTTTACCTCATGCAGCATTCTGCGCTGTGCTCTTGCAATCATTTTTACAGGACGACCACGCCTAGGGAGAGTAGTAACAGTGCTAAACTTTCTCCATTTGTAGACAGTCTGTCTTACCGTGGACACATGAACATCAAGGCTTTTGGAGATACTTTTGTAACCCTTTCCAGCTTCATGCAAGTCAACAATTCTTGATCGTAGGTCTTCTGAGAGCTCTTTTCTGCGAGGCATGGTTCACATCAGACAGTGCTTCGTGAAACCAGTAAACCCAAAACAAGTGTGTGTTTTCTAAGGGCAGGACAGCTGTCAGCAACACATCCAATATCATCACACTGATTGGAGTCAAGGTTGGCTCACTCCTGGCTCCAATTAGCTCTGGGAGAAGTGATTAAGCTAGGGCCTCACATACTTTTTCCTCCCTGCACTGTGAATGTTTACATGTTATGTGCAATTAAACCATGGCAACATCTAATGTTTGTGTAGTATTATGTTCAGCAGACTGTGTTCTTCTATTGTTGTGACTTAGATGACGTTCAGAGCACATTTTATGCCCAATTCATACAAAACTCCACGTAATCCCAAGGGGTTCACATACGTTTTCTTGCAACTGTATGTTTTATGTCTTATGCCACATATCTCGTAAATATTGTTGATATTAATATAGCAACATTGGACACATTTATGTTGAATACACACACTGGATCTGCTTGAGGATTAATTTTTTTTCTTCTTCTCCTCCACCACCCACCTGTCTTTCACAGAGTGACTTCACTGTGCATCATGGAAGAGACGGAGAAGAAAACTTTGACTTGCATCAATTTAGAGATTAGCATACCAGTTGCGCATGTTTATCTTGCTTCCTAAGGTACCTTAAAGATAAACATCATGGCTATCTGCTTACACATTGGTATTACAATTAATAGGGCTGATGGCTACATGTTCACTTTACAAAGCAGGAATGGTAACCTAACCATAGAAAAAATACATTCAATGGATCATAAAAGCAGTAGCACTATAGATTGGGTTTAATGATTCTCTTACAGGAAATTGTCCTTCATGAGTTATAAGAGCGTGCAACTAAAATAGTAAATAAGTGTAAAATTTCAGACAATCTGCTAATACCAAGCTGGAAAAACATGAAAATTCTAATAGTGGGTGCCTACTTCTTAAATTACCATATGTCCTATAATTATGTGCATTATTAAAAAAATAAATGTGCAGCTTTAAGTGTGTTCCAATTCATGCAACTATATAGACAGAATTTGGTGCTCGCGCTCTGCTAATATAAATATCACCAATTTGCAAACAATATCATATAATATTCCAGTCCATATTCCTACAGTATATCAAACATAAAGTGCAAAGAAAAAACTATACTAAATTGTCCCACACCACATAGTGAACATTAAAGTGCCATATATAGTGCTTTTTATTCCTCTGCCTCCTATTTGGTTACTTCAGGGCTCCACTACGTGTAACGCTCCAATGCACTCACCACAGATCTATGACCCTTTATTAACAATAAGATTACCACTCACATTTACTGCTGCCCAGTACCTCAGTGCCAATACTCTCAGCCTCTAGCAATCGCCACTGCTCAGCTTTTCGAAGCTGGCATGTGTTCCAGTTACCAAAACCGGAAATTACGTCACCGCGTAAACCGAACATGGCGGATGTGCTACTGCCTCATGACACCATAGTTCTCCCCCACCTTCCACACCAGAGTCTCCCTCCATCACATCAGAAATCCTCAGTCCCTCCCTTTCACATCACAGCCTCAGTCCCCCCTTCTACATCAGAGTCTTAAGCCCTCCCCATTTTCACAACAGGGTCCTCAGTCCCCCCCAGTCTCCCTACACATCAGAGACCCCAGTTCCCTCCCATCTTCACATCAGTTGTTATATCACAATGTCCAAAAATATATAATGCAGTGTAGTACCCCTGACAAGCCCAGAAGGCACCCTAGGGTTCTACTGAGTAGCAGGACCTTCCCACTGAAGAGGTCATCCATTTGCCCCTTCTTTGGTTTGCATGTTCTGTGATAATCATTATACGAAGCAAAATAATTCAGTAGAATTCATCACTGCATTTGAATGCTGCCCAACCTCTGTGGTAGAAGTGCTTTCATGCAGGGAATGACAGAATCAGGTAATTATGCCAGCTCTGTTAAAATATATTTAAAGAATATGTAAACCCTCACCTTGAAAGCAACCCATTCAGTTTAAAATATAGTTTCATATAAGAACATTATACATACCTTTTTTCCTTTTTTGAAGGTGATCACATAACCTTTGTTCTAGGGGAGGAGAAACAGCAGCACACTGATCTTCCCAGTGAATGGCTGTAAAGGAGGGTGGTGTCATCAGATGTGTGATCATTGGAGAACAGGCTGAATTCTCAGCACAGCTAGAGAACTGACCACACTCTGCTCTCCTGTCTAGCGTAGTCAGTTTTAATAGGAAAGCAGAAGGAGAGGCAGTTACAACAGGGATTTTACACAAAGGAAGCAATACAAAGAGAACAGGATATTTTTTTCATACAAGCACATGGTGCAATAGGCACATATCAGGAATATGAAATATTGGGTTTACGTATTCTTTAAAGTTCAACTGCAAACAATTTACATCTGAATGCAGGCATCCAGAACCTGACATAAGTTCTAACCTTCCTCTATTAGCACTAATAAGAAAAACTTGACTTGAGTTGGGCTCTATGATTATAATGACTAAATTAAACTAAAAGATGTTTTATATATTTTGGAGTTCAGCTTTGAACGGTGTCCTTTGTGCCTTAAAATTCCTTCTAAGCAAAGTATGCAGCTATGACAAATAGACATTGGAACTCAGTCTTGTGTGGGAAGTAACGAGATTTGATGAGTAAATGCTCTTTGGTCAGGAGCAACCCAATACTATCTGAAAGTAACTTCTATGACAGGTGCAGTATGAATGTAATACCACGCTTTGTTTCTGGCTAGCTTTATATGCAGATGTGTATAGACTGTCACATGTTCACAGCTGAAGATTCCTCTGGATAAAAATACCACATGATTGGAGAGATGTGAGGCCCAGGCTTGCAAAAGTCTTTGAAGAGGCAACTTCAAACAGTTCAAGTGGTGATTCCCATTTTTCATGCAGAAAATAGCTATTGTGTAAGGTTTGGAAACTTGTTGGATTGAACAAGAGTTATCTCGCAAGAAATCAGCTTGGATTCTGGATCACTATCTTTTCCATATAGACCTGTCTGTGACTTTTTACCACATCTTCTTACCCTTGTAGGCTTCATACACAAGTCTTATACCTAATGATTGTTAAATGACTGAACTCTAGTTGTAGGTTGGTTCGTGTAAAATAGTTTCCTTACCATAATTTAATATTTCTGAATATTACATTTATTTAAAATAAACATAAAGAGAAGAGAGATATTATTCACCATATGAATAATTTCTTGTCCAATCAGGGCTGGATCTAGGGGGGTGCTGGGGAGGCCTGTGCCCCCTAGATTTTAGTTGTGCTTCCCCTGGTCACTGAGAGTGCACCCACTGATCCATGAGCCAGTCTGATGCAGACATTTGATGTAAGGAGGCACTCTGATGAGAGCAATGCACAAAAGGAGGCACTCTGATGTGGACACCAGATGTAAGAGGGCACTGTCATGGGGATAACTGATCATATGTAAGGAGACACTCTGATGGGGACAATTGATGTAAGGGGGACCCAGATGCGGACACTGATATAAGGTAACACTCAGATGGGGACACCTGATATTAAGGGGCACTCTGATGGGGACACCTGAAGTAAAGGGACACTCTGATGGGCACAATTGATGTAAGGTGGACTCTATTATGGACACTGATTTAAAGGAGCACTCTGATGGGACCCTGATGCACAGTGCATCCAGAAAGTATTCACAGCGCTTAACTTTTGCCACATTGTGTTATGTTACAGCCTTATTTCAAAATGGATTAAATTCATTTTTTCCTTAACATTCTACAAACAATACCCCATAATAACAATGTGAAAGAAGTTCATTTTGAAATCTTTGCAATTTATTAAAAATAAAAAACTAAAAAAAAACCATGTACATAAGTATTCACAGCCTTTGCCATGACACTCAAAATTGAGCTCTGGTGCATCCTATTCCCACTGATCATCCTTGAGATGTTTCCACAACTTGATTGGAGTCCACCTGTAGGAAATTCAGTTGATTGGACATGATTAGGAAAGGCATAAACCTGTCTATATAAGGTCCCACAGTTAATAGTGCATGTCAAAACAAAAACCAAGCCATGAAGTCCAAGGAATTGCCCGTAGACCTCCGAGACAGGATTGTATCAAGGCACAGATCTGGGGAAGGTTACAGAAAAATTTCTGCAGCATTGAAGGTCCCAATGAGCACAGTGGTCTCCATCATCCGTAAATGGAAGAAGTTGGCCAGCCAAAACGAGCGATCGAGGAAGAAAGCCCTTAGCCAGGGAGGTAACAAGCACTTGATGGTCACTCTGAAAGAGCTTCAGCGTATCTGTGGAGAGAGGAGAACCTTCCAGAAGAACAACCATCTCTGCAGCACTCTACCAATCAGGCCTGTATGGTAGAGTGGTCAGATGGAAGCCACTCCTCAGTAAAAGGCAAATGGCAGCCCACCTGGAGTTTGCCAAAGGGTACCTGAGGGACTCTCAGACCATGAGAAACAAAACTCTCTGGTCTGATGAAACAAAGATTGAACTCTTTGGCCTGAATGCCAAGCATCATGTCTGGAAGAAACCAGCCACCGCTCACCACCTGGCCAATACCATTCTTACAGTGAAGCATAGTGGTGGCAGCATCATGCTGTGGGGATGTTTTTCAGTGGCAGGAACTGGGAGACTAGTCAGGATCGAAGGAAAGATGAATGCAGCATTGTACAGAGACATCCTTGATGAAAACCTGTTCCAGAGCACTCTGGACCTTAAACTGAGGTAATAATTCATCTTTCAACAGGACAACGACCCTAAGCACACAGCCCACATAACAAAGGAGTAACTATGGGCCAACTCTGTGAATGTCCTGGAGTGGTCCAGCCAGAGCCCAGACTTGAACCCGATTGAACATCTCTGGAGAGATCTGAAAATGGCTGTGCACTGACACTCCCCATCCAACCTCATGGAGCTTGAGAGGTACTGCAAAGAAGAATGGGAGAAATTGCCCAAAAATAGGTGTGCCAAGCTTGTAGCATCATACTCAAAACGACTTGAGGCTGTAATTGGTGCTAAAGGTGCTTCCACAAAGTATTGAGCAAAGGCTATGAATACTTCTGTACATGTGTTTTATTTTGTTTTTTATTTTTAATCAATTGCAAAGATTTCAAAATGAACTTCTTTCACATTGGGGTATTGTTTGCAGAATGTTAAGGAAAAAAATGAATTTAATCAATTTTGGAATAAGGCTGTAACAAAGCAAAATGTGCCAAAAGGTATGCGCTGTGAATACTTTCTGGATGCACTGTAAAGGGGCACCCAGATGGGGACACTGATGGAAAAGGACATCTGATATAAGGGGGCACTCTGATGGGAACACCTGATGTAAGGGAAAAAACAAACAAAATATACCTGTGCTCAAATCCCAATAGCTAGTACATGCATTTATCCATCAGGTGCTAAAGGGGTGTAACCACATATTAACACTAGAAATTCTGAAGAACCCTCATGTTTAATCTGGCCAACTGCATCAAAGTAATCCCTCTATGGCCAGTCCTACACTGCTCTGCCTACGCAAATGCTACTGTGGACACAATGCCAATATAGGGGAAAAGACAAATTGGGGGAGAACTACCAGGTCTAGATCTGTCTACTGACCCACAATGCAATAAACAAGATATACCTGTGCTCAAATCCCAATAGCTTGTACATGCATTTATCTATGAGGTGCACACTGGTATATACCCTTTAAAGCAGACTCTGCAATAAATAGGGATTTTTAGTTCACACATATTGCAATACATGTTGAAGCTGGCCAACTGCGTCAAAGTAGCTGACCAGTCCTACTCTGCTCTGCCTACGCAAATGCTACTGGTATATCTTGTTTGTTGTATTGTGGGTCAGTAGCCAGACCTAAAGCTGGTAGCTCTCCCCCACTTTGTCTTTTCCCCTATATTGGCATTGTGTCCACAGAAGCATGTCTCTCTCTTTCTCCCTCTTTCTTTCTTTCTTTCTCTCTCTCTCTCTTTTTTTTCTCCCCTTCACTTTCTTTCTCTTTTTTTCTGTCTCTCTCTCTCTCTCTCTGCCTCCCCACTCTCCCCCCCTCTCTCTCCACACCTATCTCCCCCCCTTTCTCTCTCTCTCTCCCTCTCTTATTTCTCTCTTTCTTTCTCCCTCTCTTTCTTTCTCCCTCTCTTTATTTTCTCTTTCTTTCTCCCTGTCTTTTCTCTTTCTCACTGTCTTTCTTTCTTTCTCTCTCTCCCTCTCTTTCTCCCTCTCTCTCTTTTTCTTTCTCTCCCACTCTTTTTTTCCTCTTTCTTTCTTTCTCTTTCTTTCTCTCTCCCTCTCTTCTTGTTCTTCCTCCCTCTCTTTCCCTTTTTTCTTGTTCTCTCTCTCTCTCCCTCTTTCTTTTCTATTTCTTTCTCTCTTTTTGTCTCCCCTTCACTTTCTTCCTTTCTTTTTCTCTCTCTTTCTCCCTTCTCTTACTTTCTCTCTCTCTTTTTTTTCTCCCCATTAACTTTCTTTCTCTCGCTCTTTCTCTCTCCCTCCCTCCCTTTATTTCTCTCTCCCTTTCTTTCCCTCTCTTTATTTCTTTTTTTTCTCTCTCTCTCATTTGGGGGCGCCCAATTTTTGTGTTGCCTAGGGCAGCACAAAAACAAAATACACCATTGCACCCCAGTATGTAGCCTTTAGACGATCCTTGAAAACTAATTTCTTCAGGGAAGCCTAACCCCCCTTCACCTAAGAAATGTACTTGAGTCACCTCCACGAGATCATCCTCTGCAGCTATTACCTTGCGTACCACCTCCCCTGTCCTTTAGATTGTAAGCTGCATCAGTAGGGCTCTCCTATTCCTTCTGTATTGAACTTTATTGTAATTTTACTGTCCCCTTTTTATATTGTAAAGCACTGCGCAAACAGTTGGCTTTATATAAATCTGGAATAATAATACTGGAGTTGATTTACTCCTGTGCGTTTTTGATTTTTTTGCGCTATAAAAAAAAAAGACCAACAATTTGAGTAAAAAAACAATATTTTTGACTTTTTGCTATTAAACATGTCCAGCAAAAAAATTGTAAAAATCAAATTTCATCATAAATTATAGGCCATAATGTATTCTGCTACATGTCTTTGCTAAAAAAAAAAAATCCCAATATGTGTAAATTAATTGTTTTACGTGAAGTTATAGCGTTTACAAATGACGGAATATATAATGAGATTTTTAAATTTTTCAAAATTTTTACTAGTAATGCTGGTGATCAGCGACTTATAGCGAGACTGGGGTGGACATTCTGACACTAGGGGGAACTGACTTGGTGTCATTGATATCCCCAGTGATCAGTGCTAATAAAAACCACTGACACTGTACTAATAGCACTGGGCAGGAAGGGTTTAACATGTGGGGCGATCAAAGGGTTAACAGTGTGCTGTGTTACTAGGGGCTGTGCCTGTGTGCTTCACTGTAAGCACACTGCTTTGCATGACTGTGCAGGTGCTGACAGGGGAGAGAACCGTTTAGTTTACCCCCCCCCCCCCGGGGTGGAGATGCTTGGCAATCACCGGGTGCCGGCGATTAATCACTGGCGGGGACCTGGTGATTGACAGCTGCGGCCGCGCGTGCGCCCCCTACCCGGCAATGCAAAATCACGTGTGTATGTATATATATATATACACGTGATTTTGTGTACTCCTGCCACCCTGTAACAGTACTTCTGCTATAGGATGGACGGGAAGTGGTTAACCTGCAGGACTGGTCTATGATTTTACTGTATGTGGTTGAGTTTCAGGCACTGAAGTTCACATCTATGCAGACTGCAGATTGTGCGATTTCACAGTGCATTCTGCATGTTTGAACACACGTTTCTAACAGGTTTTCAGGTTTTTTGCCACTAAACTTTGGATGGGTGTGACTTTGGTGTGACTTTGGATCGGTGCGACTTTGAAGCGATTTGGACATGACTTTGAATGGGTGCTTTTTTTTGCTAATAGGAAAGTATAGGCTTAGTTACCACTACTGTAACCTGAAAGTCGAGCGACTTACAGTGCGACTTTGCCCGGCAACGTCCTAGCGTTTTGCTGGTGACTTGATGTGACTTCGTGAGCGACTTTAATGCCATGCAACTTTGCCGGGGTAATCTTCCTGTAATGTCGGATCGAAATCACACCAATATAGATAAGCTTGGAGGCAACTTCCATTAATGTCAGATAATGCACAGGTCAGATAGAAGTCGCCTTGAAGTAGTACAGGAACTTTTTCTAAAGTCAGTGCGACTTCAGTAGTGCTAATTAGGACAGCTCTTATTGATCAACATTTTCACTAAGATTTCACATGTCATGCAACTTGGGGTTTCACAAATCTGATCCCAAGTTGTGGAAGTGCAAACCGAGCCTAACAGTTCTCTTCATGTAGTGTGACTTGAGTGCCAGAGAGTGTAAAGACCCAAAGTTATTACCTTTTGTAACACCAGCCCCTCCCTCTTAGATTGTAAGCTCCAAGGAGCAGGGCCCTCCTAACCCTCTTGTATTAATCTGTACCTTTGCTGTATTGTCTCCCTTTATGTTGTAAAGCGCTGAGCAAACTGTTGGCGCTAAATACTGTATAATATTAATAAGAATAATCTAAGTTGCATTACATGAACAGAACTGTTATACTTTCCTATTAGCAAAAAAAAAGAAAAAATTGCACCCATCCATTTCTGCATCAAAGTCAATATTTTCCTACTGGCAAAAAAAAAAAAAAAGCAAAATGCAACATTTGCATTTTTTGTGCAAGTCCATTGAAGTCTATTACATGCAAAATGCAATCTGCTGTGGGAAAAAAGTTCTTGACCCTTTAACCACTTGCCTACAGGGCACTTTTACCCTCTTCCTGCCCAGGCCAATTTTCAGCTTTCAGCACTGTCACACTTTGAATGACAATTGCGCGGTCATGCAACACTGCACCCAAACAAAATTTTTACAATTTTTTAAGACAGAGCTTTCTTTTGGTGGTATTTAATCAACACTGTGGTTTTTATTTTTTGCTAAACAAACTAAAAAAGACTGAAGATTTTGAAAAAAAAAAAAGTTTTTTTCTTAGTTTTTGTTATAAAATTTTAAATTTTTAATATTGTAAAGAAATAATTTTTCTCCTTCACTGATGTGCACTAATGAGGCTGCAGTGATGGGCACTGATAGGCAGCACTGATGAGGAGGTACTAACAGGCATCACTTGTGGGCATTGACATGCATCACTGATGGGCACTGAAAGACAGCCCTCATATTTGGCACTGATGGGCACTGGTAGGTGGCACTGATAGGCGGCACTGAAAGGCAGCTCTGATGTGCACTGGTATGTGGCACTGATGGGGCTACACTGATCATCAGTGCCCTGATGATCAGTGTAGATGTCCCCTCTGAGTAATGCAGATTACCGGCTCTCCTCTCCTCACAAGCTCTCAGCGGGAGGAGAGGACTGCCGATAACCGGCAGTTCCTATTTACGTGATCAGCTGTGATTGAACACAGCTGATCACATGACAGAGCCGACGTCGTTGGCTCTTTACAGTGATTGGTGATCCTCTATGTCCCAGGGACACAGCGCACCACCAATTGGCACGCATGCGCAGTTAGAGTGGGAGGACATCATGGGGTTTATTTACTAAAGCTGGAGAGTGCAAAATCAGACTCACTTCTGCATAGAAACCAATCAGCTTCCAGGTTTCATTGCCAAAGCTTCATTGAACAAGCTGAGGTTAGAAGCCGATTGGTTTCTATGCAGAAGAGAGTCTGATTTTGGACTCTCCAGCTTTAGTAAATAAACCCCCATATGTCGTCCTCCCAGAACGAGAGAACAGTCGCCCGCCCATCATTACCTTATCTGTCGTTCGGGAGGCAGTTAAAAAACCCACACCTGCTCAGAACGCACAAATATGAACTACATCCATAGGAAATCATGTTAAATAGAGTGTAGTACATTTCTGAAAACTGGAAAACACACTGAAATGAAACACAATGCAAGTGTGAACCTAGGGTCAGTGTCTCTCCAAACACGTGCAGCAAACTTGCATTTGTAATGTCTTTGCATTTCCAAGAACCATTGCATTAGCAGAAGAGTTGATTCTTGTTCTTGGGTGAAAAAAAAAAAGTGCAAGGCACTTAATAAGCACAGACAAGTTCCCATTAGAGTTTAAACAAACAGACTTTTTAAATTACACAAGTTGTTTATTATAAGACAAACCACAGAAAATTTGTCAAGAATATTTTTATTACAGATGATTAAAAACACACCCAACTTGAAAAGAAGGCTGTCATGCAAAATATTGTATCTTGATTGCTGCGTGTTATTAATACATATGAAATATTCATGATTTCTGTTTTTATTTCACATGCCTTTATTTATACTGATAATTGTATTATTTATATATAAATGTTTTACATCTCATTTATAAAATGCAGGCCGCAGAGTAGAGTATGACAGATTTCATGTGTTTTGTAATCAGATGGTGCCACCATTGATTTCGAAATTCGACCAACTAAGCCTTTCATTTCACCTCGTGCTGCTACAGAAAAGAATTCTCATGGTCAAGAATTTTATTTTCTTTCTAGGTCACAGCTCATGCTCATTTCTTTACATTACATTTCTCACATGATTCTCCCATCATTGATTAGAAATGTGTTAATTTTTCAAAATATTTCCAACATGCCCAATCTCTCAAATTCGATGATCGCTCGAAAATCAACTGTTGCTGTGGTCCACTAATGATGAGAAATTCGAATGAAAATTCTTAGAAAAGGTTTTCAAAAGAAAATTCTTTCAGAATTCGACCCATGTATGGCTGGCTTTAGTAAAGGATACAGCTGTAATTTATAATGTGTCATTTTTCTTTTAACCACTTCCCTACCGGGCACTTTTACCCCCTTCCTGCACTGGCCAATTTTCAGCTTTTAGTGCTGTCGCACTTTGAATGATAATTGCGCAGTCATGCAACGCTGTGCCCAAACTAAATATCTGCCTTTTTTTTTTTTTTAGATAGAGCTTTCTTTTGGCAATATTCAATTACCACTGGGGCAAACAAAAAAAAAGCAAAGACCAAAAATGTTTAATAAATAAACGTTTTTCTTAGTTTTGTTAAAGTTTTGTAAATAATTTATGTTTCTCCTTCACTGATGGGCACTGATGAGGCTGCACTGATGGGCACAGACAGACATCACTGAAAGTCAACACAGATGGGCACTGATGGGCACTATTGGCCACACTGATGGAGCTACACCGATGATCAGTGTAGATGTCCCCCTGAGAAAAGCCGCTTACGAGTTCTCTCCTCATGTGATTTCAGCGTGAGGAGAGGACTACCGATGACCAGCATTTCCTGTTTACATGTGATCAGCTGTGCTTGGACAAAATAAATGTCAAAAGGTAGCTCTGATTTGCCCCATACTTGGGCATGTGATCAGTTGGGGCACGCGGGGGTGTGGTTCTGAGAGGAAACCTTATCATCTCTGGAAACCCTAGAGATGGTTGTGCGTGAAAATCCCAATGGATCAGCATTTTGAAATACTCAGACCAGCCTGTCTGGCACCAACAACCATACCACGTTCAAAGTCACTTAAATCTCCTTTTTTCCTCATTATGATACTCTGTTTGAACTTTAGCACGTTGTCTTCACCACATCTAGATGCCTAAATGCATTGAGCTGCTGCCATGTCATTGGCTGATTAGCAATTTGTGTTACCAAACAATTGAACAGGTGTCCCTAATAAAGAATCGGTGAGTGTATATTGTACATTCACATCAGTCCCTGCCCTCAAGGAGCTTACAATTGAAGGTCCTCAACTCACATTCATACATACATATGCATACTAGGAGTGTTTAGCGTCTATTATTCTGCCAGAAAACCACTGTGAAAAATATAAAATAGAAGGGTTTTTTCTGCCTCTAAACGTTTAGCTTAAAATAGGTCACTAAAGACCTAATGTGCATGGACACATCGGATAACATTTGCTTCTACAGGCAAAATGCTAAAGGTCAGCAGCTACAAAAACTGTAGCTGCTGACCTTTAAAAACAGCCACTCATCTGCCCCACGGTCCAGCAGTGTCCTCACTCCCCGATTCTCCAAGGTCCCTTGCAACATGGATAGTCAGGGTGTGATTAAAGGTCTAATGATATAGCATCAGAGAGTGGTGCTTTTTGTAATTGGTTGCTACACTGAGTAGATGGAGAGTAGAACCCATCACATTGCATTTGCTATTAAAGTTAGAAAATCTCTCATGAGAGATATAGTGGCAGGTCTATAGGAGACCAGTCAGAAGCCCTAAAACGGAAGTACAGTGGATATAAAAAGTATATACACCCGTTAAAATGTCAGGTTTCTGTGATGTAAAAAAATGAGACAAAGATAAATAATTTCAGAACTTTTTTCACCTTTAATGTTATCTATAAAATGTACAACTCAATTGAAAAACAAACTGAAATCTTTTGGGGGTGGGGAGTAAACATAAAAAACTAAAATAATGTGGTTGCATAAGTGTGCACACCCTCTTATGACTGGGGATGTAGTTCTTTCCTGACATTTTCTTAGTTGCATCCTACAGTAAAAGCCATGGTACGCAGAGAGTTTCCAAAGCATCAGAGGGATCTCATTGTTAAACAGTATCAGTCAGGAGAAGGATACAAAAGAATTTAAGGCATTAGATATACCATGGAACATAGTGCAGACAGTCATGATCAAGTGGACAAAATATGGCACAACAGTGACATTACCAAGAAATAGACATCCCTCCAAAATTGATGAAAAGATGAGAAGAAAACTGGACTGGGAGGCTGCCAAGAGGCCTACAGGAGCTGCAGGAATATCTGGCAAGTACTGGCTGTGTGGTACATGTGACAACAATCTCCCGTATTCTTCATATGTCTGGGCTATGGGGTAGAGTGGCAAGACGGAAGCCTTTCTTACAAAGAAAAACATCCAAGCCCAGTGAAATTTTGCAAAAACACATCTGAAGTCTCCCAAAAGCATGTGGGAAAGAAAATGTGTTCTGGTCTGATGAAACCAAGGTTGAACTATTTGGCCATAATTCCAAAAGATATGTTTGGCGCAAAAACAACACTGCACACCACCAAAAGAACACCATACCCACAGTGAAGCATGGTGGTGGCAGCATCATGCTTTGGGGCTGTTTTTCTTCAGTTGGAACTGCTGCCTTAGTCAAGGTAGAGGGAATTACAAACAGTTCCAAATACCAGTCAATATAAGTACAAAACTTTCAGGCTTCTGCTATAAAGCTGAACATGAAAAGGAACGACCCAAAGCATACATCCAAATCAACAAAGGAATGGTTTCACCAGAAGATTAAAATTTCGGAATGGCCCAACCAGAGCCCAGACCTGAATCCGACCGAAAATTTGTGGGGTGATCTGAAGAGGGCTGTGCACAGGAGATGCCCTCACAATCTGACAGATTTGGAGTGTTTATGCAAGGAAGAGTGGGCAAATATTGCCAAGTCAAGATGTGCCATGCTGATAGACTCGTACCCAAAAAAGACTGAGTTCTGAAATAAAATCAAAAGGTGCTTCAACAAAGAATTAGTTTAAAAGTGTGCACACTTATGCAACCATATTATTTTAGTTTATTTTTACTTCCCTCCACCTAATAGATTTCAGTTTGTTGTTCAACTGAGTTGTAGTTTATAGTTTACATTAAAAAGGTGGAAAAAGTTCTGAAATGATTTATCTTTGTCTCATTTTTTTTACATCACAGAAACCTGACATTTTAACAGGGGTGTGTAGACTTTGTATGTCCACTGTAGATGCTCCATGCTCTAGTTTAAGTTCACATTAAAAAGGTAGTACTTGAAGAGCAGGCTGGCCTGTCTTAAACAATTCTTCTACATAGTGGATCGGTTGCCCTGGAATACTTCTAGCATTTTGGAAAACTGGAAAATAAAGAACTAAATGTATTACGGTATTGATGTTAGTGTTTTATTAGCTTAATTGACCAGAAAGGGAATAAGAGAAGATGGAGAGGAAGGAAAAGAAAGTGTAACGGAAAATTCCATTTTTTTTGTTCTTTTTTTATAGGTTTGTTATGGAAAAGAGAAAAATTTCAAAATAAAATCTGATTTAAAAAAAATAATTTTATTCTCTCTCTCTCTCTCTCTCTCTCTCTCTCTCAATGCCATATCTAGAACAAACATGAGGCCAGTGAAATCTGAAAGATTTTTTTCCCTATCCTGCATGTTTTAAATCAACAAATCATTTGGGGGCAAAGCCAGAATTTGGGAGAGAGCCCTGGAAATGGCAGCTTTCATATTTCCATCTTCACAGGTTTACTACTTTGTGAGACATGTCTGAGATAGCATGTTGATGACAGAGCCACTTTACCATGCTTTCAGTTCTCTGATAACAAGCACGTTACTTCTGTAAATAACACTGAAACAATTAACACACATCACACTTGAGTAAATAAACATTTAATATTACTTCAGAAAGCAAATACACTAGTTCATTAAAACAATACAGAAATGGGCCATGAGGCTGAAGTCTGTTAAACTAAAATGAAATGCACACAAATAAAGCATTAAAATAAAGAGATTTAGACAAAAAAAACATGATTATTGAAGAAGAGTAAAAAAGTAAAAAAGAAAAGACATTATGAAAGCAGAACTGTAAAAGATTAACATAAGTCAAGTAGATAAAAGTCATACTTTTCAGTAAAATAAAAAGTTAGAAAGCTGTCGCAAACCTCAGACACCTCTCCAGTTATCAGAACGGCAGGTGTTCATAGTCTACTAACCAATCACTCAACTGAGGGACTGTTTACAATTTAGCTCTCAGAGCTCATTTATATAAACAAAAGCCTTCAATAATTCCAAAAAAGTATGAATATTGGATCACTATCATTCTGCCATAGGACACTGGGTTGGGCATCATATTAAACATTTACTTTAAATGGTCATGTTCTTTAAAAATATGCAATTTTTATTATTAATATTAAAGAGTAAGCACATTTCAACTTTTAGAGTCCTCTACGCCAGCATTTTAATAACACTTGCTTTACATGAAGCTCCTTAGTCCTCTTTGCTATATGGCTAGCCTAGTGCTACAAAGCAACTCTTCAAAATCCTCTAACCTTGTACACCTTGTCCTTGGCATCAGTGAACCCTGACCACTAATCATGTAATTGGGACAAACAAGTGAATTGGGTTTAGAATGCATATGCACCAAGAATGAGGCGCAGGAGTGAGAAGATTTTACAATTTGCTGTGCGGGCACTAGGTGGGCCACAAAGGAAACAGACAGGGAGCTGAATTTTATATCTACAATGGAAAGGCTTGGAGAAAAGAGGGGACTCTAGAAGTAATAAGTGTCTTTCAAGTACACTCTGAAGATTGTATTAGTCTCTTTTAAAAGAATCTAACAAGATACAGTAACAGTTTACGCCCCTGTCAAGTGTTTACACTTAGTCAAAATTGATGCAAATTAGAAATATAGCATTTAAGGATTATAAAACCTGATCTGCTTGTTAAAATCAAACAAAAAAAACTTCTAAAGCAAAATAGTACTGTTAATTATGTATCAAATTAGAGAGAAAAATCAAGATATAGGCCTGATAGAAAACTATTACAAGGCATGCTAGCAACCTTCATATTAAAGAGAAATGTGCAGGCTGCTGATTTTATGTAATCAGTAAACCCAAATGACAAAATAAAAGTGCTATTAAATTATTCAGAACTGAATATCTTTGAAACCAACTTTGCATAAAGGTCACATTACAATAATACTATCTGTAAACATTACCCTGTTCATCTGGAGAAATGTTCTGAATATACATCCCTTGCAATTTCTGCATAGGAGTGTGTTCTGCAAATACTGTAGGGAGAAGCCTGAAGCTACAGACATTCTTTATTTTTGCCTCCAACATCTCCTGACACTTTGGAATGGAATGTGTATATTATACACACATATACATTTAGGTCCATATATATTTGGACATAGGTGCAATTTTAGATTTTTTCAGGTATTTACCAAAACACATTCAAGTTATATAATGGATATGGGCTGAAAGTGCACACTCTCAGGTTTAATTTGAGGGTGTGTACATCCAAATTGGAGGAAGGGTTTAGGAATTACAGCTCTTAAAGTGTAGCCATCCCCCCTTTTTTAGGGGACCAAATGTAACTGGATAAATGAATATAACCCTAAATAAAATGTTCATTTGTAATAACTTGTTGAGAATCCTTTACTGGCAATGACTGCCTGAAGTCCGGAACCCATGGACATTACCAAAGACCGGGGTTCCTCCTTTTTAATGCTTTGCCAGGCTCTAACTGCAGCTGTCTTCAGTTGTTCTTTGTTTGTGGGTCTTTCTGCCTTTAGTTTTGCCTTCAGCAAGTGAAATGCATGCTCAATTGGGTTGAGATCAGGTTATTGACTTGGCCATTGCAGAATATTCCACTTTTCCTGCAAATGCTCTTGGGTTGCTTTTGCAGTGTGTTTTGGATCATTGTCCATCTGTACTGTGAAGCGTCATCCAATCAACTTCGCAGCATTTGGTTAAATCTGGGCTGACAGTATATCTCTAAACACTGCAGAATTCATCCGGCTGCCTCTGTCACATCATCAATAAACAACAATGACCCAATGCCACTGAAAGCCATGCATGCCTATGTCATCACACTGCCTCCACCATGTTTTACAGAAGACGTTGTGTGCTTTGGATCATGAGCTGTTCCAAGCCTTCTCCACACTTTTTCTTCCTGTCAGTCTGGTACAGATTAATCTTAGTTTCATCCGTCCAAAGAATTCTTTTCCAGAACTGGTCTGGCTTTTTTAGATGTTTTTTGGCAAAGTCAAATCTGGCTCTTCTATTCTTCAGGCTTATGAATGGTTTGCACCTTGTGGTGAACCCTCTGTATTTGCTCACATGAAGTCTTCTCTTGATTGTAGACTTTGACAATGATATGCCCACCTCCTGGAGTGTCCTTCACTTGTCTGGATGTTGTGAATGGGTTTTTCTTTACCATAGAGAGGATCCTATGATCATCCATCACTGTTGTCTTCCGTGGATGTCCATGCGTTTTTATGTTGTTGAGCTCACCAGTGCGTTCCTCTTTCCTCAGAATGTACCAAACTGTTGATTTGGCCACTCCTAATGTTGCTGCTATCTCTCTGATGGATTTGTTTCATTTTTCAAGCCTTACAATGGTCTGTTTCACTTGCATGGACAGCTCCTTTGAACGTATGATGTAGTTTCACAGCAATAGATTCCAAATGCACAAACCACACTTAGAATCAACTCCAGACCTTTTACCTGCTTAACAGATGAAGAAATAATGAAGGAGTAGCCAACACTTGGCCATGAAACAGCTTTTGATTCAATTGTCCAATTACTTTTGGTCCCTTGAAAAAGGAAGGGGGGATGGCTACTCTTAAGAGCTGTAACTCCTAAACCCTTCCTCCAATTTGGATGTACATACCCTCAAATTAAACCTGAGAGTGTGCACTTTCAGCCCATATCCATTATATAACTATAGCTTGAATATGTTTTAGTAAATACCTGAAAAAATATAAAATTGTGCCTGTGTCTAAATATATATGCACCTAATTGTGTGTGTATATATATATATATATATATATATATATATATATATATATATATATATATATCTATCAGGCAAGGATGGGGGGGGGGGGGGAGGACAATTGCTAACATCACATCATGACCAAACAAACTTGATTAGCTGAGCTACAGTCATAAGCATGCAGTGAAGGGATTCAGGTTAATTATTCATACATAAAAAGAAGCAATGTAGATTGTATTGTTAGATTTTCATTTCTTTTAAAGCGATGTTTACTTTCCTTGAATTCCTATTAACATTCCAGTTCTGAACAATGCAAGCATCATCACTTGGCTGTCATCAGCCTGAGATTATTCTAATTAAATAAGAGCACATTGTTATTGATTGCTAAAACAGCAAATATTTCAAGCAATGTATAAGAGGTGTAACATACATACATTATACACAAATTTATTAGCAGCTCTGTAATGCTGTAGAACATGTATTCCTACACATATCATACTTAGAAAAAAGGTAATTAGCACTTTTCTTTGCTCTTTTTATAATGAAGACATGTATTAATTATGTTTGCAGCAATGAGCAAATTGTAAGTTTTAGTTTCATTGCCAAACAAATAGGGAGGCATGAAAAGGAATACTAAGATAGTAATGGCTCATTACAAAGGCTAAAAAGATGGGGATATGACCATTACATGAGCCACTAAATAATACAGGATGAGAAGGACAGACGTGAGATTATGCATACAAGTTACATAGAAGTGATCATATCAACCCCTTATATATTATAAATGGTGATATGCTTTACATATGTATAACATTAGTTCACACATTGTATACATATGTGGCATAAGCAAAGTTTGACTTGTGCAGCTTTATGAAAAAACAAAATGTTGTATTTTAACTGAAAACTATGTAAAGGAGGTATGGAGAAACACCTTTTTTGTTTATTGGTAGTCATTTGTATTACTGTGATTGGTAAGAATGGAACATCCATATGTTAACATACTAGGCACCAGTGACCCAAAGTTAGAGAGAATGGAGAAAAAAAGATAGAAATGAAGTAGTCTGATTAAAAACATAATGCTTGAAAGTAGCTCACAAAGGAGTTATTCTAAGAGCCAAGCGCAGAGTAAAGTTGTACAAATGCTGGTCTTCAGAAACACTTTAATTGGCAAGAACAAGAAGCATTATCATGGTCCTTTAAGAGTCTAAGAAAGCACAAGTATTAGAGCCCTTTATGCCTTTTCTAAAGATCTGTAATAGTCTTTCAGCACAGCCCAGGCTGTTGGTGCCATGAAACCATCTGGTGGATTCTGTCCCTCACGAGCTAGTTTACGCATTCGAGTTCCAGAAATAAAATCAAAGTCTTCAGCACTGGAAAAGAAGAAAAAAAATGAGTAGGGAAACGTTTCAGACAGGTAGTATGATCATGTATATATGGATAATACTGATCTTGAACAAAAAAAAAGGGAGGCCTGTTTTATGACTTTTCTTATTAAAGGTTAAGCTCTCCTCTGTGAGGGGAAAAAAAAAAAGTAAATGTCTTTATTTTTTCACAGGAGCCTGCAGCGCATGACACCCATAGCCAGTGGATTGCAAGTGCAATGTCAGGCTCCTGCACTCTGCAGCCCACACCTCTGTAGGGGCTTTCACTTACAGAGCTGTAGGCAGTGTGAATGGACTATGAGAGAGTGCTCATCAGCACGCGTATGGTCTACTAAAGCTACAATTCCACCTGGTGTGGTAGTGGATGGGACTTGTAGTTCACTCACAAATTTCTGTGAATAAATGACACAGCTGTGCATGAGTGAGTAGGCAAAACACATTTCTTATGGGATTCATATTCAGCTGTAGGTCATAGCAGAATGGCAAAATCATAAAACAAAACATGGCAACAAATAAATGAAATGACCCCAGTTCAAAAGTCTACATACACTCAGTTCTTAATATTGTGTATTTCCCCCTTTAGCATTAATGATAGCGTGCAGTCTTTTGCAATAGTTGTCTATGAGGCCCTGAATTCTTGCAGGTGGTATAGCTGCCCATTCTTCCTGGCAAAATGCCTCCAAGTCATGCAGACTCTGATTGTCCTGCATGAACCATACCTGTGAGATCTCCCCAGAGTGCCTTGATGATATTAAAGTCAGAGACTGTGATGGCCACTCCAGGACCTTCACCTTTTTCTGCTGTATCCGCTGGAGGGTCATTGTTGTGCTGGAAACTCCAATGCACATCATTTGTGTAAATTGTCTACCAGTATTTTCTGATAACACGCACGCTGCATTCATCTTCTCATCATTTTTCACAAGATTCCCTGTGCCTTTAGAGCTCACACACCGCAAAAACATCAGTGAGCCACCACCATGCTTCACAGTGGGGATAGTATGCTTGTTGCTTATAGGCCTTGCTGACCCCTCTACAAACATAGCGGTTATGGTTGTGACCATAAAAGCTCAATTTTGGTCTTTTCACTCTAGATTACAGTTTGCCAGAAGCTGTGAGGCATGTCAAGATGTTGTTGGGTACATTGCAATCTGGATTTTTTTTGGCATTTGCACAGTAAAGGCTTCTTTCAGGCAATTCAACCATAGTGCTCTCTGAAACAACCACACTGTCTTTTTATAGAGCAGCCTGTATTTCTCCTGAGATTACCTGTGGGTTTTTCTTTGTATCCTGAACAATTCTTCTGGCAGTTGTGGCTGCAATCTTTTTGGGTCTACCTGACCTTGGCTTGGTATCAAGAGATCCCCGAATCTTCCACTTCTTATTGGCTACCACATTATGTCAGCCTATTTGTGTTCTCTAAAACATATATTGCTGTTGTCACTATATGTGCTCTCACATGCAACCATAATTAAAACCTAAATAAAGTGTAGTGCAATCATATATACCACTACATATAACATAAATCAGAGTTTAGTGCATATATAAATGACACTTTTGTGTACCATACACAGATAAATACCAGAATAAATAAAAAAAATACATAAGTCCTTATATCAAATCATTATTGTCCTTCTTTTGTGTGTGGTTATCCTCCTATTCAAGGATACAAATGTGCAGATCTTGCATTTCAATCTGTGCTCATTATCACCCAAACATGTGCAGATCCTCTATCGACATACATATACAGTGCCTTGAAAAAGTATTCATACCCCTTGAAATTTTCCACATTTTGTCATGTTACAACAAAAAACTTAAATTTATTTTATTGGGATTTTATGTGATAGACCAACACAAAGTGGCACAGAATTGTGAAATGGAAGGAAAATGATAAATGGTTTTCAACATTTTTTACAAATAAATATCTGAAAAGTGTGGGGTGCATTTGTATTCAAGTCTTTTGCAGTCTCTAGAAGGTTCTCTTCTAAGATTGCCCTGTATTTGGCTCCATCCATCTTCCCATCAACTATGACCAGCTTCCATGTCCCTGCTGAAGAAAAGCATCCCCACAATATGCTGCCACCACCATGTTTCACGGGGGTTATGGTGTGTTCAGGGTGATGTGCAGTGTTAGTTTTCCGCCACACATAGCATTTTGCTTTTAGGACAAAAAGTAAAATTTTGGTCTCATTTGGCCAGAGCACCTTCTTCCACATGTTTGCAGTTTGCGAGAAGCAATGGGACACAGCAAACGGTACTTTTTATGGCTCTCTTTCAACAATGGCTTTCTTCTTGCCACTCTTCCATAAAGGCCAGATTTGTGGAGTGCACGAATAATAGTTGTCCTGTGGACAGATTCTCCCACCTGAGGTGTGGATCTCTGCAGCTCCTCCAGAGTTACCATGGGCCTCTTGGCTGCTTCTCTGATTAATGCTCTCCTTGCCCAGCCTGTTAGTTTAGGTGGACGGCCATGTCTTGGTAGGTTTGCAGTTGTCCCATACTCTTTCCATTTTCAGATGATGGATTGAACAGTGCTCTGTGAGATGTTCAAAGCTTGGGATTTTTTTTTTATAACCTAACCTTGCTTTAAACTTTTCCACAACTTTATCCCTGACCTGTCTTGTGTGTCCTTGGCCTTCATGATGCTGTTTGTTCACTAATGTTCTTACAGAACAGTTGTATTTATACCGAGATTAAATTAAATTACACACAGGTGGACTCTATTTACTAATTAGGTGACTTTTGAAGGCAATTGGTTCCACTAGATTTTACTTAGGTGTATCAGAGTAAAGGGGGCTGAATACAAATGCGCACCACACTTTTCAGATATTTATTTATAAAAAACTTTGAAAACCATTTATCATTTTGCTTTCACTTCACAATTATGTGCCACTTTGTGTTTCACATAAAATCCCAATAAAATATATTTATGTTTTTGGTTGTAACATGAAAAATGTGGAAAATTTCAAGGGGTATGAATACTCTTTCAAGGCACTGTATACTCTCAATTCCTGTATACGACCTATGTTATTAGGTCAAATAGTGCTTTTTCCCTTTAACTAGCCTCCAGTCCCCGATGTAACTCAATCCATATCCATCCTCTTAATCAAGCCACACACCCAGAAGTTTATGAGCCGCCATCTTGTGAGTGACCAGGAAACCCAAAATCTTAAGGAAACACAAAGCCTTTTTACTGTATTGCACCAGTTGGGCACTTTTTATGCAAGTGCAATATATATATATTAATAAATATTGGTGTGATAATAAATGGCTTCATATGATCACTAACTGTAAAAAGTGTGGGATTGCTTTTTTTTTTAAATCATACTTACCTAGGTGGATGCAGCATTGGTCTGATCCCTGCATCTGTCCCCCAACGGCTCTAAGGGTAAGAACTCAGCGACCGCTGAGTTCTCACAGCCACTCTGAGCAGTCACTGCTGTCTGTTCTGCCCTCTCCTGCGCTCACTGGAGGGCTGGGCTGTGAAGGGGAAGGAAGCGATTGGCTCAGGCTCTGGTGGATTGCTGAGAGGCTGAGCCAGGTTCTGCCCCGGACTCTGGGGGTGGATCCTGACTTTAAAGTCAGAATCTTTCCCCAGCCTGGACCGACTGAGTGACATCACCTGAAAACGTATCACAGGAGTGCAGAACAAACTGTACTCCTGTGAGCTACAGTAGAAGTACAGCCAAAAGAGCTTTGGCTGTACTGCTCCTTTAAATAAAAAGACATGGCATGATCAGTCATAGTTTCAATATCAATGCCAAAATTTCAAAATTTCTGCCAGGGTATTCAAACGTTTGAGCACAACTGTAAACACTGCTCTCAACAAGGTAAAAGATGCGTGCTGAGGGGTCTGGCTATTACAACATAAAACACTGTAATAAGTAGGCAGCAATCAGTATTCTAAATGAGAGAAAGGTAACCGGAATAAAATTTAAAACTTTAAAATGTGCAGACGTACCCTTGCATTTTTTTTTTACCTTGGATTCTCACAAATTCACATTAGGAAGCTCTAATATATCAATAAATTAATTGCTAAATATAGCAATCATTCTATTTTGAATTTAAGTTTCCATAACATAACGAATAGTGTATCCAGCTTTAAAAATGCAAGTATGCTAACTGTAACATAGAAACGATATGATCTACAGTATATGTATGGCGGTGGAGATTTCACTGTGATCTTAAATATCAAACTCAACTAAAGAGTAGAACAGACGAACATAAAAATACAAAGAAGCCTATTAAATTTGGATAATAAATGTCAGCACACTTCATGACTAAACCATATAAATTAAAAAAAATGGTAGCATAGTTCAATCACATATTGTCAACAACTAGCAAGGGAAGATAAATAGAACTAAATCTCTATAATCCTCTGTGGAGCCCAGTAGTTCACACACATAGACATATTAAAAAAGAAGCACCTGTTCAACGTGGGCGCTGAAAAAATTCCAGAAACAAGACTATATCATAAGTCAAACAACAATGGGAGTAACGTGGAATCCATTCCAAACCTCAGTAATGGTGGTCTGACCACATGAACTGGAAATAGGCTCTCCCACATGAAAGGCTATTTTGCTGGATGATTGTGCAAAGGCTTTTTTAGATTAAAGAAAATAAGAGCCAGATCAGTTATGTTGTTACCTCATTCCTTTCCATAATATATCTGTCACCACACAACATTTCTGGAATGTCTTCTGCAGCTTCAATTATAGTATACAACAGAAACACTGGATATCGAGGCTGCATACTGCATTAGCTTACTATCCTTTTACCTAAATCCTGACAAACTTGCCCTAATGGAAAAACCAAATGGCAATCAAGATGGTAGAGTAACAGGAATAGCACAGGGTGTGGCCCAAAATGTATTTATGTTATGGAACAAAGAAATGAAAATGAACAAACATACACTATTGGCAATTGTAGAGCGCTAGCACACCTCTTTCTATCCTTAAAGCAGAACTCCAGTGTTATCTCTGTCAGTAGCTGTACAGGCTTAAATGTACACAAAAGACACTTTTTAGTGAATGCAGCTTGATGACAACCCCCCCGTAGCCACCTGTATAGTAGTGGACAGGACCCTATTCACCTTTTAGAACAGTCTGGTCTGTTAGCGACATGGATTTTTTGGTATGATTTCTTGGAAGATTTAGTGACAGACTGGTGGCTGACTTCATAGAACCAAGCAAGTTCTACAGATTTGTTATTTGGATTTCACATTAATGCGCTCATTCTGAATGATACTGTGTACACATGCAGGCATGTTTACAAAAAAAAGGAACCAAACACACTAAAAGGGGAAAAAAGATACTTACTGTGCAGAATCAAAATATTCCATGCACTTCTTCTTTTTGTTATAAGCAGCCACGCGGAATGGAACAATTTCAAGCGAGATCAGTCCGGGAGCCATGGTAAGGACTTTGGCTCCATGAGTAGGTTCATACAGATCCTTTCCATTTTCTGGGTGTGGCATTCCAGCAGGATCCCTCCCCACTATGTAAAAATTAGCACCTGCCACCATCCGTGCTCTGCAGTGCCACTGTACCTAGAGTGGACAAAAGCTCTGGTCAATACCAGTCAGTGTTCACTTGTAATACTACCAAAAAGAAACATTCCAACCTTATTAAATACATTTTGCATAGTACAATGATTTCATAACACTTTTAACACTATACAGTTATTTAATAAAGAAAGCGTACCCTATGGAAATGGAGTTTTTAAGATATTTGAACATTCAAACGTTAAATTGTGATTCAAATAGTGCCTATAGAAAAAGGTGATATACTTGCACAAATGACACACTACATTGATTTGTATTCATTTTCATTATCTAAATAAACAAAAATGCAGATATGTCATATGAAAAAGTACACACACATCTACCACCATTTCAAATCCATTAAATTTCAGATTAAGTCCCAATGATAGGAATCTCCTTTGGGAGTATGCAGGTGGAATCTGTCTAATTTAAACCTCAAAACACCCAGGATGTGGTATCAACATACCAAGATCAAAAGAGCTATCTAAGACCCTCAAAGTTGTGGATGCCTGTGAGGCAGGTGAGTGATTTGAAAAGTTCGCCAAATGATTGCAGAGTAGATTTGGCATAGATTCCAAAATATTGCTAGATTGTCCAGGACTGGCCAGCCCAGCAAACTCAACAAAGAATGCAATAGAACAAATAATGATATGAAAACTCATTTAGGGCTAGCACACAAATAATACTCATCCTACTCCACAATACCACAATTTCCTTCCCCCCTAGTTAAGATTGTGGTGACTGGTCCACTGAGGCTGCTCTTCATGTCAGTCTCTGACTAGTCTTGTTGCTGTCCCTCTCATGAATATCATCACCCTTACACTGTAATCAATGCAGGATTAGTGGTCACATCATCAGTAAAGAACAGAGCTGTTAGTAGGACTGTATGGAGCCTGTATTGCAGCTTTAAAGAGCAGAGGACTGGAATGAAGGCTATAATGGGATCATTAAATAGGGCAAGTATTATTGCAAGTTAGCCATTCCCTTTCAAAAAAACAGCCATAGATTCTTTATCAGTGTGGGAATGGGAGATTAAATTTTGATTAAGTTTAATGTTGCTGCAGTTAGGCTTTGCCTTTTCCCAACTGTGTACTACCAGTTCAACCTTTGCTGTGCCACCTGAACAAATTAAAATTACTAAATATTTCACCCACTGCCATCACCACCAAAAGTCTTCTGGAACATAAAGCCTTTTTGGCTAGGCTCCCTGTGGTATCTACCTAGTGCATTACCTTAAAAATATGTTTATTGAATGTTAAAAGTAGGTATTATACTCATAAATTGTCAATAAAATCAAAGGCACATCGTGAAGGAACAGCTCTGTCCAATTGGCACTACGTATCTGTCTGTAATGAGAACTCTGGACATCCAAAAGGCTGACGTGTTTCAAGGACTATCCTCTTTCTCAGAGTCCTTTGAGGAAGAGGCTAGTCCTCAAAACATGTCAGCCTTTTGGATGTCCAGAGTTCTCATTACAGACACGTAGTGTGAATTGGACAGAGCTGTTCCTTTACGATGTGCTTTTGATTTTATTGACAAAATTTGGGAGTATAATACCTACTTTAATCATTCAATAAACATATTTTTATGGTAATGCACTAGGCCGGAGCACCCTCTGTTTGTTTTTCTCTATTCAGTATATTTGGACTCCCCCAGGCTTTTGAGGGCAGGAAGGCATGCATATCCAAGAATTTCATTATGTGGTCCTAATGTCATTGAGTCCATCCACAAGTGCAGGCGTATCTGGGTTTTCCACTTCTACACTCCCTGTGGTATCTGGTGGTACTAGTGGCTGAACGATGGTGGTTTGTGATCTTGTGGTGAACCTACAGAGAGGAAAAGTTTTCCTTGCAAAACTTTTCATTGTTTTTCAGGAGAACTTTCTGTTGGCAGTAAGGGAACTCAGAGCAATCTTCTATGGCCTTTAACACAGCTCTACCAAGGTTTGATTGTACATAACATACACTGCTGCATTATGGATTTGAATCTGTTCATATTTTGCAACAATTTATCCATGTATAGAATATAGTCTGCCTTACAGATCTGGAGTGTATAATTGTATACCAGAAGCAAATCAATGTGCAAAGATAATTAGAAGTACTTAAATTCAGGGGGAAACATTTCAAATATAAACGGTTGTGAAGGAGTTAAATGTCAGCTGTGAAGTTTCACACTAACGTAAAGTGCATTTTGGGAGACAATTATAGTAAGGGCTTTTAAAAGTATTTTGTACAATTGTGAAATTGGCAGGAAACTCCCTTGATGCTTAGCTCTTTAAAGCCTGTTGTCTCCAAATTGTTGTTGGGTAGGAGAGATGTTTGGCCTCAGAGCCGACTCTTAATAGAAAACAATTTCTTTAAACATTCTGCCCGACGTATTTTTGCCAAAAAGCCTTATCAGAGCAATAAAAATAAATCATGTTGGAAATTTAACGCAAATAGTGCAGTATGTTCCATAGATGTAAACCTCAGAAACTCATGGTCTTTTGGCTGAGAACTAGCATAGTCTGTAAAATTGGTACTTCTGTACAATGCTAAACTAATAAAATAAGACGTGCTAAAAACCTGCACAGCCTAAAGTGGACGGATGTCTGGTTAGTAGAAACAGAGTGTACCAGCAGCAACTTTTAGCTGACCACATCAAATATAAGGATATGATCTTTTACCCAACATGCCCCTACCAAGCATCTACACAACTTCATACAAAGGACAAAGTTAAACGCATTCATCTTTCTGCTAACAAAACAGAAAAAACAGTTCAATCAGATGCAAATCAGCAAATCTGGAGTACATCAAATGTGTCTTTTTATGGCATTAGTATAAGCATTCTATAGAATCTACTGCACCTACCCATATATAGGGTGATTGAACATGTATGTATGATGGAATCTCCTTCACACAAAATCTTACTGCTCTGTGTCCAAAAATATAAATGTGGGAGAATCTGGCACAGATATTCTATATACAGTCCTAATGTTGGCTTATCTTGAGGGAAACAAGAGTGACTGGACAGTTTTCAAACCAAACCAACCGCTTTCTTCTCTGAGAACTATTGGCTCAGGTCAGTCTGCAGCAACCTGAAGATCTGGTGCTACTGTTTATTAGCAGGTACTATTAGGTTCTACCAGGGCTTTACCCTAAGGGCCAACACTCTGAAGCTTACAAAAGAAGCTGAGAATCCTTACTGAAAAACAGTTGTAAGTATCCACTCCAATTATCTAAACATGAAAAGAATCTTCAGATGATTGGGTATTTAGCCCTCATGCACACTGGATGTCATAAAAACGGCAGTAGCGTTGCTGGGTTAAAACCACGAGTTTTGCAGCTTTTTTTCATTAGCAGTTTTTAGCGTTTTGCTGCATCAGTGTTTTTTAGCAAGAAAACATCTCTCTGCTATTTTTAACTCACACTTTCCCACAATGCATATCTGAATAGTCATTGTGTAGTTGCTTAGTCACCATTTTCAAAGCCCTTTTTCTTTCTGCGTCAATTATGGATCCTGTAATGCAGAAAATTGATGAGGCTATGCTACTGATTCTGTTAAGGATGGTGAGGAGACAGATGCATCTGGAGGAGAGAAGCAACCGTCAATGACGATTCTGGACCCATCCATTGATATTCCATTGTGTATCATCCATATGTTCATAAAAGGAATTTCCTGTTTGCATACAGTACTGCTAGCTGAGACAATCAGGCAGGAAAGAACATTGGGGAAAGTCCATAAAAGGAATTTCCTGTTTGCACACAGTTCAGTCAGCTAAGACAATGAGACAGCAAAGCACATTGGGAATTGTTCCTCTTTTGCACACAGCACAGGTCAGACAATGAAAGCAAGAGCAGCAAGCACACTGGGAAATGTAGGAAAAATGGCAGTGTCCAATCTTGAGGCTCAAAAACGCTAATAAATACCAGATAGCTGCATTTTGCCAGTTTTCAGCGTTAGAAGACAAGATTTTCAGCTGTAAAAACGCGCTAACACCGTAGTTCTGAGGTTTTTTCCAGCCTGAAAAAACTCCCCTGACAAAAAATGCTGATAAAAGCCTATGTGTGCATGAACACATAGGATAACATACTGGGGAGTTTACTGGCTGCAGAAAAAGAAATGCATGTTGCCAAAAACAGCAGCTGTAAAAACCTCCAGTGTGCCTGAGGCCCTAAAATGATCAGGAATTGGCTTGTCACAAGAATGAATAAAATGAATATTCGCACATTTTTTCTACAGTGAAGATTTCCAACTCAAAGCTGACTGCAAGGAGATGGGATGAAAAATGCCCTGTGTGAGAGAAATCTTTGGATGCTCCCTATCAACACTAATCAACATGGATGGAGTTTCTCTCATGCTGGCTACTGTATTCTGACAGCCTCTGCTCCTGTGGCTGTCTGAATACACGCACAGTGACTGCATCTGATTACAGTTACTGTATTGGATGAGCGTTTTCTGCCCGGCTTCTTCAATTTTCAGATCCAAGGATGTTGAGCTTGATCATGCCAATAAGGCCATTCAAGGCCTGAATGCAAGCCATGTGTGACCAGCATAACACTAGTTGACCTTTGACCTCTGACACTGCAGCTAAAGTAAGTATACAAGGCTACATAAAGGGGTTCTCGCTCATCACAGAAAGTTATTTATGTTGGGCTGCAAATATGTGGCCTCTCAGCATTAGAGCCCACCTGCCAAAAGGCCAAATATATGCGCCATGTTGGCTGGAAGAGGTTAGGATATTTATAAGTAAGCCTGTACAACTATAATAATGGCTTCATATTTAAATTTTTGCATAAGCTGGCCAGAGAATAGTTTTCTTTGCTACCATACAAGAAAGTACACACTTTTCATACTAGGCACGGATAACATCTCATTACTATCAGTCTATTATTAATTGCACTTTGAAATCTGCAGTAATCAAAGAAAGGCCATGCTGTTAAAATGGAACTTCACTCAATCAATATTGACCAGTTCTAATACATATGCTTCTATCATTGGTAAATAGATAGGAAAGTATATTATATTTTTAACCTTTTTTTTTTCATTCCTTCGTTTACTTCCTGGTTTCCATGCCTAGGCAAATGATGTCATACATCCCAAGTGTCTTCAGGAAGGGAGGACAGAGAACAGATGGATTCCGGGAAGTAACTGCTACATGAATCATCTGCCCTTACTCAAGATGGCCACTGCCAGAAATGCTAGAAGCTGTTTTTCAAAATGATTTCTCAGAAAAATAAAGCATGGAGACATGGATGGCTGGAGAAATTTGTTTTGAATAGTACAAATTACTTTTATAGCATTTTTGGATTGTGGTACTCAAATGCAGTGCAGTTCCACTTTAAAGTACTGTGTAGGAAATTACCTAAGCCAAGAGATACAAAAAGGCAATTTTCCAAATTGTAAGAGATCACTATTCCTCTGCTGAAATGTAGGAGATGTTAACACTGCTATGCAACGGTGGACACTTAATATATCAACGCAGCACAAGTGTCCAATACAGACAAGTCATAAAGCCTACACCTTTAATAGTCAGCCTTCACAATCTGCAGAAAATCCACGTGTGATAGCTATTCAAGATAGTTTGGTACAGCCAAGGTTAACAAAAAGCTGGTCTGTAAATAATTTGGTTTTATAGAAAAATGGTATAATGTCTTCTCTATGACCCAAAGAAAATGATTAAAGGGAGGGATGGGTTTTATATTATTGTTATTATTTGGCACAAGAGGCAATGCTGGTGAGCCATTGTCTGAAGTCATTGGAAAAACAGCAAGCAGTGAGGGATTTTGTTTTTCATTATTTTTCCCCAAAGATGACGCAGGGAAGTTAAGGATATGATTGTCTTCAAACTCAAGAGAAATGTTTGCCTTTTACTTTGCACTTGACTCTAGAGCACTCAGATAAATGCTTTAAAACAGACAAGACATTCAGATTCCCACGGGTCTCTGTTAAATATGAACTAGGTTTATACCCTCAAGGTATTGGCTACACCCCAGACATCAGACTGTTATATAGTGATATCATCTCCACGATCTAAGATTGCTGTATCTTGGCTGGCCCTGAGCAATAAAAAGGTGGCAAATAAGGGCTTGTAACTAGATGTCACGCTAACTTTTTGAAAGGAAAACAGAATTAGGCTGGCCATACATTATACATTTTTCTTTCTTTGAACCACTGACTGTCTGATGTTGATGGGGAAATCCCTCCCACGGAGCTATTGTATGCGGGCAGCAAGAGGTTTCCCTGCCGTCAGAATACAATGATCACTGCTGCCGGCTATAGCCAGTGGCAGTGGTCATACGAAAAAAACCCCCCAAAAAACTTGACATGCTGGTTGTACTGAAGTCAACCGATAGATCGACTTCAGTACAACCCAGTCTGCCTATAAGTGGATCAAAATTTGGCTGGTTCCTGCTGAACCTATGGGCGACCTAAAGGGACTATTATCAATTTTAAAAAACTGATTTAAAATAGCAACATAATTCTAACACAATAATACACTGAATTATTTGCAATTGTCCTTTTAACCACTTCAACCAGAGGACGTGCATGTATGTCCTTTTGGAGGAAGTGGTCATACCGGGATGATGCCTGCAGCTACAGTATTGTTCTTTTCAGCCAGCGATTACTTTTAACCCTTCACTGCCAGGTCCATATGGCATACGGACCTACAGCACTGCTTCCAGAAGGGCAAGTCAATACGCCGTATGGACCTCCATTCCTCCTCTGCTATAAGCTCACTGAAGTGAAGTGACCATGAACTTATAGCAAAACTGTTCAGCAGACTCTGCTGAACAAGCAGATAGCTGGGATTAGCAGCTAACAAGTCGCTGATCAGAGCTATACACCTCAAATGTAACCACCCCATCACCTCTGCCACCGCTTCCTTCACTTCCCTGTCTTCAGCCTCTCCACCTTTCGCCACTGCTTTTTTTTTTTTCTACTTAAAAAGATCTGCGCCCCTCCCCCCCCCCCCCCCAACAGAAAACCCAATCCCCTGTAGCTATACCCTGCTACCAGATTCCCTGCTCTGCCTTTCCCGCCTGCTTACTGGGGCTTTGCCTGCAGCTGCTGCTCTATCTCCGGCTCCTAGCCATGTAGAGCAGGGCGGTGGTAAACATGTTTTTACCAGCCGCCTCCCTTTCCTTCAGTGGATACAGTTAGTAATCACTACTGATCAATCCTATATTCATTCATAACTGAGCATAGTAAACTGTGTTTACCATGTCAGTTTAGGAATGAAAAAAAGTCTCTATACAGACTCCTTGTTCATTCATGTAATGTGCAGCTCAGGCTGCAGAGAAAGGGACTGTCTTCAGCCCCTTTCTCTGTCTCAAAAAAGAGACACCAGGGGACCAGGGGTCAAACCAGATCCCTGATATATCACCAAAGCCCCCCCCCAAAAAAAGCATGAAATATTTAACAATAACATTGTAAAAAAAAATTTAAATTAAACTGAAAAAAAAAAAAAAAAACGCATAGTATGTACAGTAGGGATGCACCGATACCCTTTTATTTTTAAATTAGTGAGTACGAGTACCGATACATTCAGTCAAGTGCTCACCGATACCGAGTACTGATACTTTGCAGCATGATTTGCATCCATACAAAATGAATGAGCGCAAATCGCACTGCAAAGAAAGATATGCAATTTGAACAGGAATGCGGTGCAATTCCTGACCAAATCACATGTGCTTTCCCCACCGCTCCTGTGTGAATCCAGGCTTGTCATAGTGATTTCAGCTTGGGTTCACACAGGAATGGTACAGGAAACCACATGTGATTCAGACAGGAATTACACCGTATTTCTGCTAAAATCGCATGCTATTCTTTGCAGTGCAATTTGCTCCCAGTCATTTTGTATGGACACAAATCGCCCCACAAAGTGTTGGTTTTGGGTATCATTTTTATGAATACGAGTATTCATGAAAGTACTCGGTACCGATACCGCTACCAATACCGGTATCAGTGCATCCCTAATAGTAAGGCCTTGTTCAGACAGGGCATACACAGCATATTCCCCTGCAAGGTTGAATTTACCAACACAGGGATGCACAGATGTTTCATGCATCCTTGTGCAGGCAGTGCACAAACACAGCCGTTTCTGAGAATTTGACATTCATATAGGCTGGGGTGCATGTTCCTGAGCTCATGCTATCTATGTTCAGGGTCATGCACCCAAACCTACACAGATGTCTGATTGAGAGCAGTGGCTATGCCTGTGCAGCCATTGCATCCCAACTGACATGAATGAGACTGCCTGCACGGGGATGCATGGAAAACCTGGGCATCCCCATGTGGGTAAATATGGCCCTCCAGGACTAACAGAAGCGCTTCAGCTAAACTCTTCTGAGTCCTGGGATTCAGTGACACCCCTTTGAATCCTGAGATCTGTGCATGGTATTATTGGGAAAATTGCAACATGTTGTTACATTGTGTGATTGCATCAACCTGCTACGCTTGACTGCCAAAGATATGTTCCACACAATATGACAATCAAAGTAATAAAACATGTTGGTGGGTGAAAGTGCAACTTTAGACTTCTTTTTCCCTTTTAAAAGTTTAGCCTGTCTGCTCTGTTGTCGTTTGTAGAAGTGATCTGGGCGTCCATTGTGGAACGAGGCATAGTTACATATAGTTACATAGTTAGTCTGGCTGAAAAAAAAGACAAAAGTCCATCCAGTTCAACCATTAAAAAAAAAAAAAGTTATAATCCTATACCCACTGTTGATCCAGAGGAAGGCAAAAAGCCCAGCAAAAGCATGATCCAATTTGCTCCTGCAGAGAAAAAAATTCCTTCCTGATTCCCCGAGAGGCAATCAGATATTCCCTGGATAAACTTTACCTATAAATGTTAGTATCCAGTTATATTCTGTGTATCTAGGAAAGAATCCAGGCCTTTTTTAAAGCAATCCACTGAGCTGCCCAGAAACAACTCTTGAGGGAGTCTATTCCACATTTTCACAGCTCTCACTGTGAAGAAACCTTTCCGTGTTTGGAGATTACATTTCTTTTCCTCCAGACGTAAAGAGTGTCCCCTTGTCCTCTGTGATGACCCCAGGGTGAATAACTCTACACTGAGTTCACTATATGACCCACTGATGTATTTATACACGTTGATCATATCCCCCTTAATCTCCTCTTCTCAAGAGATAATAAATTCAGTTCCTCTAATCTTTCCTCATAGCTGAGCCCCTCCATGCCTCTTATCGGTCTGGTTGCCCTTCTCTGTACTTTCTCCAGTTCCCCAATGTTCTTTTTGTGAATTGGTGCCCAAAACTGAACTGCATATTCCAGATGAGGTCTTACTAATGATTTGTACAGGGGTAATATGATATCTCTCTCTCTGGAGTCTATACCTCTTTTAATACAAGAGAGGATTTTGCTCGCTTTAGAAACTGCAGCTTGGCATTGCATGCCATTATTAAGCTTGTGATCTACCAGAACTCCCAGATCCTTCACCATTGATTCCCCTACTTGTACCCCCCTAGTATGTATGATGCATGCATATTCTTAGCCCCCAAGTTCATAACCTTACATTTATCAACATTAAACCTCATTTGCCACATAGTTGCCCAATTAAACAGTGCATTGAGGTCGGCTTGTAAGTTGAAGACATCCTGTAAGGATGTTATTTCATTGCACAGCTTGGTGTCATCTGCAAAGACTGAAATGGGATTTATAATCCCAGACTCTATATCATTTATAAACATAATAAAAAGTAAGGGTCCCAACACTGAATCTTGGGGTACACCACTGACAACCCTAGACCATGCAGAGTATGAATCATTAACCACTACTCTCTGCATACGATCTTTTAGCCAGTTTTCTATCCATTTACATACAGATTTTTCCAAGCCTGTAGACTTTACTTTACACATGAGCCGTGTGTGGAGAACTGTGGCAAATGCTTTTGCAAAATCCAAGTATACCACGTCCACCCCCACCCCTCTGTCCAAGGTTTTGCTCACCTCCTCATAAAAAGAAATCAGATTTGTTTGACAACTTCTGTCTTTCATGAATCCATGCTGTCTGTTGCTTAAAATATTTTATTCCAGCCAGAACTCATCTATGCGGTCTTGTATTAAACTCTCCAGTATCTTCCCAACTATAGAAGTTAAACTAAGAGGTCTATAATTCTATAATTACTTGGTAAAGATTTTGGCCCCTCTTTAAATTTTGGCACCACATTGGCCTTACGCCAATCCAGTGGTACTATGCCAGTCATTAAAGAGTCCCTAAAAATTAGAAACAATGACTTTCAAATGACAGAGCGCAATTCTTTAAGGACCCGTGGGTGTATGCCATCCGGTCCAGGTGCTTTATTCACCTTTATTCTGTCTAAATATTTGTGGATCATATTATTTGTGAGCCAATGTGGATCATCTGGAGCTGTGTCAATACCATGCCCATTATGGCCAAGAGCTCCCCCATGCTCCTTTGTATACACAGAGCTGAAGAATCTATTTAATATATTTGCCTTCTCTTTGTCCCCAGTCACCCACTCTAGATTATTTTGTATACGTGCTCAGACCTTTTTACTAATAATATATATGAAAAATTTTTGGGGTTGATCCTGCTATCTTCTGCAATCTGTCATACATTTTCATTTTTTTATTTCCTATTTGCATATTCTGTCATACTCTTTGTAATGTTTAAACGATGATAGTGTTCCTTAATTTTTTAGATTTAATAAAAGCTCTTTTCTTACTATCTATAGCTTTTTTAACTTTGGCAACTTTGGCATGGCAAGTCAGAAATGAATAATGCCCTGATGCACATGTTTAAACATATGCAGACTAGAAATAACATGTATTTTGCACAAGATAGGACACCAGAGCAGTGAGTAAACCACCCTCTTATCCAGGGGGCATGTCTATGATAGTCAGTGGGTCTTGTGTGAGCCTGGGCACCTTTCTTGTCTTATGGGAGCCTGGGCACCTTTATGCAACCATCAAGAGTCAGCATCTACTTCCTGGACTATGTTAGCCAATGGATAGCAAAACTCCTGGTGCCTTTAAAAACCTATCATCGCGTCACGCATTACAAAGTAACAAGAATATTGCAGCCGAGCAGAGAGAAGGGGAGACTGTGGAAATACCTCCTCCTGCTTGAATCAGACTGATGAGATAATCTCAGCCTAGATGGACACCAACTGGAACAAGGGAAAAGCATATAGGAAAATAAAGAGATAGGAACGGTTCATTATACTACATATTAAAAGACAGTGAATGAGATGATCAAACCACCTGACAGTATGAGCCTATAACCCAGGGTTTGTGAATACTTTGCCTGTGTCCTGTACTGTAAACTTATGAAATAGAGTGGCAAGAAAAAGTATGTGAACCCGTTGGAACTAACTGTTTTTTTGCAGTAATTATCTAAAAAACAGTGAATTTTAAAAAACAAAGGTGCACAGTGCAGTAACCAACAATAATTCAACATTGGACACTGGATAATTGACAGATAGATAGCTTTTGCCCTGTAAGCTAAACTGTCAATCGATCAATCAGGACCCCTCTGGTGTGCCACTACTATGTATTAACCTCTTCCTGCTAGCCTATTGTAATATGATGGCTGGGCAGGAGCTCTATTATGGGAGAACGTCACATGATGTCCTTCCAGGATCGGGCTGCACTTAGGCATGAACTGTCACCCGCTGTGTACACTGGACACAGCTCATGACAGATCACTGTACCGGCCCACTGCCAGTACCATGCCATCGCTGTGGCCAAACACAGTGGATCACATGACAACTGTACATAATGAAAGGCTTTGATTCATGCCTTTCATTGTGTACTATTGTAATGAGCTCTGTGACTGGTCACAGTGATCACACGGTATAGACAGGGCCAATCAGAGCCCATTTGTAACGTGATTAGCTGTGGCCAATCACAGCTAATCACAATGGTAAACACTGAATGAATAGTTTTCATTCAGAAAAATAAGAAGAAAATGTAATAAAAAAGAAAACTTTTTTAAAAATGGAAAAAAAAAAGAAGTTTTTACACATACGGACATCAGTTGGTGTCCCTGATCACTGCCACACCAGTTATAGGATGATGCTGTGCTGCACTGGCGACAGTATGGGAAAAAATATTTTTTTTCAAAAACGCTTTTTTTTCCATAATGTTTGGTCTTTTTTCGTTTATTTAGCAAACAATTTTAATAACAGTGGTCTGTAAATACCAATGAAAGAAAGCTCTATTTATGTAAAAAAAAAAAAAAAATTATAAAACTTTCATATGTGTACACTGTTGATTGACATAATTGTCGAAGTGCAACTGTGCTGAAATCTAAAAATTGGCCTGGGCAGGAAGGGGGTAAAAATGCCTGGTTCTGAAGCGGTCAATAAGGAATTCATCATGAAGCTTTACTATAAAGACATTACCTCTGTTGGACCAGCATACATCATAGGAGATGGAAAGATGGCAACTATTGTGGTCTCTGGATCCAGCACACGTTCCTCAAGCACAGCAGCATGTTGCTTCATTCGCCACATCAAGGGAACATCATCATCCTTAGTCCAGCCTCCCAGTGGGTGAAGTAAGAGAACAGGGCGCCTGTAACCTCTTTCAAGTAACTGCTTATGGGTGTCCTGCATCAGTAATGCATGTCCATTGTGAACAGGGTTACGCAGCTGGAAGGCAAACACTGCATCTGCAAAAAAAAAAAACACATTCAGGTTGGGCAATAAAAATATTTAGATATATAACATAATAGACCACCTGAAGGGAAAGCATAGTTTATTTTCCATAAGTCCATATTTTGAGTGACCTTTGCAGTATTTATCTTAAAGTTAATATCTGTGACTTTCACATGGTTAAGCTGGCCATAAACTGTGCAAAAATTTGCTATGTAGATGGCCCTGTCAGCCCCCTCCTGCCCAATGTAGATGAAAAATGTTCATCTAAACAGCAGCTACATCCAATCACATGAATCCGCTGTTCAGGTATTCTGGCAATAGGCAAAGTGGAAGATTTGTCTATCCACGCTGTATAGCGTGGATGGATGAATTTTAAGATTTTTTTTGTTCAGCTTGTAGGCTGAACAAAAAAAAAAAAATAAGTGTATGACCAGGTTTACATTCTTCCTTATTTTTGTTATACAGTGAGGAACAGAAGTATTTGAACACCCTGCGATTTTGCAAGTTCTCCCACTTAGAAATCATGGAGAGGTCTGAAATTCACAATGTAGGTCCCACTCTGAGAGACAGAATTAAAAAAAAAAATTCAGGAAATCACATTGTATGATTTTTAAAGAATTTATTTGTCTTGCACTGCTGAAAATAAGTATTTGAACACGTAAGAAAAAGCAAGAATTCTGGCTCTCAAGGACATGTTACTGTGCTTTTAAAAAGTCCACCTCAACTCCACTCATTAATCTAACTTAGTAGCACCTGTCTGAGCTCTTTAAAGACACCTGTCCACTCAACAGTCAGTCAGACCCAACTACTACCATGGGCAAGACCAAAGAGCTGTCAAAAGACACCAGTGACAAAATTGTGGACCGCCACAAGACTGGAAAGGGCTACGGGGCAATTGCCAAGCAGCTTGGTAAAAATAGATCAACTGTTGGAGCAATTGTTAGGGGCTCTATGCAAGATCTCACCTCGTGGGGTATCACTGATGATACAAAAGGTGGGGAATCAGCCCAGAACTACAAGGGAGGAGCTGGTCAATGACATGAAGAGAGCTGGGACCACAGTTTCAAAGGTCACTGTCGGTAGAACACTACGCCGTCATGGTTTCAAATCATGCATTGCATTGAAGGTTCCCCTGCTCAAGTCATCACATGTCCAGGCCCGTCTGAAGTTTGCCAATGACCATCTGGATGATCCAGAGGAGGCATGGGAGAAAGTCATGTGGTCAAATGAGACCAAAGTAGAACTTTTTGGTCTAAACTTCACTCGTCGTGTTTGGAGGAAAAAGAAGGATGAGTTGCATCCCAAGAACACCATCCCTACTGTGAAGCACGGGGGTGGTAACATCATGCTTTGGGGGGGGGGGTTATTCTGCGAAGGGGACAGGACGACTGCACTGTATTAAGGAGAGGATGAATGGGGCCATTTATTGTGAGATTTTGAGCAACAACCTCCTTCCCTCAGTCAGAGCATTGAAGATGGGTCGTGGCTGGGTCTTCCAACATGACAACGACCCGAAGCACACAGCCAGGATAACCAAGGAGTGGCTCCGTAAGAAGCATATCAGGGTTCTGGAGTGGCCTAGCCAGTCTCCAGACCTAAATCCAATAGAACATCTTTGGAGGGAGCTGAAACTCCGTGTTGCTCAGCGACAGCCCCGAAACCTGACAAATCTAGAGGAGATCTGTGTGGAGGAGTGGGCCAAAATCCCTGTTGCAGTGTGTGCAAACCTGGTCAAGAACTACAGGAAACGTTTGACCTCTGTAATTGCAAACAAAGACTTCTGTACCAAATATTAACACTGATTTTCTCAGGTGTTCAAATACTTATGTTCAGCAGTGCAAGACAAATAAAATCTTTAAAAATAATACAATGCGATTTCCTGAATTTTGTTTTAAAATTCTGTCTCTCAGAGTGGGAATGCACCTACAATGTGAATTTCAGACCCCTCCATGATTTCTGATGTGGGAGAACTTGCAAAATCGCAGGGTGTTCAAATACTTCTGTTCCTCACTGTATATATTTGTAGATTAGTCAGTAGAAGCTGGGCAAAATAACTACTATAAGGTTAAACTGCTTAACAACTGCTGAGCTAAGATAGAAGTCATTTTTTTTTATTTGTTCAACCTGCGGATCCACTTTACATGGGTGGGAGAATAACTCCCACTGTGCTATTGTGTTCTCCCCGCCATCAGAATACAATGATCATTTGACCATTGTTCACACATATCGATCTTTCTACTCCTCACCTCACCCCTTCAGTCTCCTCTCACATTACTAACCTACTAAGTGACATATCGGCATGGATGTCACTCCACTTCCTCAAACTCAACCTTTCCAAAGCTGAGCTCTTAGTATTCCCTCCAGCCCGTGCCCCCTCCCCCGACTTCTTTATCAAGACAAATAATATAAACATCAGTTCCTCCCCTCATGCCAGGATACTAGGTGTAATCCTAGACTCCCATCTGTCCTTTCACCCCCAAATCCAATCACTGTCCAAATCTTGTAGACCACCTCCGCAACATCTCCAAGATACGCCCGTTCTTAACCTCTGAAACCAATAAGCAACTTATGCACTCCCTTGTTATATCTCGCCTTGACTACTGTTACTCCCTCCCCATTGGCCTACCTCATCGCAGGCTATCCCCTCTTCAGTCTATCATGAATGCTGCTGCCAGAATCATCCACCTTACTAATCGTTCCATATCTGCCACCCATCACCAATCTTGTCTCCAAATATCATCCAAACCATACTCGCCGCTCCTCGCACGACCTCCTGCTCTCTAGCTCACTTTTCTCCTCCTCCCATGCTAGTCTCCAGAGCTTCCCCCATCCTCTGGAATGCTCTACCCCAATTTATCAGAGTATCGCCTACTCTGCTCACTTTTAGCCAATCTCTGAAAACCTATCTTTTCAGTGAAGCCTATCCTGCCTTCAACTAATAATGGAATCTTCTACTCCTCCTACCAGTCCATCCCCCACAGTTACTACCTTTTGTACCACTAGCCCCTCCCTCTTAGATTGTAAGCTCCAAGGTGCAGGGCCCACCTAACCCTCTTGTATTGAACTGTATTGTTGCTGTATTGTCTCCCATTATATTGTAAAGCGCTGAGCAAACTGTTGGCGCAACATAAATCCTGTATAATAATAATAATAATAATCAGTGCTGCTGGCTAGTTTGTGGCACTGATCTTTGGGGAAAAACCCAACAGGCTAGTTTTACAGAAGTCAAATCAGTAGATCGACTTCTGTACAACCAATCTGCGCATACATCTGAATTTCGATCCATGTATGACCGCCCATAGAGCAGAAAGCAGAACCATTTTACAGTATGACTACCCCCTTGTTCACATCAACCTATGCAATGCAATACTAGCAGCCCTGAACTAAAGGCGTTGATGTTGCGGGACCACATACATTCAGAGCTGGAAGAAAGACCACCGAAGTGCTGGCTGCTATGGGAGAGAGGTGTAAAGTAAGTATTTATCTCTATTAACCCCCCTAAACTAAACAAGCAAAATTTTAAGAATATGCAGCAAGATGGGGGCCATCAATAATTAATTTTAGAGCAAGTCCATACCTGTACTTAAAATTATTTATATCAAGCTCATCTTTTATAGGTTTTTCTGTATTATAATTATTAAAAACGATATAATCCCTCTAAATACTGAAAAAAAAACACCACTGCTAATACCGGACAAAGAGGAGCTTTGTAAATGATGGCCCTATTCTTTTGCATATAAGTCACTCATTAAAATATTGTGGACGCCTGACTAATATCATCTGTGAGGCAATAGAAAATTAATTACAGTATCTATATGCAAAAAACTATTATACTCTTTTATATGTGCACTGAACATTTTGATTAGGCAGTTATCATGAAATTAAATAACTACTGAAATTATAACAACTTGCACATCTTTTATCCTGTTCATGTGCACTGAAACCCAAGAACCAGCATTTTATTTATTGCATACCAGTCCTTAGATGTTCTGGCTGCATTAGTTTTTTTTTTCCCATGCTCTATACACTTTGTCTTCACTGGGTAATCCTGCCAGTAACACACTAATGCAGGCCATAGACGGGTCGAACATCGGCCAATTTTGTCGAACGATAAACAAAAAAATCGGTCGTTCGTTCGGCCAACGTTACCACCAACGAATAAAAAAATCATCCGACTAAAATTTCCCAACATAACTGATAATCTGAAAGTGCAAAATACACGAAAAACGGCCGACAAACTAATCCACTAACAGTACGAAAATCAGCCGATTTTTCTTTCGGACGAAAAATCGGACGATTAACAACCCATCTATGGCTTGCATAAGGCTAAGCTCACACTTGATTGGGTGGATGCGGGTGTGGGAATCGCAGCTGTTGCTGCACCCTCAATCACCCGCAGCTTTTCCGGAGAGATGTGTGGGGCTGCTATTCATTCTTATTTTTATTCTTTGCGGGTGTGGGGACAACAAGGAAAGAAAACCATGCGATTTGCGGGAAACACAGGCACAGCCTCTCTTCTTTTTAACATAGGGAGGAGGCATTTCACAGTTCACAGAGAGAGCTGAGAACAATGTAACCGATCAGAGTGTAGCACAGACATGGAGTAGAGGACGTTATCATGTCATAATATTTCTGGCAGCAGTGTAGGTTAACCCTAGACATGACATTAAACATATGAATTGATGTAATAATACAGTTTCTTGTAAAGCTTGCCTGGTGTTTAAATTCTAAGACAGTTACTAGAGAGTACTTGGTGATTCTGCCAGTTCCTTTCTCTTCCTCTTTAAAAGCTGATAAGTACAGAAGCAAATTTGGACTAGCGTGGTCAGTTTGCATCCTTGACATCCTGATTGGAGCTACAGGGTGTGTGCCTGTACTCTGATAATCAATTCTGCTGACTCGCCCCCTGCCCAGCCCTGCTCTGTTGATTGACATCGGGAGCCTTGTTGTCAAACTCCAGCTGTTCATACCGAGTATAGAGCAATACACTGAATTCAACAAAAAGAAAAAAAAAAAAAAGCACGTCCAGTCCATTTTTCATCCCAAAATTGCATTGCCACCTGATGCATAAACATCAGAAAATAGCTGTGTAAGCACTCGAGTATCCTAGTGACTAGTTTTTTTTACAGCAAAAAAAAAAAAATCAGCAGAAATGTCTATGAGAAGTCTGTTAGATTATTTCGCAGCAAACCAAAAAAATTATTGTACACATACAAGAGTAGAAAAGAGTAAAATATGGCAGGTGCCAGTTTAACCCCTTCATGTCCGGACACTTTTACTCCCTTCCTGTCCAGGGCAATTTTCAGCTTTCAGCGCTGTCACACTTTGAATGACAGTTGCACGGTCATGCAACACTGTACCCAAATGAATTTTTTAGCATTTTTTTAGACATATAAAACTTTATTTTGGTGGTATTTATTCACAACTAGGATTTTTATTTTTTTTTTGCTATATAAATGAAAAAGTCCCAAAATTTTGAAAAAAAGTGTTTTTCTTATCAAATTTTGCAAATAAATAATCTTTCTTCATAAACCTTGGCCAAAATGTATTCAGTTAACTTTTAAAAAAAATTTTTTACATTTTTATTTTTGTTTATATTATTATTTATGGGGTTTTTTTTTTAAACATACTGTCACCCTAGCAGTACAGTGTCACCATAGTGACACTGTACTACTTGTGGGGGGTGATGAAGATTTTTTTTTTTTTTTACACTGACTGCTTTTACACCCATAAAGGCTGTAAAAGCAATAATTTCTTCTTCTCTCTGGCTGCATTCTTGCAGCCATTGAGAAATATTGTGTGAGCTGTGATTGGTCACAGCTTATCACAAAGTACAAGGCTGTTGTGAATAGCCTTGCACCATGTGATCTCTGTGTTCATACACAGATTTCACACGTAGTAAGCAATGATGTCAGAAGTGACATCTTGCTTACTACTATTCATGTGATCACTGGTTGGCCAATCAGTTATCACATGATCGGGAACTCACACAGAGGTCCCGTACAGCGATCGGTGTTCTGCTGTGTACTCCAGACACAGCGGGCACCGGATCATGGTGCTGCGCGAGCCCAGGGAGCGCGCACAGTCCAAAATGGCAGGCACCATTTATGAATGGCAACCCGCTCCTGCACTGTCCCCGTCCAGCCGTTTATATACATGGGAAGTGGTTAAAAGTCAATTCCACAAACTGGTCCTGCAGTGGCTGTCACAAGCACAAAGCGCTTTCTTAGTTGGAGCTTAAACCACAAAACAAAAATGACTAACATACTAAAGCCAAAGAGCTTCAGGCACTCCTGAGCAGGAAAATCCTCTTCATAGTTGTAGAGCATCCAATTCTGCACCCTGGAGTATGCTCCTCACTATGCTGCAAAGTATTATTTAGTCATGCAACTGGGTGCCAAACTGCAATTCACTGAGAAAATAGGGTGGATTATTTACTCATGTGAAACACTTTGATATTTCATGGTGCTTGTCCAGAAGACATGAGAAAAGTATGTTTCTTTGCACTATAGTTTTGATTCTGGGCCAGCTTTGAAATATCAGCAGTACAAATCGTTTTGTGATGATTTAGAGGTAATTGGAAAATTCAATACAATAAATATGTTTTATTTTGTTTGTTACTGCAAATTCCAAACATCATGCCAGATAGGCAATTACTGTCCCTCTTGGTGAAAGGAAAAATAAACTCACAAAAGGCACATTCCAATTATGTTTAATTCGGGTTTCTTCCACAGACATCAGATATTTCAGCTTGATTCGGTCTGCCAGCCGTATAAAGTGTGAATAACCCATGCCTGTTAGTGTACAGATGTGCAGCCTTATTCAATAAAGGGTTAATATTAAAGTGGACCTAACGTGAAATGATGAAATGAGGTCCTCACCCTCTCCAGAAAGCGGTCATGTGGAAAAGAGCTGTTATATCCTGCAAATCCCCATCTTGGTATCACAAACAAGGTGCAAACCTTAAGTTTTTTTTGACTGCAGCTTTGCTTAAGAGAATGAGCATTTGTAATAACCTGGGATCTCCACTTTTAACCCCTTGTTGACTACATAATGCATATGTGTGGCAGCAGGGAGTGTGGGCTTTAATGCCAGCACACCGCACATAGGCATCCAGGGTTTCTGTGCTGAGCGCAAACTCACTGTGCGCTTCCACCACAGTGACCAAGGTGTCACAGACAGCTCCATGTTTGTGTGATCAAGATCCAGTGGGAAGGGCTCTCCATCCCATCATGATAGTCCTCAAGATACCTGTAAGTCTTTTCCGCCTCCAGGCGTTCCAGGTAATGTGTCACCTGGAGGAGGCAAGAGGAGGTAAACCATTAATATTGATCTTCTAAAGAGCATTATGGGTTTTCTAATGAGAGTGCACAACAGAAACTGTTTATTTTCAGACTCTCTAGATCTCTGAAAATGAACCCTGTCTTAACAGAGCAGGCAAGTAGGGGGAATGGATTGCAGTTAAACATGAATAGTAGATCTAGATCCATACCAATTGGATGAAAAAGGCACAAAATGTTCATATGCAAAATTTCATATTTACCCTATATTAAAAATGTTTTAAATAATTTTTTGAACCAGACAATATTAGATAAAGTAGATATAAAATACTAAATGTGTGTTTGAGTTTATTTTCTTCTCAAAGAAGAGTAGAGCAAGATCAGTAAGTAGCTGCATCCTCTTGTGGAGTCTAGTCGTGAAAAAAAACAAAAAACAATCTCTAGCCTGTTTGTCACATAATTGTGACGGCAGAGGGCCTGCTGTCTATCCAGAACTGAAATTACAGTATATTTTGCCCAGAGAAGGACCAACCCTCCAGGTATTAAGAACTTCTACTGTTAAATGCCAGAGCCCCTACTTGTCTATTAGGGTTCTGGTAGTTGAAAGTTGATCAACCTTTAAACGTGGCCAGAAGTTGATGCCCTATGTGCAGCCTGAGTCTAGGATCCAAGCGGTTCTATAGAGACAGAGGGATATCTTTGTAGACTAGAACAGGTACTTTACAAACCAGCACTGTTGTAACTAGAATGGTTAAGGCTAGGTTCATTTTAATGACATCAATTGCAGCTTTAATGGGCTTTAGTATTACTCCTAAGCCGACGGTAACAAACTCAGTTGGTACAGTTCTGTCATCTCCCTTAAGCTTTGTTTGGTTTTATCCTGCTCAACCACTAGTCAAAAGGTTTTAGTCTAGTCCTATAATAAAACTCATGCCAGCTTAGAAGATAAGACATCACAAGACCTGTAAATGTTACTCAGACACTGCCATCATACTGAGAGTTCTAGACAAATTAATATTTTAGAATCCAGCACAAAAATAATTTGGAACATAAAATATGCTTACAAAAATAGCAATGCATTACAAAGCATTCTGCTTTTTTTTTTAAATTCTACTAAAACAAAAGAAACACTTCCACTACAATGAGTACACTAACTTTCTACTGGGTGGTATAAACACATACAATGTTTCACTTTATAGAATACAGTTATTAGACAAAAAAGTTAAAGCATAAGACATCTCTGCCAGACATGCCTCTTAGTTTGAATCCATGGCAACAATCCCTAAAACACAACAACACTTTTGTGAGTTATTTCATGCTAGACGACAAAAATAGTTCATATTTCTTTTTATAAAAGAAAAAAAAAAAAAAAGACACATAAGTGCTTTCTTAAAAAAAAAGTGTTCCCATTGATTACATAAATGAGAGAGCCCGAAATGGCAACTTCACAACGCAAACCCAATGCATTTATCCTGAAGGCTGCAGTGTATCTTTTGCTTTTTGCTCTATAGCTTTAATGAAATCACTTACCTGTAAGAAAGGATGTCCCTCCTCCTGCAGGCAGCTGGATTCTGTAGGAATCTTTACTGCAGGGGTACCCCATCCTCTTCCTGTTGCTAAACCCCTGGCACACGAGGGGTTAATTGCTTTGGTCTGCAAACTTAGCCCTGTGGAAAAAAGATCCTGATGGAGACCCACCCCCTTTTTCTCCCTGAAAAATGTTCTTTGATTGCTTTCACTGCCTGTAACATGATCTCTGAATGGGAGAGATTGAGGAGTCACTTTTCTCAATTGAGGAAGAGGGGTGGTTTCATCAGGATCTTCTTTTCACAAAGCTCTGTTCAGAGCCTGAAACTGTCCTCTGTGTGCCAACGTTTAGCCATAGGAAGAGGACAGGGCGCCTCTGCAGTGAAGATTTTTCCAGGATTCAGTTGCCTGCACAACGTGGAACATTATTCATTACAGTTAAGTGACGCCACTAAAGAAAAAAAAGAGAACTTCAGCTTTAAATTCTCTAATCAGTAGCAGCAGCACTTTCTGCAAAAATGCAGATGCGCTTTTGGCTTTTGCCACATTTTACTGCATTTGTGGTGCATACAGGACGTGTGACTAAAAATCCACACCGAAAATACACCTGCATTGCGTTTTTGATGTGTTTCCATTGATTTCAATGGAGAGGTGATTTTTGGTGTTTTTTTTTTTTGTTTACAGCCAGTGTCCATGCACACATAGACATTTACAGGTGTATTAGAAGAGGAGTGTTTGTGGGCTGAAAAAGAACAATAAACAAAACAAAAACCTATCACCAGCGCATTCAGGAAAGGAGTTTTTAAGCAGAAAAGAAATGCTCTAAACATTTCTAAATGCTAGACACATCTGGTATTTGATAGTTAATCTGTTCCATTGGCTAGAATAAATTAAATATTCTGGCCAATTAAATTCATTAATGCTCAAGCGCTTGACGTGCCTAAACGTGTGTGCAATATGTGACTTTTTGCACTTCTTTTATGCTGCATTTTCCTGCCAGGAGAAAAAAAGGCACTCAGAAGAGAAAATCAAATGCCCTGTGTGCATGAGGCTTTATATGTATGTACACCTTATGAGAGGCAAAATCTAACACTGGTAGGTACAATAGGAAAGTAAATACCAAGAAACATACAGAAACAATTACTGTCTGTGATACATTTCTTATCTGCACTAACATACAATTTTCAGGACAAGGTTTCAGAGTATGTCCTCTTCAAGGTCCAAGCAGTACTACTTGACAAAGTTTTAATACGGCTACAATCGCCTCAAGCAAGAAACATACAAAGAGCATAGCATTCCAGCTGAGTATTTCAGTTTTTGAATTCAGACACAACTGTATTTTGTTCCCCTTCCTTGTTGACCTCCACACACAGAAAGCCTGATGTATGAAAATTGCCAGTACTAAAACTTCAGCTGAAAATCAAATTCAAATCTGCCTTGAAAGTAAGGGCCCTTTCCCTCGAGTGTTCAGTCTGGATCTGTCTGCAAGTTGCCAGATGGATCCAGACTGAATCACAACGTATGTTTATAGGTGGGTGGATGTAAAGTCCGTTTATGTCCTAGTCTGTTTATGTCCACAAGAAAAAACAAAAAAAGATGGAAAAAGGTTTGCGTTCATTTTCTTTTTTTTGTGAATGGATGTCATCCAATCACATCCGTTTTTAGACAACAAACATGTTTTTTGTTTATATTTTTGCCCACCTATGAGTATTTTTTCAACGTCAACATAAAAAACAAACAAAAAAAAAAAAAGAACAGTGTGTATGAAGAACAGATGAATACTGCTGTAAATTGAAGTGAACTGAAGATGGATGTTAAAACTGATATAAACGGATGTAAAAATAATTCCGTTTTAATGTGTGCTTTTTTGTGTAGTATTTTGATGGAACTGATATCGCATGTGTGAAAGGACTCTAATGTGACTTCTGATGCGGAAAACAGAGGAACGAGAAAACACACAGCATAGACCTAAGAAAGTATACTTCGACTGTCCTCAAATTAACCCTTTATGGAGCTATAAATGCTTAAAGCATGTCACAGTGCAAGAGTTAACTGCTTGTTTAGGTGTTCGGGACTTGGTAAAGCATTTCTACTTACCTGATCCTCAGCTCCTCCAGAATCCCTCTGTGCTGTTAGACAAGTCCCCTGCAGTTTATTATTCCCTATGCTCCAGCCATCTAAGATACTGTATTTTGAGGACATCAAGATCAATGCACGTACCTTTGTCCTGTACTGGGCAAGAAGATGCTAAGGAATAGACCGCTGCTGGAGCATGGGGAAGCACCATCTACATATTCAGTACATAACTGCAATACATGAACATTTATTTGTCTGTTATCCGATTAGAAATGCTGCAAGCACAGAGAAATACCCATTGATTTGCCAGAAATCCAATGTGCTCCTAAATTCCTGTTTGAGCTGAACTCACATTGCATTAAAATTGCAACCTGCATTTTTAGCCATGCCTGCTGGAATACAGAACTCATCCCCCACCCCTCTTTGTCCACTCCACATGCATACATTTATTTCTTTCCATGCATAACAAAAGCCTGTCCACACACTTTATGTAGGGAAAGGGCTCTTGGGAGATGTAATTCCAGGGGCATGTCTATATCAATAGGAACGGAGTTCCCAGCAGCTACCCATGTAAGAATCTTGGAAGACTGTTTTTGATACCACAGTGATTTACCATACTAAATATCTGCTAATTTATGATTATAAAAAGTAAATATATCTCTGCTATTATACAGGATTTATATAGCGCCAACAGATTGCACAGCTCTTTAAAAAAAAATGAAGGTAGACATTACAGTTACAATACAATTTGGTACAAGAGGAAACAGAGGGCCCTGCTCGTTAGAGCTTACAATCTAGGAGGAAGGGTTGAGTGATATGAGCTGATGGAAGAAACAAAAGACAGTTTACTAATTAAAAGCAGGATAGGCTTCTTTAAAGAGAAGGTTTTCAGGGATCTTCTAAAAGGTGGATAGATTAGGGGATAGTTGGACAGATTGCGGTAGGGTATTCCATAAGACGGGAGCAGCTTGGGAGAAGTCTTGTAGATGAGCATGGGAGGAGGTGACATGGGAACTTGAGAGCAGAAGGTCTTGGGAGGATCGAAGAGAGCGGTTTGGTTGATATTTTGAGACCAGGGTGGTGATGTAGCTGGGGGCAGAGTTGTGGATGGCTTTGTAAGTTATTTGGAACTTTGTGCGAGTGGAAGCTAGTGGAGGGATTGGCAGAGAGGGGTAGCAGACACTGAGCGGTTGGTAAGGTGGATGAGCCTGGCAGCAGTATTCATGATGGACTGGAGAGGGGATAGCCTATGTAAAGGTAAGCCAATGAGGAGGAAGTTGCAGTAGTCAAGTCGAGGCGACAGATTACCTGGGAGTGAATTAGGAGCTTTGTGATATTGTTTAAAAAGGAGCATATTCTGGAAATGTTGTGGAGATTGAGGCGGCATTATTTGGACAGGAATTGGATGTGGGCCTGAAAGGATAGTTTAGAATCCAGGGTTATGCCTAGCACCCTAGCACCCTGGCATGCGGGGATGTGTTGATAATGGTGCTATTGATCCTGACCCATAAATCAGGGGAAGAGGCACGTGGGGGAGGAAATGTTATGAGCTCAGTTTTGGATATATTGAGTTTTAGGAAGTGGTGTGACATCCAGTCTGATACAGTGGGGCAAAAAAGTATTTAGTCAGCCACCAATTGTGCAAGTTCTCCCACTTAAAAAGATGAGAGAGGCCTGTAATTGGCATCATAGGTAGACCTCAACTATGAGAGACAAAATGAGAAAAAAAATCCAGACAATCACATTGGCTGATTTGGAAAGAATTTATTTGCAAATTATGGTGGAAAATAAGTATTTGGTCACCTACAAACAAGCAAGATTTCTGGCTCTCACAGACCTGTACCTTCTTCTTTAAGAGGCTCCTCTGTCCAGCACTCATTACCTGTATCAATGGCACCTGTTTGAACTTGTTATCAGTATAAAAGACACCTGTCCACAACCTCAAACAGTCACACTCCAAACTCCACTATGGTGAAGATCACAGAGCTGTCGAAGGACACCAGAAACAAAATTGTAGACCTGCACCAGGCTGGGAAGACTGAATCTGCAATAGGCAAGCAGCTTGGTGTGAACAAATCAACTGTGGGAGAAATAATTAGAAAATGGAAGACATACAAGACCACTGATAATCTCCCTCGATCTGGGACTCCACGCAAGATCTCAAAATGATCACAAGAACGGTGAACAAAAATCCAAGGACCACACGGGGGGACCTAGTGAATGATCTGCAGAGAGCTGGGCCCAACGTAACAAAGGCTACCATCAGTAACACACTATGCCGCCAGGGACTCAGATCCTGCAGTGCCAGACGTGTCCCCCTGCTTAAGCCAGTACATGTCCAGGCCCGTCTGAAGTTTGCTAGAGAGCATTTGGATGATCCAAAAGAGGATTGGGAGAATGTCATATGGTCAGATGAAACCAAAATAGAACTGTTTGGTAGAAACACAACTCGTCATGTTTGGAGGAGAGAGAATGCTGAGTTGCATCCAAAGAACACCATACCTACTGTGAAGCATGGGGGTGGCAACATCATGCTTTGGGGCTGTTTCTTCGCAAAGGGATCAAGATGACTGATCCATGTACAGGACAGAATGAATGGGGCCATGTATCGTGAGATTGAGTGCAAACCTCCTTCCATCAGCAAGGGCATTGAAGATGAAACGTGGCTGGGTCTTCCAACATGACAATGATCCCAAACACACCGCCCGGGCAAGGAGTGGCTTCGTAAGAAGCATTTCAAGGTCCTGGAGTGGCCTAGCCAGTCTCCAGATCTCAACCCCATAGAAAACCTTTGGAGGGAGTTGAAAGTCTGTGTTGCCCAGCGACAGCCCAAAACATCACTGCTCTAGAGGAGATCTGCATGGAGGAATGGGCCAACATACCAGCAACAGTGTGTGCCAACCTTGTGAAGACTTACGGGAAACGTTTGACCTCTGTCATTGCCAACAAAGGATATATAACAAAGTATTGAGATGAACTTTTGATATTGACCAAATACTTATTTTCCACCATAATTTGCAAATAAATTCTTTCCAAATTAGCCAATGTGATTGTCTGGATTTTTTTTCTCATTTTGTCTCTCATAGTTGAGGTCTACCTATGATGCCAATTACAGGCCTCTCTCATCTTTTTAAGTGGGAGAACTTGCACAATTGGTGGCTGACTAAATACTTTTTTGCCCCACTGTATGTTAGTAAATCGGTGATACGTGAGGAAACTGATGGGGTGAGCTGAGGAGTAGAGAGATAGATTTGTGTGTCATCAGCATAGAAATGGTATTGGAAACCATGGGAAGCTATCAGCTGACGCAAGGAAAAAGTGTAGATCGAGAATAGGAGAGGTCCAAGGACAGAACCTTGGGGGACCCCGACAGTAAGAGGAGTAGGAGAGGAGGAGGAAGTAGAGTTCAAAGTGACACTGAAGGTGCGGTGAGATAGGTAAGCTTCTAACCAATGGAGAGAGGCAGCAGAGAGGTCCAAGAGTAAGAGTACGGAAGAGTGACCACTGGTTTTAGTGGTTAGCAAGTCGTTTTTGAGTTTTAGCAGAGCACTTTCTGTGGAGTGTTGTGGGCAAAATCCAGACTGAAGGGGATCAAGAAGGTTATTCTCAATAAGGTGGCAGATCAGCCAGTTGTAGACTAGACATTCAAGGAGTTTAGAGGCAAAAGGGAGTAAGGAGATGGGTCTTAGGTTGCTAAGATTTGTGGGGTCCAGTGAGGCCTTTTTAAGTATGGGGGTGACTAGCGCATGTCTTAGAGAGTTGGGGAATATGCCAGTAGACAGGGAGAGATTGAAGATAAGAGTTAAAGAGTGAAGGATAGAGCCAGAGGGTGACCATAGTATTTGCGAGGGAACAGGGTCCAGGGGATAGGTGGTTAGGTGGGCTTTAGAAAAAAGTTTCCTCTATAGTAGCTGGGTTAAACAAGGGAAGTATCGATTGTGCAGGTGGACAAGGGCTGTAGGGTGAAGGAGATATCTGTACAGTGGAGATCTTGTCACAAATTGTATCAATTTTATTTTTGAAGTGATTAGCGATCTCCTGGACAGTGAGTGAGTTAATAGGTAGAGGTAAAGAAGGACGAAGTAGAGAGTTAAAGGTAAAAACAGTTGAAGGGAATTGCTGAGAGGGTGTTAATGAGAGTGATAAAATAGGTCTGTTTGGCTGTGTGGAAACAGGAGTTGTATTTTTGAAGGGCAGATTTAAATTGGTCGAAGTCATACTGGGTCTTAAGTCTTTCACCATAAATGCTCAAGAGCACGGCTACGTTTTTTGAGGCATTTGGTATTGTCTGTTTGCCAGGGCTGCAGCGGTTGGGGCCTAATTCTGAGTGTAGTGAGGGGGGCCAATGTGTTCACGATGGATGACAGTGAACTGTTGTAGACAGAAGTGGCCAGGTTGGGGCAGGACAGGGCTGAGATTTTGTCATAGATACATACAATCTGTTGCCGAAAAAAGAACAGAAGGGTTAAGATAGTGAAGGTTTCTATGGGTAACTGTTTGGCAAGTTGGAAGACAAGGAGGCGGAAGCCAAGGGGAGAGTGAAACTAATAAGGGACTGATCAGAGAGAGGAAAGGGAAAGTTGGCGAGGTTGCAAGGTAGGAGAATACATGGTCGAGGCATTTACCATTAGAGTGAGTAGAAGCATGTGTCCATTGTTTTAGCTCAAAAGAAGTGGTTAGGCTCAGAAGTTTAGAAGTGGCAGGAGTGTTAAGATTAATAGGGATGTTGAAGTCACCAAGAATGACCGTGGGAATTGCAGAAGAGAGAAAGTAAGGTAGCCAGGCAGAGTAGTTATCAAGGAGGCTTGATACCGGTCCAGGAGGCAGATAGAGCACAGCAATTTTTTAAGAAACTGGACAGAATAGACGAATTTAGTGAACTTCAAATGAGAAGAACAGACAGGGAGGTAAATGAAGGACCTGAAAAGTGCTCTGAGGGGATAGGAGGATTCCAACTCCACCTCCTTTCCGTCCACTATGCCTGAGAGAGTGAGTTAAGAGGAGACCACCATGGGAGAGGACAGCGAGAGAGGGAAAGTCCAATTCATGAAGCCAGGTTTCTGTAATTGAAAGTAGGTTAAAGGCGTTTGTGATAAAAAGGTCATGGACAGAGGTTAGTTTGTTACAGACAGAGTGGGCATTCCAAAGGGCACAAGAAAAAGGGGAGGCAGGTTCTAGGAAGAATAGAAATAGTAACCATATTGTGTGGATTGTGGCTGCTGTTAGAGGATAGGGTATGCCAGGTGTGTTGGTCAAAGGAAAAAAATGGCAGCCCAGGATTTGGGGAAATGTCTCCAGATGTCAGCAGAAGGGTGAGAAAGGTAATATGGGCATATGACTTATATGGAGGGGCAGGTCCCAGTGTCCTGAAGGTTTTATTAGTATGTGGGTTCAGAATTAGCAGGAGTTGATGAGTAAAGTAATATGGTGAAAACAGGAGTGATGATGATATATATAAGCTGTGGGGTGGAGAAGAGGGGTGAAGGAGAAAGAGTTTGAAGAGAGAGGATACAACTGTGAGAAGGAGGAGTAGGGATAGCATGTTACAGAGTGGTGAGATGAAGAAGCAGACTGGGTAAGAGATGAAAGAGCTGGATGGGGAAACAGGTCACCTGTAGTCTGATTAGTATTTGAAGTTGTCTGCTATTATTATTAAATTATTACACAATTGGGTTATACTTTACCTCCTGTTGATTGGACACTGCAAACAGTAAAACTTGACACTACCCTGCAAAAGTACTTGCAGCTTTGCCTCAGTTTTCTCAGAAAGAATATTAGATTGAAATCAAATGGGGACAGACCTATGTCCTGTGATGTACTCCAAGAAGGGAATTTTACAGGTAAATCAAAAATCCCATTCTTTTGACCGAACATCACAAGAGACGAATTAATTCTTAGACTATTGAGACATCTAAAATATATTGCATGAGGGGTGGGCAACCAGAAACAATGGCTAATAGGCCCAACCGCAACAATCTTCTTAACATCAGAGGAGAAATAACTGAGAAGACCCCTATAGAGCTGCCATTAGGACTTTCTGACCATTGTTCGCCTAGGCTTGAACATCCACCTGGTAAAACTTAGCACATGTATGAGCAGAAGACCAGGCGGCTGCCTTACTGGTATGGGACACTGAGGCCTGAAGATGAAAACCGTCAGCTTTCTCTTTTCACAACAAGGTGGTTTTCTGCATGTATTGGTAAACCCCAATCGAATGCTTTCTGGCATCAAGAAACTGTAAACCACAGAGTCCACAGGAACTCTGTCCTTCAGAACTTGGGTTTCAACAGTCACACTATCAAAACCAGTGACCACAGGATGGAACACTGTACCTCAAATAGAAGGTCCAGACAGTCCACACAAATCACAGTATGTCTGGGCTGATTCAGTGCAATGAAGACCTCTGCAATGTCTTCCCTCTCTATCCTCTGAGGCAGATGAGGCAGACAATTAACGGGTGGGAGACACATAAATCAGGCTGAACTGATTCAATGGAGTAACTATGGAATCTACCCCGAAGACCCGAGGATCCCTTGACCTGGGCACAAATCTGTCCAACCTATGGTTCAGTATAGACACTATTATATCTGTGTCAGGCGTCCCCCACTGAAGATAAAGTAGGTGAAACATCTCCTAGTGGAGAGGATCCAGCTCTTGGCAGTTTATCAAGTATGCTTGTCCATTTTCTATGACTAAGTCCCGGTGGGGGCCAGTGGCTCCTGCTGCTGTCGATCGAAGCCAGTGACAAGGGAGCTGGGGTTGGGGCCGAGTCCCAATGTCTGTGTTCTACCGACTCACACAGCAGGGCTTGGGAGCGAGTTTGCAGATCGGCCCCCATAGGAAGCATTTACCTATGGGGTACCACCAAGAAGAGGAGGAGCCAGAAATGCTGACGGGGGACCCAAGAAGAAGATGTTCTGGGCTGCTCTATGCAGGTAAGCATAAACCTATTTGTTATTTAAAAGAAAAATGTGTTTAAACTTTTAAAGTGATTGTAAAGAACTATTCTCCCAATCAGAAAACTAGTAGCTTAAAAGCAGGCACCATAAGATGCCTGTTCTTACTTTTCCAATTCTCTCCTTCTGACTCTCCTGCAACCCGAGGACTTCCCAAGCAACTACTTATAATAGATGTCAGAGGGGAGAGCGTGAACGGTACAAATAGTTACCAGATGTTGTTTGCTACCAAACTGCTGCCCTACTTTCTTAGTTTCAACTTAGTACAGGTTTGCATTTGTAAACTTGTGCTCCAGACATTTAAGCATGTCTGTGTATCACATTCTTCTGGGCCAATATGGTGCATTGAGAATCACACAGAAACTTTCCTCCTCTAACTTGTGCAGTTGTCGGGGGATGATATTAATTGGAGGGAAGGCATAAACCAGATGGAATGGAGTCTGAGGAATCACCAGAGCATCTACTGTGAAAGCTAGAGGATTCTTGATCTTGGCCACTAATTTATTCAGCTTGCTGTTAAACCTGAAAGCCAGAATGTCCACATCTGGTTTTCCCCACATTAGAGATACTGAAAGATCTTTGGGTGTAGAGACCATTTCCCTGGGTCTGGGTATTTGCAGCTTAAAAATTCTGCCTGCCAGCTGTCCACTCCCAGAATGTGGACAGCTGAGAGAGCTGAAATGTAAATTTCCGACCCTGAAAGTATTAGATTTTTTTCTTTCAGGGCTGCTAGGCTTTTGGTGCCCCCTTGATGATCTATGTATGCCATTGCTATGGAATTGCTGGCCAGTACTCTGACTGTCGGCCTGGTAGAATTGAGGTCCAGTATTATAAAATTAGTCTGATGGTTCTCAGTTCCAGAATGTTGATGGGTGGACAGCCAGTAAGACTTGCATCTGTCTTTGCCACATTCCCAGTGGAATGACTTTTACAATTCCAAGATAAGACTTTCAGTGTCTGACAGAAGTCCTATGCTGACTGTATTAATGTACACTCTATGAAGTTCTTCGTTAGTATTTGCCAGCGCTACTGCTGGACCTGCAGTCCTCCTATTGCCGCCCCCCCCCCCCCCCATTTTCACAATTTGCCTCAGGATGAAAAAGAGGGCATAGCCCTTAAAACATGTTGCCATTCTAGTCCTGTCCCCCCTATACAGTCTCCGTTTTACCCACTAAAGCTTTTCCCTGCTCACCTGCCAGCTTTTTCTAGCTTATGAGATCGGCTTTCTGCACTGGATAGCTGCTGCTCTAGCTTAGACCCACAAAACACTTCTATGAAGGCTATGATATTCCTCATTCATCTGCCAGTCACTCCAGCTTATCAGACCGGCTTTTAATTCTGATAGTTGCATTTTAAGTGTGATATGCTCTCTTTTCTCCCTGATTGGCAGTATGCAGTATTGGCAATTAAGATGTAAATGTGGTATGTTTTTTGTCTATGTTTGTGTCCACTTTTTAACATTCCTGCACCCTTCTTTTTGATGTTTGCCATCTTGTATGTCTACTGTTGCAAGACATTCCCCTAGTCTGAGGTAACAATGACAGATATCGCAGATTCAATTCAGAATGCTGGTATACATTCAGGGATGTTGTTCAGGGATTTTGAGCCCCATACTGGGCGTATGCTCCCATGTTGTTTTGGGACTGGGAATAGATTTGAATAGAATCCTTGTTCTTTTGAAGAAGCTAGTGCGATCACTGCTTGTGCCTGAAGAAAGTGCAAGGCAATCATCAAATCTGCCTTTTTTTTTGTTTGAAGCTCGCAAATTAGATGGTAAAGAGAGGAGAGGGCAGCAAAAGAAACACTATTTTGTACCCTTTTGAAATGACAGGTTGACTCCAGAGGCCTGGGACATGTGTAGATGTTGCTTACAAGCATGTTCAGCAAACCAAGTTTGCATCCACAAAAAAAAAAAAAATCCTGCGCATGTACACAGAGGAAAAAAAGCGATTTTTGGATTTGTTAAATTACATTCTTAAAAGCATCAACACAAAACAATAGGGCTGAAAGCTTCAGCTGAGAGCAGGGTCCTCAAAGACAGGTTCCTCATCTCTGTTTATGCGCCTCGACTAGTTAGTGATACTCTCGCTAAAGAACATAGCAGCAATAGCTGCCTGTAGGGCTGGGCCTGCAAGAGTAAATAATGTCGTTAAGAGGGATTCAAAATGCTTAGCTGACAGAATCTCCAAAAGCAGAGGATATCCTAAATAGGAACTATAAAAGGTTTATTGAGAACCAAATTGACAGGATCCACTACCATAATGGACCATTTCTTTCTTTTTAATTCTTTTCCACAGGATAAATATCAGCAAGAATCTTAGGAAGACTTTACATTTTTCAGGGCAGACCCAGTCCTCATGATCAACATGTGCATGTATGAGAAAAGCCTTTTTTAGACAGTCAATGAAAATACATTTCCATCACTATTGGGCATCAAACAGTATCTCCTAAAACATATTTTTACATCATAAAAAAAATTGGCAAGATTAAAATCACATAGCGGCTGACATTTTGTACATCGGGGCAATGATACTTGTACATATACAGTATCAACAAAATTATATCATTTTGGTGATTCATAAACACTGGGGGCAGTTGTGGATGAAAGTGGGAGATATGTTCTTTTGTAGCGGAAGGATTCATTTTATTTATACATATACAGTATACCCAGCTTAGTCCTGCAAGGGATCATGCACAAGATACATTTTACTTGATTTTTCTGTACATACCTCCAGGTTGGGACAGAACTAACACATTTCAAACAATGTCTTCTTCTGGGGTTGAGGGTATATGATATAATCATGCTGTGAAGTGCATGTATATTAGCCAATACTAAAATCAAACTCTCCTTCTCATTGCCAAGTGGGGTCAGGATCGCCACCAGGGCCACAGGATGTGCACACAAGGATCACATGGACAGCACCATACACCAGATCAGTTGTGTTGTCAATAAATCTCCAGCCTCCTCAACAAGTGGGTTAACTCAATGTAGACCTAGGACACTCACTTAGTACCTTATAGAGTTCTGATTTGCTGTGCAGATTTAGATGCTACTAGACAAAAACTAGTAGGCATTGCATCAGTGTGTCCACAGTGGAATACATTTGGTGCAAAGTCATAGTCTGTGCCTCAAAGCTTAACCTGTTGTCACCCATGTAACAGATGTTTGTGGTGGCAAAAGAATGGACTTTAATGCACACATTCCACACTTGTGAATTGCTGGGAAGCCAATGTTCCTGTGCTGAGAATGTGCTCACTGCACGGTTCGAGCAGAGACTGAGCTGACATTACTGGGTCCCCACTAATGATCATTACCCAGCGGTACCAGCTTCCGATCATTTGCCAACTGTGACAGCCAATCACACTGGTTACATAAATGCCAATCAACCCCCCCCCCTTCAATACTTTCTTTCATATCTTCATGTAAACGAGGTTCTGCTTGATTTCTGAACACAGGGATAAAAGAGCAGGTAGTGTTTTTGGCCTTTGGAAACCGAAGGTTCTAAAAGCGCCAAAAGCTTTTCAAGGAATTCAAACATACTGACAGAGAAATCTGCTTTTTCAGACAGGTTGCATGGTGCCAGAGTCAGATATAGATTGGGAACCATAACTTGTTGCTGCACAAGTAACACATATGCGCAGTGTGATGCGGGCAGCAACAGTTTATAGTTCCCAGTTTATTTCTGACTGGGAAACCCTGTCTTTCCTTACTCCATGACCCTGGGCATACCCCCAAAGGGGTCTTCAGGGTCTGGGAACCATAGAAATGGACGATGACCCTGGACTTGTATACTACCCTACAGCTAGCCGCACACGCTTCGTTTCATGCCAAGCCACCTAACACATGATACAGTGCCTGAAGCAATGCAGTAGGGTCCAGGTATGGTCCCTGAGGTACACACCGAGGGTAACAGGTTCAGAAATTGTTATATAGCGCAAATCAATAAGTTATCAGATGCTGACTGAAGATTTCACTGTATTAAACTTCAATGGTTTAAAAAGAAAAAAAAATGTTCTCCTGAGAAGCAGTCTCTGACCATCTCCTGTAGCAACTCCTGTAACATGGCTCTAATAGCAGTCATCTCCAGCAGTAACTTGTAATGTGTATTCACTGTATGACTATCCCCAGAAGAATGTCTATTCTCCAACATCTCCTATATCAGCCTTTTTCAATTAGGGTGCCTTCAGGCTTCTTCAGGGGTGCCTTAGCAAAATGGCCAAAATTTGTATACAAGCAAGCAGGTGGATCCAGCCTGCCTTTTGTACACCATGCCACAAGTTTTCATTGCATTTTTATGAACTTCTAGATGCTGGCATCCTAACAACCAATGATATCAGTTGATGAGGATATTAGGTGCCTGCAGAGCATCCTTGTTTGCCCCTCCCCTGCCCCTCTCTGTCAGCACTGGGGTCACACTAGCTAAGTAAGATAGAATAACTGAGGTAGAATAGAAACAATGGAATACTAGTCAGTACCAGTGTGCAAAGGTATATTTGCCTTGGAAGAATAAATCACCTCAAACATTGGGTGTCCTATGTGTGTGGATGTTGTAACATTATTAGAATATTTTTATTTTTTTTTACATGTGGTGCTTTGATTATGCAGAATTTTAAAGGGTGCCTTGAGACTGTCCATAATTTTAAAAGGTGCCTTGACTGAAAAAAGATTGAGAAACACTGTCCTATATCATGCTCGCAGTCTACAGTCTCTAACCATCTTTGGTAGCATTGTCTGCAGTCTCTGACCATCTCCTGCAGCATGTCTGCAGTCTCTGACCATCTGCTGTAGCACGTTTGCAACTTTCTGTAGTATTACATAGACCTAATATCATGTGTGGTCCTTCGGTGATGTCAGGGACTACCTATATTGTTGAGACTCCTTATATTGTTGACCAGCACTGCATTAGCCTATCATTTACAACTGTAAAATGCCAATTTCTCATTGCACCTTAACAATAAATACAAATTTTCTATAAAATATAGTATATAAAGGATTTGTCAAATATGCAAGTGCAAATACTATTATGGACATTTGTAGTCAATGAAAATAGCCTAGAAAACTCATCAAGGTAGACTGTCAATGTTTTCGAAGAATAGCACATACAACACATGTTCATTCAAAGGACTGGATTTTTACTTTCACTGTTAAACTGTAAAATGCAAGCATTAAAAAGGTAACTAGGCAGAGGAAAGACATAATGAAGTACGGATGTTGTGATAAAGACATTCCTTCAAAAGAACTCTTGTGAACTCCTTCAAGGACTGATACGTAAAAGAAGCTCAAACCTATTTTCCTCTACAATTTAACTACAGGAAACGTGGTGTGCTCTGAAAAGAAATGCTAGAGTGGCACATTTTTATATGTGTATGTATGTTACTTGTTATCCAGAAGCCAACATCTAGAAAACTCTTAAAGGGGACCTAGTCTTTTATTGTCAATAACAGATATACATGTGGAAAGAGTTTGATTTGAGACTTATTTGAGTTTGATAATGTTTTAGAAAACCTTGTTTTAAGTATAGTTTGTAACCAAGAATACATGGGATGTCTAATTGTCTTATAGCATATGAAAACAAAAGGCTTCCTAAAAATGTCAGAAATCTACTCACCTCACAGCAGTGGTTTTATCCATGGTAGAATAAAAGTCTAGCTCAGGGCAAAAAAAAAAATGATTTCCCTTGCAGTGGGGCTATGCCTACACTGCAAGGGTTAAGTGTTAATTTTGTTCAGGGGAGAGGAGAAAGCCTTATATTCTCTTGGTCCTCTGCTCCATCAGCAAACGATGCTCCCCCACGATCCAGAAGTGGACTGTTCCTGATGTCTTCACATCCACAGCAGATCTATGGAGCCTGCTCTGGGCTTGATAATGACAGGAACAGTCCACCACTTAAGACTGCTAGAGCGTGAGGATACAGCAGCTGCAAAGACTGGCCTTTTTCAGGGAGGTTTGGAGGATCAGGTGAGTATATCTCCCTTCATCTTTCCCCTAGACAAAAACTAGCAACTTTTTTTTTTTTACCCGGAGTTCAACCAGTTATGTGTTTTTAACTCTGAAACGTAATTTTATTTGGTAATAATATCATGCACCTGATAATCCACTAAGGAGCTAGCGACAGTGTTTCAAAACAATATATAATGAAATAAAAAACAGAAAGTTCAAATGGTCATTATAACAGGATGTTCTGGTAGTAAACTGGACAGGAGGGGACAACAGGGATACAGACAGCAAAAACAACCATGCTAAAGGGATATAACGTTTCTTTGCTCTATCCAAAACATCAAGAAATGTCTTGGCTGGTTCTAATTCAGACATTAAAAACATATTTGTCTTCTGTAAAAATATTTTTCACACCAGTTTGTTTTAATCCATGTTAATGCCACCGATTTATGCTATCTGGAGCAAGGTAACAAATAGAAAAATGGAAACTGGTATTCAGTGCAGGTAACAATTCTAAGCTTTCATATTACTGTTCATTACAGTCCACATATTAAAGTAAACTATTTATATAAAATTAAACAGGCTACACACTACTTTTTTAAAGCTGAATTCCAGGTATGGATTTTATTGCATAGCTACAGCTTGGACCAAAGTATGCATATGCCATATACTGGTGGGTCTCTCACAGTAGAGGTGGAGGCGTGGTAGTGACATCACAGCCTCCACCTTGTCTAATCAAAGAATGCTTTACATTCATTGAGAAAAATGCAAGATGTTCTGTGAATGGCATATGTGCTGAGGGGGCAACCCTTTTTGGTCGTTCTATGCAAAAGGCCAGCTACTTGGCACAGGACCTGGCAGACAAGGGGTGAACACTGTAGCTCAGAGGACTACTATAGTGATTCTCTGCTTCATGGCAATCCCATCGGTATTTGCATATGTATACTCGCATTGATCCAAGCTGGACCAATGTAACTTTGCAATAAAACCCATACCTGAAATTCAGCTTTAAGTAACCTATATTACCAGGCTTTTTCTGCAGTCAAGCAAATTAGATGCTCCTGCTGGCATTACCAGGACAGTTATATAATAATTTTAAGGGTCTATGCACACTGGCTTAAAAAACATGATAATTAGCTCTTGCTAAGTGCTCTTGGCAGAAAAAAATGCAATTTTTTTCCAGCGCTTAGGCGCCTTTAGCGTTTTTTTTTTCTGCCAAAAAACTGCTCTCAAAGATCACAAAAGCAGAAGGGTTTTTTTCTGCTGCTAAACGCTGAGCTTTACATATACCTCTAAACATCCTAATGTGAATAGGCACATAAGATAACATTACAATTAACATAAGCTAAACTCCTCTAGGAGCAGCCAGTGTGCATGGACCTTAAAAACTTTTGAAAAATGCGTATAATATTTAATAAAAGTCACCCTTAACTTCAATTTTTGGGTTGGATTTTCCTTATAATTAGATGGACCACAAATCAGTGGAAAGACAACCTTTATGAAATATGAGTAACCCAAGTGTTTGGAGTTTGTGATTAATAAAACAGCCTAGAGACTTGGAATAAAAATCCACTTGCAAGACAAAAAGTGACAGGGGGCTCTTTTCTTTAAACATATTAAATAATTTTTTTCTCAAGTAAATTTTACAAACCAGAAAATGTATACCATGCTGGCAAAAACAAATAACAGGCGCCGTCTAAAATCCAAACTTGACAGATATTTTTAGTTTGATAAACAAAACAAGAAACATAAGTACAAAAGACATAATTCTGTTAATGGTAACAGGGTGCGAGACTGAAACGAAAGGAACATTCCTGATGATGTGGTAAAGGTTTCGGTTACAGCTATGAAATTCCATAGTACAATATTTATAGTACCAAGGTTAGTCCAAATCCACTGACTCCCCCAAATGGTAGCATAATTTAAATTGCAGTGTGGTTACATTTTATTTATTTATTTTTACACAATTCATGTCATTGGGGAGCCAGTAAGCCGAACACAAGCAAGGCTGGTCCAAGATAAGATGGCCATTAGACATTTGAAAACTAACTGACTGCATCAAAATAAAATAAATAGCCTACTCAACTTTCTTCCTGGTCCAGAGCCTCTGGTAAAACTAATATACACACCTGAAACTAAATACCTGTTTATAAACTACAATGAACCGGCTATACAATATCTTATAACTAAATATGTAAATACAGACATAAAATCATTTTAAAAGCTGTGTCTCCATAAAGAGTGCTCATATGTAAAAAAATGTAAAAACACCATAGGCTAAGTGACAGCTAAGCACAAAAACATAGGAACTGGGATGCATAAAATTGGCAGCAGGTCCACATGACTGAAGTCAAAATTTGAAATATTTGGCTGTAGCGGAAATCAGTTAATTCGCAAACCAGTTAATTCGGAAAGCAGTACAATAATGAGTGTCTGCAGGCAACAGTGAAGCAGGGTGGAGGTCCCTTGCAAGTTTGAGCTTGCATTTCTATAAAGGGAGTTGGAGATTTCCTCAGGACCAATGGTGTCCTCAATGCTGGGAGATGCAGGCAGATCTTATCCATTGTGCCATAACATCAGGGAGGCGTGTGATTGGCCCCAAATTTATTCTGCAGCAGGACACCAACCTCAAACATGCAGCCAATGTCATTAAGAACTATCTTCAGTGTAAAGAAGAACAAGGAGTCCTGGAAGTGATGGTGTGGCTCCAACAGATCTCTGATCTCAACATCGAGTCTGTCTGAGACAGAAGGATTTGAGGCAGCCTACATCCACAGAAGATCTGTGGTTAGTTCTCCAAAATGTTTGGAACAACCTACCTGCCAAGTTTCTTTTTAAACTGTGTGCAAGTGTACCTAGAGGAATTGATGCTGTTTTGAAAGCAATGGGTAATCACACCAAATATTGATTTGATATGGCTCTCTCTTCTGTTCATTTACTTTCTATTTTGTTAATTGACAAAAATAAACTATTAACACGTCTATTTCTGAAAGAAATCCTAAATTTACAGCATTTTTACACCTGTCTAAAACTTTTGCACAGTACTGTATGTCACCAAGTAAAAGAAGGCTGGCTTATGTCAGCAACCTAATGTAGAGTTGCAAATTCAGGGGGTGGCTATAAAACTGTACAATGAACTTGAAGATCTCACATCAGCAGTCAGCATAAATTGATGTGCAGACATGGTCCACTGCTGTCACAATGAGGAAGCCAGTCCTGAGTATACGGTGAAGCAAAAAGACAGGAAGTGGCTAAAAAAAAGGCTAGAAATGATAAGCAGCATTGAGATACAAAAATGATGAAAAAAAAGAACTGTATTTTATGACAAAAAATGGCTACTATTTATGATACACATGGTTTTATTTACTAAAGTTGGTTCATTCAGAATCTCATGCAATTTTGCATGAAAACCAATCAGCTTTCAGGTTTTATTGCTAAAGCTTACTTGAACAATCTGAGGTTAGAAGTTGATTGGTTACCATGCACAAGTGCACCAGATTCTGAGTGAACCAGCTTTAGTAAATCTCGTCCAACATTTCTTTGCCAAACTAAATGTCATCTACAAGCTTTGATCTACTTTATGCATGATACAACTTTATACAACTGTAAATATTTATCGAGAAGCAATACTGTAGGGACATACTGTATGTTGCACATACTTTTATCTCAATCTCGGTACCCACGATTCCTGGGCACTTTGCACTAAATATGTACATGCTATGTTGTGTATTACCTTTTTTAATAAGAATCTTATGTAAGGTAGACTCATATACGCACACAGAGTGCTTACACATTTTATATTTATTTTTTAATCCTTTAGATTTATGTAACCGAGACTGTCACTCATTGCACAGTGTATAGACTTAGACTATTTTTTTTTTTTTATAAATATTTTGTTAGTTTTCAATATATCCATTTTACATCAATAAATTATAATAATAAACTATACCTTTCTCCCAAACCCTCCCCCTCCCCCCCATTTCCACCCTTAAATCTGTCCACTCCCAATTCTTTTTCCTTTAGCTCCCAGTTCCTCCTCCTTCCTGAATACTCTCGGTACACCCTTTTCCCACCTTTCCGTATCTTAATTATACATGTCCTCTCCTCTCCTCCTCCTATTTCTTCCACTTCAACAGATTTGATCTTTTAAACTCATCCCATTTCTCCCACTTTTCTCTAAATCTCTCCATTTTATCTTCTTCCATGTGGCAGAGTTCCCCCATTCTATACACATAATCTACCCTACTTATCCAATCTTTTATTTTTGGTACCTCTTGTTCCTGCCAAAATTTGGGTATCAGTCCCTTTGCTGCGTTTATTAGATGGAATATTGCCCAGTTCTTATATTTTTCTACTGTAACCTTGGTTTTGTGAAATAAGCATGCGCCTGGATCTTTCGGGACATTAACCCCAGTTATCTCCTGAATTTGGTGAATTATTTTTCCCCAATACTACTGAATTTTAGGACACTCCCACAATATATGTGTCATTGTGCAATTAGTCCCACATCCCCTCCAACACATAGGTGATTTGTCTGCTTATGGCTTATGTGCTACACTCGGTGTAATATACCACCTTGCTAAACATTTATATTCCTCCTTGATCTCATTTATTATTAGGATGTTGTTTATTTTATACAAGTTCTTTAAGGTCAGTTTTATTCCTAAATATTTTAGTTCTCTGTCCCTCCATGAGAAGGGAAATTCTCTTTGTAGAGCTTTTTTTTTTCAGTTATCGGGACATTAACATTTAAAATCTCTGATTTTGCCGGGTTAATTTTTAAATTTGACAGCTCTCCATAAAATGTCATTTTCATTAGGTTGGGTAATGACAACCTAGGGTGACCATAAAATGGCATATCATCAGCATACGCTGCCACTTTATGTTCTATCTCTCCTATCCGTATCCTTTTTATATCTACACTATTTCTTACTGTTGCCAGAAGGGGTTCTAAAGATAAGACAGACAAACAACAGAGGCGAACGTGGACACCCCTGTCTTGTCCCATTATGCATCTTAAAAATCTCTTATAATGAACCACTGACCTTTACTGCTGCTGAGGGTTGACTATAGAGCTTTCCTATCCATTCCCAAACCTCTAATGTATCTAACATGAAGCCTCTGTCTACCCTATCAAAAGTCTTCTCTGTGTCCACTGATAAAATCAGTACAGGGGATATTTTGCTCTTAATTTTTTGTATAAGGAATAGTGATCTTAACCCATTGTCTCTTCCCTCCCTTCTGGGGACGAATCCCACTTGGTCTAGGTAAATCCTTTCTGGCATTAAGTCTTTCAACCTAGCTGCCAGAACCTTTGCGCATAGTTTGGTGTCCATATTTAACAGTGAAATAGGCTTGTAGCTAGCAAATTGGGTCCCATCTTTCCCCTCTTTCTGTAGAATTGTAATATATGCTTGTAATGACTCCTCCGTCATTTCCATCTCTTATTCTAATGCATTCATATATATATATACTCAATTTGGGGACTAATTGTTCTTTAAATTTTTTATAGTATCTGATGGTGTACCCAACTGGCCCCGGGCTCCTCCCCATGGCTGTACCCTTCAAGACATGTTGGTTCTTCTAGACATGTTAACCATTCTTCTCCTAATCTTGGTAGTCCCGACTCTCTCAAATACATCTGCCTCTTTCTAGTTCGCTCTTCTTCCCCCCCTTTTAACTGTTTTGAGTTTACATCATACAGTTTGCTATAATATTTTTTAAATACCTTAGCGATATCAGTGGTTGAGTAAACCAATTCTCCGTTATCTTTAATTTTCTCAATATAATTCCTTTATTTCTTCTTTCTCTGTACTCTCATTAAATATTTACCAGGTTTATTCCCCCACTGATATCTCTCTCTTGCCATCATGTTAAATGTTCTCCTCGTTTCTTCCTCCATTAGGTTATATAGTTCCTCCCACATATTTATTATTTTTTTCTGTATGTCTCTTGCTATTCTCTTTTTATGTAACTGTTCTAGTTCATATAGCACTTAATAGCGTATTGATTTAGTTTAGCCACTCATTTTTAATTTTTTTTTTTATCCCAATCGCTATCAAAATTCCCCTGATATATGCCTTATGTGCTTCCCACACTGTGGCCATTGAAACGCCTTCCGTCTCATTTCTTTCAAAGTATTGTTCTATTTCTTTTTTTATTCTCAATTCCATCTCATGATCCTGAAGGAGGGTCTCATTTAATTTCCACATATTTATCTTATTCTGCGCTCTCCCCATGATAAATTCATTGTAACCAGTGCATGGTCCGATAACGTTGCAACTTCTATATTTACTCGAATGTGCTGGAGAGTAGAACGTATAGTCTATTTCTGGGATGTTTAACTTTCCAAACATCTACTAGTTGACACTGATATAACATTCTTTGCATAGCTTTCAGATATCTACCTCCTTCTCTCTGTACATGCGACGTCATATCAATCTGAGGGTCCATGCAAAAATTAAAATCCCCTGGCACAATTAATTTGCCCAGTTTAAAATCCAGGAGCTTTCCCAATATATTCTTCAGATAGGCCATTGGATTTCTATTAAGGCAATAAATATTTGCCAGTGTACACTCTGTTTCCTATAATCTCCCCCTCAGGAACAAAAAACGCCCCTCAGGATCCTCCAACTTATCCTCTAACTTAAATCTTACATTTTTACCTTATTCAGGAGAAGGGGAGGGAGAGGAGGAAAGGAAAGGGGAAAGAAAAAAAAAAAAAAAATCAACTACGGGCTTTCAAAAAAAATCTCCCTCCTGTTCCTCCTCTTCCTCCCTTATTTTGTCTCTGATGCATTTTTCTTTTAGGGGCTAACTGCCAACTCTCTTTTTCTATTGCCCTATTCTCTTTTGCCCCCCACTTCCCATCCTGGAATGTCTATTATCTGTAGTTCAAGTCTCTCGCAAAAGTCTCTCAAGCCTTCTGGGAATCTCAGTTTTGCAGAGCGACCCTCTTTTCATCCAAGTAAGCATGCTGGAAATCCCCAACTGTATCAAACGTTTTGTTTTTTCATCTGTTCCAGTAATGGTTTCAGCGTTCTCCTTCTGGACAATGTTTCTGATGATATATCAGCAAAAATCTGTAGCTTTGCTTCTCCAAATTTTATTACTGGTCTTCCTTTTGTCTTCTTCCATAACCACTTTATCTTTGTAATGATTCCGCTTCCTTGGGGTCTTCCTATTCTGTGCACTCTATCAATCTTCAGATCCTCAGTTGCTAATCTGTCCGTTATTGTATTAAACATTTTCACCATTGTCTCCATCAAATCTTCTCCTTGCGAGGTCTCAGGTAAACCCCGTCTCCTCAGATTACACCTTCTCCCTTTGTTCTCCTGATCTTAAAATTTATATAGCAGACTCCTTTGCTCTTTTCTCATATCTTCCATCTGTTTTTCTAATTTTGTTATTGCTTGGGCGTGTTTATTCAATTTCCCCTCAGTCTCCTCTACTCGTGACAAAACTTGCCCCAGATTTTTATGTATCATCGCCATCTCCTGTTTTATAGAGCCTACAATCTCAAACATTTCTGCTATATCGGATTTAGTAAGCGTCTGTGAGGTCCTTTCTTGCTCTTCGAGATTCTCAATGACCGACTCATTTTCTATATCTTCTGCTTCTACACTGATATTCATGATGTTAATGTAATTTTCTATTGTTTCCCAGCCATAGGGTTACGTCTGCGGAGCAAGTTGGAGTTATGGCTCTCAAGAGATAGTGTCCCTTTAATTTTTTTTCCTTTCCTCTCCTTCTCCGCCACACCGATCCCCCTCCTGGTTCTTTTTCTCTCTTATGTCTCTGTGTCAGCTCCTTCTAGACTCCTTGGGTGATCCCCCTAGTGAGATTTAAGCAATATAAGTCCATTTTAAATTTTTAACTCATCATCCCCTGTAGCCCCTCATATACCTCCTCCACACCACCTTCTTCCACTGCAGTGGCTACAGATGGGTTTCCTCTTCCTAAGGGGATTCCTCACTCAGTCAAGCTGTCAAACACCCCATCAGTGATGGTGAGCTATTAGGGGGGTCACCCTCTGTGAAGTTCCGAGGGTCCTGGGCAGTCTTGTGGTGGAACGACCAGGTTCTCCTCTGTGGTGAGCCAGCTGGTGTCTCTATCTCCCAACACTCCTCCGCGGAGACCACGTGAGCAACCAGCATCCACCGCTCCGACCACTGGCAGAGTCCACCTCTCCTGCAGCCAGCCGACTCCTCCCACTCCATCCTCCACCACCACAATCGACACCACCGAGGGAGCGCACCCCAGACAGACTCCCCCCACCAAGGAGCAGCCCCAAGCATGGCACAGCCTCCTGGGCATCACTCTTTTGCGGGAAGAAGGGAGCGCTTGATGACCGGGAGCTCGAACATTGGGCACCCAGATGGTCAGGCTCCTCCCCTCTGTAGCTTAGACTCTATTTAACCATGCTCCTTAATATTCAGTGCAATTTATCTACAGTCATTTTAACCATTGCGGGCAATGTGTACCACATGGAGTTCTCCATCATAGGAATTCCCTCTCTCAAGTTTTGAAATTGGGAGATATATTCATTACAAAACATCTCCTACTCCTGAGAAACTTCAAATCCCAACATTCCAGGCTGCAAGGCAAAGATGAGGTGGACTAAGTTCATGCTAGGCTTGTCTGTGTTGTAGAAGTGGATAACAAGTCACACCTGCAAAGGTTGCACAATTTGCATGGCTACAATGTTAGCTGGAGGGGGCACACACTTTGCATAAGGCAACAAAAAGGCTAGGATGACCCCGGCAATATATTTCACATTCTGTGAATATTTAATATGTAGCTGAACCTAAACAAATGCTAGATCTGATCAGCCATTTCAGAACAGAATGAAAAGGTGTGCACTTAAGGCTACATTCACACCGGCGATTAGGGCTGGGGTGAATTGCAGCAGCAGCTCCCGCTGTGGGTATTTGGGACGCTCTGCACAGCCAGTGATCATCGCAGCTCGCACACCCTGCCTTTTTAGATAAACCATGAATAGGTGCGCCCACAGGCAACATGTCATTATAGTAAACAGGTTTGGTGGCCACACCTACCCGCTGAGAGCAGCAGCAGAAATCTCCGATTCCTGCCACTACTATTTTCACTGGCCCTAATAGGCAGTGTGAATGTAGCCTTATGGCCAGAAAATTAGTTGTGCATTTAAAAAAAAGTCTTCTACGATTAAAGCTTCATTTTAGATATCTGATGTTTAGATAGTTCTCACATAAATTATACAGGTAAATATTGCACACAACTTTATTTTTTAAAGAAAAACCTTCAGAAATTAAAATAGAAAAAAGTTATACACATGCACAAAAGAATCTAGGTTATTCTGCTTTAACAGGAAATATCTTATTTTCTGCCAGTGAAATGCAGGAGGTGGCCAAAGATAACCATTTGCCTTATATATTGTATTTTGAATGGTAACCTCTAGGCTTTTAAACTTAGCTTAGCTGGCAAGTTAGCATTGATATCACTCTTAGTTCAGCTATAGGCTTTCTGCCAGCAAACAGTATTTCTTGTAGGAAAATATGGGAGCTGTCTAGGCCTAGAGTGTTAAACAGCTCCAGTAGGCCAGCCTTTGAGTCTAGAGCCATTGGGGATCTCATGCCATCATTAAAAAATATAATCACTTCCTGCCAATAGTCCTCAATTTTAAAATGTGACCAAATATAATGGTAAAAAAGGTACAGCTGGTTTGCTAACACTGGGACTTAAAAGCTATAGGAAGTTTTTTATTTTTATTTTAGAAAGACAGATAGTCGTGAAATATATGTTTGAGAGGTGTTACACTGGCCATACATTGTTAGCTGGCTGAACACAAAAAAAAAATCAATGGATGCTTCCATTCACCTTATTTGTGTGTGTGTTCAAATACCCTCCACTGGATGTCAGAATACATTGATCAAAAATTTTGTTGGGAAAATTTCCAACATGTCCTATCAAAACAAAAGTCAATTAAACAATCGATATTTGTCGAGCAGGGAAGCCCAGGCACTCATGGAAATTTGAAGGTTCCCTGCTAGACTGCCCACATTTTGATCAGTGTATGGCCAGCTTTAGCGTTTCATCCCACAATTTTCCATCTAAGGGTCCTATATCAGTCCCCCAGGATATTTGTTTTTAACATATGCAGCTGCACAAGCTGGGAAATACCCTTAAATTTATCTCTCTAAGCAGGAGCTTAACAATCTTATTGCAGAACAAAGATATGAAAGGGAAGATTTAAAAAGGGGCTTATAATAACATATCTCATCCAGCACTGCATTGTAAAATGTCACTATGTAAATTGGCATACCACTCAAAGTATGGATAGCACATTCATAATTATAAACATCTTTTCTGTCCTTTTCTTGACATCGTATAAAGTAAAATATGAACAAGTCCTCCATAAACTTACCGGCATTCAGGTCTTTAAATTTTTGCTTGAGCTCAGCTGGTGTCAGTCTGTACTGATCTAATCCATCACCCCAATAAATGCGGTCAAGGACCTGAAGGTCTCCCCCCACCAGCCATTCTCCACTCTCCATCACCATCTGCAGCAAAGGCATCAATAGTCAGCCAACAGGAAAGGGTCTCATAATGGGGAAAAACAAAGCATTTTTTCTTCTTGTAAGAGAAGGAAAAAACAACCACCATACCTCTACAAAGGTAGCCTCTCTAGCCCACATAATTACTACATACCCTGACTCCACTAGATAACTACAACAGATATTTACATAGAAGGCAAACAGCACATTCTATTAGGATTTCATGGGATTTTTTATGCATGAATTGAGAAACAGTTGTAAAGCAAATAATAAATGTTTTGCATAACTAAAGAAACAGGAAATTTTCTGTCCAAAGACTGACAGCCCTTTTGTGGAGTCCACAGATAGTAAAATAAGCACAATGTGGTTTATTTCTAAACAGTACTTGGATAGACACCATAATATTTATAAAATCAAGGCTGAAAACCAGCACTGTATTTTTCTTACATTCCTCATGAAAATAGTAAAATGTGCTCACCTGGACATGCAATAACTTCCAAGGTGATGAGATAAATATAACTAAAGGCAAAACATTTTTTTTTTAGTTTTGGCTTGAATGGAGAAGTATTAGAACACCTGTCAGTATTTATTGCCATCTGTGCTCCCATTAGGGAGATCTCTATGTCTAAGCCCTGGAGGGTGGGGTGAAAGGGTGTGGCTTGTGGAATGGTGCATGGCTGAGGCCATCTTACAAGTGTTAACTACATAGACTGGACTGGGTTGAGCGGCAGTTTTTCTAGGTATACTATACACTATTGGATGGCGATATTTTCAGCCAGCACCCCATTCCTTAGCACCAGCAGAACTATATGTTCCCTTTCTTTGCTTAGAGCAGCACTACCAAGTATTAGCAGGTCCCCATTAGGGACATTCATATTCTTTATTCGTCCTGTTTACTGGCATCACAGAAAGTAAAAGAAGATCCCACAGTTTGGGTTCTCTCCAGAACAGGATTAGAGGGGAAATCTTCCAATAGGGACACTAGTTCTGATGACCCCGGTGACAGCTAGGAATTCCCTCACTTTGGAGGGTTTTTCTCTTGCTTCTTTTTTTGGATATGGGACAGGAAGTGAAGGGAACTCTCCCCAGTGGGACACAAGAGGGCAGGAAAAAACCTGACAGGTATTATAACTCTCCCTTAATTTGAAAAAAAAAAGAAAAATTCAAATATCCCCTTACAAATGCAAAATACCTTTATATTATGGTGAAGCTCTGATCAAAAAGCTAAAAATACAAATTGAAATACATTGTGTATTGTATACAGAATGTGTACTGCCCACTTTAGTAGGTACACCTGTTCAATTGCTTAATAACACAAATTGCTAACCAGCCAACCACATGGCAGCAACGCAAAGCATTTAGACATGTAGACGTGGTGAAGACAACTTGCTGAAGTTCAAAACAGAGCATCAGAATGGGGAAGAAAAGGGATCTAGGTGACTTTGAACATGGCATGGTTGTTGGCGCCAGACGGGCTGGTCTGAATATTTCATAAACTGCTGATCTACTGGGATTTTCACGCACAACATTCTCCAGGGTTTACAGAGAATGGTCCGAAAAAGAGAAAATATCCAGTGAGAGGCAGTTGTGTGAATGAAAATATCTTGTTGATGTCAGAGGTCAGGAGAGAATGGGCAGACTGGTTGCTGCAACATTCGGATGGTAGTCAGAATTTGGTGTAAACAGCATGAAAGCATGGATCCATCCTGCCTTGTATCAATGGTTCAGGCTCTTGGTGTAATGGTGCAGGGGATATTTTCTTGGTACTAGCAAGGTGTACCTAATAAAGTGGCTGGTGAGTGTATAGTACAAGGACATGGTGTTCTAAGATGTTTTCCATAATATTATTTTCAAATTTGTGAGAAAAAAAAAAGGCTAAAAACTGCACTGAAAAACACTGGAACAGTCACTGAAAACTACCACTGTTTGGGAGTATCTAGTTAAATAAAAACAAAACATACAAACCCTTGGGGAACAAGCACATGTTTTCTTTTATGCGACTCTGTTTTCAAGCCAAAAGAACAGAGGACGAGAGACTGTTTGTAGAGAAAGCAAGGCTTTCTGTGAGAGTAGATGGCCTAGATACACAGCAAATCATGGTAAGAATATACTGAGGAGTGATATCAGTCCTCATTGTATCTTATGCAGAGCATTCCTTTATTCAGTCTACAAGTACTCTGACCTAAAAATGAATGGAGGATGCAAGCATCCCAAACGGAGACATCTTGTGTGCAATGCAGATACCTTAAAAAGAAAACACAAAAAAAAACGAAAAAACTTTAAAAGAAGTAAGGAAATTATTTTCCAAATTATACTTACCTAGGTGTCTGTGTCTGTCTCCCACTGGCTATAAGTGTAAGAACTCAGCGGTCACATGACCGTTGAACGCCGAGTTCTTATGGCCGCTGTGAGCAGAGAGTGATGACTGCTATCAGCTGAAAACAGGTCACAGGAGTGCAGAACGAACATATGAGAAGAACAGCCAAAATACAATCTGGGATCTCTAACCTCACATATCACCTCTTCAAAATGCTTACCGTACACCAACACGAAAAATGTTATCCTTAACCCAACTGTACACTGATGTTCATTACCATTATATATTTCAAATAGCAAAAACAAAATAAAGTTTAAAGAGCGAATACTTTAGCTGGCCTCACCTTAATGTATGGGTGCTCCTTACATGTTGTCCCCCACTGTCTAGCACAACGTTCCTCTTTTCTATGCTCATAGAACTCAGGATGCCGTAATATAGCCACTCTTCTGCCTTCGTATACCAAGGCGAATGCTGTGCAGCCATCAAGCCTTTGCTTGTCCTCATTGGTAGCAGTCAGCACAATTGGTACAGACAAATTAATGACACCCCCTGTGGAAATTGAATATATTATTGATTGTATTTCAGAATGGCACACTCCAGAAAAAAATATCCTTTAGCAGCAACTGAAACGATTTATTTTTTATTTTGCACAATGTAAAGATATGTGAAAGAAATGTGCTCCTGTACAATGCAAATAAAATAAAACATATGCAACTCAAATATTCAAAATAAATACTAAATTTATAACATTCTCTGTGTGCTCTGGGGTGATGGTCATTATGATGACCCTTTAACATGACCCTGTGCTTTTTACGTGCAGAACAAAGTAACAAACTGATATATCAACTTCAGTTTAGCCTGCCCATAGATGGATCAAAATTTGGCCAATTCCTGCTGAATAGCCAGCTTAATCCCCCTATTTTTCTATGTTGATTAAAATATTCAGTAACTAAACAGCAATAAAAAAAGAAATTGTGTCAATTCCACAAAATATTTTGCATTAAAACTAGGAAAGAAAAATCATGAAAAAAGCTGCTAACAAGTAAATAAGTCTTCTAATATAAAAAGTCAACCATACAAAAGAGGGGATTTTCTGGACAGATGTTACAAGAATAAACCCTATAGCCAAAGTAAAAAAAAAAAAGAACATTGTAATGTTTTGCTTCTTTGTGAAAACCACATCTAATACTATTATGGTATTTCATTTCAGATACTGAACTACTTTGTTTAAAATGTTAATTCTGGGTAGTTATGAGAAGTCCGGAAAGCTGACTAATACCAGGAATTCTATATAATGTTCATTGCTAAGTAAAAGAAAAAAAAAAATAAGATTACCAGATAAATGCAAATATGCTTTTCTTCTAAATTGCTCATTTTGAAATTTGTAGAGTCTGGATTTTTTATTGAATTAGTTTGTTACAATCACAGGGCTTTGAAAACAGCAACCAAAACTCATTTCATTAGGTTCCTTTGCTGTACCTCCTTTCTGAACACTTAGGTCTCAAATGTATGGAGTAGCTTTGTAATACTACACAAAAAAACATATCTTGTAGCACACATTCTGGTTTGATCTAAATTAATTTTACAATAGTGTGCCCATAGACAGCACGCATAAAAATTATAGGGCTTTGTTGTGCCTAAATACCTATAAGGCTTTTTTTTGCACACAGCAGCCTGAGCATTATAAACTCTGGCATAATTCTTCCACCCAAAAAAGACCAGATGCTGCGTACTGCCACCCATAGACATAAATGGCTGTATGCATCTGTATTCGAGTATATGCTGAAGTGCTATACATGAGCATATCGTACAAGTGTATGCAAAAAATAGGACATTCTTGCACATATCTGTACAAATTTATGTTGTTCCTAGAGAAGCTCATACATAGCCTAGTACTTGAGAGGGATGCAGACATAAAATGTATCCACGGCCCACTATTTGCAAGGGTTGCATGCTGAGGATGTATTCCTTATTATGTACAGAGATCTTCAACAACATTGTAAAAGTCTTAGTGAAGTTTTAATGAATAGTCCTTTGTCTAAGCAGCAAGGAAAATGGGCCTCTTGGCTTAGTTGGAGATAACCATTGTGATGGGCTTCAGCAGTATGGTAATACATAAAAGGCTAATTCCACGTGTTGCACCAAGTGCCAAGGTTAGCGCCCACGCAGGGTTTATGATTCTGGACTGTATTTAAACTCCAAGCTTTGCCCGACATGGTAGGCATCCCGAAGAAGTCTTCAAGAATTCAATGAACATAAAATATGCAGCGCTACAAATTGAATAATAAAATGGATGTTAAAAAGATATACGTATGCAAATAAGCAACAAGACTTGGTACTGAAACCAATAATAAAAAAACAATGACAGATATCTTGAAGAGAAAAGGTGCAAAATAGTGACAATAGTGCCAAAGTCAGTCTATTCGGTGGTATTGCAAAATCATAAAACAATCCGTGACATCTGTGGCTTAAATAATGAATGTTGATTGCACTAACCAGATAGTGCAAATTATTGCGCATTGGAGTAAATAAGACCTACTCCTGGTCATCTGGATCTTGAGCACTGCAACGTGAATGGTCACCAGGTCACCAGCATCCAGGTACTAGGCGTCCGAAGGTAGAAAGCTCATCACCAGGTATTCCATCAGCCACTAGGAGAATGTTACCCACTCTCATGTGTCAGGAATCACCTTGGGGAGGGCTCGCAGAACAAACAAGCCCAGAAGAGAGGTATCCGATAGTGTAGTATTTTTTATTAAAGGATGTAGTATAAAAACAGGTAAACAACTTACATAAAATATCAAGAAGGCCGCTGGTCGTTCATAGGGACCGTGCAGGCTAGTAACACTGTGTGCGGGAACCTCCCTGACACGTTTCGTGTAAATACACTTTTTAAAGGGAGTGTGCCACTTGTTGAAGCCTCCTGTTTATACTGGATGGTGCTCACATGCTGTATGACGCTTTCGCATCATTTAGATGCTACTGCGCATGCGCGGAATGAATGCCTCGCGCATGCGCAGTGTAATGTGCCTGCGTCATCGCGGGCTGTTCGCGCATGCGCAGTACGTTCACGGCACCCATTTTGCCAGAGTCCGTGGAACGCTAGCATGGGTAGAGGACATCTCAGGGAGAAGGTTCCACTTAGGATTAATTCATAGAAAGCGCTTGCATTACACATGCAATAAATGTGTGTATATATATCTCGCGATCCAGGGATGATTAAAGACTATTAAATACTCAGAATTAAGTACAGCCACTATAGCCAGAGTGTGAACTCTGGACCTGGAAATACCAATGCTAGATAATCTTGTGAAACTACAGGTACAAAAAGAACCTCTCACTAGATGGCTCTATTCTGCTATCCAAATAATGAAAATGGGTACAGCCAGTACATAGTACTTGAATCAAATTGACAAAAATCAATCTGTATATAATTATAGTTGTTCAAAATCATACAAAATATTAGATGGTTATAAATGATAATTCCATAAATCCAGTATATAAATGGTTAAAAATACTGACCAGAAGTGAGCCATTTTCACACTATTAACGAACAAAAAGGTACAATTGGATCACATAATCTATTCAGATTGGTTGACCCAATAAAGATAATTTTAAAACCTTGGTAAATAGAGATAAGAATATAACAGCGTATGAAAAATGTGTAAAACATATAAAAAGGATATATGTGACCAATGTTAAAACGTGTATAGTAGGGAACATTAAAATGCATTTTTCGGTAAAATCTGAACGGTTATGCCACCAACAGCAGAGTAATGTGAACATCTGTAAAAAAAAAACCTGTATCAGATATTTGAAAGACAAAAAAAAAAAAGTCTTCCAGAATTGGGCTCCACTGTGATGGACCATGGCCCTAAACGTGTATAACACCCTGTGGCTAACTGAATACGTTGTACCAAGTGCCAAGCTGAACACTCCACACAGGATTCACAAGCTTCACCCATAATGACAGGCATACCCACGAAGGGGTCTTCAGGAACTCTGTTCCATTGTCATGGAAGACGGCCCTGGCATGTATAGCACCCTGCAGTTAATTTGCACCAAGTGCCAATGTAAGCATACCATGCCGGATCCAGCATCCAAAGCAACATTGCAGACTGTCCCCATGGGGTATGGTTTCCAGGGTTGCACTGATCCGGATACACTGCTTCTGTGTAGGCATTAGAAGACTGAGGGGGCTGATTAAAGAACTAGAAAAAAAAAAAATAATAATAATAAATGTAAGCTGGTCTCTGCACAAAAGAGAAGCAGTCCATCACCTAAAGACATTATCACTAAACTGAGGACTCACAGAGAGAGGTAGGGTTATAGGAAACCAAGAACTTGATAGTCACCCTGACTGAGCTCCAGAGATCCTGTGTGGAGATGGGACAAATTTTAAGAAGGATAAACTTCATCATTACAGCCCTCCACTGATCTAGGTTTCATGGCAGAGTGGCTAGACGGAAGCCGCTCCTCAATGCAAAACACATGAAATCCCGTTTGGAGTTTGCAAAAAAGCACCTGGAGGACTCTCAGACTGTGAGGAACAAGATTCTATAGTCTGAGGAAACCAAGATTGAACTTCTTGACCTCAATTCTAAATGTTATGTGAGGAGGAAACCAAGCAGCACTCATTACCTGCCCAATACCATCTCAACCAACCTGACTGAGCTTGACAGGATTTGCAAAGAAGACTAGCAGAAAATCCCTCAATCCAGGTGTGCAAAGCTTGTCACGTCATACCCAAAAAGACTCAAGGCTGTAATTGCTACATTAGGTACTTCAACAAAGTACTGAGTAAAGGGTCTGAATACTTAAGTCTATGTGATATTTGAAGTTTTTTCTTTGGAATAAATTCACAAACATTTATAAAATTCTGTTTTCACTTTGTCATTATAGGGCAACTGAGTGTAGATTAATGAAAAACTATAGGGTCTAAATGCTTTATGAATGCACTATATGTGCTAAATTTGATTTGTTTTATTTTACTCAGACATACATTTTAAACCCATAATGTAGAAAGGATGGGCGCCTCTGAACTATTCTGTACGTCCTTTTTCTCCTACAAACCATACTGGAGCAAAGACACATAATCATTAGTGCATCCACATATAAAGCACTTTCATGTGTTAATATGCTGCCATGCCTCATAGAGAAGAATCCTGCTACATGTGAAATAATAGCAGGCTTTTGGGTCATAGAAATGAAGGGAGGGGGTCTGCTTCCTGAGACAGGCACAAGTGAGGAAGAATGAGGTGTCTGAGAACTTTTACCGTGCCAGAATAAAATCAATATGATGGTGAGCACTCAGCATCTGACCTCATTCTCTTTTACTGTAAAGTGGCTTTTACATGGATTACAATATTGTTTGATGTGACGGTACAGTCAAGAGAAACAGATGAAGCGAGGCGGGAGAAACTGGTGAGGAAAAATAGGCTCTTGCCAACTGTAAAATGAATAAAATATATCATTGGCTCTGCTTTTGCTACCTCACATAGAATAAATCCTAGTCCTGTTCAATAAATGTGTTATACATTTTAAAACATTTCATTCAGGCGTCTTATGTAGTCTGTGATCATTTTAGGCCTAGATAACCTTTTTTGTACACTATTAGCCAAGTGCATTTTTAGCACAGAGAACAAAGCCGCTATGGGGCCTAGGAGCCAGGGGGCTTTGGGCTGACATGTACTATTACTATTTGTGAGCTTTGAAAAGCACTGTTAGCGATACCAATGCATAAAATGTATGATTGCATACTTGAAAGAGACCCCGACATTGAAAATGGGGAAAAAAAAAAAAAAAAGATAAAAGTCAAACTAAACAACAACTTAGGTACTCAATCTCCTCTGTTTGGCTGTATTTTAGTTTTAATTGCTTTTGGCACATATTGTCCTTTAAGGCCAACCCCCACCCGAATGCAGCCCACCCAGTCAAATATTAACTTATATCTGCATTCCAGCATTCCTCACAAGGCAGCTCTACCACAAGTCATATTTTCTTGCTTCAGAAAGCATTCCTGCCAGGTCCTCTTTATCCTGTGCATTATTATTATTATACAGGATTTATATAGCGCCAACAGTTTGCTCAGCGATTTACAATATAACGGGAGACAATACAGCAACAGTACAATTCAATACAAGAGGGATAGGAGGGCCCTGCTCCTTGGAGCTTACAATCTAGGAGGGAGGGGCTAGTACTACAAAAGGTAGTAACTGTGGGGGATGGACTGGTTAGGCAGGATAGGCTTCCTTGAAGAGAAAGGTTTTCAGAGATCACCTAAAAGTGAGCAGAGTAGGCGATAGTCTGATAAATTGGGGTAGAGAGTTCCAGAGGATGGGAGAAGCTCTGGAGAAGTCCTGGAGATGAGCATGGGAGGAGGAGACAAGGGAGCTAGAGAGTAGGAGGTCTTGCGAGGAGCGGAGAGTACGGTTTGGGTGATATTTAGAGACAAGATGGGTGATGTAATTTGGGGCAGAGTTATAAATGGCTTTATACGTTATTGTTAATGTTTTGAATTTTATCCGTTGGGCAATGGGAAGCCAGTGGAGGGATTGGCAGAGAGGGGTGGCAGATACGGAAAGGTTAGTAAGGTGGATGAGTCTGGCAGCAGCATTCATGATAGACTGAAGAGGGGATAGCCTGCAATGAGGTAGGCCAATGAGGAGGGAGTTACAATAGTCAAGGCGAGAAAGAAAGCATCCCTGCCAGGTCCTCTTTATCCTGTGCATGTCGCTGATGTCTCATTCATTCATACAGAGACCACTGGCAACTTTCCATAGGAAAGAATAAGGGCCACAGCCTGCATACACAGGATACCAAGGTGGGGGAACACATTCTGAAGCAGAGTGCACGGTTCCAGACAGGGATGCACAGTGGTGCTCGGACCTTAACATTCTAAATTGTGTAATTAGTCTCCATCCCTTTGGAAAGCTGACAGTTTGGTACATAAAGTTTGCAGATTGTGGCTGGCTCCCTCTACACTTAGATACAACATAGAAACCACAGGTCAGTAAGAAGGCATTCTGCCACATGCATAATGAAAGTAACTCCCAAGGTAAGACCAGATTTAGATGTGTTTACAAAAAGAAGGAATATTTTTCCAAAATGTAGTCACATGCACAGCAGACAAGTGAAGCAGGAATGTTTTGCAAGGTTCCCAATATGAACTATAGTTAAATGTTAAAAGACACGTTCAGGATTGTAAATAAACAATCATACTCACCTAGGTGGATGCAGCATTGGTCCAATGCTACATCTGACCTCCGCTGCTTATAAGATTGAGAACTGAGCGATCAAAGGCCGCTGATCACTTGGTTCTTGGTCTTCAGTAAACAGATAGCCGGAGACTGTCAGTCACTGGCCCTCTGCCCTGCACGTCCAGTCCTCACTAGAAGGCCAGGCTGTGGAAGGGGCAGATTGGCTAGCTTGGGCTCTAAGCGGCTTGGTGAGATGCTGAGCCAGCTATCAGTCCAGGCATCTGGGTGGATCCCAACTTTAAAGTCGGGATCTCTCCAGAGTCTGCATAGGCTCTGTGATGTCAGCCAACAGCGGACTTTAGCCAGCTGTCGGCTGAATACAGGTCACAGGAGTGCAGGATGAAGTGAACTTGCAACCCACAGGAGGGCCAAAAGAGCGTTGGTCCTACTTTTCATTTAATATAAAGCTAGGTTAACAGTCTTGTAAAAAAACATTAAAGGGTTTGGTCACCAAAAAAACTGCCTATGCAGATAAGGACTCTCACTGGACACTGGAAGTGTCTGTAGATAAATAGAAACTATGCAGCTTTAACTTGAATAATTTGCTATAGATGTAGGCTATTTACATACCTCATGAAGCCTGTCTGGAAAACTCCTAGGACATTGCTAATTATTGAAAATTATGCAATTTTCCTTTTCAATTTCCTTTAGATTTACCTTCAACTATGTAGTACAAGGGCGTGCATGATTGCATACAAATTGAAAGTGTTTAGGTTTGACCTCATATTATATGGTTTTGGTAAATTTAAAGGAGAATTGTAAAATGTATGGCCAGCCTAAGAGATTCCTAGCTGTTACTGTCCACCTTCACCATCACAGAAGTGAGCTCAGTGCTATTGCATAAGCAGAGAGAAAGCTTGCTCCTGTGATGGTGAACAGCAACAGCTACATATTCATACCCACGCTGACAGTGTGTATACATGTGGTAATGAGAAAGGCAGAGAGAGAAGGGATATTATACACCAGATACTTCTGAGATAACATTTCCAGTGACACAGAGTCGCACAGAGGTGCTCTGAAGATTCTAGCTATGGTGTATTACACAAAACTGATTAAAAGTAAATTCAACTACCTTACCGATTTTAACTCAATTGCAATTCTTGCTTGGTAGCATCCCCCTCCCCTCCCCCTACTGTCCCGGCTCCAAAGGTCTTCAAGCTGGTGTGATGACATCACATGCCTTTTCAATTCTACTCTAGTGATGGCAGTGGGTGGTTGTCACTGCTGCACTGTACGGCGTACAAACATGTGCAAGCCTGTTCAAGTGCAGTAATACTCTGAGCTCAGGCTACATGATGAAGTGGGTTGACTAGAATTTTCTGCTGTCCAACCCAAAAGACGGAGAACAACTAGTGGTAGAAATGAATCGCCGCAGAGGACAACTTTGGATCTAAGGTGAGTACTGCAGCAAAAGCGGCTTTATCTTTACTATTACATGGCTATTTCTTCTTTTTTTCCTAGAGCTCAGCAAGCATTTTCTTGTTTACTTTAATCTAGTTTTTGTTTCTACATATATTCACATCTTACAGATCTTTGAGCATTGGTGGAAAAGCTAACTAAATACATAGAGGAAGCAAAGGATGTACACAGTATAATAAAAGTTTATAATTCATTTATAACATACGTATGAACATGCAGACAGTTAAATATACTGATGCTCATATTTTGCAGGAACCAAAAAAATGCACACATCTTTCCAAGTTTACATAAGTCAAAGGAAGTGTAGACTGATATCAGACATCCTAGCAAGACTCACACTCCGTAACTTCAAAGAAATGAGAATAAATGAAGTATTACTACTCCTTTGCTCTGGAGTTTGAGTGCCATGCTATTTGAATATCAGTTATTCAAAGCATGTCCAAATGAGAAGGGATCAGAACTGAAGTGTTTGCCAATGACAACCAGAATGACTGATTGAGTACTGTTCTCTACTTATCAAGTGTGAGTAAGTAAGACATACATTTACAGCTGTTTAGCAAACCTTTTGTGTCAGTAATTTTAGAGTATGTACTGTACACGGTTTTTCAAAAGAATAAATAAAGCCAGTCTTCAATTTTATAAAATGTTAGAACATTCTCCACAGCTTCTCGTTTTAATACAAAAAAAACAGGACTTTTTGCCTCAGGCTTAATTTATATTTGCAATTGTTGGACGGTAAAAAAGAAAAAAAATAGGCGGTTGAGCCATGGCTTTAACACCCCCGCCAAGGACAGAGGTGTACACATTGTTGGACGAATGCTTTGCAAAAATCTTCTACTGTTACATTTGGCACACAGTACCACTGCTGAATTCAAATCAAGTGAATGGGGCCACATAGCATGCAGTGTGGCGAATGCTAGGCATGCAGTTGCAGAATGGTATTCCCATTTAAAAGCCCATTCGACTGTCAAGAAAAAGAAGAAAAAAATAAAAAAACATTCAGGAGGTGGCATCATCACCTCCTACATGCCTGTCAGCTGCACCTGTGCAGGTCTGTGAAAAGTAATCTATTGCAGATCCCCTTTCACAGAGCATCGCACATGTAAACCAGCCCTTACCATAAAATTAGTTTCTTGGAGTTAATTTAAGGGACACAGGCCAGAGTATTCTTAAACGTGTGGGTTATATAGCCCCACCTATATAAGACACTTGCAACCAAAAAACTGAGAGCAAAGCAGATGAGAAAGAAGAATCAGAGGAGTGAAAGCATAGTGGGCAGCACAGTGGCTAAGGGGTTAGCACTTCGCCTGGCAGCACTAGGTTCGTTGGCTCCAATCCCAACCATGGCACCACCTGCCTGGAGTTTGTATATTCTCCCTGCGCGGGTTTCCTCCAGGTACTCCAGGTTCCTCCCACACTCCAAAGGCATGCTGATAGATTAATTGGCTCCTGTCTATGTGTATTGGCCCTAGTATGTGTATGTATAAATGTGAGTTAGGGACCTTAGATTGTACGCCCCTTGTGGGTTAGGGACTGATGTGAATGTACAATATATATATATATATATATATATATATATATATATATATATTGATACACACACACGTGTATGTATATGTAAAGCGCTACGTAAATTGATGGTGCTATACAAGTACCTGAAAAATAAATAGTTCAGACTGAACTGATGCCACAGGGTCACCAGAGCATTCAATGCTATGACTAGAGGATTCCTTGACCTAGTGACAAACTTACTATTTTTTTACAAACCTTTTGATGAATCTGGAAGCCAGAAGGTCTACATCTAGCAATCCCCACCTGTGGCAGAGGTCTTCACCTCTTGACACCTCCAGGTGATAAGACCATTCCCTGGTTCCAGATGCTATTGACTGAGGCTGTCTGATTGCCAATTTTCCATGCCTGAGATTTGCATGACAGACAAGGCTGGAATGTGGAGTTACACCCTGGTCAAAATATGGTCAGTGTCTTTGCATATTTTTCCTTTTTGATTATTGTAGTATGCTATGGCTGTCACTGTCCAACTGAATTTGGATTGGATAAACTCTCAGTCTAGAGGACGAGTGCTGGAGTAACAACTCCAGCATGTTGATTGTGAGATAAGCCTTTTCTGTTGACCAAATCACTTGCACCGACAGGGTGTCCAAGACTCCTACCTAGACCATTGTGATGACCTTCCAAATAGAGCAAAGAGGTTCCCTGACTTCAGAGTTGGGCTTGTAGCCACCAGGTCAGAGACATCAATTGAGCAGCTTCCAGGTTGAGAACCACATACCCCATAAGACGGGTCAATTTTGCTGCCAACTGCTGGTGCTTCAAGATACAGTGAAACCTCTTAAGAGTTTGAACAGAACTTAGACATTGGCAGACAGGGCCTGTGCAGACCACATCCAAGTGTTCATCCAAGTATCCCATTATTGAATTTGACTTGAAAGCATAGCATAGATAGAACAGGGACAAGTACCTTGGGGAAGACTCAAGGAACAGAGGGTAAACCAGACCAAAGAGCAGAAAACAGATGGTGTTGCTCTCCTACAGCAAAGCTCAGGTAGCACTGAAAAGATGTGAACAGGCAGGTAGGCTTCCTTGATGTCCACAGAGGCCAGAAAACCCCCAAGCACAAGGCAAGCTATAATAGACATGGTTGATTCCATATAGAATTTCTGGCGTAAATGAAGGCATTTCAGATCCTTCAAGTCCAATATGGAGTAAATGTCATCTTTGGCTTTTGGTACGGTGACTAGGTTTGAGCAGAAACCCAGCAGTCACTCTATTTCTGGAACAATGGAAATGCCTCCTTGGTAGTGGAGGTGAGCCAGAACAATGTGGAGGTCTGCCAAGCCTTGTGGGGTGCAAAATTCTACACTATGTCCTTCACCCCTGCATTCAAAACACATTCAGTACAGGCGGTTACAAAGCTAACAGACGTCCCCCCACTGTGGAAAGTGGACTTTTTCCACACATTTTGAGGTCTTGGGCATCTTCAGGAAAAGTCTTGGCACGCCTTTGCTGAAGTGAGAGGGTACTTTTCACCCCAGTGACATCCTTATTGTAGTTGTCAGCTCCAAAGAGGAGTTCCTCCTCAAAGAACATACACAGTAGGCTTTTTTTCAATGCTAACCAGCATTTTAGCCAGAAACCAGCATCTACCGAAAGCAGACATATTCTGGATATAAGGTGGACAATTTCGCTATAAATATGTAAGGGTGTATAACAGTGTACAAAGGATTAATTCAGAATCTTTACATTACAGGCCAGCATTTTCCTTATTGTGGTGTCTGGGTACAACCTTCAAGCTACCACCAAGGATCAGTCGATCTGGAAACTTGCAAACGGAGGACTCTTGGCTCTATAGTGTACTAAGAATCTTGACTTAAGAAAAATCAAGGAAAAAAAATGAGAAATGCTTTTCTCAACAAAGAGAAAACATACATTCTCCCAAGACATCTGCAAGAAACTGAAGCATAATGCACAAAGGGAGTAGGAGCTATTATACTGGCCGTCCCACAGTTTTTTTCATTGCCAGTGTCCAGTCTCCTGTAGATAATGAGATTCAAACCATGCATCTAAGAATACTCTGCCCTGTATCCCTTAATGGATGATGAACAAAAATTCATTTTAGGAATGATTTGCATGTCTAAACACACTATCCTTAAAGTGGTCTTCCACTTTCAGCAAAATTTTTTTAAAAAAAAATCGCTACATCTGCCTTCTAAAGAAAAATAAAAAACACATAGTCAGTCTGAAAGGCTGATCAGCTTAAAATGCCTCAAGGCTTCTGATCTACAAGGTGCCAAAAGTGGAAACCTAAGCAAACCCTTTAACTACATTGCAGCACCTACAGTCATGGCCAAAAATATTGGCACCCCAGCATTTCTTTTAGATAATGCACCACTTCACCCAGAAAATTGTTGCAATTACAAATGTTTAGGCATTTTCATGTTTATTTATTTTGTTTGTATAAGTATGACACAAAAATTTGGAGAAAAAAGCCAAATCTGACACATTCCATGCAAAGCCCCAAAAATGGACTGGACAAAATTATTGGCAATTTAATATTTGGTAGCACACTCTCTGGAAAAAATAGCTGAAATCAATCGCATCCTGTAACCATGAATGAGTTTCCTACACCTCTCTACTAGAATTTTGGACCACTCTGGTTTTGCCAACTGCTCCAGGTCTGTCAGACTGGAAGGGTTCCTTTTCCCAACTGCTCTTTTGAAAACATTTGTAATTGCAACAATTTTCTGGGTGAAGTGGTGCATTATCTACAGAAATGCAGAGGTAAGAATATTTTATTTTCAATCTCTGATTGAGAGAAATTACATTTGAGATAAAGTTTCACACAAGCTGGAAATTATAATTTTACGCAAGAAAATAGGGAAGATAAACATTAAAGAGTTCTGCTTTCTTCATTGTCACGAAGGACAGACTAGGCAATCATTTTTGTAAAGTAAACCCCCTTTGTGAACCCTACAGCTAAAACATTTTTAAGATGTATTATGGCTTCGCAAAAGTTACAACAACCACATAAATTCAGTTGGCCAGCATGACATCTGTGTGAAAAACATGGCAATTCAGAGCTCAAACTGGAGACCAGGTAGCAGTGTGTAACAGCAGGATACATAGCATGCAGACACCAACAGGCTAGATTGTTAAAGTGGAACTTTACCCATAACAACTTGATAAAAAAAAATGTTCTTTAGCAAGGAGCATACATTCCACATTAATACTACCAAAATGAGTGTGTGCTGTACATTGCCTCCAAGATTGTTCCAGTTTCTTCTTGCTAGAGGCTGCCATTTTGCTGAAGCCCAGAATCCCTGAATAGCGGTAAATCATAAAGCGGAACTAAATCCATGATTGAATGGTTTCAAAAAAGAGTTACATTCTTGGAATGCTGGAATTGATAACTGTCACATTTGCTTGTGCCCCCAAACTGTCAAATGGCTGGTGTAATAACGGATTACATGTACAAAACCGTGGCAGTTGCAGATCAAACAGAAGCAGATTCCTTGGCTGTAAGGATAGGAGGGTTTAATTACGCTCTGCTGTCAGCAGATTAGCCTCTACAGGTACAGCAGTGCCTGAAAATGCATAAAAATGTAGAGCTGCTGAGCATGCGCAGAGCAGGGTGAGACAGTGTATTACTGGATTTTACACAGTATAGACCCTTATTGTTAATGTTTTACATAGCTATACTTGCAGAAGGGCCCAGCCTGAAGTGATCTAGAAGGACTTATTTTCTGACTAAAGTTCCACTTTAAGGTAGTGGTGAACATACAATGTTATAATACAGTTATAACTGCTTTTGCTTTGTTTCTGAATGACCTTTCTTATCTTTTTCACAAGGTTATTAAGTTCTGTCATATGATCATGCATCTCATCTTCCCAATAGTGAGGGTGGGAGATCTATAGGACACTGTGCACACAATGTGCCTGTATTCCATAATCTTTTCAGCCCGAGGTAAGATGCAAGCTGTGCTGAACAGGGGGCAAGTTTAGGAGGCAGGCTGTGATTAGGAAGGGGTGTATACCAGAGGCGGCTGTGATTGGGAGGGGGTGTGTGCCAGAGCAGGCTGTGATTGGGAGGGGGTTATGTGCCAGAGGCAGGCTGTGATTGGGAGGGGGGGTTGCCAGAGGCAGAATGTGATTATGAGGGGGTGTGTGCCAGAGGCAGGCTGTGATTGGGAGGGGGTGTGTGCCAGAGTCAGGCTGTGATTGGGAGGGGGTGTGTGCCAGAGTCAGGCTGTGATTGGGAGGGGGTGTGTGCCAGAGCAGGCTGTGATTGGGAGGGGGTGTGTGCCAGAGCAGGCTGTGATTGGGAGGGGGTGTGTACCAGAGGCAGGCTGTGATTGGGAGGGTATGTGTGCCAGAGGCAGGCTGTGATTGGGAGGGTATGTGTGCCAGAGGCAGGCTGTGATTGGGAGGCGGTGTGTGCCAGAGCAGGCTGTGATTGGGAGGGGGTGTGTGCCAGAGCAGGCTGTGATTGGGAGGGGGTGTGTGCCAGAGCAGGCTGTGATTGGGAGGGGGGGTTTGCCAGAGGCAGGCTGCGATTGGGAGGGGGTGTGTGCCAGAGGCAGGCTGCGAGTGGGAGGGGGTGTGTGCCAGAGGCAGGCTGCGAGTGGGAGGGGGTGTGTGCCAGAGGCAGGCTGCGAGTGGGAGGGGGTGTGTGCCAGAGACAGGCTGTGATTGGGAGTGTGTGTGGTGGCTGAACAAACTACCCAATATTGGCATGCTGTGTCTGCACAGTGTCCTGTACCTTAGAGTGGCAAGCCAAAGGATGAAAACAGACTACAGAAGCACAGATCAGCTTTTGTACTTTGTGTGGTCAGTTCAGAAAAAGGAAGAAAGGTGACTGGCAGGATCAACCAGATACTTCAGATGGAAGAAGTACATGAAAATAACAGACTATGATTTATAAAATACATATATATGAACACACATAATAAAAAAAATACACTTTAAGCCAGAACTGAAGCAAGGCTTAAAGAACAAGGCAGGATATGTGTGCTATTTAGTGGACAGGTGATGTAGACCAGACATCAAGTCAATGACAACAGGGTAGACAAATGTATGTACAAGCAGACTTTTCCCAGCCAGAAAACTGAGGCAGGTTTACCTGATGTAAGGGAACTTGATGAGGCTGCCTCTGATGCCATTCTGGTACACAAAGCTCTACCACTGTGGCATAAAAGAAGGATATTTCCATACCCTATTAGCTTTTTTATTTACATTTTTAAGGTTTTGATACATAAGCATATTCTGTTTCAATGGATTTCTGCTTTGTTTTCCAAGTGTTTAACAGGGTTTTCCCAGAATAAAGTTGAGGGATGGGGTATGTAACATATGCAGTAATATTCATCCCTGAATTGTTGCTAGAATGCTGTACTAAATGCATTCTCTGCATTAAGGTAAAAAAAAAAAAAAAAGCCCCTCCTTCTCCTCCCCAACACTTACCCGAGTCCTTTATTGATCCAGCGCTGTGTCTGGCTGTAGGTCTTCTCTCCCGCCTTCCTGGACTCATTGGCTTTGCTGATAGTAGGGGTAGCCATTGGCTCCTGCTGCTGTCAATTAACTCCAGTGAGGGGGGGGCGGGGCTGAGTCACACTGTTCGTATTTATGGACATAGCTCGGCTCGGGACTGAGCCCACATACCTGCCCCCACTGCAAGTGGCTTGCTATTGGGGCAGACACAGAAGAGAAGAAGCCCAGATTTCATTGAGGAATTCCAAAAAGGAACTAAACCCATCGACTTAATGATGTTTCAAAAAAGTTACATTCCGGGCATGCCGGGAATGACAACTGTCACATTTGCTTGTGCCCTCAACCACAAAGTCAAACCATTAAATGGCTGGTGTCAAACAATAAGATGGCGGCTTCCTTTGCTGACAAGATAGGAGGATTTAGTTCCACTTTAACTTTAACAGGTTAACAATCCTTCTAATCTTTTATTTTTTACATGCATAAAAAAAAGATGTGCCTCTTTTGTCAGATCACAAGAGCTGGCCATACACTGAACAATGTGATTTGTACAATGTGTACAATCTCATTTAAAGTTACCAAAACAATGTATTATGAGGGCATAGTGGATGGTGGATCTAAAGGTGAATCTACAATCGGATTGTATAGGGTATTGTCAGCTTTAGTGCTAGGTGTGCATTATTTCACTGCATCTGCAGCATGTGGGGTATTACAGGAGGAAAGAAAACTTGTTGAAAAAAAATCTCCAGTTTGAAGGGAGCCTACAATATAGGGAAGATTACAGATTATAACAGGCCATCTTCAAGCAATGCAAATTAACTGTGCTTTCCATTTATCTGGTTTTGCAATTTAACTGCCTGTACCACATTTCCATCTCCAGCCACCTCCTTGGACAGTAAATCAACATAATCTTTTTCCAGAGAGCAAGGAGCTCACCTGTGAACCATTAATCTTGTGGACTAGTAGGGTGTGTGTATTAGAAGAATGGCTAGCCAAAATTAAAAATAAGTTGGCAGCTGTATTTAGTTATATGCCCAGAGAATAAACATTGGTAGGAGAATAGGTTACTCCAAGTTAAACATGAGAACTCCAAGAAAACATGTATCAAGCATCAAGAAGCTCATGCCAAGTTTGGATAGATCTACAACTAAAAAAGAAAACCTGTTTATTGGTTGAGGAAACCAACCAGAAATCATTTTATCAAGAATATTTACAGCTGGTTGCTAATATGATGCAGCACACACTGCTGTTCAGTATTAACTAGACACTCTACTGAAGTCCAAACTAGATTTTAATTTCTACCCTTGACCCCCTTGGTTTAGATGCCCTTTCCTGGACATACTTTAAATCCCTTTACCTGTGTATAGTTAGAGTGCATGTGAAGTATTGATTAATAGCTGCAAACTAAAACAAAAAAAAAACTACTGATGCACAGACACAATCATAAGCACAGTGGCTAAACAATTAGCATTTCTGCCTGGCAGTACTAGGGTCGTTGATTCGAATCCCAACCACTGCACCCCCTGCCTGGATTTTGCCAGTTCTCCCTGTGCCTGCGTGGGTTTCCTCCAGGTACTCTGGTTTCCTCCCACACTCCAAAGACATGCTGGTAGGTTAATTGCATCCTTTCTAAATGATCCCTAGTATGTGTGTTAGGGACCTTAGATTGTACACTCCTTTAGGGTTAGAGACTGATGTGAATGTACAATATATATATGTAAATTGACAGTGCTACATAAGTACCTGAAATAAGTAATAATAAATAATTAAATAACAATGAAAATATAATCAGAAACAGGAATATCCCCAATAGGTTCAAAAGGTGGTTTTTGAAGTGCTGAGAGAACCTGATTCAAACCCCATGAAGTGGTGGTTGAGTGCACAGAGGCGCCCACAAAAAAAAGCATGTACAAATGTCTTAAACAAAGACTGTGAGACTAGATGTCTATTGGAACAAGAACGCAAGCACTGAGATTTGACCCTTAATGGAACTCAGGGCCAAATTCTGATCCAAACCTAATTGCAAAAAGTTCAGGATTTGTAACACAGTATTTTCTGGGATGAAAACTTTTCTCGCAGCTAGAATAGTATGTCTTTCAAGTGCTATGGTAGACCTTGCAGGAAGTGAAATTCCTCATTTTCAGCATTGTAGGAATCAGGGAATCAGAGAGGCCCCTGTCCTTCAAATACCATAAGCCAGTGGCTGTGAAGCAGGAATGTAAACTGGTGTTTGGGACAGAAGATCCCAACTATATGCAGGAGTCTCACACAGAAGAAAAGAATCAGTCGACTCTGAGACTGAAGAGTCCAAGTCTAGAAGAAGAGAGTTTGAAGTTTATCTTGTGAAAGAAATACTCTCTTGAGCTGTGTCGAGGATAAGACCCAGAGGTTGTGCAGATATCCCACAGTGGAGAGGACCTGGGAGAATAACAAGGCTAACACAAGGGCAAGAACCTTCCACATGTGGGGTGTGGAAGACAGGCAGAACGGCAAATCCAAGAACAAGAAAGGCTGAGGCCATACAGCAATGCAAAGGAATCATTCATGTGCTGAAAAAATGGGGATGTACAAGTACAAATTCTTGATGTCCACAGCGGTAAAAGGTCCCCTTGATTAAGGGAGTTTAAGAATGGGTGGAATTTCTGAGCCCAAACCAAGACATTAGGGACCTTGAGATCCAAGATGCACTAGTAGAAGCCACAGTCTGTTCTTCAATTTATAAGTTGGTGCACATTAATGGTCTCTCTAAACCTGGGAGCAAAGGCAGCTGCCTGCAAATCCTCAATGGTAATATTATCCATCAAGGATTTCTGAGATTCTTCAGTGGACAAAGCCTCTGCATCAGAAGGCTGCTAAGATTGCAGGCTGCCATTAGTGGTTCATGAGCTGGAGGAACCTGGTATTGCCCCCCCAAGTGTCTTGCATCTGGCATATCACGCTGCAAGTCAAGGAAAACTTAGCTCAGGATACCAGACAACGCTTAGGTACTCACAAACTGGCTGCTGGAAGCAGAGCAGGTTCAGATGATTGAAGGTGACCAGGTCAGTCTACGGTAAGCAAGGACTAATCTAGGATGAACTGTGTATCTCTTGTGATTAAAAACAGTGGTGGGAGTATGGAGTATGGCAGGAACAAGATAGAGTGTACACACACACAACACTCCACCTAATGATGCAAAGCTCAGTGTTTAACCCTTTCTGTGGGAAAGAAACGGAAAACAGGAATAATAGTGCCCAATGGTTTTAATTAACAAATTAGCTTCTGGTGCTCAGCCTACTCACAAAGTAAGACTTTAAGGAGAGGTTCATACTGATAAGTATCCGGATAGCTGCATAAAAGGGACCAGCTCAAGCAGCAGGTAGAGAAATGAAAATATGACTGAAGGGGAAAAAAAATAATTTTGAAAACATGAAAATAATGGAAAGAAAAAGAAAAAAAACTTATTTTTTTAATAAGATGTCCATCCTCCTAGGACACCAGCAAAAATCTGAGGCGTGCTGTGGGATGTTGAGGGAGGGTTATACCAGGCTGGTCACTGTTTTTGTTTCCCAGTGTCCAAAAGTTCCTGTGGGCAGCAGTATAACCCAACAGTCTCTGAACCTGGTGTACCTCAGTAAACGAGAAATAAATTATTATTATGAGTGACAGATTATTAAGCTAAATATTACTGAGAAATAAATACCAACAATTTTCATAATGTACTTACCATCCAATAAGCAGTCAAAATGAAGGCACTGCAAGTACTCTCGCTCTCTCATAAAGCCATTAAGTGGTGTTGCCCAGCCTTCTGCAAAAACTTGCACCCACTGCATGTCCACCTGTACAAGATAAAAACAGACTAATTAAGAGAAGTAAACAAGTAAGGTATTTAGTAATTAGACACTTTGGTACTGGTACCTATTTAAAAAAAAAAATCCTTCTAGAGTTAACCCTGAAAAATGGCCCTAAAATTCATACTCTCACTCTGGCGTGCGCAGCAATATGTAACATGTGTAGCAATATCTATGTTTTCATATGTAGGCACCTTCAAAAGGGTGCATTTACATACAGTTAGGTCCATATATATTTGGACACAGGCACAATTTTAGTTTTTCCCAGGTATTTACCAAAACATATTTAAGCTATAGTTATATAATGGATATGCACACTTTCAGGTTTAATTTGAGGGTATGTACATCCAAATTGGAGGAAGGGTTTAGGAATTACAGCTCTTAAGAGTAGCCATCCCCCCTTTTTCAAGGGACCAAAAGTAATTGGACAATTGAATCAAAAGCTGCTTCATGGCCAGGTGTGGGCTACTACATTATTTCTTCATCAATTAAGCAGGTAAAAGGTCTGGAGTTGATTCTAAGTGTGGTATTTGCATTTGGAATCTATTGCTGTGAACCTACATCATGCATTCAAAGGAGCTATCCATGCAAGTGAAATAGGCCATTGTAAGGCTTAAAAAACTAAAGAAAATTGATTAGAGAGATCGCAACAACATTAGGAGTGGCCAAGTCAACAGTTTGGTACATTCTAAGGAAAGAACGTACTGGTGAGCTCAGCAACATAAAAAAGGTTATGGACATCCACAGGAGACAACAGTGATGGATGATTGCAGGATCCTCTCTATGGTAAAGAAAAACCCATTCACAACATCCAGAAAAGTGAAGGACACTCTCCAGGGGGTGGGCGTATCATTGTCAAAGTTTACAATCAAGAGAAGACTTCACGAAAGCAAATACAGAGGATTCACCACAAAGTGCAAACCATTGATAAGCCTGAAGAATAGAAAAGCCAGATTAGACTTTGCCAAAAAATATCTAAAAAAGCCAGACCAGTTCTGAAAAAGCATTTTTTGGACAAATGAAACTAAGATTAATTTGTACCAGAATGACGGGAAGAAAAAAAAAAGTGTGAAGAAGGCTTGGAACAGCTCATGATCCAAAGCACTCAATGTCATCTGTAAAACATGGTTAAGGCAGTGTGATGGAATGGGCATGCATGGCTTCCAGTAGCACTGGGTCATTGGTGTTTATTGATGATGTGACAGAAGCAGCCAGATATATTCTGCAGTGTATAGAGATATACTGTCAGCCCAGATTCAGCCAAATGCCGCAAAGTTGATTGGACGGCGCTTCACAGTACAGATGGACAATGATCGAAAACACACTGCAAAAGAAACCCAGGAGCCTTTGAAGGAAAAGAAGTGGAATATTCTGCAATGGCCGAGTCAACCACCTGATCTCAACCCAACTGAGCATGCATTTCCGTTGCTGAAGGCAAAACTAAAGGCAGAAAGACCCACAAACAAAGAACAACTAAAGACAGCTGCAGTTAGAGCCTGGCAAAGCATCAGAAAGGAGGAAACCCAGTCTTTGGTAATGTCCATGGGTTCCAGACTTCAGGCAGTCATTGCCAGTAAAGGATTCTCAACAGAATATTAAAAAAAAAAAAAATTTTATTTACAATTATATTCATTTGTCCAATTACTTTTTGGTCCTTTGAAAAAGGGGGGATGGCTACTCTTAAGAGCTGCAATTCCTAAACCCTTCCTCCAGTTTGGATGTATATACCCTCAAATTAATCCTGAGAGTGTGCACTTTCAGCCCATGTCCATTATATAACTATAGCTTGAATATGTTTTGGTAAATACCTGAAAAATCTAAAATTGCGCCTGTGTCCAAATATATATGGACCTAACTGTGTTTTTGTTTTGTTTTTTTTGGGGGGTTGGTAAGAAATTATGTGAGAGCATATTTACAGGGACCAGTTCTCTAAGGGTGTTTCCCTGGCCCCAGCGAGTAGGGAAGTGGACAACAGAAACCAGAAATGACAAAATCCTCATAATTTCCAGGTTCTTAAAGCGGAGATCCGTGAATGGACGTTCACTGGTTTCCTATCCCAGTGACTTGGAAGCTATCTCCACCAATCCAATGGACCTTTGATGTCTCAATAAAGACAACTCATTACAATATGCTAGCACATACGGGAGTATTGATCCCCTATGTGATAGCAATAAAGTTAAGTAAAAAAACATTAAAAAGGTTATAAAGGCTGAAGGTTTTTTTAACTTCTATGCATGTAGGTAAAAAACCTTCTGTGTGCAGCAGTTTCCCCAGACTCCTCAATACTTACCTGAGCCCCATGGAGATCCAGCAATGTGTATGACAGCCTCGGCTGTCCCAGGTCTCTGCCTCCTCATTGGCTGAGGCAGCAAGCAGGAGTCATTGGCTCCCGCTGGTGTCAAATTACAGCCAGTCACCCAATGAGGGAGGGGGGGGGGACATGGAGTAGCAGGTGCCCCCATAGCAAGCTGCTTGCTGTGGGGGCACCCAACAGACAGGAGGAGCCAGGAGAGCCTGCGGGAGACCCAAGAAGGAGGATACAGGCTGCTCTGTGCAAAACCACTACACACAGCAGTTAAGTATAGACATGTTTGTTATTTTTCAAAAAATAGAACCTTTAGAATCACTTTAAGTTAAAAAGGTACATCGAAGCACTTAAACCCCCCAACCCATCCCCCCCATGTGCACAAACACGTATGTGAGGGGTGCCTGTGTATGAGAACGTCAATTATGCTACACATATTACAAATCATCACACTGTAGTGAGAGCAATTATTCTAGAGTCATTATTCAGGTAATTCTAAACTGATGACCAGTACAAACTTTTAAAGTGTATGCAGTTTTAAGGTTTGACATGTTGGGTATCTATATCTATTCACGCGGCACAACATCTTCTTTTATATTTTACAAAAAGATTGTTATGTTGTGCTGGTTGACCATTGTACGAATATCATGGGACAAAAAAAAAAAAAAAAAGGAACTACCACCATTTTATTCCTCAAGGTCTCTGAATTCAGAAAATATATACTGTTAGGGGTTTTAACTAACCTTCAGGTCCAAAATTTATATTTTGCCAAAAACGGCTCTGGAAGTAAATTGGTTAACGACACAAACCATTTGGGCAGATTTTTTGAAACCTCAAGTTAAACTAAATGCTAGTGTTCTCACGACCCGAGATTTCTATACAATGTGTGGTCACCAACAGCAACCAACTAGAAAATGCATCTTTATTCATCTAAACGCAGTAAAACAAAATTTGAAACTGTAAAGGATAAAAAAAAAAGGAAACTTTGACAGGCTGTTGCAAGTTAATGAATTAGGACGATCCTCGCTGCCACATAAAAGGATTTCAACTTTATAATTCATTGATTTCTACTAAGGGTTTAAAAAAGGATTTAAATAAAACTTTGGACAGAGTTGTCACTGCACATCAAAACAGGTCTTTGATACATAGCGCTTACGGTGAGACACATGTGCAGCACATGAGTATTCTCCGCTGAAAGATGAAACCATCTGCATGAATGAGATATGCTGAATAAGAAAAAGAGAAATAAAGAAAAGAAGAATGATCCTGTGACTTGTTCTTGCTTTTTCTTAGTGGTGTTTTGTGCCCCTGAGCTCACTATTTGCTGTACCATACTGCTGCTATTCTGTGCCATATTACTGCCTTCTGATCCATCTCTACTGCGTCTCTCTATGTGCCCTGGATTGTTACAGGTGGACTTACCCTTGTTGTTACACCCCATTTCCTTCACAGGATCCTGTCCAATCCCTCTGGCAGTACCACACAGTTACCTTGCACCCCCCTCTCATGGTGTAGTATGAAAAAGACTATTCGCCCAAACAAATAAATACTACTCACAAAATTAGTGCACTAAGAACCAATGCACAAGGAAAACCACCTTTTAAAAATCCTATATACAGTGCCCCCCTTAAGGATAAACATCCATCTAAAAAAAAACAAGTAAAATAGCTGACATCGTGATAACATCATGTAGCCCTGTCCCTGTAGCCTTTCATCATGTGATGTATGACTTCCTCATAGGATTTTATATAGTATTTTAGTATTTATTTGTTTGAGTCTTTTTGATACTACACCATGAGAAGTTATGTATCCTCTTTTTTCTGCTGAATAGGCTGTATTCAGAGGCATGAAGTGGATGATATACAGTTAGGTTCAGATATATTTGGACACAGGCACAATTTTCATACTTTTGGCTCCGTATGACACCAGAATAAATTAAAACAAAACATTCCAAATTAATTTGAAGTGCAGACTTTTAGCTGTAATTCAAGGGGTGAACATAAAAATCAAGTACAAATTTTAGGAACTGCAACTATTTTTATACACAGTCCTTCCATTTTCAGGGGCTCAAATGTAATTGGACAAATGAATATAATCATCAATAAAATGTTCATTTTTAATATTTTGTTGAGAATCCATTACTGGCAATGACTGCCTGAAGTCTGGAACCCATGGACATTACCAAAGACTGGGTTTCCTCCTTTCTGATGCTTTGGCAGGCTCTCACTGCAGCTGTCTTCAGTTGTCCTTTGTTTGTGGGTCGTTCTGCCTTTAGTTTTGCCTTCAGCAACTGAAATGCATGCTCAATTGGGTTGAGATCAAGTCCACCACAGAAACTATTCATTTCAACAGGCAACAGCTAAGGAAAATGTTTAGGAGAAGCAAAGAGCTTTTCAGGGTGAGGCCAGCGATCATTTGTCCGATATTCTCATTGTGTATATGGGGCTAGGTCGAACAGACTCGAGCTACTCTAATGCTTAAAATTCAGCAAACTGAGCAATCAGCAAATAAGGGTAGCAATGGTAATCTTAAGCTTTGATGAAGCTTGAGGAGTCTCATCCTAACCCCTCAAATGGGCAATTATAACCGGCTCCTATTAAGCTAAACAATGATAGTTATTTTAAATCCAGACAATAAAAGTTAGGATATGTGGAAGGTGACCACTACTTATTTTTGGAACATTTTCTATTAATCTTAAAATATATTCTACATAAAAATCTATATACTCAAGGTCAGTCACCTAGCAATAGCTAAATTGGCAATTTCCAGTGAAAATACTTACCTTTATTGTGGTGGTCCAAATTTCAATTAAAAGTAAAGTTGTAGCAGGGTTGGGGCAGGACTGTCTCGATTAGCTTGGAGTACAGTTTTGTTCTAAAGCCCAAGTGACTTGGCCTTTTAAAAAAACATGTAAGAGAAATAGGTGTGCCACGACTGCTGACTTCCTGCTCAGAAAGTTTGTAGCCTGGCCATCTCTAGCTTCCAAATTGTTTGATCTAGAGCTTAGAAATCTAAGAGTGATGACAGAACTCCTCATTTACATACTTGCTCCAAAACATCATAAAACAAATTACTCAAGCCAATGGAGAGCCAGGAAATAAACATTTTCAGATGGGATAGTCAGCAATGGCAGGCTACAAATTCTCTCGCTATGTTTCTTTACCATCCAAATCATATGAAAAATATAAATAATATGTTTTAAATAATGCAAGATCTAATTTTTACTGAGCCCTGATATCCATACCATATTGTTCTTTGTAAAACATTGGAAT